>NC_141689.1:1179960893-1181315268 GCF_964263255.1 Lissotriton vulgaris
AGGGGCGAAGAAGAAATTAAACATCTTCTGTGTATCTGCCCTGTACTCCTGCAAGAGAGAAAATCAATGCTCAAGTTTCCTCTAAAATCACGCGGCATATGGACATGCAGGCAGGCAGTGAGTAAGTGTATGGACTCAAACGATATTGCTCTAAACGCATCCTTCTTAAAGTTCCTACTGCTGGTTAAAAGGAAACTCGGAGACGTAACTACTGCAAAACTTAATTGTCTGTAAAGGTCTGGCAATGATAATTTTATGTGATTTTACGCTGTAACATATATTTTAAACGCTTCTTTTAGATGCGCTATGTTGTAAGATTTTAAATAATCATCACAATAAAATACTTTGTACTTTGTACTTTGACTCTTCAAACGAGTCGCACAACACCACTACACATGTCTTCAGTGTACACACCATTGACCAACAAACTTCTGGCCATATCCAAACAGCCAAACAGAGGGCAAACGTCACACCCACCCATATAACACACACACCACCAATTCAAACTGAGCCACACCCACAAATGGACCAATACAAGGATAAACACATACAACCCAACATCCTTTGCAACATACCTATTTGCAAAATGAAGAGCCTGCCAGCACATCACCAACTGCACCCATACACCTGCACACATACAATCTATCACATCTACACCCACACCACCCCCTTCACAATCAGACCAGCGGTAGAAGTGGGCGGGGACGGAAGGGCACGGCGTGCCCCTACTTCTAAAAATAATTTCAGCCCGTTCCCCTACTTCTTTCTTTGAAAAAAGCATCCCGGGACGGAGAGAATAGTCCTACTAAAAACCATAACTTTTTTTTCAGCTTCCAGGGGCTGCTCGCACTTCTCTGTTGAACTCCAGAGGCTGCAGCATCCCCTCCCTGACCTCGCACAGACTGGAGGCAGGCCCATTGTCATTCCGATTGAGGCTGATTATCGCCTTTGGAATGACAATGCGCCCGACTGCCTGCCGTTAGCATATGCCCGTGAGATCTGCATGAGGTGTCTCTGGTTTCTGGGTGCAGGCATGGCTCATTGTGCAACAAATATACCAGATGGGTCCGCAAATGTGTAGTCAAAACTTTAAAACAATCCCGCTGGGGGGTGAGAGGTGCGCTGTGGGCAGTGTAATCTGCTGTTTGGAAAACACAACCCTGACATCAAGGACGCGGAGGAGGCGAGTAAAAGCATTACATTCGATCAAACTATTTTTATAGACAGTATACTTGTAAAAACACTTGTGGCTGTCAAAGGTGTGCCCGAGGGAGCTTGCTTCTTCAAATGCATTTTATGGAATATATATTTTGCTGAGTGCTCTAAGCTGTGTTTTTATAAGTGTGTTTTGCTGCTCGGTACGTGATGTAATAAAGGGGAAATCCGGCGAATATTACATTAGTCTCAACACCCAGCAGACGTAATTGAACAAGGGAACATCGTGGGATGCCCATTGTTGGGGATTGTTCGAAATACAGGTCTTGATAAAGAGAACAGGGTGTCCTTTAAACTGCCAGACCCCTTTAACTGGAGGACAACGTGATCTTAAGCCCTCCTCTGCGATCCTGTGGCCTTTAAGGTGTGAGGCTCTGCTCAGGGGAGAAGCCAGAAAATCAAAATGCCCTGAACTTTGAACTACACTTATAATGGCAAGCAGCACATGATGAGAGTGTGCTTTGCACTCCCTAAAAGAGCGTCCTTCACTGCTCCTTCCAACCAAGAGAGTAGTCAGAAAATTAGAATGCCCCCCATTTTGCCGTAAACCTTTGATGCACACCAAGCAAAATAAGTAAATGTGCCCATCCTCCACCCGAAGAAGTGACGGGGACAGGAGAAGTGACGGGAAAGGAGAAGGAGAAATGAAGCGAAGGGACAAGAGAAGGAGAAGTGAAGTGAAGAGACAGGAGAAGGAGAAGTGACGGGACAGGAGAAGGAGAAATGAAGTGAAGGGACAGGAGAAGGAGAAGTGAAGTGAAGAGACAGGAGAAGGAGAAGTGACGGGGACAGGAGAAGGAGAAGTGACGGGGACAGGAGCAGTGAACGGGGCAGAAGTGAAGGGACAGGAGAAGTGAAGGGACAGGAGAAGTGAAGGGACAGGAGAAGTGAAGGGACAGTAAAAGTGAAGGGTCAGGAGAAGGAGAAGTGACAGGACAGGAGACGGAGAAGTGACGGGACAGGAGAAGTGACAGGGCAGGAGAAGTGACGGGGGCAGGAGAAGTGACGGGCAGGAGAAGTGACGGTGGCAGGAGAAGTGACGGTGGCAGGAGAAGTGACGGGACAGGAGAAGTGAAGGGACAGGAGAAGTGAAGGGACAGGAGAAGTGAAGGGTCAGGAGAAGGAGAAGTGAAGGGACAGGAGAAGGAGAAGTGACGGGACCAGGAGAAGGAGAAGTGACAGACCAGGAGAAGGAGAAGTGACGGGACCAGGAGAAGTAGAAGTGACGGGACCAGGAGAAGTGACGGGACAGGAGAAGTGACAGGACAGGAGAAGTGACGGGACAGGAGAAGTGACGGGACAGGAGAAGGAGAAGTGACGGGACAGGAGAAGGAGAAGTGACGGGACAGGAGCAGTGAACGGGGCAGAAGTGAAGGGACAGGAGAAGTGAAGGGACAGAAGAAGTGAAGGGACAGGAGAAGTGAAAGGACAGTAAAAGTGAAGGGTCAGGAGAAGGAGAAGTGACGGGACAGGAGACAGAGAAGTGACGGACCAGGAGAAGTGACGGGGGCAGGAGAAGTGACGGGGGCAGGAGAAGTGACGGGCAGGAGAAGTGACGGTGGCAGGAGAAGTGACGATGGCAGGAGAAGTGACGGGGGCAGGAGAAGTGACGGGGCAGGAGAAGTGACGGGACAGGAGAAGTGAAGGGACAGGAGAAGTGAAGGGACAGGAGAAGTGAAGGGACAGGAGAAGTGAAGGGACAAGAGAAGGAGAAGTGAAGGGACAGGAGAAGGAGAAGTGACGGGACCAGGAGAAGGAGAAGTGACAGACCAGGAGAAGGAGAAGTGACCAAACCAGGAGAGGTAGAAGTGACGGGACCAGGAGAAGTGACGGGACAGGAGAAGTGACAGGGCAGGAGAAGTGACGGGACAGGAGAAGTGACGGGACAGGAGAAGGAGACGTGACGGGACAGGAGAAGGAGAAGTGACGGGACAGGAGAAGTGACAGGGCAGGAGAAGTGAAGGGACAGGAGAAGTGAAGGGACAGGAGAAGTGAAGGGACAGGAGAAGTGAAGGGGACAGGAGAAGTGAAGGGGACAGGAGTAGTGAAGGGGACAGGAGAAGTGACAGGACAGGAGAAGTGACGGGACAGGACAGGAGAAGTGATGGGACAGGAGAAGGAGAAGTGACGGGACAGGAGAAGGAGAAGTGACGGGACAGAAGAAGTGACTGGGCAGGAGAAGTGACGGGGCAGGAGAAGTGACGGGGCAGGAGAAGTGACGGTACGGGAGAAGTGAAGGGACAGGAGAAGGAGAAGTGAAGGGACAGGAGAAGGAGAAGTGACGGGACCAGGAAAAGGAGAAGTGACAGACCAGGAGAAGGAGAAGTGACGGGACCAGGAGAAGTAGAAGTGACGGGACCAGGAGAAGTGACGGGACAGGAGAAGTGACGGGACAGGAGAAGTGACGGGACAGGAGAAGGAGAAGTGACAGGACAGGAGAAGGAGAAGTGACGGGACAGGAGAAGGAGAAGTGACGGGACAGGAAAAGGAGAAGTGACGGGACAGGAAAAGGAGAAGTGACGGGACAGGAGAAGGAGAAGTGATGGGACAGAAGAAGTGACGGGGCAGGAGAAGTGACGGGGCAGGAGAAGTGACGGGACAGGAGAAGTGAAGGGACAGGAGAAGTGAAGGGACAGGAGAAGTGAAGGGACAGGAGAAGGAGAAGTGACCGGGACAGGAAAAGTGACCAGGAGAAGTGACGGGGGCAGGAGAAGTGACGGGGGCAGGAGAAGTGACGGGGGCAGGAGAAGTGACGGGGGCAGGAGAAGTGACGGGGCAGGAGAAGTGAAGGGACAGGAGAAGTGAAGGGACAGGAGAAGTGAAGGGACAGGAGAAGTGAAGGGACAGGGACAGGAGAAGTGACCAGGAGAAGTGACGGGGGCAGGAGAAGTGATGGGGGCAGGAGAAGTGTCGGGGGCAGGAGAAGTGACGGGGGCAGGTGAAGTGATGGGGGCTGGAGCAGTGACGGGGGCAGGAGCGGTGACGGGGGCAGGAGAAGGGAGGGGGCAGGACTGTTCCCATTGGGTGCAGAATCTAGACTGATTTGCATATGGCTGGCTCCAAACTGGAATGGCATTGCGAGAAAAGAAACAATGGATTTAGGCCCAGATCTCTGTACTGGGGTGAATGTATGATATTGTTCTGCATTCAGTTGTGCTTTTTGCTATATTATGATTGAGCAGCTAGCTGGCGACATGAATATGAAGGAGCCTTTGTGGGTTTCCGTGAGTCTAGATTCTCCTGAAGAGTCCCTTTCTCTTCTGAGCCCTGCTTAACACATGTGTACAGGAGGAGCCCTGTATTCATGACCTCAATATTTGAGACAAAAAATAATCATGGATTTCTGAACATTGAGTAAAAGCATTAAGGTAACATGTTGTCCCTGCTTATATTTCACGCGCTTTACATAAACCTGTATTCCCTATGAGTGTTTGCTTTTTTTACTGAATTAAACCTCAAACATGTTTATCCATTGTTTTAATTAAATAACGTTATAAGCTGTAACTGGTCAGTGAAATGCTAAACGTGCTAAAAATTGGTATGTTTCGCTATTTCTAGCCACGCCCCTGACTCCGCCCACTGATTCAATCTTCGGTTATTCCCGCCCCCTGATTCTCCACCCACAGTTCCCCTACTTTTGTTTCCCCACTTCGACCACTGAATCAGACCCAAACACCCTTTTACATACGCACCATCACCCTCTCAATCACATGCACCCCACACCATGACCACACCAAAGAATCCAAAGTTCACTAACCCGGAAAATGCGATCCTTACAGATGAAGTCATCCGAGTCGAGCCACAGCTGTTTGGCGCATTGGTCAGACAGACCAGCATAGCTGACAAAACTCGCTTGTGGGAGAGGATCGTTGACAAGGTCAATGCTGTTGCACCCATCAAGTGCACCAAGGCGAAATGCCAGGCCAGGTGGTATGATCTGCGGAGGATGGTCAAGAAGAAGATGGACCAGGACTATGCCGCTGCACACCACACTGGTGGTGGTGGTCCCCGCAGACCTCCAGTATACCAGCCATGGGAGGGGAAAGTCATGATCCTGCTGCCACCGGTGGGAGTACACAGAATAGAAGGAGTCATTGAGCCTGGTGAGTACACAACAAACACATGTAATATGGTGGAACTTACATCAGTGCCCAGCAGCGTGGGGGTGGGTGGCCATGAGTCCCAGCAGTGCCAAACTGTATGGGGGTAGTTGCAAGGGGGAGGCTGAAAGGGTGGAAGGTGTAGGGTAGGAGGCTGCTCTCATGCCATATGTCCCAGGTACACACACAAGCACCATGCTGAATGCACAGGGGTTGTGAAAGTACAGACAAGATAGTAGACCACAGCTATAAAGTTTTTTTATGTTGTTGACACATGTTTTGGAGATGCATCCATCATTTGGTGACACAGTAAAGGAGTGTAGCAAGCGAGCGAGGCAAAACCACCTGCTCCATCCCTCTGTTGCCCTCCTCCCTCTGTCTGTCTCCCTCCCTCTGACAGTCTCCCTGTGTCTGTCAACCTCTGTCTCCGTCCCTCTGTCTCCGTTCCCCTCCATCTCCGTCCCCCTCACTCTCCCTCTGTCTGTCTCACTACCTAGGCCTGGCTTTCATACCCTGTCACCCTCCTCCCTCTGTATTCCACCTTCTGTTTTCCTCCCACGGTCAATTCACCCCAGCACCCTGGGCACACACACAGCCACACCCGAGCACTTCAAAGGTCTATTAAAGACCATAGACCACAGTGTCTAGGGATGTTACTTAATTACCAGCATTAATGTGCTAACTGCCTGTGACACACCCAGCATTTGCAGGTGACACAGTACTGTCTCAGGACACACAGTTTGTAAAGCTCTGTAGTAGACAATGGGCCCTGGTGTAGGCAGAACAAGGCCCTCCTGTGAACATTGCAAACACAAACACCAGGACAAGGTCAGTCATCCTGTGCAGGAACCCACAACCACGAACAATGCAGCATGTCTCATGAGGGCACAGCCAAACCACAAAGGATGGAAGCTTGCAAATCACATTCTAACTACTAGCATGGCCTGTCACACACACTCCTTACAGAAACAAATCCCATGGGGACAGGCAATGGAGTGCTACACTGTCACAAGGGTCATGTACCACAACTAAACACTCTCACATATGAATACACAAACAACTATAATATGCACAGTGCAGATGCTCAAGTCCATTGTGCCTCTCACACAATGCACTTGCCCCATCATCTGAACGTTGTGGAGGCACTTAAGTACCAAAATGGACATGGGTATTGCCAAGGTCATTCGTTTAGGACAAGTGCCACGTCCTAAAGTCATGATCTAGAAGTGGGTGTACAGGTCCAGGGCGGTTGGCATGGCTTGCCCATCACGGAACAGCAACATCTATCCAAAGTACAGGAATTTATCCTTAAAAATCCACTCTGTCTCTTACATGAACATGCTGCATCTAAACTCTGTGCATGCTTGACGCAGGCATAAGGATTGACACTGTATTCTGAATGTTGCGTGAAACAGAGCATTGCTGTATATGTGTTGTGCTGGCAAGACAAGACACAGCAATGGCTGTGTTACTCATTGTCAAGAGAATGTAAGAAGGAAAAAATCCAGAGTACATGTCAATTTGCTACCACTTCATACACAACTGAACTATGACAACAATGTCAAGCTTGCGGAACAGTGATGCTGATAATGGTTAGAAAATAAATATGTTGTCTGATAGTGCATGAACTGTGTCTGTCTCTCACACACACAGGGCAACGTGTGGAAACCACCCCCAACTAGGGGGGAGAAGGACCACAGTCCCAGGCTCAGCAGGACCCTGACCCCACCGACAGCGACGCCACTCAACGCACTGTGGATGACCCCAACCAACCTGGCCCCTCTGGATCCCAAAGCCCTGCAGCAACTGTACCAGCTACATCTGTGCCAACCACCGGACCCATTCCCACCACATCCCAGCAGACAGGTCAGAGCCCTGCCCATGATCCACCAGAGAGCCAGTCTGAAAATGAGGGACATTCTTTGGCAGGCACCCTTGAGGTGGCAGACAACATCCACACTGCCAGCACTCGGGGGTCCCGTTGATCGGATGTGCCCACAAGCGCAGGCCGTGCTCATGTGGGTCAGGGTGGTGGGAGTGGCGCAAGGCAAAGGCGAGATTCTGGCCAGTCAGCGGCAGGGGCCGGTGTGACTGAACTGACTACCATCCTGGATGCATACCGGCGGGACACCAGGGAGGTTAGTCAGGTAGTGTAGGCCCTCACTGAGCTCAAACAACAGCAGGCTGAGCAACATGCCAGGCAACAACGACATTATGGACGGGTGGAGGCAACACTGGCTGAGCTCTTGACCGTGCATCGGGACATGAGTCAATCACTACGTCAGATTGCTGGCAACATGCAGCACCCTCCCTGTGTCACCAGGCCCACAAACATCAAGGCAAAGTGCAACAACAGCCACAGGGAGGGAGGAGGAGGAGGAGGAACTGTCTGAAGTAGCGTCCCATACATCGTCCAGGCCTGCACGTGAGGGTCCCCCAAAGAAGAAGGGTCGTCCACGGCTAAGACATTGAGAGGCAGTGGGTCATGCACAACTCCCAGGACACCTGACCTGGCATATTGCCCTTGGGTGCAACAGCATCACCCATCACACTTTCCCACATGGACATGCTGGTCACAGTCTGCCCAATGATGCCAAGCACTGTGTGCTGGACTCTGTTGACTGAAACTGTAAGGCATCTCATCTCCAGCAGTGAACTTTGGATTCCCCCCCTTTCTGTACAGCACCTACTCACGTTCCCTGCACAAGATCACCTAATAAATATAAATTACATCACACGCATTTGTGTAGTCGTCCTGTACCCACAGTATAAAAAATATGTGTGTGCAAATGTATGAAATGCAAGAGTACGTAACTAACTGCAGCCACCCACACACTTGTATCTGAGTCTGGATGAGGACACACATAGGTAACAATATTCTAACAACTAGATACATGGATGGAAATGCACACCTGTGATGGTTAGTAAATGCTGGAGGGGGGTATGGATCACAAAACTGCAATTGCTGACAGGCACAGGAGAGTCACTTGGAGGTGTATAGATCAGGGTAATAAAGCTAGGTGTCCACGTTGGGAGTACCTACAACTGTGTCCTCATGTATGTGAACTATCATCAGCATGCTGATGTACTGTGGATGTGATGAATTGTGCACAGGCAAAGGATGGCATGACAGACTGTGGGCAATGGGCTATAGCACTCTACACAAGTTCACCAGATTACGTGTACTTCCCCTTGGAGCAACAAGTACACAACTGATGTGATGTGTGCAACACCTACAGAACACCTACCCACGTGTGACAATTATCTTCACCCTAACGGCCACATCACACCACACCCAAGAGACGTGGTTATGGTGTGTGTACCCGGTGGCTACTTCACTGGCTGTGATGGAAATGTCGAATAGGTGTGCCAAGGTAGTGTACTGCCACGTTTCTGTAAGGAAGACGAGGTGTGCTGCTGTGGTGCTGACAAGGTAACACTGTCCAAAATTTAGCGTAAGGAAGGTGTGTGTGTGCTGTACGAAGCACATGACCTGGTTGTACATAGACACACTGTCATGTGTCTCTGCATAGTCTTGCCAGTATGTGTTGCACACACAGGCAGAGAAGCTGTTATGGGTGAGTTAGAGGTATTGAGATACCAGGTGGATGATTGTCTGCTGTACTCTGTGTGTAGGGTGGCTGGAGTATGCTCTACTAATGGCTGGAAGGAGGGGTAATCTATAGGCGTGTGTGTTCCTGGATCTGGGTAGTGTGTGCGGCATTGTGGCTGTGTCTGCAGCAGCAAGAATGAGTGAAGACATAACAGCAGAAGGGGTGCGACAACTTGCAAAACAAGCACATACCACAAGGGCATTGTCAAGCCACAAACTTACATGTGTATGTGAATGCAGGATTGTCTGCTTCACTCATGGTCACTGCAAATTAAATGACACAGTAATCAGCAAAGATCACAGTCACAGGATCAGGCCCCTTAGGGAAAAGTGGAGCACAGGAACCACAGCATCAGCAATTGTACTATACATGTACTGAGTCCAAAGCAAACAGCAGCTACACAGCCATCTCCCACACACACAATACAATACATGTAAACACAGATCACTGACAAAATATCGACCTACTGGAATATCGAGTCGAAAATATCGAGGACAAGAATATCGACATCCTATCTACAACATGGTAAGTACTAAAATATCGAAAAAATAATATAGATGTTAAAAATATCGATGTTAAAAATATCGTTTTTGTTTTTAACTATAAATGTAAAATAAAGTAAATAACACTAATAAATAAAATGTTCATAGTTAAAAGTATCTAATGTTTAAAATTAATAAATAATACATATATACTAATACTTTAATTAAATATATACAGTAAATATATAATATATATGTACTGAACAATAAGTGCTAATAATTATTTTACTATTTTATAAATTAATAAAATATATTCTAATTTAATAATACATTTACAAACATAAAACAATAACATAAAATGTAAAAAATATAAATAATTAAATATACTTATAATATTTTTAACATTAATTATTTAAAACGTTGGATAGCGTAAGGGTAATAATTACTATTCCCACTCCAGAGAGTGCAACAGTAGGGAAAGCGTTGGATAGCGTAGGAGTATAAATTACTATTCACACTCCAGAGAGTGCAACAGTAGGGAAAGCGTTCGATAGCGTAGGGGTAAAAATTACTATTCCTACTCCAGAGAGTGCAACAGTAGGGAAAGCGTAGGATAGCGTAGGGGTAAAAATTACTATTGATAGCATAGTGGTAAAAATTACTATTCCCACTCCAGAGAGTGCAACAGTAGGGAAAGCGTTGGATAGCGTAGGGGTAAAAATTACTATTCCCACTCCAGAGAGTGCAACAGTAGGGAAAGCGTTGGATAGCGTAGGAGTAAAAATTACTATTCCCACTCCAGAGAGTGCAACAGTAGGGAAAGCGTTGGATAGCGTAGTGATAAAAATTACTATTCCCACTCCAGAGAGTGCAACAGTAGGGAAAGCGTTGGATAGCGTAGGAGTAAAAATTACTATTCCCACTCCAGAGAGTGCAACAGTAGGGAAAGCGTTGGATAGCGTAGGGGTAAAAATTACTATTCCCACTCCAGAGAGTGCAACAGTAGGGAAAGCGTTGGATAGCGTAGGGGTAAAAATTGCTATTCCCACTCCAGAGACTGCAACAGTAGGGAAAGCATTGGATAGCGTAGAGGTAAAAATTACTATTCCAACTCCAGAGAGTGCAACAGTAGGGAAAACGTTGGATAGCATAGGAGTAAAAATGACTATTCCCACTCCAGAGAGTGCAACAGTAGGGAAAGCAATGGATAGCGTAGGGGTTAAAATTACTATTCCCACTCCAGAGAGTGCAACAGTAGGGAAAGTGTTGGATAGCGTAGGGGTAAAAATTACTATTCCCACTCCAGAGAGTGCAACAGTAGGGAAAGCGTTGGATAGCGTAGGGGTAAAAATTACTATTCCCACTCCAGAGACTGCAACAGTAGGGAAAGCATTGGATAGCATAGGGGTAAAAATTACTATTCCGACTCCACAGAGTGCAACAGTAGGGAAAGCGTTTGATAGCGTAGGGGTAACATTTACTATTCCAACTCCAGAGAGTGCAACAGTAGGGAAAGCTTTGGATAGCATAGGGGTTAAAATTACTATTCCCACTCCAGAGAATGCAACAGTAGGGAAAGCGTTGGATAGCGTAGGGGTAAAAATTACTATTCCCACTCCAGAGAGTGCAACAGTAGGGAAAGCGTTGGATAGCGTAGGGGTAACAATTACTATTCCAACTCTAGAGACTGCAACAGTATGGAAAGTGCTGGATAGTGTACGGGTTAAAATAACATACTTCTAAATAAAAGCTTTTTTTAGTAATAAAAATATAAACTATTAAATAAATATAAACCATACACAATACCTATACATAATTATTAACCCCTTCCATGCGGCCGAGATTCCCCTGGTGTGCTGTAAACAGCACGAACAGGGGCGGGCCGTGATGAACCCCAGCCGTCATCAGCACACGAGCACCGTAGTGCCTGACGGCTGGGGTTCGTCATCAGCATGGAAGGGGTTAAAGACATGATTATCAAAATATATTTAACCAAAAAGAAATTTTTAAAAATACCATTTTATATTTTCTTACCAACTAATAATTAATTATCAATTATATTATTAACAAAACAATTACTTTAAAAACATTATTACTTAATTACATTTAAATTACTTCCCACCATATTCCCCTATAAACCCACTACCCGCAACAGAACACATTTATCTATTTATTAATTAATTTAAAATATTTACAAATTAATTAAAATTAATTACCAAATATTTAAAATGAATTACCAATTAATTACAAATAATTTATAAGCCCTACTAATTAATAATTAATTAAACATAATTAAATTACTTCCCACCCTATTCCTCTATAAACCCACAACCCGCTACAGAACATATATATCAATTAATCAATTAATTAAAATAAATTACCAATTAATTAAATTTATTTACCAATTATTTAAAATGATTTAATAATAACTACTATTTAATAATTAATTTTACATAATTAAATTACTTCCCACCCTATTACCCTATAAACCCACAACCCGCTACAGAACATCTTTATCAATTAATGAAGTAATTAAAATTAATTTCCAAATAATTAAAATTAATTAGCAATTAATTACAAATATTGTATAATTCCTACTAATTAATAATTAATTAAACATAATTAAATTACTTCCCACCCTATTCCCCTATAAACCCACAACCCGCTCCGGTACTAACACATATAATTTGCTTATAAATAAATGTTTTAATATATTAAATTACTACACATATAATATTATTTATTTTAAATACTTAAGTAAAACATATAACACATACATAATAAAAAACAAAGAAATTATACAAATATCGATATTAGTGTCATCGAAATTAGTGACATCAATATATATGCTATCGATATTACTAACTTCGATATTACTGGCATCGATATGAAGAATTTCGATATTACTTGCCTTAGGGTCGATATTCTGTCCAACAATATTCTTGACATCGATATTCTACACCTTCGAAATTTCAAACACGATATTTTGGTAGGTCGATATTACCTATTTGAGTCTTGTGTAAAGGTCACAAATCTGCTACGATGCTATGAGAACTATGTAGACAAAAGCTCATTCCCAGTGTATGATGATGTGTCCCCTACAAACACATGTAAACATGTGGAAGTGCTACTTACACAAAGTGTAATATCTGTATATGTTCATGTGTACCCGTAAGGGCCATGAAGGCAAACTTAACATCAATCAAAACAGCTGTCAGCATCACATATGATGAGGAAGATAATTACCTAATTGCAATTAAGGCATTCTGTAGCCAGTATTTAGCTATAGCAAGTGTGCCTCACCATGCTAAACATGACAAGCAGGTGGAATAATAGTCAATAGAAAACAATGAGGAGCCAAGCCACATAAAGAACACGACCGTCACACAGAAATGCTGCACGGGACAAGATAATCATGTGAATGACCGCACTCCACTGGTGCCACAGAATATTTAACATGTGCATCAGCATACCATTGTGATGTCATCAGCCCAACATACATGGCATCATGTCAATGTAAACAGAACTTCTACTCACTGTGAAGGCTGGCGTAGCAGTATTCTCAACCTGCACTGAGGTAACGACACAACAGCGACATGACATACTGCAACAAGGGGCAATGCATCCATGCGAACAGAATCACAGGACAGTTGTCTTAACATGTGGAACATACAGTGGGACACACCTCCACAACATGGTTGCTATGAACCAAACTGGACTGGCCCACAAGGTAGAGGTGATGATCTAGATACATTGTAATGCACACAGTGAGGCTGCAATCCCCCACAGAGTCTGTGATTGTGACCTCCCACACAATGTCAAACCATGGTATATACAATGTTTCAGTGTCAATGTCAACCCACATTGATGCTTCCATCAGAGTCTAATACAACTACAGATGACTGTCAGTTGGGGTGACTATCCTGTCATGGGAGTGGGCCTACATGTAATGTGAAACATGATGTTGTTACACGTATGCATGGTCAAACAACATGCGCAAGAACATGTACCACACAATTGAAAACATACCAACACTAAACAGCCTCATATGAGTCCTTACCCAAATCGACTTTTCCACATGTCCATGCATGCTCCGTTGATTCGGCTGATGTTGCAATCATAATGAGCAATAGCAGGCTGACCAAGATGGCACCCGCGGACAACAGGCATGGCGAGCTGGCGATGAGAGACACACAAGGGGTCAAGTCCTGTTGAATGTCATTCTGACATAGTCATGTTGAATAGCCTGATGTTGTAGTACACTTGTACATTCCAAGTACATTCCAAGTACATTGCATTACATCTGCACCTGTGTGACACTGCACAACAAACATCTAAGTGACATTGCATACAGTCAGCTGCATATACAGCATGCTACCCATGGCACTCTATAGTTGAGGTTTGGACAAAATTCACCTATGACTCACCATCATGAGAAGAAGTTGCGGATGAGGTGACTCCGGATATCATCTTCAACCTCCTCGTCACTTGCATCCTGGCCAAGGCCTTCATCCTCAACGGGCGGATGTTCCAGCTCATCAGGATCTAGGATGAGTGGCACAGCCTTCTCCACTGCCATGTTGTGTAGCATGCAGCACACCATGAAGATGTTACACACCTTGAGTGGGGTGTATTGGAGTGCTCCGCCTGTCTTTTCCAGGCACCTGAACCTGCTCTTCAGGAGTCCAAATGTTTGCTCGATCACCCGCCTGGTCTTCCCATGAGCATTGTTGTACCGCTGGTCTGCAGCTGTCCTGGGATTGCGTAGGGGAGTCATCAGCCACGGCATGTTTGGATATCCTGCGTCTCCTGCAAATTGACATCATGGAAATGAGTGTGTAATATGATGGAGTTCATGAAGTAATGACATACTGACATACATGGCTAACAGAGTATACCCACCAACTAGACATGCCCTATGGTTGTGCAGCTGCAGCATCATCTGTGGTACCCTGCTACACCTCATGATGAATGCATCGTGGCACAATCTTGGAAAACGTGCACAAACCTTATGAGATAAGCATGTTGGCAAGACACACCACCAGGGCATTTATCGAGTGGTAGTGTTTCCTGTTGTGGTATGCTTGCTCCTGAGCCTGTGGTGACACCAGAGTAACATGTGTACCATCAATTGCACCAATGACATGTGTCATGCGTCCCAGGGCATAGAATTCCCCCTTAACATGTGTCAACTCTTCTGGAGTAGGGAATGTGATGAATTCCTCAATGTGCAGCAACATTGCATCTAATACATAACTTAATACCCGGCTGAACATTGTTTGTGACATCCCTCCCACATCAGCTATGGTAAATTGGAACATACCTGTGGCAAAGAAGTGTAGTGCCACCATCACCTTTAACTAGGGTGTCAGCGCAGTTGGATACCTGTGTCGTGGTTGCAGATGTGCTTCCAGTCTGTCCGTCAGGTCCTGAATCAACTGTCCCGGGAAGTGGTAACACCGTATGCAATCACGTTCCCTAATGGCATCCAAGTCTGGCAACGGCCTTTCAAGAGGGGGTGCTCTGCAAAACATATCCAGGAGAAAATTTGTGTACAACTGTCAGACAAAGAAAACTACAATGTACACGGCACAAGCAACACTGCTCAACACATCAATACATTTTTGAGTGTGGCGTGGGCTACACACACAGGAAACATGTGCCAGCTGGCAGCCACTCCTCCATGAAAAGTACAAGACCTGTGGTTTGTGTAATGGATATGACATGCATACAAATGATCTGATAGGAAAGTCTGAGTGAGCAGGACAATGTATCACGTCTGTCACACACGTCACGTGAATTGCATTAGGAGGTTGTCAGCACATCCAGACAGCTGACAGCCATGAACACGCCCACATCACTTGTGCCATCATTTGCACTGTTCAGACATATTCTCATTGCGGTGTTACATTTCCAAAAATAAAACATGGACATCATCAGACAGCAGAAATGTTTGATTTGTGACAAATTGTCTATGATTCCATCACACATATGAGCGGATCATTAGTACAAGTGGCATGGTGTGCGTACATGTGAAACCCTCTCATCACAGCAAGGGCACATCATCTATGCTCCTACAGCAGATATATTTAACAGTATGAACAAGTTACTTACCTTTTGTAGCGAAACATCTGTAAGAAACAGTAGTAAGTATCAGATTCCTACCTAGGAATACATACCCCAGCAAGACCAATGCCTGTGGTGGGTTTCGAAACCAAAAATCAAACAAGAACATCCAGGAGGACGGAACGGCCAAAGAAGACATCCCTCCGGACTTGGCTGTCCAGGCAGGTTTTTTTTTTAAAAACGTGTGCATCGAGGCCCACGTAGCTGCCTGACAAATGTCCTGCAAGGGGACTCCACGACCCAGGGCAGTAGTAGCCACTGTGGCCCGAGTGGAATGGGCCCTCAGCCCAACAGGAGGCTACATCTTTGGCAAGGCGTACCAAGCCTTAATACACCAGACAACCCACAGAGAGATGGTCTGCTTGTGTACCGCCCTTCACTTTTCAGCACCCACGGAACAGACTAAAAGTTGTTCATCCACCAGGAACTGGTGTGTGCGATCCAGATGGTATGAGAGCACACATTTTGGGTCCAGACGGTGTAGCTGCTCTATCTCCTTTGAGGGATGCGTAGGTGGAAATAAGTTGGACAAGGTTAAAGAGTGCCCGATGTGGAAGTCCGTGTCAAACTAGTGCCAGAAAAAGGGTGTCATCCGCAACGCAAACTTATCCGGATGGACTGAAATGTTAGGAGGTGATGTAGAAAGAGCCTGGAGCTCACTCCCTCTCCTGGCAGAGGTGATGGCAAGGAGAAAAGCAGTCTTCTGAGTAAGAAGGCAGAGAGGAAAATTGTGAAGTTGCTCAAAGGGAGCACACATCAGATATGTAAGAACCAGGTTGAAGTCCCACTGAGTCATCACATACGGAACATGATGAAACGTGTGTCTGATGCCTTTCAGAAAACGAGTCACAATAGGGGACTAGTACAAAGAAGGTTGATCAAGCAGCCTCAGTAAGGGTGAAAGGGCAGGAACGTAGCCCTTGAAAGTGCCCAGAGCAGAGCCCTGCTGGACATGAGGAAGAAGGAAGAGATGACATACATGAAGAGGTGCAGAAAGAGGGACCACAGCCTTTGGTGTGCACCATGCCACAAATCTGGTCCACCTGCAGGCGTAAACCGGCTTTGTGTAGGGACGCCTGGCAGCATGGATGATATTACAGAATTCAGGATGAAAGGCAAATGGCCTCTACTGTCGCCGCTCAATCTCCAAGCATGGAGGTGGAGACTGTACAGGTACGGGTGGCGGACTGTCCTCTGCTGCTGCGACATAAGGTCCTCCAGAAGTGGCAGACGAACCAGGTGATCAACTGACATAATGAGGAACTCAGGATACCAGTGCCTACATGTACATCCGTGGTGCGCTGGTAAGGCCAAAGTGGAGCTGGGAAATTGCAAGTGCTTGTGGCCTAATGTGAACTGCAGGTAGGGCCGGTGGGACGGCAAGACAGGGATGTGGAAATAAACATCCTGCAAGTCCAACGCTACCATCCAGTCTCCTTGGGCCAGAGCAGGTAGGACCTGAGCCACTGTCAGCATTTTGAGCTTCTCCTTCCGGAGGAAGCCATTGACATTACATGTGTCCAAGATAGGGGGTAGACCCCCATTGGCATTCTTGGGTAGCAGTAAGTAGTTGGAGTAGCAACCACACCCAATTTTGGTAACTTCTGCATGCTGCATTTCCTAATGATCCCCCGATACGCGTTTGTATTGCGGTGGTAGGGCTTCAGTGTTTGCATCAAGGGTGAGGGAATAGCAGCTTGGGATGATTTTCAGCACCCAGCTGTCAAATGTGACAGTGCGCCAGTGGTGGAGGTGTTGGAGAACCATGCCCCCCACTGGTGTCACATGGCCCTGAAAGTACAGAGTAGGAGTGTTTGTAGGCAGATGTTGCAGGGGAAGGTGTGGACTGACCTCCCCGTTGTCCCCGACCGCCGCCACAGCGGTTACCACCACGGGCACTGCGTTGGATGTTTGTCAGTGTTGCGTGGCTGCCAGCACATGTATGTGTGCCTCTTCCTTGGCCACGAAATGAGCAAAAGGTACCATGTTGCTGCTGCAGGGGCAACAGGCCCATAGACCTGCCCGTGGCCCTGGAGTCCTTAATGTGCTCCAGCGCATGGTCTGCCTTGTTGCCAAAAAGGCAACAAACATCAAACGGCATGTCCATGAGTGTACTCTGGACATCGGATACAAATTAGGCGGACTTCAACCAGGCTTTGCAACAAATTTCCTCCGTGGTTGCCATCGCTCTGCCCAATGAGTCGATGCGATCCAGCCCACACTGGATCAAATACCATGCCGCAGCTTGGCCTTCCACAAGGGCTTGGGCAAGTTTCGCCCTTACCTACAACGGGCAGCAGTTCCGCAACTGTGTCCCTCAAAGAGTGGGTATAGCGGACAAAGAGGCATGTGATGTTGGAAGACCGCAGTTCCAGACTGCTCATACTTCCTGGATACCCTGTCCGGCGGAGCCTACGGGAATGCGGTCTGTGATTTTGAGGCCTGGATGCCCAGGCTCTCTGGGGTGGGGTGGGAGGACAGGACACATTTGTCATCTGGGGATGGGTGTTGGCGTCTGCCCACGTGCCTATCTGCAGCCAAATCTGCAGCGGGCCTGGACCTAGTGCCCAAATTTGCGTCAGTCAATGCCTCATGAAACAGCTGCAGAGGCTCAGCCAAGCGTGACTGGACTCGAAGGACCTCAGTGAGGAGGTTGGTCCTCACGGCCACAACAGGGAGGTGAACGGGCAAGGCTTTGGCAGCCCGCGTAAACAACACACTGTAGGTTGCCCCCTCCTCCGAATCCACGGTTGGATTTGGGACAATACTAGTGTCTGACGAGGTGTGCAGACCACTCGCATCCCCCAGTCAACCTGTCCATTTGTCTTGGGACTGACACTTACGTGTCAGTGGGTCTTCATAAGAATCCCAATACTCATTATCATCCATTCCATGATTATCGGGGTTGTCATAAGATGTCCCCGGCTCGACAAATTTATACTCCTCATGCGTGGTCAAAAGCGGCGTTCAGCTGCACCGTACCCATGCCAGAGCCGTATAGAGTGTGGTATTGGGGACGGCACCAGCCGAGGACGGTGCCGAGGGTGAAACCTGGGGGACTGTAGACGGTGAGGGCGTGAGGTCAACCAGCGAGGACCAGGATCAAGATTTTGATCCAGTGTGGCCCAGCGGCGCAGGGCCGAATGCGCAAGCGCAGTCTGATCCAAAGCACCAGACTGGGTCGGGGCAGAAGCACCAGACCCGCTAGGGCCCCCAGACGGGACCGGAGGTTGTGGGGCAGGCTACAACGCACGTGACTCTGACGGAGCTGCGTGGGCGGTGTCACACAAATCCCCTGCCGCATTGCACTTGCATCGTGGGGATTTGGAAGAGTGATGACGTCTCTTTGACTTCTTGTGGTTTGCTGATGACTTCGCCCCGGAGGAGTGATGTCGACTCCCGGTTCTCTGATGGCTCAAACCCCACACCCGGTGCCTCGACCTCCGTCCAGACCATGACCTCTTGCAGTGCAGGCCAACTGCTGGAGTCAGATCCGCTTGCGGGACCACTCCCGCCTAGCTTCAAAAGTCAGAGCCCGGTAGTCGGAGCAGCTCTTGTTGTCGTGGTTGACGTCGAGACAGTGGAGACACCGACAGTGAAGGTCAGTCACCGACATCAGTCGGTCGCAATCCTCACAGGCTTGACACCGGTTATCCCTATTGGCACCGTCCAGAGTCGAAGACTCATGTAAAATCAGCAAAAGTGATTGTACAAAGTTTTGAATTTAATAACTAAGGTGACACTTATACCGTAACTGCACTGCTGGCGTGAAAAAATCGGACATGACGTCAGCATGCGTAGGCGGCGTCTGAGTACACCGACAATGTCATAACGGCACACACGACGCTAACGACACATGCAGAGCCACAGACGTCGCCTACCGACGCACAATGGGACTGCTAGGCACAAATTTGCATATCCAGTCTGATGCTTGGGGATATTGTGAGGGGAGGAATATAATACTGACAGTTTATATCATGTGCAAACAGCATGCACAATGTTGCACATGCCACACACATGACGTGGTCACACAGGGTCATGCTGTGCGTCTATTTCACATCTGTGACAATGGGCATGTTACTGTCATCATGTGACAGTTCCATGTACTGAATGATGTGCCATTCCAGTGTTGATGTGCATCACAATATGTTAAAGACGTTACCCAGGTGAAAAGTGTTGAATGTATGTGAAACAGGTCTTGACACATCAACTGAGCCACAAGATGACATTTCATGTGCTTCATCACTGCCTGCCACACCTAGGGCCTGCTAATGGAAGGATGCCAAGCTGATTTATACATTCACATAGTCAACATGAGTGTACACTACATCCCTGCCATGTGATTTACTGGGGTCACACTCTCCCAATGGTGACATGAATGATGTCATGGAGCAGCCTATACAACAATTCGCTTGAGCATGTCTGACGCACTGTACCCCAATGGTACGTGTGTGTACGCCTCGTTTCCACAATGCATTGTAGACATACGCGAGCCGAGCGTACCCCAATGGCACGTGCGTGCGTACACCTCGTTTCCCCAATGCATAGTAGACATATGCGAGCAGAGCGTACCCCAATGGTACGTGCGTGTGTACGCCTCTTTTCCACAATGCATTGTGGACATACGCGAGCAGAGCGTACCCCAATGGTACGTGCGTGTGTGCGCCTTGTTTCCACAAAGCATTGTAGACATACGCGAGCAGAGCGTATCCCAATGGTACGTGCGTGTGTACGCCTCGTTTCCCAAATGCATTGTAGACATACGCGAGCCGAGCGTACCCCAATGGTACGTGCGTTTGTACGACTCGTTTCCCCAATGCATTGTGACATATGTGAGCAGAGCGTACCCCAATGGTATGTGCGTGTGTACGCCTCGTTTCCACAATGCATTGTGGACATACGCGAGCAGAGCGTGCCCCAATGGTACGTGCGTGTGTGCGCCTCGTTTAATGCACTGTAGACATACGCGAGCCGAGCGTACCTCAATGGTACGTGCGTGGATACGCCTCGTTTCCCAAATGCATTGTAAACATATACGAGCAGAGCGTACCCCAATGGTACGTGCGTGTGTACACCTCGTTTCCACAATGCATTGTAGACATACGCGAGCAGAGCGTACCCCAATGGTACGTGCACCTCGTTTCCACTATGCATTGTAGACATACGTGAGCAGAGCGTACCCCAATGGTATGTACGTGTGTGTGCCTCGTTTCCCCAATGCATTGTAGACATACGCGAGCAGAGCGTACCCCAATTGTACGTGCGTGTGTGCGCCTCGTTTCCCTAATGCATTGTAGACATATGCGAGCCGAGCGTACCCCAATGGTACGGGCGTGTGTACGGTTCGTTTCTCCATTGAATGAGTTGCATTTGCGACGGCAATCGCACCGTACTTGTGTGTAGATTCAAAAAAATACATACAGAACATCTAGAGGAACATTGTTAGGATGAGAATGCAGCCTGGTTGTCATGGATACAGAGATTTGAGAGTGTCCTACAGCTGTTCATGAAAATTCAGTTGGGCAAAAGTATACAATGTTGCAAAAGTTGTTGTTCAGCTCTGGCTCACTTTTCAAACCATGCATATGTGTGTCATGGCCTTGTGTGTCATCCGATTGGATGGTACATAGGATGCAAACTATTGTGGCCTATCACACACTACTCCTTGCACTCACAGACCCTCAGCAGCACAGATATAAGGCAGCATGTGGCTGAGGGAGGGCACTGGCCTACACAGAATTGGAGTGGGAAACACAGCTGCTGTCTCTGTATCCTCTGGATCCTGATTAGCTGAGCATGGAGAGGGCACCTGCATTCAGTGATGGGGAGAACAAGGCCCTGCTGGATGCCCTCCTGCCTAACTCCAGCAAGCTGTATGGGAGACCAGAGGATCAGGTGAGTGATGTGTGCATTACCTTGGAGTGTGCAGCCTTTGTGTGTGTGACACTACAGCCATTGTGTATGTATATTTGAGAGATGCAATGTTGTTCGGAGTGAGTGCCTGTGTGCACAGTATTGTCTGAAGAGGGTTATTTGTTGTAGTGGGGTGTTTGACAGCATGTCATGTGCTGCAGTGCAGCCTGATGTGGCATATATTGCTCAGTGAGTGCCATGCTGAATGAGTGGTTTGCACCCCTTATGTCATCTGTAGCCTTTCAATGGCATGTAGTGCATTTCTGTTTGCTCACAGGCTACATCCTCCTGGACAATGATGCAAGTGTGTTCATCATCATATGCCCTGTTGTCCTCAAGTATTTGGTGCATATGTGTGTTTTTGGGACATGGACCAGGGGTACTGATGTTCTTTATCTTTACATTCGTGACAGGTATCTGCCTATGAGAAGGGTGACATCTGGCTGGACAACGCCAGGGCTGTCAGGAGAGAGGGGGGGCCTCGGAGGAGGCTCAGAAACATCAAGAAGAGGTGGCAAGACATCCGGTGCTGGACCCGCCACATCGCCAGAGTACAGCTGAAGCTGGAAGTTCCACGCCGGCATGGTGGCACCCGCCACCTCACCCCCCACATGCTCCGGGTCCTAGAAGTGGTGTTCCCAGACCTCCATAGGCAGTTGCAGGGGAGACAGCAGCAAGAAGGGGGTAGGTACATGTCTGTTTGTTGTCATGTGTGTCACATGCTACCTGCAGTGCTCCCAGGCATGGTAACACTCCCACAGTTGGAGTGGTCTTGTCAGACAGGCGCTTAATGCATTGGCATGTGAATGGCCAAGTTTCAGCTGATGGTTGTTTACATGCCTTGCCCTACTCAACATTTGCCCTGCGCTGTGAAAAAACATTTTCTTTCACAGGTACTCCTGAGGTGCAATGTGTTAGTAATGATTCAGAAAAGGGGGTGGTGATGAACAGAGTGTCTGAATTAAGCAGACCACTCTTACCCAGTCCAAAGATCAGGGCTTGATCCATCACTGTTTTTTAGCTCATTGCACCATCCCAGCTCAGAACCTGGCTATATGCAAATTAGTCTGTTCCTGTCCCAGTGCATGATGGGAACAGGGCAAACCAAACTACCAAGCCAATTCTTATACTGGGAAGGAAACAAGCTACCGGGGACCGGTTTCTGGCATTTCAGCCGTCGCCGGCCCGGCTTGCTTGAATCCTGATGGTGCAATGAGCAAGGGACTCACATCTGAGTATACCCTTACACGCTTATGGTGGACAAAATGATTCAGAAAAGGGGGTGGTGATGAACAGAGTGTCTGAATTAAGCAGACCACTCTTACCCAGTCCAAAGATCAGGGCTTGATCCATCACCGTTTTTTAGCTCACTGCACCATCCCAGCTCAGAACCTGGCTATATGTAAATTAGTCTGTTCCTGTCCCAGTGCATGATGGGACAGGGCAAACCAAACTACCAAGCCAATTCTTATACTGGGAAGGAAACAAGCTACCGGGGACCGGTTTCTGGCATTTCAGCCGTCGTCGGCCCGGCTTTGCTTGAATCCTGATGGTGCAATGAGCAAGGGACTCACATCTGAGTATACCCTTCCACGCTTATGGTGGACAAAATGATTCAGATAAGGGGGTGGTGATGAACAGAGTGTCTGAATTAAGCAGACCACTCTTACCCAGTCCAAAGATCAGGGCTTGATCCATCACCGTTTTTTAGCTCATTGCACCATCCCAGCTCAGAACCTGGCTATATGCAAATAAGTCTGTTCCTGTCCCAGTGCATGATGGGAACATGGCAAACCAAACTACCAAGCCAATTCTTATACTGGGAAGGAAACAAGCTACCGGGGACCGGTTTCTGGCATTTCAGCCGTCGTCGGCCCGGCTTGATTGAATCCTGATGGTGCAATGAGCAAGGGACTCACATCTGAGTATACCCTTCCACGCTTATGGTGGACAAAATGATTCAGAAAAGGGGGTGGTGATGAACAGAGTGTCTGAATTAAGCAGATCACTCTTACCCAGTCCAAAGATCAGGGCTTGATCCATCACCATTTTTTAGCTCATTGCACCATCCCAGCTCAGAACCTGGCTATATGCAAATTAGTCTATTCCGGTCCCAGTGCATGATGGAAACAGGGCAAACCAAACTACCAAGCCAATTCTTATACTGGGAAGGAAACAAGCTACCGGGGACCGGTTTCTGGCATTTCAGCCGTCGTCGGCCCGGCTTGCTTGAATCCTGATGGTGCAATGAGCAATGGACTCACATCTGAGTATACCCTTCCACGCTTATGGTGGACAAAATGATTCAGAAAAGGGGGTGGTGATGAACAGAGTGTCTGAATTAGGCAGACCACTCTTACCCAGTCCAAAGATCAGGGCTTGATCCATCACCGTTTTTTAGCTCATTGCACCATCCCAGCTCAGAACCTGGCTATATGCAAATTAGTCTGTTCCTGTCCCAGTGCATGATGGGAACAGGGCAAACCAAACTACCAAGCCAATTCTTATACTGGGAAGGAAACAAGCTACCGGGGACCGGTTTCTGGCATTTCAGCCGTCGTCGGCCCAGCTTGCTTGAATCCTGATGGTGCAATGAGCAAGGGACTCACATCTGAGTATACCCTTCCACGCTTATGGTGGACACAATGATTCAGAAAAGGGGGTGGTGATGAACAGAGTGTCTGAATTAAGCAGACCACTCTTACCCAGTCCAAAGATCAGGGCTTGATCCATCACTGTTTTTTAGCTCATTGCACCATCCCAGCTCAGAACCTGGCTATATGCAAATTAGTCTGTTCCTGTCCCAGTGCATGATGGGAACAGGGCAAACCAAACTACCAAGCCAATTCTTATACTGGGAAGGAAACAAGCTACCGGGGACCGGTTTCTGGCATTTCAG
Source organism: Lissotriton vulgaris (assembly GCF_964263255.1). Lineage (NCBI taxonomy): Eukaryota > Metazoa > Chordata > Amphibia > Caudata > Salamandridae > Lissotriton > Lissotriton vulgaris. The sequence continues at coordinate 1,179,985,243 of NC_141689.1, forward strand.
CCGTCGCCGGCCCGGCTTGCTTGAATCCTGATGGTGCAATGAGCAAGGGACTCACATCTGAGTATACCCTTACACGCTTATGGTGGACAAAATGATTCAGAAAAGGGGGTGGTGATGAACAGAGTGTCTGAATTAAGCAGACCACTCTTACCCAGTCCAAAGATCAGGGCTTGATCCATCACCGTTTTTTAGCTCACTGCACCATCCCAGCTCAGAACCTGGCTATATGTAAATGAGTCTGTTCCTGTCCCAGTGCATGATGGGACAGGGCAAACCAAACTACCAAGCCAATTCTTATACTGGGAAGGAAACAAGCTACCGGGGACCGGTTTCTGGCATTTCAGCCGTCGTCGGCCCGGCTTGCATGAATCCTGATGGTGCAATGAGCAAGGGACTCACATCTGAGTATACCCTTCCACGCTTATGGTGGACAAAATGATTCAGAAAAGGGGGTGGTGATGAACAGAGTGTCTGAATTAAGCAGACCACTCTTACCCAGTCCAAAGATTAGGGCTTGATCCATCACCGTTTTTTAGCTCATTGTACCATCCCAGCTCAGAACCTGGCTATATGCAAATTAGTCTGTTCCTGTCCCAGTGCATGATGGGAACATGGCAAACCAAACTACCAAGCCAATTCTTATACTGGGAAGGAAACAAGCTACCGGGGACCGGTTTCTGGCATTTCAGCCGTCGTCGGCCCGGCTTGATTGAATCCTGATGGTGCAATGAGCAAGGGACTCACATCTGAGTATACCTTTCCACGCTTATGGTGGACAAAATGATTCAGAAAAGGGGGTGGTGATGAACAGAGTGTCTGAATTAAGCAGACCACTCTTACCCAGTCCAAAGATCAGGGCTTGATCCATCACCGTTTTTTAGCTCATTGCACCATCCCAGCTCAGAACCTGGCTATATGCAAATTAGTCTGTTCCGGTCCCAGTGCATGATGGGAACAGGGCAAACCAAACTACCATGCCAATTCTTATACTGGGAAGGAAACAAGCTACCGGGGACCGGTTTCTGGCATTTCAGCCGTCGTTGGCCCGGCTCGCTTGAATCCTGATGGTGCAATGAGCAAGGGACTCACATCTGAGTATACCCTTCCACGCTTATGGTGGACAAAATGATTCAGAAAAGGGGATGGTGATGAACAGAGTGTCTGAATTAAGCAGACCACTCTTACCCAGTCCAAAGATCAGGGCTTGATCCATCACCGTTTTTTAGCTCATTGCACCATCCCAGCTCAGAACCTGGCTATATGCAAATTAGTCTGTTCCTGTCCCAGTGCATGATGGGAACAGGGCAAACCAAACTACCAAGCCAATTCTTATACTGGGAAGGAAACAAGCTACCGGGGACCGGTTTCTGGCATTTCAGCCGTCGTCGGCCCGGCTTGCTTGAATCCTGATGGTGCAATGAGCAAGGGACTCACATCTGAGTATACCCTTCCACGCTTATGGTGGACAAAATGATTCAGAAAAGGGGGTGGTGATGAACAGAGTGTCTGAATTAAGCAGACCACTCTTACCCAGTCCAAAGATCAGGGCTTGATCCATCACCGTTTTTTAGCTCATTGCACCATCCCAGCTCAGAACCTGGCTATATGCAAATGAGTCTGTTCCTGTCCCAGTGCATGATGGGAACAGGGCAAACCAAACTACCAAGCCAATTCTTATTCTGGGAAGGAAATAAGCTACCGGGGACCGGTTTCTGGCATTTCAGCCGTCGTCGGCCCGGCTTGCTTGAATCCTGATGGTGCAATGAGCAAGGGACTCACATCTGAGTATACCCTTCCACGCTTATGGTGGACAAAATGATTCAGAAAAGGGGGTGGTGATAAACAGAGTGTCTGAATTAAGCAGACCACTCTTACCCATTCCAAAGATCAGGGCTTGATCCATCACCATTTTTTAGCTCATTGCACCATCCCAGCTCAGAACCTGGCTATATGCAAATTAGTCTGTTCCTGTCCCAGTGCATGATGGGAACAGGGCAAACCAAACTACCAAGCCAATTCTTATACTGGGAAGGAAACAAGCTACCGGGGAACGGTTTCTGGCATTTCAGCCGTTGTCGGCCCGGCTTGCTTGAATCCTGATGGTGCAATGAGCAAGGGACTCACATCTGAGTATACCCTTCCACGCTTATGGTGGACAAAATGATTCAGAAAAGGGGGTGATGATGAACACAGTGTCTGAATTAAGCAGACCACTCTGTTCATCACCACCCCCTTTCTGAATCGTTTTTGGCCACTATAGGTGTGGCAGGGTATACTCAGACATGAGTCCCTTTCTCACTGCACCATCAGGATTCAAGCAAGCCGGGCCGAAGACGGCTGAAATGCCAAAAACCGGTCCCCGGTAGCTTGTCTCCTTTCTGGTGAAGAATTGGCTTGGTAGTTTAGTCTGCCCTGTTCCCATGATGCACTGGGCCAGGGACAGACTGATTTGCATATAGCCAGGTTCTGAGCTGGGATGGTACAGTGAGATAAATAACGGTGATGGATCAAGCCCTGATCTTTGGACTGGGTGAGAGTGGTCTTCTTAATTCAGACACTCTGTTCATCACCACCCCCTTTTCTGAATCGTTTTTGGCCACTATAGGTGTGGCAGGGTATACTCAGACATGAGTCCCTTTCTCACTGCACCATCAGGATTCAAGCAAGCCGGGCCGAAGACGGCTGAAATGCCAGAAACCGGTCCCCGGTAGCTTGTCTCCTTTCTGGTGAAGAATTGGCTTGGTAGTTTAGTCTGCCCTGTTCCCATGATGCACTGGGCCAGGGACAGACTGATTTGCATATAGCCAGGTTCTGAGCTGGGATGGTGCAGTGAGATAAATAACGGTGATGGATCAAGCCCTGATCTTTGGACTGGGTAAGAGTGGTCTGCTTAATTCAGACACTCTGTTCATCAGCACCCTCTTTTCTGAATCGTTTTTGTCCACTATATGTGTGGCAGGGTATACTCAGACATGAGTCCCTTTCTCACTGCACCACCAGGATTCAAGCAAGCCGGGCCGAAGACGGCTGAAATGCCAGAAACCGGTCCCCGGTAGCTTGTCTCCTTACTGGTGAAGAATTGGCTTGGTAGTTTAGTCTGCCCTGTTCCCATGATGCACTGGGCCAGGGACAGACTGATTTGCATATAGCCAGGTTCTGAGCTGGGATGGTGCAGTGAGATAAATAACGGTGATGGATCAAGCCCTGATCTTTGGACTGGGTAAGAGTGGTCTGCTTAATTCAGACACTCTGTTCATCACCACCCCCTTTTCTGAATCGTTTTTGGCCACTATAGGTGTGGCAGGGTATACTCAGACATGAGTCCCTTTCTCACTGCACCATCAGGATTCAAGCAAGCCGGGCCGAAGACAGCTGAAATGCCAGAAACCGGTCCCCGGTAGCTTGTCTCCTTTCTGGTGAAGAATTGGCTTGGTAGTTTAGTCTGCCCTGTTCCCATGATGCACTGGGCCAGGGACAGACTGATTTGCATATAGCCAGGTTCTGAGCTGGGATGGTGCAGTGAGATAAATAACGGTGATGGATCAAGCCCTGATCTTTGAACTGGGTAAGAGTGGTCTGCTTAATTCAGACACTCTGTTCATCACCACCCCCTTTTCTGAATCGTTTTTGGCCACTATAAGTGTGGCAGGGTATACTCAGACATGAGTCCCTTTCTCACTGCACCATCAGGATTTAAGCAAGCCGGGCCGAAGACGGCTGAAATGCCAGAAACCGGTCCCCGGTAGCTTGTCTCCTTTCTGGTGAAGAATTGGCTTGGTAGTTTAGTCTGCCCTGTTCCCATGATGCACTGGGCCAGGGACAGACTGATTTGCATATAGCCAGGTTCTGAGCTGGGATGGTGCAGTGAGATAAATAACGGTGATGGATCAAGCCCTGATCTTTGGACTGGGTAAGAGTGGTCTGCTTAATTCAGATACTCTGTTCATCACCACCCCCTTTTCTGAATCGTTTTTGGCCACTATAGGTGTGGCAGGGTATACTCAGACATGAGTCCCTTTCTCACTGCAACATCAGGATTCAAGCAAGCCGGGCCGAAGACGGCTGAAATGCCAGAAACCGGTCCCCGGTAGCTTGTCTCCTTTCTGGTGAAGAATTGGCTTGGTAGTTTAGTCTGCCCTGTTCCCATGATGCACTGGGCCAGGGACAGACTGATTTGCATATAGCCAGGTTCTGAGCTGGGATGGTGCAGTGAGATAAATAACGGTGATGGATCAAGCCCTGATCTTTGGACTGGGTAAGAGTGGTCTGCTTAATTCAGACACTCTGTTCATCACCACCCCCTTTTCTGAATCGTTTTTGTCCACTATAGGTGTGGCAGGGTATACTCAGACATGAGTCCCTTTCTCACTGCACCATCAGGATTCAAGCAAGCCGGGCTGAAGACGGCTGAAATGCCAGAAACCGGTCCCCGGTAGCTTGTCTCCTTTCTGGTGAAGAATTGGCTTGGTAGTTTAATCTGCCCTGTTCCCATGATGCACTGGGCCAGGGACAGACTGATTTTCATATAGCCAGGTTCTGAGCTGGGATGGTGCAGTGAGATAAATAACGGTGATGGATCAAACCCTGATCTTTGGACTGGGTAAGAGTGGTCAGCCTAATTCAGACACTCTGTTCATCACCACCCCCTTTTCTGAATCGTTTTTGGCCACAATAGGTGTGGCAGGGTATACTCAGACATGAGTCCCTTTCTCACTGCACCATCAGGATTCAAGCAAGCCGGGCCGAAGACGGCTGAAATGCCAGAAACCGGTCCCCGGTAGCTTGTCTCCTTTCTGGTGAAGAATTGGCTTGGTAGTTTAGTCTGCCCTGTTCCCATGATGCACTGGGCCAGGGACAGACTGATTTGCATATAGCCAGGTTCTGAGCTGGGATGGTGCGGTGAGATAAATAACGGTGATGGATCAAGCCCTGATCTTTGGACTGGGTAAGAGTGGTCTGCTTAATTCAGACACTCTGTTCATCACCACCCCCTTTTCTGAATCGTTTTTGTCCACTATAGGTGTGGCAGGGTATACTCAGACATGAGTCCCTTTCTCACTGCACCATCAGGATTCAAGCAAGCCGGGCCGAAGACGGCTGAAATGCCAGAAACCGGTCCCTGGTAGCTTGTCTCCTTTCTGGTGAAGAATTGGCTTGGTAGTTTAGTCTGCCCTGTTCCCATGATGCACTGGGCCAGGGACAGACTGATTTGCATATAGCCAGGTTCTGAGCTGGGATGGTGCAGTGAGATAAATAACGGTGATGGATCAAGCCCTGATCTTTGGACTGGGTAAGAGTGGTCTGCTTAATTCAGACACTCTGTTCATCACCACCCCCTTTTCTGAATCGTTTTTGGCCACTATAGGTGTGGCAGGGTATACTCAGACATGAGTCCCTTTCTCACTGCACCATCAGGATTCAAGCAAGCCGGGCCGAAGACAGCTGAAATGCCAGAAACCGGTCCCCGGTAGGTTGTCTCCTTTCTGGTGAAGAATTGGCTTGGTAGTTTAGTCTGCCCTGTTCCCATGATGCACTGGGCCAGGGACAGACTGACTTGCATATAGCCAGGTTCTGAGCTGGGATGGTGCAGTGAAATAAATAACGGTGATGGATCAAGCCCTGATCTTTGGACTGGGTAAGAGTGGTCTGCTTAATTCAGACACTCTGTTCATCACCACCCCCTTTTCTGAATCGTTTTTGGCCACTATAAGTGTGGCAGGGTATACTCAGACATGAGTCCCTTTCTCACTGCACCATCAGGATTTAAGCAAGCCGGGCCGAAGACGGCTGAAATGCCAGAAACCGGTCCCCGGTAGCTTGTCTCCTTTCTGGTGAAGAATTGGCTTGGTAGTTTAGTCTGCCCTGTTCCCATGATGCACTGGGCCAGGGACAGACTGATTTGCATATAGCCAGGTCCTGAGCTGGGATGGTGCAGTGAGATAAATAACGGTGATGGATCAAGCCCTGATCTTTGGACTGGGTAAGAGTGGTCTGCTTAATTCAGATACTCTGTTCATCACCACCCCCTTTTCTGAATCGTTTTTGGCCACTATAGGTGTGGCAGGGTATACTCAGACATGAGTCCCTTTCTCACTGCACCATCAGGATTCAAGCAAGCCGGGCCGAAGACGGCTGAAATGCCAGAAACCGGTCCCCGGTAGCTTGTCTCCTTGCTGGTGAAGATTTGGCTTGGTAGTTTAGTCTGCCCTGTTCCCATGATGCACTGGGCCAGGGACAGACTGATTTGCATATAGCCAGGTTCTGAGCTGGGATGGTGCAGTGAGATAAATAACGGTGATGGATCAAGCCCTGATCTTTGGACTGGGTAAGAGTGGTCTGCCTAATTCAGACACTCTGTTCATCACCACCCCCTTTTCTGAATCGTTTTTGGCCACTATAGGTGTGGCAGGGTATACTCAGACATGAGTCCCTTTCTCACTGCACCATCAGGATTCAAGCAAGCCGGGCCGAAGACGGCTGAAATGCCAGAAACCAGTCCCCGGTAGCTTGTCTCCTTTCTGGTGAAGAATTGGCTTGGTAGTTTAGTCTGCCCTGTTCCCATGATGCACTGGGCCAGGGACAGACTGATTTGCATATAGCCAGGTTCTGAGCTGGGATAGTGCAGTGAGATAAATAACGGTGATGGATCAAGCCATGATCGTTGGACTGGGTAAGAGTGGTCTGCTTAATTCAGACACTCTGTTCATCACCACCCCCTTTTCTGAATCGTTTTTGGCCACTATAGGTGTGGCAGGGTATACTCAGACATGAGTCCCTTTCTCACTGCACCATCAGGATTCAAGCAAGCCGGGCCGAAGACTGCTGAAATGCCAGAAACAGGTCCCCGGTAGCTTGTCTCCCTTCTGGTGAAGAATTGGCTTGGTAGTTTAGTCTGCCCTGTTCCCATGATGCACTGGGCCAGGGACAGACTGATTTGCATATAGCCAGGTTCTGAGCTGGGATGGTGCAGTGAGATAAATAACGGTGATGGATCAAGCCCTGATCTTTGGACTGGGTAAGAGTGGTCTGCTTGATTCAGATACTCTGTTCATCACCACCCCCTTTTCTGAATCGTTTTTGGCCACTATAGGTGTGGCAGGGTATACTCAGACATGAGTCCCTTTCTCACTGCACCATCAGGATTCAAGCAAGCCAGGCCGAAGACGGCTGAAATGCCAGAAACCGGTCCCCGGTAGCTTTTCTCCTTTCTGGTGAAGAATTGGCTTGGTATTTTAGTCTGCCCTGTTCCCATGATGCACTGGGCCAGGGACAGACTGATTTGCATATAGCCAGGTTCTGAGCTGGGATGGTGCAGTGAGATAAATAACGGTGATGGATCAAGCCCTGATCTTTGGACTGGGTAAGAGTGGTCTGCTTAATTCAGACACTCTGTTCATCCTCACCCCCTTTTCTGAATCGTTTTTGGCCACTATAGGTGTGGCAGGGTATACTCAGACATGAGTCCCTTTCTCACTGCACCATCAGGATTCAAGCAAGCCGGGCCGAAGACGGCTGAAATGCCAGAAACCGGTCCCCGGTAGCTTGTCTCCTTTCTGGTGAAGAATTGGCTTGGTAGTTTAGTCTGCCCTGTTCCCATGATGCACTGGGCCAGGGACAGACTGATTTGCATATAGCCAGGTTCTGAGCTGGGATGGTGCAGTGAGATAAATAACGGTGATGGATCAAGCCCTGATCTTTGGACTGGGTAAGAGTGGTCTGCTTAATTCAGACACTCTGATCATCACCACCCCCTTTTCTGAATCGTTTTTGGCCACTATAGGTGTGGCAGGGTATACTCAGACATGAGTCCCTTTCTCACTGCACCATCAGGATTCAAGCAAGCCGGGCTGAAGATGGCTGAAATGCCAGAAACCGGTCCCCGGTAGCTTGTCTCCTTTCTGGTGAAGAATTGGCTTGGTAGTTTAGTCTGCCCTGTTCCCATGATGCACTGGGCCAGGGACAGACTGATTTGCATATAGCCAGGTTCTGAGCTGGGATGGTGCAATGAGATAAATAACGGTGATGGATCAAGCCCTGATCTTTGGACTGGGTAAGAGTGGTCTGCTTAATTCAGACACTCTGTTCAACACCACCCCCTTTTCTGAATCGTTTTTGTCCACTATAGGTGTGGCAGGGTATACTCAGACATGAGTCCCTTTCTCACTGCACCATCAGGATTCAAGCAAGCCGGGCCGAAGACGGCTGAAATGCCAGAAACTGGTCCCCGGTAGCTTGTCTCCTTTCTGGTGAAGAATTGGCTTGGTAGTTTAGTCTGCCCTGTTCCCATGATGCACTGGGCCAGGGACAGACTGATTTGCATATAGCCAGGTTCTGAGCTGGGATGGTGCAGTGAGATAAATAACGGTGATGGATCAAGCCCTGATCTTTGGACTGGGTAAGAGTGGTCTGCTTAATTCAGACACTCTGTTCATCACCACCCCCTTTTCTGAATCGTTTTTGGCCACTATTGGTGTGGCAGGGTATACTCAGACATGAGTCCCTTTCTCACTGCACCATCAGGATTCAAGCAAGCCGGGCCGAAGACGGCTGAAATGCCAGAAACCGGTCCCCGGTAGCTTGTCTCCTTTCTGGTGAAGAATTGGCTTGGTAGTTTAGTCTGCCCTGTTCCCATGATGCACTGGGCCAGGGACAGACTGATTTGCATATAGCCAGGTTCTGAGCTGGGATGGTGCAGTGAGATAAATAACGGTGATGGATCAAGCCCTGATCTTTGGACTGGGTAAGAGTGGTCTGCTTAATTCAGACACTCTGTTCAACACCACCCCCTTTTCTGAATCGTTTTTGTCCACTATAGGTGTGGCAGGGTATACTCAGACATGAGTCCCTTTCTCACTGCACCATCAGGATTCAAGCAAGGCGGGCCGAAGAAGGCTGAAATGCCAGAAACCGGTCCCCGGCAGCTTGTTTCCTTTCTGGTGAAGAATTGGCTTGGTAGTTTAGTCTGCCCTGTTCCCATGATGCACTGGGCCAGGGACAGACTGATTTGCATATAGCCAGGTTCTGAGCTGGGATGGTGCAGTGAGATAAATAACGGTGATGGATCAAGCCCTGATCTTTGGACTGGGTAAGAGTGGTCTGCTTAATTCAGACACTCTGTTCATCACCACCCCCTTTTCTGAATCGTTTTTGGCCACTATTGGTGTGGCAGGGTATACTCAGACATGAGTCCCTTTCTCACTGCACCATCAGGATTCAAGCAAGCCGGGCCGAAGACGGCTGAAATGCCAGAAACCGGTCCCCGGTAGCTTGTCTCCTTTCTGGTGAAGAATTGGCTTGGTAGTTTAGTCTGCCCTGTTCCCATGATGCACTGGGCCAGGGACAGACTGATTTGCATATAGCCAGGTTCTGAGCTTGGATTTTCTGAATCGCAATGTGTTAGTATGCATATTCCTTAGCACATCATCATGTTGGAGGGAGGTCTGTGACACCTGTTGTTACCTTACATGTTGCACCACATGTGCACTCTGTCTGCCCTTCTTCAAAGCATTATAGACATACGCGAGCAGAGCGTACACCAATGGTACGTGCATGTGTGCGCCTGGTTTCCCAAATGCATTGTAGACATACGCAAGCCGAGCGTACCCCAATGGTACGTGCATGTGTACGCCTCATTTCCCAAATGCATTGTAGACCTATTCGAGCAGAGCGTACCCCAATGGTACGTGCGTGTGTACGCCTCGTTTCCACAATGCATTGTAGACATACGCGAGCAGAGCATACCCCAATGGTACGTGGGTATGTGCGCCTCGTTTCCACAATGCATTGTAGACATACGCGAGCAGAGCGTACCCCAATGGTACGTGCGTGTGTGCGCCTCGTTTCTCAAATGCATTGTAGACATATGCGAGCCGAGCGTACCCCAATGGTACGTGCGTGTGTACGGTTCGTTTCTCCATTGAATGAGTTGCATTTGCGACGGCCATCGCACCGTACTTGTGCGTAGATTAAAAAAAATACATACAGAACATCTAGAGGAACAGTGTTAGGATTAGAATGCAGCCTGGTTGTCATGGATACAGAGATTTGAGAGTGTCCTGCCTGTGTTCATGAAAATTCAGTTGGGCAAAAATATACAATGTTGCAAAAGTTGTTGTTCAGCTCTGGTTCACTTTTCAAACCATGCATATGTGTGTCATGGCCTTGTGTGTCATCCAATTGGATGGTATATAGGATGCAAACTAATGTGGCCTATCACACACTACTCCTTGCACTCACAGACCCTCAGCAGCACAGATATAAGGCAGCATGTGGCTGAGGGAGGGCACTTGCCTGCACAGAATTGGAGTGGTAAACACAGCTGTTGTCTCTGTATCCTCTGGACCCTGATTAGCTGAGCATGGAGAGGGCACCTGCATTCAGTGATGGTGAGAACAAGGCCCTGCTGGATGCCCTCCTGCCTAACTCCAGCAAGCTGTATGGGAGACCAGAGGATCAGGTGAGTGATGTGTGCATTACCTTTGAGTGTGCACCCTTTGTGTGTGTGACACTACAGCCATTGTGTATGTGTATTTGAGAGATGCAATGTTGTTCGGAGTGAGTGCCGGTGTGCACAGTATTGTCTGAAGAGGGTTATTTGTTGTAGTGGGGTGTGTGACAGCATGTCACGTGCTGCAGTGCAGCCTGATGTGGCATATATTGCTCAGTGAGGGCCATGCTGAATGAGTGGTTTGCACCCCTTATGTCATCTGTAGCCTTTCAATGGCATGCAGTGCATTTCTGTTTGCTCATAGGCCACATCCTCCTGGACAATGATGCAAGTGTGTTCATCATCCTATGCCCTGTTTTCCTCAAGTATTTGGTGCATATATGTGTCTTTGGGACATGGACCATGTGTACTGATGTTCTTTATCTTTACATTCGTGACAGGTATCTGCCTATGAGAAGGGTGACATCTGGCTGGACATCACCAGGGCTGTCAGGAGAGAGGGGGGCCTCGCAGGAGGCTCAGAAACATCAAGAAGAGGTGGCAGAACATCCGGTGCTGGACCCGCTGCATCGCCAGAGTACAGCTGAAGCTGGAAGCTCCACGCTGGCATGGCGGCACCCGCCACCTCACTCCCCACATTCTCCGGGTCCTGGAAGTGGTGTTCCCAGACCTCCATAGGCAGTTGCCGGGGAGACAGCAGCAAGAAGGGGGGAGGTAAATGTCTGTTTGTTGTCATGTGTGTCACATGCTACCTGCAGTGCTCCAAGGCATGCTAACACTCCCACAGGTGGAGTGGTGTTGTCAGACAGGCGCTTAATGCATTGGCATGTGAATGGCCAAGTTTCAGCTGATGGTTGTTTACATGCCTTGCCCTACACAACATTTGCCCTGCGCTGTGAAAAAACATTTTCTTTCATTGGTACTCCTGAGGTGCAATGTGTTAGTATGCATATTCCTTAGCACATCATCATGTTGGAGGGAGGTCTGTGACACCTGTTGTTACCTTACATGTTGCACCACATGTGCACTGTGTCTGCCCTTCTTCAAAGCATTGTAGACATACGCGAGCAGAGCGTACCCCAATGGTACGTGCGTGTGTACGCCTCGTTTCCCAAATGCATTGTAGACCTATGCGAGCAGAGCGTACCCCAATGGTACGTGCGTGTGTAGGCCTCGTTTCCACAATGCATTGTAGACATACGCGAGCAGAGCATACCCCAATGGTACGTGCGTGTGTGTGCCTCGTTTCCACAATGCATTGTAGACATACGCGAGCAGAGCGTACCCCAATGGTACGTGCGTGTGTGCGCCTCGTTTCTCAAATGCATTGTAGACATATGCGAGCCGAGCGTACCCCAATGGTACGTGCGTGTGTACGGTTCGTTTCTCCATTGAATGAGTTGCATTTGCAACGGCAATCGCACCGTACTTGTGCGTAGATTAAAAAAAATACATACAGAACATCTAGAGGAACAGTGTTAGGATTAGAATGCAGCCTGGTTGTCATGGATACAGAGATTTGAGAGTGTCCTACCTGTGTTCATGAAAATTCAGTTGGGCAAAAATATACAATGTTGCAAAAGTTGTTGTTCAGCTCTGGCTCACTTTTCAAACCATGCATATGTGTGTCATGGCCTTGTGTGTCATCCAATTGGATGGTATATAGGATGCAAACTATTGTGGCCTATCACACACTACTCCTTGCACTCACAGACCCTCAGCAGCACAGATATAAGGCAGCATGTGGCTGAGGGAGGGCACTTGCCTGCACAGAATTGGAGTGGTAAACACAGCTGTTGTCTCTGTATCCTCTGGACCCTGATTAACTGAGCATGGAGAGGGCACCTGAATTCAGTGATGGTGAGAACAAGGCCCTGCTGGATGCCCTCCTGCCTAACTCCAGCAAGCTGTATGGGAGACCAGAGGATCAGGTGAGTGATGTGTGCATTACCTTTGAGTGTGCACCCTTTGTGTGTGTGACACTACAGCCATTGTGTATGTGTATTTGAGAGATGCAATGTTGTTCGGAGTGAATGCCGGTGTGCACAGTATTGTCTGAAGAGGGTTATTTGTTGTAGTGGGGTGTGTGACAGCATGTCACGTGCTGCAGTGCAGCCTGATGTGGCATATATTGCTCAGTGAGTGCCATGCTGAATGAGTGGTTTGCACCCCTTATGTCATCTGTAGCCTTTCAATGGCATGCAGTGCATTTCTGTTTGCTCATAGGCCACATCCTCCTGGACAATGATGCAAGTGTGTTCATCATCCTATGCCCTGTTTTCCTCAAGTATTTGGTGCATATATGTGTCTTTGGGACATGGACCATGTGTACTGATGTTCTTTATCTTTACATTCGTGACAGGTATCTGCCTATGAGAAGGGTGACATCTGGCTGGACATCACCAGGGCTGTCAGGAGAGAGGGGGGCCTCGCAGGAGGCTTAGAAACATCAAGAAGAGGTGGCAGAACATCCGGTGCTGGACCCGCCGCATCGCCAGAGTACAGCTGAAGCTGGAAGCTCCACGCTGGCATGGCGGCACCCGCCACCTCACCCCCCACATGCTCCGGGTCCTGGAAGTGGTGTTCCCAGACCTCCATAGGCAGTTGCCGGGGAGACAGCAGCAAGAAGGGGGGAGGTAAATGTCTGTTTGTTGTCATGTGTGTCACATGCTACCTGCAGTGCTCCAAGGCATGCTAACACTCCCACAGGTGGAGTGGTGTTGTCAGACAGGCGCTTAATGCATTGGCATGTGAATGGCCAAGTTTCAGCTGATGGTTGTTTACATGCCTTGCCCTACACAACATTTGCCCTGCGCTGTGAAAAAACATTTTCTTTCACTGGTACTCCTGAGGTGCAATGTGTTAGTATGCATATTCCTTAGCACATCATCATGTTGGAGGGAGGTCTGTGACACCTGTTGTTACCTTACATGTTGCACCACATGTGCACTGTGTCTGCCCTTCTTCAAAGCATTGTAGACATACGCGAGCAGAGCGTACCCCAATGGTACGTGCGTGTGTACGCCTCGTTTCCCAAATGCATTGTAGACCTATGCGAGCAGAGCGTACCCCAATGGTACGTGCGTGTGTAGGCCTCGTTTCCACAATGCATTGTAGACATACGCGAGCAGAGCATACCCCAATGGTACGTGCGTGTGTGTGCCTCGTTTCCACAATGCATTGTAGACATACACGAGCAGAGCATACCCCAATGGTATGTGCGTGTGTGCGCCTCGTTTCCCCAATACATTGTAGACATATGCGAGCAGAGCGTACCCCAATGGTACGTGCGTGTGTATGGTTTGTTTCTCCATTGAATGAGTTGCATTTGTGACGGCAATCACACCGTACTTGTGTGTAGATTCAAAAAAATACATACAGAACATCTAGAGGAACAGTGTTAGGATTAGAATGCAGCCTGGTTGTCATGGATACAGAGATTTGAGAGTGTCCTACAGGTGTTCATGAAAATTCAGTTGGGCAAAAGTATACAATGTTGCAAAAGTTGTTGTTCAGCTCTGGCTCACTTTTCAAACCATGCATATGTGTGTCATGGCCTTGTGTGTCATCCAATTGGATGGTACATAGGATGCAAACTATTGTGGCCTATCACACACTACTCCTTGCACTCACAGACCCTCAGCAGCACAGATATAAGGCAGCATGTGGCTGAGGGAGGGCACTTGCCTGCACAGAATTGGAGTGGTAAACACAGCTGCTGTCTCTGTATCCTCTGGACCCTGATTAGCTGAGCATGGAGAGGGCACCTGCATTCAGTGATGGTGAGAACAAGGCCCTGCTGGATGCCCTCCTGCCTAACTCCAGCAAGCTGTATGGGAGACCAGAGGATCAGGTGAGTGATGTGTGCATTACCTTGGAGTGTGCACCCTTTGTGTGTGTGGCACTACAGCCATTGTGTATGTATATTTGAGAGATGCAATGTTGTTCGGAGTGAGTTCCGGTGTGCACAGTATTGTCTGAAGAGGGTTATTTGTTGTAGTGGGGTGTGTGACAGCATGTCACGTGCTGCAGTGCAGCCTGATGTGGCATATATTGCTCAGTGAGTGCCATGCTGAATGAGTGGTTTGCACCCCTTATGTCATCTGTAGCCTTTCAATGGCATGCAGTGCATTTCTGTTTGCTCATAGGCCACATCCTCCTGGACAATGATGCAAGTGTGTTCATCATCCTATGCCCTGTTTTCCTCAAGTATTTGGTGCATATATGTGTCTTTGGGACATGGACCATGTGTACTGATGTTCTTTATCTTTACATTCGTGACAGGTATCTGCCTATGAGAAGGGTGACATCTGGCTGGACATCACCAGGGCTTTCAGGAGAGAGGGGGGGCCTCGCAGGAGGCTCAGAAACATCAAGAAGAGGTGGCAGGACATCTGGTGCTGGACCCGCCGCATCGCCAGAGTACAGCTGAAGCTGGAAGCTCCCCACGGCATGGCGGCCCCCGCCACCTCACCCCCCACATGCTCCGGGTCCTGGAAGTGGTGTTCCCAGACCTCCATAGGCAGTTGCAGGGGAGACAGCAGCAAGAAGGGGGTAGGTAAATGTCTGTTTGTTGTCATGTGTGTCACATGCTACCTGCAGTGCTCCAAGGCATGCTAACACTCCCACAGTTTGAGTGGTGTTGTCAGACAGGCACTTAATGCATTGGCATGTGAATGGCCAAGTTTCAGCTGATGGTTGTTTACATGCTTTGCCCTACTCAACATTTGCCCTGCGCTGTTAAAAAACATTATCTTTCACAGGTACTCCTGAGGTGCAATGTGTTAGTATGCATATTCCTTAGCACATCATCATGTTGGAGGGAGGTCTGTGACACCTGTTGTTACCTTCCATGTTGCACCACATGTGCACTGTGTCTGCCCTTCTTCATATTTTTGCACTGATCTGGAGTCTCAACATGTATTTTCTGTATGAGTCAGCCTCAGTGGCCTTTGTCCATGGTGTACTTTCTAATTGTCATGTGTTAGCTACAGGAGCACACTGTACATGTATAATAATTTTGGCTTGTGCATACTCACACTGTGCAGTGTGTGTGTGTGCATATACTCAAAATGTGTTGCATGTTGTTAGTCATTCTTATAGAGGGTCAACCAGACAATGTGACTTTGGGTGTTGACAGCTGTAATTCCAGTGTGAGGTAACGGTACACTTGCCTCCAGGTCCCAGGATGGCATCACATGGCAGTTCATGAAGGACTTTTAGCATGTGGCACAGGGTCACTGCAATTCGACCACGACCAGGTCTGGTTTAGTGTGTCAGGGTGGGAAAATGAACAGTGAATGATCATCAGCTATCCGGTTGTCAGGCAGTCGGTCATCAATGTGTCTCTCATACAAGTTGTTGCCTTGCCTGTTACTTCTGTCCTACTAAACATTGAACGTAGTTTCTCTTCAGAGTCCCCAAGACTAGGCTTAGCATTGTGCATAGTTCAGTGGATTTAGACTCATGATGCATGCCATGTTTTGATACGTTGCCAATTTTTTAGTAGCTGATTTGTCAGATGTGTACAGGTGACTTATATGTTTTTATTATTCTCCTTGCCAGTGGAGAAGTGTGGCTCACTGGTTAGAGCAGGCAGACCCTGAAGCAGAGGTCAGACCCGGGACCAGGGTTCAATTCCCGACGCGGCAGGGTCTTGAGCTCAAATGTCCATGGACTCGATAATTCTCGCTTCGGTGCCTGACCTAATCATGGGTTCACACTCTGCAACTCTGGGCATTAAGCTTGCTTAATCTCCACAACGGCCCCCCACGGCTGGATGCCTGGCTTTCACCTTGGGGATGCCTTGTAGGGGCTATCTCACAGGGAAAAGCCAGGACGGGTTCCCAAGGCAAGCGTGGAGATACCCCTTCGGGGGTCGATTCAGGCGCTATATAAGAAACATAATAATAATAAAAATAATAACAGCATCATCACCACAATCTGTAGGAGACACAGACACAGACCACACAGAGGGACCCAGCGACAGTGCCACCTGCTTTGAGGAGTCGGAGGGAGCCAGTGGCACGGAGGGTGAGGAGAGTCTGCGGGCTGGACCCCATATGACCGACACCTCCTACCATGCGGACAGCTCAGAATCAGACTCTCAGGAGGAGGGGGAATATGCTGAAATGGCCTCTTCTACATCTTTGGCTGGCCTCTCCTCCTCCAATACCATCTCCACCCTCCCAGTTGTTAGGGTCCCTAGGGTCTGTGCTAGCCCCCATGTCTCCTTTGGTCCCGGCACCGCAGCCCCTGCCCCTGTGCCCCCTGGTGCCCTCAGTCCTGAGTCTATGGACCTACTCGGGCAGATTGTAGTAGGTCAGACATCCATGTTGACTGTCCTCCATGGATATACACAACTCATTACACAGTTGGTGTCGTTCATGGAGGGCATGTCATCTGGCATGTCTGATCTACGTCGGAGTGTGGCTTGAATTGAGTCAAAACTGACGGCAGCTCTGTCCACCCAGCAGCATCTGGTACCCCCCCATCCTTCTGACCCATCAACCTCAGCCTCTCCCATTCCTTCCCAACGTACACGCAGACGCCACAGGTCAGACACCCAAACAGACACACCCAGCACACCCACACACCAGGCAAAGCGCAAATCACCACACACCCAATCTCAAGGGGAATTTGGCACACCCACAGGGAGAGGGGACAGACATCACACACGCATCTACAGACCCGCAAGAACAGACTCACAACTCTCTACCTCCACCCCAAATGTGTCCCGGGGTTCAGGTGGTAGTTTTTTGGAACTTGCTGAAGTGTGCAGCCAAGGTTATCTTTCAACTTTCTGCGATGCACGGGCCAGTGTGGATGACTCCACACCACCTGCACCCACTACACCTGTCCTTCCCTCTCCTGTCCCTGCGGTGCCCAAGGATTCCACAGATTATGCCCCCACTGTTTCCACTGCGGATTGAACTCCATGTGCAGGCAAGTTTGAGTGTGTCAACATCCATGAGAGCACAAACTGTTTTTGTCAATATTTTGGACTGGCCATTGGCCTTCTGTGAGCAAGGACTCACATTAGCATTTTAATTTTGGATCCAGCTGAATAAAGCTATTTATTTTTGTTCCTGTACTTTAGTTTTTCTGATAATGGCTTTGACTGCTGTGTGCCTGGGAGCTGGTGTGATGTTCAAATGTTGGTATAGTAACATGTGTCTATTTCCTGATGGTACTGAGGTTAACAATGGTATGTTTCTGGTTTCAATGCTGGGGGTCTTAGCCACACACACACTCTGATGCTGGGCACTGGTGGGGGTCTTGGCCACACACACACTCTGATGCTGGGCACTGGCGGGGGTCTTAGCCACACACATTGTTATGCTGGGCACTGCTGGGCACTGCTGGGGGTCTTAGCCACACACACACTCAGATGCTGGGCACTGCTAGGGGTCTTAGTCACACACACACTCTGATGCTGGGCACTGGTGGGGGTCTTGGCCAAACACACACTATGCTGCTGGGCACTGGTGGGGGTCTTAGCCACACACACACTCTGATGCTGGGCACTGCTGGGGGTCTAAGCCACACACACACACTGATGCTGGGCAATGCTGGGCACTGGTGGGGGTCTTGGCCACACACACCCTATGCTGGGTACTGCTGGGCACTGCTGGGGGCTTAGCCACACACACACTCTGATGCTGGGCACTGCTGGGGGTCTTAGCCACACACACACTCTGATGCTGGGCACTGCTGGGCACTGGTGGGGGTCTTGGCCACACACACCCTATGCTACTGGGCACTAGTGGGGGTCTTAGTCACACACACTGTTATGTTGGGCACTGCTGGTCACTGCTGGGGGTCTTAGCCACACACACACTCTGATGCTGGGCACTGCTGGGCACTGGTGGGGGTCTTGGCCACACACACCCTATGCTGGGCACTGCTGTGGGTCTTAGCCACACACACACACTCTGATGATGGGCACTGGTGGGGGTCTTAGCCACACACACACTCAGATGCTGGGCATTGGTGGGGGTCTTAGCCACATACACTGTTATGCTGGGCACTGCTGGGGGTCTTAGCCACACACACACTATGCTGCTAGGCACTGGTGGGGGTCTTGGCCACACACACCCTATGCTGCTAGGCACTGGTGGGGGTCTTAGCCACACACACTGTTATGCTGGGCACTGCTGGGCACTGCTGGGGGTCTTAGCCACACACACACTCTGATGCTGGGCACTGCTGGGGGTCTTAGCCACACACACACACTGATGCTGGGCACTGCTGGGCACTGGTGGGGGCCTTGGCCACACATATCCTATGCTGGGCAAGGTTGGGCACTGCTGGGGGTCTTAGCCACACACACACTCTGATGCTGGGCACTGCTGGGGGTCTTAGCCACACACACACTCTGATGCTGGGCACTGGTGGGGGTCTTTGCCACACACACCCTATGCTGCTGGGCACTGGTGGGGTCTTCGCCACACACACTGTTATGCTGGGCACTGCTGCCCACTGCGGGGGGTCTTAGCCACACACACACTCTGATGCTGGGCACTGCTGGGCATTGGTGGGGGTCTTGGCCACACACACCCTATAATGGTCACTGCTGGGCACTGCTGGGGGTCTTAGCCACACACACACTCTGATGCTGGGCACTGCTGTGGGTCTTAGCCACACACACACTCTGATGCTTGGCACTGCTGGGGGTCTTAGCCACACACACACTCTGATGCTGGGCACTGGTGGGCGTCTTAGCCACACACACACTCCTGCATATTCCGTGCGGAAACGAGCAGCAGAAGGGCATATATCATCAATTACCAGCTGTCAGGGGCCGTGGTAATTGAAGCCAGATGCTGGGCGCGCATTCAGCACTCTCCAGTTACTTTTTTTTCAGCTGGGCGACGCCGATAGGGCCAGCGGGAGAGGCTCGCATTGAGGCGCGAGCTGCAGACGGACTCCTGCATGTTAATGAATGAAACTAACCAGACAAATCGATCGATCCTTTCCCCTCCCTTGGCTGTTCGGATGCTGCAGGCCAGGTGTGCCTGGACACGCTTCTTGTATAGGGGCTTTGCATTAGGACCTCCGGTTTAGCCAGCTACCCTGGCGCTGAAGTAGGGGTGCGGAAAGTGCTGCAGCTCCCCCACAAAACTTGAAAGAGTTTAGATGGCGTATGAACAATGAAGGCGCAATCGAATGTTTCCTTCTGGCAGCATTTTTTGTGTCTTCAAACATGTATATCCCCTATTCCATGAGGGAGGAGGCGTTACTGGCCAGCACCCCAGTCTAAATGTTCCAGCACCACTGGCACTCCACCGATGCCACTACTCCCTCCCCCTCCCACACACCCCAAAATCAACCCGCCCCAGATTTAAGAGCTATAATAAATGAATAAACTGGGTATCTGTTGTAGTTCGCAGTGTTGTCTTTGTGTGTCACATTTCCGGCAGTATCAACACTGCCATGACGCAGCCTTGCCCCGCACTAATGATGTGAGTGAGGTCTAAGCCCTCCCGCCTCCACCCGTCTGTCTCTGTGAGGGACTTGCTTCTGCAGCGAGTGATGTGGACTTCCGGGGTGGGTGGGTAAAGCAAGGCGTTGCTATTAAGCACAAATAGTCATACTAACTTTCTTGGTTAGAAGCCTAAACGATTGTGGTGAGAGTTGCATCGTACGCAGGGTAGATGGTAGGACAGCTCATTGGGTTAATGCAACTGCTACATATATCAAGGCTGGTTTCGCCCGTCACCCACTAGCGTCAATAACATAAATGTTATAGTGACATCTGTTATATTTTGAGTTGTGATTACGTTTGCTCTAAGACGTCTGATTCAATGCCATGGTGGGCACTCGAGTTTATAAATTCCTGCCCATGAGTCTAGTAATTTTTCTAGGTTTATCGATATCAAATCTTTTTTTAAATCTAAATTACACTGGTTGACTTTTTCTTACTGGTGGAGATTGAAAAATCTCTGAATGAAAACGACGTTCTCAGGGGTGTATCTACCATTAGTACAACATTTGCAATGTTACCAGGACCCGGGTGTCTGATGGCCCACTGTACCCTAATTGTGATAATCATTTACTATCCATCCAGAAGGTGCTGGCATTTTTCTTGCTTTCATTAAGGTCACTACCGCCTTTGCTACTCCACGGATCTTTTTTTTTCTTTTTTAGTGCGTCTAAGCTGAGGGAAGGTCTTCCGAGGTATTGCTGGATGCTCATAGGACTTGTTTCGGCACATAGACACGTTATTATTATTTCTATCCACAATATTTACTCAGGAAACTAAAAGGTACATGTTGTGTCTGAGTTTTCTGATTGTTGCCGAAAAGGTGCTGCTTGATTGGGTCAGGGCTTGGGTTGATGGAGTATGAGCGAGAGGTGCTGGTCCTATAGCAGAGGTAGATTGATTGACCCAGAGGGCTGCTGTCAGTCATAAGATGTCCCTCTTACTCAGAAGGTTGTACCCAGGGGCGCAACACAGGTCCCTGCAGTACAGGGTACCTTACAACCCTTCATGGGGACCCCATTCAGCCCAAGATCAGTGAGTATCTGTGTGATATAGGAGACTCAGACTCAGGGCCCCTCATCACATTTTTATGGGGACCCTATCATTTTGCGTTAAGAGACATCCATCGGGGCTTTGTATTAAAAGGGGAGCTACTTTCCATCAGTTAGCGGTCAGACTCCAGAGGGATGTCAAGAGAGAGCTCCGCTCTGAAATAGATATGTGAGCTGCATTGTGCTAGGTGTCGCCTTCTGAAGTCCATGAGGCCTACATATTGAACGCTCACATGAATGGTGAGTTGTCAAACTGTGATTGGCCAGATGTGGCTTAAACAGCAGCTTCTAGTTTCAGGCAAGAATATGATATGTACATGATGCTTAACCAACGCTGGCATGTGCTGACTGCTCTGTGTGTGAAAAGAAAGTTGTGCCAAGCAAGGAGAGCAGATCCCCTTTACCGACTAAGGTGGTCTCTTTTAAGGCCTCTCATTTCCAGCCTTCAGCCTCTTCAGTGATATTATCTGTGCAGTGCGTCTCTGCAGTAGCCATTCAAGGTGCTAAGAAGCCTGTGGGTGTTTAATGTACTTCACAAATAGCATTTCTATATCATCATTAAAAACCCACCTCAGCTGAATTTCTGCATAATACTTCACAGCACAGATGTACTTCTGGTATAAAGGCCCAAACACCGTGCAGTGCACTATGAATAGTTTGCAGGGTGAACAGTGTGTAAGTGTGCAGGGTGCAAAGTGTGTGAGTTTCCAGGATGAACAGTGTGTGACTATGCAGGATGAACAGTGTGGATGTGCAGAATGAGCAGTGTATGTGTGTAGGGACACTGTGTGATTGTGCAGGAGGCAAACACTAAAACTAAGTTCACCACACACATACATAGGACCACACACATAAAAACCACACACACATACACCACACACACATACCACACTCACACACACCACACACACACCAGCCTCTCACCACCACACACTCATCACCACTCACCACTACACACTCACTACCACACACTCACCACCACACACTCACCCCCACAGACTCACCCCCACAGACTCACCACTACACATACAACCACACACACAACCACACACCACCAGCTGTCAGTGCACGCTTTCACCAAGCACAAACACCACCAGCCATCAATGTACGCTTTCACCAAGCACAAACCACACCATGCGTCAGTGCAGACTTCCACCATGCACACAACACAAAATGTCAGTGCATGCTTTCACCAAACATATACACACACACACCACCAGCTGTCAGTGCACACTTTTACCAGTCACACACAACACCACCTGTCAGTGCACTATTTCACTAGGCGCACTTGCCACCAGCTGTCAGTGCACCCTTTCACCAAGCACACACATTACCAACTATCTCTGCACACTTAACAGGCACACACACTATCATCCGCCAGTGCACGCTTCCACCAGGCACACACACCTCCACCCGGCACTGCATGCTTCCACCAACCACACATACCACCAGCCATCAGTGCACAATTTCCACAGGCACACACACCACCACCAATCAGTGTACACATCAATTGTTAACGCATCTACAATTAACTATTGTAGCAATCGCATTACGCTGCACTTACTTTTAAACATATTCATCTAAAGCGCAGGATGCACCATTGCTACTAGTCCAATCCAACACACATATTTCCACTACACACCACATGCATACACTCCATAACACATGGCTACAAGACATTGCCATTTACAATGCCATTACCTCGAACTCAAAAAAATCAGAGACATATTGCATTTCTAATGCTTGTTTTTAACTATTGCGTTATGGTTAAGCAGTACGAACAGCTTAGCAAAAGTGCAGTGCAAGCTTCATGTATGCGGTTACACAAAGAAGCCATTTTAATTCTAGTGCGCAGAATGAATGTTTCCGCTCAAGCAAAAGATACGTCATGTCACGTGATTATGATAGACGCATGAGCAATAGAAAATCCCGCGTAGCAGCAGCCATTTTAGTGCAAGCAAGTTATTGTTAGAAAAAAACACATGTGCAAGCTTCTTCTAGCTACCCAATGTTTATGAAAAATACGATATTAATAGAACAAACATGTTGATTGTTTATCACCATTATGTTGAGAGGACTCAATACAAGCAAGTCGCGTTAAATGCGAATCCTTGCTTCATCAGGCCCACAGGACCTAATCAACATGAGCAGATGTGATCTGGGTCTTTATGGACAAGGGAGGCCAAGCGGTGCGTTACATGCTTCCTTATTCTGGCGCTAATGCTAGTTAGGGTTGTGATAGTGATGAAGTGGAAGGCAGCATCGCTCCTGGGAGTCCACCATTGGCAAACAGCATTGATGAAGTGGGCAGAGGGGAACTGGTTGCACTGTTGCTGGAAGAGGCCCGCAGGTTAGGTACATGTCCTATAGCGGCAACATGAGATGAACTTGCGACATGCCTGCCCTTGCCCAATATATTTAACATAAAAAAGGGTGATTCATAGCGATGACAAAGGTTTATACTTTAAAATGTTGGTTCCTGTTTGGTCCTGTTGACGATTTAAAGCTGACTGTACTATCCTATTCTTAGCTGTTACATTATTAAAAGAAAATACTGCATGACACGGATAAGATCTTTTATAACTATGCTTGAATGCTAAATATGTATCTTCAGTTCTTTACTACTACATAACACAATTGAGACGGCTTAAAAAAAATAAGGTAGTAGTTAATGAGCGTAACATGCATCTTGTTTAATATAATTCAGGGGCTTCAAATATCTGTGTTGCTTTCTTTTGGGTAGCTTGGCACACACTCAGTTGATTTACTTTTCTAGTCTTAGCAAAGTTGTCATCTAGAAAGTATAGAAAAATAAAAATCTCCTAAAATAATCTAAATTCAAGTCTTAATTTCTAAAATAAATAAACGTATGTGCTGGGCTTTAAATGACATCACTTATTAACCATCCATGCCGGTATGACCAGTTTGGCACAGCGGGGATTGGCTGCAAGTGCTAGGTTGGCACAGGGCATGGGCCACAGGCCAATTCCTTAGTCAGCCTTTAGGGAGAAAAAAAATGTGGTGCTCTACAGTCGCTTTTGTCCGACACGCATACGTGGGAGTTGGCAGCCAGTGGGGGCTGGGCATTGTGACCAACCCCCACTATGCACGGCAAATGAAATGCTCATTACCTCCAAATATTTACCCCACCAAGTAACAACACCAAAAAGAACAATATAATTAAAAGCAATACATATTCAAACCAATAAAACAACTATTACATCGCAGCCGTCTCTTTCATAGTGTTAATGGAAATATAATATGTAATATCGGTTTTACGATTACTTATGACTTTTTGTTTGTCTTTTGTCACAATAAGTGATTCGTCATGAGTAATGCATTTGGTGTGTGAATTATGGTTTTCATATCATCTGTGGGCGTTATTGATTGTGGCTTAAACATATAACATATAAGAGGTATGGGGACATTTCATTCAAATAAATGAATAAGCAGTTTAATTAAAGAACAACTGAGTAGATGATGGACCATAGGCATATAAAGGTCAAAAAGAAACCTAAAATTAGTATTGCATCACATCTGAAAATCTTAATGCGATGTTAAATGACAATTAATGAACAAAAATAGGATCGCGAAATGAATTACTCTATTATTACACTACCGAGAATAATGACAGAGTAATAATAATTCAAAAATATTAATGGGGAATTCTGTATTGAAGTAGAAATGGGAATCAATTAAAATCGAGCACGTTCATAGAGAATCCACTTCAGAAGGCCAGAGAGGCAAGCCAAAATAAGAAATGCAGATGGTCAGAGAGTTCAAAAATAGTATTTCTTACCCAGTTAAATTCATAAATGCGAAAAATAGAGGAAAACTATCTTCGGGCTACTGTTCGTAGCTCTAAGTATTAAATTGGATGAACATGAATGATAAGTGTTTAAGAATATTTTATGTGTGCTGAATACTTGCCACTTTTGGAATATATATACTGTGAAATACACATGCTTTGTTTAGCATAAAATCTCTGTTATCTATGTAACAAATGCTCTTCATTAACTTTAATTGCTTGTTCTTACTTTCTCAGAATTTGGTAATTTCTTTAAATTGGCAATATTTCAGAGAAACAATTATTACTAAACATGCAAATTCAACTCCCGGGATGTTTTTGGGCAGCTGCAGTGTTCACCCCCTTCCAAGCCGAAACAAATGTGTTTTATTGCATACGCACAACCTTTAAACTCAATGAAACTGCCAACACGCACTGATTCGAGAAGAAAAGTGTGAGGACCATGACGCTTGAAGAAATCCTGACACCCAAAGCACTGTTTTCGCTTGCATATTATTTAGGGAAATGCTGCCTACAGTATGCAACGTTTCATTAAATATATATATATATTTTTTAATGTGAATAAAGAAACAGAGGATTAGTCAAACCAAAAATGGAAAGATTATTAATTTTAATTCTAGCTGTTTATGTATTGTTGTTTTCCGTCTTTGATATATATATACATATATTGTTTCAGCAACCATTCAAACATACATAGTATATTATAGATTTGGCATTGGCTATGAAATAGACAGTATAACCATTTTTGTATAGCATTGAAAATATTAACAGGTACTGTCAGGGCTCTCAATTGTAATATATAAAGAAAGGCAATGCATATTTTTGAGGTACAATTGTCTATTACCGATGCCCACGCCACAAGCACAGTGTTGTCATAGTGAGTAGTATTTGCCAGTGCTATAGGCTGTTGCTTGTTGTCTCGTGATTTAGGGAGGTGGATGATACCGTCACAGGTAAAATTTACAACGTAACCATTCAGCTTTCCCCTGATTCCCCCACCTAATGCATCTCGCGTATTGTTACGTGTAATGTCAATTTTAACATGAATTCACTAATTGGCACTGGTTGGAATGCAGACATATTTGTCATGTAGTGCATCAGGTTCACCAATTGCTCTAGCCTTTTTCTGTTTTTCCCATATGTTTATTCCTAATCTGCAGTGTCAGTCGAGGGTGTACCCTCCCAGCAGGGTCGGACTGGGAACCAAAACCAGCCCTGGCAAAGTGCTTGGCCGCCCCGGCCCCCGGGGGTGGGGGTGCAGCCGAGCTCTTTGGCAGGGCCGGTTTTCGGCCGATTTTGTTACAGGGCCGATTATGCAGCTATGCTGCAAAAAAGGCCCTGTAACGAAATCGGCCCCCAGGGGCCCAAAACCGGCCTCCACCCGTGCGGCGCACCAGGGGATTGCCCGGTGCCCGCTACGGCCAGTCCGGCCCTGCCTCCCAGGTGGAGCTGTGAACCTGCAGTAGCTCAGCTAACATCACATCCTTGCTTGTGGCAATCAGGGTCTTCCGTATACCCCTGGTGCCCTCTCGGTGGAGTGCAATACTCTCTGCTTTGGCCCATGTGAGCATGACGAGACATCCAGACGAGACATCCAGACGATAGGGCAGCTATTAGTGAATGGTGTTATAGGAATTTGCCTGGGGGTAGCTTGTCTTCTTCTATTAATGTCATTTATGGGATTAGAGTGCCGTCACAGTATAAATATCCCATGTTTTGAATACCAGCCTCATGCCAGCTTCGCAGTTTGGCTTCTGTAACTGTTGTTTTACCCCTGAGTAGTCCCTCCAAAGGTAACGCTGGCACGTATGGCGTGATATGTTGAGTTAGGCATAGACTTCTGCAGAAGCATCAGTATGCTGCTTTGAGTAGTAATCGTTCAGGTTGTCTTGCGCTCGCACCAAGTTGAAAAAACCTTATCAGTTGCGGGAACTGTATAGGGTGGACATGTGGTCACGGTATTGTCGCGTTGGAGAATGACTATTCATCTAGATACCCATTGCACTTAAGCAGCTAAGTAGTACTGTTCAAAATTTGGGACAGCTAGGCCTTCCTGATCTGTGGGCAAGTATAGCTTTTTAAACGCTACTTGGTGCCGGGTGTTGCCTCATATGAAGTCTCTGACTAGTTTCTCTACCGAGTGGAAAAATAGGGGGGTTATATATTGGCAGTTTGGGAAGTAGTATAGGAACCATGGGAGGGTCAACATTTTGGTAAGAGCTACTCTCGCTGTTATCAACAGTGGGAGTGTGCTCCTTAAGGACATCTGGGAGCAGATGGCAGTTAGTCTTCTGCCCAGGTTGCCATCAAACAGGTCTGTTGACTGCCTATATACTCTTATAGCTAGGTATCGGAATGTGTCCGCCCTCCACTGACGGGTACCCCATTGAGGATGGATCCTGGGTCTTGGTTCGCTTTATTAAAAGGAGAAGGGCATGACTTAGCAGCATTAACTTTTAGTCCTGAAAGGGCGGCAAAGTCTTGTAGCTAGTCGCTGAGTGATTCCCCTAATGTCTCTGGCATAGACAAGTAGGTCGACCGCATATAGCGATACCGCGTGCGCGCCATCTCCCAATGGGATACCTTCCATTAGCACAGGGCGGATTGTCTCTGCCAGTGGTTCTATAGCTAGCGAAAAGAGAAGGGGGATAAGGGGCACCCTTGCCTGGTCCCTCTTATCACTAAGATTGTGTATGATATGTACAGGCCCACTTTCACTCAGACTGTCAGCTCCAGATATAGCAGCCTGACCATTTTTTTCCTAGATCTAATATAAGACAACCTGCATGTGGCCATTAGGATACTGAGTCAGTTGCGACTCTGACCGTAGGTTTAATGAAGTTCTTCGAGGAGGTATGAATCTGTTTTGGTCTGTGCGGACCAGTGTTGGGATCACCTGTGCAAACCTTTCTGCTAGGACTTTCAGTAATGTCTTGCAATCTTCATTAAGCAGGGCTTGAGGTCTGTAGGAGCCAAATTCTGTGGGATCCTTGTCAGGTTTAAGCAATGACACCAGGTTTGTCTCACGCATGGAAGGGGGGTATTTCCGTTCATACAGAGCTGTGTCATAGAGTGTGTGTAGGCGTGGGGTTAGTGATGCAGAATATGCTCTGTAATATTCCGCCGAGAAACCATCTGGCCCTGGTGTTTTCCCTGTGGCTAGTGCTGCAGTTGCATCTCAGATCTCCTCGGGTGGAATAAATTCATTCATTATCTCTTTTAATAAGTTTGTTAGTCAGTTGCTTCTGTGTGTTCCAGGTGGCCCCCAGGCACTGCCCTCTTGCAGTAAGTTTGAATACGTCCCATCTCAGCAGTGTGTCGCCTATGGTGCCCTCATTTGTCTTAAAGTATTCAGAGATAGCAGTCCCCAAAGAGGATTGGAATGGTTGGTCTTCTAGTGCCGCTGGCTTAAGCTTTGCAGTCAGTTGCTTCTGTGTGTTCCAGGTGGCCCCCAGGCACTGCCCTCTTGCAGTTAGTTTGAATACGTCCCATCCCAGCAGTGTGTCGCCTATGGTGCCCTCATTTGTCTTAAAGTATTCAGAGCTTGCAGTCCCCAAAGAGGATTGGAATGGTTGGTCTTCTAGTACCGCCGGCTTAAGCTGCCATGTGGGAATTGGGGGTGGGCCTACCTCCCAGGTGAGTTGCAGTAGTTGAGGGTTGTGGTCAGAGTGCGTACAATCCAGGTATTCGATCTTCTTGATGAGTGGGGAGAGGACATGTGATGCTACTATGCGGTCCATCCTTAAATGCAACCTGTGCACGGCTGAGTAGACCAAATAGGTACATGTGATGGGATGCCAAATGTCTGTTAGCGACCAGTGAACTAGCCATTTCCTCATTGTCTGTGTGTTGGGTGTTGCTGTGGTTCTCGACAGGGGTGGGAATGACCTGTCTAGATGTACGGTTATTACCAAGTTAAAATCTTCTCCTATAAGCCACGGTATCCTGCTCCATCTGGCCAGAACCCAAGTTAGTTTACTTAGGAATGAGGCTTGATCTACATTAGGTGTGTATATAGATCCCATGAGCAGTGTTTGGCCATTTAATCTACCTTTCACAAACACGTATCTGCCCTTTGAATCCAATACCACCTCTTCCTTCGCGTATAAGACCCCGGCTTTTATTAATACTAAGGCCCCTCATGCTTGGGAGGAATAGTTAGTGCCATACACCTGCCCCCTCCACCATCTGCATAGTTATTCTATTTCCGTTTGGGTCAGGTGTTTCTCCTGCAAGAGGGCTATGCTTGTGGATCTGCGCTGCAGATAGGAATATATGGAATATCAGCACGTTAGTGTGTACATTCCCCTCACATTCCATGTGATTATGTTAGCTTGTGCCATGCTTGGGTAGTGTTTTCTCTAATGTGAGCAAAGACAGGTGTACAGTAGAGGGTCAGTGAAAACTCCCTGGGGTGTCATATTTAAAATTGAGAAGAAAAACTAGCTACTATGACAACGTACGTGTGGTGTCTGCAGAGAAAAAAACAGTTGGTTTTATATAAAGGCCTTCACCCACCACCCTAGTTGGTGGCATGCTTCATCATCGGGCCCCATCCGAGGTACCGAGTGTACCTCAGGTGTGCTACGCACCTGCCTACAGTGGAGCAGTTTTTGTTGTGTGAGTGTGGGTTTTTGGTGCGTTGCGTGAGGTACTAAAATTCTCTCAGAAGTATCCCAAACATATACTTTATTGGTGGGCCCTTGGCAGGGTTAAAAAACAAAGGCTTTAGGACGTGTAGTCGTAGACTTATGGTCTCCCACGACCTATGTGGTCTACTAGTTTCAGCCAGGCCTTTTTTCTATACTGGTTTTCTTCAGGACCGTTTTATGTGTGGTGGTGGTACAGGAATATATTGTGTTGTCAGTGCCCTGTATGTGTAGACACACTAAGGTGCTGTAATTGTGAGAGGTTATTCCTCTCCTTTTTAGACTCCTAGCTACGTGGGGGCAAAGTTCCAGGGGTCTCTGCTGGTGTGTCTGAGACCTGTGCGCATTGGCAATGTCTTTGGTACTGCAGAAAACCTATGGTCCGGTCACAGCATGGGTGAGGGCCTTCATATAAAACCAACTGTTTTTTTCTCTGCAGACACCAAACGTATGTTGTCATAGTAGCTAATTTTTCTTGATTATCTGATAACCCCTTGTAGCGTCCCGCTACCAATAACCACAGACACCATTGATTATCTCTACGAGCTTTATTTAATACCTCTTACTCACTCACTGTCCCTACTCTAACTGACCAGTTCCTTTCCCGGCTCCTCCTGTTCCTGCTCCTCCCATGACTCCGCCCCCCAACCACTAGACTACCTCACACAGCTCTACATCTCCCCCTTTCTCAACAAAGTGAGCTTAATGTCCTCAGTGTTCGCAGTTCTTCAATCCACCGCACGGGTTGGCGGACAGCCTGTTCTTCAAGCCTCAGTAGTGTCGAATCAGTGGTGGGTTTGGCTTTGGTCACTCTTTCCGGTGTCTTGATCAGGGTATTCTTGACCACGTTGCATGTGAACTGTTCGCTCTCACAGTCTGCAGTCCTCATGTTTCCTTCTGGTGGTGTAACGGTTGGTTCGGGTGCTCGGTCCCTTTCATGAGTGGATGATGTTCTGGTCCTCTTGTGGGCATCTGCACCTGCTTTTGCTTCCGCTTGTCTTGTCCGGTCGAGGGCAACACTGTCTTCCACTTCAGGGTCATGCACACCAGACAGTACGGTACTATCTGACGAGACTGTCTTGGTTTGGTTCGGTAACTCATTCACAGCCTCGGGTTGTCTGACGAACTCGTGGGTTACTTGTGCATGGGCATGTTTTTCTCTCATCTGATGGTCTCTCTCCACTGACATGTCCGACTTTCTTTGCGGAGTGGCTGGCAGGTCCCTTCCCGTCCGGTGACTAAGGTCCACTGTCTCTGTTTTCTTTTTATAGGTCCTTTGAGTCAGCCTTTCGGACCCCTTCAGGGGTGACGGTGTCTGGTCTTTGTCCGGATATATTTGTGATTGACATGACAGATTGTCTTGTGGCATGACTGAGTATTCAGAGACCTTAGTGTGTGTTATGTTGCTCTTGACAGGAAGGGTGTCCTTTGGTTCTATGGCGCGTTCGGGTGGTTGACGCCATGGCTGTTGTCGGGACCATGACTTGGTCGACTCACGGGATCGAACAGCCATGCTCTCTGGGTCAGAGAAGTCTTTTGTCGACCTCCAGGATCGGATAGATGTGCACTCAGTGTCAGAGAGATCCTTCTCCCCATTCCTTCTCCAACGTTTCTTTGAAACTGTCTTTGGTAATGGATTTTTGAAGTCCGTAGTCCATGACGACTTGCTCTTCCCCTTTGAGTTGTCGTTGAGATGTTTCTCCGTGTGCCTTTGTTGGAACGTCTTCAATGCTGTCTCATTTGGGAGGTTGTTTGATGATCCTGTGCTTGTTCCTTGTGCTTGATCCCAAGCTTTTGCCTATTTGTCCTCTTTTTTTGTTCGTTGCAATGGAGGATTAGTCCTTCTTGTGCGACCTGTTTCTCCTTCTCTCTTGTTTGATGCTCTGACACTTCTGATGTGAGTTTTATGTGTTCTTCGGCCAGATGTTTCCTTGGACTCGTCTTCACTGCTTGTCGACTGATGTTCCTGCGCCGACTTCCGGTGTTGACTAGTGCGACCCCTCCTTCTATGGTTATTCTTTCTCTCCCACTTGCTGTGCCGGATGCCCTCTTGTCCAGGGGTGCGATCTGTCCCACTTGATGCTCTTTCCCCATCAGAGCATTGTGTGTCATACCTTGAGTGACTCCTTGAGGAACTCCTGGGAGGTGAATAACTTCTTGGAACGGTCTTTTGGATGGTTGACTCTGGGTCATCTGACTCCGAGTAATCCTTGGTTGACTTCGAGTAGTCGGATGTTGAGGAATCTGACTCTGAGTAATCTGTGTCACTTTCTTTGTCACTGTGTCTTTCCCGTTGTCTTTTTGCTGGTCTGCCTTCCCTCTCTCTCCTTTCAGTTCTGTTTGTTTTCTGAGTTCTATCTTCCCCGGTATCTTGATGGTTTGCGCTTAGGTGCACGTCCTTCAATCCCTCTCTTGCTTCGATTTGCATTCCAATTTCGGCCTTCTTGATGATTTCCTTTAACGACCAATGCCCTTGCAGGATCTTGCGCTTTGTGTCAGGGTTTGTGCAACCTTCAACGATCCGAAGTCGAACCGCATCCTCATTTGTGAAAGTGTTGAAGTGGCAACCTCGTACCATACTTTGCAAACGAGTGATGAAATTTGGCAGCGGTTCGCCTGGTTCCTGCCGTGCTGTATTGAAAGCCATGCGATTATGATCCACATCTGTCTGTGCGTTGAGATGAGCACAGAGCTCCCTTTGGAGTCTTTTATAGATTTCTGTGTCCTCTTTGGAAAATGTCCTGATTGGGCATCGGCCCTCCGGACCCACCAAATGGAGGAGTAGTATCAGACATTTCCTCTCTCTTTGCTCACCATTGGCTTTTAAGAAATCTTCTAGTGCTTCGAGCCACCGGTGTCGTTTGAGATCCGAGATCCAATCATCAGTCTGCATCGCCGGGGGCGGTACTTCACTGTATGGAGTGACCCACCGTGCTATGTCTCCACCCGCCATGAGAGAGGGAGATTCTGGTCAAGGTCTTTGGTTTGGTCGTTTGCTTAGAGATTGATGGTCTTTGTAACCAACGAAGTATGCGTCGGCGAATGAACTTGGATGGTTCTGCTTTCTCCGGGGTCCTCTGTAGGACTGCCCTCCTCTGGGTCTTCTGCAGTTCTGTCCAGCAGCTCTTCTCTCTTCGGCGCTCTCCAGTTGGCGCTCAGTGTCGTCGTTATTTGTCTCTTGCATTTGCTAATGCTTGTTCCATTGTGCTGTTGTCGTTGCTTGGTTCTTGTGTTCGCTTGTGCCTCTTATTTTACAGACACGTGTTGCTTCAGTGCATTTACCACTGCGCATTCGTTTGCGTTTCTCAATGTCCGCGTTGCCACGTGTGCTGACATTTGTTTTTGTCAACGCATGTATGGTAAGTAACTCTTGTAGTTGCCCGTGCTTGTTAGTCGATTTACTCTCGTGTGTGCATGTGCTTGTTCTGTTTCAGTTGCCAAGCCGTGTTCATTGTTGTTCACACGCCGTTATCCACGCTTGTGTGTTTGCCTTGCCACTGCCTATTTCTTGGCATTTACCAGTGTATGTTTATTGTCATGTACCAAGGCTTGTCGACTGCATGTGTTTGTTTCCTTTCGCCACTGCTTGTTGTTTCTATTCGCCACGACTCGTCTGTTGGCTCTTGACAGTACTTGTTTGTTCCTTGCCAATGCTTGTTTGGCCTTCGCCAATGCTTGTTTGGCCTTTGCCAGTGTCTGTTTGGTCTTCGCCAATGCTTGTTGATTTACCTTCGCTAATGCTTGCTTGTATGCAACTGCCAATGCTTGTCTGTGTGTCTCTTGCCTTTGCCAATGCTTGTTTGGTCTTCGCCAATGCTTGTTTGCATGCACCTGCCAGTGCTTGTCTGTATGTCTCTTGCCTTTGCCAATGCTTGTTTGGTCTTCGCCAATGCTTGTTTGATTCACTTTCGCCAATGCTTGTTTGCATGCAACTGCCAATGCTTGTTTGTATGTCTCTTGCCTTTGCCAATGCTTGTTTGGTCTTTGCCAATGCTTGTTTGTTTGTCCTTTATCAATGCTTATTTCCAGACACTGCTTGCCTGACTTAAAGATGGCCGCTCCCGATTTTCACAGGGATGTCCCATTGGCTTGCCTGACTCTAATATGGCCGCCGCCCCTGAAATCCCAGCTTGCACGAGACTTTCACTTTGCTCATTCAGACCCGGGCCAACTCAATCAGGACTCACCGGCCGCCGGTCCCAGGGACATCAGCACTTCTCCCGGTCTCCACGCCGATCCACAGGTGAGGTTGGAGCGAGTTCCCACTTCGCTGCGCTAGGGGCCACTTCCATGCGGCGACAGCGTGTCACAACACACGCATCAGGCGTGAGATTCCTAGCGTCGGGGCCACTCGAGCTCTGGTTCCACCGAGCTCGACGGCGCTTGCCGCCAAATCTTCTGGGGGCAATGCTCTTCACTCGGGGCACTCCTTTCTGCTTCTTGGGCGCTGGGCAGAGTCGGGGTGGGATCCCGACCTCTGTTCTGTCTGTATATGCATATACGTTTTGGCGCGAACTGCTCCGACTTCTCGAGCGCTCCAACGCTCGTCACTGCGGCTCCCTCTCTTCTCCCTCAAGTCCTCTGAAGGGACAGGGTCACCGGCTGCCAGCTTCTCTCTGGGGCAGCTCCGTACGGCGGCGGTTTCTTCTTCTTGGCGCCGCCTTCCTTCAGCAGCGGAGCTCGTTTCTCGACGCTGCGGGGACAAGATGATTCCACGAGGTGCTGTGGCTTGTGGGGTTTTGCTCATCCCACCCTCGTCGCCAGTTGTAGCGTCCCGCTACCAATAACCACAGACACCATTGATTATCTCTACAAGCTTTATTCAATACCTCTTACTCACTCACTGTCCCTACTCTAACTGACCAGTTCCTTTCCCGGCTCCTCCTGTTCCTGCTCCTCCCATGACTCTGCCCCCCAACCACTAGACTACCTCACACAGCTCTACACCCCTAGGGGAAATGAACTAGCTACTCTAGTTCCTCTTTCTCTTTTTGATTGCCTAAAATTAAAATTGAAACATCGGTTTAACTGCATACTGGGAACTCATGGTTGACGTTCGTCAAAACTAGGCTGCCCAACCTTAGCAACAACTATGCTTATTTGCAACTAGTTATGGGTTCCCCTCTATGTTTTGCCGAGGTAGTAGGGGACCCCTTCTAGTCTGTTATTATGGGAGTGCATACAGCAGGTTCTGTGTGGGTGGCATGATTGGCAATGTGTAGTCAGACCCCTCCATATGTTATTTGTGTGGTCATCAGTGCAAATGGTTAGGTTATGTCAGTTTATGTTTGGTATGTAGTAACATTCCACCCTCAGGTTACTATTGAATGCTCGTATTATGTTGTCTGCTGTCGGCGTTGTGACATCTGGTGAGTGAAGAAATTCTAGGTCTTCAGATTTGGCAGGTGTCGACCCATCTGTGCTTGGCGAAGGGTTAGGCTTGATTCTTGTTCAGAGTTCTGCAATGCAGTTCTGATTGTTGTGGCCATGTGTATTGCTTTCTGTATTTCCATCTGTCTTTGCTCAAGATCTGTGGCCGAAGATGGTGGCGTTGCACGGCCTAGGTCCCTCCTTCTCCTGCGGCCACGGCTTCCTCTGCCAGGTCGCAGCGACATGGTGCCTGTGCGTGGCCTAGGCCGTGTCAGTAGGCAAGACTCCTTCTGCCAGTCCCAAACATCAGAGGGTGCATCGAAAAAATGGGTTGTGTCTTTCGTGGCCACCCGTACTGGAGCTGGGAATATCAATGAGTAACGGATATTTAATTCCCAAAGCTGGCGTTTCACTGCATTGTAAGTTCCTCTCTTCCTCTGTACCTGAGTGGCATAGTCCAGGAATAGCATGACTTGATTGTTTCGGATCTTGATGACTGTAAGTGTGTGTGTTTCTCTAAGTATTGTGTCTCTCTCTTTCTGTAGTGCAGTAATTTAAAGAGAAATAGTCTTGGTCTGGCTCTCAGAGGTGGTCTACGGGCTGGCTTGTGGTGCAGTCGCTCGATCATGAATTGCAGCAACAGCACGCATTCTGGGATCAACTAGGCCTCAGTGTGGGCGAAGTGGCAAGACATGGGGTGTGTGGGGTGCCCCAGGTGTATCACCGCTCCTCTGCTTCAGGCCTGTCTCACCTGCTTTGTGATCTGGGCCAGAGTTAGCCCCTGGATCTGTGCAGGCCTGAGTACGCCTCAGCGTGCTTCCCCTTAGGGTGTTAAGAGCAGGTCAGGTAAATCTTTCTATGGCATACCCTCGCAGGCTCCCGCAGTACCACTTCCTCAATCCTGGTTTTTAACCACCTAAAGACCCCCCATGTGGTCCCTGCTTTGGAGAACATGGGCAGCGCCACATGGGAAGTGTTTCTTCCAGGGGGTTTGGCCTATTGTCCAATCTGTCCCTATGCCATGGCCCAACATGTACCTCAATGCTCTTTCTCTTTCCTTCAGGGCCCCCAATTCATGGCAGACCAGGGCTGCGGGCCTGCTGTTCGGAGGCTGCCCATTGCCGCTCCCTGTCCGGTCGTCAGGTCGGCACTCGCACCATCAATGGTGAGTGCCCGCTTTGGTATCTACCCTGCTCTGCTGTCTGAAGCTTTTTCATCTTTCTGTGTGTGCTGCAGAACGCAGCACACATGAAAGAGGACAATACAAGGAGAAATTAAGTTATTTATACCCGTTACGCCCCACCTCAGGAAGCCTATGGATTTGGCGTTTCCCCATGTTTATATGTTTTTCTATATCTGGGGCAGCATCAAATTCCATGGGTGTTGCATGGGAAAATCCAAAATAACGCCCATGGAGCACCTTCTAGGCACAGAGCGATTTGTGGTGCGTACCTTACTCATGATTTATGAGGCCACTCAAAGCCATGTAGGGAGGCTTTGCATGGCTACATAAATCTTATTGAGAGGGCTGCATCACACTTGTACCACTTTAGATGGTGCAGAAGCGACACAGGGCTCTCTTAAATAAGCCCCCTAGTGTCTAAACCAAACAAGCCGACTAAATGACTGCTTTTGAGGATTTGGACTCATTTAACAATACAAGTGTAGGAAACATATTGATCTGCAAACCAACAACTTTATAGTTCATAGTAGAATTAACAATTGCAAACATTAGTCACAAAACAGAGAACAATTATACAGAAAAATCCATGCCTATTAAAGTGCATTTGGTACACCAATACCTCTAGAGCATTCTATGAATGTATCAACTGGATGTGGATATGGTTCACCTACGGACCAGATTTGGGATAAAAGGGTACATCTGCGCCCATAGATTTACTCTGAAATTTGTGCGTTGGTTTATATTCTTTTGAATTATTGAAAAATTCCAAGACTGCCCCAAGAAAGTTTAAAAAACTGATGCTTTCAAGCAGTTCACATGGGTAAAGTATGTTTATCATAGAGAAGTCCCTTTCTCTACATCGCCACCAGTTTTATGGGGGTGCACACTACCCAGTCCACCCTGGAAATAGATTTCTGCCAGCTTTTCCTACATGGAAATTTCCAGGTTGGGACGATTCTATAAAAGGCATGTGAACATCCACAAATTCACAATGTTGTGGGTGTTCACAAACTTTCTAGGGTACTCCACTCTATTTCTATTTCTACTTTATTTACTTACAGAGATCCCAAATCACCCCATCAGGATATCTTCGCGCCAGGACCGCCATAATAAACCAAGGAGGGACAATCAGACCAGAGAGGTTTTCAGCTACTTTCTGAATGCCAGATAGTCAGTGCATTGATGCAAGGGAATGGGGAGTTCATTCCAGTAGTGTTGGGCCAGACGGTTAAAGGCTTCGCCACCTAAGCGTTTTTTTTAAAGCGCAAAACTTGGAGCTGTGCTTTAGCTCCCGAGCGAAGGGGTCTGGAAGGAACATAGCTAACAAATTTGTCGTTTAGGTAGCTGGGGCTAGGTTGTTTAGTGCTTTGTATGAAATTCAAAGGACTTTATATTTGATCCTCTTCCGTACTGGTAACCAGTGCAGATTTTGAAGAAGAGGGAGCGATGCGCTTTGGGGTGGCATTGGTCACCATGCGGGCCGTAGTGTTCTGGACCACCTGCAGTTTGTTTATGGAGCTTTGATTAGCTAAGATCAGCAGCGCGTTACAATAGTC
The DNA here is from genome assembly GCF_964263255.1 of Lissotriton vulgaris. Classification (NCBI taxonomy): domain Eukaryota; kingdom Metazoa; phylum Chordata; class Amphibia; order Caudata; family Salamandridae; genus Lissotriton; species Lissotriton vulgaris. The sequence goes on from NC_141689.1 coordinate 1,180,022,792, forward strand.
CAGACGGCTTAGGACTAAAGCCTAAATCAAGGTTTTCCGTGTCGATAGTGGAAGAAAAGGGAAAACTCTTCTGAGTAGGGTATGGCTATGGAAACATGCTCCAGGAGGTGGTATGGTCTCCCAAAGTGTCTTTGTGGTCTAATCGAACTCCAAGGTTTTTAACTACCTGTTATGGACATGGGGCAGGACCTAGTTCCTCTGGCCACCAGCTAGGGGACCACTTCACTTTAGCTTCACCAAACAGCATAATCTCTGACTTAGCTACATTGAGCTGAAAAAAAAAAAATTCCATTCACTCCACAATGGCCTTCATGCCCTCTGCAAAGATGTCTGAATGTTGGAATTGGTTTTGTCAAAGGAGAGGAGCAGTTGGGTGTCATCAGCGTAGGATATAGGGATAAATCCCAAACTCCTCAATAGTCTTGCCAAGAGAGTAACATAAATGTTAAACAAGGTAGGGCTCAAACATGAGTCCTGTGGTACTCACTTGGACACCGTGGTGTTCTGTGAGCGAAATGGACCCAGGTTAATGTTTTGAGTTCTCTCAGACAGAAAGTTAGTCATCCACTTCAAGGCATTCACTTTAAGGCCTATGTCTCCCAGCCTCCTAAGTAGAGTCTGGTGGGAGATGGAATCGAATGCTGCAGATAGGTCAAGCAGCACCAAGATTACTGCTTGACCGTTATCCAACAGCATCCTGATTTTGTCAGTGATTGCCACCAACGCAGACTCTGTACTATATCTGGAACGGAATCCAGATTGATTAGGATCCCAGCAGTTTGAGGATTCAGCGAAATCTGATAAGTGTTTCTTAATGTGTTTTTCCAAGATTCTGCTATGTAAGGGAAGTAGTGAAATGTGGCGGTAGTTGGTTACGTCTTCCGTGGGGATCTTAAGATTTTTTCTAAGTGGGAGAATCTGTGCAGCTATCCATTCCAGTGGGAGAATGCCTTCCTTAATGGAGCTGTTCAGGATGGAGCAGAAGGGGCCGGCTAGTTGTTTAGATAGTGTGGAGGCTATTTTAGTAGGAATGAGATCCAGTGGGGACCCTGATTTGGCACTTCCTAATAAAGCTGCTGTCTCCTCTGTAGTAAGTAACGGGAAGTTCTTCAGCATGTGAGAAATGGGAGTGGCAGGTGGGAGATCAAAATTAGGGTCAGTCTGAGGACCCTTAGTCGAGGTGATTTTATTGTAAATCATATAAATTTTCTGGGTTAGATGGCTTGCTATATTGTCGCACAGCGTTTGAGAAGGGGCGGATTCATTGTAAAGGCCTTGGGGTTGGTGAATGTTTTTAGGATCTGGTAAAGAGTTCTTGGAGTGCGTCCTGCTTGTTCAAGTTGGGATGCGATGTGAGTTTAGCGAGCGTTTTTCAGGTTATTATGGTACTGTGTTAGTGCATACTTACGTTTTTCTTTGTCTATTGTGTCATGTGAGCGACGCCAATGGCGTTCAAGTTTTTTACATTGCTTTTTTAGAGCCGAAGGGTGGCACAGTACCACGGTGTCTGGTGCTGTTTAATGGTCGTGGGGCACTGTCTCAAAGGAGATAAGCTGTCCATAGTGGATAGCAGGCTGAAATTAAGGGAGGCTTGGCGTTCCTCCACATTGTCAGTTTCAGAGTATTGAGGTGAAATAAAAACAGCTTGAAAATGTGAGGGCGTAAGTTCATGCCATTGTCTATATCTTTTATTAGGGTAGTATTTAGGGACAGTCTGTGCCTTTGGACCATTGATACAGAACTCGATCATGGAATGATCTGACCATGTCAAGGGGTACGTTGCCCCGTAAGATATGTTGGGGGAGTTTGTTAGTATTATATCCAGCGTGTGACCTGCCTGGTGAGTGGGCTCCTTATTTATTCAAGTTATATTGAGTGTGGACAGGTCTGTCAGAAGGGATGTTGCCTCTGAATTATCTGGGTTTTCGCTGTGCACCTTAAAGTCGACAAGAAGTAAAACATTCCTGGCTGATATAACATGTGGAGAAATGAATTCCATAAGATGTGAGGTGGTGTTAGATAGTGGTCCCAGGGTGCAATATACTAAAGCTCCTTTCCAGCTGAGACTTTGGTGTAAATCCATTCTAAAAACTAATATTTCCAGTTGGTCATTGCAAATTTGGACTAGTATGGAGATTGTGATGGGGTCCTTGGAAATGATGGCTATTCCTCCTCCTGTCCTGTGTGTTCTGTCTAGTTTTTGTATGAGATAACCCTCTGGAAGTGCCACTGCGGTTGCGGGGTTGGAGCAAGGCTTAGTCCAGGTTTCTGTTAGGAATCCTATGTGAGGGTTAGTGGAGGACAGCAGGTCCCATATGTTGACTGCATGCTTTGGTAAAGACCTTACGTTAGCCAGAAAGTAGTTCCAGCCTTCTCTACTGTCTGTCATAGGCAAGCACTTCCTGCCGAAGGAACAGTGAGGAGTTATAACTCCTTGATCAGTGGCCATATTGTCTCTCTGTGGCTGTGCTAAAAGTATACCTTGGAATTTACAGAAAGTAAAATAAAACGGGTCAATTACTTCTGTGGGTGTGGTGCATGCCTTATTTGCTATCTGTCTAGTTGAATAGTCGTGGTTAATCTTAACCAACTCTTGGCAAGTCTAGGTGCGAAAGATCCTCATCTCATTTGTTTTTTTCCGGGCAAAACCGGCAGGGGTTCCTGCTCCTGGTGACGTCCAGGTGCAGACGGGCTTGCCTTAGACACGCCCACTGCTCACGTCCACTGCACGTCTGTCCAGGCATCGGTTTATGTGGAGGGTTATGCTAGACTGCTAACCTACCGTCTGGTATTGGGCAGAAGTGGTCGTACCTCACTTCAGGTAGGTGGCACCTCCCTCCAAACAAACAAACAATCCGCATTGGACCGGGGAGGGACGCCGTTATTGAGTGCAACAGTTGAGCTAAACTGAGGTAGACAGTGCTAATAAGTAAAAATGATAGTGCAAATGCGGCAATTTAAAACATGTGAGCAGAAGATCTTTTGACTCGAGAGACCTTTCCGAGGTGCTCTCCAAGTACTGTGATTAATCTAAGCTCAGTGAAATTAAAACAAAATGACCTTTGCCAGGCTCTCCACAAGTTGTGTGTACAAATGCAGTGCAGGTCACCTTGGTAGCCTTAAGCGTGTCGGCTACTGGAACCCCTACTCCATGTCAATCACGTCATATTTACTGATTTACTGATGTACAATATTACACCATAAAGATGTAACTGTAGGTGTGAGTAGTAAATATAAACAAAGTGAATTTGCACTCATAGATTAGGACACTTGGGCAGATAGAGTTAATTTGCATGTTGAATTGTATATGTGAATTGGGACCTACTGGTCTAACAATACGCTATCAGAATCATAACATTATCCTGTGCATCATTAAATGTGCTACATTCTATAAAGTCTTGTGAAACAGACCTCGGGATGCAATTTAGATGAAAATGTATAGCGAAGTTCCCAATGACTTTGAGGAGATATGTTCAATGCTGCCAATCTTGTTTCAATATATTTTGAAAAACATTTTTAATATCGTAGTGGTCTACAGTCAATCAGTTGTAATCTGGATCAGGTCAAGGTAAAAGAATTTGATTTTCTGCATTGTTTACCCATCTTCTTTGGCTCATGACATTTGGTACTCTGACTGAGGCGGTGGATGAAGCCTGTTGTTCTACCATTTTTTAAACAGTAGGTGTTTCGGTTTACAAATTGTTATAACTTAGACAGCAACTCTGCTGGAATCTATGTGTAGGTCATCAGCACAGGTACAGAGAGTGCAGATATAGGAAGTGGGTGAAAGTGTACATTTGTTGCAATTGCTTCTAAAACATATTGTGATGTTAGTTTACATGTTTTCCCCACAGTGCATGCTTCAGAAATTACCATTAAGTCATAAATAGAGTAAATTTTGCCAAGTCAGCATAAAAAAAAACAATTGGGTAAAAGCAAAAATATATTTTTCTTCCCAAAAAGCCAATGTTGTCATAGTAGTCCAAGGCACTTAAGAAAAATAGTTTGTACGTTCCACCTCGACAACTGCAGCGACCCTGACTCCCCCACCTTCCTTGACAACCTCTCCAACCTCGGAATGAAGCAGCTCGTCACCACCCCCACACACAGAGCAGAACACACCCTCAATCCCATCTTTGTAGGAGGGACAAACATCCACTACAGCCACCCCTCGCAGCCCTTCTGGACGGACCACCACTGCGTACACTTTACCCTCAACACCACCACCAGACCCAAGCACGCCCCACAAAGGAACTGGAGCAAGATCACAGAGAAGCACCTTAACACAACCCTCCTCCTAGACCCACCCTGTGCCAAGACCGACGCCAACTCCGCAGCCAAGGAACTTCACCACTGGATCTTCAGCTGTGCCGACAAGCTCACACCCCTCCGCCACCCTGCCAAACAACGCCCCCTGAAAGCCACCTGGTTACCACCGAACTCCAAGAAGCCAGGTGCTCCTGCAGAAGCCTCCAGAAATCCTGGTGGAACCGGAAAACAGCAGAAGAGCTGAAAAACTACAAGAATGCCCTGAAGGAATACCACCAATGTATAAGAGACACCAAAAATCACACCAACGCAACCAACGCCAAAGAACTTTTAAATGTCATACAGCAATTCACCAAACCCCCCAGCGAAGCCATGGACGTCACACCATCCAAGGAACTCTGCAACAAGCTCAGCTCCTACTTCCATCTGAAAATCAAGGCCCTATACGACAATTTCAGTGAACAGACATCGGACACCACCCCCCTCCCCACCACCGACTACGAGCCGACCATCACAACCTGGAATCCTGCCATCATTGAACGCAGCACCAAGTCCATGAAAAACACCCACTCAGGCACCCCCATGGATCCCTGCCCACCGCACATCTACCACAGGGCTGCCGCCACCATCGCACCGGAACTAGAACACCATCAACCCCTCCTTAGAATTTGGCATCTTCCCAGACAACTGGAAATGGGTGAAGGGCAAACCCCTCCTCAAGAAGCCCACGGCCGACCCAACGGACCAGAAAAACTACTGGCCATTCTTTCTCATCCCCTTCGCTGCCAAAGTCACTGAGAGACTTGTAAACGCTCAGCTTATCACCTTTATCGAAGAGAACTCAATCCTAGATGCCTCCCAGTCTGGATTCCACTGCAACCACAGCACCGAGACAGCCCTCCTCGTAGCCACGGATAATATCTGCAAGCTACTTGACCAGGGACACACTGCAGCCCTCATCTCTGCAGCCTTTGACACGTCTCACATCACACCGTCACAGCTAGACTTCACGACGCTGGGATACGAGGAACCGTCCTCTACTGGATCCGATCCTTTCACTCAGGTAGAAGCCAGAGGATCAGACACACTCCCTTCCTCTCTGAGCCCACAGAGATCAACTGCAGAGTACCACAAGGATCAGAACTTATCCCCATGCTCTTCAACATCTACATGGTCCCCCTCACTGCCATACTCGGAAAGCACGGGCTCAGCATAGTATCATATGCCAACGACACCCAGCTCATCCTCTCCCTCACAAACAACCCAGAAGACACCATACTCTGTTGCCAGAAAGGAATGAAGGACATTACAACCTGGATGAAAGACAGCTGCCTGAAACTCAACTCAGAGAGGACGGAGGTCCCTATCCTCGGACCATTCACCTCCGCCTCGGACAACACATGGTGGCCCTCCGCCCTTTGGAGTCCACCCACCCCTACAGACCACGCATGGAACCTCAACATCATCCTTTACTCCTCTCTGACCATGACCCATCAGATCAACTCCATCACCTCTACCAGCCTCAACTGCCTCTGCATCCTCCACAAAACCTTAAAATGGATACCCCCTGAATGGAGAAAAACCGTCACTCACGCACTCATATCCAGCAGATTGGACTACGGCAATGCCCTATACGCCAGAATCAACAGAACTCTCCTACACAGACTACAGACCATCTAGAACACCACCTCCAGACTCATCCTCGGAACCCCACGGCACAGACACATGACCCAGCACCTGCAAGACCTTCTCTGGCTCCCCGTCAAGAAGAGAGTAACCTTCACACTGCTCACCCATGCCTACAAATCCCTCCACAACATTGGACCCAAATACCTCAACGAGAGAGTCTCCTTTCAAGTATCCATAAGGAACCTCCTCTTGGTCGCCCTCGCAGAGACCCCCCCACATCCGCAGAACTAGAGCAGGCCGAAGAGCCTTCTCCTACGTCACAGCCAAGGCCTGGAATGAGCTCCCAGTCAACATTATACACTCCCCGACCAGGCACACCTTCAGGAAGAACATCAAGTCCTGGCTTTTCGACTGAATGGAGTGGCACCCCCCTCTTCCCCCGCAGAGCCTTGAGACCCTCACGGGTGAGTAACGTGCTTTATAAATCCCTGCTTGATGTGAAAGTGCAAAATGCGTCACTTACACTGAAATTAGCCAATACTTAAAGTGGGTTCAACTACAACCATTGTCACAGGTTGTATGCTATAGCGGGCTGAAGAAAAATGTGAATGACACAATGACAGACCAACGGCTTAAAAGGGCTGACTGAAACTCTCAGTAAGTAAGTGTACTTTACATATAATTTTAGCAGAATCAAAGGGCCTTAACTAACACTAGGCCTAAAAATACTCCACATTAGGGAATTTGGGACTTGTTCTTAACACACGGACATGCTCTTATTTGCTGCATAAGGACCTGTGAGAGCCAGAAGAGCACCAGGATGATTTACTGTTGTTTTATATTTTGAAGGTCCTGAATGTTAACAGTTAGGATGCTATGGGAAATCCAGGGTGAGGGAATTGCATTTGCATACCCTAATAACAATGTACCTGTGTTATATTAGCCCACACTTATTTCTCAAAATATTGAGTTTGATAAAGGACCAAATCAGCACCACCTCTGCTGATAAACGCTGATAAACAGTGAATATGCTGGTCCCTGGCTGTTGAAAGAACACCACAACCAGATGCGTGGGGGTTACACTGCAGTGTATTGTATTGTCTCTCCTAGTTAGTAGAGACAATACAATACATTTTAGACAAAATGTAAATATCAAGAAGCACTGCACATGATATTCACAACACCATAAGGCAGTGGGGTCTACATGAAATGCATGATTTCTAATCTTCTATCTGTCATTTTAGTATCCACAACCCAATACATTTTCACTGTTTAGATTTGCTGTATTTGTGAGATATTGTGGCATATCATGGTAATACATAAATCAATATTCCTTGTCAGCTTTTGGTCATTATTCGAACAGTGACAACACCTTGAGGTGGAAGCCACAACTTGAAGCAGGTCAATTTTTTGTAGGTGCTAAGGCCTGGAATAATCTCCTGCTGCAGCTCCGATTGATGTCAAATGAGAGCCATTTTAGGAAAGCACTTAAAACCTGGATATTTTCACTTACTTACGCTGCTTGTAGAGCACTGGTGTAAAGTGTACTGTTTCTAAGTTCGCCTCCATTCCCCCAACCTATTCCATCTTGGTTGGTGTTAAGCGCCAAGATACTCCCTGGAGTGGTAGCAGCGCTATAAAAGTGCACTTTACATTACATTACATTACAATAGGGCCAATCATGGATGCCCTGCGAATGACATAAAGGAATCAAGCATGAATATGTAATGGGAGAAAAACCTTATAGACTAAACAACATGCAAAGGATTAGCAAGAAATATGCAACCCGCTGTATAGCAGCGGACACACATAATCTCTGGACAGCAGTCACCTATACATTTACAATCTGATGTTAAAACCCACCTCAACACAGAGGTTGACTACAAAACAATTGGCTTTGTCTTGACCTAAAGTGAATATCATGCCACAACCGAAGCCAGTCAAAGAGTGGGAGTCAGGGCAAATACCAAAATCGAGTTCTCAAATTTAACTCAGAACACTTATTTAATTTCCTTAATTTGTGTTTTTAACTTCTCAAAAGGAAATCATAACACTTATGTGAAACGACAAAAACATAAACTCACATTAACCTTCACCATAAAAAGTGACGGAACAAAACATGGTGCAAAATAGGATCTCTGTTCTCTTTGCATCCTAACTTTTGCACTTCACACTCCGATTCTCCGAAGCTGTTCCTGGCTCCCTTTCTGAATTTTCCTTTCAAATTACTCATTGCAAAAATGAAAAGCGGATTTCAACAATGGGCTAATTGGATGGCAAAAGTTGGCAGCACATCTTCACCGAAGCAGTCCTACATTTCTTCAGTTTCCTGACTAAGGACTCTAAGAACTTACAGTACACTAAACTGGCTTTCTATTAGTGTTTTCGAAAATTCCAGTATTTATAAGGTGACTTCTAATATCTCTAAGATTTCGGTGCTCTAGCTGTATTAGTTTTGTACTTCAACAATCATTGCAGTCAATGTCTGTGTCAATTTGAAGTAAAGTACACAAAAATACATCTTTGTAAAAATGACAGAGTCTTTTGGGAAACGTATATTAGCTTATAAAGGCACAGTATTAATAGAGTTTAAGGATGTGGCACCAATAAAAAAAAGATACTGTTCCATCCCAAACTTAACAAAGATGGATGCCATGTACCTTATTAAAGTAAGTGCCCTGGGGATGAAATGGGTACTTGTGCCCCTATGCACTTTGGTATTATAGATGAGACAGCAAATGCTTGTGCAATTTGTTCTGCAATAGTAATTGCCCTGGTGCACATTTTGCACAAGCACAATAATGTTAGAGGCTAATTGTTTGTATGAAAGCTTGGCTAGTGCAATGACGAAACACTTTGCCTTTTTGCCTACCTTATATTACAGACATCAGCGCAGGGACAAAGGAGCTAATATGCACAGTCAGTGTGCCCCTCCTAATGTGCCCCCCTAGATGGGAGCAAGGGTGCCCCCAGTGACCCCCATGGCATTCCTTTAAAATGCAGGGCGGGTTGCCGCCTGTATAGAGAAAGGCAGACCAGCAGCCTCAAACAACCACAGCTCTTTATAAGGTGACTTCTAATATCTCAGGAAAGGAGGCCCCACACTGTCCGTCGGTACCTCAGTATTAGGAGAGCTTGCCCCGGGAGGCTCCCAGTAGTGACTAGGTTTTCTCTACTGGTAAGGAGGACCCAAATGACGAAGCATGTCACCTTCGGGTGAGTGAGGGTTCTAATCCTTAAGGGATGAATTCCCCTTATTGGTTAACATAAGTTTTGGTTTTGTTTTGGTATGTATCTGCGTGATCTTATTTGAGAATACACTGAGCATAATACCTAATAGTGCTTTGTAAAAGACCCGAGGTGAGTGTATGTGGTTAATTGTAATTATACAGGGGAGATTTCACCTCGCTGGTCTTTAAAACTTTCCCTTGGACCCTAAATCTACGGTTGTTGTTGTAAGTTTTCATTATACCAAGGTTTGAATATTTTTGTTGATGCATTTTTATGTTGGATTGGAGCAATGTCATCCATGATACTGGAGATGGTCGAATTGTAGGAGTCAGTGAGTAACTGCACCTCAGTCAAGTCCGCTTGGGAGGAGAGGGCAGATGTACAATGTGCAGCTAGCTCAACAGAGTTTATTGATCTGAGGTCCCTTTTCCATATCTTTGATTTCATTGGTTGAGCCTTCCTCCACAGTACCTCCTTGTTGATATAAAAAAGGATGCAGTGGTGGTCTGACCAGTCACATGGAGTAATGAAATCCAGGGTGACGGTCTGCCCTTTTGAGATAATAAGGTCTAGAGTTTCTCCTTTATTATGAGTTGGTTGGTCACTCTACTGAGTCAGATCATGATCTTTTAAAAAAGCTTTAAGGCTTCATATCGCGAGGTCTTTGTGGTTTGTCCAGTGAAGATTAAAGTCACCAAGGAAGATTTGGGACACAGTCAACATTGCTAGAAGTTATTTCCATTAATTGCTCAATGAAGGGGAGATTGTCTCCCAGGGGGTGGTAGAAGGTGTTAAGTTTGCAAACCAGCAGGTTCTTACTTGAGATGCTGAGACAAAAATATTCACAAGAGGAGGGCACAGAGGACTCAACATGAGAAATCGAAAGTGTGTTCCTATGAATACACGCTAAACCCCACCCAATTTCCGAGCTCTGTCTAAGCTAATTATATCATGAGTGGGTGGTACCAGGAGGTCTAAAATAGGAGTGGAAGCAAGATTTAGCTAGGTTTCAGTGAGGATGATAATTTCTAAGTCCTTGTGTTGGATGAGGTCAAAGATATCAGTGGCGTGTTTGCTGGATGACCTGCACTTTAGAAGTACACATTTAAGTCGTAGGGGATCTGGGGGGGAAAAATTCTGGGTGACGTTCACATAACTGAGGTTGACCTTATTGCTGCCTCTAAGATTGCGAGGAGGTTCTCTGTTTGGGTTAGAAAGGATTGATTGTATTTGTCCTGGCAGGCTCATGTTGGGGTTGGACCAAATAGAGTAAGAGTTGTGCAGGTCCTGTAGCTCTGTGGACTCAAGGTAGGTCTCATATCTTCTAGGGCAAGAGGGGTTGTTAGACTGGGGAATGGATTTCAAGAAGGAGGAGTCTAAAGGCTTGTTCAAGGGATTTCTATCGCTAGTGAGAGCTTTGGAAACATTTGCAGAGATGAAGAAAAAGCTGATCAGGGGGAAAAGGTTCTTGATAGGGCTTTCAGGTCATGTAGCTCAGAAGTTAGAAGGTGCAACTGTAGAGAGATCTCATCTAGGCGCACAGCCAAGTCTGAGTGTTGAGCGAGAGGTGGAGGGTGTGAAAGGGAATCGATCGGTGAAGGGAGGTCTCAGTGTAAACCTATGGTGTCCGCCGTGGTGATGGGGAGATCTGTAGTATTCTCTGTGTTGTGCCTCCCAGGCACCTCTAGATAGAACCTCTGTGCTTGTTAGTTCCATGCTTTGTGTGAGAATGTTGCCTTCTGGCAGTTGATAGCTGTTCCTGCCTCTTGTCGCTGTGCTTCTCCTAAGCTCAATAAACCTTGACTTCAAGCTATCCTGCTGTGCTGTCTCCGTTAATACTACAAATTTGTTGGCGACGATGCTGCTTAGGAGAAGGTAAAAGAACCCGTCTTACCTCGTTTCTCCTCGTATTCCTGTGGAGAGTGTACCGTGGACCGAGTGCACAAGAAGACCAGCCGTTTCAAAATTCTTCTTGACAAGCCGACGACGACTAATGGCGAGATAAGTGATTCCGCTTTGCTTTCTGCGCGTATTTAATTTGGAGGAAGGATTAAAAGAACATTTTTCCCCGGCGAGGCCTCAGCGCGTCACGTCATTCCCAGTGCGAGCGTTTGGTTGCCAGCGCTACACATCACGTCATCAGTTCAAGCGCAAGCGTTTAGTTACCAGCGCTACCACGCTCTGTTCCTGTGACGCGTTGCAGCGCGAGCGCTTCTTTGCCAACGCAACCATTTGACGCGTGCTCGTCCAGCAAACGCGTTACCCTGACAACCAAGCCTCGTTGCGTCTGAGCCGTCTCTGAGCCTGTTCGCGATCTGCTTTGACTTCTCCTGTCTTCACACGCTGGTGCCATCTGCAGGAAACACACACAAAAAAAGAGATTTACTTACAGAAGGATAATTAATTAACACATTACGAGGTGTTTATGTGGTTTAAATCTCTACATGTTGGTGCCATCTAGTGGTGAATAAAACAACAACATGGCCCTTGACTAAAAGAGTGTAAAGGAAAATTCGAATTTTGCATACTCAACTTCTTTTGTACAGCGACAGAGTTAGTCAAGGGGGAAAATTGTATTTCAGTCAGTATGCAATCTGTCTCACCTCCTCCTCCTTTTCTGGAGACCCCAGGCAATCCTCCCATAATCTGGAAAAAATGGTTTGATGCCTTTGAGACTTATTTGGGGGCTATAGGCGCGTCAAGATATCGCGCAGAAAGGAAGAAGTGTCTGTTACTACATTCTTTGGGCTTTGAGGGTAGAGAAATCTTTAAACACTTACCCCCCTTGGTAAGAAACAACGCAGAAGAGGATGTTGATGAATATACCGAGACAAGATTGAGACTTGAGTTGCGATTTGATGTCAAGCCTAGTCTTGTTGTAATAAGACACAAATTCTTCAAAAGGGAACAACTACCAGGAGAGGATGTTGAGACTTATGTTTCTAGTCTAAGACAACTGAGTGCTGAATGCGAATTTGAGGGTTTTAGAGAGCAATTAATTAGAGATCAATATGTTTGTAAGTGCTCTGATAAGTCTATTCAACAGAAACTACTAACTTTGGGAAACCCTACACTTGAAGAGACTATTCGCATGGCCAAGAGTATAGAACTGTCAAAAAAAGAAGTAAAGGAACTTGAAAAAAAATGTGATGAAGGAGTTTCCATACTTAGAACCAAGGAGAACAAGGACAGTAAAGTGGTTTTTGGTCAACAACGTTTTGATAGAAACAATGTTCTTGGTTCACAGCGTTTTGAGAGAAATGCTTTTTCTAGAAGTGACATTTGTTACAGATGTGGAAATCCTTCTCATAACAAGAATAACAAGTTTTGCCCTGCCAGGAACTCTACCTGTCGGAACTGTGGAAAGTTTGGCCATTTTGCAAAAATATGTCAAGTCTCAAAACAGGGAAATTCTACTTTCAGCAACAAATCCCAGAGTCAGAGTACTGTCAATACAGTTGGGAATGTCTCAGAGTTTTATGAAAGTACTGGTAATGACTCCGACTCTATGAACAGCATCCAAGATGATCTTAGGGACATGGTTGTGGTGGTACGGGATGATGGTGTCATTAATGGGGATCCCTCAGATTGTGTTGATCCTTATGAAGATTTTGGTGTGGGTGACAAGATAATTACTTTGTTAGTAGATTCAGGCGCTAGAGTAACTATGATCACACAAGAATTGTTTGATGTGACTTGGCCTGAAAGGAACCTCCTACCACCTGACAGAACTCCTGTTTCTTATGAAGGGCGTAGGATAGCTCTTCTTGGTTTTTTTGAAGACATCATTCAGTTCAGGGGAAGGAAAATCTTTGGTAAAGTATATGTCTCATTAAAGGGCTTAAACATTTTGGGGTGGTTCCACCAGGGATTGTTTAAGATGATCCTTAGACCTGGTGCTAAAGAACAGATTAGTATCGAAGAATCTTGTGACAATGTTGAGAGTTTAGCAGTCATTGTCTCAAATGACTACATCGAGAAATTAATTTCTAAGTTCCCTACTGTCTTCGGGAATAGTCTTGGCATTATTAAAGGTTTCAACCATGAGATTAGAGTTAAAGATTGTGCTATCCCCATAAAACATAAGGTCATGAGTATTCCTTTCAGCGTGAGGGATGATTTGGAAAAGGAGTTGATGGGGTTATGCAAGAAAGGAGTCATAGAACCTATTGAGTCGTCCTTGTGGTTGTCTCCTCTTGTTGTCGCCAGATAAAGGAATGGAGATTTGCGCGTCTGTGTGGATTTGCGCAGTCTCAATAAAAACATCTGGATTGATTCACACCCCTTACCAAAAATCACAGATTTATTGTCTCTTACCAGAGGAGCAAGGTGGTTCACAAAGTTGGATTTGGCCTCCGCTTACCACCAGGTGGTGTTGAGTCAATCTTCTAGACATCTGACTGCGTTTGTCTCACCTTTTGGTAGTTTTCAATACTGCAGGATGCCATTTGGCCTTGCATCAGCGGCTGCAGTCTTCCAAATATTGATGAGTCAAATGTTTAGAGACACTCCTGGAGTAATTGTTTTCCAGGATGATGTTTTGATTTTTGGCGAGAACAAGGTGGATCATGACTTTTCTTTGAATCAGGTTCTGGAAATCATGCAAGAAAAAGGGATTGTATTAAAGAGAGAGAAATGTGTTTTCTTAAAAGAAAAAATTTAATTTCTGGGTCATGTTGTTTCACATGAAGGTGTGGAACCACGTCCTGGTTTGGTGAAAGCCATTGTTGATGCTTCGCCTCCTGTCGATAAATCTGGTTTAAAGTCTTTCATTGGGCTCAGTGAATTTTACTCAAGATTTATCAAAGATTATGCGTCAAAAGTTCAACCTTTGACTAACATGTTGAAAAAGAATGTGCCTTTTGTTTGGGATAAAAACTGTCAAGAAATTTTCAAGTGGATTAAATTACAGTTAGTTGGGGACAGTATCCTCAAACCTTTTGATCCCAACAAAGAATGTGTTGTGACTGTGGATGCGAGTGGGTTTGGACTTGGGGCTGTTCTCACTCAGAGGAATGGGCAAATTGATAATACCATTGCATATGCTTCAAGAGTTTTGCGTGGGGCCGAGGTGAACTTCTCCGTCATTGAGAAGGAGCTTTTAGCTTGCTGGTGGGCGGTCAAGAAGTTTAATCCCTATCTTTGGGGTAGTCATTTTACGATTCGTACGGATCATAATCCTCTGGTCTCTATCTTGTCTGGAGAAAAGATTAAGGAGCATACCCCTAGGATTGCTAGGCTGTCCACAAAGCTTCTTCAGTATGATTTTGAGGTTGTTTATCTGCTAGGTTCGAAAAATGTCAGAGCCGACTATTTTTCTCGTTTTCCTTTAGCTGATAATGATTGTGAGGCTGAAAAGGAAGATGATCTTGAAGATTGTTTTGTTGCAGCTTTGGATCTTGAAGGTATGTGCGCTATCAGTGGGTACACAGACAAAATATCTATTTTTAAATATCGATATACCAAAATATCGAAGTTTGAATATCAATATACAAAAATATCGAAGGTAAGTAATATCGACAGTCTAAATATCGATATTGGTATGATATCAGTAATATCGAAGTTGTAAATATCGATGTTAACAATATCGAAATTAATAACTTTGATGTTACTTATATCAATTTTTAAATAAATTTAGTGTATATTATATTGTATTTATTATGTTTTATTATTTATTTTTAATGTAATTTAATTAAATATTGTCTTTTACTACTGTAGCGGGTTGTGGGTTTATAGGGGAATAGGGTGGGAAGTAATTTAATTATGTTAAATTAATTATTAATTAGTAGGAATTATTAATAAATTAATTGAGAATTAATTTTTAATTATTTTTAATTAATTGATTAATTGATAAATATGTTCTGTAGCGGGTTATGGGTTTATAGGGGAATAGGGTGGGAAGTAATTTAATAATAATTAATTAATTGATATATGTTTGTACATATTTAAATTAATAATTAATTGGTAAATAATTTCTATTAATTAGTTAATTAATTATTATAATTTTTTTACATATTTATAATTATTAATTAATTGGTAATTAATTATTATTAATTATTTTATTACATTAATCATAGTAATTTTTTTATATATAATTTATTGTTATTCTTAATTAATTAATTGGGCAAAATAATATTAATTATTAAATTAAATTAATTACAGCAAATGTGCTAATATATTTACTTTATTGTTATTGTTAATTAATAATTAATTGGTATTTAAATAATATTAATTAATTTTGGGTACAGGGGTATTTTTAGGGTTCAGGGTCAGTTTTCAGTTCATGGGTAAAGGGGTATTTTTAGGGTTCAGGGTCAGTTTTCAGTTTTTGGGTAAAGGGGTATTTTTAGGGTTCAGGGTCAGTTTTCAGTTCATGGGTAAAGGGGTATTTTTAGGGTTCAGGGTCAGTTTTCAGTTTTTGGGTAAAGGGGTATTTTTAGGGTTTAGGGTCAGTTTTCAGTTTTTGGGTAAAGGGGTATTTTTAGGGTTCAGGGTCAGTTTTCAGTTTTTGGGTAAAGGGGTATTTTTAGGGTTTAGGGTCAGTTTTGGGTTTTTGGGGTACAGGGATATTTTTAGGGTTCAGGGTCAGTTTTCAGTTTTTGGGTAAAGGGGTATTTTTAGGGTTTAGGGTCAGTTTTGGGTTTTTGGGGTACAGGGATATTTTTAGGGTTCAGGGTCAGTTTTGGGTTTTTAGGTAAAGGGGTATTTTTAGGGTTCAGGGTCAGTTTTGGGTTTTTGGGGTACAGTCGTACAGGGTAAAAATAAAATAAATTTAAATTAAATCAATTAAATGAAATTAAAAAATATAAAATTACATTAAATTATTAAGTTTTTAATTTATTTTAAATGTATATGTATTAGTTTTAATTTTTTAATTATGTTTTAATATTTTTAATTAATATTTGTAGCATTATATGTATTTTATAATTATTTTTACATTATTATTAATACATTTTAAAAAACGATATTTTTAATTTCGATATTTTTGTACTACGATATTAATTTTTCGATATTTTTGTACTTACCTTGTTAGGGATAGGATTCCTATATTTTTGACTTCAATATTTTTGTTCCGATATTTTTGTATTTCGATATTTTTGATTTCGATATTTTGTCAGACATTCCTATCAGTGAAGTTGAGTGGAAGAAGGAGTTATTGAAGGATGTGGTACTCCTTCAAGTTGTGAATTATCTGAAGTCTGGATAGCCTAAAGAAAAGAATGTTTCTGGTCTTTTCCAAACCTATGTCAAAGTTGCTGATGAACTCACTGTTGAAGATGGTGTTCTCATGCGGTGTGGTAGGCTTATTCCCCCTGAGAGCTTGCGGAAGCTTCTGGTTGATGGTGCACATGAAGGACATTTAGGGAAAACTTTCACGAAACGTAGGTTGAGGGATGTGTTTTGGTGGGCGCAGATGGACGTTTGTGTCGATACTTTAGTTGATAATTGTGTCATTTGCAAGTCCTCAGACAAAAGTCACAAGGTTAGGTCCCCCCCTTTGGAACCCATTCAATTTCCGGAAAGGGCGTGGGAAAAGATTGGAGTTGATCTAGTTGGTCCTTTTTATCTTTTACCTTCTTGTTCCCGTTTTGCTTTTGTTGCCATTGATTATTACTCCAAATGGCCGGAAATTCGTTTTATCAGTGAACCCTCTTCTGCTAGTGTTATTTCTTTTTTGAAAGACATCTTCTTGAGAGAGGGCTTTCCTTCAGTTGTCATGACTGACAATGGTGTCCAATTTGTCAGTTGTGAATTTGAATCTTTCCTTAAACAGGGTGGTGTGACTCATAAAAAAAGTTCCCTCTACCACCCCCAGGCCAATGGCCTTGTTGAGAGGATGAACCGTGTACTCAACAACTGTGTCCAGTGGGCCATTGCCAGCAAGTGCGTGGTTGAGAATGCTGTGCGTTCCATGTTATGGTTTTACCGTACAACTGCGCATTCTTCAACTGGGGTTTCTCCCTTTGAACTCCTAAGGGGTAGGAAACCTTCTACAAAAATTTGTCCGGGCTGGATGTCAAAATGGGTGAAGATGAATGTGATGGATGGTATTGATGATTTTGTTAGAGACAACGTCTCTGAAGCTCAAAAGAAGCAAAAAACTTATTTTGATGATAGGAAGAGATCTGTTCCCCATGATATTTGTGCTGGTGATGTTGTTCGCATTAAAAATCCTGTTCATGTCACCAAGGGAAGAAGCAAATTCTCTGAGCCACTAGTGGTTGATAAGGTCTGCGGGAATGCGGTACGTGTGAATAACAAGGATTGGTGGAACATCTGTAAAATTGTGAAGGTTAGTAGAGATGATGCTTTCCCTTGTGTTCCCCTGTCCAACTCTAGTTCAGATTCAAACGACAAACGTTTTAGTACTGTTAATAATAATGGAAATGGCTGTAATGTTGATGCTCCCTTTGTACCAGGGCCTCGCAGGAGTCGTAGAGTTTGTAGGATTCCTGCCAGGTTCAGATAACTTTCTGCTTCTGTTTTTTCTCTTCACATCCAGTTGTGTTTTTTCACTTTCCTTTCCTTACCCGTCTCACTTTCTTTCTTTCTTTCTTTCTTTCTTTCTTTCTTTCTTTCTTTCTTTCTTTCTTTCTTTCTTTCTTTCTTTCTTTCTTTCTTTCTTTCTTTCTTTCTTTCTTTTCTTTTCTTTTCTTTTCTTCTCTCCATTTTCCATCTACGAATGTTTCTTCTTTTGTTTTACAGGAAAGAGGATAATGTAGTATTCTCTGTGTTGTGCCTCCCAGGCACCTGTAGATAGAACCTCTGTGCTTGTTAGTTCCATGCTTTGTGTGAGAATGTTGCCTTCTGGCAGTTGATAGCTGTTCCTGCCTCTTGTCGCTGTGCTTCTCCTAAGCTCAATAAACCTTGACTTCAAGCTATCCTGCTGTGCTGTCTCCGTTAATACTACAAGATCCTAGGGAGGAAGTTGGTCATTTGAGGCTAGCTGAATTCCATGTCCTTTTAATGGTAAGGTTGGAACATTAATAAGGGGGGAGTGATCATTAGGCTGAGCGTTAGGTCCAGGCAGCACCAGAAAGATTGGGAATGGTCGATCATGATCTGTGGTGGGCAGTTGCTCGGACTCCAGCCTCATATGAGACAAAGGGAGAGGGCTGAGGCAAGATGGGTCAATCATTGGAGGCAGTGCCAGTCGGTCAGCAGGGGGTCTCTCTAATCGGGGAACGGATAGGCTCGGGCTTGCTAGATGTGTGCCGGGTGAACCAGAGAAATCTATCACTTTCAGATTCATGGGTCTAGATAGTTGGGGCACAAAAACATGCGATGGAACCACTCTGTGATGATCTGGTGGTGAGGATTGATTTAGATGGAGACGGGAGAGATGGCCTTCCTAGAATAGCGGGGGGTGGACTCGTCGAGTCCTGAGAGAAGGAAGGGTGAGTATGGGTGTCATTAGGTTTAAAAGAAAACTTGTTTTTGAGTAATGGGAAGATGTCGGTTATCTTGAATAGATTGACATTGGACGCTTGGATTAGGATGATACCATTATTATAGAGGTGATGGCACTATTGGCGTTGAGTGTAAACAACCTCCTGTGATTCTGGGCAAATCACTCAATTTCCCTCTGCCTAACAAAATAAATGTGTCCTCTTGTAACACAACAGGTGCTATGTAAAGAGCTCTGATCCCCGATACCTTCGGGTCAAGTTCCCTCTATATAAAACTCCATTAAAAAAAATATATATATCTAAATGCCCCCCATTTGCAATGCTGCTCCTTATAACTCTGAAATAATAATGATCGTCATATTAATGTAGTTGGCTAAGAAGTAGTAATTATAAACAATGACTAAAGATAAGTGATGTTCATTCAAAGCGCAGTGCAATACCAGTAACATCACTACAGAGTTCAATACAATACCATCACTGTTAGAAGCACAACAGTGGTCATCATATACACTCAAAATTAGTGGATTTCAAAAAATGCTGTAAAGACATATGAAAGTGAATGAAAAGCTCCTGTTTGGGAATAGGCTGCCAAAATATTCAACATTCTAACTATGTTGGATTCACTCTATATGTTAATGCCAAGGACATTCCCTGCATTTAGAATGAAGGTGCCGTTTACTTCAGCAGCCTCATTTGTGTTCCTAGGTTGTCTCACTGGAAAATAATATAGTGGTCACCAAGCTTTTAAATGATCACTTATTCCAAACTCCCTGCCCCATTTGTTGTCTTGCTGCAGTGCTAGCAAATAGAAAAAATCCTGGCCTTTCACCCTACCCAAGAGAGAGCCTTTCTTCCATGATGAAATTAATTGCAAGGTGTGCGTGATATGATTGATTTATGAATTGCATTCCGTATACCGCAGTGATGCAAGCTGTGTGGGATCATTTGGGCAAATCAAATTAGGTGTGACAACCACATCTGTTGGCTCCTCTGCATCATGATGTGAGAAGGCATTTGAATTTAGAAGCAATGTGTTAGCTAACCCCAACGTCCAACAGCCAACTAAACCCTCCTGTATATGCGATGGCACTAGTCCAATGAGGTGGAGAAAGTGGAAACATTTTATAAACAGTTCTTCAAGGGTGCAGAGTTTTGAGGTATTCTGGTCATACATCAGACCTGGTGAGTGTAATTGATTCAGGCAATTGAGTCAATCGAGCTAGAGTTAATAAGCCTCTCATCCACCCTGCCAAGAGCAATAGTCTGCAAGAACCTGGGAATTAGTTTTGCAACCAATGACTCAAGCACTGCATGTCATCCTTTGAGCTTGCAACTTCTTTGCTGTTGGCACTGCTATGGAAATATCATATTTGGAAAGGACGACAACATCAACGAAATAAGCATGGGTAAAGGAAATGCGGTTCCACATCCACTATTTTGGGTACAACCTTGACCACTGAGGAGATGAAGTCTGCCTTGGCAAGAATGTCCTCACTCTGTGTTGGGCTTCATCTCAGGCAGACAACATATGCCATTATGCCTTTTTTCTCTCTCATTGCATCATCAAAGTCAGTAGAGTTTTAAATCATTGGCTGAAATAAATTATATGATTCACAAATAGCTATAAAATATCCCCCTCTGGTGTAGACAAAAATGTAAATGCTCTGAAGTTGTAGTAAAAGTCCTGCCTGCTCTTTAGCCACCAGGGGAGAAGGACTTTTCCCAAATCCTTCTTATTCACATCCAAATGCCCAGTAACCAAAGGATTTACTGTTTGTTCTCCCCAGGACGACAACGCTTCCTCTCGTTTTTGGACCTTCCACACTTTCATTGCAAGAAGGAAGGAACACGTTTCACACCAATCACAGTAATCAGTCGCCTTCAGAATAGACATAGAATAGATCTTGGTAATCCTATGGGTCGAAAAGTACAAAGCTCTCCTGGTCCCCAGATAGGTCAAACAATTCAGGGGAATGGTAGAGCCAATGGCGTCACAATCATTTCCAATGCATTCAGTTATTCTTATTGTATTCAGGTCATCTTTGCTTTTCTATCTCCATGTATCGCTCTGCTTTGAGAGTAGCTGGAACAGTGTTTTATAAGGTTAGTTCACTAGTAATTACATGAATATCCTGAATAAATTGGAACTGATCTCTGCACAATCTCCTCTCACATTTCTTTGCAGTATTACCCAGTTCCTTTGCCCTATTGTAAATTCTATGCCATGGTGCATTAGCATACAGAACTAAAGTCTTGGCTAAGATCAGCTGACCCTCACACATAGGGATTCACAAATCCAATCCATTGCTTTCTCGTAGGGATCAAAGATAAGCCTGCCCCATCCAGGCATGCCTGCCATTTCTCTCAA
Source organism: Lissotriton vulgaris (assembly GCF_964263255.1). Taxonomy (NCBI): domain Eukaryota; kingdom Metazoa; phylum Chordata; class Amphibia; order Caudata; family Salamandridae; genus Lissotriton; species Lissotriton vulgaris. The sequence continues at coordinate 1,180,043,699 of NC_141689.1, forward strand.
AAGGACATATTTACAAAGCCCCTGCAGCACTTTTACGCCACCAGAGCATCACTTTCGTGACGATCCGGAGGGGCATTGTGCCAGCCCATATTTACAAGGTCACACAAAGCCTCCCTGTGTGTCTTTGCATGGCCTTGGAAACATAGGGTAAGGTAATGCCTTACTCTGCTTGAAAAGAACATTTAATCAGTATTGATGTGGGTGTTCCCATGCAACACCCATGGTTTTTGAAACTGCCCCATATTTACAACATAGCATAATTATGGAGCAGCGGAAAAACTAACCTCTTCTCTAGCAGTGTTTACATTTCTCCATGTCTTTCCCCTTTCCACGTGTGCTGCATTCTGCAGTACATATAGAATGATGAAAACGCCTCCTTTGATTGTCTGTCTTCCTGCAAAAACAATCATGTCCACAACACAGACACCCTTGCACTGTGGTACAAGGGGGCCTGCATTTGGGTTCGGCTGCAGTTTGTGCGCCGGCGCTGACAGAAAGGACAGAAGTGTGCCCTATCTTGTAGATACAGCACATTCCTGCCCTTTTCTTTTGACAAAGGGCAGCACAGCTAGAAGGCTTCCGGAACTGTCCTATGCTAAATTATTGTAAATATAGGCCCTAAGATTGTAAAGCTCCTAACTGTCTGTGAGACTCCATAGCTGTCTCAGCCAGCCTTTAATAAGTGAGTTTCTCCTTTTGAGAAATGCCTGGCTATCAAAAAGGAGGGGAACTGGAGTGCAGTAAATCTATTGTTCTAGGGCATCTCAGATCTGTGAACATTGAGAGATCTTCACACCGGTCCAGGGCTGAGTAGAGAATTGCCACAAACAAATTAACGATGCAGTGTAAGGATTCAAGTCAAAGCAATAAAATATAACATTATGTTTCTATCGTTTTCCAAAAAGGTATGTTTTCGAAACTGCAAAGGCTTGTCATTGTGCAGTGCAAAATGTGGCTTGCAGCAATGCTGGTAACATGGCACTTTAATCCATGTTACCCCTTTGAACATGCAAGAATGCACAGCTTTCATTTTATACATTTCATCACCATGCAGCAGGGCCACAAGGGGTTGGACCAGTAATTTGGCAATGCTGCTTTTCATTAAATATGACACATGTGTGCTCCCTTTGTAAGTGGCAAAACCTTACGCTGGCTCGCAGTTGATATTTGATTTGTATGTAGCTTGCAGAGTTATGGCAAAATTACACGTAAGTCAAATATGGAACCTTATATAGCCACAGTGGCTACTATATTTGAGAAAAGGCACAGTAATGAGGAGATGTTAACAGTCCCTCACATCCTGGCAGTTACAAATTGCAGAAATATAGGCCAAAAATAATGATGGGATCATTCAAATAGATGAATGTCTTACAACACTGTTTTGCTTTAAAAGAAGATGAGGAATGAAGAACTCTTTTTTCTAAGGGGGGGATGTGGTTGTAAAAACTGGTGTCTCCATTTCGGGTTTCAAAAGCTGTAGAACGTCTTACACTATTTAATCCAACCAATTGTATTTGCATAGTTACATTAACAATTTTAATAAAAGATACAAAAATGACAATCATTAAACACTTCCCCGTCCCTGTGAAAAGACCATTGGTCTCAGAAGATGCATTATTAGAGCAGCAATCAGCACATTTGCTAAAAGCACATGACATCATAACAAATCATTATACCTCTAAACAAAGGTTCTAAGGACTGTACACTGCTAAGATGCATTATGTAATATCTACTTATACAATGCTAGTCCTGCATAAATTAACCTCACAAATGTGTTGTCTAATTGGGGTCTGCATGCCGGGCTTCTACCATATTGTCTTCAATAACATCCTTCAGTCACTTAAGTAGAATAGAAACAAGCATGCAGCATCATGAAATGGATCACTTGACATATTGTTTTACCTACAGACTTTAACCTAATGTTACAGGCGTTTACCCTACTCGAGAATCTTTCTAGGGTAATTGAACTGGATTGAGAATGTTATTCTCGGCTGTGAATAAATCTTGATGGCTTGTGATGTGCAGGTAAATGTATATGGCTTTGGTGTTACATGATCAGGCTGTACTAGGTGCATTGGGGATTTTACATAGATGTTGAATGAAAGAAAGAGCATCGAGGATGTCCATAATGGCATGTAGGTGGAGAAAAGCTGTAAAAAATCATTTTCTTGGTAAGTATCTTCCTAATGTATTCATACATTTTCAGTGAGTGGTAGGAAATGTTGCCTGTCAGAAGACCCTGGTGGAGAATGTAATTGTTTCTTCCCTCATTTTGAAAGCACACAGAGTCTGTGCAAGCACAGGAAGTCTTGTTCTGCATATTGAGCAGGTCTTCCAATACTGTACCCAGAGAAAATGTGTTTCTGTAGTAGGGCGAGGAGTCTTAATTAAATGTATCGAGAATGTTGTTTCATTTGATTCTAGCTAGCAGTTCGATGTTGTCACTCTGATTGAGGACAAATGAGTAGCAATCTAATCCTACAAATGGAAGGTACTTTTAGGGAATATCTGGGACACGAGAACATTTCTGAGGAATTTTGTGACTGTAGAGTTATTCAGGGTCTTTGAGCCTGACGCTTCCCAAATTAACTCTGCCAATGGGTCAATCAGGATATCTGCTTTGACCATCACCATGTTGGCAGGCTAACCACTTTGAAGCTTGGGGCAGATGACTGCTGGGACACTGGCTAGGAGAAATGTGTGCTGCGACTGGATTCATTTGGAATGTTCAAGACAATAGTGGTGTAGATTTCTTGAAGCTTTTCCATGAAGAAATTAGCCATGCATATTGTTTTTGTACAGCATAGTTAATTTTTTCATACATTTTGGGTTTACAGATGCAACACCAGGGTGGGTTTCTGCCTGAAAATAGGGGTGTTTGTGGAGCTTTTCATTATACAATGTCAATTTTTACCATTCGATCGCAATCACAAACGATCACGCACAACTTTCCTTTATGAAGAAACTCTTTCCAGGTGCTGAATGTCATGTAGTGTATACTGGGCTGGCTTTAGGGCCATGCGACCCTTGCAGCCGCACCTGGCGCTGGCCTCAGTGAGGCGCTATGTTTAAAAATAACTTACAGGTTTAAAAACAACTGCTGCAGTGAGCCTTGAGTGCCCAGCAGATTTCAGGCAACATTTAAAATGGCAAGACAACTGTGGTGATTAATGTTCCTGATGGAGAGAAATCGTAGTTGTGTCTAGTGGTAGTTTTGTCTCATCCTAAAGTGGTGCATAGGATTAATGTGCCTGCTGCAAAGAAAGTGTACCATGCAGCTCACAGAACTGAGGGGCATATTATCAAGGACCGGTGTTAAAATTATCGCCGTTTTATCGGCAGGAAACTGCAGATAAAATGGCGATAATGGGCTTGATAAAACGCCCTTCCTAATTCCCATAACATCAGAACATGGGCTTCTATGGGAATTCACAAGGGCGTATTATCAAGCCCATTATCGCCGTTTTATTGGCAGTTTCCTGCCGATAAAACGGCGATAATTTTAACACCGGTCCTTGATAGTATGCCCCCAAGTGTGAGTGAACGATGAGTAGCTATAAAAAATGGACATGCATGTCAGAGAGGACTACAGAGAGATGTAGGGCAACTGTTGGAGGGTGATACTGAGGGTGATACTGAGGGAATTCGTGGAGAAGTAGGTCATTGGCTGGGGGCACCAAAAATATTGTTGCACTGGGCACTACCAGCTCTAAAGCTGGCCCTGAGTGTACATTACTAACTAAGCGAATGGGGCACACACCCGTTTTCTCATTTTTGTGGAGACATTTCTGAGTATCCCTTCAGCGAGAGGACACTAGGGGGCTCATTTATGGATAATTGGCGAAGGGCAGTGCCACAAGTCTTCTTGCAGCGCTGTCCTATACCAATGTGAAAGGGCAGGAATGCACTGTATTAATGAAATATGTTGCATTCCTGTCCTTTCGCCCTGCGCTGGTGCACAATTTGCTGCATAGCGCCAACTCAGGCACTCTGGTACCATGGTGCAAGGATGTCTGCTTTGCTTGCAGGATTGTTTTTGCGCACAAAGGGGCACCTTCCTGCACAGAAACATTCCCGAGAGGTGTTTTCCTCTTTCTACGTGTGCAGAATGCAGCACACATGGACAGAGGAAAAAACGAGGCGAAATAAACATATTTCTCCTCTTCACGCCAGCTGTTGGGTTGGGTAAGGTTTCGGTGCTGCCCCAGGTTTACGTGATTAAGTAAATCAGGGGCAGCGTCAATGCCCAAGGAATGCCTCTCTGGTGCAGAGTACGGCAAGGCAGCGACTTGCACAGCTTTGTCTTTCTCCATATCTAGGAGGCATTTACTTACCTCCAATTATCCATATTCCGGATTTTAGCACCCCCCCAACCTGCCCCTCCCCGCCCCGCCTTTCCCCCCCACTGCAACTCCCTCCACGGGCCATGGCTGCTCCTACACTGGAAGCCTCTCATAAATAAGCCCCTATGTGTTCAGGAGTGTTAGGTAAATAGAAAAGTACGCACTCTACAGGTATCCAAATTATCGGGCCATATGCAAAATTAATACTCTGAACGAAAAAAAAACAAATTACACACCGGCCTAGGGGTTAGTCACATTTTGAGATACATTACCTTTGGCTACCTTTTTGAATTTTGCAAGCTAGAGTGGGTGTGGTTTAATATTTTAGTGCTTACAAACTAGTTTTTAGTATTAACGGTAGTAGGTTTGCCCCTATATCGTTTATTTCATATTTTACCTGTGACAAAATGTTCTGATGAGAGGAGGATCAGAGAGACACAATATTAAATCCTTAACTTAAATATGTGAAACAAATGTAAACATTTTGAAGCGTAAGACGCTGCCAAGCAATTTCAAACTCTCAAACGAGTCGAGACATTGTTCAAGGGCTCTCCAGATGTAAGGTCACATACCGTAAAACTTTAGTACTCTGTGCTCACTGTAGGCAGAAGAAATAAAATGGTGCATTACAGCCAGAAGGAGCTTCAAATAATCTTTTCGGTGACTTCATGACATTTAGGCCAGAAAGTCGTTCCTCTTTTATCTACACATTTGAAGGCAATGTTTTCACCGGCTTGCACTTCATCATTACATTAATCAAAATACTGAATTCATAGGTGCAGAGGCGAGCATGCCTGGAATGTAGAAATAATAGAAAATTGTAAGCACGACCCCGGGGAACAGAAGAAATGATTTATGGCAAGCAGCTCGGTGACCACTGAAGGAAAACATCCATAAACTCTTAATACAAAAGCAGTTCTTGGGAGGTTTGGGGAAGGCGATGAGAGATGCCGAGCCGCAAAGGACTAATGAAACGAATTCCAAGACAGGGGCAATTCATGGGGCACTGATTTTGCCTTAAGGTTTTTGCAATCTATGTTCCAACAGAGGGCGAAAAAGAAAGGCTGTTTGTCAATTTGAGGAAACCCATTAGCCTAGACAGACATATTTAGTATAGATCCTATGTGCCATAGGCCCGGAGGGCTAAAATTAAAGGAAGACGTTTTTTTCCCAAAAACCTGCGCGATCGATAAATTGCTGTCTGTTAAGTCCCCCAGGAAGCAGTGGGCAGAAGGAAATTATCCACCACGGTACTAGTCCGCAGTGCAAAAAAAAAAAAAAAGCAGATTCCCTTTAAGGAATATTTCACGCTTTTACAGTGCGCTTTCTAACAATACGGGTGCTATATATAACATAAATGCAAGAACGGGGCAAATGAGATGTGCATATCGAAACTGCATTACCGTGCCCGTATTTGAAAAATATTACTTTCTTAGCCTGTGTAAGTAAAAATGAAAGAAGGTGAAACAAAGAGGGTTATTTAGAGTGCAGAGGGTGCAGGACTTCTGCCAAAAAGAGGTGGATGCCTTGTCCACCCTGCTTTAGAGTGTAGACACTTGTGTAATCTGTGAATAAGATGGATGGGACATCCCGCATCCGCTAGACTCTAAATAGCACTTCATATGCTTACATCAACAGGAGAATTTAGAGTTCGGTTTAAATGTTTTCAACCTTCGAGGAACCAGACTTGCCCGGTGTAGTTTTCTGATCATCAACATTACCGGCAAAAGCTAAAATTTAAAAGTTCTGGTGTGAACATAGGTTTCTATGGGAATTCTCTACCGCCCATTATCGCCGCTTTAGCTGCAGTTTCCTGCCGCTAAAGCGGGGATAATTTTAGCTCTGTTCTTAATAATATGCCCCTAAGTGATGTACATGTGCATCTCAGATGCACTCCGTGTGTCTTTTTTTCCCCACTATTTTTGCAGGTGCAGTGACCAACAAGCACTGTCAAGGAGAGAGCAACTATATTCTGCAGAAGCCATGACATGGAGGGCCAGATTTCGATGTTGGTCGGTGTTGCCTTCGACCAACACCGTTTCAGTGTGGGAACCACCCGACCATAGGTCTGTGGTCCCACACACCTCATTATGATGCAACCACAAACTCCAATTTCAACAAAGGGAGCTTGTGCAGTGGGCAGAAACCACGAACAGCACAAGATACCATTGAGAAATGGGAGTTTGTGAAAATGCCTGCACTATGTGGAAGGTACCTCACAGTGCCTGCCACACGGTGCAGATATTTTCAGGGGGCACCATAGACGCCCCCCAGGGCCACATGCGGAGGGCCAGGGGAGAAGGTGGGCCCTGCTAGGATCCCCCAAAGTTGCTTTCCAACAGCCTTTCCATGTCAGAAAGAGCAACATGGAAAGGCTGTTGGCAACCGACATCATAATCCCAACAGCAGAAATGCCATTCTTAAGGGATTTTAAGGCCATTACAACTGGCCGATGGGCTCCTTAAGCCAATCGGAACCGAGTTGGTTTCCCCAGCCAGTTTAAACACCAACCTCCGTCATTGCAATACAGAGGTCAGAGTTAAAACAGAGGCTTTTCCGACCGATATTGTAATTAGGCCCAATGTACTTGATCTGCAAAGGATTGTTGGCCTTCCAAGCATCCTAGACTTTCCAAGTTGATGTGGAATAGTAGTCAACATCTAGCTCTGAGGAAGTCTAAGGTTAAATCTAGGTACAAACACCACTTGTAACAAATATGTGAACTTTCAGGCAGAACTGTGAATTTTTTGAAAGGCACAATTCTTGTATAATATTGTAATGCATAATTATAGGAAGTCTAAAATAAAAATCAGATAGTGAAAGTGAACACATTGCCAAAAAACAATAACAATTGTAATCCAATGAAAAAACAAGTGAACTGAATATGAACACTAATTACTGCTGGTGGTCACTAAATTATTGTGATGAGCAGTGTATTGGCCAATAAAACAAAAATAGACAAGCAGCACAATTTAATTGCTACCAAATGGAAGTATACATCTTACAAACTCCCTAATGGAAAACTGAAAAGCACAGTTCTCCCTCCACAGTTTGGACAGTTTATGACAGAGTTTCAACCTTCATTGGTTGAGACTTTGATTGACTGTGGACGCTGAAAATCTAAAACAAAAGAATCACAGTTACAAATTAAACAGTAACATTGCATTAATCCTAAAAAAGAAGCAAGAATGTCTCAGAGTTTAGGAAATTGAGATATAGTATCCAAGAAAATAAACCTCTTTTATGGTTTAGCTTAAGTTGTCTTGGTCCCTTTAAGTGTGGGTATCTTATATGTCTGCGGGACATAATGCATGAGGAGCAATGGTACACAAAGGCCATCATGTCATTGTAGTACACCAGGGACCAGATATAAACACTATGCATAAGGTTTGCATTACATTTTTTAACAAAGGTGTGATGCAAAGTGTTGTGTTGGTATTTACAATCCAATGAGAATCACCATTTTGTGTTAGTTTGTTATCAAAAGTCACACAATGCTGTACAATGTGCTGCCTCGTGTTTCTTTGCATCAAGGGTGCATTCCTAAGATGGTGCACAGGTGCATCCAACCATCCATGGATTTTGATGCAAATTCATATCTGCAAAGTAGTATAGACAGGGATATGAGCCAAAATCATGCTCCTTCTTGAAGCAAATGCAAAAACCACAGTTGATGGAAAGAATGCAGAACAATGCCATACATTCACCCCAGTACAGAGATCTTGGCCTAAATCCATCGTTTTTTTGCACTCCACACCTCCCCAGTTCAGACATGGCCATATGCAAATTAGTCTGACCCTCTGCCTCATGGGAACAGTCCAGCCCGAACTGCCAAGCCATGCCTTCCATGGACCGGAAACAAGCTTCCGAGGACCGGTTTCTGGCATTCCAGCCGTCTTCAGCCCGGCTTGCTTGAATCCAGTGGTGTGGAGAGCATGGGACTCACGTCCGAGCAAACCCATCCCACTCGGGGTGACAAATGCAAAAACCACAGTTGATGGACAGAATGCAGAAAAATGTCATACATTCACCCCAGTACAGAGATCTGGGCCTAAATCCATCGTTTTTTTGCACTCCACACCACCTCAGTTCAGACATGGCCATATGCAAATCAGTCTGACCCTGTGCCTCATGGGAACAGTCCAGCCCAAACTGCCAAGCCATGCCTTCCCTGGACCGGAAACAAGCTTCCGAGGACCGGTTTCTGGCATTCCAGCCGTCTTCAGCCCGGCTTGCTTGAATCCAGTGGTGTGGAGAGCATGGGACTCCCGTTTGAGCATACCCATCCCACTCGGTGTGACAAAGGCAAAAACCACAGTTGATGGACAGAACAATGTTATACATTCACCTCAGTACAGAGATCTGGGCCTAAATCCATCGTTTTTTTGCACTCCACACCGGTCCTCGGAAGCTTGTTTCCGGAGGACCGGTTCACCCCAGATCTCTGTCCTGGGGTGAATGTATGACATTGTTCTGCATTCTTTCCATCACCTGTGGTTTTTGCATCCTTCTTGAAGCAGGCATAACAAAGAGAAATGTTTTCAATTCTTTTTTTCCCCCTTGCATCAGTGCTGCATTCTACAGTATGCATACAAAGAGGGATACATCTTAACCCCTTCAGCGCTGCGCAAATTCCGCTGCGGTGCTGAAGGTTCTAAAGAACCAATGGAACCATGACGGAACGGTTCCGTCATAAGCACAGGCCAACCGACGCTCATGACGGAACCGTTCCGTCATGAGCATGGAAGGGGTTAAAGCATGGTTTATGTAGAAAGTTCAAGTCAATTGCACTTATGTCTTGGTTACTATAAACCATGCATGCAGGAAACATTGCAATCATCACTACCAACAATAGAATGTAAAACATTCTTTACAACACATGTACATTCATCTTTATACAAGTCATAGTTTGGTAAAAACTAAATGAATAGAATCCTATTTTTTGTACAATAAGCAATACCTTTCTATACAGAATCAACTATTACCACAATGCAGTAACCATTGCATTATGGCACAATGCAATTTGCGCACCGAAGCACAAAGTGAGCCAGTAGGGGGCAAGAACAAAAGGGTGCCATATCTTAGTAGATATTGTGCTGTTCTGGCCTCTACAGTTCATACAATGCAGTCAATTTACTGCATTGTGTAATAGCTTAGTAAATCTGGGTCTTGGTACTTCAGCCAATTTTCCACTATAGTTGGGAGGGTTAACTTCTACCCCAGGCAATACCCATTAATTTATCTTGCAGCATCCAATGAATCCTTCATGAATCCCAACACAGCTACCAGGGGAAAGGATTCCAGAGCATCCCCCCACATCATTTCTGACAGTGTGATAATAATCTGACTCAGATAGTCAAGCAATATAGGGCATGTCAAGGCTAGGTGTAGAAAGTCAGAACTTTCCTGTCAGCAACAGAGACAGTTCTTATCCAAGTCCACCCCAGAGGACTTTTCTATAATGGTGGTAAAGTAAACTCTGTACCACTAATGTGCACAGAGTGTCTTGCATGCCCTTAATGCCACTTACAGTGCATTATGAGCTACCTATGCACGTGGTTAGTTAGGTATGTTTCTCCCTGTGCACATTTCTACTGTGTCAATGTCATGGAAGTGTGTCTTCCTTGTACACTCAAAAAATGCATAATAAAGAATTGCATGGCTCTATCACACCTGGTGAAAGTGACAGTGGGTCAGTGGATTCAGATTCAAGGGGGCATAACCCACCAAACTCACAAGACTCAAAGGGCCAGTCTGAAACTTATCAGTCTGGCTGTCACCAAAAAAACCTTGTTTTTGGACTTTTTCGAGCACAGGAGAATGAAGGGAGCAAAAAACACAATTACATGAGGTGCAGAGATTGAGTGCACTTGGCAGCCAGTAGCCACTCAGCTACTGCACTTGCTACAGTAGATTCCTAAGGCAGCACTCCCATGATTTGAAATGAGGGGAAGACACAGTATCAAGAGAAGAGTTTGACTGCAGACGGATAACAAGCTGTACAATAGTACAGGCAAACGCATGGTAGGCTGTTGTAAGACATGAAAAATATAGCATACAGGATGTTTTTATTTCATTCCTATGAGTTTTACATTTAATGTGACATCCCCGCTAACTCCACAGTATATATTATTTCCTTTATGTTTTACTATGTATGCTGTCAAGTGAGGTTTCACCACAGAAAAAATGTGTTTGCAAATACATTACATAGCAGTGAGTGTCAGAAAATGTATAAGTACATTTAGTGAATGAGTAGGAAGCACTAGTTTGGCATTGATTATGAATTGTTGTTCTCATGGCAGAAGAGGATTTGGAATAAGTCAGTGTTATCAGTGATACAGCGTTTTGTGGGCCCTCTTGCTTACCACTGGTCTGATAGATCTTTTAGATCCGACTGAGGTGATGGGTCTTAGTATTGTATTCACTCAAATTTCAATTAATAAGGTAACCCATTTGGCTACACAATGAGGACCAGGAATCAGTAGCCAAGTTCAAACAAGTTTTATTAAAAGTGAACATTCAAACTCAAATACTTAACTCTTAAGACCATACTGTAAAGATACAAAATAACAACTGGAAGTTCCATACACCTGAAGAAATTAAGACAAACTAGTATTAACAAAACACACAATTATGTGACAGCAATGCAGAATTGTAGCATCGTGTGCACAGAATATAATCTACAATTCTATCTCCACTATATTAGTAATCTATGATTTCAAAGTCCAGAGGATGGTTAGAAACAAAAGCCTTGCAAATTAGGGCAGTTCCATGAAGGAAGTCAGGCCAAGACAAATATAACTCAAAATAGGGAAATGCTAGCATCTTGGCAGCTCGGTCAAGAGTCTTCTGTAGGTCGAGGATAAGGGTTAGCCTAAGCCAGGGGTCTCCAAACCGGTCCTGGAGGGCCGGATCCATGCCAGATTTTTAAAATAACTACATGTATCTCAATGGGGATATCCCAAAAATCTGGCATGAATCCGGTCCTCCAGGACCGGTTCGGAGACCCCTGGCCTAAGCCAAACTAAAGCAAGAATCAAAGGTGAAGCATTGAGGTCTAAACCTCAGTGATCCACTCAGGTAGTAGGGAAGCAAGGAAGGGGTCTGCAAGTAATCTACACAAGATATCTGTAAGGGAACAGTATATTATAACATGCAAAGTCCCCTAGGCAACACCTTCTTGATCATGCCATCAGGGAACCATTGTCCTTGTCAAATCCCAAAGTTTCAGACTGCAAGATAGATGGATTTCTCACAGGGGACATGGGAACAACACCTTCTTCTCCAACAGATGTAGATTGTAACATTTGTTAAACAGTCCATTCAGTTAGCACACTGTTTCTCCATTTACCTTTATCAAGGACCTTTTCTCAGCCTCTTTCCCTTATCTCTGGCATAGTAAAGTATATATTCCAAACTGACAATGCATGTGAATTCCTGCAAGAAATGTAGCGTTAGCAGAAAATAGAAAAAAGTATTTCAGGAAATTCAGCATGCAGAAATACAGACCTACACTGTTAGGTCAAATTAAAAAGAAATTCTAGGATGAACAGTTAATATGCGTGACACATTTAAACATAAGTAAATGTACATTACTAATACAGGTTGTGGATTTCATACTGTGTGTAACATACAGCAAATCTCAAAATACGTCAGTGTAAGTATGATTAAGAATAAGTATTTACATCTATATATGTGTAACATCAATGCACCAAATACATATACTTTTTAGTTTCAAACAAAATCACGTTGTACATATATGAAGATGGTTTTAATCACAGTTTCAGCACATTATGTATTAATCACACATCATAGCAAATGTTTAGGACAATCAGGTTTCTTTTCAGAGTAAATACATTCCTTGTTAAATAAGGAGGGTTTTTTATTAATCAAACTTCATTAAAACATCCTAATCAGCATGGGTAGGCACCTAAGTATGAGTAGGTTACCTAATTCTACAGTAAATGCACTCTTTATTAGGAATTTCAGAAGTCATTGAATCAAGTAAGGAACATGTGCTAACTGCACGTTCATGTAATGCATCTTTTAAGATTTCCTACCCTACTTTGTAAAGTGTAAAGAGTGGGTAACCTTGGGCTGCACCAATCCCCCCCCCTCCTCTGATGGTGAATCAAGCCATCACATTAATTTCTTATCAGATGAACAGATTACAAACTGGTTGTTTACAACATCTTTCTTCTGGAATCCTCCAGAAATGTTTTGTCATCATAGTATTTGCTCTGGCTATCCTCCAGTTTCATATCTGCTCTCTTTCTCTTCACTTCCTTTCTCTCTTGTGCACGTTTGTATATCTTGATTATTACAATCAAGAAAAAAACAATTATAAATAAGGGTTTCAAAATGCTTCCAATGAGTCTATTACCTAGGTTTCCAAACCATCTACCTATAGCAGAAAATCCATTCCCTATCACTTTCAATGCCCTGGTTGCTGTCAACCCTTTTAAATCTTTCTTTAAATCAGTAATTTTGCTAATGTTTTCTTCAGGTATTTACTCTTATCTGAAATATAAGTACAGCATTGTTGAACTTGCAACATCCGCAGACTCCTCCCTCCTTTTCAAGAAGGATGTCTAAAGCAAGTCTATTTTGCAAAACCAGTGATGAGATTGCATCCATTTCTTTATCTATAACTAATAATCCTCCAGCAGTTCCAGTGGTCAACTTGTCAGTAGAAAGCTTTCTAATATTGTGTGAGTTGAGTATCACTCCATCAGATGGTATCAGAGCACCAAAAATATCTCCTACAATTTCACTAGCAACTCTTTTGGTTCTCACATGTTGTTCCCTTATCAAATCATCAATCTTTAGAAAAACTACCCTCATGTAACATATTCCATACCATCTCTTGGGTGACCAGTAAAATACATGTTTCCCACAAATGTAATACATTCCAAGGAAAATCAGATCCGCTCCAATTAAATATAATCCCCAATTTATTCTAACTTTGAATGTATGGTTGCATTTACAGGTCCCTATGAAGTCTGTGTCAGTTGGGGATTTCCTAATGAATATGCATAATCACCCTCTATGCTGCCAATCAAAAGCTAATGCTGCCATGTTTCCTACTAACCTGTGTTTGCATTCATCTTTAGCCCATGGTGGTACTTTTGAGTGATTGTTTGCTTTAGCTGAAATGTCTCTCCTTCTGTCTTCTACTGAATCTATGAATTTATTTTCTATATTTGTTAAAACACATGTCAGATTGTGTGCATAAGAAGTGTCAAATGTCAAAGTAAAATGGGTCTATAGAAATGTCCCACTATCTCAGAGCTTTTCCTATCAGGATGTCTATTCAAGTTCTTTAGCACAGGAACTTCTGAGGAAAACAAGTCATGTTTTGATTAATAGTATTGAAAATTACCCTTTCCATAAAATAAGCTCAGCAATAAAGTACAGGTAACTCCATGTGTCAAAGGAAGATGGTGGTACAATATCCCGTAAGCAAGTGACACTGGCACTTGCATACATGGGTAACAATCCCTAGCATCCATACTATCAACATATTCATGAAGCGGCTTTGAACTCAATGAATAATCTCCTCTAGAAGTATCTAGATGTACATCCGCATCTCATCTATTGCAGCTAAACTATTATCAGTAGGATGGGGTGGTTGAGGAACACATGTAGGCTTGGACTCTTCTACATGTAAATGAAGGGGGAATTTAAAAGCAACAAGTACTATTGTCACAACACTTGCACATATGTATTTTCATCTAATAGTGTTAGTGTTAGGCTCCATGACGTCTACGGTGACAGACCATTTCATTAGAAAATTGCAGCACAGCTCCTTCGGTTAGTTTCCACTTGCACAGATAGCAAAGCAAAGTTCAAATGTCCTTTCCAGGAAAACATGTCCAATGATCTTCAGGAGACTTCTTTAGCCTTACTCCGTGCTCTTCAAAGAACAGCCTTAGGATCCTTCAACAACTCATGCCTTGGTACTCTTCTTTTTAATTTGGGCAAAGCTATCACTTTCAGTTTTATTAAATGCTCAGTTCAAGCTCCAAATGATCACTTCCAGAATAAGTTGACTCAGTTTGTTGATTGGCAATGCAATTTCAAAACTCAGTTCAACGTTCAGTTCAAGGAGGCTCAAATTGATGTGAATTGTTGTAGCAAAAGGGTAAAAATGCTCTCTCCCATTCATTGACAGCAAGGTAAGTATATTCAGGTGACGAGTACCTCCGACAGTGTACTTCAGCTCTCTTTGGTCTACTTACAGTTGGCTCTTCTTCATCACTGTCACTCAGCCAAATCCTTCAGTATATTCTGGGATAGTGTGTGGTATGTGTACTTTGGACGGACAGCATCTCCCTCTCTCTTGTCTTCTTGGCCACTGGTCTCCAGATACAACTCGCACTACTACTGCACTAGGCCGTTCGTCAGGAGGATCTGAATTTGATGCTACTGGAGGAGACCCTCCTGTAACGACTTCAACTGTTAACTTTCTTATACCCCCCTCAGGTCAAATACATGCAGTCCCAGCTGCTTGCTGCTCCTTCTGTCTCACTGTAACCACCTCACATCAGGAACAGGTGCTGTAATATCATCAAGGGAATATGGCACTTTGTGAGTATGGGCAGGATGCACCCATTTAGGGAGACCTCTGCACTTCACAGCTGTCATGTGACCATGATTACATGGTAGGTGCAACGCCACCTAGGCTCCAAGCACAACATGAGTACTTGCTTCTTTGCCATTACCCAGTCATGGGGACTGAGGTCATGGCACTGCTCCTGTTGAGGTAGGGCTGTAGCTGCTCCAACCTGGTGAGACACAGAATGTACAACATCAGCACAGGAGCCAAAGCATCAAACCACTTCAGAGATGTTTAAGCACACACTTTAGCCAATCTGGATTTCAAAGTGCCATTTACTTGCTCCAAAATTCCAGAAGCCTCTGGTCTATATTTCAGTGGAGCCTCTGTTCAACTTGCAATACTGCACATAGCATCTTCAGGACCTCATTGTTAATATGAGTTCCTTGATCTGACACAGAATTAACTTCCACAACAACTATTTGGCCACTGTGAGACTATCATTTCTCCTAGTCGGAAAAGCTTCAATCCACAGTAAAAAGATGCACAAAATCACTAGGACATATCTCAATCCGTTGCAAATGGACTTCTTAATGAAGTCTAATTGCATCCTGTTAAAGGGTCCTCCTGATCCCCCTTTGTAACTTAGTGTTACTGCCATTCTCCTGCCTATGTACTGCTGTTGGCACACAACATATCTGTGACACAAATGCTCAACGATCAATCCGAATCTGGAGTTGAACCACGTCTGTCTAAAAAGGCATACCATGTTGTCTTTCCCTATATGTGCACGGCCATTATAATGTCTTGCCATTGGAGGTAACAAGCTACCTGGTAACACGGGTTATCAATCTCCTGAAACTCTAAATGTCATTTGCAGCTCTTCTGACAGAACTTGCTATGACCAACCATGCTGTTCTGCTTCAGACACTTCTTCCTGTAACCTTTTACTTTCCTCCCAAGTGTCAACTGTAGACAACAACAGATTGCAATTGTGGCATCCGAAAATTTAATTGACGTTCGCCCCATTAAAGGTGCATGACTTTATTGTGCAGTACTTTTCAGCTTCATTGACATATTTGTTATCCACTGTCATATAATCAGTGCCTTCTCTATTAGTGACTATTGGTGGCACATTTTTCCACAGCAATTTGGGCAGGCAGTTTCAGAGCTTGTAATGAGTTTCTCACACTTTCAACGTTGCAGATAGGTGACCCAGAAGAATTCATGAATCTGTGTTGGTGCCATAACTGCCCTAAGTCATAAACAACACCAAAGACATACTGAACATCTGTGAAAATAGTCACCTTCAGCTGGTCTGAAATACATCATGTTATAGTAAAAGCAATCAATTCATGAAGCTTTATTCGGTACATATAAAATGACCATAAAAGCGCAAACAAAAAAAAGAAATACATGATGTAAATATAACAGAATTCAGAATTCGGATCAATAAAAGATTCAATAAAATACATACATATTTCCTAAAATAACATGCTTTTATGTGCGTTAATAGACAGGTTTAAAAATGTAGCAGTATAAAAACATACATCGACAAATTCCAAATTGAATATTAGACTCATTGCATGATTAACTGTACGTACACCATCTTTAACAAACATAGGTTTCAATTCTGCCACATGTGCTGCAGAGATCCCTTGAACCAGAAAGCTTCAACCAAACCTGAGACAGTACAGACAGCATGGTCAGCTCTCAGATTTCCTTAATAATCGCATAAGCAAGAGCCATCAACAAACAGCACATAATGTGATTTGGGTACTGGCACATCTTGCCTGTCAGATCTCGGCTTGGTGCATAGTTCAGTAACATCAGGGCGTCATGCTCCACTTCACCCTCAACCATTTCATTCCCAGGGAGGGGTAATAGGCTGGCAGGATTTAGTACAGTACGTCTCTTAAGGGAGACATTTTTGGCACCAAGGATGGCTTGTTCATACTTGGTAAGCCGACTATTAGTAAGGTACTGTGTCTGAGTACGTGTTAGCAATACCTCAACTGAATGGGTAAAAAAAACTGTTAAGCACTGCTCAATGCAACGTTTGTAGAGGCAACCACTTTACGACTTCCAGGCAATGCAGCATCTATGGGTTCAAGTGTGGCAGAAAAATAGGCCACAGGTCTGCGAGCACTGCAGGGCATCTGGGTTACCACTGAAAGAGCACAGCCCTCTTTCTCTCAGCAAAACAAAGCAAACATTTAATATTAACAGGCATTCCCAGTGCCGGGGAGCAACAGAGACATTCTCTCAACTCTGAGAAGGCACGCATGCAGCTGTCATTGTACTGGATCTGTCACATCTTTCTGTGTCAGTTTCCTTAAAGGCTTGGCCATCATGGAAAAGTTGGGAATCCACAGTCAGCAGTAGCCCACCATTCCCAAGAACATTCTGACTTCTTTCTGAATAGCTGCAGGTTTATTCACAGAATCTCTGAGATTCTCTATGGTGACTTCTTCCTTGCTCCTTTCTCAATGTGACTTCCTAGATACAGTGAAAAGGTAAAGTTGCCTTCAAGGGACTCTATTTAGTCTGTATTTTGTTTAATTCAAATTGTTACAAAAGGACCAGTCGATTGTCCTAGAAGTGAATAAATCAACAATTTACTATCTTAAAAAAGAGCATTGCATCAACATATAACATATAAACAGAGACACAAGGTGTATACGAAAAAATGTTTTTATCAAGTGGTTCATTCAAAGAAATCAACTTCATATACAGATTAATAAACAAATAAAGGTTAGGACTGTGGGTACACACATAAGTAAATTACTAGGTGACACAACAGAACCTAAAAAAACACCTATCCCAAGACACATTGAATAAAACAGAGAAAGGGATAAGGTGTACTGTCGACGTTTCGGTTTCTCAGGCGTTAATTGCTGAAACCATCCTCAGGACTGTTATTAATTGTGGTCTGTATAGAGATATTGTAATCTGTTCACAGAGTATCGTTACTGCATCCCATAGAAGAGTTGTTTGTGGATCGCAGTGTCTTTAAAGCCTGACTATTAGTTATGAGGCAATGGGCTTCATGTGATATTTCAAGCTGTAGGTGAGATCGAATATTTCCACACAGAGCTCAGGTGTTTTGTAAAGACAAGGAGCATCCGGTGTGAACGGAATAAAATCTTGTCATTCACCGGTATCAAGATCATGTAATTCAAATCAATTCGAATTGGATTTGGTAACACGTTGAGCAGTCATTAGTCCTGCACCGCCTAGTATTCAAACGAAATGGAGTTGAGGAGCGTCTCGTCAGTAGTGGCTCCGTACTGACGAGACGCTCCTCAACTCCATTTCGTTTGAATACTAGGCGGTGCAGGACTAATGACTGCTCAACGTGTTACCAAATCCAATTCGAATTGATTTGAATTACATGATCTTGATACCGGTGAATGACAAGATTTTATTCCGTTCACACCGGATGCTCCTTGTCTTTACAAAACACCTGAGCTCTGAGTGGAAATATGCGATCTCACCTACAGCTTGAAATATCACATGAAGCCCATTGCCTCATAACTAATAGTCAGGCTTTAAAGACACTGCGATCCACAAACAACTCTTCTATGGGATGCAGTAACGATACTCTGTGAACAGATTACAATATCTCTATACAGACCACAATTAATAACAGTCCTGAGGATGGTTTCAGCAATTAACGCCTGAGAAACCGAAACGTCGACAGTACACCTTATCCCTTTCTCTGTTTTATTCAATGTGTCTTGGGATAGGTGTTTTTTTAGGTTCTGTTGTGTCACCTAGTAATTTACTTATGTGTGTACCCACAGTCCTAACCTTTATTTGTTTATTAATCTGTATATGAAGTTGATTTCTTTGAATGAACCACTTGATAAAAACATTTTTTCGTATACACCTTGTGTCTCTGTTTATATGTTATATGTTGATGCAATGCTCTTTTTTAAGATAGTAAATTGTTGATTTATTCACTTCTAGGACAATCGACTGGTCCTTTTGTAACAATTTGAATTAAACAAAATACAGACTAAATAGAGTCCCTTGAAGGCAACTTTACCTTTTCACTTTCATTACCCAAGCCCTCAAGGGCATTCCGGGTCGCTCACTTCCTTGAAAATTCCTAGATACAGGACTTCTTTCGTACAGAATTGTAATTTAGTTGAGGACATTTTATTTTCTTTCTCAGCTAAGTGGTTCAGCAATGCAATTGTGTCATGTTTGCAAGCCTTCTCCGTATTTGACACCATTATTAGATCGTCAATGTACTAGACTAGGACTGAGTGTTAGGGCATCACCAAGGACTGTAGCTTCTTTTTGAGTATCTGATTAAAGTCTGAGGGGCTCGCAGAATACCCCTGTGGCACTTGGCACCATGCTAAAACACGGCTGCTGAAATTGAAAGCAATGATAAACTGACTATACTCATACAATGGAATAGCTAAGAAGGCTTGACACAAATCAGTGACAGAGAACCACTCAGTCTAACATGAAATTTGAAACAAAATACCAGCTGGATTTGTTACCACAGGACAACAAGGGACAACTATAGAATTTATCTTTTGCAGGTTTTGTACAACGTTGTACTTTCCATTGGGTTACTGCAAACTGATAATGGGCGAGCTACATGGTCTCCCCATATTCTCTCTCAGAATGCCTTGCTCTATCTTTGAGTCAATCATAGGAGTAATTCCAGCAATGGTTTCAGGGGACAAATTACATTGTTGGATTCCTGGGGTCAAATGATATTGTAGGATTCCTGGGTACTCAGCATTTAGCTTCACTGTAATGTGGACTGGTTCAACACCTTTGATAAGTCTGATGTCTTTAACTGAAAAAAAGTACTGGTCTCCAGGCAACACTGTCTCTCTCAACTCTAGGGGAAAATCGTATTTTGTCAACATGGGGTACATTTTGATTTCTGATCTCTGTCTGAGCAGTTCAAAAACAAGTCCTCTACAAGGGTCTGGAATTCAATCCCATGTGGGATACAGTAGATGTAACAATTCATCTTGCACAAAATGTCTCATCAAAACAAGTTAACAGGCCTGGAATCGCACACCACAAATCGGTGATGATCCTGAAATGACTCTATTTTGACATGTACTGCTTCTGTAACTGGGCTATTGTTTATTTGCAACTCCTATAACTTGGATTCTTTGTCCAGAGAAGTTTAGGTTAAGAACCTTTGCTGCTCTGACAGTAGAGCAGGTAGCACCAGTGTCAATCAATGAGGAATTAGATAGGAATCCCATTTTGCTAGCCATCCATGTATGGACACTCTGGTCTAACTCTAAGATTGTGCGAAGCTCGCAATCCTCCTCACATCTCAGTCCCTTTCATAGTGACAGATCCGAGCTGAACTCATCGGATTAGATCATGGAGTAATATTGGAACATACTGTGATTCACAAAGTGATTAGTGTTTACATTGGGGACCTGATTTGCATTGTATCTGTGGACATCTTTGACATTTGCCTTTTGTTGTGGCATTGGGGCTTGTGGAACTTGCATCACTGGGGCTTGTGGAACTTGCATCACCTGAGCTTGAGATTTCTCTTTAGAGGGTTCTAAATTCTCCGTCTCTGTTCTTGTTGTGTCTGAACCATTTTGTTTCACTACGACTGCACAAATACACCATTCTGAACCTGATATCTTTTAACCATGTTACCAGCCACAAACCTACATTTGTGTATCCAGTGCCTATCCTGTCACAAACATGGCAAGGGTTGTTTTCTTCAAAGACAGCACAACAACTTTTCTTGGATCAATCAGGACACATCACCCTCTACTCTGCTACTGAAATGCATTATTGGAACTCCCTGTGGATACACTCCCTGCATGGGACCTGCATTCTCATTAAACAACATATTCTGACCTCGCTGAGCAGTCTTCATTTGTGCTATCATTCATTTCTCTTTTAATTTTTTGAGTTTTGTCTCCAATTGATCGCTGCAATAATTTGCATATCTCAAAATGTAATCAATGGGTTTACACTTCCAATAAATCAAATACTGCTGGATCCTGTTACTAACTTCAGGCTTAAATCCATACACAAACCTGTAAATTAAAGTTCCCATGTCTTTTGTCTCAATAGTTGCCTAGGTTTCACTATACTGTTTAAATACCTGTAACAATCTCTCATAACAAGCATGTGTTAACTCTTTGGTTTCTTGGGTCGTTCTGTCAATCTTGACCCAATCAATCTCTTTAGGAGAGATTTTCATTTAAAAAAATGTAATCACCTGATTGTACTTCTTCAATACCAATGGTGACATGGTATTGAGGATGTCTTACCGGCTCCACTTCAGGACAATCTATAGCAATTTTGCATTAGACCCACATCTTTCCATAAAAATGTTCACATATTAACAAATCAATCAAACTGTCTGTACCATTCTTCTGAATTCTATCTTAATTTCGGAAAATCATGTGTGAAGGATGCAAGATCCAACCTGCTCCATGGTATACAGTCACCACTATCACAGGAAACATGCGGACATCCTCCTCCTCTGTTTGAGATGGATGCATCAGTATCCCGACTCTCTTTGGTTCTTTTTTCTTTGACCATCTACATTCCCATTTATCTAAATCCCTCCAAATTTGACCATAGGCAATTAATTCATTAAACTGTAATTTTATTGTAGATGGGCTCATGTTTGAGATATCTCTGTCACTAAAGCTTGGGCTGTAACTTTTTTGAAGGGCTTTGGATTGCTGTATGTTAATTCCATATCTGTGAGCCAATTCAGACAACTTGTCATGAGCCTGCCTTGCATGCCTCCTAATATCTTTGCACAGGAACAATAGTTCACGGTTCTGGAATGCATTCATTCGCGATCAGTCAAGAGTCTCAATTATCATTTCTTCTAATTCTACTTTCAATTTGGCAACATCCAAAACCCTTTCTTATTTATTTATTTATTTTTGACATTTATACAACGCTCTGTTACCCGTAGGTGTCCTGGCGCTAAGTATCACTCGTGAGGTAGAGGCGGGTCGGGAATTAGTTGGTAAACAGCCATGTCTTTAATGCTCTTCGAAAGGCCATAAGGTCCGTCATTTTTCTGAGAACATGGGGCAAGGCTTTCCAGGCTTTGGTTGCGCCCAGCACAAAGCTTCTACCTCACCAGCGCGCTCTCCTAATACGGGGCACAGCGATCAACCCCAGGTCTGCTGATCTGAGATTTCTAGTCGGACAGTACTAGTGAAAGTACTGCCGAAAGAATGAGGGCCCCTTGCCTTGTAAGGTCTTAAATACTAGGCAAAATGCTTTGAATAGAATCCTCTTTTGCATTGGGAGCCAATGAATTTTAGCCAGCTCCTGGGACACGGGGACAAATTTTGGGATCCCCAGTATGAGCCTGGCACCCGCATTTTGCAATACCTGCAGTTTGTTGAGTACCCCCTGTTGGGCACCAAGAAATAGACTATTGCAGTAGTCCAGCCTTGCCATGACCAGCGTCGTGACCACTGTTTTTCTGTCACTGCCTGGAATAAATGGTAGGATCTTACGGATGGATTTGAGCAAAGAAGCAGTAGAAGAGGACAGCGCATTGACCTGGGGATGAAAGGTAAGTTGATCATCGATCAATACCCCCAGGTTTTTCACCTTAGCCACTGGTGTAGGCACATTGTCCATCCGCTCTGGCCACCAGTTTGGGCTCCAAAAGTTAGTGTTTGACCCAAACACTATGACTTCAGTTTTAGCTGAATTTAGTTTAAGGCAGTTAACTGCCATCCAATTTCCGACCGCCAGCATACAGTCCTGAAAATTCCTCTCTCTGGGGCTTGAGCAATTGTCATACTCGTTCCAGGATTTCCACTACTTTTCGGAGTGTCTTTACCTCTGAACCAATCAACAAGTTCTCAGGCATGTAAGATCTGGCTGTTCAACTGTGGTATTAAGAATTATCTCTCCACTATAGGTACCACTAATTAAACAAGACGTGAATTCAGAAGGGACACTTCAGAAGTTGGCATTCCCATAGTCATCTCTGCTCTAGGGGTACTGTAATTCATTATTGCTTGGTCATTTGTGTGGGACATGATCAAGGGTGACTGTCCCAAGTCAAACCGGTCTGAACTCACACTGCAAGGGGTATCTCCTGCTGTCTAAAAGATTGGAGTAGGATGAATGGGTCTAATTTTGTAGCCCATGTAATTGTTAGCTGCAGCATGCATTCCTGTAGGAGCAGTCAAAGTATGGGAGGTATTCCCTGCTACTCCAGGCTTATACAAGGGAACTACGTTATCAATTACAATTGTGACCCGAACAGTCAATGTATCTGGGCCATTTTAAGCATGTGAAGTCAAAAGGGTTGTCATTGCTGAACTCTCACTCATTGAATTTGAATTCAAATTTACTGGTGCCATTGGCACATCAAAAGTCTCAGACATAGGCACATTATTTGTGCCACCAGTCTGGGTCACATTGTGTGGAGGTGGGGGATTTAACAGTAACTCAGTTATAAAATCATCATCGATATCACTGTCACTGTCCTCAGCTACATTCCCTGTGTCATCTGTCTCTTTATTCTTTTTCTTTTCCATACATCTGCCTTTACCTTCTTTCTCACTTGTCAATACAGGATATAGACTAGCTCCCTCAATCATGTCAGCTCTCCAAAATTTCTGTTCTCCATTCCATCTAGCATCCGCACATGTGCGTACCGCTTTCTTCACTCTCTCAAGAAATCTCTATCTCTGCCTAGGATGAGCCATATGGTCCCAGATGTTATGTGCTTCATACTATGTAGGTCTAGGAGGCAGCTTCATTTCATACAGCATCCTCCTTAAATGTACAATAATTCTAAAATGAGGAAATTGCAATCCCCCGTCTTTCTCAGTGAGTTTTACACAAAAAGTGGTCTCTTGCAAAAAAGGCATATAATGCAGTAGTACTCAGAAATACGATAATATCTATGTTTTTTTAATTTCCAATGGAATATTATTAATTAATTGAACCAAAAAACATATAAGAGAACCATAGAAGTGGTATAATATATAATATAAAAGAAGTCCTTTGGAACTTCAGATCTAAGGATTTGTACAACATGTGGCTAACGTACAAACAATTAATGAGCCACAATTAATTAGTACCTTTGCTCATATTTGAAGTTAGCAAGTAAAGTCACTCGAGTCGATGACATTTCTATCCATAACACAGTAGGGGGCTCATCATCAGGACACAACAGACATGCCTGAGAAAATGCCTGCATATGAGGATACATGAATCTACCATCATAGTATGACCTGGCATTCCTTTAGATGGTGCCTCTTTCCCTTTGAGACAGGCACATTCACAACTCCCTCCATTAGGCTTTGTAATGCTTTAAAGAATTTCATTTTTGATATAAAATATGCACTATTGACAAGAGACTTTTCATTGCAAATAGGAAATGCCTTTTATTCATACTTCTCTTGTTCGGGGAGCACAAAAAATACCAGCACAGCTCTTTATGACTTATTCAATCAATCTCAGCGCGGCTCTACACCAACTGACCTATACCAATGCAGCACACTGAGATGTCAATCTCACTCCCTGCAGCAGATCACCCTCATTTACAATTTTTCCAGAGCGCGTTCTTTAAGCAATCCTGCACAAAAAAATGCAAGCAACTTCAACAGCGGACTCTGTCTGCTCCACTAAAGAATGTAAAGATTACTCAACACAGAAGAGGCAATTCATAGCAACACTTCCCAACCTATTCTAACATTCACTTTCGTTGAAACATCAAGCAGCGGGCTCTTACTCCCTGTGCACTGAGGTCAACTATGCCAACCACGCCTCACTATCACACAAAGTAAAGTCCCCAACTCAATAATGCTGTCGACGACATCTAACAACAAGCACCACAAAACAGCAGACAACTACACCCATTGTCTCTCGCACTGTAACTTGACTTTATGTTTTTTATCGACCCAAGGATCTTAGGCCAGAATGGGCCTGATAACCACTTCAGCTTCTATGTATTAAGCACCACATTCACACATAAACTCAAGTTATCTCTGTGTAACACCACACAGCCACTGTAAAACACTGCAATCTAAGCATAAACAACTTAAATGCGAAAACCTGTTAATGCTCCCTCACCTCCGCTGCTACAAGTCATTTCAGCACCGCTCGATCTTCATCGATCCTTTGACCATACAATGGGCTTTTGTGGTTTGGACTGGGCTTGGGCAATTTCTTGATTAGGCACCCTAACTGCCTCACGTCAGTGGATAAAACATCCACTGTGTTGCCAGATTTGAGACATCGTTTTCTGGGACCACTTGCTTACTCTTGGTCCTCTGATAGATCTTTTTAATCTGACAGAAAAGTGGTGGGAGGTAGCATTTCATTCAATCACATTTCAATTAATAGTGCAACCTGTCTGGCTACACAATGAGGACCAGGAATTGGTAGCCAAGTTCACCCAAGTGTTATCACAAGTAAATAATCAAATTCAAATACACAACTCTTAAGACCATACTGTAAAGATACAAAATAACAACTGAAAGTCCCTGACACCTGAAGAAATTGAGACAAACTAGTAAAAAAAAAAAAGAACATTGGCATCAAAACCTGGTGCTCAGAAAATAATCAAAGATTCTCTCTCCTATACATTATTAATCTAGGGATTCAAAGTCCAGAGGGTGGTTAGGAACAAAAGCTTCACAAATTAGGACTTTTAACTAACCCGTTGCGTGCTAATGACGAGCTCAGCTCGTCATGAGGCACAGTTGAGCTGCACTCATGACGAGCTGAGCTCGTCACGGCCGTTGGAACGTTCGCACGCGGGGATATTTTCCCCGCTGTGCTGAATGTTCGAAAAACGGGTGTGGCCGTGACGAGCTCAGCTCTACATGAGTGCAGCTCCGCTGTGCCTCATGACAAGCTGAGCTAGTCACCAGCACGGCGGCGCCGCGCGCGGCCCCCCTCCCCCCACACAGGAGTTGAAAAACCCCCGCAGGGAAGGGGTTAAAGGAACCAGGTCAAAAAGAACTCAGAATAGGGAAATGCTAGAAACTCAGAAGCTCGGCCAAGAGTCATCTATAGGGCAGGGATAAGTGTTAGTCTAAGCCACACTGAAGCAAAAATTGAAGGAGTAGCATTGAGGTCTAAACCTCATTGATTCTTGACACCTATTTGAGAAGGAGATGCGCATTTGAAAGACTGGTCTTCAGTGTCATTTTACCTCAAAACCACTGCTGAGGATGGAAGAAAAAAGAAATACAGGACGTGGAGATACAGAACTACTCAGTGAAAACAAATTAAGAGGGAGCCATAGTGCAAAAAAAAAATTGGGATGTTTCCCTTCAACATTATATTAAGATAATCCTGAGCATATTGTTTTTTCATTCAAATCCATAGAAGTTCTGAAGGAAATCACTAATTTGGTCAGTCATACAAAGTCACCCTAAATTAACGAAGAAAAATAGATTTAAGATTATAAAAAAAAGTGTGCACACCAGTAGGATGCACCTTCTAACGTATTAGTACCCTACATGGGCATCCCCACATCCAACAGCTGATCACACAGGGCAAAGTGATACCAAATGATGTCAGATTGAAATGTGTGTGTTATTTGTCAGAAGAGGGTATCTGTTTTGTTATGAACTGATGAGTATTATGTAAATGTCAGATACATATTAATATGCAAAACAATTGAATCATAAGAGAACGCCCTTTGTTTTTCACAGTGCTGATCCTTATGCACTGAATTTAGATGCCCAGAACCAACATATTTGTCTGGTACCTGTAACAATTCAAGGGCTACAGTGGACTCAATTAGTAAAATATTTGGGCATCATGCCTCCCTTGATGTATAAACAGCATTTGTACTTATTTTTTATGAAGATGGCAATATATTCATGCTCTGACCAATATTAACATTTCATAAATTATTGTTTTGTACGTGGGTGTAATGATGCCAGGAGACAGATTTCACTCATATATTGGTTAAAATTAACCCAATATAATTCACTGATTATCTATCTATCTCAACTGGACTCCACAATCGCTTTTTAAAAATACAGTATGAATACTGTATATATTGTTTATTATTGAAATGATTGTGTAGTTTATGGATTGTTTATATTTACACTAGGAAACGGTTAACGCTGTTACCTACTTAATTGGTAGAATATTGGGGCATATTACCAAGCAATAGCGATAATTATCGCTATTGCTTGGTTAGAGACAAAAATTTACTGCTAAGCTGCGGCGATTTTTATCGCAGATAAACCTTGGTATTACCAAGGTTTACCGCAAATGCGATAAAAATCGGCCGCAATGCATGAATATCGCTGAAAAGTCAGCGATATTCATGCATTACCGAGCTAATGCTCTTAGCCATGTTATCCACCTCCCATTGGATAACATGGCTTAGAACTGCTCAGGGCAGGTGTTAGCTTTTGGAGATATTTGCTTAGCGCGAATATCTCCAAAAGTTGGTAATAGGAGATAGCGATGTTAGCGACTGTTTCCAGTCGCTAACATCTTGGCACGCCCACTTTGCATGTCATTAGTGATAAATATCACTGACATGCAAAGTGCGGCCCAAGATGGTCGCTATCTCCTACTAGCTGTCGCTAACTGGTGTTAGCGACAGCTAGATAATAGGGAGATAATTTTATCTCCGCTTTCTTGGCTTTTAAAGCCAAAAAAGAGGAGATAAACCCCCTTGATAAAATGCCCCATTGTTCTGTCAGTTCTGCTCCGGCTACCTGGCATAAGGCAGATTGTCGATACTGTGCTGAATGAATGAAGGAGTTTTCAACCATATGTTGGATTTAGCACTTGGGAACAATTGGCGATAATTTATAGTGACGTATCCGTCATTGCAGCAGCACAGGAGCTATACAATCTCTACTATTTGGATTCATTTTGTATTTCAGCATTATTGTGTTGACAGTGTCACTCAAATTTGCTTGTTGAATCTTCTATGTGTCGAAGAATTTGTGGAAAGTTTTATAAGGATTTAAGGCCAAGGTACTGAGTTACATTTTGGTTGGAACTTTTTTGGGTTTACCTTCGGGGACGGACTGGGAAGCCAAAGCAGCATTGGCAATTTCTCCGGATCAGGTCTTGCCTGGGCCCGGGAGGATGGAAGCGCTTGCTTTCATATTTAAAGACGTCATTGGCTTACAAAAATAGATCTCATTTTTACTCCTGGAAAATGATTGTCCTCAAAACCTTGACATATGCACCAAAAGCACCAAAAGTGTAAGCTTTCTAAAGAGCAATTAAAGACTAGCAGTATACATTGTCGGCCATGTGGCAGCATAGTAGGTTCTAGGGGCTTGTTAAAATTCATGAACAGTGGAAGTTGTCTATGATGTTCTTTACACATACGTGTCAGAGTTCTTACAGCCTGGGCCAGAGTTAAAAACCAATTTTTTGAGGGTGATCAGAGGATAGCAATGTTGCAGCTCCTTCAAAACAATTTAGATGTACTTCAATCTGCTTTTGAATATGAAAAGATTGCTTTTTAATTCCAGTACCAGGTATTAGATTCAGAATATGTACAATCTGCACGGATGTATGACGTTACAACGCATACTTTTACCACGCATACCATTACAACGCGGTATTTACAACGCATACCGTTACAACGCATAGCGCTTAGAGGTGCTGGATAGTGGTAAGTATAATTTTTTATTCCAACTCCAGTCCCCGTGGACACTAGGGAAGGTGTTGGATATAAAATTATACTTATTCCCTATCCTATAGCGCCCCCCAGCGCAATGCGTTGTAATGGTACGCGTGGTAATGCCTGCGTTGTAATGGTAGTGCGTGGTAAAAACTTTGTTGTAACAGTTGTATACCAATCTGGACAAATGAATGAACACTACACCAACCCTCATACACAAGATTTCAGAGATTGGTGAGGATACAGTACAACTCCTTCAGGTACTCAAGATAAACGTGTACCTACTGCACTATAGCACTCACTTTTGTTTGGGGAGCTCTTCAGCCACTGAGAACAAATTCAGCTTATACAGTTTTGAATGCATTGATTTCCATATTCTCGGTTGGTGTGGACATTTCTCATCTTTTGTAAATGATAGTCTTTGTGTGACCTTGAGATTCTCACCAACATGCAAAAATCATTCCTGATTTCTTCTGAGCGGCTGACCTTTAGACACACTCTGGGGCATATTTATGAGGAAGTGGCTGATCATGGCCTTAGCCTTCTTTGTTTAACGCTGTCATCCACCACTTCTGAAACACAGGGCTGCACCGTATTTACAATATAGAGTGCAGTTCTGCGTTTTCTCCTGCGCTGGTGCAAATTTAGCTGCCTAGCAACAGTGCAGGCACCCTTGCACCATAGTGCAAGTATGCCTGCTTTGCAGGGGACGATTGTTTGTGTGCAGGTAGGTGTCTCTTCCTGCACATAGACAATCTGAAATAGTGTTTTGTAATTACTTTGTGCAATGCTTATTGCAGCACACATAGAAGTTGCAAAGCATAATTATTTTAATGATTGTTTATGTGCAGGAAGGGACGCCTTCCTGCACATTAACAATCAATGGCCTTTTGCTGTTGCTATGTGTGCTGCACAACCAGCACACATGGAAACAGCAAAAACAAGGAGAAATTAAACATTGCACCTTATTGTGCCAGGGTAAGACCAGGTTTTCCTTAGTCTTAATTTTGGCACTGCTCCATATTTACGCCACCCTTTTAAATATGGGGCAGCGTCAAAATCAATGGGTGTTCCAATGGAACACCCACCACAACACCAGTTGCCCACCCCTTCCACTGTAAATATAGTGTAAAAGGGTGTTTCATTTGCAAGGCAGCATTAAGCCATGTTAAGTGGCTTAACGCTGCCTTGTAAATAATAAGAAGTCACTATTGCCACCATAGCATCTTAAAAAGTGAGGCTCTGTTGGCGATAGGGGTTTGTGAATATGCCACTCTGTTGTGTAGAAAGTGGGTCACATATCAGTCCTTGTACATAGGGGTGGCATTCAACAATAATAGTTGTCTATTCATTTCTGTAATAACTCTGAATTGGATCAACTTTGCAGAGGTTGCATGCACAGGACAGTATTGGAGCTTTGATAGCAGTGGTTCCTTAGATGTCGTTTCGTTTTAGTCATTGGTCTAAACCCTGCGGATCCAATGACAACAACCCACAATTGCTAATTTAGTCAAATATTGGGAGGGGGCATCATTAAATTTTGGATCAAGATGAAACAAATGTCCATGGGTGATCTTAACTCAACTGTTTACAAGTGTTTTCGAAACAGCTTACAAATCAGAGATTGTGGGAAAATCTTGGGCTCACGATCCACAATTCAGACCGTATACAGTGGTGTGAACTATACACTAATCTTTTCATGGAATTCAACCCTTACATTTGTGTTTGCAGCCACATTAATGAGTTTCCTTCTGAATAAGACCTAGGAGGAAAATGTGTCTAAAAGGGAGGTGGGATTCCATTGGATACAAGTCTAACTAGGTGAGTCAAAAGAGCAGTTTTCAAAAAGTTAGACTGCAAAAATAGCTTTAGAAAATATGGACTTCAAAGCAATACCTAACAAAATATCAAGTTTAACCCCTACCATGCTCGTGACGGAACCGTTCCGTCACGAGCCTT
Source organism: Lissotriton vulgaris (assembly GCF_964263255.1). NCBI lineage: Eukaryota > Metazoa > Chordata > Amphibia > Caudata > Salamandridae > Lissotriton > Lissotriton vulgaris. Next base: position 1,180,074,189 of record NC_141689.1, read on the forward strand.
GGGTGGGCTGTGCTGGTGACGGAACGGTTCCGTCACGGCCCTCTCGCCGCGCCTGCGCTGCACGAATTCCACGCCTGCGCTAACGTTCTCTAGTGCAGGCGGGGCCGTGACGGAACCGTTCCGCCACAAGCACAGCTCACCCGCGTGCCGTGACGGAGCGGTTCCGTCACGAGCATGGGACCACCGCGCGGCCCCCCCAACGCCTTAGCACTGCGGCGGAATAGCCGCCGCAATGAAGGGGATAAATAAATACTTACTTTAAAAAAAATATCACATTACAACTATTCCCATTACAAAGAACTTGTTTTAACATATGATGGGACTGGAGCATAGCAAAGTAACCCAGTCCTGATATATGTGGGACGTACATTTGGCTCGTTTGGAAAATCAAATAAAGTTTTAAATTTCAATTAGGAAATATTTACGTAGGATCAAGATTTTCATAGGCTATATTCTTCATTTTGTAGACCATGTTTGAGTAAGAGATGTTTTTGCAGCTCATTTTTTCACATGGAACCATCAGGTGGGTATAGATGTCACCCTTATTGTTCTTACTGTATTTTCCTATCCAGCAACTGACCTGCCAGGAAGGGCAAACATGTAGACTGATTGTTTGTGATGCCACTGATAATGAATATAAAAATCCACACAGACAATGGTCGGAATGTAAAGCAGATCAAACATTCACCCCCAGTCAATAGATCTGGGTGAAATCCATTGTTCCTTTGCTCACCATGCCACCCCAGTTTAGACCCAGCCATATACAAATCAATGTTAATGGTTTGCCTCATGGGAACAGTTCAGCCCAAACTGCCAAGCCAGGTCCTCCCTGGAGCAGAAACAAGCACCCTGGGACCGGTTTCAGGGTATCACCCCTCATCAAGCAGGCTAGCTTGAATCCAGTGGCACAGTGAGCCCAGGACACACATCTGGGCATACCTGGCTCCCCTTGGGCGGAAAAGCAAAAGACACAGATATGATGGATGGAATGCAGAGAAAATCAAACATTCACGTCCAGTCAATAGATCTGGGTTAAATCCATCGGGCCTGACTGAAGCTAGACTTTTGGTCTAAGTTAGACTTTTGGTTCAAACTTAGACCAAAAGTCAAAATTTACCAGTAGTAAAGTTAAATTTGAGGTTTAAATTTAGACTTCAGGTCAAACTTAGAACTTTTGTCAAAGTTTACTTTTGTGAATCAAGGCCATTGCTCTTTTGCTCACCATGCCACCCCAGTTTATACCCAGCGATATCCAAATCAGTCTTGACCCTCTACCTTATAGGAACACCATCCTGAACTGTCAAGCCAGGTCCTCCCTGGACTATAAACATGCATCCTGGTACCAGTTAGGGCATCACCTCTCATCAGCCAGTTTAGCTTGAATCCAGTGGCACAGTGAGACCGGGTCTCATGTCTGGGCATACTCTTACCACTAAGGGTGACAAATGCAAAAGAAACACTTGATGGACAGAATGAAGCAGTGACCCCCGAGAAACCCTTGCACAATTGGTGTGTTCTGTGGAACTTTGGTATTGTGATCAAACCAGCAGATGATTAATGAAGCAGGCTAGATGGAAAGCATCTTGTTAATGTATGAGCCTCAAGCTGCAGGATAGAGAGCTTTATGGGCCATGCAAAATGCTTTAAACTGGTATCTCATCTTAATAGGTAATCAGTGAAATTGTCTAATAAGTGAGGAAACATGGCCGCATTGTCTCTTCCCAAGATCAGCCTGGCTACTGCATTCTGAATGAATTATAGCCTCATACTCAGTAGTCTAGTCTACTTAGCACCAAGGTTTGCACCAGCATCTACCTAGAATCTTGAGGAATAAGCTGAGTTATATTCCTGAGTTACCTTAGAAGCATGGAACCTATAGACATCAACTTATTATTGTGCAACTCAAATGAAAGTCTGCTGTTGAATAAAACTCCTAGATTTCGAGCCAAAGTTGCGGGTAGTGGGAATTCTCCCAAAGAATGAGGCCAATACATGTAGGACAGCATGTAAGGATTCATATCTACCTTGCATGTCGCATATGGAGGTGCTAGTTTGCCACTGTAATCCTACTGGGTGAGAATGGTGATTTTGCAAGCATGCTTAAAGTACAATGTGACATGCCTCTCTGTGAGCCAGCCAGCACATATTTGAGAAAGTGAGGTTCTAGTGAGGTGGAGCTCTTGCAAATAGCAAATATTGATGTGGTGTCACCAAAGGTAAGCACCCACTAGTCGGACCATACACTGATCATTCAATCCATGTACTTTTCAGGTCAAGCATCTAAGGGTAGTCATCTGAGCCTAGGTGGTGAGAGAACTGGGTGTACAGCATACACAAGGGATGAGAGAAGCTGCACTGGGCCATGTGTGAGTCATGGCATATCAATGTGTGTGTGTGCGCTACAACATCAGAAACAAATGAAAAACTTAACAAATCACCAGCCACCACCCACTTCAACCACCTATTCTAGTTGAAGCATCCACAAATTCCCTCTCCAAAACAAACATAGTCAGAACGAGTGCAGGAATACATCCCTCAGAGCAGCAGGAGTCCTAGAGAACAGCCCAGTGAGTCCAATCTGGATTGCCGAAACTGCAAACAAACATGAGACAAGGTACTTTGTGGCCAATGTTCAGATATCGTGCCTGGTGGCCAGTCTTGGCCAAATCAATGCACAGGCAGTAGGCTGAGGTATGTAGCTTCAGCAGGCCACAGTCTGACCCCACGGCAGGCCGATCGACTCCAGTTCAGTGATTGCCACTGAGAGCATCATCGGCCACCACCTCCAATGGATCGCAGTGAACCGCCGTAAGGGGCACAAGCTTGTGGGAGAATTTCAAGCTGCCATAGGGTCAGTAAAAGGGTGGACTTTGCCACGGAATGAGAAACGTAGTTTGATGGGATACATTGATGAATTTTGTGTCTTAGCCTATTGTAGTAGGTGTTTAATTGGCAGAAATTCATGGTGGGCAATTTGTGCAGATATTGTGAAGTCTGGGTAAATGAAAGTTCCTTACCTTGGTATTGGTTATTTCAGCGATCCCTGGCCAGCCGTAAGACAGTGTCTCTGTCTTTGTAGTTGAGGAGGAGGCGTGCCACTATTGATTGGGCTGGAGTCCCTGGGGGCATGCAAGGGTCCAGCTAGTAGTAGGCATGCTTGATTGCAAATAGTGGGGACAGGGCATCACCAAATAGGTAACAGAGCAACTCCTAAACATAAGTTTCCATTCTTTCCATGTCAGTTGATTCTGGGACCCCAGGAATGTGAAGGTTATTCCACCGGGATAGAGACTCCAAGTGCTCATTAATGTTTTTTATAATTCCCAGGATCTTTTCCATCCTCAGAAGGTGCTTGCTGGTGGCTGTGTGGACGTCCTTCAACTCTGAGATACGCTCCTCAACCTGATCAATGCATCTGATGTACTTGTCCAATCTCACCTTCAGATAGTCCAATCGCATAATTAGCGTATCAATTTTACTATGTTGGAATTCTACGAATATACCCTTGATGTCGAGTATGGAGGTGGCCTCTCTAATGGCCTCTCGCCGAGTGTCTGAGTGTGCATCTGCCTCTGTCATCGCTTCAACTGCCTACTGTATTGTTTGCCCATTGTGGGCAGCAGAGATAGTCTCTACAAGTCAAGCTAGCTGGATTCTGCCACACCCTTGTACTAATGGGGCACGAGCAGACCCGGATTACACCTCTTCCACTGCCGAGCTGCCCCAACACTCAGCAGGTCAGTCCAGGCATCGTCTCAGCTCCCCTGGGTTGCCCCTTGTTGCTCACACAATGTTCTCAGTGGGGGCCTCTCCAGCCAGCATCAAAGGTGGCTGCCCCCTTCCCCATGCATGACTGACAGCACGGTTTGGGTGGTGGCAGGCAACAGTGAGTCGATCACTGCACTGTCCCCAGGGTGGCGAGTTAGTAGCCCACAGCCTCCACCGGGGCATGGCACCCCACGTGGGCAAAGCATGGGCCATGGGCCCCCAGTGAACAAACCCCTTAAAAAGGGTCCACAGGATGCAGCCCAGCTGTGAAAGGCATCTTGTCCCAAGCAGCAAGTGGGTGGGTTCAGGGTGCCAAACTAAAAGTACTTCTCCATCACTTTGACAATTATCAGATAATTACACCTATACGCTACTTGAGGGAGATCCCTTGTTATCTATAAAATCTGAAATAATTTGATCCATCGAAAAGGGGCTGAATGGAGGATGGATCACAGAAACAGAGAATCTTTTTTTAATAAATAGGAACCCGCGGATTCTGGCAATGTACATTACAACCAAATAAAACAACCCATACATATCCACTGAGCCCTCCAGGACGTCCAATTATTTCTGGAATTAACTCTATCTTGGCACCGTTGGCTAAATAAATAGATGTTTTTTAAAAACCTTTGATCCCAGACATACCAAGCTACTTAAAAACACCTCTGATGTAATTAACAAACTAGATCAGACAACACTTGATCCTGAAATAGATATCTTATCGACCTGTGACATAAGTTGGTATACCAATATCCCCCATGAGTCAGGACTTGAAGCCATGGAATGTTTTCTGGAAAAGAGACAAAGACCCCATTGTGTATCTACGTGGTTCATTCTTGAACTGGCACAGATTTTTTTACGACAGAATTGTTCCCATTTTAATAGAAAATTCAATTTGTAGGTAAAAGGGGCTGCAATTGGATGTCCCTTTGCCCAGGAGCTAGCAATGATGGTTTTTGGGCACTATGAAGGGTGATGGGTATGCAATATTAACCCCTTCAAGAATAACATTATGACTTGGAAAAGCTTCATTTACAACATCTTCTTGATATGGTGTTGAGATGCTGATAACCTTCAGTCATTCATTGAGTGGTTAAATAATCTTACACATTATATTAAATTCACTGCTCAGTGGAGTAAGAAGGCCATCATTTTCCTAGACTTGACAGACAAACATGATGAGGGCAACATTTGAACCACCCTCTACACAAAAGAGAGCAATAGGAATACTGTTCTTCACTACAAAAGTTAACATGAATGAGACTTAAAAGATAATTTACCTTACAGTGAAATATTGCGCTTAAGTATGGACTGTACCAAAAAAATTGATTACTTTGATAATGCTAACAAGCTAATGAACAAACTGAAAGACCGTCAATATCCCCACTGTTTGTTACATAGGTCCATGAAGAGAGCTTGGTACACACCGAGAGGTGCCATATTAGAACCAAAGAATAAACAACTGATAGATCGCTTGGTTTGTGTAACTACTTTTAGAGGTGTGACATCAAATGTAAAAAATATAATACTAAAGCATTGGTGCATTGTATTGTTCTTAAGCCCTCTCAGTGAGATACCCCTATTGCCCTCAAGTGAAATAAGAACCTTAGAGAAAATCTGGTTCACTCCAACACTGAGATCCAAAGTCCAGAAAGGAATTTAAGAACTACATTGGGTCAAACACCTATTTTGTGGCACCATAAGTGTAGTACATGTGTGGCTTGTGCATCAACAATTGAAGGATCAGTGTTTATGTATAACACTATTTCAATTCAGCACAAAGAATTCACGTATTGTAAATTAAAAAATGTAATCTATGGGATTATGTGTCCATGTGGTAAAGCATATGTAGGCCAAACGAACCAAGATGTTCGACATTGGATTAGCCAACAGAAGTCTCGGATAAGATGCCGTAATTTGATGGCACCTTTGGTACAACATTTCTTGGAGAAGAATCAAACTGTTGGAGATGTAAGATGGACTGTATTATGACAACTGAAACAAACTCATGGTGATGCCTCCTACTTGGGCAGGCAAGAGGCACTGTTAATCATGAAGTAAGGTACGTGAGTTATCAAAGCTATCAAATGTCTTCTAAAGATAATGGGGCATATTATCAAGAAAGCTCGATACATTATCGCCGCTTTTATCGGAACTGCCGATAAAGCGTCGATAATGGCCTTGATAATATGCTCTATTGAATTCCAATTGAAGCCCATGTTAGATGTGAAGACATCTAACATGGGCTTAGATTGGAATTACATAGATCATATTATCAAGGCCATTATCGCCGCTTTATCAGCAGTTTCCTGTCGATAAAAGCAGCGATAATGTATCGAGCTTTCTTGATAATATGGCCCAATGTCTTTTTGAAAAATATGCTTCTGGGAATGTTTATCTTAGTATCAAGGCAATATGTTATACTATGCGGAAAATAAGTGTAACACCAGTGTAAAAACGGGCCCCAATTAATCACCAAAATATTAATCCAGAGAATACATTTTACACAGTATATTTGGTATGACATTTCATGCAGATGAACCTACAAGTTTGTTTAAAATCTGAAAACCTATGTTTTCGTCTATTGAAATACCCTTGACAGACACCATGACTCCTAACATATTTTTCACTGCTTCAACTCATTTTTAGTTTGTTTATCACGGTGCCTAACTAAATACCAGCACTCTCCGTTACACTTGCGGAACTAACATGCAGTAAGATGGAGACCATTGATGGAAGTGGGTCCGTGCAACAATCTAGAAGGGTGGCTGGCCAATAAGTTAGAGCTGCTTAAACCTTTCTTTCTGGTTGCATTCAGGAGATAATAAACAATAACTTTTCTACATATAATCATCATTTCTCCCCACCCATGACTTTTTTCGATACATATCTCCCTCTGGCTTTTGTTGACACGAAGACAGCCGCGAGACTGTCGTACACATGATGTGTGGCTGTATACCATTTATTTAGGGAGAGTTTTTTCACCCAGCCCCCTGTATTAATTCATAAAGGGCAGTGATTTCTACTTACCTATACACACTCTCTTAATGAAAATAGGGTGTTACTTTGAGCACGCAATCGGGCTGAAACTTTCTACCATCTGTTTTCTCACAATCGTACCACGGTACTGGGCTGTAAATATGTACATGCGTAAATTGTCCGAATTTACCACGAGTACAATGTTTTTTCTTAGAGCTGCACATGGTGAATAGTAGGCTGGGCCCTTTTATAGTTCCAAATTTAATGCTTTTTTATATGTTTTTCTTTTTCCCAGACTGAATGAGTTTTTCACTTTGCCCTGATGATGACCTCCAAAAAGAGTTGTCGTACCCCTACATTTCACGAGGTTAAAACGCATTGGCACTTTTCTATGGGTATTAATTGGAAGTATCACCTCAAGCATATGAATATTGGTTATGATTTTCAAAAGAATGTATACTCTTGAAAAAGAACCATTAAACGTTTTTTTGTACAATGCTGAGTGTGTTCATCAGATAATGTATTCTAAAAGCATTTCTTTGTTTGTGTCATGTTGTGTTGTAACCTGTATTGATTGATTTTGATGTAGTCTGTCTATAGTTGTGTTTTGATTGTACCAGATGGATGTTATTAATATAAAAAATGGCAAATACTAAGAATATTATTAAACATATGTCAAATCAGATAAATACTCAAGCACACAAAATTGATGTGTACGTTGTGCTTTTTTTGAATTGGTGTTTATTAATGGACTTGTGGGGGCCCTGAGTATTCTTGTGTTTTGATATTGATCCCTCCCTGCATATTAGGGCTTACTAGATCAAACCCCTTTGTGTTTCCACATTCTGATTTAAGCTGCGGTGGTCAACACAAAATGTCAATGACCCATCCGCTCTTTTTGTGACTATGACCGGAGATAACCATTGCGTGGCCTCTACTGGTTCAATAACACCTTCACTAACCTTATGATCTATTTTTTTTACCACCTACTCCCTCATGGTGACTGGTACTTTCCTGGCACCCCGCCTCACTGGAATGACATCTTTCTTCAAAATTATTTTGTAGGTATAATCTCTGGCTACCCCTAACTTGTTGTTAAAAACAGGTGCAAACTGTAACATAAATCAGTCACATCACATTAATCCACCACCATAACTTGCTCTGACGCTCTTGGATCCACCACTATATGTAAGTCACAGTGATGAGCCAACCCCAATATAGGTGGACCCCCACTCGCTATATAACTTTTCCCTTTTGTTTATTGCTATCGAAGTTCAATATTATCATCAACAAACCCCATCACACCAATTTTAGCTCCTTGATAACCTTTTAATAACCTTTCAATACCACGTCCCTGGTATTCAACACTCTGACCGGCCATCAAACAGCTCTTTAGGGATAATGGTGTAAAAGGAGCCAGAATCCACCATCAAAGTCACAGTTTTCTCATCCACCAAAAAGTCTGCTCTAGGATGAGAACATCTTTTGGCACCATCAGGTTCTATGGATTTGATTTCCCCAATGTGCCCAGAGTCCCCTATGAGTCCTCAATTGCTGCCACCCTTCATTTGCTCGCCTTGCTCATACGAACAAAATGGCCCTTTCGCCCACAGGAATGGCAATCCTTTCCCAAGGCAAAACAGGATTTAGAATTCCTTGAATGAAAGTTGCTACCACATCTGCAGCAATATCCTGTAGTGGAACTGTCTTGGGTAGACACCGTGGGTCTCGAACTTACATTTTTGTTGAAGGGCGCTGTTGAAATTGTTGCTTTTTTCTTCACAAGAGCTACGAACTCTGACTCACTATCCTGTTCTAACACATCTGTGTTGCTCCAGTTGCTTAATTTTTGCATCTCCTTCATACACTTCCCAAATTCCTCAACCACTTTCGCAATCTTTATGGAGTCCTTTAATGTTGGATCAGAGGCTTCCCACAGACCCTTCTGCATTTTCTTGTTGATGCACTGAACAGTCAATTGGTCTCTCATGAGATCCTCTGCCATGGGTCTAAACTTGCATTTCATGGCCAATTCCCTCAATCTTGCCAAAAACTTATTGATTAATTCATTAGGCCTCTGCGGTCGAGTGCAAAACTTGTCCCGAGCATAAAAATATTCAAGGTCTTTGCAAAACGTCTCTGCAGACTCGATTTGGCTTCTTTATACACATCTTCCATTACATTGCTAGTTGTCTTCATACACTTGTGGCAAACATTTAAAAATATGTTGACCTTCAGTGCCCAGACATTCTGTTAACAATGCTTTTTTTCTGAGTTCTGACAAGTTTGATCCTCCTAATGCCACTATATAGGTCTCAAAGTTTCTATCAAGTCTTCCCACTCAATGGGCAGTTCACCATGTAGCATTAAAAATGACAGGGGCACCACTACATAATGATTGATACTCATGGTGAATGGAGCTCACAAATACTAATTCAGAAACACTAATGTTAGTTATACACACTTTTCATGCAGGTATGGATGTACTAAGTGCAGGATATTAGATGAGTATCCTTTCTGGTGTAATACCACCAAAGGCCACAAGATGGCGTTGTGTAAAATGTATTTCTCTTCCATTGCGGTGAACTCCATGATGACAGCAGGGGAGAAGGGAAGTAGCTTGCATTGGTTTCTCCTGTCTTCAAGTCAGAGAATAATTTGTGCAGGAACATTTGTGAGCTTGACATGGTGTAAATTAGTGTCAGCAAGCATAAGACTACTGCAGTGTACTTGAATGTCAGGAGCCTCACTTCCTGTTGTAACCGGCATGCGTGTGCCAATACAAACAGTCACAGGAAGCACGGCTGGTCCTAGAGGTCCCCGGCATGGCACAGCACGAGCAATAACAATGTGCAAAGCTGCGCTCACTTTGGTAATGATGCCATACTGAGTAGAATGCAGGAGACTATTAGAGGCACAAGAGGTAACAGCATATAAGAAAGTGCACGGACACCGTTAATCGGCACGCATGGACCCTGATACCTAAACATTAACACAATGTCCCAGTTCAACAGAGAGCTTGCTGAAAGAGTTGAAATATGATTTTGATTTTATTTAAACATAACATAGCACTACACAGACAGAACTACCGCACTCTACACCCTAGGTAGATGACCTTAATCTTCGACGCAGAATTCCTTGGTTTGCTCCACATGCCCAGGAGTCTGGCAGATACCCTCCTGTCACCAATTAAAATGTTGTAACTCGTCTGGAAAGAATTACAAGTACTCCAAGTGATCAGGTTCTTCAGGTTTAATGGATCATTGAAATCCTGTGTCTGTACAGCCGGACACCAACAGCCCCACTCTCCAAACCACCCTGGAACCCACATATGTCACAGACACTACATTCCACTATAGACCAGATACAGCAAGGAAAGACTATGAATATAGTATAGCAGTACAGCAATTTAAAAGGTGAAAACTCGTACAGCAATATGGACCAGTCTCTTCCTCTCTTTGGGCCCGATTCACAGAATGAACTTAAGACTCAATCCTAAACGTACTACTATTTTGGTATTCACAGGATGCACTCACTACTTTGGCATTCACAGAATGAACTAACTACTTTCAGTATTCACAGAATGAACTTACTACTTTTGGTATTCACAGAATAGACTTACGACTAATAATTTTACGTCCGCTCCCGGGGCGTAAATTCCACTTCCGGGCCGGAATTTACGGCACTGCAGCGGATTTTTCTATTACGGCCTGCAATTTACGGCTCTGTGTTGGAACTTCTGATTCCGGGCCGGAATTTCCAATTCTGGGATGGAAAATACGGATTATGGCAGTTGATCTTGTTAGCCAAGGGCAAACACCTGTCCAAGTGCCTACCATCCCCCACCATGGATCAGCTGACACGCTGAAGCCAATCGCAGCCAATAGCTCCATTTTGCCACGATGAACATTGCAAGTGCCTACCATCCCCCACGACGCTCCAGCTGAAGCCAATTGACACTAATTGACCAGCACCACAAAACACATAAAAGCAGCACATATTGAAGGAACAGGTTTGGCAACAGAGAGTTTGTGTTCACAATGCTCACAATGCCAGAGAAAAATGGAACCAATGAGGAGAAAGAGGAACTTCACTGCAGAGGAGACCACCATGCTTGTGGAGTTCATTGTGAGGCCCCACAAACGCCTATATGGACTCTCACCCTACTGCACCAGTGGGATACAGAAGGCAGCCCTATGGCAGCAATGAGCCACTTCTGTCTCAGCATTGGGGGAGGAGAGGCGCACAGTACAGGACATCAAGAAAAAGTGGCAGGACGAAAGGCAGAGCGTGAAGGAGAAGTACTCCAGAGTTGGATTAAGCAGGATACTCCCTGCTGCATACCCAGGACCACGCATCTGTCTCACTCCATTGGAGGATGATATCCTTACGTTAATACACCACCACTTGGTCCATGGGCTGCCTGTCAGTGACATCCGCTACGTGGTACCAGGTAAATGGAATGAAAAGAAAACGTGCATGAATATATATTGTGAGTAAGGATCTTGTCCAAAGTGTATATAAAAATATAGTCAGCCAGAGACTAATGTGTCACACTCTGTATGCAGTACCACGAGTCCCAGAATCCTTTGCATTAGAAATGGCAAATCCCTCCCCCCCTTTTGAAAACATGGGCACAGTACTGCTGCCGTACATACACAACCCTGCTAAGTAGCAATTGACAAATATTAGCAGGGAAGCGCCAGTACCAATGTGACATGCAATTCAACCCTTGCACAACCACGGATGTGTCACATTTACATTGCGGTGCACTGTGGCGCAGGGATAGACAGATGTGTGTTGCATCTGATGGCATTAGGGGGGTGCTTTGCTGGAGTCATGTCGCAAGTGCGATGCAACTCCAACAATGTCCATGGACCGCCCATACCAACCGTGCTGCGCCACTCCTTACGTCTGCTTCAAGCAGGCGTAAGGTTGCGACTCAGCAGCCTCTGAAAAGTGACTCTGTGAAACCTTGCAGATTTCACTGCATCACTTTTACGAGGCATATCCCAAAGGAATGCCCACCCTGCCTACATCAAAGCTGACGCAGGTTCAATGTTGCGCAGGGCTTCACGACGTGACGCTTCACCATAGATGCGTCACGTTGTAAATTATTCAAAATATGTCGTCTGTTGTACACCACCGCTGTGCCACAGAAGTGACGCAACAGCAGTGTATATCTTTTTTGAGGGGCTTGTAAACCTGCCACAAATTATCTAAGAAGTAAAACACCCTGTGCCAGCCTAAATCACAAAGCAGAAGGTGAGAGAATCATCAGATCTAAATATGTCATACACATATTCTGTTGTTCATTTCTAACTCTGCAATGCCATTACATCCCCAACACACCACTGCTCCTACCTGCCCCGTCTGCGGCAGAACTTCACAACACTGTTAGCATGCAGAAGATATGGGGATATCCCTGAAAAGTTCCACAAGCACATTTCCCATTTGGTTACTTTTCTCTCTTCTCACCCATTGACAAATTCAGCCAGGGTGCAGTAGCAGAGGTCCCTTCATCTCCTGGGAGAAATCGACAACGTAAGAGAAAGGCAGTACAACCTCACTAACTGGTAAGTCAAACTGGCCAGGAGATGGTCAAAATGCATACATTGTCAAGAGACGACAGAGGGACAAATAGTGCCCACATATGAAAGTCAACCAGAGATGAAAAATTTGCTTCATTACAATTGGAGTTGTCAATGGACTTTCACCTTTAGCATATGACATATGTGAACAGCGAAAGACAAAATATAACATGTCTTGGGTCATCATACCTTTGTAATTGTGGAACATAACATGTATTTCACCAACAGTCCCAAACCTGGGAATCCAATCCTGTAATTGAGTGCCACAACTAGTCAAAAGGGTCTTCCCACTATATTGCAATAGTGTCTGTAGACCTAATCAAGAAATCCTATTTGCACAAATATGGTAAAGATGAACAAGCAGTGAGATACCAGTCCCAGTAGTATTGACAATGCATCCACTGTCCAAATTCAAATCTTTCCAATATACATTAAATTGCACAGTCCACACAGCTGGTCATGTACTTCTTACATTGGATGGATTATTTGTTGAGCATCAACAGAACACGATAGTGGACCTTACCTCTGGATTCGTAGGCATGTAATTGTGATATAGGCTGCATCTAGGTAGTGGGCCCATTCTAAGTCATATGTGGGATCACTCACGACATTATGTATAACACACTTCTGCAACAGTGGTCCCCACAACTGCTTGTGCTCGTCCTCTGTGCTAGAAATTGAGTGCATCACATGTGGCAGCAGAAATGTAAAGTTGCAAAACACACTTATCATTGTAGGTACAATGTGGTCCTCCCAGAATCAAAGACACACACTGACTTCTGCTACAAGGTTGGACGTGACATCTGTTCAGGGACCACACACTATATGTTGTATGTGTTGTACAACACTGTTGTCCTGCATCACAATATTCTCACAAATGGCATTTGAACACATGGCAGATCAGACCCTGGTAGCAAATGAGAGGCTGACACAAAATGTATGCCAAGCGAGTGCAGAATTGACATACAATAGAACAATGTGTCATATGAACTGACCAAAACACAACAGGCTTGCAATTCAATTATAGGATAAATCCCTAGGAAAATATACATGTTTAAATCAAAATGAAATTGGTATGGCTGAGGCACACACTGATGCCAGTTGTGTACCTTTGAGATGGGTGTAGGGGCTACTAAGGTGAATCTTCATGCAGTTACACCTGCAAAATAACTTGTGTGAAGAGCAACACGATAATCCAATGCAGGCGGGAAGCCTCAAAGCTTCTCAGCTCATCCGCAATGTGTGATCATAACTAAATGTTGTTTTCTGCTTGCTTCCTCTTCTACCATATACACATGTATAGGTGAGTGTTTGACATATGAGGTTTGGATGTCTACTGTACAAGACACCATCCGTTGTCAGCTAAGTAGTACCATGATGATGGAAATAGAGTATGGGAACAGAGGACACTCAAAGGATGGACATTAGAAATCTGTGTTCTCTCATTAAAAATTAGCTGTGTGACCTCATGGGTAGGGAAGCACAAATGAGCAACATCATGTCCCTGACTTCTGCACAACTCACACATGAACTCCTTTCTGACTTGTCAAAAGACATTACACTCATGAAAAATGTTAGTCTCAATGGTAAAGGTGTAATGCGGATGAGTCCGGGTTATTTATCCCCTTCCTTGAAATATCAGTAACCTTCTCATACAAGTTTGTCAGTTGATGTTTCATCTTATTGATGTCAATGCTGCATGGAGGTAACAGCTGGCAAATGCTGCATGTGAGCAGGTGCCCACATGTAAAGTTCATGAGGTAAACATGCTGCTCATTGTCCTGGATTATCCGCAAATGGTTATTGAGAATGACATATTGGCTCATAGCTACCATTTGTTGTAGTAACGTCAGCTACGACCTCTATCCCTAGTGAAAGAGAGATCAGGGAGAATCGACATGAGACAGCACTGTTCAGGTGGTTACCTCTAGATAACTCGACTTTTGTAAAAATTTTAGACAGCATCAGATCGGGCTCACCACAGGACCCAATTCCAGCATTTATCCCAAAACAATTAGATCCTTTCATTTTGGGTGTGATCAGATCTATGTTAAAAGCCTCCTTAGAAGAAGCTGTGGTCCCAGCTGAGTGGAAACGTGCTAAGGTAGTCCCCCTGCTAAAAAGGCAAATGGCGACCCAGAGGTTCTATCTAATTACCGTCCAATATTGCTACTACCAATCTGCTCAAAAATCTTAGAAAAACATGTGAATCAACAGCTAGCAGACTTTGTAAATGATAATAACCTTCTGCATCCCTCCCAGTCAGGGTTCAGAAAAGGTCACTCCACGGAGTCCACTCTTCTTGGGGTCACGGAAGCTATCCGCAAGGAATTGGACAAAAGCGGTACGGCGGCACTCATTCTTTTAGACTTGAGTGCTGCCTTCGATACGATCTCCCACAATACCCTGGATATAGGAATAAGAGGGAAAGCGCTGAGATGGCTGGAACAATTCCTTTTACATCGGACATTCCAGGTGTTCTCCAAAAAGAACACCTCCGATATCCTGGATACCCTCCACGGGGTACCACAGGGTTCCATATTGAGTCTGCTGCTGTTCAATATTTACGTTACCCCTCTAGCCTCAATTGATGAGGAAATGGGCCTCACTATTTATTCCTATGCGGATGATGCACAACTTGTGTTCTCCCTAACAGCCACCGACAAATCTATTACCTCTCCTCTTCGCTCTGGCCTCTTGAGAATGGCAGACTGGCTGGACTCTAAGAAATTAAAATTTAATGGGGAAAACACAGAACTGCTCCTCTTAGGTAATCATAAGGATCTGTGGGGCCCCTCCCATTGGCCAGTAGAAATGGGCCCGACCCCGGTTGCAGTACCATCTGCTCGCAACCTAGGGGTAATAGTTGATGACAAGCTGTCAATGCAACCACAAACTGCCAAAACAGCCTCAACATGTTTTGTAATCCTTAAATGGTTGAGGAAAATTTTGTGGCAACTCCCGGAAGGGGCACAGAGAACAGTAGTATAGACCCTGATAGGTTCTAGATTGGACTACGGAAACATCCTTTACTTAGGAGCAAACAAAGACATCACAATTCGACTTCAGGTCATACAAAATGCTGCAGCCAGGTTGCTCCTCCGTCTTCCTAAGCGCACAAGCATGACGGAACATCTGAAAAAATTGCACTGGCTGAAAATAGCGAACAGAGTAAAATTTAAAGCACTCTGTTACATGTTTCGGATTGACAAGAAGGAAGCTCCTACATATCTATGTAAGCTGGCTCAGAAATATATCCCTTCCCGGAACCTTCGATCCCTGTCTCAGGCTACATGTGTTGTCCCTAGATACAAATGTGCACGTTAGGGTGGACGCTCTTTCACCTACATGGCGCCGGTCCTGTGGGATTCACTTCCACTCAATCTTCGTCTTGAAACGAGATATCTCCAATTCCGAAAGGGAGTCAAAGCATAGTTGTTTAATCAATAGTGTCCACGGTTCTTCTGATCAGCTAACATAAATCGAAGGCGAAACCTCAGGGTAGCTGTTGCGCCATACAAATGTAGTAAAATAAATAAATAAATACTAAAATATGGACATGTAAGAGGCACCGCTGGACTGCTGCATGTTCCCTGGGGAGTCCCGACAGAAGCTGCGGAGAATCTGACCTGAGAGGCCGGAGAGCCAGATAGGCCCCTGCTGTGCCCGGTGGGTGAGCATTGCTACCTGGAACGAGTGTAGTGAATAGGCTTGTGCCTGCTGTAGGTGCGCTCCGGGAAGTGAGGACGCGGCGCTGGCTGTCCGTGGTGACCGCCGTTGATTTAATTTACTGAGGGATAACAAGCTGTGAACGAGGGCTCTTCTGTTGACCCTGGTGACCGGTATGGGCGGTGGGGGGGGCGCTGGTGTCCTGTGCCCCCTTCCTTTGGTCATAATTCAGTGGTGCTTTCGCAATTTGGCAATGCTCTCGGTGAGCCCTGGGATAGACGCCTGCCTTCAAAATGGTGCCCTCTGTGAGGCGGCATCGGGAGGCTCAGCGGTGCACCATGGGGCTCACCCATGCACAATGCAGCTTGGTTTTCTATGCTCTTGGCTGGGGCTACTCGGTGGAGGGCACAGGGGAGTTGCTGTTCACCTTCCGGCATCTCTCCGTGATTTTGTCCTTGTCCTCCTGAAAAAGATTGAGTCCCACTGCTTCTGCCCCACGCTTCTTGACACCAGCTTGGCATCTGGGCTGTCTGTGGTCTCTCACAAGCAGGGTTTCATTGTGGTGGAGACCTATCCACCTCATCTACGCCTACTCAAGGAATGATATAGGCCCAGTCCTGACATGCCTAACTTTAAAATGGCGGCCTCCGCTGCCTTTGTTTCTCCAGCAGCCACTTTGACGGACCCCAGTTCCTTCTCAGATACCGAGCTGGACTACACCAAGCATCGCCATCTCCGCCTACACGTGGATTTCAGCAGCAACGTCATCCAGCGGTGATGTTTCCCTGAGCGTGGAGTCCCAGCAGGGTGGCCTCTCCTCTATCCTCCATTGGGGACTTGGTATTCTATGTTTGACTATGCAACTGTAGCTAATATACCTACTCAAAATTGTTTATTCTTGTATTCCCGACCACTGAGACCTGAGCAACTTGGCAGATGCCCAGTGGAGCTGTTAGATAGCTGTAGAGGAGATTGGTCCCGGTTCACCCCCTTGACCATCACCTACCCAGCCGGACATTGGGCTTAGTTCACTTTGTCTCCCCGCTGTGTCCCAACTCCCTCTCTGGTTGTTTTTATGCCCCCACCACCTTCTTCTTTTACTTCTATCCTCGTAGCCTATACATCTATTCTAAACTGTTTTTTCACGAATGTTGAGACCTGAGCAACATGGCTGATGCCCGATGGAGTTGCTAGACAACAAATGAGGAGATTGGCCCTGGTTTCCCCCTTGACCGTCACCTACCCAGCAGGACATTGGACACAGTTCTTCCTCGTCTCCCTGCTGTGGCTCCTTCCTCCCCCCCTTTCCTATAAATTCTCTCAATCTCGTTGTTTGTTTACTGTACATTATTACGTTATTGCAACTGATGCAATTTGTAACGGAATGTTCCTCTGTTATAGCGCTCTGATACCTATGGGTCTAGACAGCACTTTATAATCATTTTGACGTACCTTCTAATGCAACGTTACCCTGGTTAAGTGCTCTGATACCTCAGGGTCTAGATAGCGCTATATAACCATCGCAAATCAAATAAACTAAAAACGGGGTTTCCTGAACGCTGAGACCTGAGCAACATGGCTGATGACCGGTAGAGCTGCTTGACAGCTAATGAGGAGATTGGCTCTGGTTTCCACCTTGACTGTCACCTACCCAGCCGGACATTGGGCATAGTTCCTCCTCGTCTCCCCTCTATTACTCCTTCCTCCCCTCCCTCCTACGAAGTATTGAATCATTGTTTATCTGCACTGTACCGTACTATGCTCTTGTATCTGATGTAACTAGTAACACAACGATCCTAAATGTTAAGCGCTCTGATACCCCGTTGGGTCAAGTTCGCGCTATATAAAACTTTATAAACAAATAAATAAATGAATAAATAAATCACAGCTGCTGACAGGATGATACCACTGCAGCGGACACCATCCCGGGGATGGATGACATTCTGGCTGCAGCAGTGAAAACCTCGCGCACCTGTCCTTCAGGTAATTCTGGCATGAGGTGTGTCACTAGCTCAGATTACTAATCCATGACTGAGATCGAGATCCCCTTCTGCATGGAATCAACAGTTGCTGTTTACAAAGTGAAATACAAATCAGGAGTGTCACATGTGCCTGTCTGTCAATTGGTGATGCAGATCATTGAGAATGTTGTCTCTACCCTCTACAGCTATGTCTACAACATCTATGAGGAGACAGGTTCAGCAGGTTATACCAGGGGGGAACGCGAACGGACAGAAAGTTGTGGCTGGAGCTGATGAGTTTGCTATTATTATGTACATCTCCGTGTAACACCTCAGGGCTATGGTGTGAGAGGTCATTTGTGGTGGTACCCTAACCAGGTCACATGATCCGCATCTGCTGATGCAAAGTACAGTTAATACAACTCTGGTGTTGCACCACATGTAATACCAGGTCAATCACTAATACGGTTGCAACCTCTGTGTTCCAGATGATGCTGAAGGAGAGGATGACAGACCAACGACCAGTGTTGGCTGACGGGGAATCAGAAGGGAGAATCCCCTGATCCTCCAGGCAGTTATGTCAGCAGCAGGTCATCCTCAAACGGAGGAGGAAGATCATGACAATGTTGACTTTGGGAATGATGATGACTACATGTCCATCCACTCCGTGATGACAATTCTGATGTCACTGCATCATATCCTCTGCCAAGCAACATTCGTCAGTCTCCTCCCAAACCCCAGCATAGAGCAAACCAGCCACAGCTCACACGCATCACAACACAGACATCACTTCCGCACAGCCCTCATGTCCACCCACTATTCCCTACACAGTGTATCCCTGCCACACTCTCCAACATCTGTGGGAAGTACCAGCCCTGTTGTGGTACAGGTATCCCCTGGGCACCATTTTCCTTCCCACAGTCTTCCACCTGCCAACCCCCCTGGTGTTGGACCTGCTCATCCCATCCCTGGCAGACACCTGCATAGGGGGCCTGCACCTGGGTATGGTGGCCAGTGGGAGCAGGACTTCTTCCAACAGCAGGCAGATGTGAGGCAGGACATTCGTGTCATAGGGGCTACCCTGTCAGACATGTCTGGGTCCCTACAGGACCTACAATTCCCTCAGATAGTGGACAGGGTGAGCCAAGCTTTGGACAGAATGGATAGGACTTGGCAGGACATGTCCAGGAATATGAGAGACCTGATATCCATCCAAAGGGAAGAGAGTGCAAGACACCATGCCTTGGCCATGGAGATGATGAAGTGCATGCTGAGTGTGATCCAAAGTCTCCCTTCACAGCCAACGCAGGGAGGGGAGCCATCACATCTGCCTGCAGGAAAGCACATCCACACACCTGTGCCACCAACTGCACAGCACCACAGAAAAGATACACAAACACACCGGCATCTTGAACAGGCACTCCCACTACCCGCACAACCACCACCAACCCCTGTACCGTCACCCCCACCACCTTCACAACCACCACCAACCTCTGTACCGTCACCCCCACCACCTGCTCAACCACCACCAACCCTGTACTTTCACCCCCACCACCTGCACAACAACCACCAACCCCTGTACCGTCACTCCCACCACCAGCACAATCAGCCCTTGTCCAGGCACAGACACCAAATGTGCAGATGCCATCTGCCCCTGCACATGTAGATCACCCTGTACAACACCCACATACACATAGGCGACAAGCCCAACCTGACTCTTCACAGCGATCATCACCTCCTAAATTGCGAAGTCGCAAGCACGATCACCAGTGACAAGAACTGTGTATATGTGTATAGGAAAAATAAAGATCTACAAAAGCAATATTCTGTTGTGTGTCATGTCCTATATAATGATGTAGGTATGTGTGCGTGTGAGACACAGTCACAAGTGTAACCCATCATTGCAACAAGCTATTATGTGCATAGCAGATGACTCACAAAATATGTGTCCATATTCGGAAGCAGACATTCAAAATTAAGTCAAACAAGTTAAACTAAGTAGAAGATATTTATGTAGGAACAGAAAATAACCATCCATTTGGAAGGGAGAAAGGAAAACAAATGATGATCTTAATGCAGAAGGAGAAGGGAACTTGGATTGGGGTGGGGCAAAAAAAATATAATACTCCAGGGAGCGTCAGGGAGCACCTGGGAGCGTCAGGGAAACCAATTTATTTACAAGGGGAAAATGAAATCTTTGTCCACAACAATGTCTCAGTCAGAAAGTCAAGTGTCCTTCTGGTCATCCTCCAGGACCACAATGTCCAGATCCTCAGTGTCCAATACAGGCACATGGCTGGCTTGTGCAGGAACAGGCACCACATGGGATCGTGACACAGAAGGAGTACGGGGGGAAACAGTGTGGGGCAACGGACATGGGGAGACATTGACGGTGGTATGGGAAGGGATTTGGGAGACAACAGATGACATGGCTGTGGCCAGGGAATTGACGTTGGTGGCGAGGTTCTCCAGAGATCAGAGAATGTCCGCTTGCATCGTGCGTATCTCTAGACACACTTGTAGTATGGTGCGAGCGAACATGTCTGTTTGACCCTCAACCATCCAACTCAAGTCCCCTGGCACAGCCACAGGAGGAACAACACTGGGAGGGGCCAGGGGGACAGGAGGGATGTGGTGCCTTAGTTTCGGAGCAGATGTTGCGTTCGGGTTGGCGGCTACGAGGAGGGGGAGAGAATGCAGGGGATGGAGCTGGAGCCCCCAATGGCATGGGGGACTCTAGATGTAGGGAGCGGTTGATGACAGGCCCAGATTGAATGTTGGCCTGACCCAAGTATTTAGGACTTCTGGCGCATCTCTGCTAATCAGCAGAGATGTGCCACCCGTGCGCCAGTACTGATGCGCCGCATTTACAATGAGGCGCACCGTGGTGCTTGGGTGGGCAGATGCGTGTCGCATCCCCGGCGGAAATGCAGCGCATTGCTGGAGTTGCGTCGCAAGTGTGACGCAGCTCCAGCAATGCTCGGGGGTGCCCTATCTCTAACATGCTGCACCAATCCTTACTCCTGCTTGAAGCAGGTGCAGAATTTTGAAGCAGCATGGCCCTAAAAGTGACTAAGTGAAATCTTGTAGATTTCAGTCAGCCACTCTTAGGAGGCGAACGCCTACATGTGTTTCAGGGCTTTACAACGTTACGCATCTCCCAGATGCCTCACGTTGTAATTACCCCGCAACATGGTGCTTGGTTTGCGCCGCCGCTTCGTCACAAAAGTGACGCAACTGCGGTGTAAAAGAGGCGCAAGGGCCTTGTTAATCTGCCCCTCAGTGTTTATGAACATACATTACATTTATGTTCATTGTCATTTACTGAATTGAGTCTGACATGGACATTTCATGTGTATTATTGTGGCTTACGCAACTGTATTGGCCAACCCTCAACCTTGGCATTCTTGTGATCTGTGTATCCTGTCACTGCTACAAGTGCCAGTTCCAAAACCAGTCCGCCAAAGGAGAACATGAAGAGTCCATCTTTTATTGAATTTGGCCATAGACATGGATTTGCAGCTATTTAACTTATGGACAAGTGTCATCTGCTTTGTAGCATTGTATGGGACAACATAAATGCTGAATGTGGGTCACACATCCACATAGGGTCTGGCCTACTTCTCTAGTATATTGTGAGTCTAGCCTTTTGCTGTCCCCACACATCATCGGACAATCCAGTGCCACATATTGGCTTTACTGACTTAAAAGGTAGTGCAGTACACCGGTGAACCGTGGTGGGTCATTGTGACAGCTACCTGTGCATGTGAAATGTCATACAGGCCACTGAGGGTGAGACGTCTGTCAGTGGACACACCTTGCAAATTTAGGAACACTTAAGAGTGATGCAAGGATCTCAAAGTCTTTCTTGACTCCATGGCACATGATGATCTCTCTCAATTGGAACCCAAACTCTACAACCGCAATGCAATTCACAGCATCCAATACCCTTCGGCCCGCCATGCGCACACTGAACAGTGTCTGTACCATTGCTCATCCAATGCACACATCAGTTATGATTTCCTTGGTTCAATGTTAGTGGTGCTGGCAGAGCAGACTTCAATATGAATGCACAAGTGTGGCTCATTTACCCAGTTGTCATGAAGAAACTACAACTCCCAAAATGCACTCTGCCCTGTACAGATATATGAAGTAAACAAGGACCCCCTGGGTAGTAATCCAAACTCCTAGGGCAGGGTGAAAACATATGTGAGTAAAAACCTAGGCCGTGGACAAATAAGGTGAACAATATACCTATACCAGTCGTATGGGGAACAATCAAGGGAATACAAACTTATATAAAAAACATGTTTTTAATGGTCATATTTAAAAATCATATAGAAACTGAACAAAAATCAGACTATATGATAACACATATATACACAATTTTAGACCTATACATAAAAAATTAGCAGCATGTATACACAGGTTATATAAAAATATAAAATCAATGCCAGAAATTACTGAAACACATTAAGAAAACTCGACGCGCGTTCTTATATTTGATGAATTCAGAATATAAGAACCTGTATAACTGATATTGGTTTCTTTCTCTCTGTAAACATATTTCCAGATAACCATCGATTACTCCTGAAGAAGGCGTTTTCTGCCGAAACGCGCTTCGAGTTTTCTTAATGTGTTTCAGTAATTTCTGGCATTGATTTTATATTTTTATATAACCTGTGTATACATGCTGCTAATTTTTTATGTACAGGTCTAAAATTGTGTATATATGTGTTATCATATAGTCAGATTTTTGTTCAGTTTCTATATGATTTTTAAATATGACCATTAAAAACATGTTTTTTATATAAGTTTGTATTCCCTTGATTGTTCCCCATACGACTGGTATAGGTATATTGTTCACCTTATTTGTCCACGGCCTAGGTTTTTACTCACATATATCTCTGCCCTGTACAGTCCATATGCCACAGCATGCCTTTTTAATTTTGGTGACTGCTGCATGGATACGGAATTGGTGAATGGAGGCATGGGACACACAATGGTACAGCACTGTTTCACTCACATCATACTCCCAGACACATATTGCAATTGATGCACTTACCAGGTCTCTGCTGTCATGCACCTCCAGCTGAGCTTGGAGGGTCGGCCAAGCTGCTCGCAAGATCCTCCTGTATCGTGGGGAGAGGCGAGGACGATGCACATGGTGCTGGGAATACAGACCCACCAGCTCTGTAGCCTTGTGGCGGGACCAGCCCTTTAGGTCCTCCCAGCGCTTGCAGCATGCCCTAGCACTCCTGGTGTACACTCCGACTGTACTGCAGCGCTCACTGTTGTTGGCCTATAGCCTGGCCCGTGCTGCAGTGCTCAGCTGGTACTCAGGGTCCCCATATACCTGAGGATATTTGTCTAGCACCCCCTCTACCAAGAAGTCCAAATCCCTTTCTGTGAAAGGGGGTGCTCTCTCTTCATACTCCTCAGCCATTTTGGGGGAAATATGTGTGATGAGAGCCGCAGGATGTCTGAGGATCTGATCAGTGATAGAGGATGACTCAGAATGAACACAAAATGGCTGCCAACTACTCCCTGTGATGTATTTCCTGTCTCCCACTTCCTGTATAACATTGCCTGTATGAAATGATGTGTTCCGGATTATTTTTGGAGGTTACGGCCTGAAAACGTGGTTTCCGGTTCCGGAGCATCAGATCCGCCCACACACATTACGCTTGAAAACCGGAAATTACGTTTTTTGGCCGTAACCTCCAAAAATACCCGGAACACATATTTTCATACAGGAAATTATATACAGGAAGTGGGAGACAAGAAATACATCACAGTAAATAGTTGGCAGCCATTTTGTTTTCATCCTGATACATCCACAATCAGTAATCAAATCCACTCTCATCCTGCTGTTCTGTGGTAGAAAAAACTGAAATTACAGTGCAGGTGAGAATCATGAATATGTAACAAAAGGGGGAACAGACCATTTAATGGCATTTCTGTACGGACAGGGGGGGCTGACACAACATCAAAACCCAGTTTAATTTTCGCCTACTTTGCATTATTGTACATGTAGTCCATATTGAGTGCTCATTATCAGAGTTGTGTGATGTGTTACGTAACATTGGGGTGGAGCAGTGTGGATATATCACAGACACATGGAGGCAGATTTTCAAGCCCCGTATGCCACAATTGCGACACTGTTGCTTCACTTTTGTGACGCAGTAGCGGCGCTAAGCCAGTGCCATGCTGCGGGGTATTTACAACGCCACATGTGGGCGTTCTGGCGGGGGTGGGGGCGTTCCGGCGCAGGAACGCCTCATAAAAGTGGCTAAGTGAAATCTACAAGATTTCACTCAGTCACTTTTATGGCCATGCTGCGTCAAAACCCTGGGCCTGCTTGAAGCAGGCATAAGGATTGACGCAGCATGTTAGGCATAGGGTCACCCCGAGCCTTGCTGGAACTCCAGCAATGCGTCACCTTTACGGCAGCAGATGTGTTCCGCATCTGTCTATTCTTGAGCCATGGTGCCCTGCATTGTAAATGCGGCGCATCCATGGTGGCGCAAGAAGTGTCTACCTTGACGCACAATAACTGGCGCATCTCTGATGATATGCAGGGATGCACCAGTTATTGTAAATCTGTCCCATGGTGCATGATTTACCAATGACATCATCACTCACGTTCTGGGCCCGTCAATTGCGCGGGAGTCACATCTGTTGCGGTCACAGGCCTGAGTATGCAAGGGTTATGGCCTTTTGTGATTAAGTGACCCATCCTCATGAGGTCCAGGTAGGTCTCTCAGGACATGTATTGTTTGTCATCAGCGTGAATACTTGTTTTTAGGGACATCCACTACACTGATCGCTGACATGGGCACATGACCTGAGGCACGCTCCACCTTTTGACTACTGTCAGCAACTGTGATTTACATGCAGTTAGTGTGGCTTGCAAAGTCATCTCTAAATGGAATTTATTGACACAGTCGTGTCCAAGTTTCATTGTTGACAACAGACAGCAAACCACATTTTGTCCATGACACTACAGGTTGCTCATGTGAAAAACGTGGCAACGAGCCTATCAGAGCTAGCCGAGGTGCCAGAGGTATGTGTAAGCCGTGCGTTAAAGCAATGTTGTGCAAAACACAACAGGCTAATATGATCTTGCACACAACTTCTGGGGAGTACAGCAGCACACCCCCTGTACGGTCAAGACATCTGAATCGCGACTTCAGCAGACCAAAAGTGCGCTCTATGATGGCTCGAGTCCGTATGTGTGCCCTATTGTACCTACGCTGAGGTACAGTGTTTGCACACCTGTAAGGGGAGAGGAGTTGTGGGGAGAGTGCAAACCCAGCGTCGCCTGAGGAGGGAAGAAAGGGCAGTTTGTTACATTTCCCTCTTTGACTTACACAGGTCATGATCTATACATTAGTACATGCAGTGTCTGTTGGGCCATGAATCTTATAGTACATTGGTAAATATTGGGGGGCATTCAGACAATTCAAAGACACATATCACTCCTTTTTAGTGCTTGGTACTTGCCCAGCAGCCACATGCTGCCAAATTCTCCAGCAGCCATCCGCCGGGCAAGAGGTGACATGCTGCATGGGTACTGTCTGGGAACACTGCATGCACATTGATGAACCTCCCACTGGCATCACAGACAGCTTGCACATTGATGGAATGCCATCTGTGTCTGATGCAGAAGATGTGTGCAATGTGGCAGGTGGCTGAAGGGCCACATGGGTGCAATCAATTGCACCCAGCACACGTGGGAATTGTGCAAGGAGATAGAAATCTCTTGCTGCTCTTTGCCTCATGGCCAGTGTATGTGGCATTTGCATGTGGTTGTGGGCTCTAGCAGTGATGCATCTCAGTACCTGATGCAGGCACCGCGACTGGCTCGCCTGGGAAATGCCCATATGGTCACTGCTGACCCTTTGGAAAGACTGAGCGGCAAAGAAATTGAGAGAAGAAAGGATCTTGAGATATGCTGGTATTGCATGTGAACAGCAGGCCACAGTCAAGTTCCTGCTCCCACTCACATACCATATCCAAGATGACTTCTGGAGGGAAACGGTACCTGGCCCTTACATCTTGGCTGGACAATCCAAATAGGTTGATCCTCTGTCTGAAGATCCTCTCTGCTCTCCTCCTCCTCCTCCTCAAGTAGTTTTGCCGCATGGCAAGGGGCAGTGCAACAACAACATTCAGTGACTTGTTGAAAGGGTTTGTGTGTGTCTGCTCTGCATTTATACATGCTGCAGGCTAGGATTGGCTGCAGTGTGTCAGCTGATCTATGGTGAGGGATGGTAGGCACTTGGACAGGTGTTTACCCTTGGCTAACATGATCAACTGCCACAATTCGTATCTTCCGGCGCGGAATCGGAAATTCCGGTCCAGAGTCGGAAGTTCCGACACAGAACCGGAAATTGCGGGCCGGAATCGCAAAATCCGCCGCAGTGCCGTAAATTCTGGCCCGGAAGCGGAATTTACGGCCCGGGAGCAGACGTAAAGTTAGTAGTCGTAAGTCTATTCTGTGAATACAAAAAGTAGTAAATTCCTTCTGTGAATACCGAAAGTAGTAAGTTCATTCTGTGAATGCCAAAAGTGGTAAGTGCATTCTGTAAATACCAAAATAGTAGTAAGTTTAGGATTGAGTCTTAAGTTCATCCTGTGAATCGGGCCCTACGATAGGGAGGATCTCCCTAATTAAGATGGTAGTACTACCAAAATGTCTGTATTTATTAGAAATTTGCCGGTTCTCCTACCACTCAATTTTTTATTTTTGACAGGTTCTAATTTGATTGATTTGAATGGTGGCCAAACCTAGAGTGCACTGGAGGGTGCTTACTAGACCACTTCAGGTGGGTGGCCTTACCTTGCCAGACTTTCATACATACTATCTTTTAGCATAAGAACACTATTTGAAGTACTGCGCTCCGTTCCAGGCAACTGCAGCTCTTGTAAGAGTTGAGAGGGCCATTGTCTGTCCACAGTTGATTCTGGGTTGAGTCCGCGTCCATTTTTACACTGTAATGCAGGATGTGGATGATATTGCATCAACCTGTTGAGCTTGGTGGGATTTTGGAAAAAGGATGGACACTTAATAGGCCGTATTTAACATTATTGCTTTTGTTAAGCAACCCACTGCTTCCACCCAGCAGAGGAAAGGGTGTGAAACCACTGTTACCTCAAAGGAGCATGAAGACATTAGGTTTGAAAATTGTGCCATTATTTTGCTGCAAGGTTTCTGTAAAAATGCCATGGCACCACAAGTCTGGCACGGTTCTGCTACACCAACCCCACTCGGCAACCAAGGCAAGCCTCCCAACAGCAGGTATGCCCATGTTCCATGATGCTCTGCCTGAAGTTACCCTCCTCACTTCATACATTAACAGGGCTGACATTGGCCATTGAATATCTTTCCTTCACTCTAACTTCAAGGCTAGTATTGCAGGCACACTGCCGGAGGCTAAACAAAGGTGCGAGGACTCCCTAGGCTAACAACTATCTGGCTAGACTTTGCCTTATTGTTGTGCACAGGCCATGGACACCCCCTTTACTATATGCATAAATTGATTAAATGTATATACCTGCAATCACCACTACTACATCCCGGAGCATATTGCTTTGGTGAGGGTGGACGAAACACATGTGCAATATGTGGCCTACAGGATTCAAATGTTCTTTATATATCTCAGAATTGTCCTCCTGTGTTTTTGTACTGGCATGAATTATCTATACTACTATTATAAAGAGAGAAATGTGTCCTTTGAGCCAGGTAAACTCGAAAAGTACACCACCAATCAAAACACCCAAGACATCTTTGAAAACCTCAGGGCAAGCAGAAGGCCATAGGCTAATAAAAAAAAAATATATATGTTGTTTAAAAAATGCAGAAATAAAAATAAAGTAGTCCCTTGCAAGTAGCGCCGGCCGCGACGTCTGCATGATGACATCATTTGCGCTCCCAACACTTCCTGAACACTTCCTGAAATGGCGGCGAAGGTCGCGACCTGCTGGGAGGACTGCTACGGCCCTGCTTGCTGCTGGGCGAAGTGGCGGCCTGTGCGGGCGGGGCGCCTGGATCGGGACCGGAGGCTGAGGTAAGGATCAGGCTCTCCGGGACATGGGCGGGAGGGGGGCCTGACCGGAGCGGGAGGGGGAGGGGGGCGGGAGGTTGGCCCTGAACAACGGCGGTTCTGGTAAGGCGCAGGCTCCGGGACACAGACAATGTCGTGGAGGGCGGGGGCCGGGGCGGGAGTGCACGCAAGCCACAAATGCTGCCCCCAGCCCCTTTCTGCCCCAGGCAATGCTGGGTCGGGCTGCTAGTTTGTAAATATAGTTTAAATATTTGAGAACCCCTTGACCTCTCTCTCTAGATGACCTTGCTGGGAAACACATATGGTTTTCCCACCACAAGTAGGTAACTGCCATGCACCCTCTTGGTGTGACGTGTTGCTATAGCATGGATGCAAAAGAGGCCATCTTCAATTAATCAATGGCTTCAAGATACTGCCTGTTGTCCCGATATGGCAGAACAGTATGCTGAAGAAATACATCCCACTTCTCGCCCAAAGAACACTTTGGCCCTGTTACGAGTCTATTCATCCATACTGCTGAGACTGTCTCTCTCCATTATTCATTAGATTCTCCTGTGTGGATGCCTTATTAGGAATATAGGTTTATTGTGTCTCACACCACTGCTCATTGCATTCTCAGTTCTTTGTTCTTGATGTAATATGACGCTGTGGTTCATGATTTTTTTAATTTAATTTTTTGTAAGGTTTTGTCTTTTTTTGACACAGTATAAAATGAAATAAATAAAATGAAAATACTAAAAGTTGCAATTTAATTAATATTTGTTTAATAAAAACATGTTATCAAAGAACAATTTTTTTTTTGATGTATATATATCTTTTTTCATCATTAAAATAACTTTCTATATATTTTTACAAAGTTGAAAGTGAATTTGTTTAAACATCATTTCTTGTGGGATTCTATTGTAAGTCCTTGCCTGCATACTTTTCCATGGGAGGTTGTCGCCATGCCAGTGGTTTGCCATGTGCTGTGCTGGAATTCCTCCAGGTCTGAGCTGAACTATACTTACTACTGTTTTGGGTTATTTTGTCTGTAGTAACTTTAGAACTGCAGTTTGTGAATAGCAATGTGCTTATATTTTTGAGGGTGGGTGCTTGTCCCTCTTATACCCCTAAACCCCACCCATTTAGTTAGTCAGTATTCTATATTTTCCAGACACTCCCTCTGGTTCCTCTCACATTTAGCACTAAAAATGCTAAGTAGTTAACTTACGTGTTTTAGGCTCTCCCGACAGAAATGATAGTAGAGGTGGATGCAAGATTTTCCCTTGTAGCTGTGTGAATTGCATTTTGTAGTAAGTAAATAGCACTGCTATAGCACTATTTGATGTACTACAAAATGCAATGTGTGAATCAGGCCCTAAAACTTGTGCAGATTTTCAGCATTGCGTTACAACTCAGGCCGAGCACACACTCCCAAGGCCTTGCCAGTTTCTGCAGTATGGGATTCATTATAAGTCAACATTGAAAATGTAGTGATGAGCAGGTTCATCATTCTAACCGCACGTTTTATGGTCTGTTTATTCCTCAAAACAGTCCACCAGAGGCTCATCAGCCCTTCTTTGATTCACAGTGGTTATGCTCCATACCACCTGCATGTGTTATTAATTTAGGGCCATGTCGGCAGTGCTGCAAAGATGAAAAAGCCACTTCGCCTTGCACAAAACCTTGGCGCGCTCGCCTAGTTCATCTAAATGCTGGTGCTGGTCCAATTCTTCATCCCATGGCTACTGTTAACTGTCTGAACAGCTTGAGGTAATAGGGAATCTCGAAGATAAAGTGTGCAGGTTCAATAGGCTTTTAAGATGGACGCTCATGCATTTCTGTCCACTTGAATTAATGGCGCTGGAAATATTTAGTTTATTCTGAGCGTTTCTCCTGCTAGAAAGATGAAATAAACAGCTTGATCCCGGAAAACTAGTTTTCTTGACCCGAATCCACCTTATAACCCATTAGTGCCTGTCAATTTGGATTAGTATTTACTTTTTGTGTTTAACTATCCTGACCGCCAGATGGATCCTTTAAACCAAAAGCCAATGACGAAATGCACATATGTGTATGGAGAGAAGGCGCAGGTGATCAGGTCTGTGTTGCCTCACATGATGTTTCCCCATTTCTGAAACAGGCCTATCAGTTGTAATCTGTCTCTTTCCTGTTCCCACTTTAAACTCTCTGAATGCAGCTCCGCATATTGTCCACTAAGGCTTTCCTTCCAGTCCAGGGGCGTAGCAGGGTTGCCATATGATCCAATGAAAGCAAAGAAAATGGCCCCTCACCTCTCGATTTGGTGGTCCAAAAAAAGCTGGATGTAATTAGAGTGCACTAGGCCCGTCACACCCCAGGGCCTGAGGTCACTGCACCTATTAATAGCCAAAACACTCTTACAACAGTCATTTTTGCACCATGCAGTCTGCTCTCATTATGCGGAGGGAGTAATAAGAAGGGGTTCAAAGGGTGGCACATTGAAATAGTTACAAGGATTTAATAGAAATGAAGCACCTGTTGCGCGTTCGATTCAAGTTATGTATTATAGCATGCATAATTCATACCTACCAACAAAAAAAGGACAAAGCGACATAAAGTAACAGAGTCTCTGTCACACACAAGCACTTACTTGTCCTGTGAATATAGACAACATTTTGATTTTCCAAGTCAATAACTGTCAGTTATTTAACAGTTCGTTATCCCGGGAATGTATATCTGGACAGTATGTTAGTCTACCGTTCACATTTGACAAGAGACTGCCTGACCGCATAAATGGAGCAACCAAACTAGCAGTTCGAGAAACAAGCATTTGCAATGCAATCAGACTCGCATTTTTGAAAGTTAGAGCTATTGGAGATGTAATTGACAATATTTTTTCACCTATTTTTATTTGTTTGCATTTGAGTGGATGTGTGTTTGTAGTGGAATTATGTGATTTGAATTGGATTAGTTTGTTTTTTAACTGTGTGGGTTTGAATTGTGTGGTGTGTACTGTATCTGTGTAGTGGAATTATGTGGCACGGTGAATAGATAGAGTTGAGAGGTGTATAGAATAGAGGGAAAGGAAGATTGAGAGGGATAGGTAGTTTATGCATGAAGTGTTGAATGAACTCTATACATTGTAGCTAGAACAGTGAAGAGAAGGTTATAGATGCATAAAGAGGCTGCTTAATATAGGGATTAAAATGGCACTGCGGTTAGCATAAGACACCAGTGTACCAAATCACTGGTTAGCTTGCACACACTAGGTGTTGCATGATATTATCATAAAGATGTACATACTCGGGGGGGGGTAGCTTCGTGAAGAAAGCATGTGCAACATGAGACACAACTCAGCAGCAATTTGTGCCTCTACTTCAGACCCTAGGTATTTTAGAGTGAATATCTACATTCTGATTCCACGCACAATATAAATAAAACCCTAACCAACATACCGGTTCAGGAAAAATGTTCAAATTAAGAGGACTTTCTTAAATCCTTTATGTTAGAAATGGGGGTTCTCTAGTTGGCAGGGGTAGGTATCACTTCCAAATAGGGACCCTTGCTTCTAGTCAGGGCAAGGAGGAAACCCTCTGAGATAACCCCTGCTCACCCTCTGGGTAGCTTGGCATGAGCAGTCAAGGCTAATCAGAAGGCAATGTGTAAAGCATTTGTACCAACACTCACAGTGACACAGTGAAAGCACCACAAACTGACTCCACAATAGTTTAGAAAAATAAAGGTATTTACTCTAAACTACACAAGACCAAAACGACAAAAATCCAACATACACAGTTCAAGAATATGGTTTCAAAAAAGTTCTTAAGGTTGCCATAAAGGTTCTTTAGGTTGCGATAAAATAATCCACAGTTGCGTGAAAAGTTCACGGTTGCGTCACGTTTCAGACACAGTACCTTTAGTTGCGACAAAGTTCCAAAAGCAGAAGCTGGTGCGGTGGAAAACAAGCGATGCGTTGCTCCTGAGACCCTGGGGAGGCGTTTGCGACAGCCCCGCTGAAGCAGCGGGCATATTGCTATGAATCCGGTCTGTATGGGGAGGAAGACAACTTGTATGGATTCCGGTGCGTAGGTTCCGTAGGAAGGTTGACGATCTTTGGAGGTGCGACGATCTCCGGGGCGACGATGTGCGGACCAGCTGTGATCTTCTCTCTCGCAGCTCCTCGATGCGTTGGCTTCGACGATGACTCTCGCAGCGACGTGATGCGGTCCGCAAGCAGGCGGTGCGGCGATCTCACCCAGCGACGACAGTCTCTGCGACGACACTCACAGCAATGTTAGACTTCCCGCACAGATCGGGTGCGTCCCGCAAACAAAGGATGCGACGGCTCTGACAGCGGCAACAGGTGCTGTGACGATCTCGACCTTCATAGCGACGGGAAACTTCTCGCACTGTCGGGGATGCGCTCCGCAGTAAGCGATGCGATAACTTTTCTTTAGCAAAGTCACTCAAGCTTAGTTTTCAGCTTCCCAACACAGGTACAACTTCCAGAGGCACCACACATGGGCCAAGCGCTCCAGGAAGGACATAACTCTCTCAGTAGAGCTCAGGGGAAGCTGGGGGTGAATTCCTTGTGTTCCTGCGACTTCAGAACAGGGAGCCAGCTCTTCTTCTGGCCCTTGGAGATTCCTTCAAGCAAGGGGACACAGCACAAAGCAAAACCATTCCCCTCTCCTTGGCAACAAAGCAACTGCAGGTCAACCCTGGCAACACATCAGGGCAGTCTTCCTTCTTCAGTCTTCCAGCTTGATCCTTGGCAGAGGTTCCTTCTTTTCTGTTGTCAGGGGTCCTGTACTTATACTCCTAAAAGTCTTTGTTCTCTTTGTGCATGTGGGCCCTGAGCCCGGTCTGAACCAGTTCTGGGTGTTGCTTGAGCACTTTGTTTTCCTGGCTTCTTCTTTCCTTTCAGAATGAGGGGCAGGGTTGGCAGCCACCCAGCAGGAGGTGGAGCCAGCATTGTGGAAGGCAGGCACAGCCCTAATCAGGCCCAGGTGCTATATCCTCCCACCACTCAAGTTGCAAATGCAGTCATTCAGCCTTGGGCTGACTCAGCCAGCCTCCTGGGGAATCCCCAGCCCCTGTCACTCTCAAACCAGACAGTCAATACACAAACAGGCCAAGGCACACAAAAGGGTCAGACAAGAGAACAGCAACTTTCTAAAAGTGCTGTTCTCAAACACAGGATTTAAAAACAACCTTTCCTAAAAGATGTGTTATTAAATTCTGAGTTCAGGGATAATAGTCTCTTATGTCCTATCTTGTTCCTGTGAGAAGAAATGCTGGTAGCCACTGTAGCCAGCATCCCCCATGTTAATCTATGGAGCAAGATAGCCTTACAATAGAGAAAAACGAAAAATGGCTGTAATTCACTACCAGAGCATGCCACCTGCAGCAGTATATGCTCTACCTTTCACATACACTGCCCCTTGCCCAGAGGGGTACCTTGGGCTTTCCATAGGGCTTTCCATAGGGGTGACCAATGTGCACAAAAAGGGAAGGGGTAGGCCTGGTCAGTGGGGACACTGACCAGGAGGACATGTCAGTTCACAGACTGCACACAGGCACTGCGGTGGCAGGCCTGAGACACCATTTTAGGGCTACTCATGTGGGTGGCACAATCAGTGCTGCAGGCCCACTAGTAGCATTTGTCATCACCAGCCCTGGAACACCCAGTGCACTTTACTAGGGACTTCTTGGTGATACAAATATGCCAATCATGTATATCCAATCATCATAACAATTTACAAAGAGAGCATATGCACTTTAGCACTGATCAGCAGTGGTAAAGTGCGCAGAGTCCTATTGCCAACAGCCACGGGTCAGGAAAAATAAAGGAGGAAGAAGCAAATAGTTTGGGGATGACCCTGCAAGAACGGCCAGTTCCAACACTTTACGAATCTACACCTTTAACAAATTAGCTGGTTCCCTTCCCCGCTGCATTGTAGAGCTGTAGTGTCCTCATGCGCATGTCTCGTGAATGTATGTGTGGATGTGGGTATTTAGAGGGGGCATTTCCAAAGACATACTGCAATCTGAATAATGCACATAGGACTAGAAGCCCTCCCAGATGGCACGTGAGTTGGTGAATGTCACACTTACACACACACACACCAAGACACCAGAGCACCGCTGCTATTGTTTCCTATTCCGGCCCTGCAAACACCTCTGACAGTTACACAACTAAACAAGTGCTTGGAATCTGTCTAGTATTCACACTTACAGCACTTCTCAAGAGCCTGCTCAAAAAAAGTATACAACAGGGCGGAAGTTGTGGTATGCAGGGGAACAGGGAGTGAAGGTGCCCACACTAGAAGAGTGCTGCAAGGTCACTTTAGAGGCTGCAGTGTGGTATTTAGATCTGTGTAACATACCATATTGTTACCAATTCACAGAGAAGAGGGAGTGGATAGCTTTGCTGTATATTCATAATTAACTGCCCATAAATAAATTCAGGGCTGGGGTGTTTGTCTCCTCAACCTGTGCAGATATGAAACTGTGTGAATCCGAGCTGGCTTAATCCCTTTCCCACAAACACCCCCACCCGGTTTATCTGCAGAGATCACCCCGGATAAAGTTCCTATGGGGTGTGCGTGGCTAGGGGAGGTAAACCCCTGCACAGGACACAAACACTCCTTTCATCAGTCCTGGCGTTTTGTGATCCAGAAACACTGAGGCTGTGTTCATATGAGCCAGTGAAGGTGCTGCCTCTGTGCACCAGGAAGGGAGCAGTAGCGGAGCCTGCACCACCCTCGAGCCACCAGGTCAGACAGCACCAGGCTTGGCCGAGGCTGCAAGAGATGACTGAGTGCATCTCATGCTCTACCCTGCACACACAGTGACACTGGAAACAAGCTGGGGAGAATACATAATTACAAAGCAGTGGTATCTCACTTTGAGCCCCTGAAGCTCGCTTGAGGACTCACAGCTACAATTAACATGTTATTGATCAACAAGAAGAGGCCTGCTATTTATAAAGCACAGTTCGGGGGTTAGGGGGAGCCCACACACCACCAGCCCCAATTTGTCTCAAACTATGCGAGGATCCTCCTATTCAAGTGAAGAACAGTCAGATAGCTCCTCACTGAGCACTGGAAAGCCCCTGTGGGTGAGGAAGGGTGCATATATGCCCAGGCTCGCTTTGCCTTGTGTTCTGGCACTTGTTACCCACACCCAAAGTGAGGAAATGTGAGGAAGAAGGGGGCCAGGTGATGGCGAGGAGGCCAGGGATGCAGCGTGGGATCTAAACCAACAAGCAGTCGCAAGTGTTCCCGCAGCTCAGAAAGTGAAAGTAAGCACATTGTGCTGACTGTAAACAAAGCACAACGCTCTGCCTCACGTAGGACAAACTCAAAATATAGTGCTTACTGTGTAACAACAAAGTAAAGGGGCCAGTAGCCATGGGGGGATACAAATGATGACATGGATGTACTAAGGAGGGGCTAAACAGCCTATTAACACATCAGAAGACAGCATTTGCAAATGACAAACACACAAGCCAAATAAAAGTAAGGGCGAGGGCCTGGGCAAAGCTTCTCTCCACATTGAACTACCACAGCTCTTCACAGAGCAGCGCTTGCACGCTTGCTCACGCGCCACCTAATTTTTTTTATAACAAATCGATCTTGCACCAGTGTACCCTGACCTCTGTATGTGCCTCATCCTGGTACCTGAATGTGGTTATAGGTCAAAGTCATTGTGTATGTGTAAGACCTGCCACACAACCAAATAGTAAAACCCAGTATCATCTGCTACAGAGATGTGAAATTTCATAAAAGGGGGTCTATTCTAAATATAACACATCAACCCTCTATATGCGTTCACACATGCAGTGGGTGTCAGGGTAATTTGGTAGTATTATGTTGTATTGATTAATGGACTTGTTTAAGATGTCCTTTCCAGATGCACGTTTACCACTGTGAGATGTAAGCATGACTATTGTACTTTTTAATTGAACAGCAACATGTGTTTTATGACTAAACACCTATATGTTTGTTTCGAACAGTATAGGAAGCTCAGGGGTCGGAGAGCACTTACCAGAAGCTGAGAAGATGAGGCATGGTAAGAGAATGTGGTTAACGGATGCACCTATGAGAAGATACATCTATGTTACAGTAGTTTGGGGGTGGAAGAAGGACAAGCACTCTTACAGAGTCAACTACAGGTAGGGCCCCTTTAGCATGGCACCTGTGAGGCAGAACACAAGGGTGAGGAGCACAAATTGATACCAGACTGAGTGGAACTAGAGAAGTGAGGCAGAAAGAATCTAATAGCTTGACTAAAATAACTCAACACTTGTTGCCACATAACACACAAAAAGAAAAAAGTCATTCTGGCTCGTGCACACAGCGAACACTTACCACTCAGGCATCAGTAGCTCACACTTCTCCCTTTTAAAAGAATAGTACATCACGTCTGCAGCAGTGCGTTTCTCTCCTCACAGCCTTTTTTCTAGGACAAGAGAAGCAGTTTGAATTAAGCATGGGCGAAATTTGTGAATTCGCGGATTTCCCCGCGAAATTGCAAACAAATCAGCGAATTCGCAAATTTTCCCACTAAATCGCAGATTTTTTTGCGATTTGCCCTGGAGTACTTTCTACTGGCTAATCCAGTAAGTGCTCCCTCATTGGGTAAATGTATAGTGCTTTTACTACACTGCAGCTGCGTAAAGGGCCAGCAGATATGTCTCCAGTAACTATGTGTGCCTGTAACACAGGCACAGGCACACATGGTCACTGGAGACACATGTTCTGGCCCTTTAGGCAGCTACAGTGTAGTAAAAGCACTATGGGGCAGATTTAAAAGCCGCTAGTGCCTCTTTTGCGCCGCAGTTGCGTCACGTTTGTGACGCAGCGGCAGCACAAAAGATGCGCCATGGTGCTGGGTATTAACAATGTGACACATCTGAGAGATGCGTCATGTTGTAAAGCCCTGCGCTATCAGGAGGCGTTTCGGCGCAGGGGAGGGCGTTCCTGCGCAGGAACACTTCCTAAAAGTGGCTGAGTGAAATCTACAAGATTTCACTCAGTCAATTTTTGGCCAATGCTGCGTCAAAACCCTGCGCCTGCTTGAAGCAGGTGCAAGGCTTGACGCAGTATTGGGGAGATAGGGCCCCCCCAGAGCATTGCTGGAGCTGCGTTGCGCATGCGACGCAGCTCCAGCAATGCGCTGCTTTTACGGCACAGATCGTGACGCATCTCTGCCGTTTTTGCCACATGGTGCGCTGCATTGTAAATGCGGCGCACCATGGGTGGAGGAGCTGCGGCGCACAATAACTGGCGCATCCCTGGGGATGCGCCAGTTATTGCAAATCTGCCCCTATACATTTAGCCAACGAGGGAGCACTTACTGATTAGACAGTAGAAAGTACTCCAGTTGAGTAGAGGTATTGCACAAAAAGGTGGCATCTTCGTGGACAAACTCGCAGGGCGGGATTCATTCTGCCCCCTGTTAGACTCGTTTTTTGTACCCTTCTGCCCTCTGTTAGACTCGTTTTTCCCTTGTTTTTCTGCCCTTCTGCCCTCTGTTAGACTCGTTTTTCCCTTGTTTTTCTGCCCTTCTGCCCTCTGTTAGACTCGTTTTTTGTGCCCTTCTGCCCTCTGCTATTCCCTTGATTTTGTGCCCTTCTGCCCTCTGTTAGACTCGTTTTTGTGCCTTTCTGCCCCCTGTTAGACTCGTTTTTCCCTTGATTTTCTGCCCTTCTGTCCTCTGTTAGTGTTAGACTGGTTTTTTTGTGCCCTTCTGCCCTCTGTTATTCCCTTGATTTTGTGCCCTTCTGCCCTCTGTTAGACTCGTTTTTGTGCCTTTCTGCCTCCTGTTAGACTCGTTTTTCCCTTGATTTTCTGCCCTTCTGTCCTCTGTTAGTGTTAGACTGGTTTTTTTGTGCCCTTCTGCCCTCTGTTAGACTCGTTTTTCCCTTGTTTTTCTGCCCTTCCGCCCTTTGTTAGACTGCTTTTTGTGCCTTTCTGCCCTCTGCATCACCACATCATCACTCAGCGCTACCCCAGCATCACTCAGCACCACCACATTTTCACTCAGCACCACCATATTATCAATCAGCACCACCCAGAGCAACACTCAGCACCACCACAACATCACTCAGCACCACCACAGCACCACTCAGCACCACCACAGCATCACTCAGCACCACCACAGCATCACTCAGCACCACCACAGCACCACTCAGCGCCACCACAGCATCACTCAGCACCACCACAGCACCACTCAGCACCACCACAGCACCACTCAGCACCACCACAGCATCACTCAGCACCACCACAGCACCAATCAGCACCACCACAGCATCACTCAGCACCACCACAGCATCACTTAGCGCCACCACAGCATCACTCAGTGCCACCACATTATCACTCAGCACCACCACAGCACCACTCAGCACCACTCAGCACCACCACAGCACCACTCAGCACCACCACAGCATCACTCAGCACCACCACAGCACCAATCAGCACCACCACAGCACCACTCAGCGCCACCACAGCATCACTCAGCACCACCACATTATCACTAAGCACCACCAGAGCACCACTCAGCACCACCACAGCACCACTCAGCACCACCACAGCATCACTCAGCACCACAACAGCATCACTCAGCACCACAACAGCACCACTCAGCACCTCTCCAGCATCACTCAGCACCACTACAGCACCACTCAGCGCCACCCCAGCATCAATCTGTGCAACCATTCAACAACAACTGGTTCAAATATGTTTTCTCAATGTTTCAAGCTTTATTACAAATGTCACAAAAAGATTTAATATTTCTCTTCTGTTCTTGGATTTTCGGCACAATAAAATACACTGAACATAATCTTCATAAAATTTATTTACAAAAGTTTAAGCTATTGCCATTATAAATTAAAATCACTTTTATTTAAGTATTAATTATTTACAAAAAATTAAAAGCCATTGTAATTTGTAATATCAATACATCTAAGTCACGTAACTACAAAACATGTTGCATTACAAATGCTATAGGTGTCACATTTGCGAAAGTTATGACTATTGGCATTGTAAATGACAAAGCTATTAATTTAGCTATTTTCAAAACCAACACATAAATAAAAAGAAATTGTCATTTACAAGACCAATAGCTCAAACTTTCCTAATGTGAGACCTATTGCATTGCAAATGCTTGTTTTTATATCTGTCAGTGTTTCCTGTTGAGGTTTAATTTTCGTGACAGGCGCCTCATTGCTTACTTGCAACTATTCTCTGAGCCTGCATCAAGGGTCAGAGCAGGGTCAGAGAATAGTTGCAAGAAGGCAACGAGGCGCAAGGAAGCACTTACAGGCTTACAGCTGCAAATGCCCAAGTTGAAGTAAATGTCTTTGTAACCCTTTTGTAAAAGGTTACAAAACATTAGCTTCAACTTTTGCACCTGCTGCTGTAACCCTGTAAGTGCTTGGCTGAAAATTCGTCCCCGCTAATTCGCGGATTTTACCGCGATTTCGCGAGATTCGCGGATTACGAAATCGTGGAAAATCCGCAAATTCCGCGAGCGGAACGAATTTTCAGCCATGCTTAATTTGAATGCCGCTGTCCGCGTCCCCCGCAGGGGGACATTAGCAGGGCAGCCTTTTAGTGCCCACTAGTCGGAGCACCCCTCCCCCTCCTGGTCCCAAGGAGGGGAAGGCTCGGGCTGGCTCACCAGCCCCACCCCTGGGCGGGGGCACCATGTGTACATCCGGGGGAGGGCACACGCTTGGGGGCGGCCCGGGTATTTAGGCCCCTGCCGCCCCCCAGATCGACCTCTGTGACCACCGATTGGCCTGCTGCCTGCCTGACGTGCTGCACCCTCCCTATCCTCGTACCCAGCAGCTGGGCAGGTGACATGCAATTTAGATGTTTTAATGCTTTCTTTTGTGTTGCAGGTGGAGTTACAGGGCGATCTGGAGGCAGACGGGTACAGTAAGGGTACCTCTGCGGCAGACCGGTACAGTAAGGCTACCTCTGCCTGGCACAGTAAGGGTGCCTGAGCCAAAGACCTGGAGCCGCTGGGAGGTTCTGGGAAAACCGCCCCGTTAGTCTTTCGGGCGGTTGGGGGGGCCTGACCAACGGGGGGTGTGCCATACCATGTTCTGCCCCGAAAGGGGCGGGAGTATAAGACATGATCGCATGATCCGTAGGGGGATCTGCAGAGGTGCTGCACGGTCCGGGCATCGACCCACCGTGCCGCCGGGCTCAGAAGGCGGGCGGGGCAGCGAGGGGCTGCCTGCCCTGGATTGCCCGTAAGATAACCCACTAAAACGTCATACTTTTGTTGTATGAAAATAAACCTGCAGCAGTTCTTTACCCATAAACAATGTGTCCGGGGTATTCATTATATAGGCAAATGTAATATGTGATGGGGAGCGGATGACAATGTGGGCACTATGCCCCTACCTCACACCCCTCCCTCGAATGTATACTATACGAATACCAGGAAAAGGTTTCCTCTCTCACAGTATGGGTACAATGATATACAAAGTCCTCAAAGTAAAAACTCTGCAAAAAAACATCCAAAACGGATTAGGCCTGCCAAGCCATTACAAACCTGCCAGTATATCTGCCCCGCTATTATATATTAGGCACACTGTGCATGTTTCCGCCACAACGTACCTTTAAACAGGTGCACTGGTTGCCAACAAGACCAGTGCACCAGATTACAATGAGTTTGCTACCAAGAACTTGAGGCATACCTGAGGACAGAGATTTCAGTGAAATATGGAGTAGCTGCTTTAATCATTCGCTCTGTTTTTCACTGTGCAGGCGGCAACCCCTTTGTAGGTGTGTGCGGTGAATAACTGCGCCCGCATGCAGTGAGATGTCTAAGGGGAGTCCATGGGACCCCCTCTTTGTCCCCAGCAGAGGGCTGTCATGAGGTGGCGCACAAACAGTGTGCTTCCTGACAGCTTCTTCATCTTTGCACCCGTGTTCATAATATAGTAAAGGCACAAAGGCAAAGAGATTCCCTAGATTGCATGAGACCACACTCCCATGCAACCACCTCTCGATATAGCTGTCAGGCTACATGTGCGCCAGGGGTATCAGTATTACAGAAAAGGCCTCACCAGCATCTGCGGCCCTTCTGTAGTTCAGTGGGGTGCACAAGCCCAGTGCACCCCAAGGGTACTAGTTTAATATGTCCTCCAGATATATAAATAAAATGTAATTGCACTCCAAACAGACTGCTTTAAGTCATTGCTGTTACATATTCTATCAGGCCCTTCATATCTTATTTTAATGAGTCACAACTTTGCCAGTTACTTCAGACCATGTTAATATGAAATGCTGCTAGGATGTTACTATACATGAAATAAATTAGTCAGTTCAGACATAAGTAACTTGTGCATGGGTATCTTTGAGGATTACGTGGCGGCCCATGCCGCGGAAGGAGCACCACCCTGAAAGAACCAGGGGCCATGCGATCTTGACTACGGGCCGAGAACATGGGACAGCAGCGTATGGATTCTGCACCCATTCCACACAGCTAGGCCCATCTGTGGGCTTGAAAAGTGACCAACTGAACATTAGCGTGACGTGAGGCACTACAAGTCTCATAAGTCCCATCTAGGGCATGCATCTAAGCAAGAAGGGGTGTGGTGCCTCAAGCGCTCCTTCATAACTGCCAAAGCCTCTGAAGAGAAGTGGGGACACTTCGAAACGCGTCAGGCATCCAGGGCAGTTTAAACAGTCAAAGGATATCGTTGTGCTGGAAGCGTGCTTACCATTCAAGGCTCCTTGTGTGCAGCTGAGGACCGGGTGCTCCTTTGAACGTTGGGTACCTCGGAGCTGGAATATTTACGCGGCGGCCCATGCCGCGGAAGGAGCAACACCCTGAAAGAACCGGGGGCCATGCGGTCTTGACTACGGGCCGAGAACATGGGACAGCAGCGTATGGATTCTGCACGCATTCCACACAGCGAGGCCCATCTGTGGGCTTGAAAAGTGACCAACTGAATATTAGCGCGACGTGAGGCATTACAAGTCCCACAAGTCCCATCTAAGGCATGCATCTAAGCAAGAAGGGGTGTGGTGCCTCAAGCGCTCCTTCATAACTGCCAAAGCCTCTGAAGAGAAGTGGGGACACTTTGAAACGCGTCAGGCATCCAGGGCAGTTTGAACAGTCAAAGGATATCGTTGTGCTGGAAGCATGCTTACCATTCAAGGCT
This sequence comes from Lissotriton vulgaris, assembly GCF_964263255.1. NCBI lineage: Eukaryota > Metazoa > Chordata > Amphibia > Caudata > Salamandridae > Lissotriton > Lissotriton vulgaris. The sequence continues at coordinate 1,180,116,379 of NC_141689.1, forward strand.
CCTTGTGTGCAGCTGAGGTCCGGGTGCTCCTTTGTACGTTGGGTACCTCGGAGCTGGAATATTTACGCGGCGGCCCATGCCGCGGAAGGAGCACCACCCTGAAAGAACCGGGGGCCATGCGGTCTTGACTACGGGCCGAGAACATGGGACAGCAGCGTATGGATTCTGCACGCATTCCACACAGCGAGGCCCATCTGTGGGCTTGAAAAGTGACTAACTGAACATTAGCGCGACGTGAGGCACTACAAGTCCCATAGGTCCCATCTTGGGCGTGCATCTAAGCAAGAAGGGGTGTGGTGCCTCAAGCGCTCCTTCATAACTGCCATAGCCTCTGAAGAGAAGTGGGGACACTTCGAAACGCATCAGGCATCCAGGGCAGTTTGAACAGTCAAAGGATATCGTTGTGCTGGAGGCGTGCTTACCATTCAAGGCTCCTTGTGTGCAGCTGAGGTCCGGGTGCTCCTTTGTACGTTGGGTACCTCGGAGCTGGAATAATTACGCGGCGGCCCATGCCGCGGAAGGAGCGCCACCCTGAAAGAACCAGGGGCCATGCGGTCTTGACTACGGGCCGAGAACATGGGACAGCAGCGTATGGATTCTGCACGCATTACACACAGCAAAGCCCATCTGTGGGCTTGAAAAGTGACCAAATGAACATTAGCCCGACGTGAGGCACTACAAGTCCCATAAGTCCCATCTAGGGCGTGCATCTAAGCAAGAAGGGGTGTGGTGCCTCAAGCGCTCCTTCATAACTGCCAAAGCCTCTAAAGAGAAGTGGGGACACTTCGAAATGCGTCAGGCATCCAGGGCAGTTTGAACAGTCAAAGGATATCGTTGTGCTGGAGGTGTGCTTACCATTCAAGGCTTCTTGTGTGCAGCTGAGGTCCGGGTGCTCCTTTGTACGTTGGGTACCTCGGAGCTGGAATATTTACGCGGCGGCCTATGCCGCGGAAGGAGCACCACCCTGAAAGAACCGGGGGCCATGCGGTCTTGACTACGGGCCGCGAACATGGAACAGCAGCGTATGGTTTCTGCACGCATTCCACACAGCGAGGCTCATCTGTGGGCTTGAAAAGTGACCAACTGAACATTAGCATGATGTGAGGCACTACAAGTCCCATAAGTCCCATCTAGGGCGTGCATCTAAGCAAGAAGGGGTGTGATCCCTCAAGTGCTCCTTCATAACTGCCAAAGCCTCTGAAGAGAAGTGGGGACACTTTGAAACGTGTCAGGCATCCTGGACAGTTTGAACAGTCAAAGGATATTGTTGTGCTGGAGGCATGCTTACCATTCAAGGCTCCTTGTGTGCAGCTGAGGTCCGGGTGCTCCTTTGTACGTTGAGTACCTCGGAGCTGGAATATTTACGCGGCGGCCCATGCCACGGAAGGAGCACCACCCTGAAAGAACCGGGGACCATGCGGTCTTAACTACGAGCCGAGAACATGGGAAAGCAGCGTATGGATTCTGCATGCATTCCACACAGCAAGGCCCATCTGTGGCCTTGAAAAGTGACCAACTGAACATTAGCGCAACGTGAGGCACTACAAGTCCAATAAGTCCCATCTAGGGCGTGCATCTAAGCAAGAAGGGGTGTGGTGCCTCAAGCGCTCCTTCATAACTGCCAATGCCTCTGAAGAGAAGTGGGGACACTTCGAAACGCATCAGGCATCCAGGGCAGTTTGAACAGTCAAAGGATATCGTTGTGCTGGAGGCGTGCTTACCATTCAAGGCTCCTTGTGTGCAGCTGAGGTCCAGATGCTCCTGTGTACGTTGGGTACCTCGGAGCTGGAATATTTACACAGCGGCCCATGCCGCGGAAGGAGCACCACCCTGAAAGAACCGGGGGCCATTCTGTCTTGACTACGGGCCGAGAACATGGGACAGCAGCGTATGGATTCTGCACACATTCCACACAGCGAGGCCCATCTGTGGGCTTGAAAAGTGACTAACTGAACATTAGCGCGACGTGAGGCACTACAAGTCCCATAGGTACCATCTTGGGCGTGCATCTAAGCAAGAAGGGGTGTGGTGCCTCAAGCGCTCCTTCATAACTGCCAAAGCCTCTGAAGAGAAGTGGGGACACTTCGAAATGCGTCAGGCATCCAGGGCAGTTTGAACAGTCAAAGGATATCGTTGTGCTGGAGGTGTGCTTACCATTCAAGGCTTCTTGTGTGCAGCTGAGGTCCGGGTGCTCCTTTGTACGTTGGGTACCTCGGAGCTGGAATATTTACGCGGCGGCCTATGCCGCGGAAGGAGCACCACCCTGAAAGAACCGGGGGCCATGCGGTCTTGACTACGGGCCGCGAACATGGAACAGCAGCGTATGGTTTCTGCACGCATTCCACACAGCGAGGCTCATCTGTGGGCTTGAAAAGTGACCAACTGAACATTAGCATGATGTGAGGCACTACAAGTCCCATAAGTCCCATCTAGGGCGTGCATCTAAGCAAGAAGGGGTGTGATCCCTCAAGCGCTCCTTCATAACTGCCAAAGCCTCTGAAGAGAAGTGGGGACACTTTGAAACGTGTCAGGCATCCTGGACAGTTTGAACAGTCAAAGGATATTGTTGTGCTGGAGGCATGCTTACCATTCAAGGCTCCTTGTGTGCAGCTGAGGTCCGGGTGCTCCTTTGTACGTTGAGTACCTCGGAGCTGGAATATTTACGCGGCGGCCCATGCCACGGAAGGAGCACCACCCTGAAAGAACCGGGGACCATGCGGTCTTAACTACGGGCCGAGAACATGGGAAAGCAGCGTATGGATTCTGCATGCATTCCACACAGCAAGGCCCATCTGTGGCCTTGAAAAGTGACCAACTGAACATTAGCGCAACGTGAGGCACTACAAGTCCAATAAGTCCCATCTAGGGCGTGCATCTAAGCAAGAAGGGGTGTGGTGCCTCAAGCGCTCCTTCATAACTGCCAATGCCTCTGAAGAGAAGTGGGGACACTTCGAAACGCATCAGGCATCCAGGGCAGTTTGAACAGTCAAAGGATATCGTTGTGCTGGAGGCGTGCTTACCATTCAAGGCTCCTTGTGTGCAGCTGAGGTCCAGATGCTCCTGTGTACGTTGGGTACCTCGGAGCTGGAATATTTACACGGCGGCCCATGCCGCGGAAGGAGCACCACCCTGAAAGAACCGGGGGCCATTCTGTCTTGACTACGGGCCGAGAACATGGGACAGCAGCGTATGGATTCTGCACGCATTCCACACAGCGAGGCCCATCTGTGGGCTTGAAAAGTGACTAACTGAACATTAGCGCGACGTGAGGCACTACAAGTCCCATAGGTACCATCTTGGGCGTGCATCTAAGCAAGAAGGGGTGTGGTGCCTCAAGCGCTCCTTCATAACTGCCAAAGCCTCTGAAGAGAAGTGGGGACACTTCGAAACGCATCAGGCATCCAGGGCAGTTTGAACAGTCAAAGGATATCGTTGTGCTGGAGGCGTGCTTACCATTCAAGGCTCCTTGTGTGCAGCTGAGGTCCGGGTGCTCCTTTGTACGTTGGGTACCTCGGAGCTGGAATATTTACGCGGCGGCCCATGCCGCGGAAGGAGCGCCACCCTGAAAGAACCAGGGGCCATGCGGTCTTGACTACGGGCCGAGAACATGGGACAGCAGCGTATGTTTTCTGCACGCATTCCACACAGCGAGGCCCATCTGTGGGCTTGAAAAGTGACCAACTGAACATTAGCATGACGTGAGGCACTACAAGTCCCATACGTCCCATCTAGGGGGTGCATCTAAGCAAGAAGGGGTGTGATCCCTCAAGCGCTCCTTCATAACTGCCAAAGCCTCTAAAGAGAAGTGGGGACACTTCAAAACGCGTCAGGCATCCAGGGCAGTTTGAACAGTCAAAGGATATTGTTGTGCTGGAGGCGTGCTTACCATTCAAGGATCCTTGTGTGCAGCTGAGGTCTGGGTGCTCCTTTGTACGTTGGGTACCTCGGAGCTGGAATATTTACGCGGCGGCCCATGCCGCGGAAGGAGCACCACCCTGAAAGAACCGGGACCATGCGGTCTTGACTACGGGCCGAGAACATGGGACAGCAGCGTATGGATTCTGCACGCATTCCACACAGTGAGGCCCATCTGTGGGCTTGAAAAGTGACCAACTGAACATTAGCGCGACGTGAGGCACTACAAGTCCCATAAGTCCCATCTAGGGCGTGCATCTAAGCAAGAAGGGGTGTGGTACCTCAAGCGCTCCTTCATAACTGCCAAAGCCTCTGAAGAGAAGTGGGGACACTTCGAAACGCGTCAGGCATCCAGGGCAGTTTGAACAGTCAAAGGATATCGTTGTGCTGGAGGCGTGCTTACCATTCAAGGCTCCTTGTGTGTAGCTGAGGTCCGGGTGCTCCTTTGTATGTTGGGTACTTCGGAGCTGGAATATTTACGCAGCGGCCCATGCCACGGAAGGAGCGCCACCCAGAAAGAACCGGGGCCATGCGGTCTTGACTACGGGCCGAGAACATGGGACAGCAGCGTATGGATTCTGCACGCATTACACACAGCAAGGCCCATCTGTGGGCTTGAAAAGTGACCAAATGAACATTAGGGCGACGTGAGGCACTACAAGTCCCATAAGTCCCATCTTGGGCATGCAGCTAAGCTAGAAGGGGTGTGGTGCCTCAAGCGCTCCTTCATAACTGCCAAAGCCTCTAAAGAGAAGTGGGGACACTTCGAAACGCGTCAGGCATCCAGGGCAGTTTGAACAGTCAAAGGATATCGTTGTGCTGGAGGTGTGCTTACCATTCAAGGCTCCTTGTTTGCAGCTGAGGTCCGGGTGCTCCTTTGTACGTTGGGTACCTCGGAGCTGGAATATTTACGCGTTGGCCCATGCTGCGGAAGGAGCACCACCCTGACAGAACCGGGGGCCATGCGGTCTTGACTACGGGCCGAGAACATGGGACAGCAGCGTATAGATTCTGCACGCATTCCACACAGCGAGGCCCATCTGTGGGCTTGAAAAGTGACCAACTGAACATTAGCACGACGTGAGGCACTACAAGTCCCATAAGTCCCATCTAGGGCGTGCATCTAAGCAAGAAGGGGTGTTATCCCTCAAGCGCTCCTTCATAACTGCCAAAGCCTCTGAAGAGAAGTGGGGACACTTCGAAACGCGTCAGGCATCCAGGGCAGTTTGAACAGTCAAAGGATATCGTTGTGCTGGAGGCGTGCTTACCATTCAAGGCTCCTTGTGTGCAGCTGAGGTCCGGGTGCTCCTTTGTACATTGGGTACCTCGGAGCTGGAATATTTACGCGGCGGCCCATGCCGCGGAAGGAGCACCACCCTGAAAGAACCGGGGGCCATGCGGTCTTGACTACGGGCTGAGAACATGGGACAGCAGCGTATGTTTTCTGCACGCATTCCACACAGCGAGGCCCATCTGTGGGCTTGAAAAGTGACCAACTGAACATTAGCACGACGTGAGGCACTACAAGTCCCATACGTCCCATCTAGGGGGTGCATCTAAGCAAGAAGGGGTGTGATCCCTCAAGCGCTCCTTCATAACTGCCAAAGCCTCTAAAGAGAAGTGGGGACACTTCAAAACGCGTCAGGCATCCAGGGCAGTTTGAACAGTCAAAGGATATTGTTGTGCTGGAGGCGTGCTTACCATTCAAGGCTCCTTGTGTGCAGCTGAGGTCTGGGTGCTCCTTTGTACGTTGGGTACCTCGGAGCTGGAATATTTACGCGGCGGCCCATGCCGCGGAAGGAGCACCACCCTGAAAGAACCGGGACCATGCGGTCTTGACTACGGGCCGAGAACATGGGACAGCAGCGTATGGATTCTGCACGCATTCCACACAGTGAGGCCCATCTGTGGGCTTGAAAAGTGACCAACTGAACATTAGCGCGACGTGAGGCACTACAAGTCCCATAAGTCCCATCTAGGGGGTGCATCTAAGCAAGAAGGGGTGTGGTGCCTCAAGCGCTCCTTCATAACTCCCAAAGCCTCTGAAGAGAAGTGGGGACACTTCGAAACGCGTTAGGCATCCAGGGCAGTTTGAACAGTCAAAGGATATCGTTGTGCTGGAGGCGTGCTTACCATTCAAGGCTCCTTGTGTGTAGCTGAGGTCGGGGTGCTCCTTTGTATGTTGGGTACTTCGGAGCTGGAATATTTACGCAGCGGCCCATGCCACGGAAGGAGCACCACCCTGAAAGAACCGGGGCCATGCGGTCTTGACTACGGGCCGAGAACATGGGACAGCATCGTATGGATTCTGCACGCATTACACACAGCAAGACCCATCTGTGGGCTTGAAAAGTGACCAAATGAACATTAGGGAGACGTGAGGCACTACAAGTCCCATAAGTCCCATCTTGGGCATGCATCTAAGCTAGAAGGGGTGTGGTGCCTCAAGCGCTCCTTCATAACTGCCAAAGCCTCTAAAGAGAAGTGGGGACACTTGGAAATGCGTCAGGCATCCAGGGCAGTTTGAACAGTCAAAGGATATCGTTGTGCTGGAGGTGTGCTTACCATTCAAGGCTCCTTGTTTGCAGCTGGGGTCCGGGTGCTCCTTTGTACGTTGGGTACCTCGGAGCTGGAATATTTACGCGTTAGCCCATGCTGCGGAAGGAGCACCACCCTGAAAGAACCGGGGGCCATGCGGTCTTGACTACGGGCCGAGAACATGGGACAGCAGCGTATGGATTCTGCACGCATTCCACACAGCGAGGCCCATCTTTGGGCTTGAAAAGTGACCAACTGAACATTAGCACGACGTGAGGCACTACAAGTCCCATAAGTCCCATCTAGGGCGTGCATCTAAGCAAGAAGGGGTGTGATCCCTCAAGCGCTCCTTCATAACTGCCAAAGCCTCTGAAGAGAAGTGGGGACACTTCGAAACGCGTCAGGCATCCAGGGCAGTTTGAACAGTCAAAGGATATTGTTGTGCTGGAGGCGTGCTTACCATTCAAGGCTCCTTGTGTTCAGCTGAGGTCCGGGTGCTCCTTTGTACGTTGGGTACCTCGGAGCTGGAATAATTACGCGGCGGCCCATGCCGCGGAAGGAGCGCCACCCTGAAAGAACCGGGGCCATGCGGTCTTGACTACGGGCCGAGAACATGGGACAGCAGCGTATGGATTCTGCACGCATTACACACAGCAAGGCCCATCTGTGGGCTTGAAAAGTGACCAAATGAACATTAGGGCGACGTGAGGCACTACAAGTCCCATAAGTCCCATCTTGGGCATGCATCTAAGCTAGAAGGGGTGTGGTGCCTCAAGCGCTCCTTCATAACTGCCAAAGCCTCTGAAGAGAAGTGGGGACACTTTGAAATGCGTCAGGCATCCAGGGCAGTTTGAACAGTCAAAGGATATTGTTGTGCTGGAAGCATGCTTACCATTTAAGGCTCCTTGTGTGCAGCTGAGGTCCGGGTGCTCCTTTGTACGTTGGGTACCTCGGAGCTGGAATATTTACGCGGCGGCCCATGCCGCGGAAGGAGCACCACCCTGAAAGAACCGGGGGCCATGCGGTCTTGACTACGGGCCGAGAACATGGGACAGCAGCGTATGGATTCTGCATGCATTCCACACAGCGAGGCCCATCTGTGGGCTTGAAAAGTGACCAACTGAACATTAGCGCGACGTGAGGCACTACAAGTCCCATAAGTCCCATCTAGGGCGTGCATCTAAGCAAGAAGGGGTGTGGTGCCTCAAGCGCTCCTTCATAACTGCCAAAGCCTCTGAAGAGAAGTGGGGACACTTTGAAACGCGTCAGGCATCCAGGGCAATTTAAACAGTCAATGGATATCGTTGTGCTGGAGGCGTGCTTACCATTCAAGGCTCCTTGTGTGCAGCTAAGGACCGGGTGCTCCTTTGCACGTTGGGTACCTCGGAGCTGGAATATTTATGCGGCGGCCCATGCCGCGAAAGGAGCACCACCCTGAAAGAACCGGGGGCCATGCGGTCTTGACTACGGGCCGAGAACATGGGACAGCAGCGTATGGATTCTGCACGCATTCCACACAGCGAGGCCCATCTGTGGGCTTGAAAAGTGACCAAATGAACATTAGCGCGACTAGAGGCCTTACAAGTCTCATAAGTCCCATCTAGGCCGTGCATCTAAGCAAGAAGGGGTGTGGTGCCTCAAGCGCTCCTTCATAACTGTTAAAGCCTCTGAAGAGTAGTGGGGACACTTGGAAACGCATCAGGCATACAGGGCAGTTTAAACAGTCAAAGGATATTGTTGTGCTGGAGGCATGCTTACCATTCAAGGCTCCTTGTGTGCAGCTGAGGTCCGGGTGCTCCTTTGTACGTTGGGTACCTCAGAACTTGAATATATATATATATATACACATTATATATATATATATATATATATATATATATATATATATATATATATATATATATATATATATATATATATATATATATATATATATATTCAATGAAAAAACCATAGGTTATAGACCATATATAGTTAGGAATTCGCATTTACAAAACCTTATTTTACTCGCACAAAACCATTGAAATTCCATATATAGTTAGTTGCACTAACTATATATCGCGCACCCGCAATCCACTGCTGATGATGTCACATATTACATCATTCATGACATGGTCAGTGACATCACTGATGACATCACTGATGACATCTCAAATGACATCACTGATGACATCACTGATGACATCTCATTTGACATTACTGATCACATCACTGATGATATCATTCATGTGATAATACGATGAACCTCTTCAGACTCTAATATAACCTTAGATACAATCAGTGTAAACAGACACTCACAGACTGTCACTCATCCATGGAGTTACTCACACACCTAGTCAGTCATGCAAAGAATCAATCACACCTCCATTTCCTCAACTATACAGTTATACAAACTTTACTTATTCAAACATATACTAACACATATTTACTCTCTTATACAATCCCTGATACAAGGTCACAATGATCCATACAGCCACTCACACATTCACTGGCTCTTATGCACAGTTATTTATATATGTCAACTCTCACATGTACTGTGTTTTACATATGTACTTACTTTGACATGTAGCACTGAGATATCCATTCACTCACCAATACACTCATGCACACAGTCAACCGCCCATACAGCTGTTTCCACATGCACTTTTGAAACCATACATCTAGTGAATCAACTGCTCACACATCTATGCACAGAGTCATACACCTCCCAGCCACCCACACACACACTCAGTCTCCCATACAAATACTTGGGCAACCAATCAATAACCCATATAGTTACTCATATAGCTACTGATCAACATATGCAGCAGTTTACAGAGCAACAGACATAATGATGCACAAATTAAGACTGTTTAGTCACTAACCCATGCACTCAGTGAGACACATTTAATCACTCACTCATACAGTAAGTCATGCACCTACTAAATCCTTCATCCAGACACTTATACATCCACTCATTCTTCAATATGTAAGACATATTTTAACTTTACAGAAACATACAGTCACTGGATGTTGTCATCAGTGATGTCATCAGTGATGTCATTTGAGATGTCATCAGTGATGTCATCAGTGATGTCACTGACCATGTCATGAATGATGTAATATGTGACATCATCAGCAGTGGATTGCGGGTGCGCGATATATAGTTAGTGCAACTAACTATATATGGAATTTCAATGGTTTTGTGCGAGTAAAATAAGGTTTTGTAAATGCGAATTCCTAACTATATATGGTCTATAACCTATGGTTTTTTCATTGAATTTCAATGGTTTTTTAAATGTAAATTTCTAACTATATATGGTCTATAACCTATGGTTTTTTCAGTGAATTTCATTGGTTTTTTAAAAGCTAACATCTGTAGCTGTAAAATGTATTATTCTTTAAATCCCAAAATATATATAGATATTTATTGATAATTTTTTTAAAATATTTTTTTCTTCGCTTCTAGTTCGCGAACCGGGAAGCTTTCCGTTAGCTCATCTTGATGCCGCGATCTAGTCCGCGAACCGGTCAACGTTACGTTAGCGGAACAGTGACGCGTCGCGGAAGCGCGACATATCACGTTATCGCGTAATGCGTCTAATGACGCGTCGCGTTAGCGCTCCCGGAAGTGCTCCGGACCGCGGTCCAGAAGCGATCTGGGACGCGGCGCGCGCCGCGTAACGTAAGCGGAACAGGTCATGTGACTTGTTTATCAAACTTCTCATTGGTTCATTTCACTTTTGGTTTCCAAATGATGTATGACTAGGTCATGTGACCTAAAAATAACACTTTTCATTGGCTCAGAACTTTTGTTCTCCCCAAATCATGTAAACCCCTCCTTATTTCCTCACTCTGACTTTCATCTTGGTGAGAGAAAGACCATTTATCAGAAGATCCACAATGGCTTCCATTCTTGCTGCAGCTGGTGCACCCCCACCACCACCCCCACCTCCTCATAAGAAGAGAGGACCACCTACACAAATTATGACTAACAGAGAGGAGGAAGATGAGGAAGAAGAAGAAGAGGAGACAGAGGAACAACAATTTGTTGATGAGTTGCCCCGGGTTTCCAAACGAAAATCCAGTTTCATATGGCAGTTTTTCACCATCCCTCCTGGAACAAAGAAAGTGAATGCAAAATATGCCACCTGCCTCATCTGTGATCACACATTGTCGAGAGGCACAGAAAAGAAGTACAGTATGGGGAACTATACAATGCATCGTCACATGAGCAGGTGGCATCCCTTGAACTACAGCCGGGCTGAGTTAAGGGATCTTGTAGACAATCCGACGGCAACTCCTGTGGCAAGATCTACATCCACATTGTCTTTGACGGGAAGAGAGGCACAAGAGACTGTGCCAAACATCCAACCTAACTTCCAGCACATAAAGTTATCTTGTGTTTACTGTGGTGAAATGCTGTCATATGGCAACATGAGTGTCAACCTCATGAACATTGCATATGAAAATCATAAATGCCCTAATGCACCCAAAAAGTAATTTTCTTTTTTTTGCTCCAGTTGAGCCGTTTTGAAAGCCTGTTTTTTGTTGTCTCCCCTCCATAAAAAAAACAAAAAAAACATAAAACAGTTCTAAAAATACAAAAAAATCAAAAAATGTTCAAAAAATAAAAAAAAAAATATAAAACACCAAAAACAAAAAAAAACAGTTCTTTTCAGAACTACCTCCCCTTTCAAACAAAATTGCTAGAATGTTTATCACTCTGGCAAGCTCTATTTCTTTTGGTTCGCTTCAAGTTCGCTGACCGGTTCGCGAACTTTAAGCGAACTAAAAAAATATTTTTTTAAAAAAAAGAAGAGTTAGTATAAGGGAAGTAATCAGAGAATAATGTAAAAAGAAAGACAGCTAGAGAGAGTAAATGAGAGATAGTGTCAATGACATCATCAGCAGTGCATTGCGGGTAAAAAGAGTGGAAAACATTTACCTTATAATTCTTGTTACCTTTTTTAAATATTTTTTCATACTTTCAATCTGTAAAACAAAGAACAAACATTTCAAAAAATATTAAAACATGTATTTAAAAATTAGAAAAGACAAGGGAAAAGGTTCAAAAACAAACAGTTTTTCAACAACTTTGACATTTACAGAAGTCTCTGCTTCTCTACGTTCACTACACAATCCTAAAGATATATATTCGAAAGAAACTGTATCTTGATGTTGCTGAACTGAGGCCTATTTTGGAACATGATGTTTTTCTTGCACTGCTAATGTCTCACAATAGTGATGCAATAGCAGCGCAAAAAAGATGTAAAGCCATAAAAAAATTGTGTCTAACATTGTAAATGATTGTTTTAGGATGCAAATAAGATGTGTGCTTTCAAGAGCTTTCTTTGAGGTGAGGCCTCTTTTTTTTATAAAAAAAAAAACACTACCCAGAAGTACAGCACTCTAAGCATTAAAATTGATATTTACAGAACTCAGCTTACCCATATGTACCACACATTTCTAAATGTATATCATAAGGACAAAAAGCATAACATTAATTATACATGTTAAATGGTTTATTTTTGCTGTTCTCAGAATGTATCAAATTTCACTTAAATCAGTGACTTGAAGGTATTCATCATGTAACAGCGGGGGAAAAAAAACACAATCAAAATGACTGTGTTTAAAAAACCCATACAACCTAAGAAATCTGATTTCAAAACTTCTTAAAATTAACTTACTTTCAATGACGTCGAAGGATCTTCTATAAACAGCATCCACTCTGTTGTGCTTTAAATATTTTCAGCCCGCCACTTTCTGAAAGAAAACCTCCATCGATACGTGAAATATGTTACATAGAAAAAAAACTTCTCTCATTATATCACATGTTTCCACTAGGCCAAATCATGTTGCCGCGATTCGCAAATCTTGTAATTCTTCCAATCAAATCCCGACATTTTCTATTTTCGCAACTTTCAAAAATAAAATATTTGAGATTATTTTCACAATCCTGGACTACTAATATCTTACTCTTCTTTGTCACTCATGTTCTCCTTTTCCTATGACACTGATACTGCTTACTATGAAGCAGACTTACTTGCATCAGGTTTATATAGTTGAATTTTTAATCGAGACAGCATTGCAGACTTACATTCCCTCTACTTAAAATTTTGGTTTTAAAAACACCAGGTAAGAATTTTTAAGGTCAAACGGCAATTTTTTTTTGAACGTTACAACAGAATCATTACAGAATGACCAGCCGTTTCCAGACTTTAAGTAAGCTGTATAATGTCCTGATGTAGTTGATGAACCATCGTGATAGATAATTGCTACAGTAACAAAAGTCCTCCCTGATATTGACAGCTGAGAAGCCACAAAATTTTTTATTAAAGTTGACAATTTTGTTCCATCAGGCCTACATCGTTGCATCATTAAAATGACATACTGGCCATATCTACGTATAAGTAATGTTGACATCATATCACATTTACATTGGCTACACTCCATGTTGTGATCCGCTGCATTTACTAGCTTATTAAAGGAGACTGATTTACTGTCTGGCAAAGTTAAATATATAAATCTTTCTGAGTCTACACTAGTAGTACTTGATACCATACAGTTCTCGCAGTCATGCTGCCATTGATAAGAAAGCCCAAACAGGTGATCTACATCTACACCCTCAACTTGCAATATATCAAGCATATACATTAAAAACTCCTGACAATCTTGCTGATTATTTTCAGAGAAGTCTGTTTGACCTGAACATTCATCTAACAGATAACGAACTTCAGACACACTTTCTACTTTTGTTCGATCAGTGCTACATTTCTCGAAAACAGAATTCAACAAACAGCATAAAATTTGTTCAGAATTCAACAGAATCTGTTCTTTTAAACTCTCTAGTGAAAAGAGAACATTAACCACTACATTTGCATAGCAGTTGACACCAGAACTGTTTTCAAATTGAAAACCGACAACATCTTCAACAGAATCCACTTTCTTTCTGCTAACAACTTTCGGTTCATTGACTTTTAGTCTTTTTGCAACAACCTCCCTACTATTACTACTATTTCTACGTTTCCGGCCTACCACACGTTTCTCAAACAAAGGATATTGAGGCAAATGTGGCGCATACTCTCTTCTTAACCTATTGTATTCCTTAACACAATCTAGATCCGCACAAATGTTTGTGACATCACAGTCAATCAAGTACAATCCCGATAAAGTTCTAACTCGCGACAATGCCACATATGCCATACCCTCCTTGAACACTGAACTGCCAATATTCACCAATGCACAGTCTACACTTAAACCTTGCGATTTATGGATTGTCACCGCATATGCCAAGCAAACAGGAAACTGTTTACGGCGAACATATAAGTCTTTAACAAGCAAAAACCTAGCAGAACAACGAGCAATTTTCTGTACTTCCTCAATGCCATCAAATTTAATTCGTAAAAATTCTATTCCATCTCTATTTCTGTATTTCTCAAAATCAACAACATTACCCATTGATCCATTTACCAGACCTCTTTCTACATGTAAATTCCGTCTCAAAATGATTCGGCAATTTAAACACACATTCAGAGTCTTTTCAAAACCCGCTGTCTTAGATATAGTCTTCTCTAATGAATCCAATTTTGATTTCAAATTATCTGACAAAATAATTGTTGATCCCATATGCTCTAATTTGTCGATAGCTTCAAGTTTCACAATCTCTTGCTTTTCTAAATTCAACATTTTGTTGTTGAAGATGGCACATTCTGCAAGAGTTGGCATGAGACATATCCCGGATTTCTTCTCAGTAATTTTCTGAAAAATATTCTCAGGCACAATCTCTTGTTTGGGATACAAATTTGACAGTAACCGTGCATTTAAAGCTTCTTTCCCATGCTCGGTCACTTTTCCAATTCTAATATCTTGTAGAATATTCTTGTAATCTTCATCCTTTGCCTGACGCATATTTTGATGCAGTTCTGCATAATTGAAGTTTAACCATATATTGACGTTGCCAATGCTCCCTAGGCACTTCCTGGTATCTTCATGCATGAGTATTTTGAACACAGGTTGACCTTTTACTGGTGTCAGCTGTAGAAGATCTCCGAAAACAATAATGTGTTTCCCACCAAATAAGACATCATATTCAGTTTTAAGTACTTCTTGCATTCTCAAATGCACAAAGGCAAGCATGACATTGGAAACCATGCTTACTTCGTCAATGATAAGTAGTTTCATTTTCCTCAAGACTCTTGAAACTTCACAGCAAGCATCTCCAGATAACTTGTTGTATTGTAATTTGTTGTCATGCTCCACCGGCAGCATCAATAGACGATGCAAAGTAATACCTTTAATGTTATGTGCTGCCAGTCCAGTAGGAGCGGTGACAACACAAGACAGCGATGACTCAGTCCTTTCCTGCAAATAACAAGAGATTGCTTTAATGAGGAAACTTTTTCCAGTTCCCGCTTCTCCACTCACGTACAGTCGGACAGGCTTCAACGACGTACACGAGCACTCTTTCTTCTCATGACTTAATCCGTGCTCAATTTCCTTGGTAACTTCATCATATATTTTCCTCTGCTCAACGTTGAGTTGTTTTTCCAAGTCTTGTAAGTTAACTGAATCCTCCTGAGCATGTGCCATGGCTCTTTCTACTTCATTCATAGCAGTGGCAGCTTCATTTTCGATAATAGGTCCTCCAAGTGGATCTTGACTCAATGAAACAGAACTCTGACTGTCCTGAGAACTGTCTCTGGCAATCTCGGCTGCAATCGTTGCTTCCTGCTCAATTTCCAAAGTTAGCATTTCTTGATATTTAGAAAAAGCAGGACATTCTATGGACTCCTTGGCTGCATTGAAAGAGTCTTCGTAACAGAGGAAATCTCCAAGCAGTTCCTCTTCTGCACGCCAAGGCTTGAAAAGTTGCAAAAGTGCTAAATAGAAAAACTCCTTTTTTTCTGGAGATTCGCCACTTAATTTTCGATGGTTTACTAATTGGCATTTTCTTTGCTTGACCAGGCATCCCTCACTTCCAATTACAGCATACACTCCTTTCTCAATATCTTCTTTGATGTTCCTCTTGAATATATAATTTTGGAGAACCTCATATAGACAAACATTCTCAAGGTGACTGCTTCGATTTGGATAATATGTATCCAACATGTTGGTCTTCAAAATGTCGGTACTGTTTGGTTCCTTTACTGCCAAATACTCAATTTCCCGAACAGGTTTTAGAACTCGATTTCGCGTTGCAGCAAGACCAAGACTCGCCCAAACGAGACTCCTGGATTTGGCATAGAGACTTGCTGAAGACAATCGATCAGAACATTCGTAAGCTCCGATTTCTCGATGCGACAACATCTTCAGACTGAAACTGTACAACTTCTTGCTGAGGCTCTTTTCATGGGAAATGTCCTCCCACATATCCTTCAGTTCGGTCTTTTCTTTTTTGGTGATGTAAGATGTCACATACCGAGCCACTGCCATACAGTTGTCAGCCACAAACTGTATATCCATGTTCGCATTCCACATGGACAAAATCACTGGGTTGTAGTCATTGATGTACTTGGACTCTTCGTTCCTTTTCAAATTGTATGTATTCTTGGGTGATTTCCTCGTCACATTATGTCGCAGCGAAGACATCAAACTGTTCACTCTTCCTTTAGAAATCACCGGTCGTGGAAAGTTGAAACGACATTTGGTGTAGAACTTGTCCTTGTTTCTGAATTTACGACGACAGTACTTCCCACAACGATGGCTTTGGAAACGTAGAACTTGTTCTCTTAGACTTTTCTTCTCCGTTGCGTTTGGAACAGCACATGTAGAATACTGTTCGATGAAATTCATCACTAAGTCATCCGGATCTGTTCCAAATTTAGGTGCATCCTTGATCCACAGCAACATATGTATATGAGGGGCACCTCTTGCTTGATACTCCTTTCTCCAGAAGAAATCCAACACCTCTCCAAGAGGTGGATTCTTTTTATTTGTGATGAAAGACATCATAGCTTCAAATCTATGATTGAAGTACCTGCATACATTCACAGGATCCAAAGAACACAGTTCTCCAGGTGTCTTGAATTCAATGTTTTCAATATTTCCATTTGCCTCTCGTAGAAATTCAAGTAAGTCATCCCAGCCATACTCGGCACAGCTCAGAGTGAGGAACCATGTCGGAGTTCCTAAGTTCCTCAGCATACATTTTAAATCACCATGACGACGGTACCAGTACTCATTAGTACCACGCTGACACGCCATGAGATTAATTAAGTGAGAATCCAAAATACTGTCTTGGACATTGACTTTATGCATAAAGTCACTTGCCGAGATGTTTCGCATCTGTATACCACTTTTTAAGATGTGGTTCACTGCATATGAAAGTCCAGACAGATCGCTTTCAAACAGGAGATGAAACAAATAGGGAATGCATTGCCGAAACCTAGGATCTTCTGCATACAATCGTAAAGTCCGGTATTCAGACGCAGGAATTTCACGAGGTCGCTCATCATATCTTCCTCCTTGACCTGTCGGAAATAGCTGTGGGAAACACCGAGCTTCCAAACTTTCCTCCCAAACACTAATGGGACTCCCTTTGGCTTGTTTCATTTGAAACAACTCAATAGCATTCCCCATGACTTCCTTGGAATGCAAAGGATGAACACTATAATGTTCATATATTTCTTCACTTTTAGAGGCCTCTAGTTTCTCAATTTGGCCAGCACACAAATCGCTATCCTCTTCATCACTTACTTCCTCTTCTGCAACATATACATTCTTATAGTACTTATTATTTTTCTTCAAATACACTGTTGCCTTTTTGACTTTCCTAACATCCACTAAATCTTGCCATATTTTCTTATTCTTTGTCGGAACCCCATTAACCAAGATAACCAGAGGTTCCTCTTCCACTTTTTCTATTCCAATTGTGTTAATGTTTTTGTTCAAATCTAGAGGCAAATAAACAACTCTTCCCTTTAATCCTCTCTGTAAATCTGCTGGAGGCAACTTCCCTGTCTTTGGCTCCATTCTTACAATAGCCTGAAAGGGATGGATACTTTGAATCAAAATAGATTCATAAGTATTTAAATCCTTCAATTCAGAAGGAATCTCAACCAATTCCAGATTATTATGAACTGCCCTAGCAGGCATCTGGTTTTGATTTAATTTATTACAACAATAAGTACACACACGTTGATCCGATCCTAAATCAAAATAATTTTCTACCATCAAGTATGTGGCTAAATCCTTCCATTCACTATTATTTTCCCTTTCACTTTTTGCATATAAATCCACTACCTTAGTCTGATTCTTATAATAAGTGCGTCGACAACATACACAAGTGAAATTAGGCCTCTCACTTGATTTCATCTGAAACGTGGCAATTTCCTTCTGAAAATTATCTGTACTGGAAACCTGTACATTATCTTCCACATTACCCTCTACTTCAGGGTCAATTTGAACATTCTCATCTTTACTACCAAAGTAACAAAACTCAATTTCTTCACAAAGATTCTTCACATCTATTTCAGAACCATGCAAAAGAGCAGCACATAACTGTTTAAGCATAATTGCTGGACTCTTAGCATAATACAACATTCTCACTAAATTTCTCACTTTATTATGATGCACTGCTAGCATCCTGAAATGATGAAAAACACTCTGGCATACTCTCCTGGAAAGACAAGCCAGTGAATGACCACGCAAACCTGTCATTTGTCTCACTCTGCAAGGATCTAAATTTTGCAACAACTTCATTTTCTGCTTCAAACTTTTCTTATTAAATGTCCGTATAAAATCACAAAGCAAATTGATGGAAACCTGTCGCACACTGCAAATAGAACTACACTTCCAAATGTACACAGGACCCTTAGGACGTCTTCCTAAAACCTCATCACTTAGCGCCTCTTCTGTCTCTGTTGTCACAAGTTGTTCTTTTTCAACTGGACAACCATCCTTCACTTCATAAGCTCGACCATTGATGTCAACTGCATGCACCAAATCATTATCCTGAAAATAAGTCTCTTCATTAAAAAATGCCTCAGAACTTGAACTATGCATCCATTCTCCGGAAAAAACTTCACAAAAGTTAGTACGATTTACTACTCTCTTCCATCTACTTTTTGTTTTGAAATCAGAAATTACCTTGCTTAGTTTCCTAATTCTATTGATTACCAAAATAAACAACTTTCGCTTGATTTCAAAAGCATGATCAATAATTTTCTCTACATTTTTCTTCTTCCTATAAAATGCCGCTTTCTGTTGGCCTTTCTTTTTAATATTTTTCAATAAATTAACTAATATCCTATTACGGAACATTCGTTGTCGAATGTCCCTAAACTGTTGTTTCCTTCTACTATCATGCACAGAGTTATCTCTTCCTCTACCAGTAACATTTGTGATGTGTCTCTCCTTTCCATTTAAATTACTTTTTTTTTGGTGAACAGACACATTTTTTTGTGCAAAATTTTTTTTACTACAAATATTTCTTAAGAATGATTTCGTGCTCTTACCCGGCCCTTTCTTGGTGTTTTGACAAGTATTTGGGGAAGAGGACTGCTGCAATAAAACATCATCCTGCTGTCTTTGACGTTTTCTAGCCTTTCGTATTCGACTTCTGGAAGGCATTTTCCAAACTATGAAAGAATCTGCAGTTGAATCTGTGAAAAAATATAATATAAAATATTATTAACCACTATTACCAAACAGTAAATAAATAACAGTCATCTAAAACTTAATGCCGTACTAATTATTTAACATAGCAAATATTTTCCACCAGCACTGCATCACAAAAATGACACTCAATGGTACAAAACAGGCATACAACACTCATAAATCACTCCCTAATATTTTAAATCATTAATTCAGGATGACGATAAGATGTAGCCTATCTAAAGGTTTGTTTAGGCCCAGATCTTTGGACTGGGGTGAATGTGTGTCATTGATCCACATTCAGTCCATCACCTGTTTTGTTTATTTGAGGTGAGGCCAACACATGGTTGCAGATAAGATTTTCACTGAAAAAAAACCAAGGTAAAAAAACATGTGAAGGCCTACCAATGAAGTAAATCATTAAATGAAAACCAATACATTTCTGGGAATATGCACTACTAGTGCTTCATAAGATGTTTTGGGTCATATTTATAAGTTATTTGAGTATCTAGTATGCTATTTTACATTCTTCATGGTGCAAATTTATTGTAAATACGCTCCCACCTGCGGTTGGCAAATTTAGATTTTGATTATGGGAGTTAGATAGGCATGTTAATAATTTCCCAAAAATGGTATATAACCCCAAACAAAAACAACAAGTGATGGACTGAATGTGGATCAATGTCACACACTCCCCCAGTCAAAAAATCTGGGCCCAAATCCATCGTTTTTTGCACATTCGGTCCATCACCTGTTGTTTTTGCAATTCCGATATAACCCCAAACAACCTTTGTAGCAAATGCTCTTAGCCATGTTATCCACCTCCCATTGGATAACATGGCTAAGAAGTGCTTGCAAATGTGATAAAAAAAGGCCTGCAATGCATGAATATCGCAGAAAAATCAGCGATATTCATGCATTTTCCAGCAAATGCTCTTAGCCATGTTATCCACTTCCTATTAAATAACATGGCTAAGAACTGCTCAGGGCACCATGAGGAACGCTTTCCATTTAAAAAGGGAAAAATAACATCAAAGACACTAAAATGCCTTCTAAATATGAACCCAAACAACCTATGAAGCAATGTGGAAAAAACTGCCGCAATGCATGAATATAGCAAAAAAATCAGCGATATTCATGCATTTTCCAGCAAATGCTCTTAGCCATGTTATCCACTTCCTATTAAATAACATGGCTAAGAACTGCTCAGGGCCCCATGAGGAACGCTTTCCATTTAAAAAGGGAAAAATAACATCAAAGACACTAAAATGCCTTCTAAATATGAACCCAAACAACCTATGAAGCAATGTGAAAAAAAACGGCCACAATGCAAGAATATAGCAGAAAAATCAGCGATATTCATGCATTTTCCAGCAAATGCTATTAGCCATGTTATCCACTTCCTATTAAATAACATGGCTAAGAACTGCTCAGGGCCCCATGAGGAACGCTTTCCATTTAAAAAGGGAAAAATAACTTCAAAGACACTAAAATACCTTCTAAATATGACCCCAAACAACCTATGAAGCTCTAACAGTACATATCCTGAAATTTAATTCATTTCAAAATTCGTTTTTAAACACAGCATATAAATCAATTGTATACCTGCATTCATGAAGAAATAACTAAAAATGTCCTTGAGACACATGAAAGTGTTTTCTGGAATGCCCTAGCACCATTTTTGGGACACTATTAACATGGCTAGGTAACTCCCATAATCAAAATCTAAATTTGCCAAGCACAAGTGGGAGCGTATTTACAAGACACTTGCCCCATGAGGAACACTTTACATTTTAAAAGGCGAACACAACATCTTAGACACTCAAATACCTTATAAATATGGCCCAAAACAACCTATAAAGCTCTAGCAGTACATATCCAGAAATGTAATTGATTTCTTAAATCGTTTTTAAAAGCAACATATCTGTTTCAGCTTACATAACAGACCATGAAATGGCCTCCATGTATTACAATATCTTGTGTTACTGCATGCCAGAATGTTACACCAAATATGCAATTATAATTTCTCTATGAAACTAATTCTATTAGTATATCACTAGAGACAAAACCACATTTTAAAAACACAGCTTTCTTCATCATTTTCTCCTTAAATCATACTATTCTCTATCTAAATTAAATAAATCTTTTCTCACCTTAGCAAATATTTTTTGAGTTTTGAAAACAGTCTCAGAAATACACCAAATTGTCTTCAGCAGAAGAAAAAGGATGCACTCCAAAGGCTGCAGCTATTGAAAGCACAGAAATACAGATATTCTTTTCACATATCTCTCATATTAGCCAATCATACCTCTTCCCTCACTTTTTTCAAATCAAAACCCTTCCCCCCTCTGCCCTGTCTGCCTTGTTTCCATAGCAACCACCTCCTGGAAGACCTCTCATGTTTGCAAATTCACAAAACAATGTTTCAATTGAACTCTGATCTCTCAGTGCACCTGCGTATCCAGTGCAATCTTTCATTAATTGTTTCTTCCTTGACCATTCAAATTACATCTTTCAAAGAACACATCCATGCACCCTAACTTTCTATTTTCCGAAATGGAAATGCACCAATCACTGCTAATGAATCATTAGCATAGTAAAACCACAGTTTTTTTTCTTTAGAAACTCCTACTGTTTCAACTTCCCTTTCATTACCACACTTCATCTGACTGCAGAACAACCTTCTTCCACCATGTTTAACGTCTGGATTGTTGGACATAGTTACATCCACTGGGCTCAAAGGTATGCTGAGAGCAGAAATTTACACAACCTCAATTTACAAGATGTGGAAATTAACTGGTTGGGCCAAAGAGGATTAAAATGTCACCAATTGATTCCATTGGTGAAAACCTTTATGCATTTGCCAAAACCTGACCTGTTAATAGTGCACTGTGGAGGTAATGATTTGGGCACTTTGACAGGGGTAGGTCTGGAAATGCTTTTAAAGGACACCTTGGCGCAATTAATGGCACTTTTTCCTCAAACTGCCTTGGTATATTCCAATATATGCCAAAGACAGAAATGGAGGTGGTCCAACCAATTTTGTCCACAAATTGAGAAAGCGAGGAAGCATGTAAACAAATCTGTTTCAGCTTACATGAGAGACCATGGAATGGGCTCTCTGTACAACAACAACTTGCGTTACTACATGCAAGATATCTACAGAGGAGATGGAGTTCACTTCTCAGATGAGGGCAACAGAATTTTCATTCTGAATTTAAGACTGTGCATTGGTACCTACTTATAAGTACCTAAATGTACCATAAACCCAAAAGCTCTTCTCAGAGCTACCCTACATCTGATCACTCACAATTATTATTTTTCTCTAACTTTTTTCACTAATTTTCCACAAAATTCGCTCCCCGGAGCGCTACCCGGTTCGCTAACCGAAAGCTAACCTCGCGGAATTTTTTTAAAAAACATTTTTTTTCCCGCACATATAAGCCTCCTCAGCCACGCTCAGAAAACCTAGGGGGTCAAGATAAGTCTACCATGACCCCTTCTACCCATTCTAAACATTATTTGCCCTCCATCTTGTATCTTAATGCGAACGAAACACAAAATGGTGGACTCCCGTGACGCTTAAGGTTCGCTAACCGGGCAGCTTCCCGGAAAGCGGTCCTAAAAAAAGGCGGGAAAGTAATTTACAGAAAAACGACTAGAGACACTCTCACCAAATATAGATTAGCTCATACTACATAACAATCCCTTCCATTCTCACAAATTTCATTGAAATTCCATTTAGCCATTTAGCCTGTAGACCTCTCCAAGTACCGTGAGGTCAATTACTTCACAAAACACATCTGAATTGTTGGAATTGACAACCAATGAAAATGTTACTTTCATTTTCTACTTTTATTACCTGACATTTGATTGGTTATATACCTGTATATATATAAAGGGAGAGAAGGAAACACAGCCATTTTGACTACTACTTCTTGTTGTACCTCCTATTTCAAAAGCTTCAAAAAACTTCAACTTCTTTGTGAAGGTAAGTTATAATTTAATATATTGTGCACTATGACTTAATATAGTAGACTTTTTCTGCTAGATATACACTATCCCTCTGTAGTAGTAATGTATTTAGATAGACTTCTCTGTTATAGTTATCAATGGAGTAAGGCTTGTCTTGGTTAAATCACATACACTTTTTTATAGTCCTATTTCCACTCTCATACTATACACTGCCAAAAGATAAATTCACTGATAAAAACTGCCTATCTAAAATTAATCCCAACAGTGCCCTATCTCTACTAATATATATTTTCTTATTCAAAATTTCAGGCAAAATGGAAGGCGAACAACAAGTTTCATTTTCGATTGAACTGAAGGAGAACAGCCAAGACAAACTTGATGACTTTATGGATGACAGTAGAGACCACGAACTTCTACAATGTGTTGAAGCAGTAGACAACTTGCTTCAAAATGAAAAACAATTACACCCTATAATAAATTATGACATTTCTGACAATGAAATGTTAGAAAATTTAATAAAATATGAAACACAATCATAATAAAAAAAAAATAAACAAAGAAAACAAAAAAAAACAAGAAAAACAACAAACAATTAACATACAGTATTAGAAAAGTCTTTCATTCTTTTATCCATAAAGTTCGCTGCCCAGAAAGCTATCCGGTTCGCGAACTTGGCGCTTACCACGCAAAAAAAAATTTTTTTTTTTGGACCCTCTAGGCCCTTTTAAAACCTCCACATAAAACCTAGGGGGTCAACGAGGATCTACTATGCCCCCTTATGGTAATTTCCCCCTTTGTTTTGGCCTCCTCTTGTCTCTCGATCCTACCGAGAGACAAGATGGCGGCCGCTCCGGACTGTTTAGAATGTTGACAGACACCGGAGGGCCAATCAGCTTCTCATCGCAAAGTTCCGTTACGCGAAAGGTTCGCTAACCAGATAGCTGCCCGGAGCGCTGTTACAGATATATATCTTGATTTAAACGTTAATTTCTCAAAATCTATTGAAGCACATATATTGAGACCTAGCAAAGGCACATCGGGCTAACAGTCCCTACAATTTTGCCAAATTTCGTGAAAATCCATTCAGCCGTTCGGGCTAAAAGTGAGTCCAACCGCCCTATGGAAAATAACATGGGAAAAACGCGTTTTGGGACCCCCCTTTTTTCTCGGCCCCCCCTTGACGAACCCCCCCCAAATTTCCAGGTGCTGCTCAGAAACAAAATGTGCCATTTTCCTGAAAATTTCAGCCAATTCCGTCCACAAACGCCAAAGTTATTAGGCATAGAATTTTCAAAAGTCCCATAGAGAAAAAATCCTAACTATATATACCTACTGGCGACCGCCAGTAGGTAATATATATATATATATATATATATATATATATATATATATATATATATATATAAAATACTTCTTGCCTGAAACATTTGCTGCTGAGGCCTGAGTTTCCTTCTTCGCCTGGCGTTTGCTTGGAAGTGGTGGGAATCGTTTTGAATATATATATATATATACACATTACCTACTGGTAGTTATAGTTAGGACCTATTATCCAGGAAATCCGCAACATTCTATTCCCAATAACTTTGGCACCGATTGATGAATCTTTGCTCTGGTCCGCTCCTATCCTGAAAGTTTCGGGGTGATTGGTCAAGTGGGGGCCGAGAAAAAAGGGGGGTCCCAAAACGTGTTTTCCGCATGCAATTTCCTATAGGACCTTTAGCCACAGCTACAGCTCGAACGGCTGAACGGAATTACGTCAAATTTGGCGAAGGTAGTTCCTGAGAAAATTACAGTTAAAGTCATTTATATATCTATGTGCGCGATGGATCCGCGGAGGATGCGAGGATTGTCATCGTACCATAAGCGTACTGTCCCGATCATGCGCTGAATGCTTATTGGCTTTCAAGTGGTTGTAAACATTCGAAACCAGGAACTGCTGGCAGCCATTTTGTGCATCGATAGAAGTGAGAATGAGTAAGTCAGTGGAATATGTGTGCAAAACGGAAAAAGGGGGCAGGGTAGAAATAATTTTACCCTCTAGACCTGCTTAGGGGGTCCCAGAAGGACCCCCAAGGGCCACATTTTTTTTTAAACCCTGCAGGTGCGTGTAGGGTGCGTGGACTGTGCCATAAAATAAATAAAATATAACTGAGTTTTTTTTAATAACTCGTCTCCGTGGGGTTAAATACCCGGGGCAAAATTATGAAATTTATGTGGGGCCCAGAGGGGCCCCCCAGCCTCGGGGACCATCACTAAGGCTAAAAAGAAAAAATGGTTCGGGGAGGGGTCGAAGGTCCTCAAAGCTGCGGGGACCATCACCCTTCGGGCTTCATTTATTGTGGGAGGGGGACTACGTGGCCCCTCTCCTGGAGCCCTTGAGGGCCCCGTAACCCCCCAAGACTACAAAAAAAATCGTGGCTGGGGAGGGGGGGCTGTAAGGTCTCCAAAGCCCCGGGGACCACCACTCCCAGGGGCTTTATATATTGTGGGAGGGCCAGCTTTTGAAGTGTCCCGTGCTGCCCATCCCGCCCTCCCATAGCAAGGAAATCTGTTCTCTCTTTCAAAATCTAAATCAGATTGCTTTTCCACATGGAGAGCTGCATGTTAGTAGCTCCTGATGTAAAAAAAGTAATGCCGGCTCCCAAATGCATAGAAAATTTGCAGCAAAGGGGCTGGAGTTGCGCAGACTACAGATTATGAGTCGTGCATCCAGCAAGTGCACACCAGGGGGCCCCACTGAGCGCTGCGCTTGGTGCGCAACTTTTACTTTGTCCGTGAAAAAATAGCCCCTATCAGTACTTTCAAATATTTCCGGGGATCATATCCACTGGGTCTTATAAAAAATGTTGGTGACTGTGAGGGGAGCCACAATGCCCCATGGTCCCACAGGCTTCCCGTGTTCTTCTGGAGCTGGCATTGCTTTTCCACAAGGGGAGATGCTAACTTGCATGTAGAAATGCAATCTTCTTTGGATTTTGAAAGTGAAAACAGATTTCACTGCTCTGTCTTTCAAAATGCAAACTAAGTTTGCTATGGGAGGGCAGAAGGCTTGAGACCCTCACCTTCTCATAGCAAACAGCAGTGTCCCGCGGGTAGGCACCCCGGGACACTGTAGGAACCGGCCCTGAGCATGGCGGTCCCCAGGGCCCTCAAGGGCACCAGACGGAGGGCCACGCAGCCTGCCTCCCACAATACACAAATTCCCGGGGGGTAGCGGTTCCTGGGGCTTGAGGGGCGTCGTTGAGGTCCACACTCTTCTAATTTTGTAGGGGGGGCCTTTGACGCGAAAGTGGTGCAAGGGGGTTGTAAATCCGGTACACAGTGCTTTGTTTTACTTTGCTTTCCTTTCTGTCATGTAGAGGATCCAGTTAAAATATAACAGCTTTTGTAGAGCCAGTACCTTTCAACCCTACCCCCAAAAGGCTGTCTATTACCATAGTAACACTTCATGGAATACATATGTGAGCACAGAGGTTAGAAGTTCACCACAATATGTTGCTAAATTGTTAAAATTCTTTGTGCAACTCTGTACATCCTAACACCAATGTTCAAACAAATAGGTTTGATCCATTTTTTCCTGGCTGCCAAATAAGCGGGACAAAAAAATAGCATGTGTGCGATGTCCTCCTTCATACCTTCACTACACATGCCACAGCTATCGTTGCCATTTATACTCCACTTTGCTGTGCGGCTTATTAACATCAATGATCCATATCTAAGCTTTAGGTATAGGGTTTTTGCTAAGGGGGGATTTACTTCATTCAGAAAGGGCTCAAAACATGGCTCTATCTTGAACAAGTAAAATTCTTTTGTCAAGAAACCATTAGATAGATCACTAGTTCTCCTTTCATTCATGTAGGCCCAAAAGGAGATTTTTGAAATCCTTTTTGAGCATGTAGTGCAGTTGGATTTGTCCAAAAATGGGCTAGTCCAACCCTCTCCAACCATGCTCTAATATGGGCATACCATGTGATGCGGTTAAAAGCATCCAATTCCTTTATCTCCACTAGAGCTATTCTATAGTGTATCAGGTCAGGTATGGTCCATAGCCTAACCCATAACATTAATGGTCTTAATATGGCATGATGATCTGTCCGCTTCATATTTAAATCAAGAAGCATTGGTATTATTGGAGTATCTACTGGTAGTTTCAGGAGTGCTCTATAAAATTCATTCTCCCTTACCTCGAAAGATTTTTTACAAAGGGGTCCCCACAGCTCGGCCCCGTATAGTGCTGCCGATTGTGCTTTGGCCCGGGAAATTTAAAGTGCCAGTAGCACAGCTTTGTTCCAGCTGTCTCTATGCCTCTTTAGTATGGGGCGACTGTTCTGCGTTAGCACTAACTTACTTTTTTCTATCTGTGATTTCCACAGCATTTTGGTATCAAAGGATACACCCAAGTATATAAAAGTTTTAACGTGTTCGAGCTTTTGATTATCTAAAACCAAGTTTCCCTTGAAGGAGCTATGTGGATTTATTGCCATGTACTTGGTTTTGCTGGTGTTTATCTCGAGGCCCTTTGTGTTACAATATGAGTGGAAAGTATTTAGTAGTGTTTGCAACCCTCTAGGCGTTTGGGATATCAGGATGGTATCATCTGCAAACAGCAAGGAAGACACAATTTCACCCCCTATCTTTGGTGAATCATTTTCACACTTGCCTAGGAAGGTTGGCATATCATTAACAAACAGGGAAAAAAGGGTTAGGGCAAGGACACAGCCTTGGTACACCCCCCTTTGTATTGGAATCTCTTTGGTCAGCTCGCCATCTGGTCCCCACCTCACTTTCGCAAAGTTGTTGTGATGGAGTCTTTGTACCTGCTCCAAAATATTTTTGGGTAAACCCTGTTTGGCAAGCGCCTTCCATAGCAAGTGTCTGGGAATGAGGTTGAATGCGGCCCTAAGATCAACGAATGCCACATACAAATGGCCTCTCTGCAAATTTACGTATTTCCAGCTTAGGCAGCAGAACCTGAATTGCTGATCTATTGTGCTTACTCTTGCCCTGAAGCCCGCTTGATGTTTGCTAAGGATGTCTCCTTCATCAATCCTTTCGTTGATCCAATTTAAAAGGTGCCTGGCATACATTTTTTGTTGTATATCTATTAGACTTATCGGGCGATAGTTCGCGGGATCGCTCCTGTCGCCCTTTTTAAAATTACAGATAATTACTGCTCCCCTCCAGGTGTCAGGCATGCTGGCACCCGTAGCTATATGATTACACAAATGATTGAGGAATGGTCCCGAAATTTTGACATCGTGCTTGAACAAGTCTCTTGGAATGGAGTCGAGTCCCGGGGCTTTGCCAGATTTTACACAATTAATGGCTATGTCTGTTTCCCTAGAGGTGAATTTTAAAATAGGCTCAAGTGAGTTTGGGGATGTTGCAGAATCCGGTTCGATCCCTGGGTCAAATGCTGCATATAAGTTTGTAAAATGAACAACCCAGGTCTCTTCTTCCAAAAACACATCTCTATTAGACTTTTCCCCTCTATTATTATGTGCAACAATTTTCCAGAAGAAAAGGGAGTTCTTGCTCTTTGCTGCACTCAGCAAGTCTGCCCATATTGCCTCATCCCAGTTTTTCTTGGCAGTCACAAGTGTATTTTTATACTTCTGCCGTGCTTCCCTCACCTTAGAGCTATGGCATTTGGTTTTGATCGCTATTACTAGCTCAGTTTTAACGCAGCGGCAAGCTTTGTTGTACCAAAGTTTCCCCATTCTTTTTTTATTCTTATTTGCAGAGTCTGATCGAAATTGCTTACTTATTAGTGGGGTTATTTCTAATATGAATCTTTTATGAAGTTCTAAAAATTGATTCCCCTCGAGTTCTATTATTGCTACTATATAAGTTGTGAAGATGTTTGCAAAAGTTTCATATATTTTTACAAGTTTCGTGTTGTTATCCAATGTCTGTGCCCATTTAACGGCACGACGATTATTGGCCATAATTATATTGTCACTAATATCTAGAGCAGGAGATTTATGGTCCAATGAAATAGATATAAGATCTCTTTTTAATGTTAATTCGAGTGGCTGACTTTTTTTTACTTTAAAGTCTACTACATATTTCCAAAGTTCTAAAGACAGGACTACATAGTGTATCTTGCTTTCCATGTCCTTCTTAAAGAATGTGGGAACCCTCAGGTGTATCAGAAGTATGTCGACCATTACATGCTCTTAACCCATGCGTGGTCATTAGACTTGTTATTTGAAGCTCCAGAGGTGTGCATGCAACCTGCTTCACGCTCGATAACTCAGGGATCTCATTTACCACATCCTCATCCTCGTGGATACAGTCCAACCCTTTTATTGGTTCATACTCACAGTTGAAATCACCCCCTAAGATTAAGCCTGTGTCCATCAGTGTTTTACTTATGATCTGGTCCAATTGGGCGAATACCTGTGATTCCTTAGACGCCGGGCCAGGTCGATTGTATACGTTATAAATATTCAAAACCCTATTGTCGCTGGTCACTATTTGTATGCCTAATATATCAAGGGAGTTTGTCTCTATTTGTTTTATAGTGCCATTAATGGTGACTTGTACCCAAATTAGTAGTCCCCCTGATGGCCTACCTTTTTTGGACGCAATTGCATCGGTACAGAAGGTTTTATATCCTACTCGATGGATCGTTTTAGTGGCCCAGGTTTCCTATAATAAACATTTGTCACTTTTTTCGACATATTCGTTCCAACATGTGTCTTTTGTGTTCTTTATCAATCCTGCAATGTTCCACAAGATTATTTTTAAACTTGCACTATCTTTTACATAACCACATGGTCCTTTAGTCCCACTTGAGAAAGTGATCAGGGCATTTATTGGGCGCGGCATCTCCACGACCATTACAACCAATTTTTTCCCTATTGCTACTTATATTTTGAGATGTTTTGTGATTTGACCCTATATCGTCTCCTCCCTTCACCTTCAGTGGACTTTTCTGTTTGAGAGGCGGGGGCAGTCAATCCACTCCATCTAGCTGTGACAGCGCCTGGAATCTATTTTGTGTCACTACTGAAAATGCCGTACTGTTACTATTACCTCTTGGGACAAGACGATCATTTGGGAGCTGCTGAGATCGATTTCTGTAGAAATATCCCAGTGATCTAAGTGTCATACCTTGGTCATCTTGGGACAAAGAGGCAGCTCTTAGCAGAGCATAATTGGCAAGATGTTGGTTACTAAAATTAATGATAATGCACTCACCATTAATATTCTTGTGGGATCTGCCTATGCAGGAGACTCTTCTAGTGGTTAGGTTCTGGTGTGCTAAGGCCATTGGGTACCCACACTGTTGGTTAAGCCACAACAGAGTTTTATTTTTCAATGAGTCGTGTGATTCTAACTTACTTGGGTGACCAGTCACTCTAACTGGAGGTACGTTAGTTAATACTGCCACAAACGGTGCACATTCTGGTGGTAGATCTGGGTTTGAGGTAGCCTGGCAGATTTCACTTGCAAGTACTACACCTTGTCTTTTGTCTGAACTAGTTGATTGCAATGGGTTTTTGCGCACCGGTTTTGGGACAGCAGATACCACAGGTACTACAGGTACTGCTGGTTCTACTGTGCGCAATCCCCCGTTTGCAGACTTAAGAATTCCATTATTGTCCCCAGAACCCTTTGCAGCAGTGTTAACACTACTAGTTGTGTCAATGTGAGAGCCCAAAAGTGCTCCTAATCTCACTACTTCATTCGCGATTAGGTCTAGTTTGACCATTAGGGGCTCAATATCTTTTCCAGTAGTAGCAGGAGGTGATTTTGCTCTTTTATTATTGCGGCCCCCACCCTGTTTAGTTTGTGTGTTCTTGCGAGTTCTCAGTACTCTCTGTGTCCTCGGGGCCGGGGGCGGGGTGCACTGTGCTGGAGGGTCAGGGGAAACAGCTGTTTTATCCTGGTTGGGTGGGGATGCTATGAGTGAGGGGGTTACATCTTCCGTATTTATTAAGACCGAATGGTCTAGGATACAACTATTATCCAGTGTAGAGACTGGTACCAAAATAGATGACGTAGGTGGTGAGGCAGATGGAACCCCCCGGCCTAGCGATTTACGTCGTTCACTATTTATTTTGCTCACAACTCTCACAAGATAGTTATCTAAGGTGGCTGGTGCAGTGGAAGTTTTGGGAACTTTAGCTTTCGACATTTTAGTAGTGGCAGGGATTTCTAAGGTTGTCACTTGCAACAAAAAAAGTCCATCAGAGGAACCAAACCACTGTGTGATATGCTTCGCTTACCTATGCGGCCTAAGACCTTATGAATTACACATTTATACAAGCATACATAGTAAATGAGAAAGTCTCACGGTATCAAGGGGCCAGCAGCAATGTTCAACGGTCAGGGTCTATGGCCCAGCCCTGTCTAGATCTGTCCCGGACTGTCACAGACTGTCCGCTCTTTGTCCGGGCGGAAGAAGCTTGGTCGTACTTAGCGCCTCCGGGCGCGGAAGTGGATGTGTGGGGGGTCGGGAAGACAAGCCGGGGATTCTGGTAGTGGTAGTCTTTGTCCCCCCGCTCGGCGGCCGTGCAAGGGTGTGACAGCAGTGGCGGCGGGGGGGAACAGTGACCCAGGCAGCAAGCGCTCACAGCGCGACTCAAAGTGCAGCTTCTCGGCAGTGTTCAATTCCCCGATGTCAGCAAAAAGGCTCCCGCTCACCAGAGGAAGCTTGGTCGTATTTAGCACCTCCGGGCGCGGAAGTGGCTGTGTAGGGGGTCGAGAAGACAAGCCGGGGATTCTGGGAGTGGTAGTCTTTGTCCCCCTGCTCGGCGGCCGCGCAAGGGTGTGACAGCAGCGGCGGCGGGGGGGAACAGCGACCCAGGCAGCAAGCGCTCACAGCGCGACTCAAAGTGCAGCTTCTCGGCAGTGTTCAATTCCCCGATGTCAGCAAAAAGGCTCCCGCTCACCAGAGGAAGCTTGATCGTATTTAGCGCCTTCCGGGCACGGAAGTGGCTGTGTGGGGGGTCGGGAAGACAAGCCGGGGATTCTAGGAGTGGTAGTCTTTGTCCCCCCGCTCGGCGGCCGCGCAAGGGTGTGACAGCAGCGGTGGCGGGGGGGAACAGCGACCCAGGCAGCAAGCGCTCACAGCGCGACTCAAAGTGCAGCTTCTCGGCAGTGTTCAAATTCCCCAATGTCAGCAAAAAGACTCCTCTTATTCAAAGAGGGTGCACTACGTGTCGAAGCAGATTTCTCAGAAGTTGTTACGATGGCCACGCATCATCGCAGAATCCTCGAAAGTTGAGTTTTAGAGGCGTTGGGGGGATGCCAATTTGTGAAACACAACCTGTAAGATAAAAAGGAAGTTAACATTGTGGGTAATTTTTTTTATCAAAAGAGAGAGGAAGTGAGAGAGTGACTACAAAGAATATTCGCAGCTTACCTTTCTGTTACCAGTGTGTTTTTCACCACGTGCCGGGACATAATGCACCCTGAAGCTCTACATCTAAAAGATAGTAAAAGAAAGATGTTATGATTGGTAATTGTTACTATCTTAATGTGGAGTTGAATAACATCGCCCTTTCACACACTTTCCCTCTCACATTTAAAAGCAACTATTTGTATAGTTTATATTCCGGACCTTTGACCGATTATAAAAACATTCCTGCTGTTGGAAAAAAAATACATACATACAATTTGATACACTATATAGGACTGCGTTCGTCTAAATCGCTGCATTGCTTTTTTTGTATCCAGTCTGCTACAGCCCTTCGACTCCCTCCGGACCCAGGCCTCACTGCTCACCTTTTCATGGACAGGACACCTTCTACATCATGTAGTCCCGATCTGCCACTAAGAAGTCTCACATATGGTGCTGAGTCTTGATATCTCTATGGCTAACGACATACTTGTGCTCCTATCATCATCATCGCAGGTTCTTCACCCACTTAGTCCTTCCGGTACCACTAACTCAGTAACCAAAGAGGCCATGCACGTGGTGGTGGGCCCACTATTTGGTGGTTCGGGCCTACATGAGGTGTCCGAACCACTGGGATGGGCCATCACAGCGCTTGCGATGAGAGCAACTCTAAAATGGCATACAGCACATGTGCCCAGTCTTTTTTTCATAGGTACGGTCACGTGTGTAGTGACGGATGCCTTGAATGGGTGTGGTGTGGGTGTATACCAGCCATGTTGAAGTGTGTGTGCCGTTCTGACAACTAGACCTGAAACTAAGAAATCACTACAATGAAAATCTGGGCCATGTTTCGTTTTTGTGTTTTTTCTGGTAGCGTAAGTGGAGTGGGCTAGCCTGACGTACCCTAGTGCTAGTGCTGCGCGAGGCTCTGAAGCATGATTCCGGAGCTATGGGCATGGTCCCGTCGTGAACTATATGAGAAATTAAGTAATTTGGGTGTCCGTTTTGTAGCGCTGACGTCACCCGGGTCTTAAAAGCAGATGTGTCATTATATCTGTAAAGTTCCACACCTTGGCCAACATGGAAGGTACGGGGTATCACTGACTCTATATGCGTTCATAGTTGCATACATAAAAGATGGTGGACATGACGTATTTCTGCGATTATGAATGTTTGTTGTACAATCAGTGAAGTGTTGTAGCTGTAGTAATACAGGGCTGTGAAAGGTTTAAGTTGTAGTTTTTGGCACATGAAGGGCAGCTAATATATTTACGAATGTGGTCATTCAGGTAGACAGTAGAACTTGATGCTGGAAATCAGTGTTCGAGTCTCGGAGTTGCGCCCACATTCTGTTATTGTAGAGTAATGGCGTAATGTACGCGTGCCTGAAAATGTATTGTAAATACGGTGCTCATGTAAATAGCTGATATAGATTTGGGTTGACTTGGCGCTATATAAATATGCTTTTAAAAAAAAAAAAGGAGGAATAGCCCACACTGACTGTCACAGGTAAGTTGTTGCATACGCTATTTATAGCACAATATAATGTGGTACGGCGGAGGAACAGCATTTTACAAACACAATAAATACACAGACACAGATAGATAGTTGAAGTGGGTACGGGCACGTGTGCTCGACTCCATTTTATTACGTTGTTGTTGGCAACAAGTAGAATAGTAATCATGATAATATATACAGATATCTAATCATAAACGGTTTTTGTCATCTGCTGTACAAAGGTAGGAGCATTGTATGTGAAATAATACACAGAACATTCTATCGTAAAGGGTTTGTGAGTTGTGGTGCACTGAGGTAGGGGGGGTTTGTGTGAAGCCTGTGATGATGCTTGGTTCAGGCAGACCGCACTGGTAAAAATGTGTTTTGACTATTGAATTTTGCCTTAACAAGGGCACGTGGTGATTGTTTACGGTGCACTGAGTTAGTGGTGTCTGGTTTTTATCGTGTGCTCACCCTGCGATGATGCGTGGTCTGAGATGGCTGTACTGAAATCATTCACTGTTGCATACTGGACTATATGAACTTTGAGGTGGGGGGACCTAGCATCGATGGTTATCAATTGCTTGTAAACTAGGTCTACTGATTGCCCCCATAACAAATTAAACAATTACATTTCACCTAAGTGCATTCTAACTTTCTCAAAATGGGGAGGTATGTCTGGGGGCGATGTTAAAGGTGATACCCCAGAGGTACTTGGTATTGCCGTGGTGGAGGTACATTTTGGCGCAATTGTCTACATTCTTTGTTATCACAGTTCACAGAATGCAAAGATTGAAGGTGCTTGTGCATACTAGCAGTGCAACAGCACTATTTTTTCTCTGCTTTAAATAAATTGAGGCTGAATTTAATGCTGTCTGTAGTGTAGATGATAAGGTAAATTCAAGTTGTGAACCCTACTGTGCACAGTGTACCTGGAAGCTAGTAGTCAGTATAGTTATAGAACAATGCTTTTTTCACATTTTTAAATAAAATCTGAATGCATACAGTATAATTGTCTCTGCATTAAATAAATCAAGGTTGAATTTCCTACTGTCTATAGTGTAGATGCAAAGGTGAATTCAAGTTGTAAACCCTGCTGTCCGCAGTGTACAT
Organism: Lissotriton vulgaris; assembly: GCF_964263255.1. Classification (NCBI taxonomy): domain Eukaryota; kingdom Metazoa; phylum Chordata; class Amphibia; order Caudata; family Salamandridae; genus Lissotriton; species Lissotriton vulgaris. The sequence continues at coordinate 1,180,151,345 of NC_141689.1, forward strand.
CTTAGGGTGGAGGGTATCATCTGCAATTATAGTGGAAGTGGAAGAACAAACATGTATGCAGCGTGCATTTTATTATTGAACTAAATCTATACGTGATATAAAAAATGTTTTGAAGGAAGCATACTAAAGGGATATTGTGTAGGGTGTGATAGGTTTAATACGTAGTTCGGTTTCCACTAAGTTAGTGGTAACTGAAACAACAAAGTTTTGTGGAGCCTGTGATGATGTGTGGACTGGGCAGGACGTACTGATAGTAATGTTTTTTGTCTTGTGAATTCTGGCTTAGTAAGGCCAAGTGGCGATTTTGTGTAGGTTTGAGGGACGTTACTTTATTTCGTACTGCACTTTATACATAATGAATGAAGAATCAGTTAAATTCTGCCTGAATATGGCCATGTGCTGATAAATTATGGTGCACTGAGTTCATAGTACCTTTGGGACTGAGCGAATACGTAACCTGCGATGATGTGTGGTCCGGATAGGCCGCACTGGGGATAAAGTTTTTGACTACAGAATTTTGCTTAATAAATGCTTGTGGTGATTATTTATGGTGAACTGAGTTAGTGGTATGTCTGGTGTTTAGCGTGTGCTCTCCCTGCGATGATGCGTGGTCTGAACGGGCTGCACTCAAAGAATTGAATTTTGCATGCTGGACTGTATGTACTTTGAGGGGGAAATAAAAAAGTGCTATTGATGGTTATGAATTATTCAGCAACAAAATTATCAGAATCAGATGATTCTTCCAGTGGTGTAGCCATTTTTGTCTCCAAAAAAGAAATTCAGGTTTCCAATGAAAAAAAAGTGAGGTTCAAATTGTGACCTATGCTATCCACAGTGTAGACTATCATTAAGTGTACCTTTGCACTTGCAACGTGAAATTTATTATTCAAGTAAATCTATATGTGATATAAAAAAGTGGTTAAAGGAAGCATAATAAAGGGATATTGTATAGGTTTTGATAAATGTTATACTTAGTTTGATATTGTAGTCTGCAAATAATAAATCAACCGTGAAATTCATTGTGAGCTCTGATGACCGCAGTGTAGGCAGGAGGCAGCGGATAGCAAGAGCCCACGACTACGTGGCATTGATTTAGAGCTGCACAGTATTGGTAATTTAGTGTGTGTGCAGGCAGCGATGATAAGTGGTACAAAGAGTTAGTGGCACCTGAAGCAGCAAAGTTCTGTGGAGCCTGCGATGATGTGTGCTCCAAGCAGGACGCACTGGTAGCAAAGTCTTTAAAATCAAGTTTTCTTATAAATATTGGTTGTCCATTCACAGGAGTAAATTGAAGTCGATTTCCAAAAACTATGATATATTTTCTTCTAAATAAGACATCTGACTCAATACGATCACGTGGCTATGATTTTTGGTGCACTGAGTTAGTAGTACCTTTGGCGCTGAGCTTGTACATACCCTGCGATAATGAGTGGTAAAGGGGGGGACGCATTCTGACCAAACTCTTTCTCTATGGAATTCTGCTTGAATACGGCCACGTGTCGATAAATTAGAGTGCAGTGAGTTACTGCTACCTTAGGCACTGAGCGTGTACATAACCTGCGATGATGCGTAGTCCGGGCAGGCCGCACTGGTAGTAATGTTTTTGGCCTAGTAAATTCTGTCTTAATAAGGCCACGGGCAGATGACTTGTTGGGCAGTGAGTTAGTGGTACCTGAAGAACTAAGCGTGTGCGCACCCTGCGATGATTCGTGGTTCGGGCGGGTCGCACTGGTACAATGTCTCTTGGCTATTGGAATGCGTCATGTGCAACTGCCATTCTTCCTGAATCGTGAGCCCTCATAATGTAGATCTAAGGCAGTTGTCAGCACAGATATCGACAAATGATTTTTGTGACGTATGTAAGAAAAATCTGAACACATACAGTAGAATTGTCTCTTCATTACATAAATCAAGGCTGAATTCCCTACTGGAAAGCTGATTTCAAGTTGTGAACCCTGCTGTCCGCAGAGTAAATTTTTGGCAATAGTCCACAGAAACATCGACGTATTCTTTTTTGGCACATACGTTAACAAAATCTGTTGACACAATAGAATTGTCGCTGCCTTAAATAAATCAAGAATTAATTCAATGTTGTCTGTAGTGATTCACTGCTTCTGGTATCAAGTTACGTACTCTGTTGAACGCAGTGTACACTTGAAGTTAGTACTTAGTACAAACATTGATGAACGTTTTTTGTGGCATCCATTAACAAAATTTACTCTGCCTTTCGTAAATCAAGGCTAACTTGAATGCTGTCTGTAATTGTCTCTGTATTAAATAAATAAAGGCTGAATTTCCTACTGTTCAAACTTTAAAAAAAATCTAAGGACATGGTACAATTGTCTCTGCTTTAAATAAACCAAGACTGAATTCAATGTTTTCTGTAGTGCTGATGCGCAACTGGTATCAAGTTTCAATTCTACTGACCGCAGAGTAGGTTGAAGGCAGTTCTCAGCCTAGATACCGACGACAAATTTAGATCCAAAGTTGAATTCAAGTTGTAAACCCTGTTGTCTGCAGTGTCGATGGAAAGCACTAGTCGATACAGACATACGCCTGCGGTGGTGTGGCGTTGAGTTCTCAATGGGCCCGTATCAAAGAGGCACGCGTTCATGGCGGCAGCCTAGTGGCAGGGTGCGGACCTTCGCTGCGACACAGACTCTTCTCTTTGCAGCAGTGAACCACGCCCAAGGTGTAGACTAATTATTTATAGTCTTACGTTGACGTTGTTTACGTTGAACTAGCCCACTTCGCCTCTGTTTCAAAGGGGGGGGGGTGAACACAGCTACATGACCGAAATATTCCCCAGTGTCTGAGATAATATGGTTGCGTCCACTATTCATTTCACTACACATATCAATGGTATATCTACACACTGAAAAGTTTTTGATTTCTATAGTGAATTGTGTATATTATTTCACTGGTAGTCTTAGCGTTGTGTACATTATTATTGATCTTCGAGTTCTTTCCCTTATACATACTTGGTTGCCACGTCTGTGTAGATTGAGCTAGTGTTCTGTTGAGGGGATATATTATTTTGGAAAGGTCTGTTTTCCTGTTAAGAGCTGCCTCTGAGGTAGTAGGGGGGAGGAGTCCGTGGGGATGGTTGTAGTGATCGTGGCGCTGGGTATTGTGATTTATTGGGTGTCAGAAGTGTATAATTAGAACCTCTATCACATATTGCTCTTTAAACATGTGTGTGAGTTGAATGTAATTCACACAGTACATATTCAACGTTCTTACAGTACTTAAATGTTGATGTTAATTTGTTAGTGGTAAGTGGAATTTTTGCTTGATTTTTTTAGGTACAAAAGGGGGTGGCGATGGACGGAGCATCTGAACCAATCAAACACTCACACCCAGTCAACTGATCTGGGTTTAATCCATCACAGTTCTTTAGCCCACTCTGCCACCCCAGTTCAGACATGGCCATATGCAAATCAGTCTGACCCTGTGCCTCATGGGAACAGTCCAGCCCGAACTGCCAAGCCATGCCTTCCCTGGACCGGAAACAAGCTTCCGAGGACCGTTTTCTGGCATTTCAGATGTCTTCAGTCCGGCTTGCTTGAATCCAGTGGCAAAGTGAGCAAGGGACTCACGTCTGAGCATACCCTGCCAACTTATGGTGAACAAAGCAGTACAAAAGGGGGTGGCGATGGACGGAGCATCTGAACCAATCAAACACTCACACCCAGTCAACAGATCTGGGTTTAATCCATCACCGTTCTTTAGCCCAATCTGCCACCCCAGTTCAGACATGGCCATATGCAAACCAGTCTGACCCTGTGCCTCATGTGAACAGTCGAGCCCGAACTGCCATGCCATGCCTTCCCTGGACCGGAAACAAGCTTCCGAGGAACTGTAGTGTAGTTCCTAGGAATCGCCTGACATGTACGTTTTGGATGACCTAAACTGAGGGCCTGGTGTCCAAACCTCTTACGGACACCCCCTCAGAATATGTCAGCTATTAGACAATCTAGCTCTACAGTGCCACTACCACCCCCTGTATTACACAGTGATATAGGTAGTCTCTAGCAACCATTGAACCTGACAACACTGATTCCTCAGGGATCGTGTAAAACAGTACAGTACTTTTTTTGCTTACTTACTTGCGGTTAGAACATTTCAATAAGTATTTTTTGGTCAGGAGTCAGACAAGTGTAGAACATATTTTCTGCGACAATCAGGAGACAAAGGCATACAAAAGAAATCGCAAGTGCTAATACAGTAAACAGTAGATACTTTCCTACCATAGTGCTAAGAAGATGAACATACACAGTTCAGATAAAACAGTAGCACTTTCATATTCTTAAAATGCGCTCCTAAGTAATTTGCCTAAATATTTCTAGCCTAGATCTGTATGTGTAGCATGTATATGCGTATATATATATATGTATCTGTACATATGTAGCCAAGAATCCCCTAAGGAAGAACCATCCCCCTCAGCTGATGGTAGAGAATGAAGGCACCGGTCTCTTCTCCGAGGATGACACCCCGCAAGGCATATCAGACCTCTGCGTTTCAAAGATTCTGCATGCAGGACCCCCTGTTAGGTTGAAAGGAATTCTCCTTTGATTTGTAGGGGGGAATAAGGGTCTTATGTACAAGAGTGGTCATTCCAGGGTTTCTTCTAGAATCAACATGTACTGAAAACAATAACAAATGTTTTGAAAACAATCAGAAATGTTTTTCCAAACAAATTTGATCATGCACAGCGGGCTGTTAGCCAAGGATGAAAAAAGTGGTGATCCTTATATAAAATAGTTATGCAGTGCCTGAGGACATGTTTGTGTATGTCAGGTACAAGGATTATGATAGAATACTAAGAGCTTGGTGTCGATGAGACAGGAGCAAGCTACTCAGTAAAAGGTCACCTGTTCAGAACCATTATTGTCATGCAGATGGGACAATGTATGTAAAAAGGGGGCATACATGACAGGACTATCCTAAAAAAATTGACAGAAATGCTGTTTCAGCTGCCACAGAGGGAAATTGCAATGCTAACGCCAGGGATTGACGCCATAACCTGCACCGAAGCCGTGGGCACCGCTTGTGAAGAGCACAACTCACCTTTGAAACTTGCACCGTAGGCCTGACGCCTGCTGACGCCATGTCACATCGACTCTGAAGCCATCACCGAGGCCGCAGCCTGCGCTGGAGCTGAGGACACCACTAGTGAGGCTCAAAATGCATTGTCCCAACTCGCACCGCAGCCCCAATGACACCGACGCTTCATCAACGTGGATCCGATACTCGACATGGGAGTCCCCTGAATCTATAGACACTGCACCATTGTAAGCAACCCATGCCTCGCCGCCACCGTGACGTCACATCCCTGGTACCAATAAGAAACCTACACCTCACCTCCCTGACAACAGTAAGGAACTGATGCCTCACCTCCCCTGCATTGCAGTAAGGAACTGAGGCGTCACCTCCCCTGGGGTCATAAGGAACTGATGCATCACCTCATCTGTGGTCGTAAGGAACTGACGCCACCCGGTGTCAACGGAGCATCACCTCCCCGATGTCGTGCACCTTCTTTGTTTTCATCGTTTACCAATGTATTGTTTTTTTGGGGTCTGTGTAACACCACGCCTGACTCCCTGCACCTTGCTGACAGCGCCGTACATTGGGATTTCCATCTGTCACAACGTCCTAATAGCTTCAGGTGGAGGTATTTATTGCTACAAGCTTTATTTGTTTGAATACCCTATTTTGGAGGATATCTTGATAACTGTAATGTGGATTTTTGTTGTTTTGGTCTTGTTTAGGTTAGGTAAAGATGACCTATTTTTCAAAACTGGTGTGGTGTCCATTTGCAGTGTTTTCACTGTATTACTGTATGCATGCACAAATGCTTTACACACTGCCTTCCAAGGGGGTGAGCAGGGGTTATTGTAAGAAGTGTATCCCCCTTACCCTGACTAGGAAGAAGGGTCCTTACTTGGCCAAATGTACCAACCATTGCCAACTAGAGACCCCTATTTCTAACAAGACAATACAAGGGGTGTAGATATCAAAGGTAAGGCCCACTGGCTTTATCATCGCAATCATAAAAGCAGAATCATCCTATAATAAACCAATGCAACTCCGATAAAACTACTAAATATAGTACAATCTAATAATGACACTCGTCAATCCAAGTAAAAATTCACTGGTTGCTTACTTTGTAACTATTATTAAAACTTTTCAAAAAATAATAAAATGTGTGTATAATTCTTTTTTACAATCTTTTCACCTACTGTAAATCAGCTTTAAAAAGCACCTAGAGAAACTCTCCACTCTAGAACTCAAATGCCAAACCCTCAACTCTAGAAATACTTGACCCATGTGAGAAACCTATCACAGGGTCACTAATGCAAACCACTGGATTTAGGATGACTCTAAGATTTTGGAACAGAAGTCACTTTGGTTCTAAGGATGCCAACCACTGACCAAGTGTGCAGCCCCATGTCACTGAGAACCTAACACCACGGGGCCACTTCCTTATGTGCACTGCATGCTAAATATTCAAATTAAGTAGACTGATTGCCTTCTGGGGAGCTATACGTATTGGTTATTTTTTTTAATCTGTGGCCACGCACTGCAACAAAATTCTTTTCATTTCCTTTGTTTATTTATAAAATGCGCTATCTGTGCTTCTTTTTTGCCACCTGTCTGCCCACAATTGGACACCCTAAGCTGACCACATTGGGGACAGCTCCTGTGTTCTCTGCTACCTCCTGCATACTGTTGTGTGAGCTGTTTCATTCCTCCTGCTCAAGTCCACCATTGGCAGTAATCACAGATTGGGTGTGCATGTAACCTTCAAGATATGGGCGCAGAGGGTAGTCTCTCTAGCCTGCCCAAGAGCATCCATGCTCCCCTTTTTGGCCTAGGAAATAATGGGGACCCACAGGGACAAGGTGAATTAAAGAGACTGTGTCAGTTTTAATGTTATTGATTCTCACTGTCATCTGCATCAGTCTCAGGCAATTGAGGTCCTATGATGACAGAAACACCAGTGGAGAGGAAGCTCAATGCACTTCCTCTCCCAGCATCAATTCCTGCTTGCGCTAACTGCAGGGACATATCCAGTGCTGCTGTTATATGGTTCCAAAGAGAAAAGGTAGGACTGCGTATTATGGCGACATAGCTACATAATGCAGAGACTGTGTCCAGCTACACCATCGAAGACTGCCGGCTTAATTCCTGACTAGCCCACTTTGCCTCAGCTGAACCCCTAAACCAACCAGGGAATCACAATATTTAGGCAACCTTGAACAGGACACTGTGATACCCTAGGGAGTTCTGTAAACATATCCTACCCCTTTCGTTACTTACTTATGTATGTCCATGGCAAAACATAAGAAAGATTCAAAGAGAGTTTTCTGTGCATTTATTGAAAGTATCATAAACTTGCATAGACGAATTTGCTGCAAAGGTGAAAAGAATGAACATTCCAACTATGGTAGTATTAATGCTATATCTGTATTTCTATCTATCACTACCCTTACTCTGAGAGCATAGTGGGTGTACCCTCTGCCTGATTTCTTAGGCTAGGCAATCCCTCTCTGCAGGATGGAAGCTCAGTGTTCACAGGGCTGCAGGCCGAACATAGCAATTCTACCCAGGACTGTGTAGACCAGAATTCTCCCCTCTGAACTTCAATAGGACAGGGCACAGTTTATACCATAAAACCACTGTGTTAGAGATACAGCACTGATATAATGATGTATCTGTATGTCATGTCATAGTGTGGACAACTTGAGCACCATCATATCTTGTTCTGTATTCTAGTCTTGTACTGAATGTACTGATAAAAAACGAGGGGAAAGGCTTCCTAAAATAATCCGCATATACCATGTATTTTAAGAATAATATTGTGCAAGCAGAATATGTAAATATAACCTTGCTTAAACGATGTGAGCCTAAAATGTCTAATGTGTAAAACTAACTGGGGAACCTAAGGGGGTCTAGGAGGGAAATCTTCACACTGCTTGCAGTTCACCCAGAAAGGGAGACAATGAAACATGGTTTCTCTGCCCTCAATGGTCTTACTTTGAAGGAAAAAAGTGGTGTTTCGTTCCTGGTATCTAGATTTAGTATCTGGAAGCATGTCTGTTAGGAAGTTGGTTTTCTTGACTACTGTTATTCTGATGAGGGACAGTTCATGACCTGCTTCCTGCCCTCTCTCTCCATGCTGAGGACCTGTCCACCTGGTGCCCAGTGTTCTTCTCAAATTGTGGCAACGTCCAGCAGCAATCTGCAGCCCTAAAGGCAGAATATTCCCCACGCCTTCACTCACGGGCCAATATGGTTACTTGCAGGGCACCAAAGTGAGACAGACATAAAGAGGTGGCTAAATGATGATGGTTATCCCCTGATCCATACTTCTACTGACCCTGAGAGGGCACAAGGGGGCTAGCACCACAACCATACACTATTGAGGCCATTCACATTTTAAGCCCTGCATCAGGCAAGCACTATTCTATGAAGTGTCCCTTTTGCAACTAGGTACCTTCACGAGATGCCAAGCTGAGTTGAATATTAGTCCTAGTTGCTCAGTCATCACATGTGTGGTCAAATGTAGGTACATGTATTCTTTTGCAGCTAATCCAGAGCCACTACCCTAGCTGCACAGGATTGGACATTGTTTAAAAATGTGGACACTAGTGATCAGCACTCCCAATGCATGTTAACATGGTTTACTGTGAGTGAGACTTACTCATGGCAAAAGTCCAAATACAGAGCAGTTAAAAAAACAAACATCCAGGGGGTAAAATGTAGGGGTGGACCTAATGTATATTACATGAGGAGAATTTCGCATAATATGGGGCATTTGGCATATCACAATTTATGTAAAATGCCTGTGGTTACAACATTAAGCCACTTGTTGAAAAAAGAAAACCATTCAGGGGGCACTACTTACATATGAGCACTGGAAACAAGTGCAATCACCATTTTTCGCAAGCAAACAGTTCAGGTAATATTTAACTTCAAAACACATTTGTATATATAGTTTTTTTTGTTTTGTTTTTTACAGAAAATGTCAGACGAACTGTCAGGTTATTGTAACTATAGTAACAACTTTGTTTTCTTATCCTAAAAACACCTCCCTCTACATTGCCTAGCCCTTGGTCATTTTGAATTTGCATTTTGAAGGAAAAGACGTACTCTAATGTTGTCTGCTATCTCTGCTGTATCCAGATCCTTGGAATCCTTACTTTTTTGAAAAAATTAAGTAAGTTCAAAGCATTACTTTTCAAAAAAGTGTGTCTTTGTTGCTGGATGTAGACAAAAACAATTCCCAACTGGTATCATGTAGAGACAGTTTCAATTGTGTATGCCATAGGCATTACAAAGAACAGAAACAAGGAGTCAAATGATTCAGGAAAAAGTGGTATTATTCACCAAGAAAACAAATTTTTCTTTCATATGAAATTACAGTTAGGAACAGCACTGTAAAGATCAGATCTTATAACAACCCGGTGGCACTTGGTGCAAGGTGCTATATACAGTTTAGTGAGGTGAGTGTGCAAGTGCTTTAAAAACAGCATAGACGACGCATTAAACAAAGTATATACATCAGGTAAAACTCCACAACATAAGTTACAGTCACTTGGAAGAACAATTATTCCTTGTGGGAGCTTTAAGCGCGGGATGCGTCATATGATTCAGGCTGTGTGGTCGACGGCGTTTCGATCCCCTTTAGTCGGGATCCTCATCAGGACAGGGTTGTTGATGGGTACAGCGAAGGTAGCCAGGCAGGAATGCGTGGCTGGCGGCACTTCGAAGTAATTTTGATCGAGTGCTGATCGCGGTTCTAAGTAGGACTGCTCGCGTGGTGTTAGCTGCGCCTGAAAATTCAGGGCAACAGAAGGCAATGGCTCATCTGGCGTCTCACGGCATTGTTGCTGGATGGCCAGGAGTTTGGAGTAGGGGCCCATGTAGGATTAAGGTTTTTTAAGGCATGATGTTTGAATCTTTTAGGACGGTAGATTCCTTATGTTTTTTGTGAATTCTGTACATATTTGCTAATCACTTTACTGTGTTGTTGTACTGTGTGGGGTCTAGTCTGCCCTGGGGTAGGCCTTGGGTGTATTTAATTATATATAATCAGACTCTCACTGCTACCGTGGTGTAGTTATGCTTTATAATTTTAGGGCATTGTGGATGACCTTGAATTAATGCAACATGTAGTATGGTCTGCATTTGCCTAATGGTGGCTAGGTCACAGAGTCCCTTGAAGTCCAGGCCCATGTAGGCATTTTCTCTTGTTCTCGACAGCCTTCTCCCCCATGTGCTTTAGCCATTTTTTTGACTTTGTGTATATGTGAGAGTGTTGATTATTGTGTTTTGTTCTGCAACGTTTACAAGTTTTTTAGAGGGGTAAGTGATGTTGCCTTAGGCTGTGTGAAGCTGGCGCATTTTTAAAGTGCATTTTCTTAGCCGACATTGCTAATTTACTGGTCCTGGGAAAAGGCTCACAGCTGTCCAATGGGAAGGCTCAACACATTTTGAGCTTATATTTGTCCAATCTTTTCCTGCAATGCTAAAAAAAAAAAATTCCGAAGGGAAGGAAGGTGCTCTAGGAATAATAGGACAGCCCTATTCTTTGTTCCTCGTGTCTCCTTCCGATTTTGTCTATGTGGGAAACCATCATGTTATGGTGCCTTTGTGTGTGCGTGTGTGTGTATGTATGTCATAGGAAGCCATCTTGTCATTGTTCTAGAATCGATTCCTCCCTCCTTGTTGGACATGCAACAATGGCCTCTCTGTCTTTGCTGTCCATTCCTCCTTCCTTGCTGGCACATGTTGTGAGGGACCCCCATTTTGTTGAGCCAGTGGATATTTTCATATTCATCAGTGTATTCAATTTTCGTAGGAATATTAATATTGATAAGAAGTGCATGATATTTTTGTTCACTTTTTGCTAACATATTTACCCTACTTGTGGCTTTGTATGTTTGTTAATTATAGTTGTTACTTTTGATTAATTTATTCAATTTTTGTCATTGCCCCTTCCTTCCATGCGGAGCCCATGGGCCCTGAAGGGATATCGACTTGCCTTCTTTTGTGGGATGTCTAGCGAAAAATAAAGTTGCACTCACATTAAGCAGTTGTGTTGATGATGGCTTGTAATACATTGACTAGACTGTCAAAGTCTCACTGACTTCTTCTTTTATTTTATTGCATCTTGGTGCCCAAGACATCATGCACAATATTACGACTGAGAGAGGTCTGGGAATTAGATTGCAGTGACACCATAGTCCTCTGTGTCAGCTCCAGTGCTAATTAATACAAAAAGTCATTTTAGTCATCCATTACAAGCCCAGAAGCAGCTGAGGATCATTCGGCATGTAAAATCCTTCATACAGGAGTTTCCAACAAATTGGAACTTCAGCTACTGTGTGCTGGAGCACCTGATTGAGAAGGACAGGCGTATCAATGATTTCATACTACAGAGGAGAAGGGATTTAAATGAGAAAACCATGATGATGGGGGTTAGTGGACTGCCTGCTCCAAATGCTACTGCCTTTTGTGATTATGACACAGGAAGTCACTAAGAAGGACAGTCTCGTGATCAAAGTGAAACCTACTTGTTGCACCTGCTGGAGGAACATTTGCCAAAGGTGGAGGAAGCATTTAGCAATGTTAATGAAGAAATAGCTGCTTTGGTCAGCAGCTTGATCCTTTGCGTGAACATAAATTCTGCGAAAAAGGGTTGCGGTCTCCAAAAAGAAAATATGTGAAAATACTGGATACAAGGTACAAAAATAACTGAAGACTTTCATTCCTTTCTCAGCATTGGATGTCTCAATCTACAAAAACTGGATAGGAAAGCAGGCGAACTGAAGTGCAGCTTTTACCTCTGGAGATGGAGGTGCTGTTGGCTCCGAGTTCTTCAAGGGGCTGTTTCGACTACATCAGTATCACCCAGCACAATCACTAGCCACTACTAAACCAACAACAACAACAGCATCTAACATCTGCAATAGGTTGGTTTTAAGTGGCAGAAGCCAATTAAACTAAGTGCACAGGTGCAGGCAATTCAGACACAGCAAGTTTCAACAACAATGACAATTGCGAAGATGATCTAAGACTTTCTGTATGACCCAACAAGGTCAAGACCCATTGGTCTGTTGGCATGGGAAGGAGAAACAGTGGCCAGAACTCTGCAGGCTTACAATAAATGTATCTACCATGACAGCTAGCCAGTGTATCTTTGTAGTATGTGCAGTGCACCTGAGGAAGTTGTCACAGTCAGAATGACCAGTTTCTCCTCTAAACTTGGAGAGACTGACAGTGATTAAAATGACACATCCTAACGATGAACCCTGCACTCCTGTTGCGTATGCTATGAGTGTGTGGAAAATGTTGTGCTCATGCCCACCGACCCGTGCATCAGCAGCGAAGCAGAACTCCGATTGCCAACACTCTGACATGCCGGAGAGCTTGTTCAAGGATTAAAAGCAGCTTCACTTGTTGTCCTACTTTGCCCTATATTTTCCACGTTCCACGTCCTCTTCAGTTAACCCACCTATTCTGCTAGAACTTTGGTGACACTTTTGAAGGCAGTATAGATGTTGGGCTGGCACCCGCACGATAGACTCACCAGAGCCTCTGGGCCTGATATGCTACAACTGTGCCTGCTCAACACAGGGAGTCATGATGGTGCAGGGCGCAGCAGTGAAAGCACCTGGCCCGCGGGTATATAGTTGAAGTCAATGACAGTACCAAGTACCATAGAAGGGGGTGCAAGTAAGGCCACTGCAATAAGATATCTGAACTTGGAATTTCTAAGAGAATTCCTCCTGAAAATTGTTTTAGAGGAAAGAAGTGGAGGAGGCGGTGGCAGCTTCACAGCATCACAGTGCACCAGTAGTGCAGAGTTAAGTGCAGAGGTAACCGCCAGAGATGAAGCGATTTACCCTATAAACTGTAAACAAGAGAGCTGTATAAACTCTAGAGTAAAAGAGAGACTCCAGTGTTGCACCTGTAAGCCTGGCCCCAGTGAGAGGCTGAGCTCGCTGAGGACTGAACAAACACCAACAGAAGGGAGAAACAACTGTGGCAAGAAATTTGACCCTAAAGGGAACCAGGTGGAGCAAAAGATGAAGTGATGAAGGTCACACGAACAAGTGCAAAGAAGCATTACCCCCATGAAAGCCCCTCACAGATTGAGGACGGGGGTTTGTCAGTAACTAGATCACTCAAGGATTTGGTGGGTAAACATTTTAAAAAAGGCAAGTACAACTGTGGGCATCAGTATTTAGAGAGAGGTCCCCGAGTGACAAGGGGAATAATAACCACCGGACATTGGACCTGAGTCTACCCTTCTTAAATAATCCAGATAAGATGGACTGTAACCACTTTACACAGGAACCAATTTTGTCCTCTTCAACCCGGCTATTCTACATTTTAGACAATAGGTTGATGCAAGAAGGTGGGGGGTCAGAAAGTATGATGGGCTTAGGGGTACATAGTGGGACTGAAATGGAAAATAGAGAACAGCTTAGCAATGCACTAGCAGTTTATGCTAACGGGAAACGAGGAAGCAGGTGTATCAGCACACAATTCTGTCCTAAAATTGGAGATTTTGGCATCATTATAGGCTTCAATGCTTGACATACTGTTAATCCAACACAAAGCTATGCAAGGATTACTTGAGGTGAGAGTGCTGAACAATGATATTTTAAATTCCTAAAAGGCACAGCTATAGATCACTGCAGGGGAACTAAAACAAAGAAAGAACCACATGCCTACCCTAATACACCCTGTCCAATAAAAAATAAGAAATCTAAGAATGATGAGGATGTAAGAGAGAAGAAAGGGGTTATATCACAAGTGGATGGGGTTCTAAGTGCTTTTGTGTCTAAACACACTATGTTGATAAGAAACGTGGGGAGAACCCACCAGGTACAGACAATTATATCCATCATATAAAGAGGATCAGAAAATCACTGGGAAGGGAAAAAGAGAAAGTGGCAATAAACACACCAAGCAGGACAAACCAAATAAAAAAAGCCTATCAAAAAGAAATACAATAGAATAACACAAATGGGTTCTAATAATATGCCCTGGGAAGGAAAGGTTGGAAGGGGAGTTCCAGAGAGTGATAACCGGAAATCAGATCTTTTTCCAACCCTCAAGCAAGAAAAAGCCTGGAATTGACAAAAAGTGAGTAGTAGGAGTAGGAAACAGAGGATTTAGTTAACCAGGGCAGGGTAGACCTAAAAGTTATAGAGAAAAGGGTGATATTAATAGGAAATGTGTAAATGAGAGAACTCCAACAATAAAAGGAGTGGAAACAAATAAGTTATGGGTATACTTAGAACCCATCACAAAGGAAAAACAGGGAAAAGAGAAAGGAAGTTAATCCCCCTGAATCGCTTTCAGTTATTATTTTCCTTCTCAAAATGCCCAAGTCTGAAGGCAATAACATTAAAGGATCTCAAACAAATATAGTTTACTAATAACAGTAAAGGGAATGAAGTAACAAAGGAACTACTGTATTCTGGACTTTTTAAGTCAGTGCTTGAAAAGGCCAGAAACGGAAGTCATAAAGAAAGTTTCCAAATGTGTACCAGAAACAGAAATACCAGAAGCAGGTCACTCTAACAAACCCTTCCTGAGGCATCATACAAGTTTGGACCCAAGGCAAGTTACAGTGATCGATCAGGGGTTCATGAATATAAATCAATTAGATGTAATAAAGAAGGAAGATCTAAAAGTACCTGTCCCATACCTTAGCTCTGAAGAAACCGGGGGTGAGTGGTTGGAAGAATAAATATGCAGCCCATTTCCTCATCAGTAAATAGCGAGGATTAGTGGTTGAGCTTGCTAACAGGGCAATGCAAGGTTAGGAGTTTAGAGACTCCTACAGGTTAAAAAGTCAGGTGTTAGTTTTTTCCTCAAGCAGAGTAGGTCTGTTTCGTTTTTCAAGAATAAGGGAAGGCTGTTCCAGAGACAGGAGGGCTGCCTGCAAAACCTCGCCCTACTAGGATCATGGATGAATATATAGGGAAACGGGCTAATTTGAAACCAGGCCAAGAGTTGCTCCAGTAAACCGTATAGGAGGGTATGAAAATACAATTAGTCAGGTAGTTCACTGTTTAAGAGTTAATTTAAATGTCAACAGGAAGATGCAGAAAAGGGCATAGGCTGAGACTAGGAAAGTAAACGCTTGGTTTGACAGAGATTTTAGAGAGCTAAAGTGCCAGATTAGGAAAGTGGACGAAAACCTTAAAATAAAGTTTGACCATATGGACCATTCTAACCTCCAGAACACCAAGGGCGAATATAAAACAATGATTAGAGATTGGAAAAGAGCATATAAGGCAAGCTGCTAGGAACATTTTCTAGAAGCCATAGAAACAAAAATAAATTGAAATGTTTTGAAAGCTTGTGAAGCTAGGCTCAGGCTGGGAGATGGGGAACATTAAATGTGTGGTGGAAGAAGATACATGGGTAGAACAGCTAAACAAAATCATATGGAGCTGGTTTGGAGGCTAAGAGTTTGAGCCCAATTGAAAGGAGCGAGAGGGATTAGGCCTTAAGACCCCTGTTCTCCCTGGGTAATATTAAAAACACCATCTTGACCATGGATCTGACTAGAGCAGCTGGGTCGGTCAATCTTTCTGCTGTTATAGTTAGGAATAGGGTGTGCTAGTGGAATGAATTTTCTATCTGATGTTCCAAAGAATCTTAACTTTGGCCAGTTTCCAGATAATTGTATGGGGGGAATTGGCAGACCGATTCATAAGAGGGAGGATACAAACGACCCTCGAAATTACAGGTTGATTAGTTTGCCTGATGTGGGTGAAAAATTGTTTGCAAAAATAATTTTAGGTATATTTAAGGAGTGGGATAAATTACACCATGTTGCACCCCCTAAACAAGGGGGCTTTAAGGAAGGCCACTCTACGATAGAGCATTGCTTTAGCCCATGGTCACTTGCTCGGACGTCTATAGATTAAAGAGGCCGTTTATTTTCCTGCTTCGTAGACTTAAATTCGGTGGACCGGAATTGTTAATAGAAAAACTTGGAGAATCATGACATCCCTAAGAGCCTACTGGCAATCATAAAGGGGTTTCATTCACACAACTGGGCACAGATAATTACTGATATAGAGGGAACTTTGAACCAGAAAATCCCAATTATTATTGTGCTGTGACAGGTATATGTTTTCGTGCGCCTGCTCTTTTCTTTGTTTATTGCCCACCTCCCATCAGCATTCGATGTTGCGAAGGGCTTTAGCTTCAAAATCGTTGGTAAACATATAGCATGTCTCTTATATGTGGATGGTCCAGGTTTTATGGATATGACAGAGATTGGCTTGCAAAGGATAATGAATGTGTTCATGGAATACTGTTAGTGGTGAACATGGATAAGACTAAGGTGATGGGATTTTTGCAAAACATCTGTAGACTTTGGGTGGTACTTAGGATCCCCGAAATTAAAAACTGTTCTGTTAATAAATATAAGTACCTGGGGGAATGGTTTGAAAAGATATGATCCGTTCCCAATTTCAGTATGGAGCCAAGATGTTATGTCTAAGTGGCAAAATGAGCAGGAAATATGAGGAGAGAAAATTGTCTAAAAAGCTTGTTATCACTTCTGAGGTCTTCAATGACTCAGGCAATAAGAGTGGAAATAGGTATTAAATTATGAAGTCATTTGGCATGAGCTCAGGCCGTTAGATTATGGCTATGCCTGAATTTAGTATTCTCAGAAAACAAGGGAGACCCAATGGGTACCTAGGGACCTTGGGCAATCAATTATTATGAAAAACAGTGGTCCATAGGATTGAGTTTTCACAAAGTCAAATACAAATATAGACTCCAATCAGTACTATATTGACAAGATTTTCAGTACCCAGCCGGGCCTGAATTTTTATTTTCAAATATAGGTAAATTTAAAAGACCATCAAGGAGGTCTAATGTGACAGTTGATAGGGTACAAGCCTGTACCTATCCAAAAGTACACTCAAGAAAAATTCAAGAGTAGGACGAGAGCAAGGAAAAAGAAGGTGAAGAATATCAGGCAAAAAGAACTGCAGAGCCAATTGTCCCTTGCATCAATAACATATTAGCACGGCAAGTTCAGACAACCAATTCATGTAACAGTATAAACAAAATGGACAGGTTACACAATCGGAATGAGTGTCGACGGCGTTTCGATCCCCGGCTCCTAGTGAACTGGGATCATCATCAGGACAGTAAAAGTGTATTGCCTGTATGTGCTTTCTTTAAAACCTTTTCAGGCGTTTTTCATCAGCCTCCTGGTAGTTATAAGAAATAATGAAATGAATGGCTGGTACCTCGGTGTCCTATTTGGTAGGTTTTAGGGGGTGCTGCCATAAGTTCCTATCTTATGATGAATGAAGAATCCAATTAACATGGAACTGGAGTCGTGTGTATTCCGTATTAGGCATATACACTGGGACTCGAAGGTCTTGGCGAGGAGATAATAGTCCTATTACTCGCGGTCCGAGTAGGCAGCAAACGGTGTGCACAGTGGCAGCGCGCCGGCTTCGCGATGATACGGGGATTCGGGAGATGGGTAAAAACTATCCTTATGATGTAAAAATTCGAATTAAGCATAGTGAATTGAAGTGTACGAAGGATGTCAGCAAAACTTGTAGGAAATATGGAGGAGTACTGGACCTACATATTGGGACCATGAAGTTGCAAATACATAACATGAAGAGTGAACTCTGTGTTTTAACCCCTTCGGTGCTCATGACGAGCTCAGCTCGTGCAATTGCTCTTCCTCCCTTCTGCTGTGATTTAAGGGATGCTAAACATGGTGTTCCCCTAGGGTCATCTCTTAACCCAATTTTGTTTAATCTATATATGGGGCCATTGATGACCCTCATCAAAAGACACAAAATTAGGTTAGTCAATTATGCTGACGACACCCAGCTAATTTTGTCACTGAATAATGAACATGAGATCTTTCACAACTGAATGAAAGACATTGGTACCTAGGCGAACGTCAACTCTCTTAATTTTAATGGAAGGAAAACTGAGCTTTTGTGCTGCTCAGCTAATAAAGTCCCCATAAGTCTCCCTTCCAATTTCTGGCCACTGTCAGCAAAGGATGATATACACCCTTCAGATTCTGTCTGTAATCTGAGTGTTACCATTGATAATGAATTGTCCCTTGAAGGTCATGCCATCAAAGTAGCTGGGACTTGTTTCTCGCTTCTTCAGGTTCTGCAAAAACTTCTTCCCGTGCTACCAACAACTGATAAAACTCTGATGAAGCGTAGTATGATCATGAGCAGTTTAGATTACTGCAATGCTCTTCTTTTAGGAGCTCCAGATTCTCTGTTACATGAAGTCCAAGTACCAGCGGCCAAACTGGCTCTGTATATGCCTAGAAGATTGTCTGCATCAGATGCACTGAAGGAGCTTCACTGGTTACCAGTCACACAGAGAATAGCTTTTAAATTTCAAGCAATCATTTTTAAAGCTCTAAAGGGGCTAGGCCCAATCCCCCAATAAAATTGCTTTCAAGGATATTCTCTGAGGAGATGCCTTTGCTCCTCATCTGCCAATCTTATCTGCACTGCAAAATACAAGAGGATAAGACAGAGTGGGCGCACCTTAACAGTGAGAGTTGCCCAGCTTTTGAATGAGCTTCCTTCCTCTCTTAGATTCTAAGCTGATCTTTCGCATTTTAGGAAAGACCTGAAATTGTGGCTCTTCCCTTAATAACTCTCCTTTCTTTTCTATCTCTCTATTTGTATATTTCTATCTCGCTTGGTTGCTTCTAGCGCCAAGATACCATTTTAGTGACAATGCGCTTTATAAATACATAAATAAATAAAACATAGAATAACAGGAAAGGTTCAGTCCAATTTATGCTTAATTCATGGCAAAATAAGGAGTTGTTCCCTTATGTGGATTCACTACGTAATTGTAGGTTCAGGTCTGAATCGCTAACGTTCTGATCTGGTATTAATACATGCTACTGTAGTGACAAGGTAAAGAAGGCAATAACAGATGTATCTGGCAAATGTAACTGTGGTCAGAGTTTAATGTGTGGCAGTTTGCATATCATCTTTGATTGCTTAAAAGTTCTGATCCCTCAGATTTTTTTGAAGGCCTCTGTTTTTAAAATGCGGCCTCTGAAACTGTGGCACTTTGAACAGATATGCCCTCATTAATGCATTGTGTTGGTAGGTCTGCCTCAGTCTTAGGCTATGTCCATCATTGTGCCAATCTTTAAAAAGGGGGACAGAGACTGTGCCTCATGTTATAGGCCCATCTCCTTATTCCACTCTCTAGTCAAGGTTATTGGTTGCATCCTCCTGGAGAGAATTTCGGTGTAGGATGATGTAAAAATGGTTTATCAGAAGCCCAGTATGGGTTTCGTGGAGGAAGGTCCACCGTAAATTAGTGTCTGAATTTGTATCTGATTCTAGGGAAAATTAGTTTTCTGCTCTGGTTCCATACACTTAGGCTTTATGGACCTCGCATCTGCATTTGATCGGGTTAACAGATCTAAACTGTGGCAAATTATTTTATCTTTGGAGGCGGAGCTGGACATTGTTCTATTTCTGAGAGACCTTCACAGGCATACTATGGCATCAGTCCGCTTCTCCAAAGACTTAGGGGCCCATTAGGATGGTGGGCGGATCACCCCCGCCAGGCTGGTGGTAGCCAGCGCCGGCCTGGCTTGGGCGATCCGCCGCCATCCTTGCTGCAAAGACCCCCCGCCATATTAACATGGCTGCGGGGTACGTGGCGTACGGAAAGACCGTCCGCCGCTTTTTTGCCCCGGTCGCCTTGCGACCGGGGCGGAAAAGGGTTGTATATGGTGGCGGTGTCTATCAGACACCGCCAGCCATATTACAATGGGCATTCAACAATGCCTTTCCGTGACGGCAATGCTGCCACGGAAAGGCATGCAGAGTCTTCCCTGCGGGGGCCTGTTGCGGGACCCCAGGGACTCCGGGGGTTGGGGGTTGCACATGGGGGTACCTATGTTACCCCCCTGCATTTCAAGGAACAACGTGGCAGGCACCGCATGGTGCCTGTCACGTTGTGCTTTGAAATGCACAAGATGTATTCTTAGCATTGTGGCGGGCGTTGCTAAGAATACGGGATGCGCCCACCACTGTGGCGGTAGTGTTCATGTAGTTTTAACATTAATAGAGGCATGCAACAGGGATGTATTTAGGCCCAAGTTCTGTTTAATTTATACATAAATAGTTTGGAGCAGGCCTTGGTTGATGTGAAATCAGATTGAACTCAAGTGGGGTCCCATAGTCTACCAGTATTATTATACGTGGTCCTCGTGGCTAAAATATACTAGAGACTTACAGTCCCTGTTGATCTCCTTTGCTAAGTTTATGCAAGAGCTAGACTTATCGAATAATGAGAAGAAATCCTTTGTGATGGTAGTTGGTCCCTGATCCACCAAATCAACTAGGTTTAACCTAGGATCGTGTGTCCTCCCCAAGACTAGACTATTTTCATACTTGGGCCTGCTGTTTGACTCAGCATTAAGTTGGAATCCTATAATTACCAGGAAAAGGAAGTACTTTAAATGTGCAAATGCTGTAGTTTTTAGCTTTGCTACATGATTGGGTAGCAGACCCACCAGGGCGCTATTTCATTTTTTATAGTGCAAAATGTACCTCTAAAGTAACTTATGGGAGTGAAATCTGGGGAAACGCTAACATGGCCAAGTTGCAAATGGTTGAAAATATGTTTTTAAGTAGTCTTTTGTGCCTTCCACAAAGTAACCCAACTTTTTCAGTGCATGAGGAATTAAGCGAATGCTTTATATCAGACATGAAGGCCTTTCACCCCCTTACACTTTGGCTGAAGATTTTGTAAAGGCTAGGTATTAAATTAAGTAAGAGGTTCAACATGATTCTTTGTTCTTGGATTATGCACTTTATATCCCCTGGCTCAAGTATATCGGGCCCTCTTTTCAGAACCAATGCAAAGGTAACCTATTTAGCTCACCAGAAGGGATCTGAAAGGTGGACTATGGTTGGTTTAAAGAATTTATTTTCAGGCAAAGGCGTATGGACAGAGAATAGACTGCATTAGCAAAGCCCTGTGTCCGACGTCATATTATGCTGAAGACAGAGTCAGCCTTGCCTTCTTTTTGTACGATTTGTGTATGATAGGTTTCCGTTCCAGGTTCTGATTGGATGTATTGGCCTTTATGTTAATTTATCCTCTGGGAATTTACAGGGGGCATAAATTTACATCTTGTAGCTACGAAAATGGGTCCCCGCAGGGTAACCTGCACTTTACCATGTCTACAATTTTTATGCAATGCTCCAGAAGGCATATCTTGTTCCCATCATGAAAAGTGTACAGTTTTCCCAAGTTAGGCCAGCTCTCATGTATTTACTGATGCTCTCAAGGGATATTATTTTGAGAGTATTTAGTTTCTTGAAGGTCCCCGTAAGGTCGTGGAACAGCCTGGTTAGGCTTTGTTGAGTTCTGGTTTGTTTATTAACTGCTATGGTGTACTGTGTAACTATCTTTGCACTTTAAGAGCTCTACCTAGTTTTGTTGATGTTTTATGACACTTTTTATCTAAATTTATTGCTGATTTTAATGGATGATTGGTTTTATGGCACCTGCATTTATGGTTGGTATTCTCAAACCAAATAAAGCTAATTTGACTTGATTTGATTTGAACAGGCATACGTCTGGATGTGATTTGTGCCTTAGCAAGTTTTTGGGTTGCTGTTAAAAGGTTCTATTTGAATATTAGAAGTTTTCCCTTTTTTTTGGTTTTTATTTTTTTAACAGGAAATGTCTGTCTTATTATGGAAAGTTTAGAAAGAGATTTTACTTGAATACATAGTTATGATATTGATTATTTATCCTATCCTTGTTATTTATGAATTTTATAATGGGATTTTAACTGTACAAACATGTTTTTATTATGATTTGGTTCTGTGTCGTGTTATGTTGTATAGAGACAAAGGTCTTTACATAAACATTCTTTCAGACAGAATAAACAATAAATAAATATTTCATACCCAAAACTCATAATGCTCCAGACACACATCAGTGAATGAAAGTATTGGACATCACAAGTGTGACAAGAGATCATCTTCCAGACGAGTGCGCTAAGCTTTCATATTGTTAGACCTAAAAGCCTTAGGGTGGTCTTCCACAAACTTGTTGCCTTCCTGCCTCAATTTTACAGTATTCATTTTTGCTGGCTGTAGGACTCTGTGCACTTTACCACTACTAAACAGTGCCAAAGCGCATGTACTCTCTCCCTAAAATGTGGTAACAATGGCTCCTACCCAATTAGTATTTTTTATTTACGTGTAAGTCCCTCGTAAAACTGAACTACATGTGCCCAGGATATGTAAATTAAATGCTAGTAGTGGGCCTGCAGCACTGCTTGTGCCACCCACGTAAGCAGCCCACTAAACATGTCTCAGGCATGCGTTTACAGTTTACTGCTACTTCAACTTGGCATTTAAAACTACTTGCCAAGGCTTCAACTCCCCTTTTATTACACATACGTCACCCCTAAGGTGGGCCCGAGGTAGCTCATAGGTGCTGTGCAAGTGAAAGGTTGTAAAGGTACTTTAGGTTTTGCATGTTCTGGTAGGGATACGCAGTCAAATTAGTTTTTCACTCCTGTGAGCCCTACTCCTCTCTAAGGCTATCATTGGAACTTCCTTAAAATACCTTTAAGCTGTAATTACTGATTAGAAAGGAGTAGCTAAATCATGTTTCGTAACTTTGAAATGATAATGAAAAGTCGTCTATACTGGTGAAGTTGTATTTAATATTACTGTTTTAGAAATGTCACTTTTAGAAAGGGAACATTTCTATGGTCCTACTGTGCTGTGTGCCTTGCAGCCTGTCTCAAGCACACATCTGAGCTGGGTGACAGCTACACTGTGTGCATTCCCTCCAGACAGCCACAAACACAGAAAGGATAGGTGTGGCTAAGTACCCATCTACATACACCTGCATCCTTCTTAGGCATAAATGTAGGAAAGGGTCTAACACTTACACTTCAATAGGTAGTGGACACAAAGGAATGATTACGCCCTACTGATAGCCTGCCACACAGGACTGGAATGAAAAGGATACTTGTGCACCTCAAAGCCACTCTTTGAAATCCTCCCACTTCAAATGCACATTTGGAAATAAGTGCTGGGTCTCTGAACCCACCAAATCAATATACTTCTGAACCTGTGACTACAATGCCAGGAAGAAGAACTGTTGCACTGCCGAAATGACGGCTACTCTGCTGGACTACTGCTTTGCTGATCTCTGCCTTGCTGTGCTCTAGAAAAGGGGGTGGCGATGAACAGAGTGTCTGAGTTAAACAGACCACTCTTACCCAGTCCAAAGATCAGGGCTTGATCCATCACCGTTATTTATCTCACTGCCCCATCCCAGCTCAGAACCTGGCTATATGCAAATCAGTCTGTCCCTGGCCCAGTGCATCATGGGAACAGGGCAGACTAAACTACCAAGCCAATTCTTCACCAGAAAGGAGACAAGCTACCGGGGACCGGTTTCTGGCATTTCAGCCTTCTTCGGCCCGGCTTGCTTGAATCCTGATGGAGCAGTGAGAAAGGGACTCATGTCTGAGTATACCCTGCCACACCTATAGTGGCCAAAAACGATTTAGAAAAGGGGGTGGCGATGAACAGAGTGTCTGAGTTAAACAGACCACTCTTACCCAGTCCAAAGATCAGGGCTTGATCCATCACCGTTATTTATCTCACTGCCCCATCCCAGCTCAGAACCTGGCTATATGCAAATCAGTCTGTCCCTGGCCCAGTGCATCATGGGAACAGGGCAGACTAAACTACCAAGCCAATTCTTCACCAGAAAGGAGACAAGCTACCGGGGACCGGTTTCTGGCATTTCAGCCTTCTTCGGCCCGGCTTGCTTGAATCCTGACGGAGCAGTGAGAAAGGGACTCATGTCTGAGTATACCCTGCCACACCTATAGTGGCCAAAAACGATTTAGAAAAGGGGGTGGCGATGAACAGAGTGTCTGAGTTAAACAGACCACTCTTACCCAGTCCAAAGATCAGGGCTTGATCCATCACCGTTATTTATCTCACTGCCCCATCCCAGCTCAGAACCTGGCTATATGCAAATCAGTCTGTCCCTGGCCCAGTGCATCATGGGAACAGGGCAGACTAAACTACCAAGCCAATTCTTCACCAGAAAGGAGACAAGCTACCGGGGACCGGTTTCTGGCATTTCAGCCTTCTTCGGCCCGGCTTGCTTGAATCCTGATGGAGCAGTGAGAAAGGGACTCATGTCTGAGTATACCCTGCCACACCTATAGTGGCCAAAAACGATTTAGAAAAGGGGGTGGCGATGGCTGAAATGCCAGAAACCGGTCCCCGGTAGCTTGTTTCCTTCCCAGTATAAGAATTGGCTTGGTAGTTTGGTTTGCCCTGTTCCCATCATGCACTGGGACAGGAACAGACTAATTTGCATATAGCCAGGTTCTGAGCTGGGATGGTGCAATGAGCTAAAAAACGGTGATGGATCAAGCCCTGATCTTTGGACTGGGTAAGAGTGGTCTGCTTAATTCAGACACTCTGTTCATCACCACCCCCTTTTCTGAATCATTTTGTCCACCATAAGCGTGGAAGGGTATACTCAGATGTGAGTCCCTTGCTCATTGCACCATCAGGATTCAAGCAAGCCGGGCCGACGACGGTTGAAATGCCAGAAACCGGTCCCCGGTAGCTTGTTTCCTTCCCAGTGTAAGAATTGGCTTTTGTAGTTTGGTTTGCCCTGTTCCCATCATGCACTGGGACAGGAACAGACTAATTTGCATACAGCCAGGTTCTGAAACTGGGATGGTGCAGTGAGCTAAAAAACGGTGTTGGATCTAGCCCTGATCTCTTGACTGGGTGAGAGCTTTCTGCTTAATTCAGAGACTCTGTCCCTCACCACCCCTTGTTGTAAATATTGCTGTGCTCTAGCCTTGCTGAGCTGCACTGCTGCCTGCTGTTCGCCTGCCTGCGTGAGAAGGACTAGACCTACATCACTTGAATCCAGCATGACTCCAAGGACTTGCAGGCTTGCCTCCTGTTCTAGAAGTCTCAGGGCCATCAAAACTTTCTGCAACCCTGCCATTGCTGATGGTCTCTGCCATCTGTGACTCCTCCCTTGAGGTGCAGATCCAGTTCTGGGCCTCAGAACTTGGTTCTGCAGATGTTTCTGCATCAAAATCAACACAGTTATGACTTTGTGCTGATGGAAACTGATGCATTGCCCTCAATGACGATGCTGGAGCCGAACAACGACTTTGCTAGATGGACTGCGCGGTTCAACAATGAACAGCCAGGTTTCACCTTGACGCTACGCCTGCATCGTAAAGGGGTCCGACACCAATGCCTTCATTTACTGCATGGACTGGAGCTGATGCTTCACCTCTATCCACTGAATTGACGCAGTGACTCCTCGGACAGAGACTTCACTGCCGACGCTTGATCCATCACTGGTGCTTTGTCAGCGGGACCTGTTTGAGTTCCGTTGCTAGCCTCCTTTGTGGTATGCATGAACTTTGGATTTACCCCGGTCTAGCGTGACCCCATGCAAACTTTTAGTGCTATTGACTTCTTATTCAAACATATGTTTATTGGCATTTAAAACAATCAGTGCACTCATATACTGACATTTCAAGTTAGAAAATATCATTACAGAAAACATGTTTTAAATAAAAGGAATCATCAGGTAAACAATAATGGGGTACAAATACCTACATATCTGATATTCCCATGTGACCCAGGTGAGGTACAGCATAAGGATCTAATAGGGACAGCGGTTAGAGATGATACATTTTAAGTTCTCCACCCATCTTATCTCAGTGTGCTCTGTCCGAGTACCCAGAATATATACAAGCATGCAATAAAAAACAACCTGGATTTACTAATTCATATTGTTGTTCAAACTAAGTCTTAGGATCAAGGAAAATTGGAATTTCAAATGCCTTCATATGTAAAACTATTAAAAGAAATTAAAAGCAAAACTGTATTAAGGGTTGCATATTCCGTAAGAAAGAAGGAGGAGAACAGAACAGGTAAGGTGAGGGAGGATATCTTCACAAAAAGAACGAGAACACTCTCTATGGGAGGCTCCTTGATCTCAGGGAGGGAGACAGAAATCCTAGCGGGTTGGTGGGGGCAACTGGCAGGTAGGACTGTTATCTGATAATGGGGTAAGAGCTACAAAGAGCACACTAGGTTGGTACCCCAGAAGACTTCTTCCCTCAATATTCTGAGTCACTGGAGAGTCTTCCCCATCCCCTACAGCCACCCCTTCTATCCCCTATGGGCTTCCCCCTCAGGGTTATCAGGATGTTCCCATGTCTGTAGTATTTCTGACCACAATCCTGTCAGTGGGTGCCACCATATCCCCCCAGTATTTTCACAAACCAGTGCACTCTCCTCAGCCCCAGTCCCCATGATGGCGTCATAAATCCAAGTGCCCACTACTGGCTCGAATGTTAATTTCAAAGCCATTGAAATTCGTCTCCTAGATAATACTAGAGTCAAAATCAATAATCGAGAACCAACCCTATGTTTTCATGGTCAAGGAAAAAGTCCCAACATTCAAAACTCCAGCGTGCACGTGAGTGGTCTGTTCAGGCTAGCATCCAGAGCACTAATCATTACCCCGAGAATGGCTGCAATGGGTTGGAGCTCCCGGTCATATGGCAAAAAAAGCATCTAAAAGTGTACACCTCAGGCAGCTGCGTGGGTCACCTCCTTGAATGACTTGCAGTCTATGGGGTCTCAGGTAGGGCATATTGATATAAGAAGATTGTAGTATATTTCAGTCTCATATTTCTGGAGACCTTCTTAGGGTGTGCCAGAACTCTATTCCACTCCGTATCTGTAAGGTCTTGGCCCAATATCTCTCCCCATTCTACGCCTGGGTGTCGACAGAGCCTTCTGAACCATGGCAGTCAGCCACCTACAGAACCACTTTCCAAAGTGCTGTGTCACACCCATAGATACCAGCATTAGTAGTCTCCTGTTCGTCCTGTCCACACACTAACAAATCCCCAAATAACTGTGTCAGCGCCTCATAGGTAATGCATTGGGGGAAAATCATAATTTTCGCAGTAAAATACTACAGTGCCCTCGTCGCTTCTCCTTTTGTAAACGTTACTTCAACCTTTTCATTTATGACTGGTGTACTCAACAGAAACTATTGGAAAAAGGTAGGATTTCTCTATGTATATGCAGTATTGGGCTAATAGCATTATGATGTCTCTAACTCAGCTGTCTAAGACAAGGAGGTTTAAACTGCACAGGTCTTTTTGGCCGTCACAAGTCAGCCAGCCAAAAATACAGATTAAGCCTACGTGCAATTCCTATCATGCTTTCTGCTGCTACTTAACTGGCAGCAGCAGTAACCAGAAAGCTCCCCCCCGTTCTGATGCCAGGGTCAGGACGGAGTTTGGAAAAATAAAATGGCAACAAATTAAGTTTATTACCATTTTATTTTTCTATATCTGGGGCAATTTGGCTAGTGGGGCGATGCTCCTCTGCCTTACCAGAGAAGCCGCCCCCTGAATCATTAGCACAAACTCAACTCGAAGGTTTCAAAGAGCTTCTTCACATTAGCACCAGTTCCATCACAGATGGACATATTCATTTTTTTTAGGCAGGAGGAGATTAAGGGCTTGATTAGGATGATGGGCGGACTTTTTCCCTATGGTAGTTTGGAACGCCCAACAGACTGTTAGCGGTCCCGCAGTAGGCATTACGATGCGACCGTCACCACGGCTGTAACAATGCTAATATTTCGCATTGCAGTGGGTGCTGCTGGCTGCAGCACACACCACAATGCGAAAAAGGAACACTGTACATAGCCCTGCACTACGTGGCAGGCACCATTGGATGCCTTCCACATGGTGCAGTGATATGTTGGTGCCCCCCAGTGCCCACAGCTTAGGGCCAGGGGGAAGGGGAGCCCGTTATGGGCCAGCCTGCCTGTTCATGGTGGGTTCTGCCGTTATAGGGACTACAAGCCCCTCCGCCACACCGGTGGGCTCAAGGAGCCCATCGGATGCGTGGCGGTCGGTCTTTCCGACCGCCAAACATCCGCCCTCCATTGTACTATTGCGGGCAGATGTGGTGGGTCCGATGGCTCTGAGACTGCCACCGACGGGCTGTCGGTGGGGGACCCCTCCATGCTAATCAGGCTCAAAGTGATTTGTCCAGAATCACAGGATGTTTGAGTCTACCGCCAGACTCGAACCTGGTTTCCCAGCTTCACAGTCGACTTCTTTAGCCGTTAAGCAGGGGCGGGAGTTTAACTGCTGGTTGTGAATTAAAAAATGAATGAATATTTAGTATCAAGACATGACCATGAAGGATTTTGTGGGTCCTGCTTCTAACTTCCTGGCAAATACTTTATAATAATTCCAGTCTCACATATTGCACAAGTGTGAAGAGACATTTCTAGCACAAGGACTGCATCCGGACGTCTATTTCACCGAGGTTTGAGCTTTCTTTGCATGTCCCTGCAAGTAAATACCTATGCAAAAGTGGGTATGCGATCTGTTTCTAATAGTGCTGCATATCTGAGTATTTGGGAATAGTAGAGTAAGCTAATATGCTGGGGAAACTAATTTCAGATAACAGATAAATAACTGCATGTTAGTTCATAATTTCCAAGCCTAATGATGATAGTGTTTATGTGGTATAGTCAAGAGTCTGAGAATGTGCTGACTTGATTAAGTAAATTAGTACACGTTCTGAAGAGGAGCAATTTTAGCGAACGTATGAGTGCAGAAAATATATTCTTTAATTGTACTCCTGAACACTGAATACCTCCATTTTACATTAAACAGAGGAGTGTTAATAATGTTGGATTTCATTTTGTCCCTGAAGACAGTATGCCCTCTGAAAAGCTGAATAAATAATGCATACATCATGTTTTGATTTATTCTTCCACAATGGAAAAAACGGAACAGGGATAAATCAACGGAGACAGGATCTCATTTACAGCCAGGTCCCAAATGGAATGCAGAAACAATTAAAACATAAAGTAGAAACAATAAAGCATAAATGAACACTCCGGCTAATTAGCCAGTATTCCGAAAGCATATTACAATAATTAGAGGAACTCAATCACTAAAATTAAGAAACAAGGACAAACAGCTTTTAAAACTAAAAATATTGTTAATTTAAAGTATTCAAATTGTGAATAAGGTTACGAGTGTGGTCGGTCAACAAAGGAGACTCTATGGTAAGAGAATTGACATTTACCAACAGTTCACTGCCCACCATTTCCTGTTTTCCATACAATGCATTCCTCAGATGCAGGCCTCGAGTGTCTAGGTAAAACATACAGAAAGTTGCACTCTTTGCATCCAAACCTGACTCTTATCTTATTAGCAAGAGCGCACCGCTTGTAAAGCACAACGTTGGTGCTTTCTGTTCTCTTCTTTGACCTAGAAGTGGTGGAAAAGCCGAAGTGACGGAAAAGCCGAAGTGACGGAAAAGCCGAAGTGACGTGCAGCGAGTCTCCAGAGGTGGTCCGGGATACTGGCGGTGTGCTGGTCTGGCTGCTGCATTTACTGAGTGGAGTGGAGGGGCCAAGGCTAGGCAAGGTGGGGCGGCTGCGGTAAGGAGAAGGTGAGGAGACTGTGACGCATGTCCGTACCGAGGGTAATTACATCACCCCTGCCGAGGCAGAGTCAGAGCCACGCACCCACCCCACTGCCTCTCGTCAGCACTTCCTTGCGGTCATTCACAGTCCAACCACACCCAAGCCGTCTCTGACAAGTTGGTGCTGCCTCTCCTCCCAGTCAACCCCCTGTGGCGAAAATGGACCTGCGCCTCCACAGGCCCCCTGGCCCACCGCCCGCCATGTTCTCAGCCAAGTCAGCCAGCCAACCCAAGCTGTACTTGCAAACACAGGGCGAGCATGGTAGTCGTATACACTGCTGCTAAGCGTGTGCCCCGCCCATCTCTGCAGAAGCGACCCAGCTAGTGCAGGGTGCATGTAGCTTGCGGGCAGCGGTGTGTCCCGCTCACCCCTGCAGTCCAGTGACATAAGACACAGGATTCTGTAGCCCAGCACAGGTCCACATACCTAAAACATAACTTACATTCTTTACGGGGCCTAATTTTTTTTTTAATGCCTGCTAACTGTCATCCTGCCATAGCCCTAAGCAATCAGAAAAGCCCAGGCATATATTTTCGAATTCAGCAGCCTAGGGCAGCTCAAGGGCCAAAGAAAAAAATGAATCTTCCTGCCATCACCTTTTCACAACATAACTAGAATCAAGGAAGAAAGTTCTGGTCTAATCAGCAATAGTAAGCTTCTAGCAACTCAACCAAAGGCACACTCATTCACTGTCTAGTCCGGCAAAAAAAAAAAAAAAATAGCAAGGAAAAAGAATAGTTGAGGCAACAGGAGACCAAATTAGAAAGACAAGAAATAAAAAAAATATATATCTGCGTCTCCCAACCAGTGAGATTCCACCAGATGTCATCAACAACACCTGGCCCCAATTATGAGCACTGGTGTGCACAGAGGACCAGATGGAGCTCAACCAAAACCTCCAATAGTTCTCGGACATCATTCCTATTGGGGTGCAAATTGTTCTATAGATTATTCCACCAGTGTGCAACAGCACTGGTCAAAAGAAAGCGGGAACGCCCACATGCGAACAATCAAACTAGGAACTACAGTTGCCCGAACAGCCAGCTCAACCACATCTCACTGGACCAATGCTCAGCCGAGCTTGTGAGGATTTCCACCCCACAAGCCCCATTAGTGCATCTAGCCAAAATGCCAGCAGAGCCTATAAGAAACCAGAACATACTACAGTTAAGCCTCCCAGGGGCTCAAAGACAATTTCTACACCCGGCTCAAACCTCAAGCAGAACTGTAATAAAGCCACAACCGGCATGAAAATACTGATTGTTGACTTCTTTAGTGAAAGAATAGCACCAATCCTTCCTCCTAATGTACACCCAGCACTATCTCCTGCTGTTACAGATGACACAATATGCAAGAAGGAAGAGATAGACACATATCCAAGTTCAATCAAAAAAACAATGCTATGATATCTACTCTGAAGGATCAGAAATCGGCTACTTCTATAATCCAAATTTCCCCTGTAGGTCCATCAGATGGTATCCTTATCGAACTTAACATTAAACTCAGAAGTTAACATATCGGTGTGCTAGTATTGAAGCATTACAGGTCAAAGTACCACTGCACCAGGATCAGCATAACTCCTTAAAGCCTACGAAGCAGTCACTCATATTCACTGGTAAAATTCATTATGACACACAGCAGGACGCAGGCACTGGTAGGCCTGAGCAGGGTAAAAGCAGGGTCATTATCACGCTAATAGAGCACTCAGGCACCGTAAGGGATCCAAAAACCTCCCACAAACCTAAGCACGTGGAACCCTATCTTCAGGACCACAACCAGACTACAAACACAACCACTGTGCTGTTACATAGCGAAACTCAGTCCATTCTGCATCAGGATCACAGCTCCTCATGGGACCAGGAATGCCCCATACAGGTAAGAGCATTGGGGCGGTGGGGCCGGGTTGGTAGGGATTCAACAGACGACCACGAGGGAAAATAAAAAAATAAATCATTTTCCATTGTCTGTCAAAATCCCTGCCCCACCGCTCTAAACTGCAAAGGCTGGTACTGTTTGGGACTAGAGCATTTACAATAGGACAGTCTCGCCAATGCATCAATCCCCCAAGGAGCAACTTGAGTTACTGGCTATAATCAAAATGTCTCTGATAGCCACAATTAATGTTCCTACATTGCAATCAGAGAAACTTGAGTTACAACTAGAGCTGATCCAACCTCTTGCCACGTCTATTGCCAAATGGAGGCCAAATTCATTAGCATGGAGCAAAATTAGCAACTCGAGAGCCGAACAGGAAAATAAAAATTCCTATGTGACTGCCACAAAATAGTAGAAAAACTATGCACCTTACCGGAAGTACTAAAATCTGAGATCTCAGAGTGAAAACTCGCATTTGGTCACCTTGATAACCACCCAGCCATAAAGATACCTCCTCCTACATTGGACTCAGTAAGCTTACTATTAGAACAAAAAGAGTTAAATCAAGAATCTGCTGCAGGAGACGTAGAGGTCCCAGCAACTCAACTCATAGTGAAAATAACTATCGAAGCCACTGCAACAATGGGTCAGGCAGCTCCACTGCCAAACCCTGCTTTTCCGCTCCCGGCACCAACCTGGAAATCCACTAATGACTCTATGCTATAGGCGCACAATGGAAAAACTCTACTTGAACATTGGGACATTGAACATTGGGACAAAATCATGATTGACATCCACTTTAAAGTTATGTTATGTTAAAAATTTGTTAGAGTGCAAAACAGCTGCCCCAGCAACGGGGGCGTCCCGGCGCTGAACCATAAAAAGTACCTGAGGGGAGGGGTGAAACCGCAGTTGGCCCTAAAATTCTCCCTCGCAGGTCTAATGCAAGTCATCTTTGCCAAAAGTGCCCATAGGAGCAAGTAAACAAGAGATTGCTGGGACATGGAAAGCACTTCAAAAGACACAGAAGCGCCATCTTAAAACTGACGTGCATCAAAAATTGAAGGAACAATTCAAATCACATGAGCGGCTGGGCTGGTCCATCAAGTGAGAGAAAACGGAGAAAGAATGGCTACATGTATATTCCCTTCTAGGCAAACGCAGCCATGCCATGCCGACTTGTGGATCTTCATAAAAAATAAAATGTCCCAAGACAGTCACCGCACCAACGCAATAGACAGTGGTGCTGTCTCCACAGAAGGTATACGTCAAGGAAAGGGAGCTCTCAACCCAGATGATTAGCACTGTATCCGCTAACTCGGATAGGGACAGAAGACATATGAAGAGGTGTGTGGGGGCACTGGGATATGAGGCACACCATAATTCAAAGGGGTCTTCTGTGGTTAGATGAGCAACGCATGTTACATTCATGGCCAAATGGGAGATGGGGAGTGATGCTGACAGGTCCTGGAACGATGCTTGCCTACTGTGATGTTTGCATTTATGATGTGCATCTACTGCATAACACTGTGATTGGCATGTCATGTAAATTGGGAAAATGTCCTTCATTTACTGTTTTGCTAAGAACCAAGGGTTTACAATAAAATAAATGAATAAAAAAAGCAATGTATTTTGTGCTGCAACAGAAGAAAAATCAAGCCAACACCATCAATGGTGCTGCTGCCGGCTCCTTGTCCTGAAGGCACTACAGAGGGCGCCGCAGGACTTTGCACCTCAACCCTGGTCTTACCGACAACTACACCTGACGCCACCACCGAGCCGCTGCTTACACCATGACCTGTGAACAACACTTTGTGCCACCTCGCTTCACACTGCCACCCTGGAATCCCAAACACTCCCACTCCACACTGACATCAATACCACTGCATGCACTGTGAATGAGGGCACTGCTCGTAAGTTACACCGCAGCCTTTGCCTAATGACACTAGAGCCAGGGACTCCAGTTTGTCAACTAACAACAGAGCTTCAGCAAAGATGACGTCGCTGCCTGCACCGTGACCTCAAAGCACCGCATGAGCTCTGCCTCACTTTGCACCGCAGCCCAGGAGTCACCAACGCTGCTGGCTGCCATCACTGAGGTGCTTCCTGCACCATGAAGTGAGGGCACCACAAGCTGCACTGCTGCACTTCGCACCCCAGCCCTGCTGCCTGCCGAAGCCAGTGCTCCTGACTTCAAACGCACTGAGTTCAATTTGCAATGTGTATGACTTTGAAAACCGGACAATTCCTGCATCGACCTCCGGAACTTGTGCCTGCTGACGCCGAGTGCCCAAGGCTCATAGCGAGGTCACTGACACCCTGTATTTCTAAAGGTGCTGGTTGTGGGTCTTCACCGCACACAGTAGCTGGCATGCAATGCAGCGGGCATCCAGAACTGTTTGGTTTGTTCTTCACAATGCTGTGATTATGCCTGGGCACAAAACTCCACAAGGCTTGTGAAGCTTGCAGAGTTTAAGGCAACTCTGCATTTTGCATAAAATGCAGAGTTGCTGATATACCCAGGAACGGAGATGCGTGTTTGTCTGCGAAAGAGCGACTTACCAGAGGGCCTGTGATTGCCAACTAACTTTCCGAGCCATTTGCGAGCGCCAAGATGGCGTCCGTAAGTTGGCTGATGAGCTGGGCACTTCCCCCACACCAGTAATCTGTGGCCGGATTTCCCGGAGAAAAATCAAAGGACATACTGGAGGTTTTCGAGGCTATGCCCCTCTTGACTGCGGTCTCTTGGATCAGAGCGTGACGTTCCTTGGGCTTCAGCTGGCGGCTCTACCTGCTACGGCTTGCGGTACAAGGAGGCGTCGGTGGTGAGGGTGGAGCAAGCAAGCCCCGGAAATTTTGAGGCTTAGTCACAATGCCCCCGAAGGGGGCTCGAGGTAGAGCACGCACACCCATAAAAAACAACATCTACGGGGAAAGTTGGCCAGCCGCAGGGAAGCATAAAGAGTGGCTGTACTAGGATGACTGAAAATGGACGAGAAAAGAAAGTGGACAATGGAGATAGCGGTAAGCGCAGTATACCTGTCCTGTTCTTACCTAGTGAAGGCAGAACTCTCATATTATCGAGGGGTCAACAGAGGAAGCATGTAAGGGAATGAGTGCTTTGCCAAATGCTTTGCTAGAGAAGGACTGTGGCGATGCCCCTAGCAATCAGCAATGTGGAGTTTTACTGAATAATCTAACAATAGCCACTCCATGCACTTCAGATACTATGTTCAGTGAAGACCCGGCGGGGTCACCTGCTATTGAAATTCCCTTACTGTGTGCAAAAGAAATAGGCTCACTAAACACAGGGAAAGGGAATATGGCTGAGAAACACGGCAAACATACTATGGATGGAGTAAATGAAAAGTTGGATGAGGGGACGGTGATAATACCCTGCAAGCCCCAGTTAAAGAAGTCAATTCTGGTGACTTTTTCTCCCTCTCCGACCCTTCGGATTAGTCAGGAAATAAGGATTACCGGGAGCTTGAGATGGGATCTATGAGGGCATCAACGAGCAGCGAGTCAAGTAATGTCAGAACAACCCCTCAGACAGTCTGAAAAAAAAACACAGGCCCTATAGATAATACCAACCTGGATGAAGGAGGTGGCAGGGAGGATGCTTTGGTGTGGGACTATTCCTTCTCAACTGGGACAGGAGGAAACAGAGATGCAACAGTTAAGGAACCGACCGGGGTGCGACAAGGAAACCTGAAGAGATGTCCCTCAATCGGATTTACGAGACTATCATGGCCCATAGGGAAGGAACTCATATAGAAGGTCAAAGAACTCAAGGGCATGTCATAAACTTCAAAATTCAATAAGGCCGATGGCAAAAGTTTGCTCTGAGTTTGCGGAAAGAGTCACAGAAGCAGAAACCCGGATTTCTAAAATTAAGGATGAATTAGAAGCTCAGAAAACGATGATGGAATCGGCACAGGCATCAAAGGATGATACATTATGGAAACTTACAGACCTTGAAAACCGCCTGCGGTGTAATAATTTCAGAATCTTGGGTGTAGTAGAAGGGATTGAAGGCCAAGATATAAGCAAATTTGTTGTAGATATGTTTTCAGAACCCTTCCCGGAATTATCACAGTGGGACTGGAATCAAGAAAAACGGAGAGCCCATAGATTCACATTCACTCATCAAGCAAGACCTGGGCAATATACGATTAGACCTAGAGCGATCTTCATATCGGTCAATAATTTCTTAGCCCGGCAAGCTGTGTATGAGCTAGCGCGACCCGATAGAAAGAGAAAGGGGAAAGGATCGCAATTTTTCGTAAGACCCAATTTCTGCCACCAGACAGTAGAGAAACGCTGGCAACTGAGGCAGCTTATCATTCAGTTTCAGAGTAAAGGGGCTCAAGCATTTTTATTGAACCCAGCCACACTGAAAGTTACCTACAAAGAACAGACACAGTTTTTCACGTCGGAAGTTAAAGCCAAGGAACACTTGCAATCTATTGTCTAGGTTCATCATGGGCAGGGAAAGGGGGCACATAATTTTATTTTCCTAGATGTGATACACTCTGAGTTACTGGTAGCTATTACCATGCGATGACCCTTCCTGTGGTTTTTTCCTTTTTTTTTCTTCTCATATTTTGTGATTGATGCAGGGGTACATGTAGGTATGGTATATATGAATAGTCAGGAGATTTAAAGAGATTGGGTTCATGCCGCCTGTATAAAGATACTATTTTTTATGCTCAGGTTGATTGTATGAAATTAATACTTAGTCGGGCTACTATGTACTCTATTAATATGTCAGATTTATGGGGGGGCTTGGGAGAATTTAGCTATCCATCACCGGGACCATTGGTCCTAAAGCCTTGTTACAGGAGGGGTGGGGTGGGGTGTAGTCAGTCCACTGGCTACACTGTGGGTAAAGGAGGGGGAGGGGGTTGGTCAAGAGCAGGAGGGGGTAAAATAAAAAATGCAATCCACAGTACATTGAGGAAGAGGATGAGAATATGGATATGGATTTCAGGAGATAAGGTTATAAAATGGAGAGGCACAGAAGTTTTTGATGGGGATAAAAAGAAACAGGGTATCTTATGGGTATGTTCTTACAATGTATATGGGTAAAACAATAATATGAAACAGCAAAGGGTTGCTGCGGAGCTGTGGGTGATGCAGCTGGATTTGGTATGTCTCCAAGAGACCGACATTTCATTGGACAATCAGAGGGTTCTCAGCAAGCTGGGGTATACAGTACTGCACTCGACAGTCCACCACTAATCGCTGAGTAGCCATCTTAGCAAAGAAGGGAATCCAAAGCACCAGTAGAATAGCTGTTGATAATCAAGGCCGCTGGGCAATTACTGAATGTGTAAGGGGGAACTTGCTTTTACTGTTTGCTTGGTGTATGGGTCTAACTTTGACAAAGCCACAGTGTTAGAAGGTCTTAATCTGGAATTAGCATCATTGCCTACCCCTCTGAATCTGTGCGGGGACTTTAATTTCCACTTAGATCATCAAGATCTTCAGAATGGGTGGGAAATCTACACAGGCAGAAAACCAAGAGTTTTTAAGGTGTTACAGCACTTGGTGGAGTACCATGGCCTGAAAGATGTATGGTCTATATTGCAGACAGCAGACCCGGGCTTTACATTTTTTTCTTATCCCACAACAAATTGGTTAGACTAGATTATTTCTTTATGCTATCAGAATTATTAACGGGTGCCAGAATACAAGTTCACCCAAAAATCACATCAGATTATGGCCCATTAGTGATAGACATCCCAATTAGGTATAACAGTAAAGCCTCCACACGGAGAACGTGTTCGTTTGACCATAAACTTATAAAAGACTTTAATTTTATAAATCACATGAAGGATTGGATTAGGCAATTCTTGGAAATTAACCGTAATTCGACCTCACAACCATATGTTTGGGATGCCCTAAAAGCAGGGTTTAGGGGGGAGATGCTGAATTATGGGCTACACAAACAGAAACAACTTAGAGCTGAGGTTCATGATCTTTATGGGAGGTTCAGGTTGGCAGAGGTAGAACTGATGCAAAGGATAGCGACGGGAGGGGATACTGTCCAGTTAGAAGCAGAGGTAGCCTGATGCAAAGCCAGAATTAACCTTCACTGGAGCAGAGAAATTGCTATTATGTTTATCATGTTTAAGGGAAAGAGAGATGAATTTGGCGAAGCTACTGGGAAGTGCTTGACACAAAGGCTAAGGTATAAAGAGGCGGCACAGAGAATTCAAAGGATGAAGAGTGGACAAGGTTATTTAGTGGAAACCCCACAGGAAATACTTGAAATATTTCATTCTTTTTATAAAGCGTTATATACAGAGGATAATCAGGGGAAAAGTATATGGATACATTCTTCAAGAATATAGAGTGTGTTAAATTGGGGCAAATAGAGGCACAGACTTTAGATGAACCTATTATGATGGAAGAATTAGAAGTGGCAATAAACAACCTTAATAATGGCAAAGCGGCGGGTCCAGGCAAGTTACCTCTGGAAGTATATAGAACATTCTTTCAGGAACTAAAAGTTGAGATATGGACTACCCTACAACAAGCACAGATGGGGGTAGTTCCCCATCATGGGAAGAAGCAAATTACATCGTTTTTTTAAAGAATGATAAATCATCTAGAGCTCCCAGGGTCGTATTGACCAATTTCTTTAAGGGAAGATATATACAAAAATTCTAGCCACCCGCTTAGCGAATGTTGTTACCCCACTGCTATCTTTGAAACAACATGAGTTCATACCCACCAGGGGTACTGTAAATCATATCAACAGGGTAATAGTATCGCTGGACAAAGCTAATGTGCAGGGCACAACCTTAGGTTTAGTTTTTTTAGACGCCGAGAAGGCATTCGGCCATGTGTCATTGAGCTTTCTCTGGGGGACATTACAATCTATGGGGTTTGGCCCTGGCTTTATTCAAGGAATTCAAGCTGTTTATTAGACCCCTAAAGCTTGAATCTGTATCAGCGGGTTAGAGTCAGCACCGGTATATATGACAAGAGGCATGAGGCAGGGTTGCCAATGCTCTCCAGTGTTATTTGCATTATATATAAATCCATTTTTGACCATGTCAGAAGGCAACTCGAGAATTAAATCTGTTGAATGCAGATTGGAACAGATGCAAGTATTAGCATATGCAGATGACGTGGTTGCATCTCACATTGGTGCTAGATGTAATGTCTTAAAAATGGTACTCTTACCTAAAGTTTTATATTTCTTTTGGTCCGTTCCACTAGAACTATCTAAGGGACAGTTACAGCAATTACAATCATGTTGTATGAGATTTTTATGGGCTCAAGGGAAATCGCGAAGGGCAATGCACTTCATGTCATTACCTCAGGAGAAAGGGGGATCGGTGGTACCCGGTTTTACATTTTATTACTATGCATGTATTTTGCAAAACATCAGGATAATGTTCACTGGTGAAGACATTTCTAACCCCGCAGAATACCCCTCCATATACCAGATGTTACTAGGGGCAGAAGTAAGGAATTGTCTCTTTAGAAAGCTGGACTATACCTATTACAAGAGGATGCGTTTTAAGGTAGCAATAGCTGCCTACAAGGTGTGGAAAGCAGTGCAGAAAAAGCTTAAAATCGAGGGGGTTTGTTTCTATACACCAATAATCACACCCATGTTACTACCTGCTGTTTTCACTGACAGAGTTGCTCAGACATAGAAGGACAAGGGAGTTACATCTATAGGTAAACTATTTAAGGATGGAGATCTGCTCTCCTTTCAGATGTTAGTCGATGAATATGAACTCCGCCAAAAGGAATTTTTTTTATTTCTTCAGATGAGGGACTACCTGTTGAAAAAACAAAGGACAATAGAGCCATATTTATTAGTTGAGGCTATCAGACGGAAACAATGGATCGGTGGGATCTACAGTTGCTTATTGGATATGCAGAGAGATGATTTGGAAACCAAAACATAAGAGGGAGAACTAGATTGGGAGAGCAGGAAATACATATAGAACAAACAATCAATATGGCAGGAAAATTTTTATTATCAGCCAATTTAAGAACACAACATGTTAAAACCATATTTGATTCATACCATACCCCTGCGAAGATGAGGAAATGGAGGGGCTTAATGATGGGAAATGTTTTAGATGTGGGGCAGATGTGGCTGATATTCTTCATATTTTTTTGCATGTGGGAAGTTGATTCAACTTCTGGATCATATTGAGAAGTTTCTCTTGGAAATTACGGGAATTAAAATGAATATTACTCCGTCTATTATGTTAATGGGTATAGGGGGAGATTTAATGGGAGGACAATCAGCTTTTGAATTCAGATACCTAATCTTCATGGCAGTTGTGGTAGCCTGTCTTTATATAGCCTACTTATGGCTTCAAAAAGAGGTCCCAACCTTTGAAATCTGGAGAGCTA
The DNA here is from genome assembly GCF_964263255.1 of Lissotriton vulgaris. NCBI lineage: Eukaryota > Metazoa > Chordata > Amphibia > Caudata > Salamandridae > Lissotriton > Lissotriton vulgaris. The sequence goes on from NC_141689.1 coordinate 1,180,191,269, forward strand.
GATTCTTTGGTATTTTGAATCTAGAACATAGTTTATACGCTTTCAAGGGGACACAGAAACGGAAACTAGGACTGTCAATGTGGGGCCCAATGATCAATCCCATGAAGGAATAAAATGGAATTAATGTTGTATTGTTACCCTAGGTTGATTTTTTTAGGTGCCTTGTAGCCCATGTGTATATGTAAGGAATTTATGTCATGAAATGTATGTTCACCTCTGCAGGAATAATTTGGATTTTTATTTTAGTATGATATTTACCTCATCTGAAATTTAAATTGTATGTATGCATTTGAAATTTTGGATTGCAATAAAAAAAAATGCTAGGTTGCATTGTCCCTTGAGAGTTTTCAGTCGCAAACACGTCAGTCGTGCGTGCTAGCGGAGTTCCAGCAGGGGTTTTGTGATGAACGCAATCCCAAACATGCAGGATCTACTGCGACAGCAATCTGCAGATGGTTTTCTCTCCGAGCAGCATCAAAACCTTCTCGAAATAACGATTTTGAGTCACAAGAAATCCTCAAATTGACATGTGGCCATAGTTTTTTAAGCAAGGGGTCCTTTTTCTTTTTTTACTTTGTGTTTAGTGGAAGGAAGTGCCCTAGAGACTCCAACTTCCTTTTCCTGTCCAGCAGGCTCCCCCCAGTGCTTTGTCTATCTCCTGGTCACTTTGTATTTGGATTTGCACCTGGAAGGATCACTCTTTTTGTCTGCTGCATAATATATAATTGTGTTTGAGGACTTTGAATTTGAGATTTCACAAGTAAGTTGGAAAACTGGTGTTGTTTGTTTCATTAGGGCCGTGCACCTAGATTTATTTGTATTTTTCATCAAATGTTTAAATGTATTGTGGTGGATAGCCTCTAGTTTCAGAAGGGGCCTAGTTGTTTGTTTGTACATAATGTTTCTTCTTTTATAAAGGAAACATGTTGCACACTATATTTTCTCCTTGTTTTGAAATTAATTTGCAATCTTGATTTAATTCACTATGTAGCTAAGTAGTCTGCCAATAAGCCTTTCAGTCAGTAGGCCCAAAGCTACTTGTGAGTGCATAAAACAACTGTTTCTGTGGTGTGTGTTGACTTAAACATCATGTGGGCATTGGATGGCATTGGATTGGAATACAAAATGTGTTTTTTGTGATAGTTCCCTTGTTAATGCCTTTGTTGGATGTGTGTGGCTGTAACTTGCAAACTCTTTAGCCCCGTGGATTTTTGTTTTTCGCATTGTTGGATTAAAGATCTGTTGTTTAGCATGCCTCCTTTGTGTGGCCAGTGTGTGAGTGTATTTTTAAGAGTAGGCCAGCAGTTGACTTGTTTCCCAATGTGGCCAGGGGCAATTCCGTAAGGTCTGTGTTCATAGGATTACTTGTGTTCATTGTTTTACCAGGCCTACTGCTTGTTGTTGTGACCATGTGTCTGGCGGTCATTTGTGGAGGTAGTCAGTGTGCTTTTGCCATAGACCTGCATGTCTTCCCTGTGTTTCCTTTGGCTCATTGCTTCTTGTTGTGCCCTGGCCATGTGACTGGCGCCCATGTTGTGAAGGCAGTCAGTGTGCTTTTGCCAGAGGCCTGCATGTATTCTCCTTGTAGGCGTATTGCTTCTTTTTGTGGCCTGGCCATGTGGCTGGTAGCCATTTTGTAAAGACAGCCAGTGTGCTTCTGTGATAGGGCTGCCTGCCTTCTTTGCTGTGCCCATGTCTTCTTCTTGTTCGTTGTAGTTATGCATTCAATTTCTTCTTCTACATTTTCTCCTTGTATTTTTAATACATTTCCAATATTGATTTGAATTGATTCACTCATTATTTTGCCAAGTCTGACAATGGGGTTTTCAGCCAGTAGTCCCAGAGCTACTCATGGTTGCATGAAACAATATTTCCTGTGGTGTCTGTTGAATTTAAACATAATTTACGCCATGGATGGCATTGAATTGAAAATACAAAATGTATTTATTTTGTGATATTTCATTTATTTTTATGTGTGTTAATGCCTTTGTTGGATGTGTGTCGTTGTAACTTGCAAACCTTGTTTGCTCTGTGGACTTTCATTTTATACATTGTCGCATTAAAGATGTGTTGTTTATCATGCCTCCTTTGTCTGGCCAGTGCGTGAGTGTGTTTGCATTGCAATAGTAGGCCAGTAATGCATTTGTCTTGGTTCCCATTGTGGCGGGCCATTTTGTAAAGATGTGTCAGGCCTGCTTGTATTCATTGTTTTCAAGGTCTCCTACTTTTTGTTTACTTTTTAAATTTTTTTTTGTTTTTTTTGTTTCATAGGTAGCATGATTTGGCATGGATGAACCTTAACCCCATTCTGTGTATGACGTGCACAACAGTATTTATTGTCTAGGGAATGTTCCATTGTTATTTGTCAGCAGCAGCTCCCGGAGTGCCACATCCCACGTGATGCACAGTGCACATAAAGCAAACCGCTACATTTGTATTTTGTTGTTGTTATTCTTCTTTTCTATCCTTCATGATTGTGCTGTACAATACACCACGAATGCCTTTGTTGTTTTCAAAGTCTCACAAATTGTTACACTGTATTGTTATTTTTTTAAATAACTGAGGTAACAAGTGTGACAACACACTAAATGAAAATACATTTGTTTGTACTAGTAATTGAAATACAACAATGTCACGTTTTACTGATGTTCTTCTTGCTTCTTTGCTTTTAGGTACACAAGAGGAGGAGGCAACATCACCCATAGTACTGCCAGATGGAAGGCCTGCGCACAACGTGACATGTGACAACAGACAACTCTTCAACTTGTGAATCTAAGAAAAGTGCAGCTGCAAGAATATAGAAGAGGATGATCATTTCACCCTATTAACCCCTTTAAAAGAGCAGGGTCCGATGCAAGGGCCATTGGAGCACGTAACAGAAAGCTTACCATTAGAACGGGAGGTTCGAGCAAGGAGCCGGTACCAGCTGAGATCACTCCCGGACGGGAGAAAGAAAGGCAAAGGGATAAAAGGAGGGGGGCTCAGGTGCAATTAAAATTTCCAACCATGCTGAAAATAATGTGGCGGAGTAAAATGTATAATATTAGTGACCCTGAGGAAGTTGATGCATTTATACAACAAATGGATAAATGAGTTATTGTATGCTGGCGCTTGGTAATAATTATTAGGAGCAGCGTGTAGCTTGACTCTTTTTCTTTGCTTTTCTTGTTTTGTGTTTTGGAGGCTGCTTCCTCTGTCTCTGTCCTTTCGAGATGTGGGCTCACGAAGGGCGGATTGCATCACCCAAGAGGTAGAGAGGGGGTTTCCTGGGGGAGGGGGGAGAGGGTCACTGGGAGAAAAAAATAAAAATATTGCCCTCATTGATGTAGCTTTTGATTTTTTCCTTTGGGATGAACCGGATGGGGCTGTTGACGCAAAGGGGATCCAAGACTTTTCCTATCCTGTGAGATGAGTATAGACAAAGAAAAAATATTTAACATATTAACATAGAACGTAAACAGACTAAGATCTAGGAAAAAAGTGTCACGGGTAACTGAATTTTGTAAGGATAGTGTGGCTCAAATAATACTCCTACAAGAAACCCATCTAGAGAGAATAGAGTGTAAGCAGTGTTTTGGCAAGTTTAGATGGATACAGGAGGTAGTATGTTCTGACCAGAGAGAGAATTCCAGGGGAGTTGCTATGTTTGTTAAAACTAACCATGAAATAAGATTACTTAAATATGAGTCAGACTCTTTGGGTAGGTGGTTGGTGGCAACTTTTTTAGTTCATGGCAGGCCCTTGGTTGTGCTGTATATTATGGGCCGAACAACGATAACCCAGATTCTCTGGAAAAACTGGAGTCCTGTCTGTTGGAGACAACAGCCCCTATTGTATTAGGGGCAGATTTTAACTTGGTTCTAAACAAAGGATTAGATAGGACTTCAAAAGCAGAATACATTAGTCCGCTGAAAAAAAGTATAATGAGAGAATTTCATTTAGTAGATATATAACGTATAATGATGAAGGATAAGAGAGAATTTACTTTTTATAGTAAAAAGTAAAGGCACCACTCCCGCATAGATTATTTTTTCTTTGATTAGGAGCTATGTGGAGAGGTGCTTGAGGTGACCCATATCCCTACATTAGTGTTGGATCATTCTGCGGTGGTACTATCTTTAAGGTATCACCAAATAGAAGAGTGTAGAAGGTGGATTCTGGATGGGGTGATCTTCCTAGATGAGAGGGTAGTCGAAGATTTGAGGTACATTTGAGAGTTTCTTTATTATTAATAATGTCTCAGCAGAACAGGATATAGTCTGGGATGCTTTTAATGCATATTTAAGGGGTGCCCTAAAATCCAATATGGTAGTGAAACATCGAGCGGAGAAAGAAGACAGAGAAAGTGTGATCCAAGATATTAAGAATAAAGAGGGAGAACTACAGAAGGCATCCATGGATGACCCAAATAGAGTGGGTGTCTTAAGTAAGGAGCTAGAGGGGCTACAAGCCGCTTTCTGGGCAAAGATATATACCATATTACTGGATAGGTGGAAGGCGAGCAAACTTCAACATTTTGCCAATGGAGAGAATTGTGGATCACTATTAGCCTGGAAAGCAAGAGCCGATAGAGTAGGAAACACAATACAGGAGCTGATTAGTGACGAATCAGATGGCCTTCTGAATGTTAATTGAGATATGTGTAAGGAGGCTTGTAGATATATGAAAACCCATATATAGAGGATATAACACCTAATCAAGTAGATATAAAGGAGTGGTTTGGGTTAACAACACTCCCTCAGCTATCTTCTGAGCAAACAAAAATCCTAGAAGGTGAGATCAAGAAGGGGGAAATAAGAACCCAGTGTAATAAAATGGTTAAGGGAAAGGCAGCCGGACCAGATGGTCTCCCTATGGATTTTTTTGCTATTGTAACTCCTGCCCTACAAATTTAATTTAATAAGATATATATGGGTGGAAAAAAGGTCCCTAAATCTTGGATAGAAGCTACAGTCACCATGATTCTGAAACCCAATAAGGATCCACGGACGATAGACTCATATAGGCCTATCTCTTTATTGAATACGGATTAAAAGATCTTTTCTGGTATTATTGCATCTCGGGTAACTAAGGCAATACACAAGGTCATCCACCCTAACCAAAGAGGTTTTATACCCAGGAGGCAAATAAATTAGTTGACCTTTCAGTTATTAGGAGCTACAGACATGGTGGAGGCTCGGAAATCACCCCTGACTATAGTGACAGTAGATGCAGCCAAAGCCTTTGACCAAGTACCATGGCCTTTTCTATAGGAGGCTCTGTGAAGCTTTGGTTTTCCACAACATATGGTAATGGTGGTTCAGACTTTATATCAATGTCCTAAAGCCAGAGTCTTGATAAACGGGAGGTTGTCAGACTGGTTTGAAATCTTTAGAGGGACACGGCAGGGCTGCCCCTTTCCCCGTTCCTCTTTGATACATATATATTGAGCCTTTAGCTAATTTGATTAGGGTGGATGTGGCTATTTTTCCCTTTCAATTCCACACTTTTGAAGTTAAGTTAGGGCTCTACGCAGATGATCTGCTGCTTTACACAAGTAATCCGCAGAAAGCAAACCCAAACTTGATGTGGAAGGCGGAGGATTTTGGCCACATTTCTGGGTATAAATTGAACCCAGGGAAAACTGAGATTATGGATTGGAATCAGGGGTGGAAAGCAGTGGGACGAAGAACCAAATAAGATACTTGGGAGTCCAAATAACACAGAAAATTGAAGATATCATAAAAGTAAATTGTAAGAAAGTTAGTCAAGAAGTTACAGGCTTACTCTCTAAATTGGCAAATTTACCACTCAATATTTATGGTAGGGTTAATCTCACAAAAATGATTATTCTACCAAAAGTGACATTTCTGTTCAATACTATCCTGTTGACTTTCCAAAAGAAAGATATAGAAAAACTACAGGGAAGAATAGGAAGTTTTATTTGGACATCAAAATGTCCCAGGATTTCCTGGAAAAAATTACGTAGGCGTCTTGAAATTGGAGGACTGGCATTACCAGACATACTTGCATATTGTTATGCTTTTCAGTTTAAGAAAGTTCGTATGCTGGCCTACAAAGTGGACAAATCAATGATAGGTGCACTTTTTGAAGCATTATTGACAGATTTACCGCAGGGCAAATTTGTTTTCTTTTTAAATATGGGGACCCTAATTTTTTTTTTAAAGTGAGGCTTAAAATTTTTAAAGTCAGCACTAAACACATGGATGTATGTGTGAAAAATTTTAAGAATTCCATATTTTTCATCATGGGCACCATTCTGGGACTTTCCCGGTACACTGGAGGGCTTGTTGGAACAACTGAGTCAGCCTTTGAAAACTGGAGGTATTCGCTGCTGGGCAGACCTTAAGGTCTGTATAAAGTTGATGAGTTGGGAAGCATTGAGCAATTGTACTAATGGTCTGCTGACAAGGTTAAAATACTATCAACTAAGCTCCATGTGGGCAACACAAGATTGGGCAGAGGTTGAGGAGTCTAAATTTGACCAAGTAATGAGAACCGGTCAGTGGAGTAAGGAAACTTCATTTTGGTATTGGGCCTTCGTGGAGACAGGTGGACAGATTGAGAATTACATTTTAAAATTGTGAAGTGAAGAGTTCGATATTTGTGACTTGATGCAAATGTGGAGTAATTCATATACTATGCTACGAAAAGTAGTAAAATCAGCACCACTAAAACGAAATCACCAGTTCACCACATATAGGGTGTATTGGTCTCCTGCAAAACTCTCCAAGGTCACAGAAAACATCTATACCTGTCCCCGGTGCATGCAAGTAAGAGTTTTTCTGGGCGAAATCATTGGGACACAATGAAAAGTAACATTATGTTTAATCTTTTTTGGGCTAAGTTTGGATCAATAAGTGCTAATTTCTGCTGTTGAAGCTAAAGTTTTGTTTTATGTAGTCTTATTGGCAAGACAGGAGATTTGTAAACTATGGAAATCCGGGAACCCTCCAATTTTTTCTGAATGCTTTTCAAATATTATATACATTAGCGAATCCTATATGGTGTGTGATCAAAAAAGCAAAGAGAAAGTGTGAGTTCTGTTGATAAAATGGAAAGAAAAGGAAACGTGAGTCCTATGATTATGCAACCTACTCGGTTGGCCATATTATCTCCCGTCTCCCGGCAGACCAATTTAGTATGCGGAGATGGAATTGGAAACAGTTGTATACTTGTGGGTAACTACCCTTGGGTCTCGTTCTATGGTCTTCTGTCAGGTCCCCTAGAGAGACTAAAGTATAACCCAGCAAGATACTTGGCAAAATAAGGACAAAAAAAGAGTTGCCAGTGAGAAGAAGAAGACTTACCACCACCGGTATTTCACTCAAGACCTTTTTGGGGAAAGCAAAAATTGTGCAAGCAACAGCAGTGTCTGGGGAGCAAGCTGGGAGCAGCACCCCCACATCATCAGTCACCCCACAAACCTAGGCCAAGCCCATGTCTGTCTCAGAGGCACCCCAGTTTAATCTAATCCTGGGCAGGTAACTCCGCTCCACCAGCGGAGTTTGCAGGGATTTTCCTATTGTTGAGAACGAGGAGGTAGAAAAAACTCTGCCTCTGTGGCAGAGCAGTGTTAACCGCTCCCTCCCCCTACCAAATTATTTAAAAATGAAAAAAGAGGGAACATACCTGCGTGTATGCTGCCTCACCTGCATGGCCACTCTCCTTCCTGCTTCTCGTGTCCTTCTTCAATGAAAAACTCCTATATTGTACTTCTTGCGCATGCAGGGGAGGTGGCAGACAAGCAGATAAGTGCCTTCTCTTTTTATTATTAAAGTGGACAACAGCCGCAACCACCAATAGTAGTTCCTCCCGAAGTAGGGGCATTTTAGGAGATCTAGCCTCCTTCTGTAGAAGGAGAGCAAGTCACACATTAAGAAGAACCATTGTCTTCCAGATTCCCAGCAAGTAAAAGGAGGATTAGTCCATCAGCTTCTTCTCCAAACCCCCCTTTTGATGATCTAGACATCATTAGGATCTGACTTCAGTCTGAGAGTGAGACACACCATGAGACAAGGCTAGGGAAAAGGAAGGTCCCTAAAATACTTAGAGTTATGGAGGTAGATGTAGAAGACAAGGATGATGATAAGCCAGTCATCATGGGCTTTATCCCCGACCAGTGGAGACTGACATTAACCCATCCCAAATTGCTGTGAGAGATGTGGCACCACAGATATTGCCAACACAGATACCTCGAACACCACCTCCAGCTGCCATATTTACAAAGTCCTGACAGTGACCTACATCCACCACAGCCACCTCAGTAGTATTAGGTACTGCAGAGAGTCAAACATCATGCCCACTTACCAGTTAATCCGACATTGAAAGTGGCACCAGCAGCATCAGAAAGTTGACCTCCTCAGTTAAGGTTTTCTTTTCAGTTAGCAGGAAGGAGGTGAACATTGCTATATGGTCCATTTATGGAGCAAGTGTTAGTCGGGGTAAGCTTGGTACAAACTATGGTACCGGAGGACAAACAACCCATCTGAGAAAAAACCGCTTGATCCAGTAAGAGGTACACTTTAACAGCCAAAAAACTGTAAGTGTTGTTGGTGGAGTGGGTTAAAGGCTGAGAAGGGAATCAGATCAGATCACAGTGGAATTTGAAGAAGAGTAAGACATTTTCTCAGGTACACAGAGAAGCCCGGTCTCCAGCAGTGCAGTGGTATCTCCCATATCATCAGCAACATCTCAATGGCACACGAATCAGGTCGAAGCATCAAGTGGTCAAAGGCAACCCACATTGAGCCTAACAATGTCTACTCTGAAGTAGTCACCTGCACCAGTGGCACCAGAAAATAAATCAGGCTACCATTCTCAACATGTTTAGGCCGGAGTTGCAGTACGAACGCAACCACCCAATGGCATGATTGTACTACTCAAAACTGGCTAAAATGTTAGTGCTTGACCTCTTCTCTTTTTCTTTTGTGGAAGGGGTAGGTTACTTGAATTTGTGGCAGCCATTGGCCCGAAATGGAAGGTTTCCAGCCGGTCCCATTTCGCCAGAGTTGCTGTTCCAGAGCTACATTACGACGTGCCAGAATTGCTTGGACAAGCTTTGTAACAGAGTGTTGTTCACACTATCTACCTTATGACAGACATGTGGATCAGTTGCCAAGTCACTGATTACATGTGCATCACTGCACACTGGATCTCATTTGTAGGGGTTGCAGAAAAGATATCTGCAGACGTTCACGCTGCAGTGATTTTTAATGGTGCTCGGAGGCATGCAATGTAGCCATGTTAACCATTGAGAAATCCCATACTGCTGCAAATGTTTGAAGACTTTAACAGTAAGGACTTTGAATGGCTGCAACCAAGTGGGCTTAACATTGGTTTTGTTGCCAAGGACAATGGCAGAAACATAGTTAAGGCAATGGACGGTGGTGTCTATTTCAGGGTCCTGTGTTTGGCGTACTGCATTAACATCATTGTTCAAGACTTTCTCAAAAAAGAAGACAGAGACAGCCACTTACTATCCACCTGTAGAAGACTCTGCACATATTTCAGCCATATCTTTAAACCCCAGAAGCAGCTGAGGATCTTTCAATGTGAAAACAGAATGCCAGTTAAAGCACTGATACAGGAGGTGTTGACATGTTGGAACTCGATTTATTACATCCTTGAGCGTCTGTTTGAGCAGTACAGACCAATCAATGAGTATATCATGTAAAGAGTGGATTCAACTGTGAAAGGCATGATCACTGAAATGGACCAATGGTGCCTAGTTGAATGTCTGACAGAGATGCTGCTCCTTTCTAGGTGTTCACATGTGAAGTCAGCAAGGAGGACAGTACCATGGGCCAAGCTATCCCATTGTTGCACATGCTAGAGGAACTGCTAAACGAGGTGTCTGCAATGTACACAGGTGTGGAGGAAAAAGAAGAAGCATATGAGTTGGCAGAGAGCTTAATCCTTTGCAAATACAAGGGTGCAAACAGACATTGTGTCATCCAACCATTACATTTGTATCCATGCTACAAACCTTTACTGGCCAATTTAATTTCTTTTTCAGACTGGGATGTTGCCAACTACGAAACTTGGATAGCTGTGCAAGCCAGTCAGCTAGAAAAAGAAAGTCTGAGATTTAGAAGGCGAGGCCCTCTCCTCCAGGGCATAACAAGTACTGCAGGGTAGCTTTCTAGTTCAGAGCCTGAGGGCAGTGCAATTGGCTCACAGCAGCCAAAACCACCAACAGCAAGGACAACATCAACAACAAGAACATGAGCATTAGCCCCAAAATCTGCAAAGGAATGGCTTCTACTGGTGGAGCTTAAGTCCATTGCTGAAGCAAAGGTAACAGAGGCCGATTAAGGCGGAGCACCCATGACCATTGAGCAGATGGTCCAGGCCTGTCTGAATGACCCAACAGTGGTCTACCTTGATCAAAACCCATTGCTGTATTGGTATAGGAAGAGACGCCAATGGTCAGTACTTAGCAGGCTGGCAATAAACTATGTGGCTTGCCCCGTAGCCAGTTTCACTGCTGAGTGAGTTTTCAGTGCTGCTGGTACCATTCTGACAGTGAAAAGGACCAGTCTCCCACTCTAAAACATGGAGAGATTAAACATGATCAAAATGAATCAACACTTTATACCACCGGATTATATCATACCTTAAGTACCACAAATGCAAGAGGATGGGGACTCAGGTCATGGAAGTAGTGTGTTAGATGAACTACTTCTGGCTGAACTACCAGAGTTTGAGGACACGCTCTACTTCTGTGACTACTAGGCTTTTCTAGTTTCTTTCTTTCTATGATGCCCCCCAAAAACCCAAACCAAAACATATAGCTAAGGAAAATTATTTACTTTATTATATGTGTGTGTGTCTGGTGGACCAATCCATCCATCCACTGTCTTACTCTTAGACATTTTTTTTTTCCGGATTGGAGTTGCAACTGTACAGAAGTCCTGACTCACCTTAAAGCCATTTACCTAAAGCCAGACATTGGGTGCAGAATACAAACAAATGTGTGCCTGCTTCTGCCGCCAACCCTGGGCCCTGATTATCCATCTATCCTTTCCTCCTAGCCTAGAAGGAGTGCCCGGCATGTGACATTATTATATAATTTGATTTACAGCAAAGAACTTGATGATCTACATTCTGCAATGTGCCACCAATCGATCACTGTGAGCCCACCAGAAAAACAGACAAATGATGGCATGGATTGCTCGCTGAATAATTGTTGTTTGTTGTGATGTGAACTTGCTGTAAATGAAATGTCATCATCATGTGTAACTTGAATTGAGACTTGAGAAGTGGTGTCAGGCAGTGCGAGGCTGGGTGTTTGTTACACTTAATGTGTTAATGATGCTGATTGAGATTCACAATGTTGTGGTGGCCTACTGACGGCTGATCAATAATTTTCCCCTCAAGGTTTTTTTTTACTTCCCCTTTGAGAGATCATATAGCGAGATTCCTTCACTGAGTCCTCTCCGCACTGTCCACACTGCTTTTCTTTTATTGTTTTATGAATGAAATGAAATGAAAATGCGTTTAATAAAGCGCGAATAGCTGCCAGGAGGCGTCCCAGCGCTATGACTGAGAAGTGTTCTTACAGTTGGGTGGATGGCACAGAGATTGTGAGGACCTAATTATTGAATACAAAAGTTTTCAAATGTTTCCTAAAGGAAGTTAGGTCTGAATTGGACCTTAAGTGGAGGGGTAGAGTGTTCCACAGCTTGGCAACATTCAAGGTAAAAGAACGGCCTCCCGATCTGGTCCATTTAACCTTAGGCACGACAGCAAGAAACGCATTGGCGGAACGTAGCTGTCTGTTGGGGAGGTAGGGGGTAATCAAGGGACGATTGATTGCTGGACCAGTTTCCCAGAATGATTGATGGGCAATGCAGAGGGACTTGAAACTAATCCTGTCCCTGACAGGGAGCCAGTGCAGTGTTATTAGTCCAGGTTTGGCAGAGAGCTTACGGGGAATTTGAAGTAGAGTCCGGGCCGCACAGTTTTGAATCACTTGTAATTTCCGCAATGTGAAGTCAGGGGCTCCAAGATAGAGTGCGTTTCCGAAGTCCAGCCTAGAATGGATCAATCCCTGTACAACAGTTTGTTTGGCTTTGAATGGTAACAGGGGGAGAATCCTCCTTAACATTCTAAGAAGGCCAAAACAGGTGGCAGATAGCTTGACAGCCTGGTAGTCTAACGTTAGGGACCTATCCAGTCAAATGCCCAGGCTCTTAATGGCATTCTTGGGAGCTGGAGGGGGGCCCAGACAGGCTGGCCAGAACGGGCCCACCGAGGATGGAGCCGAGAGTCCCAACAGCATGACCTCTGTCTTGTCCCCATTAAGTTTGAGAAAAGACAGGGTCATCCAGCTGTTCACTTCACTCAGGCAACCCGCCAGATCCACCATGGCCGCAGAGCCCTCAGTCCGCGTCAGAGAGACCACCAGCTGGGTATCGTCCACATAAGTAATGATCTTAATACCGTATGGACGGACGATCCCCGCCAGCGGCCTCATATAGATGTTAAACAACGTCGGGCTAAGCGGGAAGCCCTGCGGGACTCCACAGCCCAAAGGTCTGCTAGTGGAGATGGTATTTCCCTCAAAGACCTGGAAAGTTCTATCGCTCAGGAATGACCTGAGCCATTTCAACGCTCCTCCCTGAATCCCGATGTCATAGAGACGCTGCAATAAGATTTCATGATTTACAGTGTCAAAAGCGGCACTCAGATTGAGGAGGATGATTGCCACCGATCCTCCCCGATCTAAGATACCCCTTGTTTCCTCCAGAACTGCCAACAAGGCAGATTCTGTCCCATGTTTGGGACGGAAACCCGTTTGTGAAGGGTCAAGCAACTGATTATTTTCTAGAAAATTAGTCAGGAGACTGTTAATGTATTTCTCCAGTATCTTGCTGACCCAAGGGAGCAGGGAAATGGGACGGTAATTACTGAAGTTGTTAATGTCCATGTTGGGTTTCTTCACGAGTGCCCTCACCCTAGCCTCTTTCCAAGCTGGTGGGACCGTTTTAGTGGAGATTGAGGCATTAAGTACCTCCAACAAAACAGGAAGGATAGTGTGGCTAACAGCCTTTAAAGAGCTTGGAGGAGCAGGATCACTAGGGCAGCCTGACTTGACCTGCGCCATTAAAGTGGCCAGTAGGTCCGAATGTAGCAAAGGGAACTCCTCCAGCACAGGAGACAGATTGCCTGTTGCATCCTGCTTGGGATACGCCAAGATGTTTACTGAGGTGTTTGGAATGATAGTTGAGAAGGATGAGTAGATGAGATCCACTTTGTTATGAAAAAAGTCCGCTAGATCATTACATCGGGCTTGTAAGTCATCACTATTTACAGGGGGGCTGGGGAAGTTTAGTGAGGCTTTTTACAATCTGATAGATCTCCTTAGAGTTGGAACTGGCTTCGGAAATCTTTTGTGTATAGTACAAGGCTTGTGCTTTCTTTATTTCCTTGTTGTAATCCCTGATGGATTTTCTATACAGGGTTTTATCTAGGTCAGTATAACCCAGACGCCATTTCCTCTCTAGCCTTTTGCACTTGCGTTTAATATCCCTGAGCTCCTCAGAATACCAGAGGGCCGAGGTCCTAGATCTCTTTGCCAGGGTTGTCTTAGCTGGGAGTATGATGTTCAATGCTTTGGTTATCCAGTTATTAAATTCATCATTAGCTACCAAGGGGTCTACGTTAATAGATGGTGTTGTGGCTTGTAGCTCGTCGGCCCACTTGTCTAATGAGAGTTTGGACCAGTTCTGTGCGTCCCGTAACCCTGGCATCAGAGCAGGGGGTTTATGAGTGTTCCAGGTTAGAGGGACTAACCAGTGGTCTGTCCACGGGAGCGCAATGGGGAGTTCTGCCTTCAGATCGGGGCAGTTACTAAATACAGGATCCAGCAAATGCCCTTTAATATGTGTGGGTAGTAGGACAAGCTGAGCTAACTGTAGTGCGGACAAATCGGCAATTAGCTCTTGGGCCGTATAGTCCCCAATATCATCAAAATGCATGTTTAAGTCGCCCAGCAGTGTGAAATTCGTATAGGTGGCAGCAAGGTCTGCGACTACTGAGGGCAAGGAATATAAGAACCGTCTAACCGATCCTGGGGGGCGGTAGATCAATGCTCCAGAGAAACTAATGTTTGGCGAAAGCTCCAAACTGAAGGACATACTTTCACAGTCCAAAAAAGGGTTCGGGGAGCAGCTGCAGGAATAACAATCTTTGAATATTATTGCTAATCCGCCGCCTTTCCCAGATAAGCGGTCTGTCCTTGCTATTTGATATCCCTGTGGCAGTGCTTGTATTATATCGGGCTCCGAGGACGGGGTTAACCATGTCTCAGTGAGAAAGAATATATCCGGGTTAAGCTCGTCAAATAGCAGGGATAATTCAGTTTGGTGCTTAGATAAGGACCTACAATTGAGAAGAAACATCCTAAAGGTATGCTGGGTCTTAGTAGTGGAGGTGACTGTGAGGTAGGAGTTACAGTGCTGACATTGCGGGGGCAGGTCTAGAGGGTGATAAGAATGGTTGCATAATGCCTTTGCTGGAGGTTGCAGGCTGAGCAGCTCGCTGGAGCTGTATCCCCTTAAATAGCCTGGTAAAGGAGCAGGGGTTGTGGCCCCTGGTCCCGTCCGGTTGCGGACGGGCGCAGATGGGCTTGCCTTTGGCGCGCCTTCGGCATGCCCCCGGCGCGCCCGCTGCGCCCGCCCGCTGCGCGGACGGGATGACAACATCTTTTTATACAGTCTAGAGGCGGGTGGGAGGCGTCCAACCGCTCGAGCGCAACCCTTAATCCCCGCAATATGGCGTCCTAGAGCCCTGCCTCCCACAGCGTCAACACTCAATCTGCTGCGCTGGGGACGGGATCGAATGCGGCAGAAACTGACTGGAGTGGTGAGAGTTGTTAAAAAGTTTATAAGGTAACACAAGTTTAAACAAAATTATAATGCACACAGCTAAAAACAATACAACCCCCGGCTTCCGCCTCAGGGGTCCGAACACGCTAGCAATAGGCGCGCTCGCGCCTTTGTGCAGATTTTATACCTGGGCGGGCGGGAGGCGTCCAACAGCTCGAGCGCAACCCTTAATCCCCCCAATATGGCATCCTAGAGCCCTGCCTCCCACAGCGTCAACACTCAATCTGCTGCGCTGGGGACGGGATCGAATGCGGCAGAAACTGACTGGAGTGGTGAGAGTTGTTAAAAAGTTTATAAGGTAACACAAGTTTAAACAAAATTATAATGCACACAGCTAAAAACAATACAACCCCCGGCTTCCGCCTCAGGGGTCCGAACACGCTAGCAATCAGCGCGCTCGCGCCTTGGATCAGATTTTATACCTTGGCGGGCGGGAGGCGTCCAACAGCTCGAGCGCAACCCTTAATCCCCCCAATATGGCGTCCTAGAGCCCTGCCTCCCACAGCGTCAACACTCAATCTGTTACTTTATACTCCTCAAAGACTCAGTCACTTAGTTAATGAAAATTTGGCAAACACAAACCTATTCTACTCTAGTCTACTCTAAATTAAAAAAGTGACTCAGTCAAGTCAATCTTTCCTTTGTTGTTGTTCAATAACGAAATTGTACTACTACAGGTGAATCCATTGCATTTTGAGTCAATAGTCGGGACTCACTTGGGACACTGTTGGCACAGAGTTGGACACTATACTCGGAGTCAGAGTCAGAGTCAGGAGGATCAGAGATGATGGAATGACTCAGCGCCTGGGTGTGAGTGTAACTACTTCGAGAGCTGCCACCAGAAGAAGATGGACGTTTTTAAATTTACTGAAACCAATCGATTTAGATGAGAATAACTTTGAAGTGGCCTAAAGGTGAACAACAACAACACCAAACCTACACATGAATGTATAGTGGTGGTGGTAAGTGTGGTGTGACTGATTGATAGTGGTGCATTGATTTTTTACTTAATTGGGAACATGCTATGTGCTGTGTGTGTCTGTACCCAGTGCTGACTGGCTCAAATTCGAAGTTAAGTGGAGATTGGGTAGTTGACCTGTTGTTGGAGGTAACTGCCGAAAACAGACATTTAGCCATGCTGCCTCTGAAAGTCTTCTTTCTGCACTTCTTTCTGCAGTTTAACTTTCATTCTTAATTCTTCAATATCATTTTTGTCTTTCCATCTATAGACCCTTTACCCTGCGTCAGGCTGGAAAGACAATTCACACTTACCTTCCCGAACCGCATCCGCCAGGCAACCAAGATTAACGGACAGTCCAAGAGGAATACAGAGATGCAACACCCAATTTGGTAAGTATCATTATTACTCATCATTACAACTTTGTGTGTTGTTTATATTTGTTTTATTGACTTCTACAGATATTTTAATTTTATTTGCTATCTTTCAAAGTCTGGTACAACAGAACATAATGTAACTTGGGTCTCTCTGGGGACAGACGAACAATTTGATTTACCTGTACTAGTCTAGTGAATGTATTGTCCTTGTGTAGTAGTGTTTGTCATTGTCAAACCTTTCCCTCAAATCCCCTTCCCATCCATTTATCTAACCCCTACCTTTCTTCCCCGAGCTGTGTGATTTATTGAGGTGTGACTAAATTAAACTTACACCATTAATTGATCACACACTTGGTGGGGTGGATGTGGTGAAAGCAACACCAACTCAAGGGCAGGCAGGGCGAGGATCTTCTTCTGCTCTAAGTATAGCCCACACTGACAATATTATATATATTAGATTGCCCACCCAGGCACAGTATTCAATATTCAATTTCTTTTTAGAGAAACATAATTCATCATAATTGCCATTATCATCATCCTTCCAGCAATAAATATTATGCTTGTCCACTCCACTTCATAGCTTGAGTTGACTTCAGCTTGTAACTTGTACTAGCCCAGCATTCTGATTATTGTTTATTTTACTTTAGCATTGCCTATCATGTTTTCTCGTTAGGCATACTTCTTTTTGTGAACTACTAATGGTCGTACTCAGTCTAGTCTCCCTCAGATGACTGGCTCATTTTTTTTGCAAAGCTTGCATATAAAAAGGCATTAACTCGTTTTGTCAATTTAATTAGTTCCCTGCAATGATGATTCCTCATCCTACAGTTTGAGTTCAGCTAGGAGGGAGTGGAACCTCGCTGCAGAATCAGGTGCTTTCACTAGTATTCGACTAGTCCGCTAGCATGCTGCTACTTTCTACTACTACCACCATCATGGCACCCTGGAAAACCATCACCATGCAGCCATTGCTCTACCTAGTCACAGATAAGAGAAGAACGGTGGGGGATTCATTCAAGATGCAATAATCTATCTACTATGGAAATTAATTCAGAGTCCACAGGGCTTAATATAGTTGCAGATTGCAAGGAGGAGGGGACTGACAGTAGTAGGACAAGTAAGGGTATCACATCTATCTGTTGGTGTGTTACACTGTCTGCAAATTTCAAAAACTGGCTGCTGCCCTGCAAAAAAGGAAACAGTGCGAAGTCAATGAGTGACCCCCATAATGAATTACATCATGTGCAAAACTATAAATTTAGTCCCCTAACATATAAACTAGAAGCAAAGAATCATGTGTGAGTTTGGGCTGTGGCCATCACAGCCCCGCCAACCTTTTCAGGAAGGGACTCAGTTTGGGTAAGGGCTGTTACCATAACAGCTCTGCTAACTTGTTCAGGGAAAGAATCTGTTTGAGATGTGGCTGAGACTAGCACAGCCCTACCAACCCTTTCAGGAAGGACATCTTGGACTGGGGCTGTGGCCATCACAGCCCCACTAACCTTTCCATGGAGATTTACAATTCTAGAATGGGCTTTTTGTTCAACCTCAGCCCAGGCTGAGATTTCTAAATCATTCCCAAGTAGACAATCTACAGGCAAGTTTGGGGACACTGCCACTCTCTTGGGGCCAGTGACACCTCCCCAGCTGAGATTTACCACTGCCATGGGATGATTTTTCTGCACTTCATCAATGTTTGTCACCTGCTATGTGGCACCAGGTAAAAGTTGCCTTGAGGGGACTAGATTCTCAGTCACCATAGTGATACTAGCCCCTGTGTCTCTATAGGCCTCAACTCTTTGACCATTGATGTGGGGCTCCTGTCTGTACTTGTTCAAAGTGTTTGGGGAAGCAGTGAAGTTGGCAACCCCATGCCATTTTCACAGACAAGAGTAGCTGTAGTAGGGGACTTGGTTAGGCCAGAGTCCACCTGAGTTCCAAAAGTAAACCCAGCCAAATTCTTGGGGTGCTCCCACCACCTGGGGGATTACTGCTAACAGTAACATGAGGTGTTGGAGCTTTACTTGGAGGAATATTTTCTTTATTGCTATTCTTTGGACAGCAGCTGTCTATTTTTCAGTGGCCAGTCTGTTTACAGGCATGGCAGTAAGGTTTCTTCTGGGTAGAGGAAGTGTTTTGGGACCCACCCCCATCCTTGGAGTTTTGAGGCCCTTCGGGAGACTTGTCTTTAGCTTTATCCCCACCCTTCTCTTCAGCCTTGGAAGTATCCTTCTTTTGGTCATTACCCTGATTCTTAGGCCTAATCCTGGTTCTGACCCATTTGTCTGCCCTCTTACCCAATTCCTGTGGAGAGGCCAGATCTGAGTCCACCAGGTGCTGGTGCAAAAGCTGGTTTTGACAATTACTGAGGATCTGCTCCCTCATAATCAAATTATACAATCCTGTATAGTCATGTACTTTGCTGCCAAGTAGCCAACCTTCCAGAACCTTAGTAGCACAATCGACAAAATCAGTCCAGTCCTGAGTCTGAGCTTTTTGGGTATCTCTGAACAACAACCTGTATTGTTCAGTGGTTAGGCCAAACCCATCAATAAGAGCACTCTTCAGGACAGTGTAATTTTTAGCATCCTCAGGTCTAACTGTGAGGAGCTTATCTCTCCCTTTCTCAGAAAAAGAGTACCGTAAGATTGCTGCCCACTGTTCTTGAGGAACCTGCTGTACAATGCAGGCTCTCTCCAGAGCAGTCATCCATTTGTGGATGTCATCCCCTTCCTTGTAGGGGGGCACAATCTTTGTCAAGTTTCTATTATCATAGGCCCTGTCTTTCTCTTTTGGAATTATGCTGCCACCAGTGGAATCTAATCCACACAATTTTTGTTCCCTTGCTAAAGCAAGTTTAGCTTGGGTGAAGGCTACCTCCTCCCTCTCTATCTGGAGTTGGACAGCCCTCATCCTGGCACTATGCTCTTTTCTCTGGGGGGAAGTCATTCCCCTTTGAGATTCCCTTGAGGCACTAGAAAGGCGAGAGTCCCTGGAAGGAGATCTCTCCCTTCTATTGCCTGGAAATATTCTGTTATGGACTCTGGGGAGGTGCTGGCACTCTCCATTTCCATGTAGGTCCAAGTTGACTTGGCTAAGCCTCCCAACTGGTACCTGGGTATCCCCTTGATCCTGATCTGACTCTTCACCTTCTGATTCAGGGTCCACCTCCTCATCTTCTACCTCTGGGGTGGTGGTCTCAGTATCTGGGGGGTTCACTCCTTCTCCTAACCCTGAGGGAACTGCACTAGCTTTCTGAAGATCATCCTTCTCTAGGATGGCTATCAGGATGGGAATGGTAGGGTTGTGACCCTTTTTCAGCCTCCTTGCAGTGCACAAGGCACTCAAGTCCCTATGGCTGAATTTGTCATAGCTGTAGGGTGCCTTGGTAAGGTCACCTTCCACAGGCAGAGCAATGGGTTGCTCACCTGTGCCAGACATGACTCTAGTGAGGTGTAAGTGGTGCACTTACCTACACTAAGTGTTTTCCTACTGTAACTTGCTAGTGAGTTGTAGGCAGGGTGTGCTAAGCCCTTTGATCTACAACTACTAAGTTCAGTAGAACTTAAATATGTAAGCTTTGTTTATATGTACCTATGGTACTTAATGTGATCTTTCAATTTGATAAAAAGATTTCAATGGTAAAACAACAGCAAGCTCAAATCCCAACCGCTGCACACCAATGTGAGAAGTTGGCCTGATGTATGATGTCCACAATTCTGTGGGCACCTTGTATAAATCCAAACAATCCCTTATGGTGGTGGTTGTAAGTCAACCTTAAAAAGACAAGCTATCCTAGGGGTAGCATGGACTAAGCAGCCTTCAGGCTAAACTCAAGAGGGCATGTGAAGCCAGCTGTTTTACCATATGCAATCCTGTAATATCAAAATGAAAGGACACCACACAAGTTATATATTATAAAAATATATGTATTTATTCTCAGAATAATCCCCTGTACTCTTTATGAGTATAGAAGCACAAGCGTTTAAACAAAAGCACAGTTTAACATATGAAAGTTGGACGTTTATGGATGAGGCCTGTGGCCACTCAAACCATGTATCAAAAAAGTGGTATAAGTATCACTATTCGATCAGTGGTAAGGCCTAGGGCCTTGGGAATCACTGGGGCTACTCGGGACTAGCAGTGATGAAGTCGGGAGAGGCCCGCAGGACTCGGGTGCAGCGCTAAAAGCACACGCATGCACCAATGCAAAGTCAATGGTGCGTAAAAGTTATTGAGTTACAGTTTTAGGAGTCTTCCGACTGGACTAGAATTACCAAACTTTAGACTTAGACACTAGAGGTGTAAATCATTACAGGAGCATGGGGGGAATGAGTTCATGTGGGTTCATGAGTTACCTCACCCACAGGAAGCGGGTGCATAGGTGCCAAAGTGTGTCGGGTTTCGTCGTGCAGTTCGATGGTGCCTGGAGATGAAGATGCTGCAGGCGGCCAGGAGACAAGAGTCCGGTTGGATCCAAGGGTGGATCAAAGATGTAGAGTACCTGAAACCAGAGGGGACAGAGTCTGGGTCACTCAGCAGTGACCAGGGTGGAACCAGGCAATGTCGGGCGCAATCAGGTGGTTGTTGAGAAGCTTGTCTCCGCTGCCACGTGGACTCTGGGGCACCGAGGAGATCCAGGAGTGGATGCTGAGCTGTCCCACAAAGGCTCTCGCTGTCGGCGGTGTCAGCTTCCAGATCGGAGTTAACAAGCCTTGGCAAGTGCAACCCACGCAGGATTCGAAGATCCCTTCTTACTCGGACCAGCAAGGTCAGAGCGGGTGCTCCTTTTCAGGGGAGCGAGGGCCAGTCTGGAGCAACCAGACTAACAGAGCAAATTCAAAGGTTCGTTGGTGCTGGGGCCGCTAGCAAATGGGCAAGCGACCGGACCAATGCTTTGAGCAGGAAAATGCAAAAGGGCCCCACAGAGCACTCAGTGAGTGTGGAGGGGAGAGCTTTGATGCAAAAGCTGCTCGGGGCTGGGACTTCTCAAACCCCAATGCACTGCTTCGAGGGAGCCTCGGGAGCTGCATGGTCAGGACTTCGTAGTTTTTCCAAGATGGCCGGCCCCACGCTTCAGGTCACCTCCACGGGACTCAGATTCACTGGGACTGTGGATGAGGCTGTTGGAAAGCATGAAAGCTGGGTCTTGTTGATCTTTGTTGCTCGAGTTCTGGCAGGAACTGCAACAAAGCAAATGGTGAGGCACAGGATGGTGCCTGTTTGCACAGGGTGGTCACTCCTTGACCACAAGGGAGAATCTTCAGTCTTCTACGTCGAGTAGGATGTTGAAGGGTCCAGAGTTTTGTTTCATAAGTTTCAGTCAGGATAATCCGATGTGCATTGGCACAACTCCTACCTTATTCCAAATCAAGAGGCGGGATTACCTGCTAGGTCCCTCCTATGGGTGGGACCCAGGAAGGGGGTGGTTACACCCCTTTCCCTTTGTCCAGTTTCACGCCAGGACTGGGGCTGGAGTGTCCCAGAACCGGTTTGACTGGATTTTGCATGGGACACCTTGTGTGCCCCAGGCAATGTCTAGTTTCATTCAGCCCACCCTGCCCCAATCCACTATCTCCTGTCTGGGGAGGTGTAGCACCTCCCTGTGACAGGAAACCTTTTGTTCAGGCCTCCTCTGCCAAGTTTCGGTCAGCAGTAGGAGGTCAGACTTGTGTCTGTGGCAGCAGCATCCATTTTGTGATGCTGAGGCTCTGGTTAGGATTAATCGTGTTTTAGCAAAGTAACATCTCTTCTCCCTCTCGAAGGGTGGAATGCAACCCCTGTCGCCAGGACTGGCGAGGGGGTAGTATTCCAAAGCGTATGACACCTTACACGACATGTTTTGATGAAGCCAAACCAAAGTTAGCAAGTAACCACGAGGATTATAATGCACTTAAGAGTATATGGTATGGCAATATCCCGGAACAGCTAAGGGAGTTGGTCCCGACAGCTGCAGACAGGCTCAGCTCATGCTAGAGCACCATCTCACATAAAAACAAGCACTCTGCCTCCAGGATTGTTAAGGCCTGCCATAGGAGTGACTGATAGGTATATATGTGTCCAGATATAGGTTTAGATATAGGTATACTATATTTAAGCAAGGGGTGATTACACCACCTTGCCCCAGCTGAGTGATCAGCCAGTTGTGTCGATTTAAGTACCAGCCAGGGGTGGCAAAAGATATGCTGCAGCCCCTGGTAGGCCTTGGATGCACCTATGCCCTGGGCACCTATAGTGCACTGTACAGGGGCTGATATGGTGTCCAGTACCAGATTGGTTATGCACCTATGGTGCATGGAGTCCATGTTACAGAGAGAGCAGATAGCCTGGGACTCTGATTAGCAGGGTCCCAGGCCAACTAAGTCGAAAACCAGCTAAACACTAGCCAAAAAATCTGGGGTAACCATAGTCCGGTATCCACCTTCCTACACTGCATATTTAGCATGATCACATGCATGCATGCTACGTAACCTGCAAACAGTTGGTTCCAATAATGTCATAAACGCAAACAGGCACAATTTAATTGGTAGCGTTGTCTACACTCTATCCTCATATCCATACTAGGATAGTTGATCACCTTGCATACTTTGGCACTTGTACTATACCATTGTAAAATGATGTAATCTATTAGAATGGATACAAGTTTGAGAATTACACAATGCTCACACAAGTCCCAGAGTTTAACCAAATCTACCTATTACTCATAACACATTATGATGTGCTGCATGTCAAGTTCAGCACCAATGTGCCACCAATAAGTGTTGTGGTAGACATTGTGTCACATGCAAATGCTCATTGCACAATGATGACTCATTGCACTCCAATTTACATCATATTTCCACTGCCTGAAAAGTTGTAAAGCTGTACACATGTAGCTTAGCTATGTATCACATTTATCAGATGAGGTTCACTGAAAACATTGAGGTCCAACAATTTCGGAGAAGGATACTTAGAATTCACACAGCACAAGACTCCATATAGCCATATGAGCATCCTAAATCCTGCTTGGTACAGGTGAAAATGCCCATCAGATATTGTATATCAACAAGCCAAGACAACTTTTATCATGTAATCGTAAGGTTATTAAAAAATTCATTTAACCTTATTTTAAAAATTGACATAGATATATTTTACAAGTGTCCAACCAAATTCATGAGACACATTTACCTTAAAATCACAAGGACATAGATTAAATGTAGGTTCCATTCTATTATGACACTAAGAACTGTTTAGGGAGGCATACGCGACATAAATAAAACATGACAAAAATGCAGAATTATGTGAAAATAACTTAAGTATCATTTGTAATGTTTTTGTGTCTATACTAAAGAATACGTAACTTAAATAAAGACATCTGATTTATATTTTATTCATGTGAAATACTATTTCAGACCTAATTAGCTTGCTCTTACGAATGTCCGTTTCAAGAGGCCCAAAGATTAAAAAACATATAAAAAAACTCAAAAACTAATGAGAGCTCATTATTTGTATGAAAAGGAAACTAAGACAAGGTCAAGCAGATACATTGACGAGAAACTGCTTAATTGCTGGGATATTGTTAATCTAATCATAAAGAAGTGGACATTTAAAAATAGCCTTAGTACCAGATGGTCAATTTTCATCACACGCTTTAGGTGTTAAGGATTTGAATAAATAAGCAGTTCGTTGATAACGAACTCCAACATTTTGTATGCAAATCAGAGAGCTGATATTAAAAATACAAACCAGTAAGTTTTTTGTTCGTCTCCGTTGTGTCTCTCAGACAGGTTTATGAAGACAGCTAGGTGTCACACGTCGCAAACAAATGCTGGGGGTCACCACACTCAATACTGCCAGTTCAAAGACAGTGCAACATGAAAGGGCTTGGAGGCAAGTGGGGGCTACTTCACTGTATGTCCAGCTGTTGCAAGAGCTAGAAGCATGAAGAACCTGTTGCGTCCTGCCTGCTGCAAGGTAGGCCGCCTAGGGCTGCGTGCCCTCTTGGTCCCTGTCCCTGCGGACACTCATATCCGCAACCTGTTACTCTGTTGGGTAGAAAGACCCCAAGCGGTCTCCTCCCTTTTATTTATAGCCTTAGGCCACAACTGGCATGAGGGTGAGGTGGTAATACCTCCCAAGCACCCAAAGGCAAAACAACAAGACTTCTAACCTGCTGCAGCCCATCCCAACTTAGTCCCTGTGAACAATTAGACACATTCTTATATGTGACATGTGAAGTCCTTAAGCTGCAGGCTGTAACAGGGGGGCTCCTGGATTGCTGACCTGGAGGACATGCAATGTGGTAGAATTTCCTCTTTTGTTGGCAATTGACTGCTGGTTGGCCCCACGTCAGCACCGGTGGTCTGTTCTGTACCCGGCCAATTTTCTTCCTCCTCTCTTTTGCCCTCAGGCACTAGCTCTTGTGGGCAGCTTATATCTTCTTAAACCATGAAACATTTTGTGCCACTGTCTACTGTCCCTTCTTGGTAGTTTCCATTGTTCCATCGCTCCTCATTACTGTCCACATCCCTGTCTCATCCTGTGTCCTCAACTTCCACCCTGGCTTTCGGTCTTTAATGACCATCTTGTCCCCCGGTTTGAGTTCACAGGATCATGCCCCTGTTTTGTGGCTGGTTGCCACACTCCACCTCTCCCTAGGTGCTTGGGTTTCTTAGGCATCATCGGGAGGGGGCCTGTGGGGATTGCGTCTCAGCAAGGCCAATTCAACATCAAAGTCAATAGGGCTTGTTGGGTGGTTCTGTGAGGTGTGCCCCTATATTCTCTCAGGTATGACTTTGGGTGGCGCTCCTGGTAAACTTGTTCTGTTACGGCAATCAGGAGTAATTTTTTCAGGGTCTGCATGAATATTTTAATCTCCCCGTTGGTCTGGGGCCATTGGGAAGTGATGCAGTGATGACGGATTCCATGGTGCTTGAGAAAGTCACTGAATTCCCAACCTTGAAACGGTCCAATGTCACTTTTGATCTCAGAAGGAAAACCAAACAGTGAGTACACCTTCTTCAAAACAGCAGCCACTTGAGTGAAGGCTGTCAAATTAATGACTTCCACAATGGGGTATTTGGAATATGTATCCATCATGACTAGCATGACTCTCCCATCCAGTAAGCTCATTGATTATTGGCGCTGGTCTTTCCAGGACACCTGTCAGTTGACATGCTAGGCCACACTGGACAATTTCTGCAACCAGATCTGGAGTGGGCTAGCTGTGCCACATGACGCTGCAGGGTTGTTGGTATGACTATTCGGGATCCGCGCTGGATGACTCCCTCCTGGGTCATACTGAACTCATCCCTCACTATTCATTTCTTTGTGAAACATTCCCGATCTTTCCCTGATCAGTCACTGGCATCTTGTAGAAAAGCTTTGCCATATGACACTTTAGATAGCGTTGCACACCTTGTTGAGGAATGGATCTGCTTCAGTTGCATCCTTGATGTCATCCAGGGTCAAGGTTCATGGACAAATGGCACTTGAGATCACATTGGTGTAGGCCTCCACTGCCTCAGCTTTGTGGCTGTCAACCTGGAGTTCTGGAGGCACAGGGTGGCGAGAGAGAAAATTGGTGGATTTTTCACTCCGGTCAGTAGATAACATCCCTCATGTGTTCTTCCTGATGTGTGCTTGCCTCCCGTCCTGCCTTTTGACACTTACCTGACATCTTCCGGGTAGCTGAGACGTCTGTGGGGATTCTCTTGTCAGTATCCTGGTTCTGCTTAGCCGATGTTTCCAGACGCCGTGACGGCCTTCAGATCTTGCTCCTGCTCCACTGACGTATCCATATGCCAAGGGTGCCTTCAAATCTTTGTTCTGCTGCACTGTTGTATTCCAGAGGCCACATGGGTCTTCAAATCTTAGTTCTGCTTAGCTGTTGTTTCCTGACACCGTAGGAGCCTTCTGAGTTTTTCATATTACGGTAATTTTCACCTGACGCCCCATGGTCCTTCAGTTGTTCACTATAAAAAAGGGCAGACAAAGAAATTTCTCACAAAGATTCCCCATCTTCCAAGTGGTAACATTTTAAATGAGATGTGGTAGACATACCATCACTGGGTAAGGGGGTGCCCCAGGTTGGTGGTGGTCACGCAGCGACCTTGTGCACCATTTCCAGGGGAAAGAAAGTTGACAGGTTCTCAGGAGCAACCTCCTTCACCATACAGTATTCAAGTAAATTCATCATGTCATATCCCTCCGTGTTCTCGGGCAGTCCAACTATCCTTACATTGTTGCAACGACTAAGTCTCTCCACGTCTTCTGCAAGCCAATCTAAAAGGCCCATTCAGCAGAGAAGTTCAGTCACCTTGGCCTGCAAATCCCTGAAACTGGGTCCCACCTCTTTGAGTCCCTCAGTATTCTGCCTCACCCTCTCTGCAATTTTGTGGTATTCATCTCAAAGGATGCCTAAGTTGACAGAGACCGTGTCAATTTTACTCTTTAACACATCACATCCCAGCATTCACAGCATATATTATCAACGAAGTATCTTGCCGAGCACTCAAATAACAATTGTATCAATTTCAGAGTTCATTCAAATATAGTTGAAAATACAAGTCCGTATGCAATCCAATTCCAAATCAGACACCAAAGTCCTGAAGTACGTTGATCCTTATTTTATTTCTAGATTCCGAATTTCATATTTCAAGACACACTCTGCAACCAACACGTGTTTCGTTGGGCATCAATCTTATGCCAATCAACTTCCTCAGGGCTGCAAGCCAAAAAACAATAGGAACAAAGTATAACACACCTACTACAATAAACTCTCTACAGTTTATCAGGAAATTAATTATACATTTAAATAAATCACCACCGAAGTGAGAGAAAAGACATAGATCCCATAATTAGTGACAATGAATAAAAATGTTTTAACATTGATGTGGCTCCCGGTGTCTGTATCTAAAGTTTAACAAAACGTTTGTGTATTTAGCCAAATAAACAGTTCACAAATGTTCAAATATAAGTTACCTAAATTCAGTAAGCTTCCTTCTCTGTTAATTTCCTCTTGAGGTTGTAATTCATAAAATTGAAAATATATCTGGAATGATATAAGGGAGCTCTTAGCTCTGACCCAACAACTTGCGTCCAACAAAAGGATGGGGGGAAAACTAAGTGTTCTACTCACTGTTATTTAATTTTCTAACCGTCCAATATCAAAATATGATCTTTTGGATTTCCTCGATCACTCTCGAGTCTGAAAATAATATGAGTATATATGGGTATATATATATATTTTACTGATCATCTTCAGTCGTCAGATAATATTATCCTGACTAGAAGATTCTGTTGTATATTCTCAGAACCTCATTTACTGCTTATGCGCACTCAGTATAATTGTAAGGCGCTAAAGTTATCACCCAAACCGCGTCATGAATTGTTTCTCAAATGTGCTTAAGTTTGTAAGCAATTGGATTAACTCGCGGTTTGCACAAAGTCATCAACGTAATGCATATAAAGCTTCTAATCTAAGCTTAAGTTTGTAGATAGCTGAGTCAACTTGCATTTAATACTAAGTCATTAGCATAATACAATACTCAAGAGCGATCCATCTAAGTAATCTTACTAAACATAATATGTAAGTCTAAAGCATCTACTAATCTTTCTTTCAACATAAACCCTTGTTTTAACAATTTAAAGCTAAAAACGTTTTACCTTCCGAGTATTTAACACCCGATTGTCATTATCTCATCTTTTATATTCGTCCTTCAAAACCAATATTATCAGCATCTATCAAAGAAAACCCAGTAAGTCGATACCCTGAGTGTTGATCTTCCCAATTCTAGCCTCTATTTGGTTATAACTTACCAAATTCGTCAATACATTTCTATATGTATCCGTATTCCTCGGCACAGTCCTTCCGTGTTCGGGTAGCTGGCGTTTGTAATCGCCGCCATCTTGTTTATATATCCTATGTTAGAGAGGGATTCACGTAAGGTGACTTTAGTTAATCCAAAACAAGTGCAGTTGTGTGCATATGAAAATAAAAATAAAAATAAAACCGTAATATGGACATTATAGTTCGGCTCTAAGATATTTGACAACACGTTATGAAAGTGGACAATTTACTATAATGTTGTCAGATCACTGTTAATTATGTGTCTAAGGACGTAGTTATCCCGCAAGTAAGATAAGCGTGATAAGCTTGTGTTTAACAGTAAATCCTCAAGGTTACAGAAAATCTATAAAAAGTCGGCGTATTTTAACGCCGCCATCTTAAAACGGGAAAGGAATATTTAGCGACACCTTTTAAAAGGGGACAATTTTCCATAATGTTGTCTAATCACTGTTAATTTTGTTACTTGAAAAATGATTATTCCGTAAATAAGAATAAGATTGAAAAGCTCGTATTCTAACAGTAAATCCGTCTCAAGTTGCAAAAAGTCTATAAGCAGTACGGCGCGTTCTATCGCCGCCATCTTAGAACGGGCAGCGAATACACAGAAAGTCTATTGAATCGGCATACGATCATATTACCATAATCATTTCCTCCTGCTAAGTATAAAGGTAGTGGGCACGAATATTCATAGCATATATTATCAAGTCCAATTTGTCTGGGGCGCCAAGCTGCTGTTGTGTTTCCTCCCTGTGCACCGTGTCAGAGGTTCCAGGTACTCCTCTGCATGTAGGTGGTGATTGTTTCCAAGTTATTAAAGGTTGTCAGCTCCATTGCATTTCTCTGAGCCCACTGGCCACTATTACAGGTGCTGCACTGGGTGTGCCACTGGGTAGTGTGGCATCTAGGTTACCTGTCTCCAGGTAACTGGATGCCACTAATTTTAGAATGTTATGCTTAGAGTCAGTTGTATGCTGGCTGTGGACAAGTGTGGTCGCACCTGCCTGTTCCTACAATAAATCCTGCTTCTACTCAACTCCTGGGCTGATCTTTACTACAATTTGGCGATGATTGGGGATCGTACCAACCACCTTGAACCACCACCCTCCTAAACTTGGAACGGGCAGAGAACTGAGGAGATAATTTTTTGGCAACCTTTTAATTGAAAACTTTCTCTGGAAATTAAGGAAACTTGATTCACTAGGTCTGGATCGTATTCCGGTAGCTGACCGCTGTTAGGAATCGAATGCGTCAGTGTCCTGCTACGACGCTACTACGTTGATGCGCATCATGCAGCATGTACACAACGTGCCGCCATTTTGGATCATCCTGACTTCAACTATAGTCACAAGTCTCACGGTGATACGCACACCAAGTTACTACGCTTATTACCGCGATACCCTGGATACAAATAAAGCACACCGGAAGCAATAGACACGCAGCGTTATAATTATTTACGTGCGTGAAACATTCTTAACCCTAGCGTTTAACCTTCACACATCGGACACACAGTAACAGACTTCTTTACTGTGTTGGGGTAAAACAATCACCATATATACAACTCAAAACACTGATATATGTTATATTCTAAGCACTATTTTGGGGTATTACTCATATATTGGATTGTTTTGTGCAACTTGTATTTTGTTTTATTTTCTATCTCAATTAAATTGCTATTCAGTTTCAAAGAAAATGTGCACAGACAACTCAGGTATTACACCTCTAATTGTATTTCTTGCACATCCTGGTGATCCTGTTTTGAAATGGCCAGAATGGAAGGACTACTTCCTAAATTATATTTCAGTTCTTGAAGAGGAGAGTGAGGATTTTTATTCTGCAGCACGGAAAAAAATGTTACTTTTACATAATTTAGGTCCTGAAGTTCTACGAGTTTATTATCAAATCGAGAAGAAAGTCTGGGCTACCAGCACTGATGAATTTTTGGAAGCATTAGAAGACTTGGATTTACATTATCACCCCGCTGTTTGTGTTGGCATTGACAGATTTACATTTTTTCAAAGGAAATAAGGAGCCAATGAGAGTGTCGAAGACTTGGTTGCAGCGCTAAAAAAGTTAGCAATTACATGTAAGTTTGGGAACTTACATGATGATCTAATCAGTGATCAACTAATTATGCATTCTGCCGATGAAGGCATTCGGGAAAAACTTTGAGTAGTTGGGGAAGCACCATTAGCCGAAGTTACTGCTTTGATTAAAAAAGTCGAAATGTCTAAAAGATGTGCTGTAGTGTAGTTCCTATTTTCCCTATAGGCCCTGCGCATTGGAATAACATAAACAGCAGTTTAGACATAGGACTGAGGTCATCTAGGTCTCTACTGTCTATGTTAGACTTAATTTAGGTTTGCGCCAGCTAGCTCAGAGGTCACTGGAAACTTTCTTGAATGAATAGGAAGTGATCAGCTTCCCTGGCTCAGACAAGAAGAGATTCAGCTTCCGACAACCGCATAAACATGACAACTTTGCTCCCTCAGAATAAGAGTCAATCTCTAGAGTCGTGTGAAACAATAGACAGCTATTTCACTCAGTCAGATGTGCATATTTAATTTCACCAGGGTGCAGAAAATAGAGAGACAGCCGTTTTCAATAAAAGGTATTATTTATTGAGCAGTCTTCCTTCTCATGCAAGAGAAATGAATTGCCAAAATTGCAATACTTAATGTAAAGTAAAGTACGTACAGTAAAAGGAGTATTATGAAATAATACTGTAAAAGCATTGATATGGTTTCTTAGCCATAAGACACTTTAAAATGGATAAAATATATACATACATATATACATTGGCTAACGTGCTCAACTGGTGCTTCTAAACTAAGCCTACCCCGGTGTACCTGACCTAAGCCTAATACATGGGAAGGAGTAAGTAAGTAGCAGTTTAAGTTAAGTAGGTTTGTTGCCAAGGATCTGTTCAAGAATTCTCTCTAAGGGTTTAGTCAGCACTGTACCTTGGGAATAGAGTTTAGGAGGTCTGGTATCTCTCTCTCAGGACTCGATATTCCAGTCACCGGCAAGGGTAGGCTGGAAACGCCGGAGATGGATTTTCTCGGCAGGAGAAAAGACAGCGTCTTTCTCAGCGCGTCAAAGAGGAGGGGCAGCGTCCGTGGGCTTCTCGCTTCTGCTGGGCTCTCGGAAAGTAGATTAGCTGCTCTGCTCCAGAACCACCACCGTGTGTTTGCTTAAGGCAATGTTGGTATATTTATACCTGAAAGGTGCCAAGTTTGACGTAAGGTTTGGACATAAGACGTCAATAAAGATGTCACTAAGAACTGGCCGTTCTTACAGTGCTCGCAGGAGTTCTATTACAAATCAAAACAAAGCAAGCGGGGATTTCCCAGGTTGCTGGAGGTTTGGTGTGTTGAAAGAACTCGTTGTGCTTTCTAGGAATCTAAGGAAGTAGCTTTTGCCATGCCTTGGGCTGCAAGGGCGATTTACTGAAATATGGATCTGTTTCTTATGCCATTATAGGGGTGTTTATT
This sequence comes from Lissotriton vulgaris, assembly GCF_964263255.1. Classification (NCBI taxonomy): domain Eukaryota; kingdom Metazoa; phylum Chordata; class Amphibia; order Caudata; family Salamandridae; genus Lissotriton; species Lissotriton vulgaris. Next base: position 1,180,222,819 of record NC_141689.1, read on the forward strand.
GATTATAGCTGTGTAAGGGCATAAACTGGTAATATTGATTCAGGTTCCTAGATAAAAACACTACACCCACTCCACGATTTTATGTCCATCAATTACTAAAAACTAAGCAATAAAGATGCATGTGTATTCCAACCCACCCCAAAATACATTTTGCATTCGAAATGGTGTATGCGAAATACACAGAACGTTATAGGTACTGTACGTATTTAAGCAGTGTAATCATTCAAAAAAATTGCATATATCATTAGCTGAACAATTTGCGAAAGTTGCACATGAAATGTCTCTTAATTACAGAAAAGAAGGTCGACACTATTTCATCACGTATAAATGAAATTGCTTGTGACTGGGCTAGAGGCTGCGGTAACATATTGTCTCTAGAATAACTAAAAACAGAAGCTCTGTTCTTTATGAATAGTTCTACTTCAAGCAGAGTACAAGTGCCAAAAAAAGGTAAATATTTTGAAATTTGGAAAAAATGATTTCGTTTTCAGGGGAAAAAATAGTTCCAAATGTTTTCAGTAGCTTTTGTTTTTCAAAGCTGAAGGCCAAATTCAGAGTTCATAGGAACACTGTGTGCCGGATTGCATAAAAGTTATTCCTTTGGTTCAGGGGAGAACATGACTTCAGATAGATGTGCAAAAAAACAGTCTACAGCTTCAAGTGAAAGTTCGACCAAGGATGATAATGCTGTAACTGGGCAGTCGTGAGAATGATTGCTATCATCGGAATCGGGATCAGCAATGCTCACAGAAGATCGTACCTGGGTGATGTTGCTCTCATTTCTTGCTTCACTGCCACCACCTAATCGTAGTGGAGAAGTCTCAACGAATGCCGCCATCAGTATTGGTAACCGCTGGGGACAACACGATGCATGAGCCGTTACAGGACTTAGCAAAGTATCGATATCCATTGGTACTGCTGATTGTAGTGTAAGACAGGTGTCTAACACGCATTCTTCTCCGCATAGCATACATCGAAGCACAGGTAAGATGCAGTTCTGCCATATAGGTCTTAATGAAAGAAACCAGGTCATATTCAGATCTCTTAGCCGGGCTAATCCAAGAACTTTAGTTATGCGGTCCCGGTAGCGTATTGCTAGGATCGTTTCTTCCATTGTTGCTGGAGTCATGTCTGCGTTTTGGCTTGCCATATCGGAGCAGAAGAGTCAGAAATAAGATTCCTGCTACGAGTCCCAAAAGTAGTGGTAGGCCACCAAAAACTGAATGGACAAAATTGAGAAAGATGCCCAGGACTGCTTCGAAGGGTGTTAACAGTCCCGAAAAAATTGTCTTAAATACATTTGCAATACCACTGGCATCTGACATATTTAGGATTTGGCTCAGCATTTCTACGAAATGCACGGGGCAATTAGTTGATAAAAGCGTATGTATCTCTGCCATTGTCCTTGCAACTTGAAGATCATACGTTTCTTTTGATGACGTGATGGGCACTGTTGTCTGTAAAAGCACAGACTTCATTCTGCTTAAAGTATCAATTCGTATAGAAGAGATATTCAAGGGAGGCCAAATCGTTGCCTCTGAGTTTCCAGGGCCGTTTGGATACAATGCTTGCATAAAGCAAGTGACCATGGAAGTAACGCTTATGAGATATGCTTTCCCTGGCACCATGCCACAACAGCTGTGGTCCGTTATTAGAACGTAACTCCCGTTAGAAAGTTGTCTAAAGAATGGCTCAATCTGTGTTGCAGGTGTGCCGTGCTGGTGACATGAAAGGTTATTTGAAGTCCCCTCACAGGCCCCATGTAAATTAATACCTTGGCACAGAAGTATACCCCTTAGTGATTGTTTACAATTATTACCACTAAGAAATACATTCTGGTTTTTGTCACTATAACATGTGTGTGTATAAGGTAATTTCCATGATGACTTAATGTACCCTTTACTAGGGGTGGGCGTAGTTTGCGAAGTAGCGCTACGCGAAGCTACGCGAAGTGCACTTTGCACTACGCGAACTTCACGTAGCACTACGCGAGCTGCGTAGTAGCATGTTCGCACTGTGCAAGATGCGTTTTCAATGATTGCACAGTGCGGACAAGCATCCGGCACTGTGCAATCATTGAAAACGGCATCTTGCACAGTGCGAGCTGTACTTTTCTGCTGCTCGAGTAGATTATTACTCGAGCTGCAGCTTTCTCAACGCGAACTGGTAGTTTCTCATTAAGAGCGGTCGCGAGCATGCGCAGCCACTCACAATGAGAAACCTTACCTCCCTGCGTTGAGAAACTCGCTGGGATGTAATTTTGCTTGCTCGCGGTCACGAACATGACGTTCAGGACCGCGAACAAGCAAAAAATGAGCGCTGCACTACGCTACACTGCACTACGCGTGTTCGCACTGTGCTACGTGCAGCTCACGTAGTGCGAAGTTGCGCAAACTTCGCAAACTCCGCGAGCGTAGCGTAGTGCTTCGCCCAGGGTTACCCTTTACCCAACCTTTCATACTGGCCTGCTGGTACATACTCTTGGCATTTTTTAAATTGGAAAGTTGTTATCGGAATTGTGATTATTCCGTGTATTATCCATTCAATGACAGGTCTTTCTGACATTGTCAATGGTAATCTCTCAAGTTTGTCAATGCTCAGAATCGTATAGTCTGCTCCTTTCTGTGCCAAACTGATTTGTTTATCAGTAAGGTTAAAGATAGAGAACAATGACGTTGTGTAGATTAAACGCCAAGGCACATAGCCTGAACGCAGGTTTTGCAACGTCCAGCCTAGCTGTACAATAGAACGTAATTGGGACTGACCATGTTGTAACATTAGCAAGTCCTGATCTATTATATCTATAGCAAATAATACAATACTGTCCAGTGAATATATTCTGGAGGACAGAGTCATTAACCCATTGACCACAACAGAAAGTGATTTTTCGAAATTAATACGATCAATTTCTCGTATTTTCTCTGCTGTCTCAATTTGAGTGACTTTCCATGCCTCGTTGTAAGCAGCGTATATACTGGCCGCTATGAAACGTTTTTGACGCTGTTTGCGTGGTCCCATTATGAAATCGCGCAAGTCAGCACCATCTTTAAGTAAACACAAGTGTTGCTTAATTTCTGTCAGTGTGGATGTTTGTAGCCATTCAAGGCATAGTTTCCCTACACTGTATGTTGTTACTATCCCTGGATGTTGTCTCTGGTAGTATCTAGGGTCTGGTCTGGTCATTTTTAACCCCTGTGTTTTGTTCAGGAATCTATTTTGACATTTATTTGTGTCTGTTGGCCATATTAACCACTTTTTCCAATCAGGATGTGTTCTATTTTGATGTAAAATTTGGGATACGTCTATCTCAATATCTGTGGTTCTGTTATCAGGTATTGGTTTTGGAATAGACGGTTTGTTTAAGTCTTTGATTTTGGCTAGGCCAAAACAGGTAGTTTGTTGAATGGTGTCAAACAAGAACATTATTTGTTCTGGGATCATGCAGGCTCGAAATAATGCTTTTAGGCCTTGTACCTGCCATTCTTTTGTACCCCAAATGGTCTTTGTTTCAATGTTGTTTCTCCAGAAATCAAAACCAAATGTAATAATTTTTTCATAAAATGTTTCAGAATAAATCAGTTTGGTATTTGTCAGCATGTTTTTTGTCCCTGTCTTATCTAACAGTTTGTAATAGAATGTTTCAGCATCACTTGTGTTAAACCCTGAGAAGTATGGAAATTTCTCATAAAATGTTTTCGAACTGCTTCTAGGTGGAGTTGCACAATGTTCCCATTGATTATATTTAAAAATAATTCTAGGTTGAGCAGATTTATGCAAATAGTGGTCTGCATAGCGGGTATAGCAGTACATCTGTTCATAATTCGATGAACCTTGTAAATAATCATGTTCTGTAAATTTTGCTGACAATACTAAATCTGACATCATATTATTTATACTTTCCAAGTCCCAATCATCAGAGAATGTACTTGGTTTTACAAAGTCACTTAATGAAACCTTAAACTGATGAGGATATTTCAAGAGTTCGACCGGTCCATATATTTCGTAATCTGTTTTGTCCCAAACTACCCTGCCGGGTATTGGAATGGCTGTGACATTCTCTGATGACAGTTCTCTTTTCTCGATGTGAGATGACTTGTGTGGCTTCAGAACTAAGTTGATGTTCTGACTTGCTGTGTCCATTGTACTGTATTTTCCCTCAATGAATTTTCCCAAACAAAGTACCATGATGAGCCAAAGCAGGAGGAAAAATACACCTAGCACAATCCAAAATTCTAACCATGGAGTAATGAGATAAGTTTCTTTGAGTTGATGAAAGAATTCTGTTGCTTTGTCTTTAAAAGTCTTTGTTGCTGGCGTTACTTCAGGCTCGCTTTGATCTTCAGAAAAGTTATCGAAATAGATGAAGTTCTGTCAATTTTTGGAATTGTTTTTTCAATTTGCCTTTCATTAGCACATTCTGATGCTACATCATTGTAGACTGGTGTTTCTTGACGAACTGTTTCAATTTGGGCTTCAAGAGGCACAGGTTCCATGGCATTGCTGCATAGTCCTTTTTTATTCACTGCAGGTTTATCGAATGTGATTAGTCTCTCAGTTTGAACCTCTTGGATTGTAGCAAATTTTGGTTTTCTGCTATTTCTTGGGAGTCCACTGGGCCTACTACTTATTATTGGCCACATGATTGTGGTTTTACCAGGTCGATGGATACAACTCAGTTCTCCTTTTTACCAGCAAGGGGCGGTAGTACAACTGATCTTGTTCCGTTGCTTGCTAAGACAGGTACTGCTTTTCTATAAGGAGGTCCAAATTCCTTCTTCACCGCAATCTTCTCTCTGACCAGATCCTCAATCTTTGGAATCCAGACAGGTCTTGCTAGGACAGGTGGTGTGTCTTCAGTGGTTGTTGGCTGCTGTTTTAACTTTATGTTGCTCAGGGCTTTTCTTGTTTCATTTAAGTCCTGTAAAACAGCCAAACAATCTTTGATGTCAAAGCATTTTTTCTTATCTTCTACCACTGAAGCATGACTATCTAAGTCCTGAACATACATTCTAGTTCCGAACAATAGTTCGTACGGGCTGAAACCTTTTAGAGAATTTCTTGGCAGATTATTAAGACTACGTTGAACACTTGTTAAATGCTTGACCCACCCATCACCCGAACCTGATACCTTTGCCGTTATAGATTGCTTTATGTCTCGGTTTTTTCTTTCCACAATCCCATTTCCCTCAGGATGGAAGGGACAAGAGTACCGCAATCCAATGCCCATGCTTGTCATGGCCTCCTTATAAGCTCGAGAGCTAAAAGCAGGACCCTGGTCAGAATGAAGCATGGCAATTGCGTATGTGCCGATAAAGACTCGCAAATCTTTGATTACAGTTCTGGCGTCAGCCGAGCGCTGGGGCCACATTCTTAAGTGAATTTAGTCTTAAAAGGAATTAATAGGACGCTGGATTTTATGTATAGATAGCCTTATGCTAACTACAGAAATGGCCATGGCAATACTCAGGTTGGCTCGTTACTGCGGTCTCTGTTGCAGTCTGGACAGCTCTTCGCAAATTTATTATGTTGCAGGCTCATCCCCGGCCACCAGTATTCTGATTGTAATTCTGTCAGAGATTCCTTCATCTGTTTGTGCCTTGGACCTTCACCCATGTGTGCGTCTGCTATTAATAAGACTCTCCGGTTCGTGTTTGGAATCACTCTATCCCCCACTCCAGGGATTCAAGCAAAAGGAACGGAGTTTGCGTCTATTACGTATGTAAAATTGAGTGGATAGTTCACAGATAGTGCTGCACAGTTGCCTTTTGAAGACGTTTTTATCGCCAGCATGGTTTCCCAGTCTATGTATTTTTCTGAACGCTTTTTTGTGGCTACGGAAGCCCGTTGTGGTGCTTCCGCTGTGGCTGTATTAGCCAATGAATTCCCTGCAACGTGAACGCCATCACGTTGATGACTCAGAGTGTGTATCACGTGAGTCTTTTGTAGTTCTTTCTGTAAAAGAACTACCTGTTTCCAAAGCATTTTATGCTTGATTGTGGCACCTGTGTCGTCTTTGTAATCATTGTAATCATTTTGAACCCAGTTCTGCAAATCATTATTGTAAGATTTGACGCAGAAATGCGAATCGCACACTATTGGTGTCGGGAATTCACATTCGGCATTTTCAAGCGCCATCTTTAAAGATCTGATTTCAGCTCGCTGAGCTGAACAGTTTCTCAGTGATTCAGTTTTTGTTATTTTCGGTCTGAGTTTACCGCAGAGCCAGCGACCTTTAACAATCGCGCAGGCTGCATTGTAGGATTTATCATCTTCATTGTATTGCTGTACAAATCTGTCTGTATAGATTATACAAGAGTACTGTTGGAGAGGCAGAATTTCGATTGGCAGAGGATATTCTTCTTCATATTTCAAATCATTCAAATTTTTCATGTTCGGGACATAATAGTATGTCACTTTTTCTGTATCATGAGAATTTTCCCACTGTATCCATTTTGGATCTAGTGCCACTGTTTTTAGATTTACTGGGCTGAATAGTGCCTCGAAGGCTGATTCTGCTGTAAAAACAGTTATTCGTTTGCCTTGGGCTAGGGCTCTTTCTTTTGCTATAGCCGTCTGAACCGCCTTTACAGTATTTTCTGTAAGACTGAATGTTTTTTCCGCTTTTGTGTACAAGTGTGATTTGTAAGCTATGGGTACCGTCTCTCCCTCATTAGAGATCAGGTACGTGAATCCGCATCTTCCTGGGATGACTCGGATTACAAGGTTGCATGTATTGTCCCTCGTTTCTAATTTTGTTTTAGCTAACATGTCTGTTTGCAGTGATCTCAAAATTTCTGTGTGTTTTTGAGTCCAATTTATTGGTTTGAAATCAGGTTTTATTAATTCGTAGAGAGGTTTAACCCTCTCTGCATAATTTAGAATGTAAGTTCTTCCGAAATTCAGGAAGCCTAGAATCGATTCTAAGTTCTTCCACATTTTTGGTGCTTGGAGTACAGCGCACTTCTCTAAGAAGTTGTCTGCTAGGCTTTTGCCTTCACTTGATAATTCGTACCCTAAAAAGAGAACCGTTAGATGGGCAATTCATGACTTTTTAAAGTTGAATTTGTAACCCTCAGCTGCGAACCCAAGTATTATGGTGTTCACTCTTTTAAAGTGAGTATCCAAGTCATCGTCTGTGAGATAGATGTCATCGACATAAGATAATGCCTCATCATCATACATTTGTAGTAACTCTGTTACTCTGGCTGAGAATAATCCTGGGCTATTCTTGAATCCCTGTGGGAGTCTACAGAAATTTTTCTGTGACCCCATTATTGAGAAAGCGGTCAAGTACCTGCTTTCCGGTGCAATATTTTGACAAAAGAATCCATTAGAAATGTCTAATGTTGTTTTGTATTTTTTGCGAACTATGTTATTCATTAGTGCCGCACTGTGCGAATTTTGTACCGCAAATGTTTTGCAACAGTTAAGGTGTCTGTAGTCCAAGACTAGACGAAATTAATTGTCTGGTTTGGAGACAGGAAACAAAGGATTGTTCATTTGAGAGGTGCATGTTTCAATCACCCCTTGGTATTCAAGTTGGTCTAAAATCTCCCTGACCTGTTTTTTAGCTTCTTGCTTAATCGGATACTGCCTTTGTGCAGTAGGTTGTCATTTTAACTGGATTTTGTGAGGAGGAGAGTCCTCATCCCATCCTACATGATTCTTATACAATGCAGGTGCTTGAGCTACTGCCCATTTTCTTGCATATATATATTTTCTGTAAATTGGAATATGATTTGAGAAGGCAGGCATAATCATTTCTTCGCCATGAGGGCACTCCCTTACAAACTCTGGTGGCCAGTCTTTCTCGGCTAACAGGATGTCATAGCCTTTTGAGAGGTTATCCCAAAATAGACCCCATATTTTCCTAGTCTTATCTCCCTCTATACGCAATGTTATTTCGTATATTTTATGAGGTTCGCTAACTCTGGTATGTGCAGTTTCCACTTGAATGTATTCATTCGTGTCCACTGTCTCCAGATGATTCATCAGGATCTTGCGAGCTATGCTGATTTCTGCTGCACTGTCTTGAATTGTCTGTGCCCACTCTCCGTTTTTCAGCTGTGTCCTCAGTATCCTCGGCATGTTTGATTACTTTAATACTGGCTACCTTCTTTCTTAGAAATTGTAATTTTTTACTTTGAGCAGGTTCCATGGCTTTGGACTTGGTGTGCTCTTCCCTTTGTTCCGACCGTCCCCTTCTTTCCGATTTCTGCGAAAAAGATCGAGAGGGACGTGTATCAATATCTTGATATCTATCAGGCTTTTTCAAATTATCCCTATTTCTAAGGTTGTATCTTTTTTCAGAGGGCTCCCTTTGGGGAGACTGGTGTTCTCGGCTTAGAGCTTTTTCTCTCCGCTGAGGAGACCTTCCTCTGGACTGGGAGTGGATTGTTTATTTCCATCCCAGCTCTTTTTATGAGTGTTTAGATTATTTTTAATAAATAATTTTTCAGGTTTTTCAAGTAGTTGGGGTTTTACTGGTTTCCCACCCAAACTATCTCTACCTAGTTCTTCATAGCATTTTTCTATGATTCTGGCAAGCTCAATTGGTTGATCTGCTATATCTGTTTCTTTCAATTTTTGGCGGATCGCCACAGATGCTGCTTCTCCTTTTATGTTGGCTAATAATATAGCCGAGACCTGCTTGAAGTCTTTCAGTAATTTCATACCAAGAGTTAAAGCAGGTTCTGGACCGTATTCATTCTGAATTTGTTTTAATACATCTGGTATTACCGCCAGAGACGGAACACCATGTGTTTTTGTGTAAATGGAAGCAAAGACTGTGCCCCAAGTGTCACAGTCCTCCATATGTGGTGCGACCCCCATTGGAAGGCAGATAGTCAGTTTCAGTTTCAGTAAGTCTTTATTTCGAAATAAAATTCATAAAAGACAATATACAATTCATGAAATATTAATAAGTCATCATATCAGTAGAACATTTAAAAAGTTATTAAACAATTGATAAAGACTTTACAATAAAATGCCTTTGGACATTATCTATTATAAATCAGCATCAATATATAAAACCATCATAAAATGTTCAAATTCCTGGTACGAATAATCCATGCCCAACCTAGGAACTTGGCCACACCAACCACAATAAACTCTGACAGGTTAGTACGAAAAATCCTCAGGGCTTCAAGGTACCCCTTGCTATCCAGTCTACAACATAAGGGTTTAATCCATTTTAGGCGTGGGGCACGATAGGCTGGGCAAGCAAAAAAAAAGTGACCAATGCTCTCTAGATGATCCGGACACCAAGGACAGCAGTTATTTGAATTCACAGTCCACTTAGCAGTAAAGGGGTTAATAGGGTGCGTCCCGACACGGAATTGATGATATAATTTCCGGTCGAGGGTTTTACAAATCACATCCCAGTATGGCTCAAGGGAAGGTGTCAGTTTATAAGTCAGAAAGAGACCTGTTAAGTTAGTAACTTCCGATTGGGTGACTGTAGTTAATTTAACCGATGCCCAAAACTGGTCTTTAAAATCTTGTTTAGAGGGAAAGATGGAACCCCCCGGATTAATCCAGAGCTGATGGAGACCCATTTCTAACAAAACCTTTTTCACTTCCCTAAGCCATGGGATTCTAGAAGCTCCCCACAAAGATTTAACCTTGTCTAATTCTTTGGCAAAAAGGCTGAGCTCCGGAGTCGTCCAGATCCGTCGCCATAATGCCACCAAACGGAACCGGGCCATCTCATTTAGGGGTTTACAACCTAAGTCTAGCAACAGCGGTTTGGTAGGTGTAGACTGAGGGAGGCCTACTAAATTTCGCAAAAACTTATTCTGTGCTTTGACCAAGAGGGATAAATCTTTAAATCCCCAAATATCCGCACCATACAAAGTGGCTGCATTTATCTTCGCTTCATAGATTTTTAGTACAGGGGTGATTCGTTTAGTCAGGGATTTCTTTTGTTCCAGAAGCAAACAACCCGTGAGACGTACGAATTTGAGGTATAATGCCTCAATCTGGGGTTTCCAACTTAGATGATAATCCAGAATCACACCCAGGTAAGTCATTGTCTTCACCTGTTCTATCGGAACACCATTCAAGCTAACAGAGCTAGTGATTGGATTTTTATTACTGAAGACCATAAATTTGGTTTTATCAACATTAATCTGTAGATCATTTACCCTGCAAAACTCTGCAAACCTACTCAGGGCTGTTTGTAACCCACTGCGAGTTTTAGAGAGAAGCAGCGTGTCGTCAGCAAAAATTAACATCGGGTATTTAGACCCGCCCAGGGATGGTGCATCTGTCTGGGATGTGGAAAAAAAATTGACTACCTGGTTGATGAACAGGAGAAAAAGAGTAGGGGCCAACACACATCCCTGGCGCACCCCACGTGTTACCGGGAAGCTGTCGGTCACCTGTCCTTGTTTACCCCACCTAACTCTGGCAAAGTTGTCCTCGTGTAATCTCATAACTATGTCCAGAAGTTCTACGGGTAGGCCCATAAGTCTCAGTGAGTCCCACAATTTTGCTCTTGGAACCAAATCGAAGGCCGACTTAAGGTCCACAAAGGCGGCATAAATTACCCCTCCACCCAGCAGAACCACCTTCCAATATAACATAGTAAGTCTGAAGACCTGGTCTAAGGTGCTAGTGCCCAGTCTGAACCCAGCTTGCATGGGGGACAATATGTTTTCCTGCTCGATCCACCCCTGTATTCTTGCCAGTACCATCCTAGCAACTATTTTTTGAAGTGAATCTATCAGACTTATAGGGCGGTAATTTCCTGGGATTGAACGGTCCCCTTTTTTAAAAACAGGTAAGATCTCCGCCCCTTTCCAGGAGTCGGGGATCCTAGCCCCTGCTGCAATGGCATTGGCCAACTTGGTTATGTACGGAACCCATACATCAAGATTCAATTTGAAAAGATCAGCTGGGATTGCATCCAATCCAGGTGCTTTCCCTGACTGTACTGCACCAAGGGCATGCTCTGTCTCAGTACATGAAAAGGTAAGCACGGCCCCATCAAAGGGAGTCAGATCTGCTGTAAGCACCTGCTGTGTTTCATGAACTGCACTCGTATCTTTAAATTGAGCAGAGTAGAAGACCACCCAGTCTACTGCAGAAACATGGTTCACAGGTATTTGAGAATCATGATTCCTGCCCCACTTTACAGTCTCCCAAAACTTCGTTTGATTTGATGATTGGCACGCCAAAAGGAGTTCTGCCCAATATTTATCATCCCACTCCCTCTTAGCTGCCCACAATACTTGTTTATATGACGTCCGGGCAATTTTAATGTCATTAATGTCCCTGGTTTTAAGTACTGAAATTAATTTGCTATGTGCTACCCTACAACTCTTATTATACCACCTTTTGCGAGCATTATCTTTCTTTGACCTCAGTGGCTTAGTGAGCAAAATTTTTAGTTCCCTGAAGCATTTCTCATGTAAATCGATTATTTGGGAGTTAACACCAGCGTGAGATGGAGAATCCGCCATGACACCCATTGTTTGCTTTGCTACCTCCTCTATGTCTTTGATAAGCGAAGGGTCTGCAATGACCTTAGTCCATTTTACCCGTCTTCTGTCATTACACAGGATGACATCAGATGTTAGAACTGCTGTTGCAGAGGGTCCAACCCCCGCACCGGGTATCCTGAGTCCCAATGAGAGAGGGTTATGATCACTCTCTGGCCGAACCACAACCTCCATATCAACCACGAAAGACCAAAGATCAAGTTTGACTAGTACATAGTCTATCCGACTCATACTAATCCCATTATTAAAGGTAGGTTGACCGGACTTATCAGAGGGTGTACGCCCATTCACTGCCCTCAACCCCCACTCCAGATAAAATCCCGTCCAGAGAAGTGCCGCCTCGGTTCCCCTGACACCCTTGCTTATGGTCAATGGCGGGATGTTCCAAACAGTATCCTCATCGGCTCCCACATTCTCCACTATATTAAGGATAGGTTCAAATGAACAATTTAAATCCCCTGCCACTAGCATAAAATTGTCACTCCCTAATTCCCTCAAAAGCAAATCGAGGTCATTCAAAACTGGCTGTTTACGACCTCCTTGGCAGCCCCGGGCATAAATATTTATTAACACGATACTCCGATCATTTCCCCTATTGAGTTTGATACATAAGAGGTCCGGGTTGTCCACCAGAATTTCAGAGGGTCGGTACCCCAGAGAGTGTCTAATCCACACCACCAATCCTCCAGAGGCTCTTCCCTTTAGGCCCTGGATAGCAGGTTTATAGTAATTTAAGTATCCTGCTCTAAATAACGGGGCTGTTGCCCAACTCTCCTGCAGCACAACAATGTCAAAGGTGTCGATGAATTCGGCCCAATCTTCATTCTCCAAACGACCCCTTAACCCTGCTATGTTCCAGGAGACCACTTTGAGCAACCCCACTTGGCTACAGGCAGGGTTAGCCTCTAGTAAGTTAACATCCGCCACCCTGGTCTCAGTAATCTTAAAGACAGGGCTCAAACTCAGGCTCTGACTGGGACCTTCAGGCAAACGTGCAGTGTCTTCACAATGTTCAGGTGAAATAGAGACAGTACTCACAGAAAGGGGAATATGTTCAGGGTCATAAGCAGGTGCCTTTATCCTCGTGAGTCAATCGACCTCATCTAAACATCCATACCGATTGAAAGTTGGGCCCCTTCCCAACAACCATTGCGACCTTGCCATCCATCCATTCGCCCACCCCGCACTGGGTTTCGAGCTAATGACCAATTCTCATCTTGATTTGAACTTGGCCGCGGGGGGTAGAAGAAGGTAAGTCGTCTAACAACAATTGTTGAATTTTCACCTCGTGCATCCCATGAGCATAGATGTTGTGCCGTGTGAGGATCTGCAAAGGAGACAACAATACAGTCGCCAGGTATGGATTTAGAAGTTGGGCCTATCCAAGGGACCCTTCGCACCATTAGGACATTACTTCTTAAATGATTAGGTAATTGTCTATTTGTATTAAGCCAGTGAATTAGCTTATTTTTTAATGACCAGAAGTTCTCCTGGGTTTGTGTCTCCAATACAGGCACTCCAGCCAAGATCACAACATAGGGCCTAGCATCTGGGGGTAGATCTATAAAACCCCCGCAAAAGTTATGTACATTTCGGGATCCCTGTGGGTATGCACGATAAGTCACAGTGTTATTTGGTCCTGGGGCAGTGGCATACATTGAGCGGGGCGGGGAGCGGGGGCAATAGTTTGGGGAGTAGTGGCTGTGGGATTATAAGTCTTTGTACGTGGTTTGGGTATTGGTTTGGGTGGGGACTGAACAGGTGGAGCTGCTACTGGTACCTGCACAGTATTCTCTACTCCCAGTAAAATTTTTGGTTCCATTTGCTTAAGGCTAAGGCTAGCTAGTGTGACAATAGTCTTGTCCATCTCTAGCAGATGATTTTCTATGCGTGAGAGTCTGAGTTCAAGGGGGGATAAGAGCTTTTTCAGGGTCTCCCCTACTATTTTTAAAAAGTTTTCATCACTCCCCTCTAACTCGCACGCGGGTCCACCATTAATCCCCGCGACGAGATGTGAGCGAGCCTCATTGGCTAATATATCTAATTCAACTTTGTCTGTGCTTGTACAGGGCTCTTCATCACTTAGACTTAGATAGTCAGAATTCTGTGTTTCTCAATAGGGGTAGTATTCGGGAATACTGCCTCTATTTGAGTTATTTTCTCTGCTAGCCAGAATGGAATTTGTTCCCGTTTTGCGGGTGTTTTTCCTAGACATGATTGTATGTTCTGTGGTGTAATTTTATTTGTGTTCCCCTGATGAGGGATCAGCTGTGGAATATTAACAGCTGGTTGGACTGTTGCAGTCCGCATTACATATTGGACTAACTGTTTGTGAATTTTAATTAGTAATTTTTGCTGTGCTAAAAGTTCTTTGTCTGACATTTTTTCGATGTCAGGATGTGGTGTGTAGCTGGCTAGAACCGGCCACGTTGCTCCTGGTCTACCTAGTGGACCGAGCCTGGTAATGTGATCATTATGTTTTAGGGTACCTTTAAACCAGAGCAGGTGCTCTTGGTAATTTAGTGGTATTTCAATATCCTCGAAAGGAGTATATTCTTCCGGTGGTTCCTCTATTTTGTAATAGTGGAATTCGTGTGTTGTAGCGTATGCCACTGGAAAGTTTATCCATGAATAGAATACCTCTGTCTGCCTATACTCGTGTGCCTCTATCACGAAAATGACTGTACCACCTTGTGATGTCAGTCCGTTTTCAAAAAGTTTTAAAGTTCTAGTTTTTCTTATGTTGACCGGAATGAGTATAGCATTCCGGTCGTTCTGTAGGAGACTTGTGTCATCCTCTAGTAGTCGGGCTGCTAATCTAGCTGCTTCCCTTTCGTCTTCACTGTCTGGCATTTTACTGTCAGAAAGGTTTTTTGTTGCAGATCAGGTTTCAAGGAGACAAAAGATTAGGTGCACAATATTTTGGAACACTGTATCCTTCAAAGTTGACTAAACCAAAAACTCTACATAGGAATCTCTTCCTACTAAGTTCCGGCGGATTTTAACCTTTCACCCACTCCAGACGTATATTGGAGTATTTACGGGAGAAAGGGTCTGTGTGAAAAAGCATGACTGAGTTACTCTAATGTCTTGCGTTAGTTTTATCGCCTTACCAAACGTTGGGCGCCATGTAGTGTAGTTCCTATTTTCCCTATAGGCCCTGCACATTGGAATAACATAAACAGCAGTTTAGACGTAGGACTGAGGTCATCTAGGTCTCTACTGACTATGTTAGACTTAATTTAGGTTTGCGCCAGCTAGCTCAGAGGTCACTGGAAACTTTCTTGAATGAATAGGAAGTGATCAGCTTCCCTGGTTCAGACAAGAAGGGATTCAGCGTCCGACAACCGCATAAACATGACAACTTTGCTCCATCAGAATAAGAGTCAATATCTAGAGTCGTGTGAAACAATAGACAGCTATTTCACTCAGTCAGATGTGCATATTTAATTTCACCAGGGTGCAGAGAATAGAGAGACGGGCGTTTTCAATAAAAGGTATTATTTATTGAGCAGTCTTCCTTCTCATGCAAGAGAAATGGATTGCCACAATTGCAATACTTAATGTAAAGTAAAGTATGTACAGTAAAAGGAGTATTATGAAATAATACTGTAAAAGCATTGATATGGTTTCTTAGCCATAAGACACTTTAAAATGGATAAAATATATATACATATATACATAGGCTAACATGCTCAACTGGTGCTTCTAAACTAAGCCTACCCCGGTGTACCTGACCTAAGCCTAATACGTGGGAAGGAGTAAGTAAGTAGCAGTTTAAGTTAAGTAGGTTTGTTGCCAAGGATCTGTTCAAGAATTCTCTCTAAGGGTTTAGTCAGCACTGTACCTTGGGAATAGAGTGTAGGAGGTCTGGTATCTCTCTCTCAGGACTCGATAGCCCAGTCACCCGCAAGGGTAGGCTGGAAACGCCGGAGCTGGATTTTCTTGGCAGGAGAAAAGACAGTGTCTTTCTCAGCGCGTCAAAGAAGAGGGGCAGCGTCCGTGGGCTTCTCGCTTCTGCTGGGCTCTCGGAAAGTAGATTAGCTGCTCTGCTCCAGAACCACCACTGTGTGTTTGCTTAAGGCAACGTTGGTATATTTTTACCTGAAAGGTGCTGGGTTTGACGTAAGGTTTGGACATAAGACGTCAATAAAGATGTCACTAAGAACTGGCCGTTCTTACAGTGCTCGCAGGAGTTCTATTACAAATCAAAACAAAGCAAGCGGGGATTTCCCAGGTTGCTGGAGGTTTGGTGTGTTGAAAGAACTCGTTGTGCTTTCTAGGAATCTAAGGAAGTAGCTTTTGCCATGCCTTGGGCTGCAAGGGCGATTTACTGAAATATGGATCCGTTTCTTATGCCATTATAGGGGTATTTATTGATTATAGCCGTGTAAGGGCATAAACTGGTAATATTGATTCAGGTTCCTACATCAAAACACTACTGTGCAAAGGCAGCTTTAAAAAAAGAAGGCGAGGTAGTAGGTAAAGTGTCATGTACTCAGAAGCTCAGAAGGGGGGAACAGGAAAGTCGATAGACCAAATTTAAAGGAATCCTTTAAACCTAAAACCACACAGTATGACAAAGGTCAATGTGAGAGAATACCTACCTGTTACAGGTATGGTAATAAAGGGCATTATGCTAAAGATAAAAATTGTCCTGCCTGGAAGTCCAAATGTACATTTTGCGGGGTTGCAGGTCATTTCGCAAAAATGTGCAGGAGGAGACTTAATGGATCAGTGCGGAAACAGGTCATGTGTGTTTGGGACTTTGGGTATGATGACAATGAAGAGGATGTTTCATTTAATGATGATGGTGTTTTGTGTGTTGATGGTGAAGAAACTTATGACAACATAGTTTTGGGAGTTGAGTCACAATTTTAAAAAAAAAACGTGCTGTGACATAATTATTGATGATGTACAAATGGAGATTATTGCTGACACAGGTTCACCGTACACAATCATTCAGAAGATTATATGGAAAGGAAATGTTTTACAAGTCATAAACAAAGAGTTACGTCCTCCTGATATTCACCCTGTCACATTCACTGGGGAAGAAATTCCCATTGTTGGTTTTTCTATTGTTGACTTCAAATTCAAGGATAGATCAGCACTGGCAAACGTTATGTAGCCGAGAAAGGTCCCTCAGTTTGGGGTGGAGGATCAGGGTGCCTTGGGCATCATACTTGATCCAAACAGAAGTGATCAAGTTTTACTACTTCAAGATCAAAAACAGTCTGTGATTGATTCTCTAAAGAATAAGTTTCCTAATGTGTTTTTCTGGTAAGGTGGGTAAACTTAACGGTTTTGTACACAAGATCATCTTAAAAGAAGGGGCAATTCCTGCTTGTTATGAAGCCAGGAATATTCCTTTAGCAGTAAGAGATGGAATACTTGCTGAATTAGACTCCTTGGAAGAGAAAGGCATAATTGAGCCTGTGGAATGTAGTGAATGGTTGGCCCCATTGGTCGTTGCTAGAAAATCCGACGGCTGTCTCCGTCTTTGCATTGACTTGAGAGATCTTAATAAAAATATAGTGGTGGAAAAGTTCCCGCTACCAAGGATAGATGAATTACTAGCTCAATCGCAAGGAATAAAGTGGTTCTCCACAATTGGTTTAACCTCTGCCTATCACCAGATTCTGTTGGATCTTGGAAGTAAGAATTTGACAGCATTCATAACCCCTTTTGGGTGTTATAGATTTGTACGTATACCCTTTGGGCTAGCGTCAACTGTTGCTGTCTTTCAAAGGTTGATGTTTAGAATATTCAAGGGCATCAAAGGAGTAACGTACTTCCAGGATGATATTCTGGTGTTGGGTCGGGTCAGAGGAGAACATGATAAGAAATTAGGTTTAGTTCTGAAGAAACTTTCAGATTGTGGTTTGATGGCAGAATTAAAAAAATGTAAGTTTGCTATGAATTTGGGTACCTACCTAGGCCATGTAGTTGGAGGTACTGGTATTTTTCCAAATAGTAATTTACTTAAAGCCATTAAGGAGGCACCTTCTCCAACTTCAAAAGAGGAACTCAGATCCGTTTTAGGATTAATTGAATTTTATTCTAAATTTATAAAAAATCATAATCTAAGAGGCTTACTAAAAATCAGACAACAGTTTGTGTGGAACCTGGATCTACAAAAAGAATTTGACTCTATTAAAAATGAATTGTGTCGTGCTGTTCCATTAAAAGGTTTTGATTCCTTAGCCCACAGCATTGTGACTACTGATGCAAGTGAGAAAGGGTTAGGGGCAGTACTTACCCAAGTTAATGACAGAGGTGCAGAAAATACAGTGGCCTTTGCATACAGATCACTTACTCCCTCTGAATGCAAATTTTCTGTGATCGAAATAGAAATGCTGGATACTGTGTGGGCTACAGAAAAGTTCAAACAATTTATTTGGGGCACAAAATTTACTATTCGCACGCACCATAAACCTCTAGTGAAAATTCTTACCACGGAAGAGTTGTTGAAAGCTATACCTAGAATTGCTAGGGTGACTTTACGCATTTTAGATTATATCTATGATGTAATTTACTTACCTGGCAAAGAAAATCATGTGGCTGATTTTTTGAGCAGAGCCCCTTTACCCCTCTTGGACAAGGATGAGAATGGGTGGGATGAGTTTAGTGTGGCATGCATTTCCGATTTAAAAATTGGTAATTTTGTGGATACAAATCTAGCCATTATTCAAGATTTAGATCCAAAAGCAATTTCAAAGGAGGAGTGGATGGAGGCATATAGTAAGGACACTTTACTGCAAATCATCAAGACCTTCATACTTACTGGTTGGCCCTGTAAGAAGGATATTTCACTTGTCCACAAGAGTTTTTGGAAATCAGGGACAAACTTTCTGTGGACGATGATGTAATATTAAGAGCAAAAATTCTGGATATATGTCACTGTGGACATCTTGGCATTGTGAAACTGAAAAAGAGAGTCAAGTTGTGGTATTGGTGGCCCAACATAGACAAAGATATTGAAGGTGTGGTAAAACCATGTGTTGTTTGCTCCAATGTTGATACATCTCATACTTTACTTAGACCTTCTCTTGGAGAAAGGAATTTTCCCCATGGTCCTTGGGAAGAATTAAGTGTAGATTTGCTAGGCCCTGTGTCTGACTTAGAGGGCAAACCTTGGTTTGTTTTTGTCATTGTGGACAATTTTTTTAAATGGCCCGAAATAGCTTTAATTGACAACATTGAGTGTAACACTATTGTTTGTTTGGAGAATTTATTTTTGAGGGAAGGAATTCCTAAAGTCATTTTAATTGACAATGGTACTCAATTTTGTGCAAAGAAATATAATAGTTTCTTGACCAGGAACTGTATTAAAGGAAAGAAAACACCCATATATCATCCAGCCGGGAACAGAGTAGTGGAACGATTCAATAGGGTTATAATGGGCAGTATTCAAAGTGCAATAAGCATTAACAAAGATTGAAAGAAAGAGTTATTTAAAACTATTTGGGCATTCAGGATTACACCCACTGGCACTGGCTATAGCCCATTCAGAATATTAAGAGGCAGGGAAACTTTTACTAGAGACAATGTCACATGGAATTATAAGAGAATTTGCAGCCAATGGTCTCCAGCTGTTGTAAGAGCCAATCTTAAAAAACTTCAGGAAAAAAGTAAAATTCATTATGATCAATTACACAATACAAGGGATGTTTTTCTTAAAAAATGTGATGTTGTCAAAGTAAAATTTGCACATAAGCTCAAAAAAGGTTGTAGTACGTTTTTTAAACCACTCAAAGTTTTAGAAGTGTACAACAAATCGGCTAAACTGAGTGATGGAAATATTTGGCACTTCAGTAGGATGTCTAAATGCAATGCAATTCTGAATTGGGGCTACCTCAATGAAGATAATACTGGTTATGCAACCAACTGGTTATGGGATGATGTTACTGATTCGAATACTACTAACTGTACTATGGGTAATTCATCCTCAGATACTCGTGGTGCTCTAAGTGTTAACCCGATTGCCTCTACTTTGAGAAGCAGACAAATAAAACTTCCCAAGAAATTTAAAGATTTTGTAATGTAATTTATTTAATCAAATTGTTGTAAAGAAGGAGATGGGTCATATATATTTCTGATTTCACTTATGTTACTGTATTAGTTATTATTTACCTTGGTTCTTTAATAATGCATTACATCGCAATGGTTTAATCCTGCTTAACTTATTTTATGACATTGTATTGCATTAAGCTTTTATGATTGTATTAAAGGAAGGGGATGTGGTATCTAGGCTACCTGTCTCCAGGTAACTGGATGCCACTAATTCGAGAATGCTATGCTTAGAGTCAGTTGTATGCTGGCTGTGGACAAGTGTGGTCGCACCTGCCTGTTCTTACAATAAATCCTGCTTCTACTCAACTCCTGTGTTGGTCCTTACTACAGGTAGCTTTTCATTTCAGTCGCATCTTGCAGTGGTGCACATTGAGCTGCGTTAGGTCTCTGTTTTCACTTGGCACAGTTTGGTCACTGGTAAAATGCTGGCTTGATCCTTGGTCCACTAGACATCAGGAAGACAGAGGTGGTCAGGCTTACCAGAGACACACAATCCCAGTGGCTGCCATCGTCTGAGCTGCACCACAGCTAAGGAGGAGCCCGCCACGTAGGCTGAAATGATCCATACCGCCCAGTTTGCTATCTCGCTGTGGCTGCCTATGTTCCATGGCAAGGGTCCGCTTTGGTAGTTAGTTAGGGTAGCCCCAGACTCCAGCATATTGCGGGGGTGAGCAATGGGTGCAGGAGCAATTTTAGGGAACAGTGATCTTGGAATGCGGCAATTCATACTGCTACGGGGACAACGAAGAGGCGTGTAGGTATCCGGATCACGGATTTCAACAAAACTATTAGGTTTCCCCTTGAACAAGCCTTCCTCTGCCCCCTGGAGCAATTGAGACCCTTGAATAGAGTTTCTCTGTTTTTTCCTCACCTTTTTAGGTTTTTGAGGCAGCCTGCTGCACAATTTTGCAATACGGTACAAGGAATTTAGGACTGGGTACACGTTAGTATGTGTACACCACCCATTTTCCCATTTGGTCCTGACAAAAACCTGGGATTACCATTTACAGGTTGAAACATGTAGACCCTTTTTTTATATATAACACACACATAGATACTTCTGGTCAATAAAACCTACCAGTATCTACACCTTGTTTTTATTATTGTCCAGTAGCTTCTGAATAAAGTTTTTTCTACAAGTCATACCAGGACAATTTTTAACATCACTTTCTTTGCACTGTACACTAAAAACCAGCTCCACTGTAGTCAGGTGTCACAGCACACCCGGATGGCACTCGGCCATCTGGGTGGACCCCAAAGATGAAGCATGTCACCAACCAGGTTGGTGAGTGAGAGGTTTCTTAACAAAAGGATAATGTCCTTTTGTCTTCTCTTTTGACATCCCATTAAGAACCTTCCATGGTCCTTTTGGCGATACTCCTTTTTTGTTTATACTACCTGCAATTCATAACAATACAGTCTTGCCAATAATCCAATAATCCTATGTTTTAAGGATTAAAGAGAAGAAAGACAAAAACTCTAACCACCAAATGTACCTAGTCAATGAGCCCAATAATATTGCAACATGTGGCACAAGCATGGAGACCAGAATAACAGTCACAATATTATATATAGTGACATTTTGTGCAAGCCTATATCATTTTACAGTTATCTTTATATGTTCAAACATTGATGTTCATATGGCCACACTCCATAAAAAACTGGATTTCATCTGGTAAAAATTGTGCTTGACAAATCTCTTTTTGTGGTTATAACTGAACACCTCAGAATTCTGAGTTGGTTGAATTCCAGCTAGAGGTAGAGTAAGGTTGTAAGAGGTTCCACTGAAACCCTTTGTACCCAGAAATTGTGACATTTCCACTTTCTGGCAGGACTCAATTTTCCATTCTGGTATTTCTTTACAAATGTTTATCAGGTAAGATAGTTCAATTCAAAAACTAAATTCAATGGAGCTGAACTCCCAGAGTGAGATGAGCTGAAACATGAACATCTACAAATTGAAAGATGTTATCTGGTCAATATAAGGAAAGTGTCACCCCTTTAAACCAGTGGTTCCCAAACTTTTTTGACCCGTGGCTCCCTTGACCTAATTGGCAGTTGGCCGTGGCCCCCCACCATTTTTTATACCCGCGCACAGTGGTGCCGCAGCGCACCCTTTGGGAACCACTGGTCTACATGAAGAATCAAGCCTAGACATGATGAAGGATTCAGAGAGTAGCCATCACTATCATAAAACTTTATTTGCAACCACTCTGCCTTGCACCCTTCTCCCCTCTGTCTTGCACCCTTCTCCCCCTCCCCGTTGCACCCTTCTCCCCTCTGCCGTGGACCCTTCTCCCCTCCGCCTTGCACCCTTCTCTACCTTGTACCCTTCTCCTCTCTGCCTTGCACCCTTCTCCCTCCGCCTTGCTCCCTTCTACTCTCTGCCTTGCAACCTTTTCTACCTTGCACCCTTCTCCTCTCTGCCTTGCACCCTTCCCCCTCTGCCTTGCACCCTTCTCCCCTCTGCCTTGCACCCTTCTCTCCTCTGCCTTGCACCCTTCTCCCCTCTGCCTTGCACCCTTCTTTCCTCTACCTTGCACCCTTCTCCCCTCCGCCTTGCACCCTTCTCCTCTCTGCCTTGTACCCTTCTCCTCTCTGCCATGCACCCTTCTCCTCTCGAACCATGCACCCTTTTCCTCTCTGCCTTGCACCCTTCTCCCCTCTGCCTTGCACCCTTCTCGGCCACCCCCTTCCATCCTTCCCACCCAATGGAGGAGGCTGCCACCTGGAACAATGGCACCATTTCAAAAGCATGATGGACTCCCCATGCCTAAAAATGAATGTGTCCATCTGTAACGCAACTGGCACTAATGTAAAGCACTCTGGTGCCTTCGGGTGGAGTTTGCGCTATATAAAACTGCAAAAAAATACTTGGTAGGAGGCCTTGTGCTGCTTTTGGGGAGCATTGAATCAGATGACGTAGTAAAATTACACAGCTCTCCACCAGAGCCCTGACCCTGCACCCACCCTACACTCTTCACCAGGCCCCTAACCCTGCACCCACCCACCCAACGCTCTCCACCAGGACCCTGACCCCGCACCCAGCCACCCAATGCTTTCCACCAGGCCTCTCACCCTGCACCCAACCACCCAACGCTCTCCACCAGGTCTCTCACCCTGCCTGCTTCTGCGGGGGATAGAGGCGATCCTATGGACTCCCCAGGCATCCCCTTGCGGGCGAGTGCAGACACTGCCTGTACCCGCTTGCAAGAGGATCAAGTGCACCCTTGTGAATGCTGAAAAGTAGTAAAGCCACACAGAAGTGCAAGTTCACCTTCGTGATTTGGGCCTCCAGTGTGTCCACATGTAGAGTGTGTCCACGGCACCACACTCTTCCTGGCTGGACTGTAGACACTGCACCCAAATGCCATGAGGCCCCTAGAAGCACTCTCTCCCTTCTCCCAGCAGCGCACTCCTTGAGTGTGTGCTCTTGGTGCCCTTTCAGTGCACACTCTCCCTCCTCCCAGCAGCGCACTCCTTGAGTGTGTGCTCTTGGTGCCCTTTCAGTGCACACTCTCCCTCCTATCAGCAGCCCACTCCTTGAGTGTGTGCTCTTGGCGCCCTTTCATAGCACAGTCTCCCTCCTCCCAGCAGCGCACTCCTTGAGTGTGTGCTCTTGGCGCCCTTTCAGTGCACACTCTCCCTCCTCCCAGCAGCGCACTCCTTGAGTGTGTGCTCTTGGCGCCCTTTCAGAGCACACTCTCCCTCCTCCCAGCAGCGCACTCCTTGAGTGTGGGTTCTTGGCGCCCTTTCAGTGCACACTCTCCCTCCTCCCAGCAGCGCACTCCTTGAGTGTGTGCTCTTGGTGCCCTTTCAGTGCACACTCTTCCTCCTCCCAGCAGCTCACTCCTTGAGTGTGTGATCTCGGCATTCTTTCAGCGCATTGATGAGTGAGGATGGAGGCTCTGAGGCCTCTCTTTGGCTTGGCCGCCGCCCCCCTCACCGGATCCCGAGGGCTGGCCTCTCATTCGTCGGTGCTCGTCCGCCAAACCAGGAGCCCCATCTTGGGGTCTGTGATTACACCCCAGGCGTCCCGGTCGCTTCAGTGTAATTTAAGATTTCCTTCGGGAAGTCCCGGGCGCACAGCTCTGTAATTTACCATAAATATAGTGCAGCTCCAGAGATGTGTTTCCACCAGCCAGCTATCGGCCTCCGAGGTGGGTGACTGGGTGGAAGAAACGGCTCTGTCATGCAGCACTGACCACCCCCACTAAACCCTGGTGCTTCCCAGGGCTGTCCAGCCACAGCCCCACTCACAGACCTCTCCGCCCTCCCAAGACTGCGGGGCAATGTCTGGCATGTGTGAGGCTTTCTCCATCAATCACTCATTGGATCCACATCCTGCGCCGCGGCGCCCCTGGCTTCTAATCATGGAGCACCGGGGTGCTGCGGCGCACACTTTGGGAACCACTGCTTTAAACAAATCTCAGTGCCTTAATCGAGGGAAGAGAAAATACCTAAACTGTCATTTGGTAACAGAAGCAAGATTTTCCAAAAGAGAAGAAATATCCAGCAAGCACCTTTATGATCTCTGGGGGTAGGGACAGGTCTGTTCAAAATTTTAAAAATCTGCATTATACATTAAAGTAAAATAGGCTAATAAGTCTGTATTCTTCAGTGAGATGAATGTTCGGTCCCTGCAATGATGCATATGCATAATCTAACATTGACTGCAACAACAAAGCAATGGGTTGGTCTTTGTTTGAATATGTCAAGTGGAATATCCCTGCTTTCCTAGTGAGGTCTACCTCAGTAGTTAGTAGCAATGCAACATCAAATACAACTGCATTTGTTTTACTAGTGTGTCTGTTTTTTTAGAGACCACCTTGTATGAAGGGCACATGAACTTAATGGTAGTGACCACAGTGATGCCAACAATCAATATCCAGTTTACAATAATTTGAGGTCATTTTCCCTTCTTCTTTTTCAATGGACAGTATGCAAACTACAAGTCTATTTATTGTCAGGGCTGCATGCCAGGGTCAACTTCCAAGATTGCTTGGGTATGCCCACTGAGTTTTAATATAACACCTAAGAGAACTCTTCAGATGTCAATTCGATTTATTATTTAAATAAGTCAAGTTTGTCAGATTCATATGACTCAAGAGGTGGCCCCACCTACTTTTGCACCAAAAATGTGACTTATTGCAGTCTGGTGCTCTTTCATGTCAATTGTCTAACTCCCAAATATTTTAGACAGATCAGATACATTTTTTTCTGAGTGCAAGATATTTCAATTACCTGATTCTGAACATTTAATATCAGTGCTTCCTACCATAATGGGGTGGCAAGAACAGGTAAATCATTCATTTTCAATTTAAGGATATTGTCTTAGGCTCCTAAACTGGATTACTCCCAAATTTTTTAGTGGACTATATGACATCTAGGGTGCCTAATAATATTTACCCCAGCCTTTCTAACTGCTCTGATATCTCACATTCAGACGTTGCTCTGCTAAATGAGTCTCAGGCTTACATGTTTACAGTCTGATTACATGACACAGGAGGGACTGAATTCTGAGCTCTGACTGTGCCTCTTGGGTCAATTTTTCCATATCAATCTCCCGCTCAGCCAGCAACCTCCTTCTCCTTCTTCTACTTCTGTCTAAATAGACTGAATTGGATTGAGTTGTTGCTGGGGAGGGTTTAGGTGTGGACAAAGAGGAATAGTATGGACATCCAAATTTCTGTTAGCGGCAAATGGGACATGCATCAAGCAACATTACCTTCGCAAACAGGTTGATTCGCAGAATAGGCCTGTTTGCAAATGCAACAAATGCTTTTTGGATGCAGCAAACCCTAATTTGTGATTCAGTAACCTGTTACCGAAACACAAAATGGGTTTGAGATTCGGTATTTTGAAGGGACATGTTAAGCGTGTCCCTTCCAAATACCGAATCCTAACGGTACGCATGAATGTTTTGTGCCTGTGAATGCGGTCGCAAAAGATTTGCATATTACCACCTACTTCAAGTAGGTGGTAACCCATTCGCAAATGGGAATGAGTCCCGAAGGAACCCCTTCCCCTTTGTGAATGATTGTAAAAGCATTTTTAAGAGCAGGCAGCAATCCCACGGACCACTGCCTGGTCTTAAAAAATGAAAAGAAAACTTTTCATTTTACTTTTTTTAAAGCATCTCATTTTCCTTTAAGGAAAACGGGTTGCTTCACAAAAAAAATATTATATTAATGTGGTAGGTCAATTGCAATCCCCTAGGAATCGCAGAAAGTGTTCAGAACACTTTCATGCATGCCGTTTTATTATTTCCTAATTGCAAGGATTCACAGTTAGGAAATCGCAAAACTGGGCCCTTATGCATCTGACCCTTAATCGTTTAACTTAGGAGGATTCATTTTCAAAAACTTCTTGCATACAAGACATTAAGATCTTGCGCTCTGTATCCCTTCTGAGAGATTTTCCATGACATAGTTTACAGGCCTGGGAGAGCGATGGCGTAACGTAAAATGTTTCCTCCCCACCCCCCCATAAGGTGCAGAGTGGAACCTGAAGCTCCTATATCTCAAAGATATTCAGTGACCTGGGTGGAAAGGGGATCCACTGAAGGCATTGGGGTCCCCTGAATGGGTGGGAGCCTCCTACACTGCAGCAGCTGTAGGTGTGTATGTTATGCCCCTGAATGGAGTACAGGCTGCGCTTTAACAGACCTATGCCCATATTTATCGCAAAGTGGCACAGTGCAGCACAGCAAGTCACCTTGGGAAAGGGCAGGAATGTGTCGTATTTATGGTATACAGTGCTTTCTTATCCTTTCCCCCTGAGCCGGTGCACAATGGGCTGCCTAGTAACAACACAGGCACCCTTGCACCATGGTGCAAGTGTGTCTACATTGCATGCAGCATTGTTTGTTTTTACCGGAAGGGGCACCTTCATTCTCAAAAACAATGCTTAGAGGCATATTCCTCAATCTATGTATGCTGCAGAATACAGCACACATAGAAAGAGGAAGTAACAAGGAGAAATAAAGATATTTGTCATTGGTATGCCTCTCCTGGGGAGATGTAACTTTTTGGCACATTCCCAGGTTTACCAGGTTTGATAAATCTGTAAATGTGTCCAAACCATGGGAGTTGTGCAGGAACACCCATGCCTTGCCCATGGAAGGCCTTCCTTGTGCAAGGCAATGTAATGCAGTGATTTGCTCTGTGCTGCATCACTCCAGAGTTTTTAAGACATTTATACCATGCAAATTGGCTTCGGGTGGCTTCAAAAATCTTTCTCAAAGGTTTGCGTCATGCATGTACCACAATGCATAGTGCAAGCAAGATACAAACCCCTCATAAATATGCCCCTTAGAATGGAGAGTAGAAGCATTCATAAGGAGTTGAGAAATGCTTTTCTGGCCTAGTGACTGGTACTCTAGACATCAAGGATTCTCTCACACTGGTTGACTGTTATGAGGGTCTTGAAGAGATGTGGGATTACTTAGTCAAGCTTTCCTGTGTTATGGACCAGGCCCAACTTTGCTTAATTGTCTGTACACACCTGGGGCCTTATTTATGAAGGACTTGCGCCGCCGGTGCGTCACTTTTAACATGGGAAAAAGTGACGCATCAGCGGCGCAAGTCCTTCATAAATAAGGCCCCTGGATCTAGGAGAATAATTAAGTGGATAGGAGATGGAAGTGAATTGCAAAGGTTAGGGGATACCGAGCTATCTTATCACACTGTTCTCATTTTGTTCTACCTCCTCTAACAGACAGTAGAGTCAGCCAGTAGCTGCAGTTGGTACAGTACTTCCCTCCAGTAGGCCACTGAGGTGGGAGTTTGAGACAGAATCTAGGATGTCTGTAACCAGTTTGCCACCTCATCAATTTGCCACTTACCTCTCTTTCACTTGGAAATCTTTCAATTTTATCTTAACTTATTTTATTTATTTATGCCTTTTTGTATAGCGCGGACTTTACCCGAAGGCATCAGAGCGCTTCACAATAGGAACAGTAATTATACATGAGGAAAAAATTACAAGTGAGCAAATTACAAAAGCAAACGTTAAGTTACATGAGGCAAAAGTGACAATTGTGAGCAAACAAAATACATGAGGTAGTGATGGAGCGAGATGTTGAATGAAATTTCGTTCAAACTCGCAAAGTTAAACTTCCATAATAAATGTAACGGTACTAATAGCATGTGTTGAAATAATTAACCAACCTAGATTAAAATTGCATACATTACACGTGGGACTAATGTGCTTTTATGTTGCACTTGCAAGTGCGTGGAAATAATAAACTAACCTTGTCTATTGTTGTTGTCAGTATTAAATGCGGCTGTTTTATTAATGGCATGTGCTATATTTGTGTATGCTTAATGTTTTGTCGTGTTTTTTTTGTAGCAAAAGCTTGTGGAGAATCCTGGTGGCCTGAAAGAAGAAGGTTTTTATACATGCTGCTTTTGTGTGCTTTGCTAGGTAACATAATTAATGAGTTAATATTTAGCAAAGGGGAGGGTAACAGAATGGGTCTCAATTCTTTAATTAATTACTGTCTTGTGTTTCTTTAATAATAATAATAATATTGTGCTTATAGAGCGCTCAGTAACGCCATCACGGCGTGTCCCCGCGCTGAAGCTGTCATAGGAAAACAGCAGACAAAGACCAGGATCTATGCAGTGTATAGATGTGTTTTAAGTAAGGCCCTAAACCGCGTTTCACTGCTCTCCAGTCTCAGAGCAGGGGGAAGTTTGTTCCATTGTTGAGCTGCTTGGAGCGCAAAGGAACGTCCGCCCATTCTAGCCTTCCTGATCCTGGGGACTGTCAGCAGTCCGGTACCCTCCGAACGGAGGGTCCTAGTTGGTTCATATCGGCTGACTAGATCCTTTAGGTAAGTCGGTGACCTGTCCCAGATGATACGGTGACAGAAGAGGAGGCACTTAAACAGCACACGCTTCTTCACAGGTAGCCAATGAAGCGCATCCAGCGCCATTTTCGAGCTGGCTCTCCTGGGTCTTCTTAACACCAGTCTGGCGGCGGAGTTCTGTATGACTTGTAGGCGACCTATGCTGCCCTCGGTTGCCCCAAGGAACAGTATGTTGCCATAATCTAACCGCGAGGTCACCAGTGCCTGCGTTAGTGTCCTTCTGGCCGATAAAGGGAGGAGGTCTAAAGTTTTGTTTAGGGTCTTTAGTACTCCAAAACATTTGCCCACAAGACGCCTTATGTGGCCATCATATGAGAGAGCGGGATTCATCCAGATACCTAAATTCTTTGCCTCCTGACAGGGTATGGGGGTGGGGCCCAGACATGAAGGCCACCACTCAGCCGACCAGTTTTCGCTTTTACCCCCTACCACCAGTACCTCTGTTTTGGAGCCATTGAGTTTTAAACAATGGGCATCCATCCATTCTGCTAGTGCTTGCATACAGGATTTAAAGTTGTTAGGGGTGTTGGAGGTGTTCTGCGATAGGGAGATTAGCAGCTGGGTGTCGTCAGCGTACGACACCAATTCCACCCCAAAGGAATGTACAACTTTCGCCAGGGAGGCCATGTATAGGTTAAAAAGAGTGGGGCTCAGAGCTGAGCCCTGAGGCACTCCCTGGTCTAGTGACATCTCCACTGAGCGGCATGTCCCTTGCTGTACCTGGAAACATCTTTCCGTCAGAAACGATTGCAACCAGCATAGCGCCGGACCAACGACCCCTGCTTCGTTCAGACACCGTAGCAGGATGGAATGTGCTACGGTGTCAAAAGCCGCACTTAGGTCGAGCATAATCAAGGCCATAGTATGCCCTGCATCTGCCCCTGCTCTTAGAGTCTCAGTGGCTCGTAGGAGGGCCGTCTCCGTGGAGTAGCCCGCCCTAAATCCCGATTGTGAGGGATGGAGTACATTCCATTTTTCCAGGTGCTCTGTGAGCTGAGCGTTAACCACCTTCTCAGCCACCTTCGCCACGTACGGCAATAAGGAAATAGGTCTTAGATTTTCTAGCACCTCCAAGCTTACATTCGTTTTTTTCCTTATTGGCAGTACTATGGCCTTCTTCCACTCCATCGGGACCTGTTGAGAGGAAAAGGAGGTTTGTAGGACGTGTCTGATGTGAGGTTCCAGGGCTGTCAGGCCCTCTGAGATGACCCAGGCAGGAGCCGGATCATTAGGGGATCCAGATTTCACACTTCGACAAATCTTTATTAGCTTGTCAGCTGCGGGGACATCGAAAGTTATTAATGAGGCATCAGGAGCTGTCAGTGAGCTATCTGCTATAAAATCTATACCCTTATCTGGTTGTTGAGAGAAGGAAGCATAAATCTTTTTGACTTTACTGGAGAAAAAGTCAGCGCCTTTATTGCATCCTTCCAAGGAGGTCTTAGTAGGGGTATTAGAGCTAGAGACTAGAGATATTTCTTTGTAAATTTTAAACAATTCTCGCGAGGAGCACTCAGCATCCTCAATACGAGTCTGAAAGTATTTGGCTTTTGCTCTACGCACCGCATACTGATAGCTCCGGTGTGCTGAGCTATAGCTGTTTTTTTCTTGTTCACTCGGGTTCCTTCTCCAGCTCCTTTCAAGCTTTTTGCAGTTAGATTTTATTTGCTGGAGTTCGGTAGTGAACCAAGGTGCAGTACGTTGTCTGCCCTCTCTGGCTTTACCCTTGCACATGGGAGCTAGCTCATCCAAGGTGGCAGTTACAAGTAGATTAAAATCCTTGTTCGCCTGATCACAATCCGTGGAACGAAAAGGTTGTGCTTTCTGGATAGCGTCTATAAAGTTTTCTTTGGAGTATTGTCTCCATTTGCGTTTCATAGTGTTTCCTTTCCCATTATCCATAATCTTAGCAGTCTGGTGACAGCATTGAAAAGGGATCAGTAAATGGTCAGTCCAAGGGAGCTGACAGGGGGTGAGTACTTTTATCATATCCCAGCTCGCAAAGATAGGGTCCAAACAGTGACCCCTCTGATGTGTAGCTGCGACACTTAGCAGGTTGAGCTGTAATTCTTGTAAGACCAGACGAACATCCTCTGCCTCCATCTGTGCGGGATCCTCTAGGTGTAGGTTTAAGTCACCTAGCACCAAAACTTTATTGTGTTTAATTGCGGTCTGAGCAACCCCTTCTAGTAGACTACTGCGGAAGTTGCCCAGGGACCCAGGAGGTCTGTAGATTAGGATGCCTGAGATAGTCTCCTGTTGTGTCAATTTAATGCTAGCTTTAAATACTAGTTTTCGAGTGGGCCTAAGAAATGGCTGACTGGCAGTGCTGGAAGTCGTGAAACTTGACCAGAGTGAAGCCTTCACTCACGTCCAGAAAAAAAAAGCGCTTTGCTGAACAATTAAATAGTGATGCAGAAGTGGTTTTTGGTCGAGTTGAACGTGTTCTTGGAGAAAACACCAAGGACCGGAAGCCTGAATTGCCTGCCAAGATTAGGAAGTGAAGTTTTGTGCTCGGGAGAATGTTTCTTTTTCAAGGAAGCTAGAAGGATGGAATCAAAGAACAATAAGGGCTTATGATGTGCCCCGGACTTGGTCAGGAAAGAATGACATGATGGTGGACTGAAACGGCTCAGCCAATGACAAGTTTTAATTCTTCGAAGAGAATGTGAAATTAGTTACATAGCTAGACAGAAAGGTATAAAATCTGGCCCTACAGGCAGGAGGGGGCTCTTGCTTCCCGATTCCTGAATGACGTGCTGTTGGAATTATGGCGCACGTAAGGATAGCTGTCTTCATTATTTATACTTCTAGGTGAAGAGAATTTAGACCGGGAAATAGAATTTAGGGAATGGAAACTTTTAATTTGCATTAATTCATGCTACATGATTCACTTTAGGATGTCAGACTAATAAGCCTTCCTTGAAAGAAGCTTTCAATTTGCTAATAAAATAATGATTTCAGAATAAAAATGCTCTTTCTTTGAATATATTAGATCTAATAAATTTAGATTTTTGAAATGAAAAGCTGGTCTTGTTTATTCATGGTCTAGGTATCATTATTAGATCCATTCGCCTATGTGACTTAATTAATGTTGTATGATTAAAAACCATGGTAAGATATGATAAACTGCAGTTGTATATAATTTTGTAAATAGTTTATGAATAGAGTTTTTTAATTAGGTCACATGATTCAGTTGCTCAAAAATTGTCTCTTTAGTTTATGGGCCTAGGTAGTGATTCATGATTAATGGTGAGTATTGTGGAGATGAGTAGCGTTTGTGAGACAGTTTTCCATTAGGAGCGCTGGATCAATTACTTGGTAGCAGAGGATGGTTACTATGGTAACTGACATGCTGCATGTAGTTACATAGGATACATGTCTAAAACATGTTAAGTTTGTTCAATTGTTATATGTAGTCGAAAGGTCTTTTCCAGTAGTGTGAAAATTCCTAGTGTGCCGGCAAGAGTAGTGTGACAAGTGAGATTACACAGTGCATTTGTTCTGTTTCAAAATAGTGGTATTGACATATATCACTAGTGTTGTGGATGTACAACACAAGTTTAGGGATTTTAGGTATGATAGGTTGAATGTATAGTGAGGATTGTCTATGAAATTGTAGCTTTTGAGTATAGGGACAACTGTCCTGTTTTAAAACTTACTGTGAAAAGAGTAGTAGAATTTATCCAAGCTTGAGTGAAGGGTAAGGAAGCGTCGTCTATTCTCATTGACAAGTGAGGATTTTTGTTGGCGGGTTAAAATCCTACCACAAATTTCATGTATGAATGGTTAGGGATTCTTTCCGTATGATTGCATGTGCTAGAAGGGTAAAGCAAGATTACCTGTTTTTATCAACAGATTTAAATATTCTGTGAAAATAGCGTTGTCTATTTCACGTGAAAGGATACTTGCATGGTTGTAAAAGCTATCTCTTTATTTTAGCGAAACAGACAAATGGTTTGTTTTTGTGAAGTTACTAACTGAATTCCCTTGAAAAATGTGTAAAAATATGGCGTTGTGAAAATATTTTGTAAAGAAGGGGTCAGTTTAAGGAGTGGAACGGAGACGGTGAAGCTGCAGCGGCAGCATACGTCACCAGGTTCGCGCTGTGATTGGCTAGCATACGTCACAGTATTCGCGCACTGATTGGCTCATGTGACTTTGCAGGCTTGTACCTGATTGGTTTATTCTGAAATTCAGTAATTCTATTCGCTGAACAGAGTAGTGACGTGGCTTAACTTGATTGGCTTGTTGGTGAGTTTCGCGCACGGATTGGCTAGAGTAGCGGAACAACAAGGAAATATTTACGATCTTTTCTAAATAAGCGGAATTGTTTTAAAACAGGAGTTATTATTACATGTATGAGGAAAAGAAGCCTTCGTGGTTTCAGAAATTAAAAATATTTTCAAAAGAGACAAGAAAATTGAAACGCGAGGTGGAAAATTACTTCATACGTATAAAACCCCTGCAGCCTACATGGAAGGTGAATGTGGTTATCATACTTGCCTTTGGATGGAAAATTGGATGGAGTATACCAAAAATGATGGTGTATTGGCATGGCCAGAAGATGGGTCATTTAACATTAAGGTGTTGAAAAACTTTAGAGAAAAAATGATGTCTCTCGTACTAAAACCTAGACCTACACAGTTTGAGGCTTTAGCTGAATGGGAGAATGAGATGTTTGAATTAAAATGAGAGAACAGAGGTGTAACAAGAGGCACTAGAATGAATATTAACTGAGAAACTCATGAAGATAGAATGCGTCGTTGGAGACCTGCAGACATGTGTAATGGTTTATATCCAGCAAGATTTAGTGAAGAAACAGGTCAAAAGAGTTCTGCAAAGAAAAATAATACTGGTGAAGATAGTGAATTAGAAGATCCAGTTTTAGAAGAAAATTACATTACAAAATCAAAATAACCGCCACCTTATAAACCAGTTTGTTCATGGTCTACCCCGAGAATTCCTCAAGGAACTTCTCCAAGTACTCCTCCTAGAGAAATTAATGATAAAACTCCATTTAGATTAAATCAGAATAATGCAAAATTTCCTGAAAGAGTAGAAACAAGAACTACTTCCAGTACATCTGGAGAAAGTAGAAATTATGCTGAAACCCCAGTTCAGAGATGTGAAATCCCAAAAAATGTAAAAAGAACAGAAAGACTTGAGGATATTCCAGATATTTCAGAATACCTTCGATCAAAGGAAGAGTTAATACAGCAGTTAGCTAAAGGCATGGAAGCAGTAACGGTACCAGTAACAATTGGACCTATTGTTCCAGTTTTTGATCAAAAAGATATCAGACATTCAGCTCTGACTGTCCCTTTAAATGCAGAAATTCAGAAAGTGGCTGAAAATTTTTATTCAGATTTATCAGAAATTCACAGAGAGAAAAAGATGCCAGATTTAACTTTTAATCAAAGTTTTTCAAATGGTCAAACTCCATCTGTTGCAGAATCTGATTATGGAACTCCAGAAAATAGCATAAACAAAATAGATTTAACAAAGACTCCGCAGCCCTTAGAATTTAAATTACTTGATGTTGCAAAATTGAAAGAAGATTTAGAGAAATTAATTATTGGCACAATTGGACCTGACAGTTTCAAGTTATATCAGGATGATGAATTGTTGTTCATTTGCAAAAGCATACAATGGAAAACGAAAAACAAATATGATCTGTTAGAAGAAATGGCTGCTGAATTAGAAATAGATTTGAGTAGACAGAAAAATTTGGAGAAACATTACAGAGTGGATTTCTCTGAAAAGGATATTGAAAACATGAACACCACAGGAAGGATAATTCATGTAAAAGAATTTTT
Source organism: Lissotriton vulgaris (assembly GCF_964263255.1). NCBI lineage: Eukaryota > Metazoa > Chordata > Amphibia > Caudata > Salamandridae > Lissotriton > Lissotriton vulgaris. Next base: position 1,180,257,090 of record NC_141689.1, read on the forward strand.
AGTGTTTTTAAAAAGATTAGGTGAATTAACCCCTTCGATGCTCATGACGAGCTCAGCTCGTCATGAGGCACGGTTTTGCTGTGCTCATGACGAGCTGAGCTCGTCATGAACAATGGGAATGAAGGGAATGCAGCACAGGAGGAAAATCTCTCAAGCAACCAAGGTGTAAGCAAATGGAGAGTGAAATGGACAAAGAAAAGAGAGGAAGACAAAAGAGAAAGAGGGGAAATTGCAACTGAGATTCCGATGAGAGAAATAGCTGGCGGAGGGTGTGTTCATGTTCCTTGGACGAGACAGGACATTTTACTGTTTACAAATGATTTTCCCAGACTGAGAGAAAAACCTGTAGAATGGTATCGTCAAGTAGAGAGATTTGTTAAGGTCTCAAAAGTTCTGTGGATTGATCTTGATGGATTCTTTGACATTGTTGTTCCTTCAGATCTTTGGACAGAATGTAAAATTTCTATAGATTGGCCCAAGGAAGAACCTATTCGAGATAAAGTAACAGGTGCACCTTCACCTGATGTTATAAAGCTGTATGATAAAGTAATAGTGTGGATGAAAAACAAGATTCCCCCAAAAGAAGTAGATTGGGTTAAAATTGACAGAACAAATCAAGAGCCAAGAGAGTCAGTACATTCCTTCTATGAAAGATTACTGCTGGTATTTAAACAATACAGTGGTTATGAGAAGCTGAGTGAGAAGGATATGAGACATTTTATATGCAGATTTGTTTATGGCTTGAAACCTGAAATTGGTGAGATGATTAGATCAGGAATAGTTGGTTGGCAATCACTCACAGTTGATGATATCCTGAGAAAAGCAAAATACTGCAGTGATGAGATAGACGCTAAGCAAAAGAAGCTAAAAGAAAAAGCATGTGGGCACAGGTGAAAGTAGCTGAACAACAAATCGCAACTTTAGAAAACAAAAATGTTAACCAGAATCAAGGGAAATTTAAGGGTAATTTTAATAAGCCAAAAATAATAGGTAATATTGAAGAATTAAAGCAGAAACTCCCATGTTTTAATTGCGGCGAAATTGGACACTGGAAGCGTGAGTGTAAAAATCCGCCCAGAAATTTCAAAAATACATCATTAAATCCACAGATGCAGAATGAGGGAATTCAGCAGCAACAGGTACAGCGACAGTTAAACGAGATAAATCAGCAGCAACAGCTACAGCGACAGTTAGTGAATCAGCAGAGTCAGATTCCACAACCGCCACTTCCAAATTGTGTTAATGTGCAAAGATACAATTCTGAAACAGGATTCTGCAGAGGTGAACAGGTAAACAGATCACCAAGAGTGAATGTGTTGAATGTTTCTCAACAATATTGGTTGAAAGAGAATGATGGAAGTGAGTCTGATGATTACTTGTGACGGTGCCTGAGAGAGGAGGAAGAGTGTGTGCTTGGAGCCACTCTTGAGGTAGATCAGTCTGGTCCATTTGTAAATGGTAAAGTGAATGATGTAGAGATCACTTTTCTAGTGGACACAGGTGCTACCCGTTCTACTGTTAGATCAGTGGAAATAGAAAACCTGCCTCTCTCTGGTGACACTATTCAAGTAGTTGGCGTAGCTAATCAACAAATTAAAACAGATTTGACATAACCAGTTAAGGTTGAAATTGGTAAATTTAAGGACAAACACAGTTTTGTAGTTTGTGATAGCAGTCCTGTAAACTTGTTAGGGAGAGACATCCTTTGTAAAATGAATTGCAAAATATATTGCTCACCGGATGGTATTGAGCTTCAAACTCCAGAAGAAGAGGATGGCCTTTATAAATTAACAATGTTAATGGTTGAAGCAGAAGAAAGTAAATTATTTCCTGCTTTTGACAAAAATGATTTGCCTGAAGAATTAAAAGAAAAGTCAATATTAAAATTTGCAATTTGTCTTGAGATGAAATGGGTTTGATGAAACATGTAGACCCAGTACAAATTACAGTAAAACAAGGAGCAGATTATCCAAATATTCCTCAGTATCAAATGAAAGCTGAGACAATTGAGGGAGTAATTCCTGTAATTGAAAAATTTATAAAGCAAGGTGTTTTAAAAGAAATTGAGAGTAGTCCATGTAATTCACCGATTATGGGAATCAAAAAGCCAAACTGAACTTACAGAATTGTTCAAGACCTGAGAAAAGTTAATCAAATAGTTGTTCCATGTTGCCCAGTCATACCAAACACAGCTGTAATTCTTTACCAGATTCCGCATGATGCAGAATGGTATACAGTTATAGATCTTTGCAACGCATTCTTTACTGTTCCATTGCATCCAGAGAGCCAACAAATTTTTGCGTTCAGATTCCAAGAACGTATTTTAGCATGGTGTCGTATCCCTCTAGGGTATACAGAAAGTCCATCTATTTTTAATCAGTTGCTGAAGAAATCCTTGGAAAATCTAGACTTGCCTGGTAAATCGACATTAGTGCAATACATTGATGATCTCCTTGTAGCTGCAAAGACACGAGACAACTGTGTGACAGATACCATTATTCTTTTGAATCATTTGGCAGATGAGGGACATAAAGTGTCTCCTGCAAAATTACAGTTTTTTTAACAGGAAGTAAAATATCTTGGTCACAGAATTGCAGAAGGAATTAGACAAGTTACGATTGAAAGAATAAAAATGATCCAAGCAATGCAACCTCCAAAAACACAGAGACAGGTCAGAATGTTTCTTGGAATGGTAGGTTGTTGTCGTCAATGGATTGGTGGATTTTCGGTAATTGCAAAACCATTGCAGAGACTGACAAAAGCAGACATAAAAGACCCGATTACCTTAACAGAAATTGAGTTAGAGGCTTTTGAGCAGTTAAAAAAGAGTTTGTGTGAAGCTCCAGCATTGGGAATGCCAGACTATGAGAAGGAATTTGAGCTATATTTCAGCGAAAGGGAACGATGTGCATTATCAGTTTTGATTCAAAGACATGGGAAACTGAGAAAGCCAATTGCTTACTTCTCAGCAGTTCTTGACCCTGGTGCAAAAGCATTACCAGGTTGCTTAAAAGCAGTGGCTGCAACAAGTGTGAGTTTGGAACAAAGTGAAGGAATAATAATGGGGTTTCCTGTAAAAGTATATGTTCCCCGTTCTGTTGAGATTCTTCTTACCAGAAGCAAAACTCAGCATTTAACAAGCAACAGATTGACTAAATATGAAAAAGTTATTCTGGGATCAGATAACGTTTCGATTGCAAGATGTGTGAATTTGAATCCTTCTACATTGTTGCCTGATGGTGTTGTGACAGAAATAAGAAATGAGAATGACATTGATCATGAATGCCTGGATGTTTTAGAATATTGCACCAAACCTAGGCAGGACATTAAAGATGTTCCGTTGCCTGAATCTGATTTTGTTTATTTTGTTGATGGCTCATGCTTGAGAACGGATCAAGGTGTTTTGAATGCAGCATATTCTTTTTGTACAGTTGCAGATGTGGTTGAAGCTTCTTGTCTCAAAGGAACTCGTTCAGCTCAAATAGCAGAATTAATTGCTTTGATTAGTGCATGTGAAAGAGCAACAGGATTAAAAATTACCATAGTGACTGATAGTCAGTATGGGTATGGCGTAGTTCATGACTATGGCCAGCTTTGGTCTCAAAGAGGTTATTTAACTTATGCGGGAACACCAATCAGAAATGCAAAATTGATCGAAAGATTAATTGATGGCATTCAGCTGCCAGAGAAAATTGCTGTAGTAAAATGTACAGCCCATAAAAAGGGGAATGATTATATGACCAAAGGAAATGCATACGCTGATGAAATCGCCAAATTCTGTGCGAAACACAATATGTCCATTAATCGGGAAAAAGACAATGAACATGTTTTGAACTCATTCATGCTAATATCTGTAGTTGAGACTTGGCAAGGAGTAAAAGATTTACAAGATGAGGCAGACAATGAGGAAAAAGACACATGGCTAAAAGCAGGTTGCAGGCAGCGAGAAGAAGGTGGTATTTGGGTTTACAAAGATGACAGACCAGTAATGCCAAATTGCATGATTGCTGACATGGCACAAATGTATCATGGTCCAGGTCATTTAGGCAGGGATTCGATGATTAGGTTGTTCAGGCAGACATGGTACAACCCAAAATTCAGGATTATTGCAGAATCTTTTTGCCAAAGATGCTTGATCTGTCAACAGATCAATCCAAACAGAAAAACAGTTGTAAGCCTGGGAACCATAGGACGGGAGGGTGGTCCTTTTACCAGGTTACAGATGGATTTCATTGATATGCCTCCTCACAACAGATTGAGATATGTCTTAGTGATAATCTGTCTGTTTTCAAGATGGGTGGAAGGTTTCCCGACTCGTCACAATGATTCAGTTACTGTGGCAAAATTGCTTTTGAGGGAGATCATACCTAGGTATGGATTTCCAGTGACGGTCGAACCTGATCGTGGCACACATTTTGAAAACAGATTGTTACAAATGATTTGTGAAGCACTTGGTATAAAACAAAAGCTACACTGTGCCTACAGACCAGAAGCATCAGGTGTTGTTGAGCAAGTCAATGGTACTATCAAAAATAGGCTTGCCAAAATGTGTGTTGGCTACAGGAATGAAGTGGACTAGCGCACTTCCACTTGTCTTAATGTCTCTGAGAAGTACTCCTGATAGAAAAACTGGTTTAAGTCCTCATGATATACTCATGGGCAGAGTAATGAGACAAGCATTTGTTCCAGTTGAAAAAGTACTTAGCATTAATGATAGTGCAGTTATGGAGTACTGTAAAAACCTTTCTGACGTAGTGACTTCTGTGTTCCATCAGGTGGGAACTGAGGTACTTACAAGAGAAAAAGAACAGGCTCATGATCTATTGCCAGGAGATTGGGTGAGGACAAAAGTTCATCGAAGAAGAAATTGTCTGGTACCCGGGTGGCAGAAAGCAAGACAAGTGATTCTTGTCACAACAAATGCAGTTAAGTGTAGAGGTCTGAAAATATGGATGCATGCTAGTCATACTATTCGAGTGCCACCACCTGAGAATTCTGACGAAGAAGGTGATACAACAACTGATTCGGATTCTGAAGAAGAACCTGAAAATCCAGATACTGAAGATCGACAAGAAAGTCGAGATCTGGAAGATGCAGATGTGAATCAGGCATCGAATGAAAAAGATCTAGAAATTGTGATACTAGACTCTGAAAATGATGAAGATTTGCTAGACAAAGAAGCGGAAAAAGAGTCTGATCAAGAAGTGATTCAAGATCAGGAGAGTATTGAAAAGCAGATTGGAAGCTCTGGAAGAAGGAATGAAAATTCTGAAACTGGTGTATTGGAAGTAATTCAAGAAGAAGAAGACGAATTACCAAGTACCAGCTATAAGAGTGATGTTCCTAACGGAGTGAAGCTGCCGAGTAAAGAAGTACCTGAATCTAGATTTCAAGTCTCAGAAACAGAAAGTGAAACTGATTAAAGTGATGAAGAATCTGAAGTGAAAGAATTCAGAAAAAGAGATCGGAGAACTGAATGCAATCAATCTGAGCCGAAGAAGAAACTATTTAGAAAAGGAGATAATTGGCCGAATGAGAATGAGGGTCTAAAATTCAAATTAGTGAACAAGTCAAAAGAACAAATGAATGAAATATCTAGTCAGAAAAGTGAATTGGATAAGAAAAATCAAGCAGGAAAGAAAATAGAAGTGATTAGCAATAGAACAAAAAGAGTGCTAAAACCAAATCAGAAGTATAAGTCACCTGAGTGGACCTACATAATAATACCACCAGTGGTGGAAGTGAGTAGCAGTAGTCAAGAAGAGATAGATGAAACAAGTGATAATGACTGAGTTTGTTTTCATTTTAGGTTAAAATTGTAAGTGACATAAGGTCGAAGAAAATGTGTTAGGTGACACAAGGTCGAAGAAATTGTGTTACCTGGAAAAACACATTGTAAGACGTAAGGTCGAAGAAAAGCTGTTAGTGGATTCTAAAAATATATATATTTAAACGGGGGGTGTATATTAGTGATTTTAAAATTTTTGTTTAGTTTTTTCTGAAAAGCTCTTGTCTCAAGTAAAAGATGCCTAATTCTAACAATAATTCGAGATGCTCTATTTTAAGAAGATGTTGCAAAATGTCTTCTATTTGTGTGATTTTAATAATTTTAGTTTTGTTAATTTTAGCTGTCATTTTCCCTTTTGGAATTGACAAAGAAATGTACAAAGCTAATATGACTAGTAAAGTTGAGGCAAAACAAGTTATTCATGATGCGGTAGGTAAAACTAATAAAGTCATTGAGCACAAACCAGAGAACCACCAAGATAGATCTGTTGGTGATTTTTCTAGTAATACCTTTTCTAACCTTCTTTCAAAATACGTTAAAGTGATGAATGTCAAGGATTGTTACATTTGTGTGAAGTTACCTGCATCAGTTTCGGAAGGGGTGACGTATATTATGCTTCCACTTACTTATGGAATTACTTGTATTGTAATAACTAGTTTGTTTTATGAAACTGGTCGGTTGGAATATTATAATTCTGACTTTGATGAGATTTTCGCAAATCTAAAAGTTGTAAATAGCTTAAACAAAGTGAAACCTGCGAAATAGATGAGGGAATTTTTCTTAGTGACTGGTGAACTCAACTATGAGTATGCTTTAAAAAATAATCTAACATTTAAGTTGAGAACAGAAGAAAAGACATTGTTAAACATGGTGGAAGAGAGAAGAACAATTTATAAGAGAAACATGATGTTGAAACATACCAAGTCTAAGTTTTGGCAAAAGGAGGACGAGAAACTTAATGGAAGAAATGAAAATGTTGCTATTAACATAGATAAACCTGATAGAGGAAAGCTGTGCATTAGGAGAGATAATACACTTTATGATAATTATTTTGTCGGAGCAAATCAATGTGAAGATACCTATCGTATTATAGGGGGTTGGGGACTTAAAGGGGGAAAAGATCCAATTTTTCCTGGAATTTATTTTATTTGTGGGAATAAAGCTTATTACAGTCTCCCAGACCACAGGTATGAGACTTGTTTTGTTGGTTTAGTTTTTCCAAAGATATTCCATGTAGATAGAAATTCAAACGGTTCATTTGAAATTGGTAATCACCTGAGTAGATTTAGAGGAGAAAGCTTTTCAGAAATTATAGGAGATATATTTGGTGCGATAATACCTATGGTGGGAATTACCCTGAATGCAAATAAAATCGGAAAAGTATCTACAATTGTTGACAGATTGTCAACAGACACTGCAAGTGGATTTCAATTAGTTGGCACTGAACTTGTTGCCATGAGATCTATGGTAATGCAGAACCGTCTTGCTCTAGACATTCTGCTAGCAAAAGAGGAAGGAGTTTTTGGGATATTGCATGTCCAACACTGCTGTACCTTTATATCTGATAAGAGTAGGGATGTAGAAATATATATAAAGAATTTAACAGAATTACATGCTGAAATTGAACCTGTTGAAGATGAGAGTTTTACGGAGCGCTTGGCTAAAAGATTCGCAACAATCAAACACTGGTTCCAAGAGATTAGTTGTTCAATCATTGGGAAAATACTTTATCCTGTAATAGTTATAGTCATAGTGATACTTTTGTTAAAAATTAGTTGCATGATACATAAGAGAAAGAAATTTGTGAGGGGAAAGAGAAGAATTATAAGCTCAGGAAAGAACAGGAGAAGGAAATAGAACTGGAAGAGTTTCGTAGAGCTCAATATGAGAGTAGTAGACAAACTGCTGAATCTAAGCTTTAGAAAATTAGAAAAACTAATACAGAGAATGTTCAAAACATGATCAATATAGATAACATTTTTGCTGACATTTTTTGGGTGATGTTTGGTGATTTAGAAATCACCAGATGAGGGAGTTCAGGGAGCGAGATGTTGAATGAAATTTCATTCAAACTCGCAAAGTTAAACTTAACCACACAATAATTAACCAACCTAGATTAAAATTGCATACATTACACGTGGGACTAATGTGCTTTTATGTTGCACTTGGAAGTGCGTGGAAATAATAAACTAATCTTGTCTATTGTTGTAGTCAGTATTAAATGCGGCTGTTTTATTAATGGCATGTGCTATATTTGTGTATGCTTAATGTTTTGTCGTGTCTTTTTTGTGGCAAAAGCTTGTGGAGAATCCTGGTGGCCTGAAAGAAGAAGGTTTTTATACATGCTGCTTTTGTGTGCTTTGCTAGGTAACATAATTAATGATATAATATTTAGCAAAGGGGAGGGTAACAGAATGGGTCTCAATTCTTTAAATAATTACTGTCTTGTGTTTCTTTGAATACTAGTTTTCGAGTGGGCCTAAGAAATGGCAGACTGGCAGTGCTGGAAGTCGTGAAACTTGACCAGAGTGAAGCCTTCACTCACGTCCAGAAAAAAAAGAGCTTTTTCCTGAACAATTAAATAATGATGCAGAAGTGGTTTTTGGTTGAGTTGAACGTGTTCTTGGAGAAAACACCAAGGACAGGAAGCCTGAATTGCCTGCCAAGATTAGGAAGTGAAGTTTTGTGCTCAGGAGAATGTTTCTTTTTCAAGGAAGTTAGAAGGATGGAATCAAAGAACAATAAGGGCTTATGATGTGCCCCGGACTTGGTCAGGAAAGGATGACATGATGGTGGACTGACACGGCTCAGCCAATGACAAGTTTTAATTCTTCGAAGAGAATGTGAAAATAGTTACATAGCTAGACAGAAATGTATAAAATCTGGCCCTACAGGCAGGAGGGGGCTCTTGCTTCCCGATTCCTGAATGATGTGCTGTTGGACTTTTGGCGCACGTAAGGATAGCTGTCTTTATTACTTATACTTTTAGGTGAAGAGAGTTTAGACAGGGAAATAGAATTTAGGGAATGGAAACTTTTAATTTGCATTAATTCATGCTAAATGATTTACTTTAGGATGTCAGACTAATAAGCCTTCCTTGAAAGATGCTTTCAATTTGCTAATAAAATAATGATTTCAGAATAAAAATGCTCTTTCTTTGAATATAATAAAGCTAATAAATTTAGATTTTTGAAATGACAAGCTGGTCTTGTTTATTTATGGTCTAGTTATCATTATTATATCCATTCGCCTATGTGACTTAATTAATGTTGTATGATTAAAAACCATGGTAAGATATGATAAACTGCAGTTGTATATAATTTTGTAAATAGTTTATGAATAGAGTGTTTTAATTAGGTCACATGATTCAGTTGCTCAAAAATTGTCTCTTTAGTTTATGGGCCTAGGTAGTGATTCATGATTAATGGTGAGTATTGTGGAGATGAGTAGCGTTTGTGAGACAGTTTTCCATTAGGAGCGCTGGATCAGTAGCAAACGGTGCAATTTATTTATGGGTTTGTTACGCGCCGGCATCACACCCGAAGGTGTATCTCCGCGCGGTGCTGTGAGGTGAACAGATCAGAGACTCCTCCTAGAATAGTACAGTTTTTAGTCGTTTCCTGAAAGCTGTGTGGCTCTGGCATTCTCTGAGGGAGAGGGGGAGACTGTTCCATAGACGAGGACCCATGATAGATAGGGCACGGCCTCCCTGTCTAGTCTTGTAATGTCTAGGGACCTGAAGCAGCTGTTGATTAGAGGACCTGAGGATACGGGACGGACGGTGAAAAACAAATTTGTCTGTCAGGTAATGTGGTCCTAGATTGTATAAGCATTTGTGTATCACACAGCTGATCTTGAATTCTATCCGTTTCCGGATAGGAAGCCAGTGGAGGGCCCTAAGAAGGGGGAGGGACGGTGTTCTGGGGGGGGTGTTGGTCACCAGCCGTGCTGCGGTGTTCTGCACCACCTGCAGTCTATTGAGCACTCCCTCATTGGCAGCCAGAAGTAAGCCATTGCAATAGTCCAGGCGGCTCAAAACGAGGGCCTGGACCAGGGTCTTCCGGGTGTCGTCCGGTAGAAGGGGAAACACCTTTCGAAGGAGGCCGATGATGTGGAAGCAGGACCCTGCAGTGGTGCTGGCATGATGAGAAAGGGTGAGGTCCTGGTCTAGACGTACTCCCAGGTTCTTGACTATCTGTTTGGGAGGCGGAGCCTGTCCCAAGCTTGGAGGCCACCAGTCTGGGGTCCAGAGGATTTTCGCCTCTCCAAATAACATGACCTCAGACTTTCCCACATTACACTGTAGGAAGTTTTTGGCCATCCAGCTGGCGATTGCAGTCATGCCGTTAGAAAAAGCTTGCCTGATCTCGGGAGTCAAGGTCTTAAAGGTGAACAGCAGCTGCGTGTCGTCAGCGTAGGAGATAGGCATGAACCCAAAGGACCTAGTCAAGTTGGCCAGGGAGGAAACATATACGTTAAACAACGTAGGACTAAGACACGAGCCCTGAGGGACTCCTCTGATGATGTTGGCCGAGTTGGAACTAAAGGAGCCCATGTTCACCGTCTGTGTCCGCTCAGAAAGAAAGCTGGAAAACCATGCCAGGGCAGATTTGTCAATGCCTGTCTCCTTTAATCTGGTAAGGAGAATGGCGTGGGATATGGTGTCGAATGCTGCGGACAAGTCCAGCAGCACCAACACCACAGACAGCCCTCTATCCAGTGACATGCGTATGGTATCCGTCACGGAGAGGAGGGCGGTCTCAGTACCGTGCCTAGGCCTGAACCCGGACTGTGAATGGTCTAAACTACCAGTCTGTTCAATGAAGGCGGAGAGATGGTGATTGACATGTTTCTCCGTCAATTTGCCGATGAATGGCAGAAGGGAGATCGGCCTCAGGTTGGTCATGTCTGACCAAGGGATAGCGGTGTTCTTCCTGATAGGCTTAACTATGGCCTCCTTCCACATCCGGGGGACCAGCCCCTCAGATAGAGAGCGGTTGATCACCGTCCGAATGGAGGGGCTGAGAACACTTCCAATGAGGTGCATAACCCGGGCAGGTACGAGGTCACAGGCAGTGCTTAATTTGTAAAATATTAAGTGCAGGTGCTCAATTTCTTTAGGAGGCCACACCCACATTCCCAGCTCCACCCACTTCTTCCACTGGCCCCACCCACTTACTCTTTTGGTTCTACCCACATCCTCAACTGGCACTTCTGAAAGCCAGATGTAATACCCCGTGATTCCATGATATATATAGTGGGTCAGGTCCATCAAATATCCAGGTGCATTAGGCTTGCACAGTCATAATATGCGCTATAACGTCTTCAAATTCACCACCCACGCTCTGCCTCTAGTGTCCAAGCATAGCCCAAATGTCGACAAACAACCACCATGTATAATCCAATTGCAGCCACATGAGTTCTGACACCACCTTTAATTTCCAACACAGCTCCATAATGCACAAGGCTGCGAAATATTCTATTCTGCAACCCTAGGTAGTGTACGGTGGTAGATGGTGTTCCATGACCCACCCCTCTGTTGTGCATTGACTGGGCTACTTGCTTCTCCTTGCACATGATGGACTGCCCTCGCATGATCATTTGGGGTCTGTGTCTCATCCCGCATGTGGTGCACGTGCACCCCTTGCGCCTCGCCTATCCTCAAAGGTTTCTCCTGCAGGTGGTGCAAATCTGGAGCCTCCTCCAGGCTTCTCATTTCTCCTCCACACTGGACACCTGCGCCTGGACCTCGGAGAGTGGGCAGCCTCGTCCTCAGAGGCCCCGCCCTGCAGGGTCCCCCAGAAACATAAGATCATATACAAAAGCTGCGCGGGCCTGTGACAGGCCAGGCTGGCTGCAAGCCGCTGCAGGCTGCATTGTTCGCTTTCAGAGGAACCTGCTATTATGAGCCCCTACCCAAAAAACTGAACACTTTCCAGCTGTGCCACACATGGTGCTTCTAGTATTCATGACCCGTGTATTTCTGTCTGCTTTTCATTTCCGTTCCAAGGCAGAGAAACCTTTCACAGCCTTGGTTGCATCTCACTCTCTTTACTGTGAGTGGCTCTGCCGTCCATGACCCGGAAACATAGCTGCCAAGATTTCAGATAGGTATGTGTGACATTTAAATAATTTAATTGCAATTATGAGTCACATTTCAACGACTTTGAGTGACACTTTATTGCGAGCAAAATCGAGCAATGTTGACGAGAGAAAGATATAAATATCAGAATTTCAAAATGGAGCAATGTTGACGAGGGAAATATATAAATATCAGAATTTCAAAATGGAGCAATGTTGACGAGGGAAACATACATTTCAGAATTTACACGCATTTGAGCAACAATAAACTAGAAGATTTTAAAACTGTTGCAACGCACCAGAAATGGTCTCTCTGTCCACAGGAAGGATATGCGATGAACAAGTTACACACGGAGGCATCTGAGCTGCCTTAGACTTACCCAGTTTCAGCTCGTACAAGACAGGCTGTCAAACACCGTTTTGCATTATCCTCACGCTCACAGGCTAAGGCCGGCGCAGATTTAGGACTGTCAGAAACATGTTTTAAATTACCCCCAGCGGTTTTGAGAAATAAACCGCAAACATAAAGGAGGGGACAGAAACACACACACACACTTGGTCATTGTGCAGCAAAGCCCTTCCTCATTCATGCAAGCCTCTTAAATCACTTCGTGCCTGGTCAATGTGTGGAGTGAATCGCTGGAATACAAAGCCTCTAGAAGTGGCGCCTCCTGCCACCCCTCGCAACACGCACACCTGACCCCATGGGACATACCTAACCATCACCTTGGGCCTGGCTGCTATATTCCCACACCATGCTCTCCCTGTCACGTCACCACTCTACCTGTACCCGAGCCCAGCATTTGCAAGATGATAGGAGTTAGTCCCCAGATGTCTTGTTTCAGGGTGTGGCTCCCAAGGCTGGTCGCAGGGTCGGTCCTGCCATTAGTCACGGCAAATGCGGCGAAGAGCCCAGGCAAAGCGCGGGGAAGTGAACTGGGAGGTAAGCCACTTGCAGGGACCAAAAGCTGGTGTACAAGCGATAGCTACTGGCCACAACACCGTACTTAGCAGGCCCCTTGGGATGGCAAGTGACTGTTGGGCACAATACACAAAGCGCAAGGTGGGCGGACCGGGAGATCAACAAGGGTGAAGGAGGAAGACATGGATCAGCAAAACCCAGATCAGTTGAAGGAGGAAGACAGGGTGCGGCAAGCGCTATATAGTGAAAGCATATTTGTAATCAGAGTAAGAGAGAGTTCATAATCCAGACTGCACTCACTTTGCCCTTGCAGTGGCCTCAACGACTCCGATGTTCAGCAGCTGCTTGGAGAGACTGGTGCACCTATGGCTGCGATGAACATCTCCAACTACAAGTCATGCTAAGGGCGGTTCACTCAACCGACTGCACCCCGGGGCGGTGGGTCAGCTCCCTCTGGTTCTGGAGCAACATTTGCATTATTTAAATTAACCGCGTTGCGAGCTTGCCATAAATTTAACTGGCGCTGGTGGCAGCAGGATATGTGTGCTACAAAGCTCGTCTTGACCTCCTGACTCTAAGTCACGGAAGTTAAGAATGTAGCAAATATGCCTTGCCGCTGCCGGTGGTGAATCCTAAATGTTACAATAACACGTAGCAGCAGCCACAGCTACAGACTCCGAGACGGCCCCGGGAGCAGAGTGCAGGGCACACTGAAAATGAAATACTGTTGTGGAAAAACTCGGTTTAGCAACTTTTGCACAGCTTTCAGTGAGATTTAAATTAAATCTCACTGAAAGCTGTTCAGAAGTTTAAATCATTTAATCCAATAGGAAAAACGACATAGGAATAGTAAATACATTAAAATATGGTTTCATTCCCCAATCCAATGGGGGAATCTCCGTTCCGAAGTTGCTGTTTCCATTATGATGAAACGCCTTGCTCGACTGTCCAATTTACAGACCTGGATGTAAAGTTCGTCCTAGCGTGCTGCCCAGGCGCAGAACTTTCTGCCCCCTCCTCGCGAATGGCACCTCTGTAAAGTCCTTGGGGTCCCTTTAGCCCTCTCCCACACAGGTCCTTATTGTCTGGAGGCGTGATATGTGGTCGTATTGGGTGGTCTGTGTCTAGCACGTCACTCCGGAGATATCGAGGGTGACGCACATTCTGTATTGGGACTTGCGTAGGTCGCTTGGATTGCCTCATTTGTTTGTTAAACGTCCCACTGTCTACGAGGAAGAATCCATTTTTTCCTGTATTATAGCACCGCACCGCTTGACACCTGCTTCAAAGCGCTTTACATTGTGGAGAAGGAGGCGGAGTGCACAATTCCTGCCGCATCCTTTAGTCCTTACATGGTGAAGACAAGGCGACACGTCATATGGACGAACTCCCATCCCTTTAGGGTGCAAATTTAAGTGGGCTCCTAATTCGAGGTAAAATATTAAAATAAATGAAAAATCGAAAAATAAACCTAGAGGCACCGGTCCGATTTCATGGTTTGCGTAGTTCTTCTGTCGCAGACACACGGCACCACGCCACACAGGATCGGCGGTGGGGAAGTAGTTGGGTATTTCATCATTTCTTCTCACACACACACACACCCTTTACAGTGCAGGGTTTTACACATGTAGGCAAGAGTGCTTCTACGCAACACATTGGAGTAGTAAGCACTATATTACCGTTAAAAAATACAAACACATGGCAGCCTGTCAGAAGCGCCGGTGCTAGCAATTAAGTGCTGGTGCTGAGCACCAGAAAGCACCGGCTCAAATTAAGCACTGAATACAGGAGGAAAAAGTGACATGTGTGCAGGTTACAAGAGAAAACAAAGTACAATTAGATGTATAATACTGCAATAAATGGCAGATACTCAAGCACAAGAAAAAACGTTATGTAGGCAATGGTGGCCCTTGTTTGTGCAAGTATCTAAAGCAAACAAAATGTGAGAGGTAACAAACAGTGTGTTGCAAGAGAAAAGTGGCGTGTGCATGTTACAAAAGAGTACCAAACACATGTACAAGGATAATACTGCAATAAATGGCAAACACTCCAACCACAAGAACACACTGGGAAAGCACTTCCATAGTCATGGAGAATAGAATTTTCAATAATAGGAGGTCTTCCTTCAGATAATAGAGAGGGCATGAATTAAATTTGGAGGTGTCTTTGGAGGAGAACTTTGAGGTCCGTTTTGAAGGTCTGGGAGGAGGTGGTGGTCCGGAGCTGAGGTGGAAGTGAGTTCCAGATTCTCACTGTGTTGCCTGAAAAGGATTGGGCCATCGATCTTTCCTTCTTGAAAGTGGGAGGTTCAAGCAGTACATTTTTCACATTACGGGATGGTCTAGAGCCTCCAGAGAGTTTCAGTTTATTCTCCAGGTAGCGAGGAGAGGAGGAGTGCAAGGATTTGTGGGTGATACAGGCAGTCTTGTAGATAGCTCTAGCCTCAATGGGAAGCCAGCCTAGGGTGGATAACATCGGTGTGATGTGGTTGTTTCTTTTGGCCCCATAAATGAAACAAGCTGCTGAATGGAGAAAAGATTTAAGGGGGGGCAGGTGGGATTTGGGGAGGCCAGTAAGAAGAGAAGTGCAGTAGTCCAGTCTGGAGAGGACCAGCGATTGCACCAGGGTTTTAAGGTCTTGCTCTGGGAAAAAGCGACAAATTCCCCAAAGAAGGCGCAGTTGGTTTCGAGCAGACTTTGCAATGGAATTGATGTGGGAGATTAGATTGAGTTTTTTGTCGAGTATGACACCAAGGGATTTTGCGTTGTCGACAATTATGGGTTTATTGTCAAGTAGATTCATTTGATCCATCCATGTTTGAACCGGGGGAGGAGAAATTGAGGAGGAGAGGAGGAGGAATTCAGTTTTGGAGGGATTCAGAATCAGTTGATGAGTTGACATCCAGTTTTGAATGGAGTCGAGAGTAGAGCTTAGGATGGCGAGATCGTGAGTGGAGGCAACCTTGAGGTAGATTTGAGTGTCATCTGCATAGAGATGATAGTGGATCCCGGATTTACTTAGGAGATTTCCCAGTGGTTCTAAATAGAGGTTGAACAATGTGGGTGCAAGTATAGAGCCTTGAGGAACACTTTGACCTACCACCAAAGGAGATGAAAGACTGTTCGCTATTTTGATCATTTGGGATCTATCAGAGAGGAAGGAAGCAAACCATTTAAGCACAGTGCACTCCATGCCCATTCTTTGTTGCGGAGTGTTGAGGAGAGTGTTGTGATTGACACTTGACAGTGTCAAAGGCTGCAGAAAGAACCAAGCCCCGATCCAGGAAGAGGTGAGAACCTTAGAGGATGCAAAAGAGAGATGAGTATACCAAAAGCACACCTTAATGCAAAGTGCGGTCAAGCAAGCATCTTCTACAGACATCCACAAGCCCTATACAATCCCTCTGGCTCCCCAATGACCATAGAAGCTGTCAGTTTAGTAGACCCTTGGCAGTCTACAAACCCTGTCAGGGAATGCTGCTGTGGCCGATGATGTTATGTGGCACACGCAGAACTCCAAGGAACACACCAAAACACCAAGGAGAGCGCTATCTACATGCCTTAATTAAAAATGGACAGTGTAGGAAGCCGCACTGTGAATATTTTAATCACGTCAAGACAGACAAAACACTTCTACTGCAGAAGCTGCCCTTCATGTGAGTCAGCCATGGATGGTTAAATAAGTAAATCATTCTTCTAGCAGTTGAAAGTAGTTTTTAAAGAAGGAGAGACATAAAGAAGAGCTTTGCCATATAGCAGATTTAGTTGTTGGAAGTTCTAGATGAAAAGGTTTCAGGTTTAACGCATCTTCGCCCGTCCGCAGCTTCGCCCGTCCCCCCCTCTCCTTCACGGACACAAGGAACGAAACGAATGGTACCTGGAAGCTGGAAGCGGGAAACGAAAGTCCAGCTCGATTGCTGCCCATAGGACCGGACCACCAGGACTGCCCAGGAGAACGACTGCGGTGCTTTCGGTCGTGGGGCTTGAGAGGGAAGGCGGCGACAAACTGGACAAACTGGAGATCCTGACAGGCGTGCCGATCGCCGAGAGTTCCCTGGCGCCGATGGTGTCTGCAGCCCACCGCTAATGACCGGAGACCGAGGCCGGCCGAGGAGTGAGGAGAGAACACGGCCATTCGCGGAGGTGGCCGAGGCGGTGAGCGGGAGTGGAGGAAGTTGAGCGACGGCGAGACCTACATGAGATGGTAGGAACCCGAGGGTCAGAGGCATAGCAGGGAGGACGTAAACGAGGAATATGACAGAAAGAAAACCATCGTGGCAACACTGGAAGCGGCGCGCCTGACTTTAAAATGGCGGCCGCTTGAGACACAAGTAGTCCTTCCTCGCTCTGCAGAAAGTAAACAACCCAGAGGCAAGAAAGGGAAAAAGGACAACTAGGGCCTAAACAGAGAAGAAGGAGCCTATAATTGAGGCCAATCCGAGACATGAAAGGGAAAATGGACTAAATGAAAGATACAGTGAAAAGAGAAAAAGCCCATGCCGATAGCAAGCACCAAAACGGCGGACATTTTTGCAATACACAGTTTTAAAGCTTCAGAGGACAAGGAAATAACATAGGGAATAGCGAAACATTTGTCGTAACTACAACAGAAGCCTAGCTCCGATAGAAGAAAGCTGAGACCTCATAAGAAATAAAGAGAGGTCTACATTAATTACCTATCCTAGTAAGTCAATACAGATAGTATTTAAAATACACAAAGAGAATACATCCCAACACTGGTGACCCAACATATATCCCACAACTTGGCGCAACATGGATGTAAGACTCCCTGTGGCTTCTGGCATGAACGCCTTGTACTTAAAATATCCATCCAACCTATCCAAAAACGCAACGAAAAAATTCAAACATGATACCCTGAAGAAACACCCTGACACACTGTTCTTGGACCCATACTTTAACATAGACAAAGGAATTATAGTGAACGACCTAATTTTCTTCTCATATAAAACGGCTAAATGGCGAGATGCCCTCACAAATACGCTTAACATAAAGGCTATAAAGAACATCCCGTATGGCACTAAAATAACGACCTCGCCAACAATTAGAGAGGGAGCAGAACTATATATTACCATATACAAAACAGGGATAGTGCTAATTCAAGCAGCTAACAGCGAACTGGATAAATTCGACAAATTGTTCCCTTCCATAAAAGAGCGGCTTGAGAGACCAAGACACCAACCACATCTGAGCACTCATGAATTCGGCCCCGGAATCACTGTCTCTACCTCCAGAGACACCAATCAGAATGGAGACCACCAGGCACAAGGTCTGGCGATTAACTCGAGGTACAGAAACGAAACTGACCTGACAGTACCGAATGAGGAGGCTGAAGAGACAAGAAGGTCGACTAGTCACGAGAACATCGAACAAGACCTACTCCCTAGGGAGGAGCCGACGCTAACCTCTAATGATGGGACTGTCCAAAACTCTAAGGATTACCGAGGAGGACCAAACCCTCAACAAAACGGGACACTACCAGATATCACATGTGAAAACGTCGATTCCAATACTAGAGACACCAATCTATCAGACGGCCAGAACAACCAAACCGTCAACACTGAAGACTTAACCGTGAATACGTTGGTAACACCAGAGACTGAGAGAGAAAGGATAGCGATGGCCACCAACCTTGGAAACAAAGGGAAGAATCGGGTCCCAAGGAAAGAGCCGGTGCCGCTAATGCCCAACCCCACTGCGCTGGAAGACTGTACCCTAGCTCCAAGCGAATACCCCTATGAGGCTAATGAAACGAGCAGAGTAGATGACATCGACCTACCCTCTCCTCCCCCGAATACGAGACTGGAATTCTACAGATCCTTATCCACAAAAACTCCCCTTTCCAAGAAAAGGTTTATGGGATCGAGACTAGATCAGCGGCAGAGAAGAGCAAACTTCAATGCTCATCCAGCCAGGTTTACCTCACACAAGTACACATCCCGAACACTGAAGGAAATCAAGGAGCTCAAAAATCTCGTAGGTAATCTGGCGCAAAACTCGATGAAAGTCTCGCAGACAATTGGAAAAATATGGGAGATGACGATAAGCACGCACACCAGAGTCTCACATATCCAGAATCTGGTACTTAGACAAAACAGACCCAACAGGACAAAGCCCTTGTCGAATGAAGAAACTCGGGCCTTACTCAGGTCCTATGAACAACCTGACTGTAGTAAGGTGGAGAATATCAAAACAGTAACGATTGACTCTAATAGAACGACCAGAAAGAATGACAGGAAAGCAATTCACCAAAACCTACAACATATTCAGCTTATTGCATCCGAAGCAGGGAACAGAAAACTTGCTAAATCACAGAAACCTCTGAACTGCCTTCTACTTAATTGTCGTTCGGCAACGAAACACGCAGCAGACATAGCTGCCCTCATCATCAATAAGGAAATTGACCTGGCTATCCTCACAGAGACATGGCTCAATGAATCATCATCTCCTACCATGGATCTCTTAGTACCGCCACAATATAACATCATCAGGCTAGACAGACCTAGGAATGTGGGAGGAGGCATTGCTTGCATTCATCGGTCGGAGATCGAGGTCTGCCATTTCCAATCTGACCCCTTAGAATCCTGTGAATACCTTGGTATTAATGTGAGAACACCAAAGAATCAAAGCTGCAAACTGCATGCATTCTACCACCCACCAGGAGAGAACGCAAAGTTCACAGAACAACTGATGGAGATCATAACGACCAACTCTAACTCGGACGCCAATAACATATTCCTGGGTGACTTTAACCTCCATTGGAATGACGGCGGCGACAAATCGGTCAACTCACTTAAAAACTTCCTCAATGAGCTAAACCTGGTTCAAGCTTGCAACCAACCCACTCACTCACAAGGAGCGACCTTAGACTGGATTATCTCAAGAAAGGATGAGACATCCATCCTGGCTATTGACCCATGTGACTGGTCTGACCATCACATCATAACATTCACGATCCCTACAATGACAAAGGGCAGGACCGTGCAACCACGCAAGCTCCAGAAACTGATCCGAGACACGAAGGAGGCTAACACTGAAATACTGGTTAAAAGGTGTGAGAGAGACCTGAAGCCACCCATCAATAAGCAAAATGTCAATGAGCTGACGGATCACTACTTAACCTCAATCGGTAATATCGTCAAGGACACCATGCCCCAAAAAATGAAAAAGGTATCAGAGAAACCAAAAAATCCTTGGTTTAATGAATCATTGAATGAGGATCGGCGCAAACTGAGAATGGCCGAAAGGAGATGGAGACACCATCCCTCCTCCCCTGAGCTGAAAGCACTCAGAAAAACAAGAAGAGAATACAACAAAAAAATAATCAACTCAAAAAAAGAATTTATCAGAGAAGAGTTGGACAGTGCCAAGAACAGACCACGAAAACTCTTTGAGATTTTAAAACAACAGTCAAATAAACTTGCCAAAACGGTTTTAGAGAATACTAAAACTCCCATAAGCTGCGAGGAATTCTCCTCATTCTTCACGAAAAAATCCAAATTGCTTGAAGATGACCTCACAATTGCAGCAGCTAACCTTAAGGCACTGCCTCCATCCATTAACGAGTCCAATTTCTCACCAGAGAGCCTCCAAACTAAAAATAAAGCAAAATGGGTCACATTTGAACTATACGACCAGGAAAAGATAGCAAGAACGCTGGCAGAAATTAGACCGAACAACCACTTTCAAGACCCATTACCAGGAAAGTGTGTAAGAGACATCAGCCACACTCTAGTTCCGATC
The DNA here is from genome assembly GCF_964263255.1 of Lissotriton vulgaris. Taxonomy (NCBI): domain Eukaryota; kingdom Metazoa; phylum Chordata; class Amphibia; order Caudata; family Salamandridae; genus Lissotriton; species Lissotriton vulgaris. The sequence continues at coordinate 1,180,277,641 of NC_141689.1, forward strand.
TGGACCGAGATAATAAACGCCTCACTTGGACAAGGAACCCTCCCTGACTGTCTAAAAACTGGGCAGGTGATGCCCATCCTCAAAAAACCGACAGCTGTTGCTACAGATCCAAACAACTATCGACCAGTGACCAACATCCCGCTACTGGCTAAACTCATTGAGAAATGCGTACAGAGCCAACTAAGTCAACACATCGCTAAATTCTCGCTACTGGACGATTGCCAATCAGGTTTCAGAACAGGGCACAGCACCGAAACTGCGATCTTACACATTGTAGATGACGCCCTTCAAGCACTGGACCGAAATCAATCTTGCCTACTGATCCTCCTTGACCTATCATCAGCATTTGATACGGTAAAGCACGAAGTGCTTTTGACCAGACTACAAGACAGGATGGGTTTGTCTGGAAACGTGCTGAAATGGTTCAATTCTTTCCTACAGAACAGGACTCAGCGATTCCTGGTTAACCAAGCAATCTCTTCCCCGAGCCCCAACACAATAGGGGTCCCACAAGGCTCTTCGCTGTCCCCAGATTTATTCAACTTATATGTAGAACCTCTCACGGAGATCCTTCAAAAATCACAGGTATCCTATCATATGTATGCGGACGACACGCAATTATACATAAAGATCGCATCCCTTGAGGACATTGACCTAATGAATAAGACACTCAAGAGTACTTTGCGATGGTTAACAATGAACCACCTGAAACTAAACGCCCAGAAAACTGAATTCCTGCTAATCTCAACGACTAGAAACCAATCTGAAGTTATAGAGTGGACTAAATTGGTGACAGCACTAAACTGCACCCCGACCCTAGTTGACTCAGCCAAATCACTAGGAATTACACTAGACAAGAACCTCGACATGAAAAACCATATTAACTCAATGGCCAAGAGCGCCCGCTTCCACCTGAACTATTTAAGAAAATTGAAACCCTTTATCACTGAGGCAGATCTAAAACTGGCTATCCAATCACTAGTCATCTCGAGGATCGAATACGGCTGCACCACATTAGCGGGCCTACCAAAAACGTCCACAGCACCACTGAAAGCCTGCCTCAACGCAGCGGCGAGACTCATCACGGGAACGAAGAAATTCGATCACATATCTCCTCACCTGAAAGCACTAAACTGGCTACCATACGAGGCCAGAATTCAAATGAAGATGGCCTGTATCACGCACAAAGCGGTTCACTACAACACACCTAGATATTTAGCTAAGAAACTTAAGATCTCAGGAGGTAACAGAACAACTAGAAGCGCAAAAGACTTGCTATTACGTCCAGCCTTTTTCCACAAGAAAAAGACCTACAGCCGAGCATTCTCTGGAGCTGCCCCCAGAATATGGAACTCACTCCCTCCAAACATCAGGAAGATTCAAAATACAGTAACATTCAAACGAGAACTGAAGAGCCACTTGATGAGTAGATACCCTACTTAGAGAAACCCAAGGATCACTGGGATGATCAAGTACGCTAACTGAGGGCCCCCCTCTCCTTGAAAATGGGAAAATCATTATCGAACAATTATCTGATGCCGTGCCCAAGCCAAGGCTTGACACATCACTACTACCTCTTATAAGTGTGAACTTTTAACGATATCTCACAGTCATACTTTATAACTCTACCTCACTTGATTTATTTATCCCTATATGTGGTACCGTTACTATATGTCACAGTCATTATATATAACTTCTACCTCACTTGATTTATCTATACTTGTTATCCTTGATATGCACTCGATCGCCTTCTAACCCTACCTCAACGAGCATGGTTTGTTACCATGACACTAGCCAAGCCTTGCTCGCCACACAATGCTAATTGCGCAGACATTTTGAATATATTTATATTTAATCTCGTCCATTCAGTATTTTGCCTTCTACCTCACTACTCTCTTGTTGTTGTTATTGTTTTTATTATCTTTATATGTAATTCCTCCCTTGTTAAGCGCTCTGATACCCACGGGTCTTGTCCGCGCTATATAAAACACTATAAATAAATAAATAAATAAATAAAGTGACATACATTTCTTCTACCTCAACACAAAACAGGTCATCGACTATAGGTAACCCTAACTCTAAAGTCAATGTAGCTCTCTTTTAGGATGGTGTGGTTGAAAGTGCTGAATGCAACTGATTGTATAAGCGCAGGGAACTAAGATTAGCTCAGGCTTCATTCCATACACAGATGTGAAACCTCCTTGCAATGAGTCAGATAACCATAACAATCAGTGTATTGTGGCAGGTATTCCTGTACTGATTCAACTAGAAGTTTACTTGGTAAGGTATGTCAGTCGGAAAAGGGCCACTGTTTATAATTTGTGTCACTTTGTACTGCTTCCTTCCAATCCCGAGGAACCTCTTAGAGATTTAGAAGCTTCAGCAGTGCTGACAGTGAGATCAGGAATGAGAGTGGAGGATACTCTTACCCATCGTAGTGGGCAGATGGTCCTTCGGTGATCCTACGAACATGCACAGCATGGTATAATATTTAATTCTCAGTTTTTGTCAATTGTTGAGTGTAAGGAAATGCTTTTTTTTGCATGCTCACCCCCACATTTTTGGACTGATGCTACTGTTTTTTTTACTCTGTGAGTGAACTGAGGCCTGCAAAGCAGACCTTAGCCCAGTGTTCTAACACTATGCAAAAGATATGTTGAAATGGTACAACCTTATGGCAAGTACTGACTTACTTATGAGTGCCTAGTATATGGCACCCAGGGTACACAGGATGTGAAAGGCAGAGTGTTCACCAAGGGCTGCAGCACTGTTTGTGATACCCTGCATGTGACAAGGACATGATGGGATCCAGCCTGAATCTACAGACTGAAAGGGAAGTGTTTATACTGCAATTTTGACTATGCAGTTAAAACTAATGGCAACGCCTCCACTTCCCTTAATGTTATATGTAAGTTTCCCTTAAGGAAGGCCTAGGGAGCCTTATAGAAGTATATAGTATTAAGTAGGACATTTATTTTTTAAATGTCTTAACAGCAACACCTTCAAATTGTTGTTTTGCTGTGGAAAGGTGAATAGCTCCATTGGCTAACACAGGTTTACTTACTGGCTGGCACCCCATCCTGGATAACCTCTGAATGGCACTACCTAAGTGGGTCAAGTAAGGTGTAAAATTAATTGTGGTATTAAACCTATCCTGATGCCCAGGTTGAAAGTAACGTCACTATTAAAGAAAGCAACTTTTAGAAAGTTGCATCTGTGCACACCAGCTAGTCCACTGACCTCACAAAGGCTCTGGCACACACCCAGGTTTCTTCCTGCCAGGAAAGATGTGTGAAAAACTCCCTGGCTCTAGAACAAAGAAAGCTGTTGCTGAGCAAGGTGTTACCTCCACTCCATAGATAGCCGCTCGGGTATTAGCCCAAAAGGAGAGCTTCAAAGGAGAAGTTACCTTTGAACGCCCAAATGAAATAGTACCCCTGAGCAGGGTGCTGTTTGTTTGTGCAGACAATTAGGAGACAGATTTAGAGATGGAAAACTAGTGCCCAAACCAGTTTTTCTGTGGATTTGTAGCCACTGGTAGCCACACCTGTAGGATGAGCTACCATGCTCCTGATGACCAAGAAACGGATGTGCCATTTTGAAAGGGGCAAGGATAGGGCCCAGTGAGGGAAATACATCACTAGGTAGAGGGGCTAAATCTGGCACCCCTGGCACCCTGTCTCTCAGATCATGCTACACTTGAAGAGCAGACCAAAGACGGACTGCCCTGCTGCCCTTCACCCGTACAATAAGAGGATGCATAGTTGAGAGGACTGCACATGCTACCCTTTTGGGCTAGTGAGATTTGGACTGTACCTGTGGTACCTGACTTAGGGAAAAGTTGATACCCACCTTCACCTACAGTAAGTAATGACTCCAAGGATCAGTTGGCTGATCCCCTGAAACCGTCTGAAAATTGAAAGGTTGGTAGCCACGAAGGCATTTTGCCTCTACCAGTCAACGGATACACGAAAGGACAAATCTGAGATACTCTCAAGTTCCACCTGTGTTTGCCAGACTCAGAATTGCTATCAAAGCCTGGATTTGTTGCATTTAAGAGACACTAGCCCCCACCTAAGGTTGTAGCTCTAACCATGTTGCAAGGAGACCAGTAACTCAGCATTGGCTGGCCAGCTATTGCAATGCAGAGGACTTCGAGGGACCCCAATCTCTATGTCCAAAGTCACCAAATATCCACTGCTGACCAAAGGTCCACAACAGAGACACCCCATACACTGCTCAACAACCGGAGAATCCTTTTAGTATCTTTTGCCTGTACCCCAGCTTCAGAACCACTCCATTGATGTATATGGCGGTTGTCCTGTAAAGTTTGGAACTTGATTTAAAAACACAATGGTGGCCGGTTAACTGCCCAAAGTATCCTCTTGGGCCCCCTAGAACTTTCCCCTTTGGGATTTGGTCACCCATCCCTGGCAGGATTACCCACACTAACTCTTTCAAACTTTTGAAAAATGTACAAATTTTATGTTGACCAACTCTTGTTTGCGGTTGCATTTGAAAGTGATAAAAACCTCTAAAATATGTACCTCATGAACCCTCTATTTATTTCAATGATCAAGGTCTCTTAAAGTTCATAAAAACATACTTTATTGTCATACATCATTGTTGTGTCTCTTTACTGGTGTGTCACTTTCTTATTCTATTGTTTTGTGCTGGTCAATGCTTAACACTTGGGAGCATATTTACGCTGAATGTCTAAGAGAATATCGACGGACAGAAAATTGACCTACAAAAATATCGACTCAAAAAAATAAAAGTCCAATCTACTTAAAGGTAAGTACAAAAATATTGAAAAAAATATATCGTTGTCAAAAATATTGATGTTAAAAATATTGTTTTTTTATAAAAATGTAAAATGAAGTAAATAATACATATAAGTAAAAGAAATACAGTTAAAAATATTTAAAAATAATAACTAATACATATAATGTTAAAATAAATGAAACATATACAAATAAAATAATATGCATACTTACTCCACATGGTGCAACAGTAGGGAAAGCGTTGGCTAGCATAGGGGTAAAAATTGCTATTCCTACTCCAGAGAGTGCAACAGTAGGGAAAGAGTTTGATAGCGTAAGGGTAAAAAGTACTATTCCCTCTCCAGAGAGTGCAACATTAGAGAAAGCGCTGGATAGAGTAGGGGTAAAAATTACTATTCTCACTCCAGAGAGTGCAACAGGAGGGATAGCGTTAAATAGCGTAGGGGGAAAAAGTATTATTCCCACCCCAGAGAGTGCAACAGTAGGGAAAGCGTTGGATAGCGTAGGGGTAAAAATTACTATTTCCACTCCAGTTAGTGCAACAGTAGGGAAAGTGCTGGATAGCATAGGGGTAAAAATTACTATGCCCATTTCAGAGAGGGCAACAGTAGGGAAAGCGTAAGACAGCATAGGTGTTAAAAAACACATACTTACAAATCAAATAAATATTGTAATTAAATAATGATTTATTAATAAATTTACAAAAAATAACAAAAACAACTATAATATATCAAAAATATTAATTACTTTAATAATATTAAATTCTTCCCCATGAACCCCATCGTCCGTGTCATCCCAGTCCTGTACGCCTACGACCTGGTGCACAGAAACCGACGACGATGCAGACAGTGAGTACAACGTACCTCCACAACGGAAGTGTACTTGTACGGTGCGTCTGACACGCTCGCCTATACCATCATTGCAATAGTGATACGAGCCGCACACACGCCATGAATGTTGGGATACGGTGTGTTTCACGCGCTCGCGTATGGCACCATTGCAATAGTGATACGAGCCGCACACACGCCATGAATGTTGGGGTACAGTGCGTTTCACACGCTCGCATAAGGCACCATTGCAATAGTCATACGAGCCACACACACGCCATGAATGTTCGGGTACAGTGCGTGACATCAGAGGGGTGGGTGGAAATGACTCCCAGCAGTGTCCAGACATATGAGGGTGGGTGTATATGACTCCCAGCAGTGTGCAGACATATGAGGGGTTGGTGTATATGACTCCCAGCATAGGCCAACAGTATGGGGGTGAGTGTATATGACTCCCAGCAGTGCCCAGACATATGATGGGTGGGTTTATATGACTCCCAGCAGTGTCCAGACATATGAGGTGTAGGTGGATATGACTCCCAGCATAGGCCAACAGTATGGGGGTGGGTGGATATGACTCCTAGCAGTGTCCAGACATATGAGGGGTGGGTATATGTGACTCCCAGCATAGGCCAACAGTATGGGGGTGGGTGTATATGACTCCCAGCATAGGCCAACAGTATGGGGGGGTGTATATGACTCCCAGCAGTGTCCAGACATATGAGGGGTGGGCGGATATGACTCCCAGCATAGGCCAACAGTATGGGGGTGGGTGTATATGACTCCCAGTAGGGAAAGCGTAAGACAGCGTAGGTGTTAAAAAACACATACTTACAAATCAAATAAATATTGTAAATAAATAATGATTTATTAATAAATTTACAAAAAATAAAAAAATAAAAATATATCAAAAATAATAATTACTTTAATAATATTAAATTCTTCCCACCCTATTTCCCAATAAACACACTACACACTTCACACAATTTTCACACAATTAATGTAATTTTCAATTCATTAATAAAAATGAATTTGCAATTAATAATTAATTACAAATAAATGATTGATAACAATACATAATATTTAATAAAAATGAATTAGCGATTAATAATTAATTAGCAAAACATTAATTCTCAATACCAATACATAGTCATTAATAAAAAAATAATAACCAATTAATAATTAATTAAAACAAAAATAATTATATAAACACAAGAAGCCATCAACGACAGACCAAAATTAAGCACTTAAATTCCCAAGAATATATAGTCAGATTAGGTGCAACCACTTCCAGCATCCATCGTTGTTTGTTGCTACAGGGGTCAAAGAATTTAACAATTAAGGAACGTGCACTCAGCAAAGGTCAGTCAAAGCCAAAAGTAGTTTCCATTTATCGTCTTTAAAAAGAAGATATATGGAAACTACTTTTGGCTCTGACTGACTTTTGCTGAGTGCACCTTCATTATTTGTTAAAAAATGTACTATCAATATCCATTTTTTTTCATGAATTACTTAATTACAAATAAATTACTTCCCACCCTATTACCCTATAAACCCACAACCCACTCCAATAATAAATAATATAAATGTTTTTTATCAATTATTAATAATTAAGCACCAGTTAATAATTAATAAACAATAAATGAATTATTAATAACAATCATTACAAATTAATAATTACTTAATACAAATTAAATTACTTCCCACCCTATTCCCCTATCGACCCACAACCCACTACAGAAACAAAACACAAAGCGCCGATTCCGATTCGGGAAAATCCTCTATGATTCGCCGTACGGAGCATTTTTCCCGTACGAATGGTACAGCCTCAACGTCCCCGTACGTATGATCAAGTACGATCCAAACCCAAAGCAGATCTCCGTACCAATCGTACCAAAAACCGTACGACAAAGAAATACATACGATTTGTATACCGTTCACGCAGTATGCTACGTCCGTATGTAAACAAGCAGCAGTTTCCGGCCCAGCAAGTACGATTCGTGTCGGCGACACTCAGTACGACCCTTTTTCTACGGGAGCTGAAAACGTCCGTAAAAGCAGAGTCCGGCCCGAACCGCACCCCCTGTACGCGATATACACCCCATGAACCCCATCGTCCGTGTCATCCCAGTCCTGTACGCCTACGACCTGGTGCACAGAAACCGACGACGCTGCAGACGGTGAGTACAACGTACCTCAACAACGGAAGAGTACTTGTACGGTGCGTCTGACACGCTCGCCTATGCCACCATTGCAATAGTGATACGAGCCGCACACACACCATGAATGTTGGGATATGGTGCATTTCACACGCTCGCGTATGGCACCATTGCAATAGTGATACGAGCCGCACACACGCCATGAATGTTGGGGTACAGTGAGTGACATCTGAGGGGTGGGTGGAAATGACTCCCAGCAGTGTCCAGACATATGAGGGGTGGGTGTATATGACTCCCAGCAGTGTCCAGACATATGAGGGGTTGGTGTATATGACTCCCAGCATAGGCCAACAGTATGGGGGTGAGTGTATATGACTCCCAGCAGGGCCCAGACATATGAGGGGTGGGTGTATATGACTCCCAGCAGTGTCCAGACATATGAGGGGTAGGCGGATATGACTCCCAGCATAGGCCAACAGTGTGGGGGTGGGTGTATATGACTCCCAGCAGTGTCCAGACATATGAGGGGAGGGTGTATATGACTCCCAGCATAGGCCAACAGTATAGAGGTGGGTGTTTATGATTCCCAGCATAGGCCAACAGTATGGGGATGGGTGTATATGACTCCCAGCATAGGCCAACAGTATGGGGGTGGGTGAATATGACTCCCAGCAGTGTCCAGACATATGAGGGGTGGGTGTAAATGACTCCCTGCAGTGTACAGACATATGAGGGGTGGGTGTATATGACTCCCAGCATAGGCCAACTGTATGGGGTTGTGTCGATATGACTCCCAGCAGTGTCCAGACATATTAGGGGTGGGCGTATATGACTCCCAGCAGTGTCCAGACATATGAGAGGTGGGTGTATATGACTCCCAGCATAGGCCAACTGCATGGGGGTGTGTCGATATGACTCCCAGCAGTGTCTAGACATATGAGGGGTGGGTGCGGAGGACTCCCAGCAGTGCTCAGATATAGGGGGGACATCATCATCTGCATACCACAACTACATGGGGGTATGTGCACATCCCTAACTTGTGACTTTCATGATAGTGCCATAGCAACTCATCACTTACAGCAGTCTCCCACTCCATGGAGGATGGATTTCTGTCACACACTGCATGACACACCACATGTGGGTGAGATGTCAAATTCCACATGCATAGCCACCCATGGAGGTTTCTGGCTAAATACACACCCTACCAGCATGATTTTTAGATACACGAAGATAAAAAGTTGTATTTCCTAGAAATTAGATTGATAAAACAGTGAGAACAAAAAAAAAGGGGATTCACAAATGCACCATCTGGTACACACAGTGCCCTGAGCAGCGTACGCAGGGTCTGTGAGGTGGCCTTTGTGTGGGGGGTTGCAGGATGAGAGGTGCGGGGGCCGCAGGAGCACGCGGGCCATGGTCTGGGGAGGCTGGTTGTGAACACGAGGCACTTCCAGGTCTGTGACTGAGAGATTGGAGATGTCTGCCCCACAATAAGACCTAACAAGGGACTCACACCCTAACTCTGCCCCGTAGTGTTTCTTTAGGTGGACACGACAGTGCCATTGGCCAAGTCTGCATGGCAACTACTCTTCAGGGACTGTTTCTTTCTGAAGTCGAACAGATAGATTTTCTCAACTTGATAAAAGAAATTCCGCTCTCTTCATTGCAAGAAAAATAGCTAAATGCGAACTCCGCCTTTCAACCTTTACCCCCTCATATATTTATCGGCAGGGTGGCATGAGTATGGCATATATTGGTTTGCCCGGGGCAGCAACTGCAAGTGGGAGGAGTTTGCAAACAGCATTAACTGCGGCCGAGGCACAGACATCTCTCCCTGGGACTGCAAGCATCCCCCTTAGAGTGTAAGGCGCTATAGTGCCTAGGTGCAATGCCTGCACCCGGAACGTGCCTCTCCCTTGCACCAGGCAAAGCCAGTTTTAAGCGGCAGACATTCTGAGCATGGAGGTGTTGTTATTTACAGCGCTTGAAAACTACAGTGATTATATAAAGCGCTATATACAATGTGTCAGTGTATGCCGGGTAAATCTCAGAATAAGCTTTCAATCAGGCTTCATTGCCAGAGTGGGCAGGGACACTACGCATCCCTCACAGACACAGGAATCCGGGCACAGGTGGGCGGCAGTGAGTTTCATTAATCACAGAAACTCCAATTATTCACCTCATCAGTCTGAAGTAGTAAGGGAAGGAGACTCAAAACCTGCTGAAAGGTCAAATAAACACGAAGACCTGATGCTTAACCCTGTCCCAGGAAGTTCTCTCCACTAACCCAACAGATGCTTTCATGGAATTACATGACCTAAGTGCGCACTTTAAGTGAAACGGTTTCTAAAATGCATGGATGAAAACATACGCAGTCTGGGGAGTGGTGAGGTGCATTTGGGCTGAGTTTCTCTCTCTAGTCAGCGGGACAACTCTGGCCATATCTGTGAAAGGTGGTATTCAAATGATGAGGAGAGGTGTGGTGCCGCAGCCAGTAGGACTGACTGGAATCTGGGAATCACGGTTCAATCCCCGGGGCCGGCTGCAGATTAGTCCAGCACCACGTGACTCTGGGCAATAGCTTGCTTTATCTTCCCAACAGCGCCTAGAGACCCTAATGCAGATGTCTTCAAACTGTGGGGCGCGACCCCCAGGGGGGCCGTGGAGCCCTGGGAAGAGGGTTGCGCATTCCCCCACCTCACATTGCCTGATTTCAAAAACATTTGCTTTAGTTTTGGAAAAGGAGAGCAGTCCTGGGGCAGCTAATTTCGATCTTTTGAAATGCTTCTGCTGAGACTGCTGAATCTCCTATTCGGTGAAAGGCTTTTGTGTCAGGGTGCCTGGTCACCTGAAAGAAATGCAAATATGCCTCACAGGGCGGGCTCTAGGTCGGTGTGATCGGTGCCACCGCACCCGGCACTGACTTGGGATGGGGGCCCATGTTAATTGTTTAAAAAGCACCCGAGATCACCTTCCTTGTCCCAGCAATTTTAAAGCATCAATAAAAATGTCAAAGTGATTAACGTTCTTCCTGGAGAGAGCTTTGTCTGGTAGTAGAAGTTTTGACTCATTGTAATATGCCTACTGCACGAAAGTGTTGCATTCAGATCACAAAGTGCATATACTATAAAAAGGGCAATAGGTTATCGTTTTTGTCAGAGACATTCTTTTTTTGCTTACAGTTTATAAACTAAAATCCTAATACAGAGCAGTAAGCTATTCACTGTCATCAAAGTGCCACATGCAAACTGCAAGGAAAATATTAAAGTTACGTTTTGTTTTGCCTAGTCTTTCCTTATTCTGATATTGCAAAAACATTTGGGTAGAAATCAATTCTTAATATTAAATAATGGTGTTACATTTTAAATTCTGAATTTATGCTTTTCCATACCAAAGTACCTGTATGGATGACATGTGACTCCTACACCTTGCTGTCCTCTCTCTTGTGCACCATTTCCTTTACTCTGATTTACACACTTATGGCTGTCTCCATTAACTGTATGTGTGATGTAAAGTGTTCAAACACTTTAAACAGGTATGAGTGGCGCTATAAAACGAAAATCTAAGAGACAGTGGTTATGGAGACTTGGGGTGGGTTGTCAAATGATGGTAGTGAGGGAATCCGTGGCAGAGGTAGTCTTTGAGGGGGGCGCCAACCAACATTGTCGCACAGGGCGCCACCAGTGCTAAAGCCGGCCCGGATGCCCCACTATTTAATCTGGAACTGTAAAGGGTGCTTGAGACCGGTGAATCACTCGAACCTTTGTAATGACAAAGAGTTGTTTTTTTGAGTGGTTGTGCGTACACAGCCCTTGGTACCCCTAAGAAGGTGTTGAACGGACAATTATTTAAAAAACAAATTGCATTACATAGGCCCTGGGATTCCTAAAATCTAAATTTTGGAAGAACCATTTTATTTAAAAGTATTTATACATTTTGTATCAGTCTATATTTCACTGTATTTAATGCAATGCAGGTATAAAATACCGACTTATATTCTCACAGTGCTTTCTGTCACAGGCTGTGATCACGTAGCACTAAAAATACACTAGTCTCCTTTGCAACAACTAAGATTTAATTCTGTCTCTCTCTGGTTACACACAGATCTATGCAGTGCATTAACTAATAGAGGTTTTATAACGTACTACAGTGCTTTTCCCACTGAGGAACAACTTTTTACATTTATTTTTAATTTACACTGCCCATTATTGTATATGTAGGTACCTGATTGCGAAAGACCTAAAAAAGCATACAGAATATTTTGGGCCTTATTTATGAAAGGCTTGCGCCACCAGAGCAGCAGTTATTTTTATGCTCTGGGGGTGCGAGCATCTTAACCATACCTATGAGCTGCGCAAAGTCACCCTGCATGGCTTTGCATGGCCTCTTAGATATGGAATAAGACAAAGCAGGTCAAGTTGCAGCATTGCCTAACTCTGCGTCAAGGAGGTGTTCCATGTGTGCTGCATGGGTGTTCCCACGCAACACCCATGTATTTTGATGCTGCCCCATATTATTAAAATCACTTAAACCTGGGGCAGCACCAAAAACATACGTCTCCCCAGTGAAAGCATTTCTCCTTGTGTTTTCCTCTTTCCATGTGTGCTGCATTCTGCACCTCACACAGAAAGGGGGAAACTTCTTTTGGGATTATTTTTGTGAAGGATGGTGCCCTTCCAGCACAAAAACAATCCTGCCTATATGGGTGCTAGGCAGCAATTTGTGCACCAACGCAAGTGGAAAGGACAGGAATGCTCCGTATTTTATAAATATGGTGCATTCCTGCCCTTCCACATTGGCATAGGGCAGCGCAGCAAGTGGACTTGCAGCGCTGCCAGACCACAATTCCTTATAAATTAGGCCCTTTGTTTTTAGCTACACCTTTGACCACGCCCCCATGCTCCCTGACCTTTGGTTTGCCAAACACTGTTAAATATTATTTCCCCACTGTAAACATTATTTTGTGTGGGAATTGGCGGCGTTTATGGTTGTCGATGATGAGGAGTAACAGGTTCTAGAAATGTTTCTAAGAAGGGGGGGTCCTTACTCATAAAAGAGTTTGACAAGTGGGTCTCAGCATCAAAAAGTTTGAAGATCTCTGCAATAGTGAATAGTGATGTACCATCCCACCAAACAAAGAGAGCAAAAGGGAACACACACTGTCACGTACATCCCTGGGCTGATATGAATGTCCAGGTGGTGGTCAGACCGCCAAGATGTAGTCTCTCATGGAAGGAATAGGGCTGAAAACCCTTAGGTACAATGCTAAAAATTGTGAGCCATGTGCCCAAATACCCTGCAGAACAATCCCCAACATAGGGGTTGGCTGTTATAACACACATGCATTTGGCAAAAAGGGTGAATGTGTCCGTGAAGGCATTTGTACACACTGAAAACACAAGTACAGTGAGTATCATGGATGGTACAGACAAATGAGCAGTATACATCTGTGAGCAGGCATGGCCATTGCTGAAGGGAACCATCACCAAAAATGGAACTGTGCACACATTCTGCAACTGTCTGCAGTGAAGAAGCTTAGGTGTCACAGAGGATGGAACACTCATTGGGACAATGTCTCTAGCCAAACGGAACCCACACAACCAATGATTTATTGCAAAGACATTGTGATGGCACACAGATACCATGGTCCACCTCATGACCATCAACAAAAAACATCTTTCAGAACCCCAAAACATTACCCTCATCCCCAACATCAAGTACCTGAAATGCAATATTGTAGAATGCAAAATAAAAGGCTTTATTCAGCTTCAAATGAAAAGAAGGTTAAACATGAGTCCAAGCTCTAATAAGGCCAATTGCCAGTCCATAACAAAGTTCTGTAGGGGGTCGTTAGGGAGGTCGTCTACCCCAAACTTACCTGCACAGGAATGAACTAATGGGCTGTTGAGCCTTGGGGGGCATCATCGGGTTCAGGACCAGGCACAGCAGGGACAGTAGTGGGAAGGGTAGGTGTGGTGGGTGCAGGGTGGGACGTATCATCCTCAGTGGCTTGTGCAGCACCAAAGGTGAAAAGATACTCAGCGCTGCACACTGCTGCTAGTTCGTTAAGATCACCCCCTGCACCCGGGGACAATATGGGAGTGGAGGTAGAGGGCTGTGCAGGTTGCGGACTGTGACTTTGGCTACGTGTCTGTTGTCTGACCCCAGTCTCTGTGGGTGTGCCTGCCGCCCTCTGAGTTTGCGTGCCAGGAGGTGTGCGCTTCGACTTTTGTTGCGGTGTGCTGCTTGTGTCCGTTGGTGTGCGTGATCGTGCCTTCCTGTGTGTGCTTTGGACAGGTATGAGAGAGGGGGTGTGATTGGGTCCAAAGGAGGAGGAGGACGGACCGCTGCAGGAAGGAAACTGCTGCCGTCAGTGAGGAGTCCATGGACTTGAGAATCCAACGTTGGTCAGACATCGTATCTGACTTGCCCTCCATGAACGATAACAACTGGATCAGAATTTGAGTCTGGCCATGGAGGACTGTCAGCATTGATGTCTGACCAACCTGAATCTGGCAAAGTAGGTCCACTGACTCTACACTGAGGGCAGCAGGGGAGACAGGGGCAGGGGGTGCAGTGCCTGTGCCGAAGGGGACATGGAGGGCTGCATGGACAGAAGGGATCGGAGCAACTGGGAGGGTGGAGATCGGTCTAGAGGAGGCGGGGACAGACACAGTGCTGCAGTCAGGTGTTGCGGCATATTCCCCCTCCTCCTGGGAGTCAGAAGCGGACCCATCTGCGTGGTAGGGAGTGTCGTCTTCCAAAAGGTCTGCAGGCTGACTCCCCTCACGGTCCGTGCCAATGGCTCCCTCCAATTTCACAGGGATGGTGGCACTGTAGCTGGGTCCCTCCTCTTGGTACGTGCATGTGTCTCCTTCTGTCTCTGTTGTAAGTATGCACTTATATAGCGCGGCTGTCACTTGGTATAGACACAATGCTATTTGGACACAAGGATCCGAAGAACACACCAGGCCACAACTTTAATGAGAATTACACAGAGAGGCAAATGTTTGTTTACAGGACAGCAGATCAATACAATGAAGTGATGCCACCTGGCATACACAAAAAAATTAAGAGTAGTGGTGCCCCTCTGGGAAAACTAACCCATCTGATATAACACTCAGAGCCCTGTAAGTACATTGTTGAAAAAATCTATGTAAAGAAATGTTCGCATCTTGGGACTCACCACACTTTACACAATCGACATGTATTGAATGTGGTAATTCGCCATCTTGTGAAGACAACAGGTATGTGCCTGCATGATAGATGCCTCACAATGAAATGCAAATCAAAAAAGATTTACACATTCCTTGAAACAGCTGGCACCCTTTAAGATAAAACACTGTTAGAAACAAATGGCATTGCAGATTTGCCATATACATGTCCAACGGAGGTCTGGATTTCTTGACACCCATTAGTTTGTACAAATAACAGCAAAGGAGTTTCAAGACCTCAAGACCACTGTGGGGACATGTATATGGAGATCAAGGCACACCATTATTCACTAAGACTGGCCTCTTTCAAAAGCTGCCTGCTTCTTTCAAAAAATTGAAAATGTCGTTTTGTGTGCACTACCTTGTGAGACAACTATCATGCAGGCACATAAGTGTCCTTTACACAATTCATCATATTAACACATTCAAAACATGAACAACTTTTAAGAAGTCTTGTGAGTGCCAAGGTACAATCATTTATGTGACACTACTTGAAATATGACAGTCCTCACATGGGCATCCATTCCCTGATGACACAGTTGCTTGCACATAAGACCGACTGGCTGTCATGTGAAGTGGCACACATGTCCCAACCCAGGACAATGCTTCAGCTAATGGTCCTGGAATTGTGATGACCAAAATCATTGCTGCATTGTGGAAACACCATTATCCTCAGGCAAAATGTCTACACAGAAGTGTGCACACTAAGACAAAACAGCGTTGCATCTGAACTACATACATGTGGCAAAAATGTATGAGGCAGAATCATGTCTGAAACCAAATGACATCGGCTGCCAAGCCCCAAATGAGATCACTGGCCAACATCATAGGGGCAGTGCATGGTGAAACATTGATCAGGCAATTCACACCCACAGGTCAGACCTGGCAAGGCTAAATCAGGCAGGCCCATGTAGACCTCTCCTGCACAACACCCCCATACCTCAGTCAATGTGAATGATACAGCTCAAGAAGTGAGACCTCAGAATCAGGGTAACAAAAACTGTGCAGCAACAATTCCAAAAGTAACCCAAGCTCACCTCATGGGGCAGGGAATACATATTAGTCACAAACAACCAACAACAGATTGTTGAGAATAGGCACACAGGCTCTGCCCAGTGTGAGTATGCACAAGCCAAATCTTCTATCCATGCCCAGTGCACACATGTAGCAGACACAGGAAAAATAACTATGCCAGGGAACAATACCACAGAGGCAGACCCATGCTTAACTCACATACAATGGGCACAGTGTTGGATGACACACATGATTAGGAGGCCAGGGTGTCTCAGGGGACTGTAGTGGGCACACTGATCCGTGGGTCTGGAATGAGCTGACTGTACCATGAGTAACCGTCATGGCACTATGCATATCTCACACTGATGTACATCATGTCTGAGAACACAACATGGGTCATGCATGCTGCAAGGGTGTGCAGTTTTAACCTCACACGCCTATGTTGAGACTCATCATCAGTGCAAACGAATATGAAGCCCAAACACAGTGCACATGTCATGGCACAGGCAAGGTCCCAACACATGTCACAGACCACCCTCCCACATGATGCGGAAATCAATGTGCAGTCTCGTTTTCTTGCACCCTAGATGAGCATGTGCAAATTACACACAGCCCAGGGAACACATGTAAAGGAGGGGAAGCAATGAAAATAAGCACCAGGTGACTATGGGGAATCTAAAAGACACTGCACATATAACCTGTCTGACCAGACACCACAACTGTGGGAGTGTAGCCAGGCTTCAGAGCACTTAAAAAAGCAGGTGACATACAACACAACAAACAGCCATGTACCTACCTCCTCCTTGCTGCTGTCTCACACTCAAAGGTAGTGCAGTCAGCACTCACCTGCTCCTCTGGTCTCCCATACAGCTTGCTGTACTGTGGTAGAAGGGCATCCAGCAGGGCCTGGTTTTCCTCCTCATTGAAGGCTGGGGGCCTCTCCATAATTTGAGCCATAAAATGCCAGAGGATGCAGAGACAACAGCAGTGTGATCGACTCTAATGTTGTGCAAGCAAGTGCTCTCTCAGCGCTTCATGCAGCCTTAAATCAGTGCTGATGATGGGCTTTCGGTTCGAGGAGTACAGAGTGATAGGTCAGATTCGTTCACATCGTACGTTTCATCCAAACCCTTTAAACATACAGCTCTGACACACATTCGCATCGTTTAAAATTTGAGCTTCAGCTCCACAATCATTGTGCAACATTACATATTTTTGTCCAACTGACTTTTGCAGGGTACCTGTAGCACACACTCAAATCACAGTATCCATGACATCCAGGATGTTTTCAGGGCCTACTACTCATCCCCTAGTTGTCCCCTAACTTTTTTTGAGATCCACACACGTGTACAGTGCGTTTCACGTGCTTGCGTATAGCACGATTGCAATAGTGAGACGATGCGCACACACGCACGGAATGTAGGGGTACTGTGCATTTCATACGATGTAGTGAATGCAGGAGTACGGTTCATTTCACACGGTGTGTTTCACATGCTGTAGTGAATGCAGGGGTTCAGTGCGTTTCACATGCTGTAGTGAATGCAGGGGTACGGTGCGTTTCACACGCTGTAGTGAATGCAGGGGTATAGTGCGTTTCATAAGGTGTGTTTCACACGCTGTTGTGAATGCAGGGGTATGGTGTGTTTGACATGCTGTAGTGAATGCAGGGGTACGGTGCGTTTCACATGCTGCGTTTCACACGCTGTAGTGAATGCAGGGGTACGGTGCGTTTCGCATGCTGCGTTTCACACCCTGTAGTGAATACAGGGGTAAGGTGCGTTTCACACGCTGTAGTGGATGTTGTGCAGGCAAGTGCTCTCTTCATGCAGCCTTAAATCAGTGCTGATGATGGGCTTTCGGTTCGAGGAGTACAGAGTGATAGGTCAGATTCGTTCCACACACGTGTACAGTGCGTTTCACGCGCTTGTGTATGGCACGATTACAATAGTGAGAGGATGTACACACACGCACGTAACGTAGGGGTACGATCCGCTCGCATATGGCACGATTGCAATAGTGAGACAATGCGCACACACGCCCGGAAAGTAGGGGTACGTGCGTTCACGTATGCCACGATTGCAATAGTGAGACAATGTGCACACACTCACGGAATGTAGGGGTACGGCGTGCTCGCGTATGGAACGATTGCAATAGTGAGACGATGCGCACCCACGCACACAATATAGGAGTACGATGCGTTTCACGTGCTGTAGTGAATGCAGCGGTACGGTGCGTTTCACACGCTGTAGTGAATGCAGGGGTACGGTGCGTTTCACATGCTACGTCTCACATGCTGTAGTGAATGCAGGGGTACAGTGCGTTTTACACGCTGTAGTGAATGCAAGGGTACGGTGCGTTTCACACGCTGTAGTGAATGCAGGGGTATGGTGCATTTCACACGCTGTGTTTCACATGCTGTAGCGAATGCAGGGGTACGGTGCATTTCACATGCTGTAGTGAATGCAGGGGTATGGTGCATTTCACACGCTGTAGTGAATGCAGGGATATGGTGCGTTTCACATGCTGTAGTGAATGCAGGGGTATGGTGCGTTTCACACGCTGCGTTTCACACACTGTAGTGAATGCAGGGGTACTGTGCATTTCACATAGTGCGTTTCACACGCTGTTCTGAATGCAAGGGTACGGTGTGTTTCACACGCTCACGTATGGTACCATTACAATAGTGATACAAGGAACACACACCGCAGGGATGTAGGGGTACGGTTCAAACAAGGATGTCTATCAAGTTCTTGTCATTGCATACTTTTATGTGCAGGCCCTAGGTGCGGCAGGCAGTGATATAGCACAGGGCATCTGATCTTGTTACACAATCGATGTGTGATGACCTGTTGACACATGTCATGTGTGATCGGGTACTATGTGGTACACATCACCTTTACACTTGTCCCATATGTATCATTATACACCTGTTGTCATGCACATCAACACTGGGATGGCACAGTCATCACTACGGGCACCTGCCTCATGATGCCAGGGACCGGGGCACTTTGTCACTTGACATTTCACACTCAGCATGACCCTATGTGACAATGTCATTTGTGTGTCATGTTAAACATTGAGCTTGCTGTTTGTGTTCCGTAAACTGCATTTGCTGTTGGTGCATCTAACATGGGTCTGTGTTGAGATGGGAATGGTTCCACATCTATGCACACCTTGCCACTTGTGCATTCCCACGGCTTTTGGGTCAGATGGCATCATACATCATTTATCCCAGGTATACATGTCTGCATCATGACAATGGCTGTGTTGTTTTGTTATCTCATGCACACCTTAATCGCAATGCGTTTGATATGTACATTTGACATTCCATGTGACCTGTGTGTATGCATTGCAGTCAGCTGTCTGGATGGGATGACAACCTTCCACTGCAGGTTTGGCGACGTGTGTCACTCCAGTGATATCGCGGGCTGTTCATTCAGACCAGCCCAGCAGCTCATTTGAGGGCATGTCATTTTTATTTGTCAATCAACAGGTGTACCTGGGGTTTCGTAGGTGGGCCAGCAAGCTGGCATATGTGTCCTGGATATATTGCACACGCCAGACTCCATAGTGACTTGATGTGTAGTAGCAGTTTTGCATGTGCTACGTACATTGATATCGATGTTGGCTGTTGGCTGACAGTTATTCTCCATTCTTCCAAATTATGTCCTGCAGGGCACCGCCTTTACCAATGCCATTTCCAGACTTGTTTACCGTGAGGGAACGTGCCTGCGTGATGTTTTAGCAGCCATGTTGGAGCACATTGATGAATTCATCAAATTTCCTACTGAAGAATTGACAGATGTCAAGGGTGAATTCTATGCCCAGGGAGGGATGCCATATGTCATTGGGTCCATTTATGGGACCCATGTGACTTTGGTGCCACCACAGGCTCAGGAGCAGGCTTACTGCATCAGGAAACATTTTCATTCAATAAATGCCCTGGTGGTGTGTCTTGCTAACATGCTGTTTTCCCATGTTTGTGCACATTTTCCAGGATCGGCACAAAATGCATTCATCATGAGGCGTAGCAGGGTGCCACGAATGATGCTGCAGCTGCGCAACGATCGGGCATGTTGTATTGGTGGGTAAACTCTGTTTGTCCTGTCTGTTTCAGTATGTTTTGCTCTGACGACATCTCCTGAACCACTTACTTACATGATGTATCTTTGTAGGTGACTCGGGATATCCCAACATGCCATAGCTAATGACACTTCTACGCAACCCAAGGACAGCAGCAGATCAGCGGTACAATATTGCACATGGGCAGACCAGGCGAGTGATTGAGCAGACGTTTGGCCTCCTGAAAAGCCGATTCCGGTGCCTCGATAAGACCGGCGAATCCCTCCCATATGCCCCAGCCAAGGTCTGTAATATCTTCATCATGTTCTGCATACTGCACAACATGGCAGTTGAGAAGGCAGTGCCACTCATCCTGGATCCTGAGGAGCAGGAACATCCACCCGTTGAGGATGAAGGGCTTGGTCACGATGCAAGTGATGAGGAGGAGGAGGATGATATCTGGAGTCAGCTCATACGCAACTTCTTCTCATAATTGTGAGTCACTGGGAATGAGTGCGCAAGCTTTTAGCTTTGAGTGGCATGTGTTGCAATGCATGTGTCCAGCTGGCTGTATGCAAATTAACTTTGATGTGTGTTCTGATGTGTCACGCAAGTGCTGATGTCATGCCACACAGAAATGTGCAATGACTTAGCTTGAAATTTACATGTGTACTACATTGTTCCTGTTTTGTACATGCCCATGTCTTTAGCAAAGATTTTTAACGGTGAGCCCTTGTGTGTCTGTCATTTCCAGGTTGCTGTGCCTGTTGTCTGTTCGTGTCATCTTAGTCCTCCTGCCATTCCTCATGATGATTGCAACGTGGGCCGAATCAGCGTTCCATGCACGGACATGTGTAAATGTCAGTTCGGGTAAGAGACCCAAACAGGCTATTTGGGGTTGGTATGATTTGGGAATGTGTTGGAACTGTTTCTTTGCATGTTGTAGAACCATCCATACATGTCTCCTCACCATGGTTCAAATTACATGTTGCACCACTCCCATGACAGGACAGTTACCCTTCTTGACAGTCATCTGTTGCGGAGTTTTGACTCTGGTGAAGGCATCAATGTGTGTAAAGCTTGACCCTGACATATTGCGGATACCATGGGTTGACATTGTGTGGGACATCACAACCACAGGCTCTATGGGGAATTGCAGCCTCACTGTGTGCAGAGGATGTGTTTGGCTCATCCACTTAATCTTGTGTGCCAGTACAGTTTGATTTACAACCAACCATGTTGTGAAGGTGTGGGCCAGAGTATGCCCCACATGTTCTGTCAAATTTCCTGTGAGTCTGTTCGTATGGATGCATTGCCCCTTGTGCCAGTATGTCATGTCACTGTCACGTCGCTTACTCAGGGCCGGTAGAGAATACTGCTTTCCTGGTAAGTTGATGTTAACTTTCTATTCCCATGATGCCAGGAATGTTGCGCTGATGACGTCACAACGTTGTGCTGTAGCAAATGTGAACGCTTCCGTGGCACCAGTCGGGTGACGTTAATCCCAGGATTCTCTTGTGGCGTGCTGCATATTTTGGTCACGGTAGGGGTGGTTTTGTGCCATTGCTCCTCATTACTCTCTGTTGAGTTCCAGCCCAGCAGCTTGTTGTGTTAGGAATTTCAAAGCCCACTTGGACGAGCCAATGACTGTCTCTTGTGGGGCTTCCTTGTGTTTACCTAATTTCCTCCCTCGTTGGATGAGCTTCTTAATGCTCTTGCAGGTGATGTGTAATTTCCCTTCTTGACCCTCACGGAATCCCAGGGGTAACTACGGATTGTTGACTTTGTGTGAGTAGCACTGCAGCCCATTGGAATTTCTATTTATTGGAGCCTTATTCATACACTGTGATTTCCTTGATAACCGCATGGCTCTAATTGCATTGAAGCAGCTTGCAGAGCATTATACCCCCTTCATTTAGCTGCAAAACTCTGCTACCTTTTATGTGTTCATGTTCAATCCTCATATCTGGTATCATTTTCATTACTGTGATCCCAAATACGATACAGTGGCTGTTGTTTTCCTTTACAGGTGTAACTGTTACAGTATAGGTCCTGAGGTATTCTGCGATTCAGTGACAAGAAGTGTTGAATCCTTATGCTTTTTTACCTTTGTTTCAGATCTCCCTTCTGCTGTTCCCTTCCTTTCCTTCCCTCGCCTGATCACCCTTTTGAGTCAGTCATTTCTACTCAGACCGAAGGGCTACCGGGAGATGGACCACTTAGAGCATCGCATGTTTCTGAGGATTCAAGGAACCGACATTCCCAGGCAGTCGTGTACAGATTGTTTCACCAGCATTACAGGTAAACTAATTGCATGACTGTTATTTTCTTCAGGGCAATGGCACTGGCCATGGACATTGGCTAAAGCAGCATGGCCTCAAAACAAACTTGATCCATTTGTGTAGAAAATGTGTTCCACACAGTACAATGTGCCTCATTACTGTCACCGCAGATCTCTTGCCAGTTTGCATGCGTCATCTATGGCATTATTTACAAAGATTGTGCATATGAGAGAATGTGTACTGTGGCAAAATGCATGCAGTTTTTCATGGATAATGATCCATATTGTGCATGAAGTACATGGTTGTATATGTCTTGTTGAAGCTTGCTACCCACAACGGGCAGGCAACACCAGCTGATGCTGTGTGTCCTGTGCGCAGCTTGGCCTTTTGGTGCCTGATCCTGTGCCCGTTATATTTGAGGATTGTTTTTCCATTTTCTTTCAGTGAGCCATGAGTAACCAGACACTCCTTCCTTTCCATACACCTGTTACATTGTGCCTTTCAAACCACCTTGTCTTTGTGTGCTAGTTTTTGCATGGTGTCTCACCCTTTCCGCCGTCATGTGTTCACTCATTCCTTCTGCTGCCTCCCCTGCGGCACCGCAACACCGAGTGCCCTGATTCAGCAACACACATGCATCCCAGATGCTCCTCCCTCCCTCCACCCATTCTTGTTGCAGGCAGCAGCTTCTCTAATAAAAGAGAGAGGGACCCTCTACCAAAGGGATGGGGTACCAACTATTGAATATGTCAAAAAAGAGAAATTCCCCTTGGGCGCATTAGCAAAGACAAATCAACTTATATATACAAACTACAAATCAATTCCTCAAACATAAATACAACAATCAGAGCAATACACTAATTAACCAGATTCTGAAAAGACAAATAAATTCAATATGCACAGTTTATTATTGTAATTAAAGAGTAGATTTAAAAACACATTAAGAAAATGTATAAAACAAGGGAAAACAGACAATATACATGGGAACAAATCATATACACAAGTTCATCCAGTTAATTCCTAAAGCTTGAAAGGGAGGTACAAAGAAGGTTGTCAGTGCCACTGTTGCGCCACCTACGTGCCAGAGGCAGGACCGTCATCGCCTGCAACGTGCACAGTGCAAGACCCTCTGGTCCTTCCATGATGCAGGTAACACAACAGACTCATGCTCCAGCCACCCTCCAAACAGTGAACACCAGACAATCATCCACCTGCTATGAGGCAACACCTAAGTGCACCCATGACAGCTTCGCAGGCTGTGTGTTCAACACCTACTGCCAACACCGCGCTGCCCCGCATAACAGACCATGTCCGTACAACCAGGTCATGTGCCTCCTACTGCACACCAGCTACATCCAACAGCATGCCATTGGACTCTGTTACAACATCAACACAACAGCCCCACACATCGCCTTCATTACAGTAACCTGGTTGAACGCATACTTGGCACTCTACTTAAACATTGCCATCACAGGCGGATACGAGATCACCCGCAGCTATTGCACCAACATTCTAGGAGGATGATTTGCAATTCTTTCTGAAGTACACCCTCAGAGTCACATACAACACCAAGGACACACTCAGCATTTTCTAACATCTGCACTTCAGGTTTCACACCAACCCCCTGACCACCCTCAGTCTAACTATCATCTACAGATCTCCAGGCCTACACACACAATTCTGCTAAGCCATCGACAATGATATTAATAGTCATTTATTGAGCGCACATCTAACCCAACGGGGTGTCCCAGTGCTGTAGTGGGCAGAAAATGAGGCAGCATACGGAGGAACAACTAATCAAGCAGGCTAAATAGCCAGGTGTTAAGGGCTTTGCAAGACTCACATTCAGACAGAATCATACGCAGCGGAAGAGGTAGCTTAGTCCAACGTTGCATCGTTCCTACCTGAAAGGTTTCACCTCCTGATCTAGGTTTTTCAAACCAAGGACCAATGAGCAAGTGCTTGTAATTGGAAAGTAGAGATTGTGATTGACAATAGGGACGGAGGCTCCTCCTAAGGTAGACCAGACCGTAGCATTGAAATCTATTCGAGTAGCCATGAGCAGCCAATGGAGTAGTCTAAGATAAGGGGAGATATGTTGTCAAAGTGCGACTCCACATACTAGGCGGGCATCAGCGTTTTGGACCGTCTGCAGTAAACGGAGCAAGCCTAATCTGAGACCCACATGTGAGCCTTTCGCATAGTCTAAATGGGAGGTGATCAGTGCGTGAACCACCGTTTTCCGGGTTACATTGTGCAGATAGTTAACAAATCTCTTGATGATTTAGATCTTGCCAAAACATGCGGCAATCGCGGTCTTGAACCTGTGTGGCAAGGGATAGCTGATTGTCCCATCTAACTCCCAGATTCCTCACCAAGTCCTTGCGTGCCGGAGCAATGGCCAGTTGCTCTGGCCACCACAGATTGGAAGAGAGGGGAGAAGGTTGGTTAATAAAATAAGATCTAGGTGTTATCTGGATTAAGTTTCAAGAAATTGTGGTCCATCCAGGCCGCAAAAATGTAGAGACAATTTCTGAGTGGGTCAAAATTTGCTGCACACACAGCATTTAGGGTGAATAGAAGTAGAATATCATCAGCATATAATATGATTCTGACTTCAGACATGGCAATTGATTCAGCCAGCAGGGTTAAGTAAATATTAAAAGTCAGAGGGCTCAGAGGAGAGCCCACTTCAGTGGTTTGACTGGGGAAATGAATGGATAGGTCCGGACCTGCTGTGTGCGGTCAGATAGTAAGGTCGATATCTATGGTCTTAAGGCGGTTCTGAAGAATGGGATGGTCGACAATGTCAAATGCTGTAGACAAGTCTAACAGCACCAACACCGCCTACGAACCTCCGTCGACCACCCAGCGTATTGAGTCTGCCATTTCTATGAGGGCCAACTCCGTACTATAGCCGGGATGGAAGCTGGATTGTGAGTCGTGAAGGAGGCTATTATCTTCAACAAAGGCCATCAGTTGCTGCCAGAATACATACACTGAAATCTTGGCCGGAGCTGGGAAAAGAGAGTTAGGTCTATGATTGCAAGGAGATTTAGGATCTGCGTTGGCTTTCCTTAAGATAGTCAGGAGGAACGTGGGTTTCCACGCATCTGGATTAGAGCACAATCTGAGGAAAAGGTTCCAGATGGCGTTTAAATTGTGATTGTGAATCTTAGAAAGGATATTGTATTGCTTGGCGGGCAAGGGTCAGTAGGGGAACCAGATTTACACATCTGCAATTCGACTGTGGAACAAACTTCCTCTGGCCCTTAAGCTATGCACAGATCATTTGAAATTCAGGAAACAACTGAAAACTTTGCTGTTTACCAATAAAATCTAGTCCCATGCCTCTTCCTTGCCTATCTGTTGAAATCTTATTCGGTATCAAAGCGCAGAGATACTCCAGTTGGAGTCGATTCCAGCGCTATATAAACTCATAAATAAATAAAATAAATAAACAGAGAGGCTTCCTATGAAATTGTGGCAAAATCTGAGACCACAGAGCTGGGAAACGGCTTTGCTGATTGGTCCTCAGACAATGGACAACTATATCAGCAGGCAGGCCCTCACCTACACAGACTACATGGGTCAGGGGGACAGCAACTCCTGGCTGGAGGACAACCACACCACCATCCTGCATTGGCACATCAACATTTGCATCCAGTTGTCCAAAAAACAACACACTGCACCACACTCCACTACAGATCCATCAAAAAAGCTTGACCAGAGTGCACACAAACACGCTGTGTGGCACCCTCACACAGGACACTCCAACCACACACACTGGGTCAGCGACTGATCCAACACTCTTGCCACATTGGCGGACTTTTTTGTGAAGCACAACAACAGTTAAAGCACCAGGGAGAAGGCAGACCTACTTTACTCATACAGGTCTAGCCCGACTCATGTGCAAACCTTGTGAAACAAACAACCATCAGTTACCTTTCAACCCTGAAATCCTCCACACACAGAAATCACCATATCCTCAGCACGGACAAGAGGACAACCTTCAGGTGTGGCATAGGCACCAACACACACAACATGAATGACCTCATCAGCATTGTGAGTGAACTATCTAACCCCAGCTCTTCATCCAAAAGACATCCCACCCTTGCAAGGCGAAGGGGATCCCTTGCAAGGCGAAGGGGATCCCTTGCAACTTACTACCACTCCAAGCTCGTGGACGTACATGAAAGCCTCGCCACACAGAGGCAGACAGCGCTATGTTCAACAGGACATACCCCCCTCAGGTCCTGGACTCCAGTCAGCAGCAAAGACACCACCCTGCTCATGTACACCATCCACTCCAGCTCTCCATCAGGAGCCTTCCCACACAACATCTCAATCACAGCATACACCATCCTTGAAGCTCATATCCGGCACGTCATGAATGTCCCCTTTGAGTATGCCACTTTCCATGAGAGCTGGAGGCATGCAGAAACCCAGGCCCTTCTTTGACAACGGACGTCAGTACCGCAGGATGTCCCGGAACATCACCCTTCTTGCCTACCCGGTAAATGTCATCAAGAAGACAGTCAAGGAGCAACTGATCATCTACCTCCAAGCAAACATCTCCAGGCAACCCGCCCCAGACCATCTTCCACAGTAATCACCCAACTGCAATAGCCCTCATTGCCACAACCAACAACATCTTGGACCCTGCTCAACAAGGGTGAGACCACCACCCTCACCCCATCGACTGCTCAACGGCATTCAACACCATGTGGTACCACACTATCAGATCACACATCTCCAACACTGGGATCCACAGGAAGACCCAGGATGAAATCGCCAAGTACTTCCCCAGCAAGTCCCAGGGAGTCCGCATCCCCCATTCGTCACGTAGTACACTGGGGTCATCGGGTCCATGCCCCAGGCCTCATCTCTCAGCGTGACAATCTACAATGTCTCCATGACCCCCCTCTCCAACATCACATGCGCACACGACCTCATCATCATGTCCTATGCCATTGACACCAAGCTGCTACACACCCTCACCAAAGGCCCAGCCACTCCCAGATCCAACATTCAAGAAGGCATGAGGTGCGTTGTCAAATGGATCAACATCAGCCACATGAGGCTGGACTTGGACAAGACTGAGCTCTTCATCCGAGGAATGTCCCTTTAGGGCTTAGACAAATCCTTGTGTCACATCGGCCTGCGCAGCGCACAAGCACACAGTGGCAATGCACGCAAGCAGGTGCTCATCGTGCACTCCTCGTTCCAACGACCATGCAAGTCAACACCATCACTACCTCATGCTGCAAGTCCCTCTGCATGCTGCAAATGATCTTCAGCTAGATCCACTCCTAGTCAAGACAGACAGTCACCCAGGTCCACGACACCAGCCGGCTAAACTACGGCAACACCCTTTAAGCAGGAACAAGAGCCAGACTCCAGGAGGACTTGTGCACATCCAGGGTACATGCGCACACCTCATCATCAACATCCCCTGCCACAGCCACATGACCATCCACCTGAGACACTGTTGTGATCGTGTTTTTGGCTCTATTTCTGAGTGATGGTGACTTTAAGCTTGCTATCATCCTGGATCCCTATTCTTGGCTTGTGTTGGTCCTTTTCAGGCCTTTTTCCAGACCTAGAAGCATAAACTAGAGGATAGCTGCTTTATATGATGATAGATCCCTTATTCTTGACTCTAATCCATCTATTGCCTATTGGCTTTGACATAATTATGTGTCCTTTCATCATCCTACCTATAGTAGAGGGTGGATCCTGTAGTCCTGACTTTATATTACATATTGGTATGGTTTGTGTATGTACTCTGACAGAGCTAAGTGTTATTTCATCCTTTTCGGGCCTACAAGGCCCAGAACTAGAGAGACTCCATTTTGCTTTCTGTCCCTGCAGACTGAGATGCTTGCAGGGTAAAGGTGATGTTTTAGTTATGAGGTGTTGTTCGCTCTTTGCAAACTGGAAAGAACTGGCCGGAGCTGAATCTTATCAGCAAATGTCCCTGGGCTCAGGTCTCTAGACGAAACAAGCAGTTGATCACTGTGGGGGCGTCTGGAGCAGGGAGCCTGGTGCATGGATTCGGTGAGAGGAGGCTGATGACTGGAACTTTCCATGAGGAGAGAGCATTCCATATTAGCGAAGTGCAGAAGAGGAGGAGTGTCAGTCAGTCAGTCGGTTCTTGGAGAGAGAGAAGTCAGTTGGTGTTTGGAACAGACAGAGAGAGCAGTCAGTTGGTTGCTGGAGTTGTCAGAAGCAGTTGTGAGCAGATGGTGTTTGGAGCTGGAGAGAGAAGGCAGATGATGTTTGGAGCTGAAGAAAGCAGTCAGAAGCAGTTACTTATCAGGAGGAGTTGTGAGCAGCTGGAGTGAGTTGGACATTGGAGCTGGGATAATCAGACAGAGTGAAGAAGCTAGTGGAGCGAACGGTTATCAGAGCGGCAGAAACTATATCATTAGACTGAAGTTTGAAGGTGAAGACAGTTCGTGAGGGAGAGGAATCCAGTGCAGAGTGATCAGCGCAGATGTGTGTCCAAGAGTGCAGGGGAGAATCTGAGACGAGCCAAGGCATAGACGAGAGAGGAACCCAGATGACAGCTAGAGCAAAACTTCATGCTAATCAGGTGATATCTGTCCTGCTATATTAGTGTCCATAACCATTAATCTTGTCTTTTATTTCCCAGGCTAGATTCCTCTACTGTATTGCTAATCCTTTTTCTTTCAGCGGTGTGCAGTATAATCCATTCCCTTTTTAGCTTTCTACAGTCCCTGTTAGTTACATGTGGATGTGTTATAGTAATAAAGCATCCCATTATAATAAAGAGACCCCGCAGATCTGTGTATGTGTCTATTCCCCTTTTACTTTTCAGGCTATGTGTTATAGTGCAGTATTATATTGTTGATATTGTTAGTGAATAAAGGAACCCCAGTTCTTAATGAACAGCTGTGCAGATGTTGTTATTACAATAAAGTTAACCTTTCTTCTAGTCAGATGCTGTTATGTGAACGGATGCGACTCCCGTCCAGGTAAATGGTAACTGAACAATGAGGGGGAGAGGAGAGCTTGTGTTTGATAATACCTTTCGCACAGTGTAATTTGGCCATTCTTGTGTACCACATAAAATATAACAATTACATCCCCAGTAGGTATTAGATGTATGAGAGAAACTTCCCAACAGAGAGAGAGAGAGCTGAATGTATTCATAGGACAGAGATTGTCACTAGAGAGAGAGTGGCATTAGTGAGAGCACTGAGTGTGGTCAGTGTGTAATGAGATCGCCGCTAGGGAAAGTGGCGTTAATGAGAGCATTGATTATAGTCAATGTGTATACCCACAGGATTGTGGCTTGTGTATGTATGAAATAGTGAGAGCACTGGGAGAACACAGTGTGTATACCCACAGGATTGTGGCTAGTGAGAGCACTGATTGTGGTCAGTGTGTAATGGTAAGTTATTGGAACTGTCCCCTTCACTATGAGTAGGAGGGTAGCATAGTCTGGGTCTGAGTTGCCACGAGACTATAAGGTATGAGTGTGGTGTAGGGCATGGACGTCCTTAGTAATCAGTGAGTATTCCTAGTAATCCCTATAGATTTAGTGGTGTTTCTGATGATATGAGCTTGTATATTGCTAATTCCCCATCCTTAGGTAGGAACACAGATACCTGTTGTAAATAGGTCCTAAGGAGGGAGGTGGTTGCGTTTCGGCTGGGTTGGTGGTGTATTGGTGAGCTGATTCTATCTGGTCCGAAAATCCGGTCGTTACAGATACCTACAATAGTCTCACTGTCAACTGCAGGATCACCTTCATACTCCTCAGCCACACTCAGTAGGCCCTCCACAACCCCAGCCCCAGAGACGAACATGGATGTCTCCCATGCAACACCCCATTGCCCCAACTCCGTCCAGCCACCCTTGCCCTGGGCACCATTCATCACATCCACAGTACAACTGCATGCGGGAGATAGTTCTCCCACATCACCAAACAGACCTGGTACTCCCTCCCTGGGCATCTCCACATGACCCATGACCTCTACACCTTTATGAAACTCTTCCGAAAATGTCTGTCAGAGCAGTATGGCAAGCCCCCCTTCAGCAGATTGAAACTATCACGGGTAACTATTGCGCTCCATGTTTGTATTTGATGATACCTTGTGACCTATGTGTGTCCTCAACCGGACTCAGATCCCAGTGTATTGATGGCTTGAGTTTGTTCCACACTCTGGCATACTTTGACATATCCCCACACGTATGTTGTTGACTCATGTAAACAGACTGTGACATCAAATTCTATTGTGTTTGTTTTGTTTATTTATCGATCTTGTGCGGGAAATGTGAGTAAGTGCTAGGTGCTGTACAAAACTGCTGGGAATCCAAAGTTCACAGAGGGAGATGTGATGCCTTGCAGTTTGAGTCAACAGACTCCAGACCACAGTGCTTGGCATCATTGTTCTGACTGCAACCAGCAAGTCCATGTGGGAAAGTAGGACAGTCAATAACGTGATGCTGTTGCACTCAAAGGCAAGATGCCAGACCAGGTGACCTGGGAGATGCGCATGGCCCACTGCCTCTCACTGTCTTTTCCGTGGACGACCGACCATCCTTGGGGGACCCTCATATGCAGGCCTTGTTGATGCATGGGACGCTCCGTCTGACGATTCCTCCTCCTCCTTCCTCCCTGTACCTGTTGGCGGTCTTTGCCTCGATGTTTCTTGCCTGGTGACACAGGGAGGGTGCTGCATGTTGTCAGCGATCCGACGGAGTGAATGGCTTATTTCCCTCTGCACCGCCAGAAGCTCAGCCAGTCCTGCCTCCATCCGTCCTTGGTGTTGTTCTTGACTGGCGTGTTGCTCGGCCTGTAGGTTTTTTATTTCTGTGAGGGCCCCACTACCTGGCTGAACTCCCTGGTGTCATGCCGGTATGCCTCCATGATGTTTCGTAGTTCAGACATACCGGGCCCTGCAGCTGGCTGGTCAGGTTCTCTCCTCCGCCTGGTGCCACTCCCACCACCCCTGCCCACACGAGCCTGGCCTGCAGTTGTGGGCACAGAGGGATGGCAGTGGTGGTGCTGTCTGCCACCTCCTGGGTGCCCAGCGAACCTTGTCCCTCATTGTCAGACTGGCTCAGTTGTGGAGTGTGGGCAGGGGAGTGACCTATTTTTGATAACTATAATTATTCTACAAATTGTTAAGTAAGTGTCCTTTGAAAGCTGTTTCTGGGTGAATTATAGTTATCAAAAATAGGTCACTCCCCATTGAGTAACTCAGTGTTATTCAACTAGCTGTTAAAAGTAAGTGTCTTTCAAAAAAGCTGTCCATGGGTGTAGCATGATTATCACAAAACGCCCTCTTTTCCTTCTACTATTTACTATATCCAGTTTTATGCTCATATATAATTTTAGTTTCCAGTGAAGACTTGAGTACTCAAATACCTATCAAAATTCAGGCTTCAACTAGTTAGTTGGCCTTTTGGTTAGTTAGAGTCGGTGTCAGAAATATAAAACGTAAACAATAATAAGTTATAGACGGTTGTGTTTGTAAATGTACAGGGTGAAATACTGATATGATTTTAAGTATTGTTGAATGTATTATTAGGCTAATTGTAAATGAAATTGTGGATTATCATAGACTAAGATAATCTTAAGGTCTCTTAGTAAATAATGAGATAAATGATTATGACTTATATATATAGAATATTAGATAGAGGTATTTTAACTCCTGTTTCTGTAAAACCTATTTTTGTAGGTTGTGGTAATTTCCTGAAGAAGGCATGTGAAACGCTGAAACGTGCATCGAAAATATGAATTACTAAAAGAAGATTTTATTTTATATGTATGATAATTGTATTATTTGTTTTTGATTTTTTACAATAGTATGTATTATTTTATATATTGGATTAAGCAGATATACATTCTGTATCTTTTTAACTTTTTGTGATGTATTGAATTTATTGTGGTTTTTTAACATTAGTGAGACATTTGTAGACACAATTTAATAAAAACTAAAGAACTTTTAATATATTTTCTTCACTACTTTCCCTCTGATTGACTCTCCTGACATCGATTTATGAAAGATCTTATAGTTGCCTAGGAATTGTTTTTTTACATACTGTTATTCCCTGTCCTAGGAACTGAATCATGTTAAGTTCAGGGGGCCCTTCTTAATTTCCAATAACATCTCCCAGATGCATCACCTTGTAAATACCCAGCACCGTGGCGCAACTTTTGTGCGTCCGCTGCGTCACAAAGGTGAAGAAACGGCATCGTGATAGAAGCACAAGGGACTTGTGAATCAGCACCGTGCATTTTTTGCTTGGATGCTTCATCAGATCTGTATTTGTTTTGTTGTGTTACATGACGATTGTGACAGTGGGGCACTCCATTGCATGTCCCAGGAGGCTATGTTTATGTAAGGGGTGTGTGTGACAGGTAGTGCTGGTAGTTGGAGTCTGATTTGAAACTGGGCGTCCCTCATGGTGTGGCTGTCCCCCCATGGAGCATGCTGCCATGACAGTGGTTGTGAGTTCCTGTTCAAGATATCTGACCTTGTTGTCCTTGTGTTAGTGTTTGCACTGGTCACGGGAGGGCCTTGTGCTGCCTATACCAGGGCCCAGTGTCAGCTATCTTGTCAGTACTTTCCAACTCCCTGTGCACTGAGCATGGTGCATGGGTGTGTACCTGGGCCATATGGGATGAGTGCAATTGGCCATGGGTGTACACAGAAATGTTGATAGGGGTGCCCAAATGTTTAGGTTAATCACCATCCCCCTTGCACCCTCCTCCTCTCCCCCTTGCACCCTTCTCACTCTCTGCCTTGCACCCTTCTTACCTTCTCCCTTGCACCCTCCTCCCCTCTGCCTTGCACCCTTCTGGCCCTCCCCCTTGCACCCTTCTTGCCATCCCCCTTGCAGCCTTCTGGCCCTCCCCCTTGCACCCTCATCCCCTCTGCCTTGCACAATTTTCGGCAACCTCCTTGCACCCTTCCCACACAATGGAGGGTGCTGCCACCTGGAACAATAGCACCATTTCAAAAGCATGATGGACTAGGGCCAGCCCTGACTGGGCTCACACCAGACACACTGGAGATCCAGGGGGGGGTCAAGAGCCAGCTTTGCCCCCTCCTGCAGACCCCCATGCAATTGGGTCTGATTTGGAGTCCCACAATGCATTTTGTGACACCCACCCTCCCAGCATACCAGACGTCCATTTTTGGGTCTGTGCTTCCTGTAGCATGGGACATAGCATGGCCTTGGTTTGTCAATGGGGCATACACATGTTAGTGGCATTAGCATTGTTTTTGTCTGTAGTTGTGGGCGATAGGCGCTTGAGGGTTGTTGTGGGCATTTTTTGTACTTGGGGTGTGGATGCCATTACCCCATGGTACATGAGTTGTTTGTATACTCACCAGGCTCCACGACTCCTTCAATTCCATGTACTCCCACCGATGATAGCAGGGCCATGACCTTCTCCTCCCAGGGATGGTACTGTACTGGTCTGCTGGGACCACCATCTCCAGTGAGCTGGCTCTGGGCGTAGTCCTCGTCCATCTTCCGCTTCACCATCGTACCACCTGGCCTTGCAATCCTTCCTGGTGCGCCTGATGGGTGCAACAGCATTGACCCTATTGACGATCCTCTTCCACAGGCGTGTTTTCTCAGCTATTCGGGTCTGTATGACCAATACGCCAAACAGCTGTGGCTCGACTCTGATGACTTGATCTACAAGGATCTCCATCTCCTCCTTTGTGAACTTTGGATTCTTCTGTGCGGACATGGTGTGGGGTGAGGGTGATGGGGGGTGACGGTGTGTATGGATGTGGGTGTGTGGGTCTGAATGTGAAGGGGGGTGTGGGTCTGAATGTGATTGGGGGTATATGTGAAGGTGGATGTGTGCAGTTGTTGGTGTGTTGTCAGTCTCTGTAGCTAAATGGGTATGTTGCAAAGGATGATGGTTTGTGTGTGTAATCCCTTTTTATTGGTCCATTTGTGGGTGGGGCTTAGTTTGAATTTTTGGTGGGTGTGTTATAAGGGGTAGGTCTGAGTTAGGCCCTCTGTTTGCCTGTTTTGTCCTGGCCAGGACATTCATTTCCAATGGTATGTACACAGGGGACATGTTTTGTGGTGTTGTGCGAGTCGTTTGCACCCTCCTTATGCTGTTTTTAGGGGTTTGCGTGCGCTTTGTTCAGGGGGGATTCGTTTCGTATTTGACTGTGCAGCTCGCTCATACGCACTTTTTTACGGGGTTCACATGCGCTTCATTCAGGGGGGTTCGTTTTGTATTTGATTTACTGGCTCGCTCATATGCAATGTATTTGCGGGGTTCGCGTGCGCTTCGTTCAGGGGGTTTGTTTATTATTTCATTTAGTGGCTCACTCATACGCGATGTTTTTACGGGGTTCGCATGCGCTTCTTTCAAGGGATTCGTTTCATATTTGATTGTGTGGCTCGCTCATACGT
The DNA here is from genome assembly GCF_964263255.1 of Lissotriton vulgaris. Lineage (NCBI taxonomy): Eukaryota > Metazoa > Chordata > Amphibia > Caudata > Salamandridae > Lissotriton > Lissotriton vulgaris. Next base: position 1,180,312,409 of record NC_141689.1, read on the forward strand.
GACGTATTTACGGGGTTCGTGTGCGCTTCGTTCAGGGGGCTCATTTCATATTTGATTGTGTGGCTCGCTCATACGCGATGTTTTCTGTACAAATCTCAGTTCATACGGGATGACGTTTTCCCGTACGAATCGCATTCTCGGTCTCCGGTCTGGATCGTACTTGTCGGGTCATATAGCATGTTTACGAATTGTACGGTTCACTTTCTGCGTCTGTATCATACGGATTATCGGATTTGTACGATTCGTACGGAAAAGGCTACGAATACGAATCGTCGTACGGATTCCTTTCCCGAATCGGAATCGACCCCAAAATGTAATTAAAAATAATTAATCATTCCTAAACATTATTATATAATTTACTATAATTAAATTACTTCCCACCCTATTCCTCTATAAGCCCACAACCTGCTACAGTACTAAAACGCAAAATTTACTTTTAAAAAAAAGAACTTATTTCTAAAAAATGTATACATATATTTAAAAAAACAGTACAATACTTAACAAAAAATATATAGAACATGTGCATCTAGAAAACATACTAAAATACATAACACTAATGTAAATATCGATATTATTAACATTGATAATTTAACTATCGATATTGCTAACATCAATATTTGCAACATCGATATTTCTTACCTTAACTTCGATATTCTGGTTGTCGATATTATTGATGTGGATATTCTATCCCTATGATATTTAAAACTCAATATAAATGTATTTCGATATTTAAAAATCGATATTTGGACTGTCCACCATTTGCGCTGCCGGAGCATCCATTTTTTTGACACTCCGGTAGTGCAAATCACAAACTCATATCTCTGACACCATGCAAAGCCACGCTGCTTTGCCTTACTCTGCACTCAGGAGGTGTTCCATGGGCTTTATGGTGAGTTTACCCTTGCAGCACTCATGGATTTTGACACTTCCCCAGATTTAAAAGAGCATGTAAACCTGGGGAAATGCCAAAACCGAATGCCTCCCGAGGTGAAGTGTAAAGCGGAGAAGTATCTTTATTTCTCTTTGTTCTTTGCTCTTTCTAGGTTTGCTGCATCTACAGCACACATAGAAAGTGGAACACACCTCTTCTGTGAAGAAAGGTACATCTTCTTGCACAGAAACAATCCTTCTGATAACACAGGCACCCTTGCTTTATGGTGCAAGAGTGCCTGCATTGGTGCTAGGCTGAAGAAATGGTGCATGCACTGGGAGAAAGGACTGTAATGCAACATATTGCATACATAAAATGCATTCCTGCCCTTTGGCTTTGATGTAGGGCAGTGCAGCATGCTGACTTGCTGCACTGCCCCATGCCAAATCCACATAAATGAGGGCCTCATTTCCTTTGCCAAGCCTTACAGCTCACAGCTAACCAGGGTTGAGCGAAAATTAAGTAAACAATACTGACTGGACCCAGGGTGGTATTTGCAAGTGTACTGCCTAATAAGGCCATATCATATAGTACACCCAAATCCTCACAGTGAGACTGGGAAAATTTGGGGAAGTAATGTGTCTCGAAGGGACTACCTATTTTTCCATAAAGGGGTAACATGGGCTGCATTTGTTTTAACTTTAGATTGATTATTCTTGAAAATTTTTCAATAATAGTTAAAAAAAATGAAAGTATAAAGAAACGTCATCAAATAGTTTCTAAATCAGAGTAATAATGTTTGTTGGGCCTTTGGAGAATGGAATTTATTAAGGACTCGTAAGATGTGATTACTCATTAACCCCAAAATAAGGACTTGAATTGACAAAAACATTGCTGAATCAAAAATAGTTCAAATGGTATATGAGTAGCAATTAGATCTAAAAATACTAGATGTGTTAATAGGTAAATGGTTTCTACGTTTTTTTGCACATTACCAGATTTTTACTCAGCTGCACTGATGAACTTGTTTTAAGCCTTGTTTCTGCTTTTATTATTGTATCTTTTATGGATGTGACCACCTCTGAATAAAGATCATTATTAATATTATGATTATTATTAGACGAGTTTTTGACACTATATGTGCGCTAGTAAACATGTTTATGTCAAGCTTCCTTCAATGCAAATGAAAATCATGAGATTGAATAACTTTGATGGGCTCAAACAAGAATGATGGGCTTAAACAAGAATGGATGAACTGGTGTAACTTCGCAATACTCCTCCAAAAGATGGACAGTAGGCACTCAAAGTAAGAATTGATGAGAGGCGGTAAGTCAATAATACTTTGAGGCAGATGATCAATCAGGAGCAAGCAAAACATTTCATAGACTTGCCACCACTTGTATTTAAGTATGGTTCAAATCAGAAAGGGAATTTTTATGTTTTATCCAACTTGCAAGAGGATTTGATTCAACAATACAAGCAAAAATCCTTTTTATGTGTTTACCGGCGTAGGAAACTTCATCCGCCTGCTTTATGGAATGCCTTGCTCTGAAAGATGATCACTAGGTGAACTCATTAATGTGATTATTCTCAATCAGTTTAGTTAATTGTGTTATTAAGATTATTTTTCGGTAACAAAAGTAGTTGATGGATATTTTAAAGGATGACATATTTAGACCTAAACAAGACCATTAAAAGATTATTTTGAGAGCTGTTGTTTTTTTCTTTTCTTTTCTTTACTGGAAGTAATGCCAACCATTTGCTGTACATTTCCTTCCTTCCTTCCTGTCAAACTCTGTAATTATGCGGCATGTTTCGAGGGTCCTATGACACTTCCATGCATCCTGTTTTCACATCATCAATGGGTTGATACAACTCAAATCCCTGACATATACAGAAGCATTACCTTAAAATAAATTCCAATCAGGCAGCATTACCTTCACATCACTGAACTTTAGAATTATTTTCACATAGACCTAAAGAAGATCACATTCCTCTTCAACTTTCTTTTAATTTCTTTTTCTCTGTAAACTCTATGGACAACCCATGTCCAGGGTTACTCTGTTCCAGTAAAGAACCGTTTCCTTTTCTTTTTTTTTCTTTGCTACCTATCACAGTGACTCCATTTTGCCATTTTCTCTCATTGGCAGGTGCACACTACCCTTAAAGTTCTGCCATCATTTGGCTTGGTCTGTGCCCCCTACTATTCTTGCATGAACGTACTTTCAGAGAAACCAAGCTCTGTTCATACTCACCCTGCTCAGATCCCCTTATGTCTCTATCCTCCTAGTCTTAGTGCAGTTGAAGATTTAGCCACCAGGACGGCTGCTCCAAGACAGTCCTTCGATTGCTATCAGTTCTATTAGAACTATACGATTGAACTTGTTCAGTCCTCCAACAGTTTCCTGCACTTAGCTCCTTCTTCTTCCTTTGTGATCATCCACGTGCAGAGGTGCACTCTCAGCAAATTATGACCAGTTTGCTTTGCACCCTTCAATCTAAGAACTAGCATATGGAAAAATACCAAATACAAATTCAAATATGCTACTAAACTCATTGCAGATGAATGAAAAAAGGAAAAAACAGGCACCACAGGAACATACTTTGCATTCCTCATCCCCACCTTTGGAAGACGGCTAGAGAAATTCAGCGTAAAAGTCATTATTATAAAGAATTTGTAGATTCAAATGATCCATTAATGTAATCTTGAACAAAGCCAGGGATACAGTTATTTCACTTTGAGATCAAAAATACTAAAATACAATCTTACCAGTGCACCTCCATCCACCAATAGACATAACAAGTGTTTTTGTTGACCAACAACCTAATAATTCCAACAGGTCTATGGGACTAAAAGGGATTCCCAAGGTTACCTCATATAATGTGCCCTGATTAAGTGAAGCACTCAGAGACACTAATGCAAACTAGTCCTTGACTCTTCATAACCCCCAACATGCCTGCCATAAAAATCAGCCCAATCTCACAAGTCTCAGAAATTGAACCAGCACTCCACAGCTCCAGGAATTAACATGAATCAAAAACTTCAACCGCTCAAGTACAATGCCAAACCACCCCAACGCTCAATTAAACTAAAACTAAAGCCTGATCCTGAAAACAAAATTATGCCACATTAATAAACAGCCATCTGATAAACATGCATTTCTTAAGTTAACAGAAACCTGATTCAAGGACGCTCCAATGATGTCTTTCACAAACAGATTACCCCTCTGTACACAATCATAAATAAACTGTGAATATAAGTGAGTGTCAGGACCAAGGGTGTCGGGGAATACATGTTCAGTCATTTTATGGTATATCCCATCACAAACCTTGCCAATGGGTTTGGAGACAATGTAAACCCTGCAATCTACAAAGACATACATTGTGTTTCTGAAAGACAGGGAGATGGCACATCAGGAAAGAACCGTGAATGGGCGAGTGTTGTAGTAGACTGCTCCCATGCATTTGATCTGGATTCAGTAGTAACATTCTTGAGCAGAGGCAGCAACCATAATTAACCAGGACTAAGATACTGATTTCTTGCCTGGGAACTCCTGCATTTTGCTAAAGTTTTTCTACTTTCTTCTACTAGTTGACATACATTTTAGATTCCTCACGTTTTTTGTTTTCTCTGCTTATGGGTCTCTCTGTTACTTGGTGGTATACTGGTATGAGGTACCTAGCTCATTGTCAGCTTCCTTCCATGTTTTCATATTAGCCTGCAGTAAGACAGGGTATTAAAGAACCTCTTGGGTCTTGATTCTTGGTTCCAGGTCGTATCCAGAGGTTGATGCAAGACCAGTGGGTTGATGCCTGGTGGGCACACTCATATCCATTCCCTGTTACCTATTAATTTCTCCACATGTGTGTTATCTACCTCACTTCTGTAATATTTCCTCTACTCAAAGAGTTACTCAACTTCAGAGAATAAGCACAGTTCCATATTGAAAGTCCTTAAGTTTGAAAGGCAGAACGAAACTAGAGTTTGTCTCTTACTCTCTCCTGCTTTTTCTTCACAGGAGTCTGATGGGGATGCAATCTTCCCAGATCTACTGAGATAACAAGGAACATTAAAGGAGTTGACTTGATATTGACTTAGATATCGCCTCAGGAGGCTGATAGAGAGGTATTTGGGTAGCATGATCTACATGTTATCCATGAATTGCACAAAGTCCTAGATTTGAGCATCTACTCCTTTAAGTGCACTTTAACAAGTTGTATGTTCAATAAAAATAGAGTATTTTTCCTGAACGTTGTCCTGTTATAGACAACTTTGTTTGGAGGAATTACTCAAATGATTTCTAGAAGTCCAGTCCATTACAAAAGTTTTTTCCATAACTAGCAATGTATATAGCAGAGACTGGGCTGAAATGACAAGAAATGCAGTAACTTGTAACAGAAATTGTGTTTTTCTTTGTTTGAAGCAAACAAACTGAAGAGAATTCCCTAAAGCATTTAACCACGAACAAAATGACAATCTCCAAAATACATCAACAATAATTTGACCAGAACAAAGCAGAATCGTTCACATATTTCGAGAGATGTCTCATCCTGAAGTGCTGAAAAATGAAGCCCACACATCCCGTGAACATTGTGAGGATTACAGGACATCTTCGAGGCTAAGACCTATATTTTCTGCCAATCCATCACAATGAAATATATATTATTTTAACTTATCCCCCATCTCTCCTATTCTCCTTCTCCTACTTTGACTCTATGTTTGACCAATATGTGATATTATTTTACTAAAATAATCAAAGCCTCCAACCTCCTAGTATAATCATGAAAGAAATGATCCTAATCCTTGCAGTTTATGTCACAAACATAGTTAATTATTTTAATCTATAATTGCATTTTTCTCGCCATCTTCAAACTAAGAATCGTCTTTATGGTCATGCAAAGTGAGCAAGATCAACTATCCAGCAATTAAGAATGTCAGACTTTCCATATACAAGCAAAATCTTGAAAAAATTAGTCATGAGACAATTGCAAGAGTATGTGGAAAATAAACGAATTCTGAAGGATTACCAGTCTGGATTCCAACTTTTAGGAAGTAGAGAACTTGTGTTATCAAACATAAGACAATACTTCCTCATCCACTCTGTCGAATGCCACCAAGAGCCTAAATCCTTTTTGGCTACTCAGTTGCTTATGATATGGTTCACCACAGCAATGTACCACGCAGGACCCAGGAACCATTGAGGGGTATCAGAAACCAGACTTGAGTGGAGTTGGTAATTAATTTCTTCCCAATTAGAGTGTAATAATATTCAATAGTTCTCTCATCATATTCTTACATAGAGTGCAGTGCAGAGTCCAACATGGGACCTCCCACTGCTCACCTCTCATCAGTAGCTGCAAGATTCATTTGACTCATGAACTTGACCATCAAAGGGAAAATGGGGAATGCATGCAGATGATGCACACACATGCCTCTGCCTGAATACTGGAGAAGAGAAAAATATTAGCCTTAGTGCCTTGACAATGTCTACTTTTGTATGAAAGTTTAGACAGATCAAAAGTAGAAATCCCTAGCGCAGGAGAGCCTAGATTTGAATCACCCCATTTCAACTGGTATTCTAATTGGCCTTTAGTCTCCTCCTACAGGTCTCAACATGTTAAACTCCTTGGCTAACCTGATCTAACAATGGTCCTTTAAAAGATGAATGGAAGCTTTTTACTTTTTGTTCAGGAAACTCCTGAGAAGCAAAGTTTTCAAGTAGCTTTAAATTGGGCCAATCCCCTGCATGGAGCTAATGAAGGATGGCATAACTTATTTCACCCAATGCATCTAGCTGAACTCTGATGCTCTCTGAAATTTGCATTATCTTTGTTCTCATACAGCTGTTTCAGCACTTTGAAGTGACAAGGGTGATGTAAAGAGCTTTAGAGAAGCTTTAAATAAATAAAGAGATAAAGAGTCTCCAATGCATCAACATTAGCAATGCTCAAGAAAAGCCATTTTCCTTACTTTAAAAGATGACTTTTTCATGCCCAAATGTTTATAAATATCATCCTTTATTAAGGTTACCAATAATACCTTTCCTCAGTGCGAATCTTATGACTTCTGTATGAAAACAAATATCGGAACCCTAGGGCCAGATGAAGGAACATTCCAATTTGTGAGTCACGAATTGCCATTTTTTGTGACTCACAATTTGCGCCTGCCTGCTCTTCAAAAATATGTTTCCTGCCCAACACAAATGGGAAGGTGTTCCCATGGGGACCCCTTACCATTTGTGACTGGCTTACCATCTACTTGAAGTAGGTGGTAGCTGCGATTGTTTTGCAAACGTGGTCGCAAAACAAACTTACATACCAGCGCGACTTGCTATTAGGAAACCCTAGTTTGTGAGTCGGTAATAGGTTTTTGACTCACAAAATAGGGTTTGTACATACCACCCACCTTTTTAGAGGTCCCAAAAGGGCCAATTTCCCATTTGTGACCGCTAAAAAGGGCAGTTTTTCTGGCACCTAGTGCTTAATTTGTGGAAAAAATTATTTCAGGGATCCATAGTTTTTGTTAGGAGCCTGCAGCTGGTACTTTGATTCCAACTCATTCCTTTTTCTTCTACTATCCTGCACTTCCTGTAGCTTTAAGTCACTTACTTTTATCTCTTTTTTCAGTTAAAACTGATTTCCTATCTCTCGCTTTCTCTATTTTCTGCCTTTCACACACTCTCTCGCTCACTCTTTGTCTAGGTCAAAAAAAGGAAGAAGAAAATAGGTCCTGGTTTCCAAAAATGTGACCGATGCCCATGACGTGCAACCTTTTGCTCTAATTAGGCACTGAGAAGCCCTTATTTTGACAACCACGACCCAACCCTTTTCAATGCAATTTTAACGAACTTAATTAGCCTACAATGTCACAACTGACGTATTCTGTTGCTTGGATCAGGTTTTATACCTTCTGCTTGTGTGTAGCTGGGTTCAAAATCTATCCCACTTTTTTTTATTTTCAAGGTATCAATATTATGTTGCTTGGATGAGGTATTATACAGCCTGTTTTTGCGCGGCTGCGTTCAAAATATATCCTACTTTCATTATTATCAGTGTATCAGTTCCACTCATCCCCAGTCTTATTAAGAAATTATTAAAACGTGTGATCATCGAATATTCAGACCAAAGCTCCTCAGTTTTTCCCGTAGGATTATCCTGTCAACCCTATCAAAGCACCGGAGAAATACATAAATAGAGGGGAAATGACTTATTAACATATATTTTTTGAATAATAAATGATAGATTAAAGCCTGATCCGCTGCCGAGTTTTGCTTCAGAAAGCATGATTGCATCAGAGACATTAATTCATACAATCCCCTCTTTAATGTCTAATAACATGATGATAGTAAACAACTTGACATCCAGAGAGAACTAACAACAAGTCCACAGTGGAAACCAAGCCTGATTCCAGACACCCTTTTATCTGGATCGGAATCAGAAGGTTTAGTCCACAAATACTGAAGTATTCAAGGTTGTGTTACATTGCTCTTAAATCAGGTAAAGATATTGACGAGGCGTGCAGCGTGATTTTGCAGGTAAACCATGTGCATGCTGACATACATTATATTCTGAACATCTCCAATAAACTTGGGAAGCAAATTCTGAGAAAACCCACCTTACTTTCACGATGGTCCTTGAAATGCATTGAATATTTTTGTTTAAAACCAGGGTACACATTAATTGAGAGTTTCATGCGTCACAGTAATTCCCATATTCTATCAAGTACACGCCGAATAGGGGGTGTACAAATGTGCACAGCTTTTTATCTTCAAAGATTCTCTCAAAAAATCAACTAAATCCTCGCAGGTAACTTTGGTTTGATGCCAGAGTTTTGCAAAAAAATCGGGTCCTTTCCAAGCATGTTTCAAGCAGACGGGGCTGGCACAGGTAAGGGGGGTGGGCTGGGGCGGGGATTGGTCAGGAAGTTGACAGACAATTGGATAGGTAAAATTAAATAAAAAATAAATAAAACCACTTACCTTGCTCACACCGCTTACCTGTCCCTTCGTCTGTCGACTCCACCCGCCATCTAATCTCTTACCTGCGCAGGCCATGCCTGGTTTCAAGTGAGTGTTACCTGTTTTTAGTCATTTGCAAGAAGGAGCAAAGAAAGTTATGCGCTCAAATACATAAAGCTAGTGAGATACCAGTGCTACTAGTAAAATTTGCGCAAGTTATGCTAGCACTCAGTGTCCTTGTAAATTACTTCTGCCGGTTGGCACTCACAAGAGAAAAAATACACAAGTGCGTATCCCTGGAAAAAAACGAACCTCTGTAGCGCGTGATACAATATTTTTAAAAACATACTCCTTTTATTTTTTCAATGGGTTATGCAATGATTGCATATGATCAAACATTCTTAAGAATACTAGTCAGCATTGTATTGTAACAGTTATATAGTGCTGATACTCCTATGTGGGAAGCTGTTGCCTATATGGGTAACTCGCTACAGCACTCATGGTGTGTGGTTTGGAGCGTGTTATCTGTTATATCCTAAGGTTTACATTCATATGTGAATCAGCCTAGGGCCTCCTAGCTGCTCAGCCAGAGTGAGAGATGGTGACGGAATGTTGGTGTGACTGTGATGAATGGAATGCCTGGGTGCCTGTGTGGATGAGTGGTGACAGTTGAAGATGGGCTGAGCAGCTAGGCAGGCTGCTCCTGGTGGGGCTGGCGTAGGAGATATGGAAGCTGGGTTATGAGCTGTTACATGGCTGATCCTTGTTTGATACCACTTGACATGGATTAATAAAGAAGACTTTAAGAACTTACAACCTGACTACCAGTGTCTTCATATACAAAGTACAACATTATCTTTGTTTTGTTTCTATTTGGAAAGTGTTTCCATGTCACAAGCGATGTCCACGCAGCACTTGTATCATGCTATTGGATGGAGTGCTTAGCAGGGTGACGGATTAAAAAGTCTAAGAAATAGAGACAAAGTTTATGGTTTTTTTCACTAGGCTCGCAGCTTTGAACAGCTCTGCAGAAGCGTTTGTGGTATTTCTAATGATCACAGTCCTTTAATGTGGTTATCGCACAGGATTGACCATTATGAGATTACTTTTATGTTTATGTTCTAGATAGGTCACAAGATGGAGATAAGGCAGACAGGATACTCCACTCATTGCTTCAGCAGAAGACATCTTGGAGCATAAATTGATGAACAGCTCACAGTTTACTATAGGAAAGGACACATTATGTAAACAATGAGTGTCGAATAAAAAGAGAAAACTAGCATGGCTGCCTTCCTTTGTTTCACCCTGTGAACTTAGAAGAAATCATAGAACTCACTTCAGTCGACTTGAGTGTGGGATGGCACCCTATCGAATAGCAAGTAGGCGCAATTCAATGCAGAAGACCCATCTTGTTGGATGCTACGAGTTGCGACCGTTAAAGCAAATATAGTCAATGGGCGGGCAATTGTCCTCTGGGCTCACCTGGTTTTATATTGGGTTGTGATTCTTAGTCAGCAAGCAGTGTTGAATCCTGTTGCTTGACTGCCTCGAGTCGACAACATCTTGGCCCAGTACTTCACCATGTCACTTAATCACAACTCACCTTAAACGTTCGCAGTGTTGGGAGCCGCCTATGCTACAAAGAATTATATGTGTATGGGTGCAAGAATAAATGATACAATGTATATAAAAATATCTTATCACCAAGCAAACCTCATTCACTTGTGGTTACTGTATTCTTGTTTTTCCATGTTTCCCTTTCCCAAAAAAATGTTTTCCTTGCCCAAAAACCTTCTATGCGCATTTGTTTGTAGAGTGAAATAATTTGTTCTCTGTAGATTCAATTGTAATGTGAAGCAATATTGTAGTTATACCGGACAGAACCACTGTACCTATTTTCTATTTTGGAGAATGAACACTTCTCTCTGTCTGCCTAAACTGTAACTTCCTACACCAATGGCAGTATTCCTGGATGAGAAAACCTTGGAGTATGTAATGCAATAGTCCTACAAACTAAGACTTGGTGTTAAATTGTAAATGGCTCTGATTTGGGTTTGTCCAATCAAAACTAGACATCCTTTGTACCCAGGAAGTGGTGCATTTCTATATACTAGAGATGGGTACAATATAATTGGAACATAGGACACGCACTACTATTGAATGAAGAGCTGGAATGGGGAAAAGAACGCAGCACTGGCAGAATTGCTCCCTTCATCTTCTGCCTATCTCTCTCTAGCCATCCATCCATCCATCCATCCACATTCATCCACCCACCCATCCATCCGTTAACCCATCCATTAACCAAACCATCCATCTATCCATCATCCCTCTTTCTTATGAAGCCTGCCCGTCCCAGCGCTAATCAACCTCGGCGAGCTAGTGAAAGTAACAGAGATACCTAAAAAACAGCCTCCAGGGGCTTCAGGCCACCGAAAAAAATGCCAGTTGGAATCAAAGGTCTGTCCGACCGTGATAAAGAGAAAAAGTTCCATCCTGCGTGTTTGCTAGAATCATGCCTATAAAACATGTGGTAGAAAAGGTGGGGTTTGATATCTTTTTGCCCTTTGGATACTGTCCTAAAAGTGTACAGCACTAAAGTTCCACCAAGCGTTCGTTGTCCCTGATAACGAATTGGGCAGAGTGGAATTTCCAGGTGAAATAATATTCAACTCAACCTGATCATGATTAGCTTGGTGCTCCCAATACTGCGCCTGACTTAAAAAAAAAATTGCTTGAGGCTTTCGAGGCAACAGCATCCTGGCCTTCCAGACCAGACCCAGCCTTATTACCATGCATAGACATCTTTTTTTTGTTAACTTTGTTTTATTGAATTTTAGACAATAAAGAAAACACAGTACACACTTCATATAATTCTGTGTGGGTATGGGGGCCCTTCTCCTACCTCTGCCCTTTCACTGAACAGCTTTGTAAAGTAATGTTAAAGTCCGTCTGTGCGGCAATTGTCCAAGGCTGCCTGACAGGGCAAGAGCCCCTGCCAGGTACCCCAAAAGCAAAATATTTTTGGCAAAAGAAAAGAACCCCCCTCCCACCAACAACCCATTCCCTCCTGGAACCAGTGTGTCATGGTTATTACAAGTGTGGACGGTGCTCAATATGGACAGGATACACCTAATCCTCGGAGGTATCCTCTGACGATGAAGAGTCTGTAAGTCTCAGGAGGCGGAGATTCTTCAGGCATGTGACTTCATTACATTCCGCCACCAATAATGCAAGCAGCAGATGCCGAGTAGTAGTAAAAGAGGACATGGATTGGATGAGGGAAGCCTGAATGCGCTCCATACCCACTATGTACCATAACCTTTGGAGCCAACCTGTGTGTGTTGGGCGAGTCTGTGTACCCCATAGCGACAGGATATGTTGCACTGCCGCCCCCAATGCTAGTCCCATCTGTTTTCTCCAAACTGCTTTCAGAGGGAATGTAAGTTTATTCGTTAGTCCTAAAAGTTTGCAAGCTGGGAATTGAGGAATTTCCGTGTCAAAGTGATTGTCAATTTCATTGGGGACATCCATCCATTACACCACCCCTTCCTGACACCCCCATAGCAGATGAGTCGGTGTACCTTCTTCGTCACATCCCCTCCAGCAGGTTGGGCTACGGTCGGGGTTTGCCTCTGTTTAGGCAGACCAGTGTTAAAAGACAATAAGTTGCTACTTTGACCGCTGTTTCCCTAATAGCAGTGTTCCTAGCGGTCTGGTTTGCTCTGCAGTATGTGGCCTACCATTCTTGATCAGAAAGAGCCCTACCCAGTTCGCAATCCCAACATATCTGACCGGCTGAGCCCAGCTTTGGGTTCGGCAAAACGATCATTTGGTAAAGCTCAGAGATCAGCTTCCAGTCTGTTTCTTTGGGGTGGGCGTAGTAAGCGTAGTGGGGCTACGCGAAGCTACGTGAAGTGGACATGATGCTACGCCGGCTCACGCGCTTCGCGTAGCCCCACTACACGCCTCCTGCCTCCCTCCCGCCCTCCCGCCCTCCTTTACATACATGAATTTAAGTTATAAGTGCAGTAAAAGTAAATAAAAGCACTTACCTGGTCTGCGGCATCCAGGGGCTCCCTCTTCTATTTTGCGCCGACTTCTACCATCAAAATGCGCATGTGCGGCCGCCCGCGCATGCGCATTTCTCGCAAGAAATGCTGAGCTGTTGAGTCACCCCCTTCCTATGTAGTAGGGATTCACGTAGCCACCACTTCCTTTTAGATGTGTAGGTGCGAGTTACTGTGAGAGAGACTGAGACCACATCATGGTCGGAGAGAGCAGCAGGGACTATGTCCACCTTGTCAACCAGTGTGTTAAGTTCTTAGGAACCAATAAAGTGATCTAACCTGGCATATATATGGTGTACATGTGAATAAAACGAGTAGTGTGTGCTCTTGGGGTGGCCCTCCCGCCAGACATCCAGAAGCCCCCTCTGACTCAGCCAGTTCCTCCCCTCGGTTTAGATCGTCCCTGTCGAGCCATAGCAGTGCCCGATATGTCCAGTTCTGAATTCATAGCAAGGGTAAGGTCCCCACCCATGAGAACAATGTTATCCTGAGATTGTAAGACTTCAGTGCGCTCTTGAGAAAGGGTTCCTGACCCGTATTAGGAACATAGAGAGACCCTACCACCAGAGTCACGCCACCCACCCTCACCGTGTGTGCCAGAAGTCTAATCTCCGCCACCTTATCACCCACTGTACCCTGAAAGTGTCTAGAATGAATGAATGAATGAAGGAATGAATGGATGAAATAAAATTTATAGTGCGCAACTAAAACCCAAAGGCATCAAGGCGCCTAGCAAAACAGATCAAAACATAAAGGCAGAACACAACTACAAATATACCTTCACGAAAAGCCGGGTTTTCAGAGCCTTTCTAAATGACTGCATGGTGGGGAGGGGCTTAAGTTCCACCGGGAGAGTATTCCACCACTTAGATGCCAAAGTGGAAAAGGCTTTGCCGCCCCATTTAGCTCTACGGGTGCGTGGAACTGATAACAGAAATTTGTTAGTAGAGCGCAAGTTCCTAGAGGGGCTATAGCGGGACAGGATGGATCCAATCTCAGTAGGGCTGCCTCTAGCCAGAGCCCCATAGGTCATACACAGGGTCTTTAAAAGAATACGATCTTCAATGGGGAGCCAGTGTAGCGTTTTTCTGGTGGAGGTGGCCAAGGCACGTCTGGGCAGATCTAATACAGATTTGGCCGCTGCGTTCTGGACCACCTGCAAGCGCTGCAGCAGATTCTTATTTAATCCAGCATACAGCGCATTGCAATAGTCCAGACGGGAGCCAATAAGAGTGACCACAACTTGTTTTCTCGCCTGCTGAGAGAGATAGTGTCTGATTTTCCTCAGTCCATAGATTATGCCCCAGCAGGTTCAAACTCTTCTATTGACCTGTTGACGCATGCTGAGGGTAGGAACGATAAGAACTCCTGGATTTTTGGCCAATGTGACAGGGACAGGACACGCTCCCAGTGAGTCCGGCCACCAATTCGGCGACCATATCTCTTCCTTCCCTCCGAACACCATGACCTCCGTCTTCTCCCCATTTAATTTCAATGAATTGTAAATCATCCATTGAGCGACTGCCTCCATACAAGATCTAAAATTGGAGGCAGCCGAGCTGGCCGGCTGGGAGAGAAAGATGAGGATATGGGTGTCGTCTGCATAGGAAACTACCTCCACCCCGAAAGACATAATCAGTCCGGCAAGTGGGGTCACATAGATGTTGAAAAGGGTCGGACTTAATGCCGACCCCTGCGGGACCCCACAATGCACAGACAGGGATTGAGATAGGAAATCCCCCAACTTCACCCTCTGCTCTCTCTGGTCGAGGAAGGATGTCAGCAATTGCAGGGCAGGCCCCTCAACCCCAATCTCCCTCAGGCGAGATGTTAAAACCGAGGGAGAAAGGGTGTCGAAGGCAGCCGTGAGGTCTAGCAGGATCAGGAGGGTGGTCAGGCTCTTATCCGCACGTGTGCGGATATTGTCCAGCACTATGGTAAGGGCAGACTCGGTGCTGTGTTCCCTCCTGAAACCATGCTGTGAGTAATCCAGCTGACCTGAACTTTCCAAGAAGCCCGCAAGATGCTTATTCAGATGGGTTTCCAGCATCTTCGCAGGAGCAGGGAGCAGTGAGATAGGGCGGAAGTTCTTTAATACCCCAGGGTCTAGAGATGGTTTCTTAAGCAATGGCTTCACCACTGCCCTCTTCCATTGCTGAGCGAAGATGCCGTCCCTCATAGCCCTGTTCATAATCTCCACAAGAGGGGGCAGGAGATATTCCCTGCACTGCTTGAGGATCTTAAGTGGACAGGCATCTAATGGGGAGCCAGACCTAGTTTTGTTCAGGAGATTCTCTAGTTCCTGAAGAGAGAGAGGCGGGAAGAAGGCAAGGCGCCCCAAGGGAGAATTCTCAGCAAGAACTGGTGCGGAAACAGAGGGAACAAAAGGCTCAGTAATATATGTCCTCTGCAGCTCTAAAGCTGAATAAATATCAGAGATCTTAGTCTGAAAGAAAAGAGCTATGCTGTTACAAAGCTGCTGAGAGGTAGTGACAGGGTCCGGGATCTGCAGGGATGTGAGAGAGTCAACAATCTTGAAGAGCTCTTTTGGGGAGGAGAGTGAAACAGTGAGAGCCGTGAAATATTCCTGCTTCACCCTTATTACCTCCACCTTATCGCCCCTCAATAGAATCTTATGCGCTTCTTTGTCCCTTAGATCCCAGCTGGTATGCCAGAGACGCTCCTGTCTCCTGACTCCCTGCCTAAGTGGTCTTAGATGCTCAGAGAACCACAGAGCCGAAGGTTTTTTCCTCGCCGAGTAACGCAACCGGGCAGGGGCCAGTTCATCAAGTGCCATTGTAATGGCCTTTTCATACTGTGAGACCGCCAGATGAACGTCTTCCTCTTGAGAGGTGGACATACTGGAAATCCAGGGGGCAAGGGAGCTATTAGAAATATTTTTTAAATTCCTCCGTGATTCCATTTTACTCGGGATCCTTTCATTCCTGACAGCAGTCAGACAGGTCACTTCAATCGGTACAGCGAAGTGATCCGACCAAGAAAGGGGAAGGGGGTCTTTTACAACCAACCTGCTATCATTGGAGAAGATCCCATCAAGCGTATGACCCGCTTGATGGGTGGCACCTCTCACAAGTTGATTCAGCCCACAAGCGGACATGACATCCAGCAAGGAGAGAGTATCACTAGCCTCCAACTTCTCCAAGTGATAATTCAGATCTCCCAAGATCGTTAGATGTTCGCGGCCAAAATAGGGTTCCAGAATGTGCAGCAACCGGTATCGCTACCCACGCTTTCTTATCCGCAGTGGAGGAGTAGTATTAATGAGGAAAAGCCCGGGATCTCATTCTATGTCAGTCTCTAGACACCAAATGTGTTCCATGTAGAAGGCATATGGAGGTCCCGGAGTTCTCTAGGTAGGACAGGATGGCTCTACGCTTGATGGGAATATTGAGCCCCTTGATGTTGACGGTAACAACCTTCAGAGTCAGTCTCAACATAGTGTCAGTGTGGAGTGGGACAGCATTTTCCTGGGATCTCTGCTGCTTCAAGATGCCCGTCTGGGAGCCCCCCCAGGGTGTCACACCAGTTCCTCCCCTCCCTCCCCCACTCCCCACATCCCCATACCTGCCCCAACCATCCCCCCACCACCCCCCTAACTCTCACCCCCCCGCCCGAGCCCCTCCAACTCTCCGCCCTAACCCCAATGAAACAGTCCCAACAAACCACCATTGTCCAATGCCCACCGTCCAAAGGTGCCGGCAATTGGGGAAGAAGAAAAAAAAGAAGGATCCACATGCAGCCTGGTCCACCTCAGCTCCCCTCCTCGCCCCCCCTCCCGGGTCAGCCATGTCTCGGTGCTATGATATCCCCGTTTGCGTCTGCACATTCACTCGGGAGTTGAGGTGTCTCTTTTTACCACTTCTAGGGCGATGCTCTCTCCTGGGATAAGGCTGTTAGGTCCGGCTTTGTTTCGGGTTTGGGCGAGCGTCTGCGTCCCACTGTCTGCCATCCATTCCCCATTGGCTTTTGCGATGAAGTAGGGGAGGATGCCTTGCTGTGACTCGCCTTGACCAACATTTCCCACGTTTCTTTGAGTGATCTTAACTGTTGTAGCTTGCCATTCCATTTGAAGGTTAGGCGGAAGGGATGGCCCCATGAGTACGGCACTCCTTTATCTTTTAAGTAGGTTGTCACTTCCCTAAAGGCCTTTCTCTTTTGCAATGTTAGGGAGGCTAGATCTTAGTACAGGGCTACGGGATAATCTTGGTATTTGATAGATTGTTTCTTCCAGGCTTCCTGTAAAATACGTTCCTTTCACACAAAGTCCGGTAGGAAGGCTAGCATGTCCGGTGGTGGGGACGGAGCCCACTTCCCAACACCCAGTCTGTGTGAACGATTGATGCGGATCTCAAAGTCCGAGGCCTCACCTAGGATGTCTCTGAAGAGGCCCTGGAGGTAGCCAGCCACATCTGCCCCCTCCTCTCGCAACAGAACCCCTCTGACACATATGTTATTGCGTCAAGACCGATTCTCCATATCCTCAGCGTGCGCTTGTAGGTCCACCTGTTGGTCCTTTAAGCTGCTGACTTCTTGCTGCAAGGACTCAATTTCCTCGCTTTTGGAGTGTTCGCCATTCTCCATAGCTGCTACCTGCTCCCCAAGTTTGTCAACATCTCAGCAAATTTCTCTGACCTCTCCTGCCCCTTTCTGTTTTAGTGACTGAAAATCGTCTTGGAGTGTGTTAAACAGCATTTCCAGAAACTCTCTGGTGATAGGCGTGTCCTTAGGTGCCTGGTCCTGGTGAGGTTGTTATGTTGGTTGGGTCGGGCCCCCCTTGTCCACTGTTGTGGGGAATTTGGTGAGCATTTCTTTGAGCGTTCGCTCCTCCTTCCTCCTCATGCCAGCCACCTTGTTGCCACCCAGACACCCTGAAGAGCAGCTATTGCTCTCTGACACAAGGGTCTCGTATCTGATTGTCTCAATTCCGGTGGGCCATTTGCCGATTTCGGCTTTCCTTTCGCGCTGCTGGGCCCATGTAGTGCCCCGATGTGTTCCCCTTTCAATTGCCGCTTGGGTGGGAATGGGACGATATATGGTCCCAGCCGCCAAACCGGGCCCCCTCCGGCTGGTGTATTGCAGGACCCTGTGTGCGTTTCTGGCCCAGGCTGCTGGTTGCTGATGTTGGGCCTGCCCACCAGGCCCACCCCTCGCTTGGGTGTATGCTGTCCACTGTTTCCTGGCCACCCTTGCTCTCTGACCGCCAGGGCTGTACAGAATGCTCCCCCTGTCACTATTACTTGGGCCGCAAGTCCGCCCCATCCCCGCTCCTGATGTGAATGGGGGCACTCGCCCTCCTCTGTGTAGGCGCCTACAAGGTGAGTTGGTTCTGTGCCCACTTAGTCAACATCCCCATATTGGTCCCTCCTCACCGGCTGCCCTGCTGGGAATGCTGGTTCCAATGCCTTGCTGCTGTCAGTAATAGTCATCTAGTAGGGCCCTGGTGTGCCCAGTGCCATGTGCTTATGTGGGGGGAGGTGAAGGCCTTGCTGCCGGGCCACACACAGATGCACCAACCCCGGGGGCCCCCCAGCTGCACCTCCAACTGACTGTCTATGAGGCATCGCTCGCTCCTCCTCCTGGGAGTCCTCGGGCAGTGGCTCCCAGCTGCCTGCCCTGAGATGCCTCTGCCCCGGGTCGCTGTTCCCGCTCCACTCTGCCACTTGCACACGTGCCCCCTCCGCTGCAGATGCGTGACTTTACCTGCCCTTAGCTTCGCTGGAGGTGCCAGGTCCAACTCCACGTCACTTCTGCCCAGGTGTGTACACCAGGGGACTGGCGTTGGCCTCTCCGATGCAGCGCCAGGGAAAGTGTTGTCCGGTCGCGACCTAGTAGGCCCAGCAGCCCTGGCCTCAATTTTCGTGCTCCCACGTAGGAGCGATCCGCTGCTCAGTGCCACTGATGCTCCACCAGGCCCTCGGTCTCGCTGCACCACTGCTGCCGCCGCCCCTTTCCAGAGTGTCGGGCACAATTTCATGGCCCGAGCTGTGGGCTGCTGCGGGGTCTTTCGGACGTAGCTCGCCTCCCAAAGTTACACACCGGGTTGGCTCCTCATCTCTCTGCCGTTCTCTGCCAAAATCTTAGGCATAACCAGGGATATTATGCTTCAAATTGACCCGGAGAGGGGTTCGTGTGAGGAGCCTCGAGGTCCTGCGTCCTCCTAGGTTGCCATCTTGGCCATGCCCCCACGTGTGTGCGTTTCTGGCCCAGGCTGCTGGTTGCTGATGTTGGGCCTGCCCACCAGGCCCACCCCTCGCTTGGGTGTATGCTGTCCACTGTTTCCTGGCCACCCTTGCTCTCTGACCGCCAGGGCTGTACAGAATGCTCCCCCTGTCACTATTACTTGGGCCGCAAGTCCGCCCCATCCCCGCTCCTGATGTGAATGGGGGCACTCGCCCTCCTCTGTGTAGGCGCCTACAAGGTGAGTTGGTTCTGTGCCCACTTAGTCAACATCCCCATATTGGTCCCTCCTCACCGGCTGCCCTGCTGGGAATGCTGGTTCCAATGCCTTGCTGCTGTCAGTAATAGTCATCTAGTAGGGCCCTGGTGTGCCCAGTGCCATGTGCTTATGTGGGGGGAGGTGAAGGCCTTGCTGCCGGGCCACACACAGATGCACCAACCCCGGGGGCCCCCCAGCTGCACCTCCAACTGACTGTCTATGAGACATCGCTCGCTCCTCCTCCTGGGAGTCCTCGGGCAGTGGCTCCCAGCTGCCTGCCCTGAGATGCCTCTGCCCCGGGTCGCTGTTCCCGCTCCACTCTGCCACTTGCACACGTGCCCCCTCCGCTGCAGATGCGTGACTTTACCTGCCCTTAGCTTCGCTGGAGGTGCCAGGTCCAACTCCACGTCACTTCTGCCCAGGTGTGTACACCAGGGGACTGGCGTCGGCCTCTCCGATGCAGCGCCAGGGAAAGTGTTGTCCGGTCGCGACCTAGTAGGCCCAGCAGCCCTGGCCTCAATTTTCGTGCTCCCACGTAGGAGCGATCCGCTGCTCAGTGCCACTGATGCTCCACCAGGCCCTCGGTCTCGCTGCACCACTGCTGCCGCCGCCCCTTTCCAGAGTGTCGGGCACAATTTCATGGCCCGAGCTGTGGGCTGCTGCGGGGTCTTTCGGACGTAGCTCGCCTCCCAAAGTTACACACCGGGTTGGCTCCTCATCTCTCTGCCGTTCTCTGCCAAAATCTTAGGCATAACCAGGGATATTATGCTTCAAATTGACCCGGAGAGGGGTTCGTGTGAGGAGCCTCGAGGTCCTGCGTCCTCCTAGGTTGCCATCTTGGCCATGCCCCCACGTAGACACCTTTTGAATGTTCGAACACATGGTTACCTCTTACAAGAAAATGTGGATAATTCAAGCAGTGTGTACATAGAAGGTAGTAATTCACTGTCCTATATGAGCCACCAATGAGACATAGGGCGCAGCGCCGCCTCTGCTGCGCCAAACCCGTGCAAGATTGCCCAAGGACCACTGACGGTATTACGAGATGGAAATGCACAACTCGTAATATGGTTGGCGGTTCTTTGATATTAATGTGTGGAGGTGCAAGATATTTTTAAGGATTTTTACAAAAATTTAATTGGAGTGAAGTGATAGACTCTCTCTTAGAGATGGAAAGATGAGAGCACATGTGCTTGTTTAAAATACCCCTCACACACTAAAAAAATCCGTTAGTGTCATGCTTCATCATAGGGGTCTTCCCGTCCCTATAACGGGGCGGGGCGTGCTGCGACCAGACGGACTACGCGGGAGCACTATAAATCGTGACAGAGCTATGTGTAGGTGTAGTGATGAAAAGTGGAGTGTAGGGATCTAACTAGTGAGTGCAAAAAATATAAAAAAATTTAAAAATTCCCTGGCTAGTAGAACAAATACACTTTATTGGAGTCTCTGGCTGGGAATGTTAAAAAGGGGATGTAGGTAGAGCAATTACTGACTACCAAGTCGACATGTTTCATAGGCAGTCCCCTGCTGCCTACTCATCAGGACCAAATCGTGATCCCTACTGTGAATAGCTCAGTTCTAAAGAAGTAGGCCTACTGTCCTACAAATATACCGGCAAAAATAAGCTGGATATTTGTGCCTCAGGGCATGAGCTGGCCCGGGTGAAGCAAGGCATCAAAAAATAAGTGCCAAAAAACGGTGACCCTTGGTCTCTGTAAAGGAAAAGGAAGAAAACGAGGGAGAAAGCACAGACATATTCATGTCATTACTGCTGGTCATGAAATGTGCATCGTTGATACGCTTTGATATTCACAACCATAGCCAGTTTGGTAGAATTCGTAATGCTAGGTACAATTACCTTCACCGCAGGTTTGAATATATTAATCAAAATGCACCTCTTGTTGTTGGACAGAGTGTACGTCATATTAACCAGAACCATCCAAATGGACGTGGTTCATTCATAACCCATCATACATACATTAGTGGCTCAACACATTCATACAAACGATCCCAAAAGCATCAAAAAGGACATCAATATTTCGTATTTTTTCTAGATCGATATTCTAGACACAGTATATCGTATTTTCTCAGCATAATTATTCTAGAAATAATACCAGTGTAGATGGTCACAAAATACACTCGTTATATACATACTTTTTGGTAGTTCTCTCAGTGCCCCATGAGCTGGCAGGAGGAGGGAGATTAGCGCGGTCTACTGAAAAATAGAAGTGGCCGCCCCCACTGTTAGATGTGGTTCGTTCGTTTCCTGACAGTGAAATGGCCCAGTAACCCGTTTATTAAAGACTCGGGGTCTGAGTCTATCACTTACGTTACCGGCTCGAGCGATTCGCCTGGCATTCCTCCCGTCCGAACTCCGAGGATAGGTAGTCGCTCGTCTGCCGGTGGAGTTATATTGTGCCTTCCGTCATGCTCATTGTTACACGGAGAAACGCCCAAAATGAACACTGGAATGGGCAAATCCAAGATGGCCGCCGCAAAACGGCTCAATGTGAGGATTATGACCGATAGTCTTTTCTCGCTTTCTGTCGCCAGCGTGAGGGACCCGGATTAACTTAATGCAACTAAATACAAATTGTATACTCGGGCTATGCCTCATTATTAAATACTATGCCTCATTGTTAAATGTTTTACTCTTTGATGTTCACAGGTCAGACAGAAAAATAAAAAACTAAATGTAATGTATTATCACATTCACAGGACACCTCATTGTTGATGCTTGTTAATTGGAGTTCCTAGGTCAAAAAAATAATAAAATAAAAAATAAGATGTAGTGAATAATCACAGTTTCAGGAAACAAAAATGTTGTCACTCTGATTATCATGGGTCAAATTTGTCATTCAGCTGGTGGGTTTTTTTTGTGCAGGGTCCAGTGTTATTGCATTCCTGCTAGATTGGTGTAGCCCAAGGGTCACAGGATTCAGCTCGCAGATTACCCAAAAAGACAGATAGATTCATTATGTATCTATTGCATGAGGATAAATGGATGAGGTTCACACCTATCCCCAAGGAAAGGCATTGTTCCAGAGTTCATGTATGTTGATTACATCAGGTTGGGATACTGGCTTCAGAAAAACCAGGGGTCACAGCTGTCCCCAGGGTATGTCATCGTTCAGTCCCTTTTTATGGGACTGAATGCGAAACACCCATCTCTGTTCTTTTTCCAGGAGGTACCTCTCGTTGTTCACTAGCTCAACTACAGTCCAAGATATTTCGCCAGGTTTGTGGTTCATCTCTAGGTAGTGATTCGTGAGTTTCGTGCTGGTCTTCTTGCATTTGATGGTGCTCTTGTGTTCACCTATCCTGACTTTCACTGCCCTGCTCGTCATACCTATATACTCCAATCCGCAGGGGCATATGATTAGATAGACCACATTGGTACTATTGCAGTTGCTGAAGCCCCTTTGCTCCCAGGTTGTTCCATCACTAAAGGTCAGATTATTGCTTTTCTTCGTGAGACAACATACTTTACAGTTTCCGCATGGATGATGGCCATGTACAAAGTCGGGATTCTTCTGTACAGAATTGCTGTTTGCTTTTGGTCTGGTGTGGACTAAGGCATCCCTTATGCTCTGTGCTTTTCTGTGAGAGAACAACGGTTTTGGTATTTGCAACCCACCGCTATTCAGAATTTTCCAATTCCTGTTGATAATCTTGGTCACCTGATTCGAACAGGTATTATAGGTGGTGACACAGATCGGTCTCTTCTCCTCCTCTTTCTGTATTTTTTCTTCCAGAAGGCTCTCCCGGCAATTGTTTTTTGCCCGTTTGTATGCCTGGTCGATGATCTTATCAGGATACCTTCTGGCTTCCAGCTTCTTCTTCAGATCCTTAGACTGCAGTTTGAAGTCTCCAATTTCTGTGCAGTTCCTGCGAAGGCGCAGGAACTGACCATACGGGAGATTATCCCGCAGATGTCTCGGGTGAAAGCTGTTGTACAAAAGTAAACAGTTCTTCGAGGTGTCCTTGAAATGAGTTGTCGTCCTCAGTCTGCCTTCTTTGGGGAAGATATTCAAATCTAAAAATACCAAGTTACTGTTGGAGGTGGTACTGGTGAACTTTAAGTAGTTGTCTTGCAAGTTCAACCAGCTCAAGAATTGTTTAGAGGTCCTCTCATCTCCATCCCAGATGATCAGGATGTCGTCGATGTATCGTTTCCATACTTTGATATTGTCTCTGAAAGGGTTGTTTGGATGAAGTATTTTAGTCACTTCTAAGTGGTGCACATATAAACCAGCTATGCTGGGAGCAAATGTGCTTCCCATACTACAACCGTGTTTTTGTAGATAGAGGGTACCTTTGTGCTCAAAGAAGTTCTCTCTAAGGGCTAGGGAACAGCATTCCATCACCACGTTACGTGGTGTTTGGTATTCCCAGAAGTCCTCAAAAAGGACGTCTTCCACAATCTCTAGGGTAGCATGATGTGGCAGGCTGGTGTAGAGACTCTCTACGTCACAGCTGATCAGTAATTGGTTGTCGGGATCAAAGGTGATGTTTTCTAATAAGTTCAGGACATCCTTCGTGTCCCTGAGATATGTTGACGTTTTTTGAACAATCGGTCTGAGGAAAGCATCTGCAAACCTCGACAGAGGTTCCAACACTGACCCAATACCAGATACGATAGGTCGTCCTGGGGGGTTCTGTAAGTTCTTGTGTATTTTAGGGAGTGTGTACAGATACGGGGTCCTGGGGTTCTTTTGACACAAGAATTCTCCCTCCTTCTTGGTGATCCAGCCGTGTGTCACAGCTTCCTCTACCATTGTGCTAATTTTTGTTGCTATCCTCTGTGTTGGATCCGTGTGGAGAATTTCGTAGTTTCTTTCATCTTCCAACAGTCTCATGCATTCTGCATCGTACTGGCTTGCATTTTGTATGACAGTTGCGCCGCCCTTATCAGCCGGTTTGATCACTATACGTTTGTTGTTGCTCAACTCCCGTAGTGCCTGTCTTTCTGCATTGGTCGTGTTTTGGAAGGTACTCCTTTCTCGTGGGTTGATGTCTTCAAGTTCTCTCATCACCGACTTTTCGAAAGTTAATAATTCGATTGGTAGAGTGTTATTCATCGGTGTGAACGTAGATTTTGGTCTAAGTTTAGTATCACCAGGTTCAATCTCATCTTTTTTGTCTTTGAAAAAGACTTGCAACTTAAGACGTCGCATGAACTCCTGGACTTCCTTGCATAGATGAAACTTGTCCATGTTAGCAGTGGGTACATACCCCAAGCCTTTCTCCAGTACTGCTTTCTGTGCTTCCGTGAGTTCACAGTCAGAGAGGTTTACCACCAGACTTACTTCTGGCTCTTTTTGGCGCCTGTCATGCTTCTCGTGGCTACCCGTGGGGTTTCTTCCTCTCCTGTGTTCCAGTGTACGGAGGTACCCCTCCGGTTTCTTCCTCTCGTCTGTCCCTGGCGCCCCCCTAAAAAAGGCGCCGATTGGTCGAAGTAGCCATAATCCTGTTGTTGATACCCCCATACGGGAAAAGGGCCTTGTGGGTGTTGAAAAGGGGCTTGTGGACCGAATTGTGGTTGTTGCGGATATACCATATGGGGTTGAAAATTATTCCACCCTCTGGGACCCCGGTAATTGGATCTACGAAAGTTCCTCCTTCCTCCTTGAGGTCTTGGGCTCTTATTGCGACTTGAGTTCGATCCGCTTGAACCCGAGTCTGATGATTCATCATCTGTGATTTCATTTGTTGATTTGTAATCATCCTTTATGTAGGGATAGACCCTCTCTTTGGACCACCGGCTGTTGTCTTTTTTCAGTTTCTCATATTTGCTGTTCTTCAGGGTGGTTTCGAAATCATTGAGGGATTTATTCATCTCTTCAAGAAATTTTTTCAAATCTGCTGGGGATTCGTAACTTTTTAGGCGAACTTCAATGGCTTGTATTTCTACTTTCAGTTCGGTTGCCAACCTACTAGCAGTTTTTATGATTAGCACAATCCAATCACGGGTACATCTCCATGAGATCTTGGACCAGTCATTATTCTTTGTGAATAATGACTGGGATGAACTAGAAGAACTCAGAAGGACACAAATAAAGACCGCCATTCATGGCCTGCTGATGACCGAGTATCTCCAGGCTAACACAGCCCCAGCAGGCCTTGTAGTCCGTAACGAACCTTTTATTTTCTTACACGATAAGACGTTCAAAATTGACTGGTCCAAGATCTCATGGAGATGTACCCGTGATTGGATTGTGCTAATCATAAAAACTGCTAGTAGGTTGGCAACCGAACTGAAAGTAGAAATACAAGCCATTGAAGTTCGCCTAAAAAGTTACGAATCCCCAGCAGATTTGAAAAAATTTCTTGAAGAGATGAATAAATCCCTCAATGATTTCGAAACCACCCTGAAGAACAGCAAATATGAGAAACTGAAAAAAGACAACAGCCGGTGGTCCAAAGAGAGGGTCTATCCCTACATAAAGGATGATTACAAATCAACAAATGAAATCACAGATGATGAATCATCAGACTCGGGTTCAAGCGGATCGAACTCAAGTCGCAATAAGAGCCCAAGACCTCAAGGAGGAAGGAGGAACTTTCGTAGATCCAATTACCGGGGTCCCAGAGGGTGGAATAATTTTCAACCCCATATGGTATATCCGCAACAACCACAATTCGGTCCACAAGCCCCTTTTCAACACCCACAAGGCCCTTTTCCCGTATGGGGGTATCAACAACAGGATTATGGCTACTTCGACCAATCGGCGCCTTTTTTAGGGGGGCGCCAGGGACAGACGAGAGGAAGAAACCGGAGGGGTACCTCCGTACACTGGAACACAGGAGAGGAAGAAACCCCACGGGTAGCCACGAGAAGCATGACAGGCGCCAAAAAGAGCCAGAAGTAAGTCTGGTGGTAAACCTCTCTGACTGTGAACTCACGGAAGCACAGAAAGCAGTACTGGAGAAAGGCTTGGGGTATGTACCCACTGCTAACATGGACAAGTTTCATCTATGCAAGGAAGTCCAGGAGTTCATGCGACGTCTTAAGTTGCAAGTCTTTTTCAAAGACAAAAAAGATGAGATTGAACCTGGTGATACTAAACTTAGACCAAAATCTACGTTCACACCGATGAATAACACTCTACCAATCGAATTATTAACTTTCGAAAAGTCGGTGATGAGAGAACTTGAAGACATCAACCCACGAGAAAGGAGTACCTTCCAAAACACGACCAATGCAGAAAGACAGGCACTACGGGAGTTGAGCAACAACAAACGTATAGTGATCAAACCGGCTGATAAGGGCGGCGCAACTGTCATACAAAATGCAAGCCAGTACGATGCAGAATGCATGAGACTGTTGGAAGATGAAAGAAACTACGAAATTCTCCACACGGATCCAACACAGAGGATAGCAACAAAAATTAGCACAATGGTAGAGGAAGCTGTGACACACGGCTGGATCACCAAGAAGGAGGGAGAATTCTTGTGTCAAAAGAACCCCAGGACCCCGTATCTGTACACACTCCCTAAAATACACAAGAACTTACAGAACCCCCCAGGACGACCTATCGTATCTGGTATTGGGTCAGTGTTGGAACCTCTGTCGAGGTTTGCAGATGCTTTCCTCAGACCGATTGTTCAAAAAACGTCAACATATCTCAGGGACACGAAGGATGTCCTGAACTTATTAGAAAACATCACCTTTGATCCCGACAACCAATTACTGATCAGCTGTGACGTAGAGAGTCTCTACACCAGCCTGCCACATCATGCTACCCTAGAGATTGTGGAAGACGTCCTTTTTGAGGACTTCTGGGAATACCAAACACCACGTAACGTGGTGATGGAATGCTGTTCCCTAGCCCTTAGAGAGAACTTCTTTGAGCACAAAGGTACCCTCTATCTACAAAAACACGGTTGTAGTATGGGAAGCACATTTGCTCCCAGCATAGCTGGTTTATATGTGCACCACTTAGAAGTGACTAAAATACTTCATCCAAACAACCCTTTCAGAGACAATATCAAAGTATGGAAACGATACATCGACGACATCCTGATCATCTGGGATGGAGATGAGAGGACCTCTAAACAATTCTTGAGCTGGTTGAACTTGCAAGACAACTACTTAAAGTTCACCAGTACCACCTCCAACAGTAACTTGGTATTTTTAGATTTGAATATCTTCCCCAAAGAAGGCAGACTGAGGACGACAACTCATTTCAAGGACACCTCGAAGAACTGTTTACTTTTGTACAACAGCTTTCACCCGAGACATCTGCGGGATAATCTCCCGTATGGTCAGTTCCTGCGCCTTCGCAGGAACTGCACAGAAATTGGAGACTTCAAACTGCAGTCTAAGGATCTGAAGAAGAAGCTGGAAGCCAGAAGGTATCCTGATAAGATCATCGACCAGGCATACAAACGGGCAAAAAACAATTGCCGGGAGAGCCTTCTGGAAGAAAAAATACAGAAAGAGGAGGAGAAGAGACCGATCTGTGTCACCACCTATAATACCTGTTCGAATCAGGTGACCAAGATTATCAACAGGAATTGGAAAATTCTGAATAGCGGTGGGTTGCAAATACCAAAACCGTTGTTCTCTCACAGAAAAGCACAGAGCATAAGGGATGCCTTAGTCCACACCAGACCAAAAGCAAACAGCAATTCTGTACAGAAGAATCCCGACTTTGTACATGGCCATCATCCATGCGGAAACTGTAAAGTATGTTGTCTCACGAAGAAAAGCAATAATCTGACCTTTAGTGATGGAACAACCTGGGAGCAAAGGGGCTTCAGCAACTGCAATAGTACCAATGTGGTCTATCTAATCATATGCCCCTGCGGATTGGAGTATATAGGTATGACGAGCAGGGCAGTGAAAGTCAGGATAGGTGAACACAAGAGCACCATCAAATGCAAGAAGACCAGCACGAAACTCACGAATCACTACCTAGAGATGAACCACAAACCTGGCGAAATATCTTGGACTGTAGTTGAGCTAGTGAACAACGAGAGGTACCTCCTGGAAAAAGAACAGAGATGGGTGTTTCGCATTCAGTCCCATAAAAAGGGACTGAACGATGACATACCCTGGGGACAGCTGTGACCCCTGGTTTTTCTGAAGCCAGTATCCCAACCTGATGTAATCAACATACATGAACTCTGGAACAATGCCTTTCCTTGGGGATAGGTGTGAACCTCATCCATTTATCCTCATGCAATAGATACATAATGAATCTATCTGTCTTTTTGGGTAATCTGCGAGCTGAATCCTGTGACCCTTGGGCTACACCAATCTAGCAGGAATGCAATAACACTGGACCCTGCACAAAAAAAAACCCACCAGCTGAATGACAAATTTGACCCATGATAATCAGAGTGACAACATTTTTGTTTCCTGAAACTGTGATTATTCACTACATCTTATTTTTTATTTTATTATTTTTTTGACCTAGGAACTCCAATTAACAAGCATCAACAATGAGGTGTCCTGTGAATGTGATAATACATTACATTTAGTTTTTTATTTTTCTGTCTGACCTGTGAACATCAAAGAGTAAAACATTTAACAATGAGGCATAGTATTTAATAATGAGGCATAGCCCGAGTATACAATTTGTATTTAGTTGCATTAAGTTAATCCGGGTCCCTCACGCTGGCGACAGAAAGCGAGAAAAGACTATCGGTCATAATCCTCACATTGAGCCGTTTTGCGGCGGCCATCTTGGATTTGCCCATTCCAGTGTTCATTTTGGGCGTTTCTCCGTGTAACAATGAGCATGACGGAAGGCACAATATAACTCCACCGGCAGACGAGCGACTACCTATCCTCGGAGTTCGGACGGGAGGAATGCCAGGCGAATCGCTCGAGCCGGTAACGTAAGTGATAGACTCAGACCCCGAGTCTTTAATAAACGGGTTACTGGGCCATTTCACTGTCAGGAAACGAACGAACCACATCTAACAGTGGGGGCGGCCACTTCTATTTTTCAGTAGACCGCGCTAATCTCCCTCCTCCTGCCAGCTCATGGGGCACTGAGAGAACTACCAAAAAGTATGTATATAACGAGTGTATTTTGTGACCATCTACACTGGTATTATTTCTAGAATAATTATGCTGAGAAAATACGATATACTGTGTCTAGAATATCGATCTAGAAAAAATACGAAATATTGATGTCCTTTTTGATGCTTTTGGGATCGTTTGTATGAATGTGTTGAGCCACTAATGTATGTATGATGGGTTATGAATGAACCACGTCCATTTGGATGGTTCTGGTTAATATGACGTACACTCTGTCCAACAACAAGAGGTGCATTTTGATTAATATATTCAAACCTGCGGTGAAGGTAATTGTACCTAGCATTACGAATTCTACCAAACTGGCTATGGTTGTGAATATCAAAGCGTATCAACGATGCACATTTCATGACCAGCAGTAATGACATGAATATGTCTGTGCTTTCTCCCTCGTTTTCTTCCTTTTCCTTTACAGAGACCAAGGGTCACCGTTTTTTGGCACTTATTTTTTGATGCCTTGCTTCACCCGGGCCAGCTCATGCCCTGAGGCACAAATATCCAGCTTATTTTTGCCGGTATATTTGTAGGACAGTAGGCCTACTTCTTTAGAACTGAGCTATTCACAGTAGGGATCACGATTTGGTCCTGATGAGTAGGCAGCAGGGGACTGCCTATGAAACATGTCGACTTGGTAGTCAGTAATTGCTCTACCTACATCCCCTTTTTAACATTCCCAGCCAGAGACTCCAATAAAGTGTATTTGTTCTACTAGCCAGGGAATTTTTAAATTTTTTTATATTTTTTGCACTCACTAGTTAGATCCCTACACTCCACTTTTCATCACTACACCTACACATAGCTCTGTCACGATTTATAGTGCTCCCGCGTAGTCCGTCTGGTCGCAGCACGCCCCGCCCCGTTATAGGGACGGGAAGACCCCTATGATGAAGCATGACACTAACGGATTTTTTTAGTGTGTGAGGGGTATTTTAAACAAGCACATGTGCTCTCATCTTTCCATCTCTAAGAGAGAGTCTATCACTTCACTCCAATTAAATTTTTGTAAAAATCCTTAAAAATATCTTGCACCTCCACACATTGATAGAATCCTTATGTTTAGATGAACTGTTCAGGAGGGTGATTCTATCTCAACCTCTACGCTTCCCTCTTTTGATTTTTTGTGGTTCTTTGATATTCCCATGGCAGTGCTTGGAAAGCATTACTGCATTGGGAATAAAACAAGGCAGCAAAATAGTTCCAGTACGGCATGGACCTGGACGACCATACAGTGCTGAAACTTTGCAAGGACACAGACAGAGGGGCACATGTTTTTCCCCCCTTAAGGTATCCCCATGGCAGGAGGGCCATGGGGGCACTGCCAGCCTTTTAAATGTTGGCTCCACCATGAAAAGGCTGGCGGCCAGGAACCGGTAATATGCTGAGAAGGACTGCGGCAGTCTCTGCTCAGCATATTGCCTTGTGGCGCTCCTGTGCCACTGCATGGGAACGACTTTGAAAGTCATTATGCAGGGGATGGAGGACAGCCACTGCTGCATCACTACAAGTCTGACCATCGGAAGACTGCCAGACCCGCAATCAGGCCCTTAATGAACATTGCATTTGTCAACATTTGCAGCTGTATCACTAACAGCATCTTAAGAACATGTATATGTGTTATGGTGTAAATACTGCCCAAGGGTCCTACAGCTTACCCCTCCAACTATAAAGCATTGCTACAGGGTGTTTGAATATGTTTTGCAATGTTTAATGTGAGCCTTTGGCCCGTTATTTAACTTTAAGTATGGTTAGTTTTAATAGCTATCCAAATAAAGTATATGTTCTAGAAGCTGATTTTGCTAGTGTAAGTGGCTTTCTTCTCTCTTAATGCCATGAGACTCAAGGAATGAAAAAGAAGAAAAATAATTAAACACAAGACAAAATCCCAAGTATGGCAGAACGAATTTCAGTTGGTATGTTCTTCGGACTCCTGAAGAAAGCAAATGTATTGGCATTGATTTGTGCGAAAACAAAATTCAAAGCACTATGAGGGATGGGAAACAAAGAATGGCAAGCCAAAGGAAATAGAAAAAGGGAGAGGGAATTTATATTAGAAATGATAAACAATTGGCATAAGGAAAAACATTTCTATTTTATTACGCTGGTGAACAGTTGGCTTCAATATTTAAGGGAGTAATTCATTTTAACTGGTGGCATTGGATCGGGGTGTAGATTGTATGCATCCTGGAACAGGAATTGTTTAGGGTATTTCCTAAATTGGCGATAATCCGCCTACTTTCCGACCGCAAATGTTAAGCCATTAAAAAAACATGAACCCACACATTATTTGTTTCAAAATGTCGGTCTTTTGACCCTGAATTGGACGAGTTGAGGTTTGTTGTACATTCCTTATTGATTGATGCAGTGAGACCAGAGCTTAAAGGTAGCTGTGGCAAGATTTGCGACAACCTTTGCATATGATAAATACTATCTTAAACTTGCTCCTGTGTCATATCGAGAGCCAATGGAGATTCACCAGGGCTGGTTAGGAGGGTAGACATTTTTGAGTGAGAGGCTCGCTAACACAATATAAATATAGCATTTTGTTCAGCAACAGACACTATTATTATTTTTAATACAAATTATGGGGATGATGATGGTTTAATACACACCTCAGTGCCATTAATAAAATAAAAAAATCAGTTGCCTACTCAAGGAAAAATCATGTTTTATGGCTGCTGTTCATAGCATTCTGACAACAGAGAAAGACATTGGAGAAACCGGCATATATAATACAGTGTTTTGAAAGTGGATGCTTTTCAACAGTCTGGTACTTTAAAACGTCCTCTAGTCTCCTGACCATTAAGCTTTCCATAACACAGTGACTCAAACTAGTGTGGATGCAATCTAAGCAGTAACTGTGCGGGCCCTATCCAGAGATTACGTGCATGCGTTTAAAGGCTACGTCTGGGAACACTGGGGCATATTATCAAGAAGGGCGTTAATATTATCGCCGCTTTAGCAGCAGGAAACTGCCGCTAAATCGCTGATAATGGGCTTGATAATATGCCCTTGAGAATTCCCATAGAAGCCCAAGTTCACACCAGAACATGGGCTTCTATGCGAATTAACAACGGCATATTATCAAGTCCATTATCGCCGCTTTAGCGTCTGTTTCCTGCCGCTAAAGTGGCGATAATTATAATTCAGTTTCTTGATATAATGCCCCATTATCTTTTATGGCAGTTTGTTCTTCCGGTGCTGTTCCTGGAGCCTGTCGTGTGGGTGTTAATGTTCTGGAAGCTTGTTCCAATTTAGTATGTAAGAATGAGGTAAAGAAAACAAATAGAGAAGAGGTGGAGTAATATGCTATATATACATCAAATACTGAGGAAAATAGAATTAAGAGACTCCTTGTTTCTGAATTACTTTGCACCTCGTTATGTTTCCAAATTGTAAATAGTCTGTGAATCTTGAAGTGAAAATCTGTTAGCTTGTAGCAAATCTTGAATAAAAAAACTCCATATAAGAAGATATCTAACAGTATTCATCTATTTAACTTGTCATTAATCTTAAAGCAGGGTTTTTTTCTATAATTTTAAATCGGAATAAGAGCTCTATTATAAACTATTTCTGAACTAGCGTACCCACAGGACTGAAAAAAAAACCACAACGTGGTTCTAGAAATAAATGCAGTGCACAGGTTTTTCTTCAAGCAATCAATGAATCAATCAGAATTTGTATAGCGCAGCACTGTCCCCCGTAGGGGCATCTGGGGGAGGTGTGTGCAACATCTTCGCTGAAGAGCCAGGCCTTGAGTTGCTTCCTGAAGTCCGCCAGGGAGGGTGCTGTTCGAAGATGGAAGAGTACGTTGTTTCAGTTCTTGGGGGTGATGTAGGCATAGGAGCCGGCCCGCTGCGGATGCTGCTGCGATGGATGTTATGGGTGTGCACATGGGCTAGTGAGGAGGAGTTTATGTGTCCTGCGGGTAGGGTGAAATTCAGTCATTGGTTAATGGAGGCCAGTCCTTTATCATGCAAAGCTTTGTAGGCGTGCGTTAGGCTCTTTAACTGGCATTTCTTCTGGATGGGGAGCCAGTGGAGTTTTCTGAGGTCTTTTGAGGAGTTGGGTGGAGATGCTGGCATAGAGTGTTTTGCCGTAGCTGAGTTGGCTGGTGATGAGGGACTGAGTGACGGACTTTCTGGTGT
Source organism: Lissotriton vulgaris (assembly GCF_964263255.1). Classification (NCBI taxonomy): domain Eukaryota; kingdom Metazoa; phylum Chordata; class Amphibia; order Caudata; family Salamandridae; genus Lissotriton; species Lissotriton vulgaris. The sequence continues at coordinate 1,180,345,961 of NC_141689.1, forward strand.
TGACTGGAATCCATCTGTAATATTCTGTGGAGTGTCCAAAGGGTGTGGAAGCAGGAGGAGGCAACTGTGTTTCATGGTCAGTTAGCTGTCAAGGTTGATGCCTAGTTTGCATGCATGGTCTGTAGGTGTGGGTGTTTGTCTATGTTCTGATGGCCACCAGCTGTGATCCCAAATATTTGTGTTCTTCCTGAAGATAAATGCGTCTGTCATGTTGGAGTTGAGTTTGAGGCAGTTGTCTGCATAATAAATTATGTTGAGGCCATGGGATCTGATTATGTCTGCGAAGGGGGTCATGTAGGTGTTTAATAAGGTGGGGCTGAGTGATGAGCCTTGGAGTATGCTGCATAAGATGTCCTTGGGTTCGGGGTGAAGTGAGGCAGCCTGATCCTTTGTTTGCGTCCTGTGAGGAAAGAGGCAATCCACTTGAGGACATTTTGTTGAATGGCGATGTTGTAGAGTTTGTTGATGAGAATGTGGTGGGAAATGGCATTGAAAGCAGCAGAGAGGTTGAGAGGTATCATGGCACAGTCCCTCTGTGGTCGAGGAGAGTTCTGATGTTATCTCTGCAGATATCAGGGTGTTCTCAATGCTCTGGTTACCATGGAATCCTGATTGGGAGGCACAGAGTAGGTGGTTTTGTTCAAGGTATTCAGTAAGCTGTTTGTTGATGTCCTTCTCAAATATTTTGGCCAGGTAGGGGAGAAGAAAGATTGGTCAATAGTTTTTCAGTTTGCCGGGGTCAGCAGAGAGTTTCTCTAGGAGGGGTCTCTGCGTGTTTCCCTCAATCCGGGAAATCTGTGGTGATGGAGGTCGCTACTCACCTGTGAGGGTCGCAAGGTGCTGGGGAGCGTGGTTCTTGAGGTTCTTCCTGAAAGGGTGCAGAGTGGAGTAATGTCTGATGTTGAGTGGGAGTTTGTTCCAGGTCTTTGCTGAGATGTAGGAGTAGGCTGTTCAAGCAGTTCTGGCTCTGCATATGCGTGGAGTTTTGGCGAGGGGGAGGTCAGCAGAGTGGCGGTTTCTTTTGAGTGCGTGCAAGGAAACTCTTTCATTGAGTTATTGGGGTCCAGTGTTGTGGATGCATGAGTGAGTAGCTTGAAGGTTACTCTCTTCCTAATGGAGAGCCAGTGAAGGTGTGGAGGGTGCTGGGTGATGTGTTCATATCGTGGGATACCGAGGATGAGTCTGGGGGCCGTGTTCTGGATGATCTGGAGTTTTCGGAGCAGGTATTTGTTGATTTCGGCGTAGAGGGCGTTTCCGTAGTCCAGTCTGTTTGTAATGACTGAGTGGGTGACGGTCTTTCTGGACTCGGTGGGGACCCACTTGAAGGTATTACAATCATTCAATCAGGCTGTTTTGAAGTGCGGTTTGGACCAGCGACTGGAGCAAGGTTGCGCAGTTTGTAGGCTTTTTAACAGACTGGAGTTAAACTGAAGTAGAACGATTGCTACCACAATGGATGCTAATATTGTAGAGCATTGTAGAGCAACCTATCTGGTGAAAAAGTTCAGGTCATTCCCACTTATAAAGTCCTTGGAAGTATATGTATATTGCATTTAAATCAATTAAATTTAATTTAATTTACCACTGATGACCTGGTATAGATCCTAGTCAAAAGTTACAATAGCATATATTTGTAGATTTACATACAGCAGGGGAGCGCAGACATCTGATAAAGAATGCAAGATGTAGAAACATGTCTAGATGGATTTATTACACATTTTACTGTTACCTAGCGTTTAAAATATTAGTAGTTTGCATTGCATGTGGTAGCCTTTCAATCATATAGACTAGTAAAGCCACTCTTTGGTGACTGTTGGATGTCCAAGTAAAAGTAGAATAGAGTGGCTTGGATATGTTTCAGTCCTCTGTGCCCTCAGCTTTGGCTGCTACAAGCTTTCAAAAAACTCCTATTATTTTTATTTTTAGATCCTAGCAGACAGCATTAGTAGTCTAAAGCCAAAGCATTATAATCAATTCTAGAGCACAAACTTAGGGACCAATTAGGATGTCGGACAGATGACAAGCCGTCGTTGGTGTTCCGGCCGAAAGCCAGGTCAGCAGTTTCACTGCTGCATTATGATGAGGTCAATTGGAGGGACCGATCGCCACCTCCGACAGGCTCAATTAGCCTATCAGGGTGTCAGTCGGAACATAATTCCAACAACGGAGGCGGTGCCTGGTGAGGATTATGATGTCCCTTACCCTCTGCCTTTACATCCAGCCCAACCGCCATGGGAGGGTAGATGGAAAGAGCCTTTGGGGTCCTTAGCAGAGCCCCGTCCTCCATGGGTCTCTGCTATGGGGCCCAGGGGCGCACATGTGGTGCCCCCCAACCATTCATACACCACATGGTGCCTGTCACACAGTGCATGGATGTTTGCAACATTTTTCCATTGGAGCTTATGCTGCACTCCTTTTCCGGGCTGCAGCACAAGCTGCAATGGAAAAAGGCAGTTTTCAACCGCCTACACGGCAGTTGCATCATAATTTGGCAGGTCGACTACATGTTGGAGGTTCAATTTCCACAGCTATGGCAGTTGGATGCTCATCCGACTGCCATCGTAATCAGCCCTTAAAGTGGGTTTTCGTACTTCACCTAGGTCAAGAACAGATGATTATACTGTGTTTTTCTATTCTCTATATCTGATTTGTTGGCATTCCTCATTATTCCTGTGTATGAACCACCCCTGGAGCACTTGAGGCTCATCCTTATTTTTCATTGGTTCAGTGTCCTGCTGCTGAGGTCAGGGATGTATGTTTATTTAAAATAAATCATTTGTGACTAAGCACTCAGGGGAGAGATTCTCCTGTTGCCATCTCTTATTCTGCATCACTTTTGCGCCACTGGTGCGTCACTTTTTGTGACCCACCAGTGGCGTGAAACATGCGCCATGTTGCGCCATATTTACAAAGTGCCTCATCTAGGTAGAGGTGTCACTTCATAAACCACTGAGCTCCATTATACCTGCACCAGGTATAGTGTATGCAGGGTGGGTGTACCCCCGCAAGAAAGGGTCATAGTGGCACAGCGAAATCTATGAGATTTCGCTGCGCCACTTCTAGGACTCCAATGTGTCAAAACCTCACACCTTCCTCATGGCAGGCGTAAGGGTTATGCAGGCCCTTTCACATGGAGCTTGCCCCATGTGAAAGGAACATTGCTGGAGTTGCGTCAGACTTCCGACACAACTTCAGCAATGTGCCACTTTTTGCACTGACGTATCTGTCCTTCCTTGCGACATGATGTGTAATATTGTAAATATGACGCATCATTGGTGTCGCAAGGAGGGTGCCCTGAGAAGTCGCGCATCTCTGCTTTCACGCAGCGATGCACGACTTCTCGTAAATGAGGCCCAATGTTTCTTTAGTGTTCCATCTTCCTCTGTTCCACCCAACTGTGTTGGTATTCTTCGTAATCCTCCATCACTGTCCCCTGACATGGACACTTCTGCAGCTTTGTATCTTTCTCTCTCCTTCTCTCATCACCCACATTCAGCATGCCACGCTCTGCTTCTATGAGCCTTGCTAAACTATTGGTAACATTGAGTCAGCACTGGAAGCACCGATAGAAGTGATCTTCATCTTGAAATTGTACTTCCTGTGCTTTCAAGATGACCTTCACTTTGAATTTAGTTGCCATGTGGTGGCCATCGTGTAATAGTATAAAAAAAATAACTTTCAGCAATCTTTGTTTTTTTAATACTTACAAGAAGGGATCCACACTACATGTACATGCAACATGGTGGCTATCTTTAAGTAATAGAAAATAATGTTGAAAGACGAATGCACCATTTAACAAGAACTGTGAAAAGTGGCATATAATAAGCATTGCCAAATGCAGACATATTGGCTTTGCCAGTCTTTGTTTGTAATGTCTTCGTCATAAAATCAATAACAAAAACAGAAAAATAAGGCTGTAAAAAGTTGAATATTAGTTGCAAATGATATGAGTCTTTCTTCGGTAATAAGCCTTTTTTTTTTACTATAAACCAAGTCCCATTATAGCACTTAACTAGCCTGTGGGTGAAATTCTGCTCCATTGACAGAGTTTGCAGAGTTTTTCTCACTCAGTGAACAGCAGAGTTTTTTTCCTTGCTTTCACTTACCAATGTTAAGTTGGGGAGCTTGAGAGTGGAAAATCTTACTGCGGACCACTTCCTGCCGAGATTTGTCAAACGCGGGAGGTTGCGTATGACCGCTACCACTTGCATTGAGAAAACTTACATTTGTATTGAGAAAGCTGGCGCTCAAGTAGAACTTCTACTCAAGCGGCAGAAAGAAGCAGTGCCCTCTTGTGTTGAGTATGGTGCAGTTCAGCACAGAACAAACACCTGTTGCTAAAAATCAGCAAGAGTGACTTGACCTAATGCACTCATCCGCTTGTGGAACTCTGCGCAGCACAGGTGAATTTTTTGTTTGCTTCGTGGTGTTGTGTTCTTATCTAGGACTCTAATTCGATATTCCCGATTTTTGCCCTTGTGAGGTTATAATCAATAATGTCCTGACAACGGCATAAGAATCAGATTCATATTCAGTAATAGCCCATACAATCCAAAGCACAGCACGGCTACTCCCATCGACTCCTAGAAAGCAGAACGCGTTCTTTAAACAAACCAAGCCTTCAGCAGCTCGGGAACCCCCCCCCCCCTGCTTTTGTTTTGATTTGAACAAGAACTCCTGAAGTCCTGCAAGAACTGTTAGTTCTTGGTGATGTCTTATGTCCAACCTTACGTCAAACCCGGCACCTTTCAGGTATAAAATACCAACAGTTGCCTTAAGCAAACACACGGTGGTTTGGAGCAGAGCGGCCATCTATTTGCCTGAGAGCCCAACTGATGCGAGTGCCCGCGGAAGCCGCCCCTCCTGTTTTACGCACTGAGAGAGACGCTGTCTTTTTCTCCAGCCGAGAAAATCCAGCTCCGGTTTTTCCAGCCTACCCGTGCGGGTTGCTGGGATATCGAGTCTTGAGGAAAGAGATACCAGACCTTCCACATTCTATTACCAAGGTACGGAGCTGACTAAACCCTTAGAAGAATTCTTGATGCAGATTCTTGGCAAAATTATCTTAACCAACTTAACTTAACATCGCTACTTACTTGTCCCTTCCCGAGTATTAAGCTTAGGTCAGGTACACCGGGGTAGGCTCAGTTAGAAGCACCAGTTGAGCATTTTAGTCAATGTATTTGTGTATGTATATATTTTATCCATTTTAAAGTACCATATGGCTAAGAAACCGTATCAATGCTTTTACAGTATTATTTCATAATACTATTTTAACTGTATGCACTTTAATTTACTCTAAGTATTGCAATTGTGGCAATTCACTTCTCTTGTATGAGAAAGAAGACTGCTCATTAAATAACACCTTTTTATTGAAAACTCCCGCTTCTGTATTTCTCTGCACTCTGGTGAAACTAAGTATGCACTACTGACTGAGTGAAATATCTGTCTATTGTTTTCACACAACTCTAGAGATATACTCTTATTCTGAGGGAGCAAAGTTGTCATGTTTATGCGGTTGTCGGAAACTGAATCCCTTCTTGTCTGAGCCAGGGAAGGTTATCCATCCCTCTTCATTCAAGAAAGTTTCCAGTGACCTCTGAGCTAACTGGCGCAAACCTAAATTAAGTTTAGCATAGTCAGTAGAGACCTAGATGACCTCAGTCCTATGTCTACACTGCTGTTTATGTTATTTCGATGTGCAGAGCCTATTGGGAAAATAGGAACTACACTACAGTGGAGTTCAGCAAACTCCGCCCAAGCCTACACTTAACTCTCCCAGGTTAGGGAAGCAGAGCATTCCTAGGCCTACTGAAGGGATGTGGAATGGGCTGCTAACCCTAGCTTGCTGGTATAACACATTACCCAATACATCATTGTACAGTCAGCGCTTTTTCTTATCTTGTATTTTGATAAGGAGAATTATTTTTATTGCACACGCTATTAAAATACTACTCATTAAATTGGAGGAGTGGTCTCGCCGAGCAGCATGATGGCCGTTCTGTGGGGAAGCTCTGCTGGTCAAGACAAGATCCTGTATGATCCCATCCTTGCAGAGCACCTACGGTGACATCAACGCCGGGAATCAACACCCTGATGGCAAGCGGAGCAGTTTGATACCACCTTGAGGGTGTTGGGTGCACTCTGAAACAAGATAGCTGAATGCCGAGCTCGACCCAGCCACACGCATGGAGGGTTGTGCCCCGCGTGGGTGAACATATTGCTATGAGTCTGTGCCACAATCTATGGGGGCCATTCTGAAGCTGAGGTGCCGGTCTGGTGACACTACTGACCCACCTGCGGAGTGAAATGGGCGAAGTGGCGATGTGTCGCAGAAGACAACGTGCTCTCAGTTCTTACGGACGGAGCAGCTGCCATCTGAAGTTGCGGCAACAAAACATCAAGAAAGCCCTACACCTCAGCAGAGATCATCTCCGGGAGGTAAAACGAGCTGGGAGGTGAGCAGTCAGCAGCATCTGGCACCGGCTGGAGGGAGCAGCCCACTGTGTGGACTCCAGCGCTGGAGAGAGGTTATGTGGGGAGCCCAGAGGGAGTGGGTACCATCCTGATTTGCCCTGTGCCCTTGGGCTGGAGTGGGCCACCCTTCTTGGTGTGCCCCTCGTGATATGCACGGAGAGGAAGACTGATGCGCTGCTCACCCCCATCTGAAGTGCAGTGGTTTAGGGCATCGTACAAGCATGTGGTGCCCGCGGGACTCATGCAATATTACTCCATTGTGCCCTAAGAGCAGAGGAGGGCGGATTGCTAATGGCCTAAGGTACTGTTCACGAGCGTGATCTAATACAATTGCGGGCACCCAGGGAAGGAATATAGATTGAGCATGCTCCTCCTTCAGTTAACCTAGGCGCTCAAAGGCTAGGAGGTGGGCAGCGGTACAGACACTGGACACTTGCACTATAACAGAGCCGAGACCTGTAATTTTTAATGTACTCCTTTCTGTGCCAAAACACCAACGGATTGGCTGCACATAGTCAGAAATAGAATCATAAATAGGGGCCCTTAGCTCCAATTGAGGGAGTTACCAAGTATAGAGGTGTCCGATCGTCCTGAGCTAAGCGTCCGGAGGGTAATTGAGCGAGTTTAAAAGTTTATTGGCAGCACTGCTTTGGAACTGTGGAAAAGCGCAGGGATGGGGAAGACAGACACCAATAAGACTAAGCTGTCCTTTGATAACAAATGACAAACACGTCAAACAGACTTTGGAACTCAAGGGGACAGAGACAACCCTCCTTCAGGGCATGCTGAAGACTGTGAAGAAGACCTGTGCTCCCCTGCTGGAAATGAGTTCCAGCCTTAAGACAATAGGCACAAAACTTGATGTACTTACCTCACAACTAGATCAGTTAAAGAAACGCGTTGACACGCATGAAACCAGAGTGTACCAATTGGAGAACCGCTCATCAGACGCACACGATTTCAAGTAGAGGCCAAAGAACAATTGTTGCAAGTGGACAATGTTCTGACTCTGATCAGAGCAGAAAATGTCGACTTAGAAGCCAGGTCCAGGCGTAACAATGTCTGCATACTTGGAATTCTATTACTGAAATGGACACATATGTGGAGGAGTTACTGTTGGAGTTATTTGGGGCTGACAGTGCATCGCCCTCTGAGCCCTAGACCACTTGGAGGTGCCACTCCATGTCTGATTCTGGCCTGTCTGTTGAACTACCGTGACCGGGATGTGGTGCTCCTCCTGGCCAGGGAGCGGGGGTCCATACAGTACAAGGGCTACACTATCTCCTTTTTCCAGACTTCATCCTGACGGTCCAGGTGGAAAGATGTAGCCGAGTGGATGACGACCAGCCGCCTGAAACTGAACTCAGACAAGACGGAGGTCCTCATCCTGGGCTCCTCGCCCTCCGCCTGGGACGACTCCTGGTGGCCCCCCGCCCTGGGCACCGCACCCAAACCGACGGACCACGCACGCAACCTGGGTTTCATCCTGGACTCCTCCCTCTCCATGACCAGGCAAGTCAACGCCGTCTCCTCGTCGTGCTTCAACATCCTACACATGCTACGGAAGATCTTCTGGTGCATCCCCACCGAGACCAGGAAGACCGTCACCCAGGCCCTCGTCACCAGCCGACTGGACTACGGCAACGCCCTCTACGCCGGTACCACCGCCAAGCTCCAGAAGAGACTCCAGCGGATCCAGAACGCCTCAGCCAGACTCATCCTCGACATCCCACGAAACAGCCACATCTCCGGACATCTGAGAGACCTGCATTGGCTCCCCGTCAACAAAAGAATCACCTTCCGTCTCCTCACCCACGCACACAAAGCCCTACACGATCAAGGCCCGAGCTACCTCAACAACCGAATCAACTTCTACGCTCCCAAACGCCACCTCCGATCAACCAGCCACGCCCTCGCTGCCGTCCCACGCATCTGAAGAGCGACAACAGGAGGAAGGTCCTTCTCCTACCTGGCCGCCAAGACCTGGAACTCCCTCCCGACCGACCTGCGCCTGACCCAAGACCACCTCTCCTTCAGGAAGAAGCTGAAGACCTGGCTGTTCGAGCAGTAACGGCACCCCCCCCCAAGCGCCTTGAGACCCTACGGGTAAGTAGTGCGCTCTATAAATGTCTTTGATTGATTGATTGATTGGCAAGGCGCAAATTTGTCCCGGTTTAGTGGCTGCTGCAACAGGCAGAGATCTCCTACGTGTTATTATACCCCACAAAACTAAAGGTCACTCACGACGGCACCCCTCATTTCTTCACTGACGCCAAGTCAGCAATGAAATTTGCAAAACACGTAGGGGGAAGAGGCGCACTACTGGCGCCAAAGAACGGATAATCCCTGAGAAGGATCTTAGTGACAATGACTAAATATTGTTATTGTGTAAGTGTGGTACCCTGTTACCAACGTTTCTGGTACTACGTACACATAGGTGTTGTGTCATGACTCACCTGGCTACTGGCTGGACCAGCATTGTATAGATAGAGTATGTCAGGGTTGTGGTCCATAGAGGTTACGCGCTAATAGCAGGTGAACTATATTTCTCTCAGCCATTTTGCCTTCGGGCAGGGCTGTACACTGGTGATTCTAGATCCCGTGGGAGAGCTCCCATGTTCTACTACAAGGTCTCGACCTGGGACACGCTGTTGCTTATGTTTTGTGAGGGTGGGGTTAATACACAACCTATTTGGGGGGTTGGTATGGGTGGGGGCAAGATGAGGTTGTTACAGTTGGTAAGTTAGATGGGTAAGCGATATACACCTCTATACACAATTCTGGGACACGCTGTTGTTTATGTTTTGTGAGGGTGGGGTTAATACACAACCTATTTGGGGGGTTGGTGTGGGTGGGGGCAGGATGAGGTTGTTACAGTTGGTAAGTTAGATGGGTAAGCGATATACACCTCTATACACAATGCTACTTTGATCACATGCAAGACGACCATAGTAGAGAACAGTTGGACAGGCCGGATCCCCAAACATAAGCACAGGAAACGCATCTGGCGTAAATGCAGCATTGGCAGGCAGGACTATGCAATGTTGATATGGCCACTGGGAGGACATGACCACTGTTCATTTTTTAACTTGGAATGCCCGCGGCTGAATGACTATAGGAAGACTGGACTGGTCCATGCCTATCTAAATCAAAATCACATAGATATTTGTATGATACAGGAAACCCATCTAAGCAGCACGTCGCATGCAAAATTATATCACAAGCACAAATTATACAAGAGGCGCAGCAATATTGATCCGGCAAGGGCTAAATTGTAAAACGTTAGAGTCACAAATAGCTCCCGATGGCAGATTTGTGATACTCTGTGGGTTATAGTGAAAATTACGCTAGCAGCCATCTATGGTCCAAATACTGACTGTCCGGAGTTCTTTCGTAATGTTTGGGTCAAGATTCAGCTTACAGGATGTGACACGATAATATGGGGTGGGGTTTTTAACGTTGTACTGAATGATACACTGGATAGGAAAGGCACATCTTGCACTCTGCACCCCAGCGCTAGCGCTGTCCTGAATACACTGTTACATGATGGAGGATTGACAGACATTTGGAGGACTAGACAGCCAATGCTACTTAAGGGTACGTGTGCATCAGCGCACCATGGGGCGTGGTCACGGCTAGACTTCTGACTGGTTTCGCATGACATCGCTGCTTGACCTCTGATTGCACATACTACCCCAGAGCGTTGCCTGTTCACGCTCCTTGCCTGCTGCAGGTGACAATCGCTACGACCACCGTGCACAACTTCATATATATCCAAAATCAATAGCAGCAATTCCACTGTGATATTAGGCCAGTGTGAGGTTCTTGAGGAATTTGCAAAATATTACACCGAATTATACACTGCCACGCACCGCGGGGAGCCGGAGGGGCTTCTGTAATTACTTGAGTCCATAGAGCTGCCATGGCTGAGCAGGGTCCATAGGGAATATCTAGACGTGCCATTCACTATGCATGATATACTTCAGGTGATAGGCAGTCTACCTGCAGCCAAGGCTCCTAGCTTCGATGTGTTAACCACTGAATTCCATAAGGCCTACAGTGGATTTACTAGCGCCTCACCCACTAGCGTTATTCCAGAATGCGCAAAAATTGACGCGAAGTTACCGCCCAACAGGCTGCAGTCCTTGCTCCCTATGATCGCTTGACCCGATCAATCCGGGTTTATTCCCGGGAGATCCACAGCCCATAATCTTCGATGTCACAAAAGCTTTCAATGCGCTAGAATGGCCCTATTTGTTCACTGTACTGGGGAGGATAGGACAACTTCATAGCTCTGATCCAACTATTGTACACAAAACCATCGGTGAGACTGCACATGAACTGTATGATCTCAAATCTCTTTGCTATATCTCGGGGAATGCAACAGGGTTGCCTCCTATCCCCACTACTGTTTGTCATAGCAATGGAACCGATAGCTTCCAGTATCCAGCAACATCATACTGCTAGAGGGCTGGAGTTCAGCTCTAGGGGGCTATTGATTTTGTTATATGCAGACAATATGACTCTGTATATAAATGACCCGAAAGTCAACCTTGCGCCACTACTTAGAGAGCTCACAAAATTAGATGGCCGGGCCTCTCAGGCATATTTGTAAACTGGTCCAAATCGACTCTGTTTCATCTCACGTTGGCAACTAAGCCCTTTGATCAGGAATTCCAGCTGAAATGGGCATCTGGCCCGGTAAAGTATTTAAGTATTTGTTTGAGCCAAGATGTTCAAGAACTTTGGACTCTGAATTACGGCTGTGCTGTAGCCTGGTTGGAAGGGAAGGTAGGGCTGTGGGCCAAGCTACCGCTCTCTCTTGCTGGCAGAATAGCCATAGCAAAGACGGTCGTATTGCCCAAGTTTCTGTATTTATTTTTTAATGTTCCACTTCCGTTGACTCAGGAGTTTTTTAAAACCCTTCGATCTCTCATGATTTCCTTGGTCTCGGCGGAGAAGCAAGCACATGTTACCTGGGAGATACTCACTTTTCCCCTAGCGCAGGGGGGGCTAGGGGCTGCGTGCAGGGCATGCTGCTATATGCATATTGTGCACAAGTGCAGTTTTTGCACTTCTGGTTGCATCCTGTCCCTTTCCAGCCCCACGTGGCTGTTGAGGCGGACAGAGCAGCCCTTGTTCCTCTTCATGTAGCCAGTTATAAAAAATACAGCAGGCCTAGGGATGAAGTAGACACTGTGGAGACGCTGCGGTGGATCAGCGATAGGCTATGCACTAAGGCTGGCTTGGAGATTCTCTACACTCTGTACGACCCTTTGCCTTACAATCCTCAACTCCCAGCCATGGCTGATGCTGGAAACTTGATATTGGTGAAATAAATGGGGCTCAAAACATTCGCAGACCTATACCCAGAAGATGAGTTGTGCATTCCACCAGATTTTGATACAGATAGTCCGAAGATTTTTTCGGCACTTTTGTTCTACTTCAAGATCAGAGCCACATGTAGGCAAACACACTCCTCCTTTCCAAAACCCAGTGAACAGCTACCAGTGCTAGTACAGTTGATAAACACGATTAGCTCCAGCAGACTTATAACACAGCTATATTGTTCTATGCAGATGAGAGAGCGCAATTTGAATGAAAAGTATATCCGTACCATATTTACAAGCCTATCGCATAAAGTTAGAAGTTGTAACGTGAAATAGCACTTGTAGCGTAAAGTTAGCCGATGTAACTTAAGTAATAGGAAATGTATCTGTATTCACTTTAGAATAGGCATTAGAAAGACCGTATATATAGTGGTCTAATATAGAAATGTGAAAATGCTTAAACGTGCTAAACTGAATATACGTATGTAATCATTAGACGGAGAAAGCGGTGAGATGTAAAGTAAAGAAATGTGCAGACTATATAGCACTGTGTAAGAAACGAGAGTATAACGTTGTATTTTATGTAACAAGGATTCGATTATAATGAATAAGTTACTAAATCGATTATATATATATGTGTGTTAAAAGTCATACAGTGTAGAAGAGTTTGTAGGAGTTTTAGCATGATGTGATCATATGTGATTTTAAGCTAACGGACCAAGGGTTCGCAAGAGTGTAGTCCACTGCATATAATTTAGTGGCCTCACAGGAAGAGGGGGATAGCTTTGATCTGTACGTGCGAGCCAAGAGTCAAAGGTCTTGTTAAATTTAAAGTGACAATGCTGGACGAAGTTTATGGCTTAAGTGAGATAAGGGACGCTTGGAATTTGGGGTCTTGTTTAGAAGTGACTGTTCGCAGGACCAAAAGAGGTTACGATCACAACCGTAATGAATAGAGCTCTGTTGAGGTGATAGACTTTGCTCTGAAAGTGTCAACTGGAATGTCATGAGGTTACCAGCACGATGATGAAGATGGCGCCTAAGAAGCAAGGTCAACTTAACAGACGACGCGAGGAGATGAAGCTATGGAAAAACCCAGAAGCGGGACTACGTGAAATGTGTACGTGGTGGGCGTCAAAGGGGCGTTCCACCCATACTGTGATTTTGTATTTAGGGACAGCACCCCGGGGAGAAAGAGTCAGAGAAGAGCAGATGGCCTGAGCGCAGAACAGAAGATCAGAGAGCAGAGCGCAAGGGAGCAGTAGGCCGAGGACCCTTAGAGAGCGGATGGGTAGGCAGAAAGGGTACTGCTTCTCGACATAGAATTCCATCAGAGACTAAGAAGGTTTGAACTTCTTTGGAAGACAAACTGCTGACACCTTTTTAGGTAAAGAACTTGCGAAGTAGGGATGTCACTTAGCATAGAGTAGGGACAGATTTAACTTGTTTTTCTTTTTGTAGATGACGCAACAGATCCATTTTGTGTCTATGCTATTCAATTTGTTGATTCTGGAATTGGTTTTAATTGTATTCTTTTGTAGACTAAGATTCTTTAGGGAATTTATGTTCCTTTTAGTTCCTGTATACTTGTTGAATCTTATCTTGAGAGGATTGTATATGCAATTAACTCTGATTTTATATTAAACTTTTTAAACTTTATCAGTCGTAAGTGGTTCTTCAGAGTTGCGTCAGTCTATGGGGTTGATTTAACCTATGTGGGTTTGCCTTTTACTCAATGACAGTCAATAATCGAGCCAAAATTGGAAGAATGAGACAGGTATCTAGGTAGTCAGAAAAGATATCAAAATCTCATTCCCCGCAGTTGGTAGCAGAGAAAGATGGTTGGCTTCTTGAGGAAGGCAACCTAGGTCAGGTCTAGATTACCCCAAGGTCCCTAGTCATCGACGACCAGAAGAAGAATCCCTGCCGAAGAAGGTGCTGACGGTGCGAGAGAGAAAAGCAGCAGAGTCGGTCGAGAGTGAGTATAAGGGTCATGCGTTGCCAGATTGCGGTGTTTTGTGTTGTACCTGTGTTGTAATGTCAAGCGGAGTTGAATGCCTGTAGTGTGATTGTGGGAAGGTTGTGAGCGCGCGCAACCGGATAAAATCTTAAGTCCAAGGAAGGGCTTCAGTGGTTCGGGTGTATCGAACACCCAGAGTAATTGTCTACCATTGTAAAGGGGGTCATGAGGTACCATTGATCGCCCGCAGGACCGTGATAGGGGGAATGTCTGAGTGAGTGTATGAGTAACGGACGCTGGTCGGACGTTTACTGTGTGTAAGTAACCTATCAGATAAGGCGAGCGTCTGAACGTGAGAGGAAAGACGTCTCATCAGTTGAGGTGACAATTACAGTTAGACTGTGGACGTACAGTCAAGAAAAGTGATCGCTTGGTCGGAAGTAGTCATTTTTCGGCGTATGAATGAAAACGCATGCAAGACCGTGAGACGAGCTGAGAAAGGAGGGGAACTGCTGCAGAGGGGACGAGTGACGTCAGCGTAGAGCCGCGCTGGGATTGGCCGGTCAGCGTAGAGTCGCGCTGGGATAGGCTGGTCAGCGAGAGCTGCGCAGGGATTGGTTGTTTGTCATCGGGAAGTAAATAAGGAAGAGAAATAAGGAAAATCGTAGATTCTTGAAAATGAAGTGTTTTAAACGTTTAAGGGCGATCTTTAAGAGAGATAGAGGAAGCTCGTATGCAGGGGAAGAAGCCCCACCAGAAGGCACACCAGCTTATTATATGGCTGTGAATGTAGGGTTACACTCAATACTATAGATCTCTGAGTGGAGTAAGCTAACAGAAGGTAATGAGGAACTGACGTTCCCGAGATACGGGACGTTTAGGTTAGAAGCATTGAATCAACTGAAAGCGGTAATGCTAGCAACGAGACCTCTACCGAGGCCAACACAGTTCGAAGCCCTTAGTGCTTGGTTCAGGGCGGCACACGACAAGAGCTTGAATAGACGCCAAGAAAGAGTGAGACGATCGGTAAAAGCAGTGCAGGATGCTAAATGGGATGATGAAGCTAAAAAGTGGAGGGTGCAAAAAATAGAAGCAGACAAATTGTACCCAATGCTAGAGGCTACGGGAGGAAAAAAGCCTCTAGAAGAAGATGAGGACAGCGAGTCGGATGATGGTCTGATAGAGAGGCTATTAATGGACAGACCACCTCCGTACAACAGAGAAGCCGAAAGTCCCGAACTACAGCAAGGGGACGGGGCTAGGTGGGGGGAATATAAACCGCTCCCAGTAACAGAGTGGGATCCCAAGAAAGGTGAGGAAGTACCTCAATCTAGTCCCGTACAGAGAGTAGTAGGAAGATTCGTGGTCCAGAAGGTGCCAGAAACGGAGTGCGCAAGGTCGTATCAACTGCCAGATGCTCTACAAGTACCTGTTACCATAGGTCCTATAGTGTCAATCTACAACCCGGAGGGAGCCCAGCAGGAGGAACAGGCACGGTGGGACAGGGAAAGGGCAGAGATGGAAAGTAGGAATAATACGATCAATTCCCAAAGGCAGTTGCTAGGACCAAGGAGTCGGAGTACCCCATTGGATCCAGTTAAGCATGGGCGGAAAATCCGTTTCGCTCGCGGATTTTGCGGATTTTCGGGAAATTCGCAATCCGCGAGATTCGCGAATCTCCCGCAAAATCCGCAAATCCGCGAGCAGCGGATTTTGCTCGCACTGCTCGCACTGTTCGCGTGAGTTCGCGGCTTCCCAGTACAACTTCGCGCCCGCGAATAAGTGCTAAATTGCAGAAATACGATCTTAGCAAAACTGAAACTACTTACCAGGTTCAAAAGTTCAGGCTCATCATTAGTAGCCATTTCCTGTAGTGCTTCCTGAGGGGCCCCTCCAGAGTTCAGTTGCCAGTTGCAACTATTATGTGACCCTGCTCTGAACCTCAGAATAGTTACACATATGCCACAAAGGTCCTGAATTACAGCTAAGGGAGACAAGCAGGAGCCAGGCTGGAAGTTAAAATCCATTAATCAGCCCCTAATTCATTATTGTCAGTTGGGGCAGGGCAGGTGTTGTAACTAATTTTGCAACAATGAAAGCACTTAGCAAGTGCAAAAGATCACTAATCAAGAAGCACTAAGGAAGCAGGTGCCAGCTAAAAAAATATTCTGTGACACATTAATCAGCCCCAAATTAATTCAGGTCACTTGAGGCAGGGAAGGTGTGCTTTGCTTTGCCGAAAATAATGTACACTGGACAACCAGAGGGTGTGGTGATGAAACAGAGGGTGGCATGGGTGGGCCAGAGGGTGGCATGAGTAGTCAGAGAGTGGCAGTGGTGACAGAGAGTGGCAGTGATGAAGAAGAGTGTCCCAAACAGGCTGGACACGTAGAAACAACAAGTTCGCAAAACTTGCGACCCGACAGGTAAGTTCGCAAATTGCGAAATTGTAAAAACCCTCGCGATCTGGCAGAAACACGGGCGAACACAAAAAAAAAAAAATCCGCAAATTCGCGGGAATTCGCGGATTTTGCGGATTGCGAGTTCGCAAATCCGCAAAATTCGCGAACGCGAGATTCACAAAATTCGCCCATGCTTAGATCCAGTAACGGGTCCCTGGATAGAACAGGGGGGTCAGAGAGGACAGATGGATCTGAGGGGACCGAAACCGAAAACCTTTAAGGAATTAAGGGAGTATTTGAAAGAATGGGATGCTGCAGAAGAAACTCAGAATAAAAGAATAGAAACAGAAGCAGAATGGAGAGATCAGGATAACAGGATCCTCTCTCACTGCGGAGCTGGCGAAAGCAGCCCGGAGTGGGAGGGAGGGAGTCAAGGAAGCAAAGGAGATACTTGCCATACCATCGGTGGCAATAGACAAATGTGTGAGGACAAGAGTACAGGATGTGGGGGGATGCCTCGCCCCATCCTTAGTGAGGGAGAACGAAAGACACAGGAGTACCGAAATAGTTTCAGGTGCACTCACCATGCCCCAGACGAGAACGTGCGACATTGGAGTCACGAGAATATGGAGAGTCGCGAAGGGTCTCGCCATGCATCCGGTGATCACGGACGGGATCGCGGGAACATGGAGGGCCGTGAAGGACCTTTCCGTTTATTGAGTGACACCAGACAGCAAGGGAATAGCAGTGATTCAGAACAGAACGGAGGATCCTATCTCGCATCTAGAGAGACCGAGCTAAAAAGACAGAATGCAGTGATGGGGAATAGAACATTGTTCCACCATACCCCTAGGGAAGATGGAAAAGCTTGGGACCTAGAGAGGTGGGAACAAAGAGAAGCAAGGAGGACTCCTCATAACTCACCTGTGCCCAGACGTAGGACTCGTAGTGGGGATGAGAGGGATGTAAACGAACCACCTAGGAGTGAGGTACTGAGAGCTGAGATAAAAGCAAAACGGCTCGATGTAACCAGTTTGAAGTCAGATTTGGATGAAATAATAGACGGCACATTGCCAATGGAAAGGATCGATCTGTATGAACAGGATGAAATACTGTTTATATCTAAGGATGTTACTCGGAAAGCGAGGCCAGTTCATGAAAAATTATCTGAGTTGGCAGATAGGTATATGATAGACTTATCACGAACTAAAGCTTTACAGGGTAACCATAGGTTAAACTGCACGGATCAGGATCTAGATGAGCGTAGGACGATTGGGCTGAAAGTACACATAAAGGAACTGATCTTGAGTATCAGATTGTGGAGGAATTTGGATAAATGGGAGGAAAGATGGTCCAAGAGGGGATCTGTCAGAAGGAGTACACTTGCGGGGTCCCCGGAAGGAGGGCTAATGCGAATGGAAGCTTTTCCTTTGCGAGAGATCGCGAACGGAAACTACGTGCATGTGCCCTGGAGTAGGGGGGATCTAGCGGCATTTACAAATTCTTTCCCAAAGTTAAGGGAGAACCCCGTTGAGTGGTACAAACAGGTAGAGAGGTTCGTGAAGATCTCTAAGGTGCTGTGGGTCGACTTGAACACCCTGTTTGATATTGTAGTACCCGGAGATTTGTGGACGGCATGTAAGCTCAGTGTCGAATGGCCCATTTGTGAACCAGATAGGGATGCCCGGACGAATGGTCCATCAGAGAGAGTCATGGAAAAGTATGAGAGGGTAATGGCATGGTTAAAAGAGAAGGTGCCGTTGCAGGACATAGACTGGGTTAAGATAGATCGAACAACTCAGGAACCTAAAGAGACCGTTCACGAGTTCTATGAGAGGTTGCTGAAAGCATTCAAACAGTACAGTGGATTGGACGTGATGGATCCTAAAGACATAGGACAGTTTGTGTCGAAGTTCGTCCTGGGATTGAGATCAGACATAAGCTTAATGATTCAACAGCATTTGATTTGTTGGCAAAACAAACCTTTAGATGAGATTCTGAGGTATGCGAGGTACTGTAGCGATGAAATAGATTCGAAAGCAAAGAAACTTAAGGAGAAGCTGATGTTGGTGCAGATGCAGTCAGCTGGAAAGAGTGGACAGCGGCAACAGGGAACAGGAACCCTAGGGAAGAAACAGAATAATCAAAGCAGAGATGAGGAAGAAAAACCGAGACCTAGGGTAGATATCGCGACACTGAAAAGGACAACGAGGTGCCATCAGTGTAACGAGGTGGGACATTGGAGACGCGAGTGTCCCTATAATGTCGAGACGGGGGAATTAGAACAGGAGGAGGATGAGGTTCAGAACAGCCTGGTAAAGGGAACCGTGGTTCCGAAGGGAAAGTTTATCAAAGGGGGGATTCAGACTCCTCGAGCTCAGTTCCCTCAACCGCCTCGGATTGCAAATGGAGGAAAAACCTATAGACAACTGCCACTGTTCGTAGGAGGAGAAGAATGCTACTACGTTGATCCCCTTACGGGACAACAAGTGAATAGGGGAGAAGACTGTACTCTAGGAGCAGCTCTGGAGGTAGACCAGAGAGGACCATACGTAGAGGCTGAGGTGGCTGGATGTCCTACGACCTTTTTGGTGGATACGGCGGCCACTCGATCCACTTTGAGATCAGCGGTAGTCCCAGGTCTGCCAATGTCGGGAGAAACGATCCAGGTGGTAGGAGTCGCAAATAGGAGAATGACGAATCCTCTGACAGAACCAGTGTCAGTGAAGATAGGAAATTACAGTGATGAACATCAGTTTGTGATTTGTGATTCTAGCCCTGTATGTCTGCTAGGAAGAGATCTGTTGTGTAAATTAAATTGCACAATATATTGCACACCTGAAGGAGTAGAAGTGCAGACTAACGATGATGATGCTGATTTTAAGGTTGTAAACTCGCAGGAATGCGTGGAATTATATCCTACCCTAACGGTGGAGGAGCTTCCACAGGACTTGAAGGAGACAGTGTCAGCTGAGGTGTGGGATTTTACTGGAGAGGAAATAGGACTGATCAAAGGGGTAGAACCGGTAAAGATCATGGTAAAACCCAATGCCGAGTATCCAAGAACACCACAATATAAGTTGACACCGGAGACAATTGCAGGAATAAAGCCTGTGATCGAATTCATGATTAGACAGGGAATACTGAAGGAGATCGTGGGAAGTCCATGTAACTCCCCGATTAGCTCCAAGCTGAATGGTTCACAGTGATAGACTTGTGTCAGGCTTTCTTTTCGATCCCTTTAGATGAGGAAAGCCAGTATTTGTTCGCTTTTAAGCTGGAAAATCGTGTTTTAACATGGTGTCGTATTCCCCAGGGGTATACAGAAAGCCCATCGATTTTTAACCAGCTGCTGAAGAAAAATCTTGAAAGTCTAGTACTGCCCATGAACTCGGTTCTGGTCCAGTACATAGACGACCTACTTGTGGCGTCAGAAACTGAGGAAGCTTGCAAAGTAGACACCATCACCTTATTAAATCACTTGGCCGAGAATGGACACAAGGTGTCTCCAAGTAAATTGCAGTATTGTCTGACCGAAGTGCAATACTTGGGCCATAGGATTGAAAAGGGAAAACGGAAGGTGTCTCCAGACAGAATAGAGGCGATCATGAAAATGAACGCGCCTAAAACACAAAGAGAAGTCAGGATGTTTCTAGGCATGGTTGGTTATTGTCGGCAGTGGATAGCCAACTTTTCACTGAAGGCAAAACCTTTACAAAAACTGACGCACAAGGGGGTGAGTGATCCGGTACCATGGGACAAAGATTGTTTGATGGCATTTTTGCAGCTGAGGGAGGACTTGTGTCGTGCCCCGGCTTTGGGAATGCCTGATTACGAAAAACCATTCTTGCTTTACTGCTGTGAAAGGGAAGGTTGTGCTTTAGCAGTTTTGGCCCAGATACACGGAAATGCCCGTAGACCAGTCGCATACTTTTCGGCTACCTTAGATCCAGTAGCCGCAGCGTTGCCCGGATGTCTCAAATCCGTTGCTGCAACGGGTGTCAGCATTGAAAGGTGTGAAAATGTGGTGATGGGACATCAGTTAGTGGTGTACGTACCGCATTCTGTGGAATTGTTAATGACCAGGACCAAGACTCAGCATTTGACGAATAGCAGGCTCACACGCTATGAGCAAGTCATATTGGGTGCTGAGAATGTGACCCTAAAGAGATGCTCTGTCTTGAATCCTGCTACTTTGATGCCACTTCCAAATGATATTGATGGTGAAATCTGTACAGATCATGACTGCCTTGATGTGACTGAACTATGCACCAAACCAAGACCAGATATCGTAGATGAGCCACTGACTGACCCTGATGAAATATTCTTTGTTGATGGTTCATGCGTAAGAGACGATATCGGTCAGCTGAGAGCAGCATATGCAGTTTGTACCATCACCGGAGTGGTGGAAGCCGCCTGCCTGGAAGGAGTACATTCCGCTCAGGTAGCTGAAATCATTGCTTTGACCCGTGCCTGTTTGGCAGGCAACAAAATTCGAGTCACCATATACACCGATAGCCAGTATGGTTTCGGGGTAGTTCGCGACTATGGGCAGTTGTGGTCTCAAAGAGGTTACATGACCTCCTCGGGTTCTCCTATTAGGAATGGAGAATTTGTGAGATTATTGTTAGAAGCATTACAAGGTCCAGAAGCTATAGCGGTTGTCAAATGTGCTGCGCACACAAAGAATACAGATTTTGTGTCACAAGGAAACCGATATGCAGACGAAGTTGCACGTTACTGTGCGGAACAGGGGTATTCTCACACCAATGTAGAAGTGGGGGGAATACAGGAAAGAACTGAGTTGACTATGTTGTTAGACACTGTAGACACGTGGGATGAACTGAAGTGTGTTCAGGAAAATGCACCAGATTTTGAGAAAAAGGCATGGGAAACAGCTGGTTGTACCAAAAGTGAGATGAATTTTTGGATTTCTGCAGATGGGAGAGCAGTTTTACCAAACGAACTTGTTAGTCCAATGGCAAGGAGATTGCATGGACCAGCACACATAGGGAGAGATGCTATGGTGAGAGTATTCAGACAAACGTGGTACAATCCGAAGTTTAGAGTAGCGGCAGAAGCAGTATGTCAGCGTTGTGCTATCTGTCAGCAACTAAACGTAGGAAAAAGAACACCAGTCACATTGAGTCACATAGGGAGGTCTGGGGGGCCTTTCAATAGAATGCAGCTGGATTTTATTGAAATGCCCAAGTGCAATCGACTCAGATACGTCTTAGTGATTGTCTGTATATTTTCCAGATGGGTTGAAGCTTACCCTACACGTAGGTGCGATACACTCACAGTAGCAAAATTGTTGCTTAGAGAGTTGATACCGAGGTTTGGGGTGCCAGCCTCTTTGGAATCGGACAGAGGAACTCATTTCAACAGCGAAATAGTGAAGATGCTATGTTCAGCCTTAAGTATCGACCAGAAGCTCCACTGTAGTTATCGACCAGAAGCTTCGGGGATTGTAGAACAAATCAACAGCACAATAAAATCCAGACTCGCCAAAGTTTGTTCATCGACATCCCTGAGTTGGCCTGATGCACTTCCATTGGTCCTTATGAGCATACGTAGCACACCCGATAGAAGGACAGGTCTCTCTCCACACGAGGTGCTAATGGGGAGAGCTATGAGACTGCCATCGGTTCCGACTGCAGCATTGTTGAACATCACAGACGATTTGATCTTGGACTACTGCAAGGGACTATCTGATGCCATTCATTCTGTGTCCCTCCAGGTCCAGGCTGCAGAGGTTCCATCAGCACAAGACTTGTGCCATGACCTGTGTCCGGGGGACTGGGTCCTGGTGAAGAAGCATGTCAGGAAGAACTGTCTAGATGTGCGTTGGCGTGGACCATTCCAAGTCATACTAGTTACGAACACTGCAGTAAAGTGTGGAGGCTTGCCCAACTGGATACACGCCTCACGCACCCTAAGAGTTCCAGCACCTCTGGAAGAAACAGCTCCTCTCTCGGATGAAAATCCAGCGGAAAGCGGAGAAGCCACAGAGAGGGAAAGCCAAGCTGTAGAGGTGATCGAAGAGGCTGAGCCTGTGTCGGAACAGGCTGATGACGGTCAGGACACCAGTGAGACCGAAGTTGCCTCAGAAGAAGAAAACAGCTGGGAGTTCGAGTCAGACACCGAACAAGCTGTAAGTGATCAAGAGACGAGTCCAAGAACAAGGAGCAGGAGGACAAGGAATGGAGAAGCTGGTTGGCCGGAAAGAAGGAGAAGGTCAACCGTGAGAGCAAATCCAGAGAGCACCCTTGTCCCGATTTCTGAAGATTCAGATCTAGACGAAGAAGCTACGGATTCAGGCTCTGAGAGTCCGAGAAGATCGAGAAGGGTACGTGTGCCCTGCAGAAGGTACGCCACCCCAGAATGGACTTATCTAGCAGATATCCTGGAGACAGAGATCTGGGAGAGCGAGAGACGTACAGGTGACCAATCTCGATCAAATTGTGACAGTGGAGATATGGATGTTGACTCCTGGAATCGAGTCTGAGGAGTTACTGATCTTTACGAGAATTATTGTAGATGTATAAAGACTTTTATAATTAAGAGATAAAGAAGAAGATAACCTAGCGCCGAGTGGAAAGAAGAATAAAATTAGGGATTACATTTAGAGGACGGAGAAGGGTTAGGGTTGTCTATTGCTGAAGATAAAAAGACATTGTTGTGAAAAAGAGACTTTTGTTGGTCAAGAGTTTTTTACAGACTGAGAAATCAAATAAAGAAAAACAAAGACCTGAAAAAGAAAACGTTTCCTCGAAAAAGAAAGAGCTACGCTGTTTTGATAACATGGAGAATGGCAACCCAAACCGAAAGGTCAAATGCATAATAGGTTCACTAATAGCAGTAGTAATTTTTCTCATTATTACAGTAGTTACCATATCATACATAGTGGGACATACAAGCGTAAAGGAGACAACAGACATAAAGCCTGTAACGACTTTGAAACCTGCTCTTGTTGGGAAGAAGGAGGAGAGCAATGTAATTCGTGAAAAGGCGTTACTGGCAGATGAAGCTCGTAGGTTACACGTAGACGAGTCACAAGGAAATTTTAGATCAAATGCATATGCCAAGTTATTATACGAGTATGTTGATGCCATGGAGGCCAAAGATTGTTATGTTTGCATGCAATTGCCGGCTTCCGTAGATGAAGGCATCAGATATCATCATCTCCCACTGACATATGGGATAACATGTAGTTTATTGCTTAGTATATTTTATGGTAGAGAAGGGTTCGAGTACTACTTTTCAAATTATGATTCGGTACTGCCTGAAGTCCCGAATTATAAGCAAATGAATAAGTGGGACTATCACAAAAAGGAAGATAGATTAGCAAAATAATTTCTTCCTTGGGATACGTTAGATACTTCATATGCACGCAGAAATAATCTGACTTGCAAAGTGTCAGAGGTAGAGAAAAAATTCATTGGACAGGTAGATGACCGGTACAGGAGGCAGAAGATTCTAAAAATGTCAGGACAGTGGAAAACAGATTGGACCGAAGAGGAAAAGGCACACAAAAAGAAGGGTAGCAATGGTCCAATAGCTTTGGATAGAACGCAGAAAGGAAAGTTATGTTTAACTCAAAGCAAGACATATTATGAGAGTGTATTTGTAGGTGAAGTTAGTTGTGAACATGCTTTTCGGTTAGAGTATTATACGAAAGATTTCATGAAAGGGATGCAAGCGATTCCTAATGTATATTTTGTATGTGGAATAAATGCCTATGTAAAACTGCCTGACAATTGGTATGGTTCGTGTTATTTGGCAATTGTCTTCCCCAAAATATATCATGCAAAGGATTTAGAGATCATAGAAGGAAAGGCTTCGAAAAGAGCGAAAAGGGAAGTAGGAGATGCTGAAGTAGTTGGAGACATATTTGGAGCAATGTTTCCTCTTTTAGGTTTAATACTTAATGATGTTAAGATCAGGAGACTAGCTACAGTCGTGGATAGATTGTCTGCTAGTACTGCAAGGTCATTGATGCTAGTAGAAGGAGAGATGCAGTCGATAAGGGCAATGGTTCTTCAAAACCGTCTTGCTTTAGATGTTCTGCTAGCGAAAGAGGGCGGAGTTTGCAAGACTTTGAAGGTCCAGGAATGTTGTACTTATATTCCAGACAATTCAAAACCACTTGAGAAGGTTATACGGAACATTACAGAGATACATCGAGAAATCGAAGATTTAACAAAAGTAAATGTTTGGGAGAAAGTAGGTCATGGAATGGGAAAGGTTGGAAGTTGGTTTGCCAACCTTGGTAAAAGCGTTGTTTGGTACGTTTTGAAACCTGTTTTAATAATATTGATTTGCATAATCACATTGTTGGGTTTAGTGAGACTGTACAAATGGTATAGGTCAAACCGGTTACAAAGGTCCATGAGAGAGCAAGAGAAGAGATTAGCTGCTTTACAAGATCAACAGTATAAAAGTTTAAGAGCTCTCGAGACGATAAAAAGAGGGAACCTTGTAACTAGTTCTGTGTAAAGAGTCATTCAAATTGAAATTAGTGATGACCCCTAGAGGTCATCAAAGGGGGGAACTGAGAGAGCGCAATTTGAATGAAAAGTATATCCGTACCATATTTACAAGCCTATCGCATAAAGTTAGAAGTTGTAACGTGAAATAGCACTTGTAGCGTAAAGTTAGCCGATGTAACTTAAGTAATAGGAAATGTATCTGTATTCACTTTAGAATAGGCATTAGAAAGACCGTATATATAGTGGTCTAATATAGAAATGTGAAAATGCTTAAACGTGCTAAACTGAATATACGTATGTAATCATTAGACGGAGAAAGCGGTGAGATGTAAAGTAAAGAAATGTGCAGACTATATAGCACTGTGTAAGAAACGAGAGTATAACGTTGTATTTTATGTAACAAGGATTCGATTATAATGAATAAGTTACTAAATCGATTATATATATATGTGTGTTAAAAGTCATACCGTGTAGAAGAGTTTGTAGGAGTTTTAGCATGATGTGATCATATGTGATTTTAAGCTAACGGACCAAGGGTTCGCAAGAGTGTAGTCCACTGCATATAATTTAGTGGCCTCACAGGAAGAGGGGGATAGCTTTGATCTGTACGTGCGAGCCAAGAGTCAAAGGTCTTGTTAAATTTAAAGTGACAATGCTGGACGAAGTTTATGGCTTAAGTGAGATAAGGGACGCTTGGAATTTGGGGTCTTGTTTAGAAGTGACTTTTCGCAGGACCAAAAGAGGTTACGATCACAACCGTAATGAATAGAGCTCTGTTGAGGTGATAGACTTTGCTCTGAAAGTGTCAACTGGAATGTCATGAGGTTACCAGCACGATGACGAAGATGGCGCCTAAGAAGCAAGGTCAACTTAACAGACGACGCGAGGAGATGAAGCTATGGAAAAACCCAGAAGCGGGACTACGTGAAATGTGTACGTGGTGGGCGTCAAAGGGGCGTTCCACCCATACTGTGATTTTGTATTTAGGGACAGCACCCCGGGGAGAAAGAGTCAGAGAAGAGCAGATGGCCTGAGCGCAGAACAGAAGATCAGAGAGCAGAGCGCAAGGGAGCAGTAGGCCGAGGACCCTTAGAGAGCGGATGGGTAGGCAGAAAGGGTACTGCTTCTCGACATAGAATTCCATCAGAGACTAAGAAGGTTTGAACTTCTTTGGAAGACAAACTGCTGACACCTTTTTAGGTAAAGAACTTGCGAAGTAGGGATGTCACTTAGCATAGAGTAGGGACAGATTTAACTTGTTTTTCTTTTTGTAGATGACGCAACAGATCCATTTTGTGTCTATGCTATTCAATTTGTTGATTCTGGAATTGGTTTTAATTGTATTCTTTTGTAGACTAAGATTCTTTAGGGAATTTATGTTCCTTTTAGTTCCTGTATACTTGTTGAATCTTATCTTGAGAGGATTGTATATGCAATTAACTCTGATTTTATATTAAACTTTTTAAACTTTATCAGTCGTAAGTGGTTCTTCAGAGTTGCGTCAGTCTATGGGGTTGATTTAACCTATGTGGGTTTGCCTTTTACTCAATGACAGTCAATAATCGATCCAAAATTGGAAGAATGAGACAGGTATCTAGGTAGTCAGAAAAGATATCAAAATCTCATTCCCCGCACAGAACACATCACATCTGGTCGTGCCCAAGGCTCAGCAAGACTGGAATTTAGAGTTGCATGGGTAGGGGATGGATGAAAAATGGGTTTTCTGTTGCTTCCAACTCCAAGTACTTTCATCCTATTATAAATTGAGGTTAATACACTTCAAATATCTGCATAGGTTTTACAGAACCTCTAGTCAGCTTTTCCGCATGGTGTTGCGACCAGATGCTAGATGTTGGAGATGTGGGTATACCCCTGCCTCCTTTTTACATATGTTCTTGCACTGCCCACTCATTGTTGCTTTTTGGACTGCTATCTTCAATAAGATCGACGATATACTAGGGACACAAAAGATATGGCATCCTATCATAGGGCTTTTGGCTAGCTTAAAGACCCTAAGGCCAAGCACCATAAATTGCATGCTCTACGACTCGTGATGGCCAAATGAAGGGTGTCCATACATTGGGAGGAAAAGAGGGCACCTGCGATAAAGGCTTGGATTTAAGGCGCCACGTTTAGCCACACTTAATTGTCAACTTTTTGTGAGCCGATGTCTGCAGCTTCCAGGCCAAAGGATATTTGGGAGTCATTCCTGGACTGGCTGAAAACACTGCAGAAAGTTGTACCCACCTCTTACAATCGGGCTGCGGCCGCCACCACACTGCCATTGGAGGCGCACACAGTAGTACA
This sequence comes from Lissotriton vulgaris, assembly GCF_964263255.1. Taxonomy (NCBI): domain Eukaryota; kingdom Metazoa; phylum Chordata; class Amphibia; order Caudata; family Salamandridae; genus Lissotriton; species Lissotriton vulgaris. The sequence continues at coordinate 1,180,372,929 of NC_141689.1, forward strand.
CTTAGTTTAGTCCAACTCTCTTAGTTGATTGATGTCTCTTGCATTACACAGGTTATATATATGGTGGGTTCCGGAAATGTATTAGTTGAAAACCTTACTGTGCCATATTCTCTGGGAGATCTGACCTGATGCCTTTTGTAGCTGACATGCTGTTGTGTAATATGTACTAAGCCTCCTGTCCGTTTTTCAATAGTATATTCTGTTGTCGATGATGTTTTGTTTTTGGTTTGATTGCTCACACTCATAGAACTATGCTGCATTTTTTCTTTCCTGGCTTGATAACGTGAGCTGTATGTGTTTTATAAAGATTCCAATAAATAAAGTTTAAAAAAAAATACTACTCATTAAATTACAAACATATACATTCAGGTAGATGTAACCCTGGAGGGTCCTAAGTGTTATAATCACAATATCGCCCCACCTGTACTGGACTCAAAGTTACAATATAAGGGCATGTAATTATCAATAAGGCAGGCCTATTGGCTTTGTCAGGATTTCCCCAAATCAGTAAAAGTAGCCATATTACAATAAACAATGTCACACTACTGTAGTTAGTGGAGACAGAACCACTTTGCAACACATGTAATGACCTACCACTGAAGTTAATTGGGTATTGCCAAAAGTAAAACCTTGCATTGTCAACATCAACATTTTCAACCAGCCTGTAGAAGTTCCAACACTCCAGAGCCTCTGTAGCAAAGTGAAAGATTCAGGAACACTGCAAACAAAAGACAAACTTTTCACTGGGTAAGGCCTTCAATTTCCTGCTTTCCTTGGTAAGGAAGGCTTTATCAACCTCTCTGGGGGGAGGCATAGAGGCCCTCCTTACAAACCCCACTGCACACTCCAAAAGCCATTGGAGGTGCCTCTGCCCAGTCTGGTGCCACCAAATGGAAACAAAGTTTATTAGACATACCAGGGCTAATTGGGAAGATCTTTGTTCCCACAGTGCACATGCACTGTTTTTCTGTGGCTCACACTGTCAAGCATTTCTATTTTTTGGCTTATTTTTGGGTGCCTGGTGCCACCTGCGGCACCCACATCTTTGGCAGTAATTGGGGGCTGCAATGAGAACTGCAAGACCCTTGTGGTACCAACAAACTCATTATGAGCACATGCACCTCCCATGTGAAGAGCAGGATAAAGCACATCATCTGTGCTGCACTCATTCTGCAGCAGCAGTTTTTTTGGCTACTGCCTTTATACGGAGCAGTGCACAACCCCTGAGGGAAGAAACTGGCACACTCAACACCCACAGACACGGACATGGGGGTGGGCAATGCTTCCTGCCCCAGATTTGCCTGGGTCGCAAGGATGAGGTCCCAGGGTCCTTTTATTTATGTACTGGCACTGAGAGATAGGGGCACCTGGGGTCACGGCTGCGCTCCGGGAAGGGGTTCCACGTATGTCGCCTCCGCATTAGAATTAGATCAATGTCATTGTGTTGTGCCATTCACATTTGGCTTAGCCCCCTTGGTGGAATATCACTGAGATAGGTTGAAGCGCCAAACTCCTTGCTCTCCATCTGCACCCTCCAAAGGACCAAGCTTAAATTTGGAATTCTCTGGCACTGTAAGGCCCACATCAATGATTGTGGGCTTGTTTTACTCTTGGTCACCAGCCCTAGCTACTGTCAGCATTTTATTCAGGTCCTGAAGTTACTAAATATGTGCATTTTTTAGATTCTGGATTTTTACTATTCCCTGCACCAGATTTGTCTTCTGCTTGTGCTTCTCCTGTGTGGGTGTCATCTTCACCAGACCCTCCACAGCTAGCCAGCATATCACCCTTCCTGTCACATTTGCCAGGTCCTAGAGCCACCTGGCACATTGGCACCTGTGTGTTAGCAGAGTCATGGACCTGCAGGGGCTCCCAGCTGGCCCATTCCCCAACTCTTTCTCAGGGGGCATACCATGGCCAGCCCCACTGGCTCTGAAAACACCCATCTTAATGCAGGGTTTCAAATAGAGTCAAAGTCCGTCAGTCTATCCTCGCAGTGGCATCAGGTGACTTCTCCTTCCAGTGGGCATTCTTTCACTGTTGTCAATACAAGGTACAGTGTCTTCTCATCCGTTTCCCCTTGTGCAGAGGTTTTTAAGTGGGATGGAAAGGTCTAGAACTCAAGCACCCCTAGCAAATCAGATAATGCCACATCAAATCTCGACCCCTGTCCCAACTCCTCTGTATATCATTCTAGAACTATTTTAATATGGCAACTTTAATCTGTTTGTGGAAAGTGATTCTCTGAGAGCCTCAGTCCTGGCCCTAGTAGACACAGCTGCCTGATTTCTTCCCACCAAAGCTTCAAAGCAGATAACCTCCTGTGTTGGCTCCAGAAGTCTGAAACTCCACCTTTGTTGTGTGGGTCTCGGTTGTCCCAGCCCAGGTGCAGTGTGACAAGCTATTTAATATCTCCATATATCCTCTCTACCCTTCATTTCCCAGGAACTGGCTCAAGGACTGTTAATTCCTCTTTTGTGTAGGGAGGTAGTGGGCAGTCGAATAACTTACTTGGCCCAGTGTAAGCACCAAAGACCTTCACTAAACATTACAGACCTAAACCATGAATGCCCACTCACATCACAAAATCATTAACAATGTTTGCAACAGGCTACCTGTTCACAGATAATGATAGCGCAAAATGTTATTATCACTTGCAAAGCTCACACACGTGTGCACAAACACGTTATCATATGTTCACATGTAAACAGCACAGAGATTCTTGCCATTGTTGCTCAAAGGCCTTTTCTTCAAAGGCACACATTGTCATTTAGCATTCCGCGACCTTTTGCCTTGAATTTACAATGAGTGTGACTCAAGTGGTGAGACTAACTCACTGTAAAAGTTCAAAAACTAGGGAGCGCAATATGAAATATACAGTGGGTTTAAATGGGTGGAAGCCATTCGCTACAAAGGCAGATTGCAAATTTTAGTTTATATTCAAATCCCTCTCTAGTTGAATACTCAATAAACTAACAGATACCACATTGACATTTTAATAGAGACAATAAAAAAAACACGAAAAACAAACGGTACACATCAGCATGTTCAGAGACAGAAGTGACTACGAAATTACAGCAGACTCAAAACCTATTGTCAAAACCCCGGAGGTATTTTATCTTTACCATCCCAAATATTTCACCCCTCCAACCCAGTATAGTCAAGCAAGACCCTTAGTATAACAGGCCATAATTCGAATTTTGGTTCATATATGAGGAACATGCAAGCACTCACTGTATAAATGAAGTATCCCCCAATCTGCATGCATAATCCAGAAAGTAGCAGTAATATTGTACCTGACAAATATTGCACACATCAGCATCAATATTTTCAGGTCCCGGGAATATGTTCCAGAATAATGGACAATTTGTAATGAGGCCCTTGGTGTGCACTAAATTTAAATTGCATCCTGTTCGGTTACAAATTGAGCAGTTCCATGCATTACAGTTTCAGGTCTTTTAAAATGTCTGATCATTTGGAAAAGTCCACATGTTCATAGAGGAAGGCAAGAGTGCTTAGCTAATGGTATACTAAACAAAACGCTATTGTTAAACTGCTGCAAGGCATTTTGCCTAATGGAAACCTGGGGGAAACTGAAATCAATTGCATATGTACTCCCAATCAGAAGTCTTTCTTCAGTTTATTTTTTGTATTCACTTTAGATTTTTTTATGAACTGGACTTAATTTTCAGGGGTTCTCCCCATTGCACCTCCCTTACGCCTCCCCTGGGAAGGTGTAAGCTTTTGGCACTGCCTCAGATTTACGATTTCTTGTAAATCTGGGGCAGTGTCAAAAGGCCATGGATATTGCTGGGAACGCCCTCAGCAACACCCATTGCACGCCCCTTTCATGCAGAACACTCCGTTAAAGGGACTGATATTCATCAGGAAGCAGTACGCCACAAAAAGTGGCTTAGTGCTGCCTGATAAATATCACGCAGGCTTTTGCGCCACGGAACTTCACAAAAAGTGAAGGTCCGATGGCGCAAGGGGCCTCATAAATGAGGCCCTTAGTTTTTACAGTAACAGTGGCGTGATAGCATTCACAGAGGTATTTGCTTGGAATAATTATGTCAGTTTAGTATGCAGTCTAATACCACTCTTGAGCAAATCAAGTGAGGAAGCTACTGCACCTTTATTTTTCGTTCAAAAGATTTTATGTAGTTCAGTATATAATAATACAATACAATACAGAAAAAAGTACAGAAAAATAAAAGGTATTGATTTGATGTTATAGAGAGTAAGAAGCTTGAAGACATTAACATTCCAAAGACCTTAGTAGTATCAATCAGTAGAAGCTAAAACTAAAATAGAGCTGCCACTATAGTATATGTTTATAAACAAAATAAAAAATTAGCTTAACATGATAATAAACATGAACAATCTATTCAGAAAGAGTAAGAAATATAAACATCAATTGGTTTCCCAAAAAGTTGAAATGAGGATCTATTGTTGTGAGCTTCAGTAATAGATACATTACACCGTACCAGAAAAGGTTATCAAAGCCCACCATGTATGTATACGAAAGTTAGGTTTCACCTTTCATTTAAAAGGTAAATGATTTAGTAGCAGATTATATGAAAAAATTGTACAATTTCCAGTGTGGATTAGATACTGTGCATGTCAAAATAAATAATTTATTTAAGAGCATTTTATTTGATAAACTATCATAAACTAAAATTATTTCTGTAATAACATCCCGTACATCAGAACACACGTTTAAAATAACAGGAGATTCAAATAATACATGTTTTAGGAAAACATAATTTTGTTTACAATCTTAATGTTTGCCATTCAATATTTTACAACTGAATAAGACACTTTTTTATGAGATATAAAGCAAAAAGAAGTCATACTGAAATATAATATGTCCAGATTTTCCTCCAGTGTTCCAAAGATACTGATAAGCAATGTGCCTCACTCCAACAATTAATAGTATGGGGTAAATTTGTATCTTTCATATTATGGATTTTTTTTACATATTTTATAAACAGTATGTCTGGACATATTAAATATGATTAGCGGCTATTCTAATTCAGAGATTTTTACAACAGGGAAAGCATTTGGAAATACACTTGAGAATAAAAATCTTTAAAATGTCATATTTATATTTATCTGAAATAGGTACAAGAAACTTCAGAGGTAAATCAGCAATTCAGTAAAGGATAAAAAAAGTATCACATTGACAAATAGCTTATAAATAAAATGTTCCAGCATCAGTCCAAAATCCCAATATTATTGCCTGATTTATTTGAGGCAATGTACATCAACTATATCATTTAGAAGCTTCTGTAGTCAAGTGAAATAATTAATCTAATTAGAGAAGTACTAATTAAGTTGATTTGATTATTGATAAAGATGTATTAATTGCGTTATAATTGGACATAGATAACAAAGTTAATAATGGTAATGATTGTTCAATTGTATCTGTTAAGTTTAAGTCAATTAACGTGAGTGTAAAGGAGATATTTTGAGATACCTTAATAAATGTTGCCTAATTATAAGGCCCTTAAGGTATTTATCAGAATCTGGCAAACCTATCCCACCATTGGTTTTACACACGTTAAGCTTATTATCTTGCTATTCTAGATACATTTATCCTTTCCATATTTTGTAAGAAAACAACTGGTTATTGTAAAGTGGGCAGTATATACCCTTCAGTAGATTACATTTCCTCCAACCAACTCATATATAAAGATAATCATTAATACATTTTCTCTTTAATTTTTAAAAATATATGATCACAATTGAGTGAAAAAGTATTCATAATAGATTTTGAAAATAGGATACTACAATATTTCAATTACTCTCATAGCTATATAAAAGTAGTATTTCTAATCATTTCTAGTATACAGTGAATATTTAAAGAAAAATAAATCTCTGTTTTACTTACATTTAGAGTGAATAAATTAACTCTACCATAGGCATTTATCAATTGTAATAGTGTCAGAGTTGGTAATGAATAAAAGGTCATCTTCAGCACAAGCAGACATTTTAAGGACAATATCCTTAATGCATATGCCTTTAGGGGCTAGCAGAAAAAGAAAGAGAGATAGCACGCATCCTTGTGTACGGCAAAATAATTTGAAACATGTTGAGGAGCAACTGTTTATAAACATCTTTACAGAAGTTTTACTAAAGAGAGCCTTAACGTTTTTAATAAAGTTATTGGTTAAATAAAAAGAATAAATTAATCAAAATAGAAAATGTCAGTTAACATTATCTAATGTTTGATGTTTGATGTTTTGTGGTTTTTATATAGCGCACTGTCACTCTAGGGAGCATCCTTGCGCTTCGACTTCATTGCTAGTAGATTAATAGATGTTTTATCTGAATTTAAGGTGTTAATACAGTTTAGACAAGAGTTTTGCACTTAGATTCTGCCAGTCCATAAATCCAGGTTTTTAAGGATTTTTTGAAGATCTGTTCTGATGTGATCAGGCGAAGGTGAGCAGGGAGTGTGTTCCAGGCTTTGGCTCCTAGAACTGCCAATGATTTTCCTCCCTTGGTGGCAAGTTTGAACTTGGGGACAGTCATCAAATTGGCTGTAGCTGACCTAAGTTCTCTGCTGGAGGGATATCAGTTAAATTTGTTGGACAGATATTTTGGGCCGCGATTGTGAAAGCATCTAAATGTAATCACAAGGATTTTAAATAGTATACATTTCTGGATGGGAAGCCAATGCAGCATATCAAAGGCAGCTGACGCTGATGATTTTCTGGGCCACCTTAGAACCAGCCGAGCAGCCGCATTTTGAACCATCTGTAATTTATGCAGGGTAGATTTTGTCACCCCTGCATACAGACTATTACAGTAGTCATTTCTTGATGTAATTAAGGCAATTGCTACTGTGCAGCGGGCAGACAGAGGCAGGTAATCAAATAATTTACGTAGGCTTTTTATGATGTTAAAACAGACGGCAGCTACTTCTTTAGATTGTTGTTTAAAGGAAAGCATGTCATCGAATTTTATGCCCAGGTTTCGAGTTGCATTGATGGTGTTTGGGGGAGCTTCCGCATCAGATGGCCAACAGGTATGTGGAGAAAAGAGATTGTTTTTTCCAAATGGTAAGATCTCTGTTTTAGCAGAGTTGCATTTAAGGTGGTTGTTATGCATCCAATTGAAGGTCACAGTCAGACACTCTTTTAGAACCTGTTCGGCCTTATATGTATCATCATCCAGAATCAGGACCAATTGAGTGTCGTCGGCGTAAGCAACCGCGCTCACATTATAGGAAGCAATTAGGTTGATCAGGGGTGCCATATACAGATTGAATAAAGTGGGGCTCAAACTTGAGCCCTGAGGCACCCCTGAGCCAATCTCCTTCTCCTCTGAATGGTATTGTCCTAACATGATAATCTGTTTTCCATGTAATAGAAAGTTTTTGAACCAGTTCAACACGGTGCCCCCTATGCCAGCCTCAACTAGGCGATGTAATAAAATGGCATGGGACACCGTGTCGAATGCTGCCGATAGATCCAGGAGGATTAGGACTGCCTTCCTCTCTTGATCTAGTGCAGCTCTTATGGTTTCTGTTGTGGATAGTAGTGCTGATTCTGTAGAGTGGTTAGCTCTGAAACCAGCCTGGTTTGGGTGTAAGATGTTGTTTACCTCCAAGAATGTTGAAAGCTGTTTGTTAACCAAGGTTTCAGCACATTTATATAGAGCGGGGAGTTGAGAAATAGGTCGCAGGTTGGTTAGAACAGAGGGATCATGTAAGGTCTTTTTTTGTAATGGTTTCACAATCGCAGTCTTCCATGTACTGGGGACTTCTCCAGATTGAAGTGATCCATTGATAATGGCATTAATCATGGGGTTCACATCTTCTTTGATTGCATGAACCAGTGAGGGGGGACAAGGGTTGAGTGGCGAACCCGATTTGATTTTTGACATGGTTTGTAGGGTGTTTGTCTGCTCAATCATGTCGAAGGTGTTCCATCTGGTTGTCTCAAGATTGTTCTCTTGTACGGTGGTTTCATCCTTTAAAGGGATAGCTGGAAAGTTTTTCGTTCTGTTAACAATCTTTTGTTCAAAGTAATTTGCAATCTCATTGCAGAAAGTCTGTGACGGTCGTATTTCCTGAGATAGAAATTTGGGATTTCGAAAACTTTTAACAATACGAAAAATATCCTTTTGATTGTTCTGTGAGGCTTCTATCCTATTTGTAAAGTAGTTTGTTTTAGTGCGTTAAATTAGTGCATGGTAATTCCGTCTTGCAGTTTTAAAATTGACCTGGTCATCGTCATTATAATGCTTACGCCATTTACGTTCAAGTCTACGAACTGTACGTAATGTATCTTTTAATTCATTAGTAAACCAGGGGGCTGAATTTTTTTTCCCTTTTTTAGATTTTTTGGCTCCTCCAGAAGTCAATTTCTCACCTATGGATCTCATCCATCTTTCGTAGCTAAGGTTATCAATAGCAGCATTTCAAATTATCGATGGTTTATTCTCTTTGACCCACTTAAGTAAATCTGGGTGTTCAATCATTTTAGTCCAGCATGGAGTTGGTTTCTCATTTCTGATTTTGTCTAATTTTGCAGTCTTAATTTGTCACATCCAAGTAATCCAGGTGGGTATTGAAGGGAAACAATGGGTTCTAGTACATTAAAACACAACAAGTTTGGTATTAATATTAGAGAGTCTGCCTTTAATAAATCCAGGTTGATCTGCCTGAATGATATTGTTTACTACTTTTGTTAGACTGGCAACTAACTATTAGGGATACATTTTACAGTCTTGATGTATTCATCAAATTGGATAACAATTGTTTACTATACTATAATATGGTTTTAATCTGCTTTAGGTAGTGCTGTCAGTGCTTCCGTAGAGGAACCAGATAATACACCTGTGCTTAAAAATTCAGTAAAAATTTGATATGTATATGTGGAAAAAACCTTTCAGATTCCCACTGGTATTCCAAGAAAATTCTTAAAAATCAGGGAATTGATACAGTATTAATTTCATCAACAGTTATAGGGGATTGATATATCACAGGTTGTTAACACGATTTCAGAAATACATCTATGTTACTATTACAAAATACTTCTGGTTAACTATATATTGTAAAATAAAATGTTTGAAAATATTCAATAATATCAAAGAAGAAGACAGTGATAATTTCCTATCTTTCCCACAAACTGCATGTATACAAGTTTTATCTTTTTGATATGAATATAGTTGGCGAGTTGCTTCCTATATTTATTTGAAGTAAAACAGAACTTTGCTTTGTCATCTCATATTTGTAATCTAGCTCTTTAGGGAAGTAGTCAGTTATAATCATAGGGACGTTTCTGCAGCTTCTATTCATAGATATTATTCAGGTAATAAGAAAAATTTTGCCCACTGTGAGTAAGAGGCCTGCAGTTTGGTCTCAACACACTTTGAAATGGGAGCAGAATGAAATGAAGTGTTAGCTTAAGAAGTTATTTAATTCAACTGTAGGGCATTTAAATGCATTCAGGTGCTCAAAATTTGACCCGTCAAGGGTATATGTTAATGATAGATGTACCTCAATGCTTTAGTTGTTTGTCCATGTGACTCAGCCCTAGCCTAACCGATTATCCTGTCACCGCACTGCTCATTGTCAGATCCTGTTATCTGCAGCCTGATGATTACAATGTCACATGAACCCAGCCTTAACTTTTACATGTAAAAATGACGTTGTGCCCATCTAATAAATGATGACCCTGGGTGAAGCACTATGCTATGCTTGCGTTGTTTGCGAAGTTTGCGCTACTTCGCACTACGCGAATTGCACGTAGCACAGTGCAAACACGCCTAGCGTAGCGTAGTGCAGCAGTCATTTTTTGCTTGCTCGCGGACCTCAATGACAAGTTGGCGACTGCGAGCGAGCAAAATTACATCCCGGTGAAACTTTTTTCTCGTTCACGATCAGCAATATCAAGTTGCCGATCGCAAGCGGGGAAAATAAACCTCCCGGCAAGATTCTCAATGAGGGAAGGTCAGGTTTCTCTTTGTGAGTGGTCGCGTATGCTCGCAACCACTCGCAATGAGAAACTACCAGTCCGCGTTGAGAAAGCTGCCGCTCGAGTAGAAATCTACTCAAGCGGCAGAAAACGACCGCTTGCCCTGTGCATGATGCGGTATGCACTGATTGCACAGTGCAGACAAGCATCAGGCACTGTGCAATCAGTGCGAACAGCATTTTGCACAGAGCACTACGCCGTTAGTGTAGCTCACGTAGTGGGAAGTGCACTTTGCGTAGCTACGCGTAGTGCTACTACACGTACTACACCCAGGGTTAATAAATGACCTCACAACTGTGTACTGCTCTGAAGGGGTGCTGGGTTACAAGTAGCTCCGGTACACATGTTTAGATAGCCCTGAGACAGGATGCATGATTTGTGGGACCATACACAGTTAACATCCTTTATATTATGTTTCTATGGACACCATGTTATGTACAGTTAGAGAGTATATAATGTGCTTTCTGATGGTACAGAACGGCAATATCGTCGTAAAAATATCGACTAACCTAAATATCGCTGCAAAAATATCTACAGGAAGAAATATCGATGACAAAAATATAGTCTGACCAGAATATCGACAGACAGGTAAGTAATATCGATAACATTAATATAGTTGTAATAAATATCGTTTACAAAAACATAGTTTACAAAAATATCGTTTTTTAAATAATTATAAGTAATGTAGTGCTTTTAATGAGTATTTGTAGTGAAAGTAGTATTTTTTGTAGTATTTTATTAGTTAATAATGTATTTTATGTTGAATTTAGTATTAATAGTTCCGTAGCGGGTTGTGGGTTTATAGGGGAGTAGGGTGGGAAGTAATTTAAATATAATAAATTAATAGATAATGTAATGTTTTAAATGAATATAAATAGTGTAATAAATAATAGTTAATTAATTTCAATTAGTTAATTGATTAATAATTATGTAATTAATTATGTTAATTTTTTAATTAATTTTAGGTGTGTGTACTGGAACTTTTTAGTGAAAATGTAGTAAATTAATTACATTTTAATTTAATAATTATTTAATTAATGATTAATTAAATAAAAATAACGATTCGTTATTTTATAAATGACTAAATACATTTAGTAATTTTTACACCTACACTATCCAACGCTTTCCCTACTGTTGCACTTTCTGGAGTGGGAATAGTAATTTTTACCCCTACGCTATCCAACGCTTTCCCTACTGTTGCACCCTCTGGAGTGGGAATAGTAATTTTTACCCCTACTCTATCCAACGCTTTCCCTACTGTTGCACCCTCTGGAGTGGCAATAGTAATTTTTACCCCTACGCTATCCAACGCTTTTCCTACTGTTGCACCCTCTGGAGTGGGAATAGTAATTTTTACCCCTACGATATCCAACGCTTTCCCTACTTTTGGACCTTCTGGAGTGGGAATAGTAATTTTTACCCCTACGCTATCCAACGCTTTCTCTACTGTTGCACCCTCTGGAGTGGGAATAGTAATTTGTACCCCTACGCTATCCAACGCTTTCCCTACTGTTGCACCCTCTGGAGTGGGAATAGTAATTTTTACCCCTACGCTATCCAACGCTTTCCCTACTGTTGCACCCTCTGGAGTGGGAATAGTAAGTTTTACCCCTACGCTATCCAACGCTTTCCCTACTGTTGCTCCCTCTGGAGTGGGAATAGTAATTTTTACCCCTACACTATCCAACGCTTTCCCTACTGTTGCACCCTCTGGAGTGGGAATAGTAATTTTTACCCCTACGCTATCCAACGCTTTCCCTACTGTTGCACCCTCTGGAGTGGGAATAGTAATTTTTACCCCTACGCTATCCAACGCTTTCCCTACTATTGCACCCTCTGGAGTTGGAATAGTAATTTTTACCCCTACGCTATCCAACGCTTTCCCTACTGTTGCACCCTCTGGAGTGGGAATAGTAATTTTTACCCCTACGCTATCCAACGCTTTCCCTACTGTTGCACCCTCTGGAGTGGGAATAGTAATTTTTACACCTACGCTATTAAATGTTTTAACTAATAATATATTGTATATTTTAATTATATGTATGTATTATTGTTGTTATATAAAGTAATGTGTTAAATATATGTATTTGTACACATTTATTAGGTTTATAATGAAAAAGTGTAGTTAATTTGTTTTAAATAGTTAAAAAATAAAAGTAATGTAATGTATTTTGTTAATAGTACTTATATTTATTTATTATTTAATGTAATTTTAATTAATTTAAAAAGTCGATATTTTTTACATCTATATTTATTACAACGATATTTTTGAGTAGATATTTATGTACTTACCTGTTTAAGTATAGGGTGTCGATATTTTTGTAAACGATATTTTTACAACTATATTTATGTCAACTATATTTTTGTAATCGATATTTCAACACCCCACCCTTTCTGATTTCCATGATGTGAGTTTTCAACCTAACACATGTAATTCAAACATTACATAGATACATACACACTCATTTGAATCTAGTGCTTTAAATACACAACAAATACTAATGTTGTTTTTTTTCATTGTAAAGTGCTTAGAAATCCCCAGTATCATGGTCCTCTGTAAGAAACAAAATAAATGACACTTCACATCACTAACTACATGCCACTCAGGGACATGGTAACTTGTACTAAGGGAAACATACCAATTAGACAGATTACCATAAACATTGCAGACATGTACCTCTTCTTCTGGAGAGCCCTAAAGCTGGCCATACAGGGAGAGGACCTCCTGTGCCTCTGGCGAGAAGGTGGTTGTCCTCTCACCTGCTCAATCTGGCATCATTGCTCCTACAGGCAACAAACAGCAGCAAAAGTGGAGAAGGTCTTGATGAAAGTGGTGTTAGGAGGCAAGTGAGAATTTTATTCCAACCACCAAATACATGTATGCGATGCACACAGTCTTCAGCATAGCTGCACACAGCCATTGGACTTTGTAAGTTACTTTCAGAAATGTTGCCTATGGTTGTGTCTTTTGTGGAGTTTAACACACACTACGCGATAAACGTCCACTGCAGCGTCTGATTCCAAATGTCCTATTGGCTAGGTCTGGCACTCGCCATTTTAGAAGTTCAAAACTGTGTGTTTGTTGCTAAGTGCCTTATCACCACTCAAAATGGGACTAGTTTGTTTACATATTCAAGTTTTGATGGGCACCATTCTTTTAAAAATAAACATTTATATGTAGTCAGTTACTGTGCTGAAAAGCGATATTAGCGCACTGTTATTTACACCTCTGTTGACAGTATATTGGAGGAAATATTTATTTAAAATATATAATTTAAAAACATGTGAAATGCATTATTTACAATTATTTTGAATTTGGATATTATATTAAGACTATAAATGTAATTTGTGAAGAATAAAGGATTAAAATATGTAGTTAAACCATATATATTTTGTAGAACCACATGGCTCTAATTTTATTTTAACAAATATCTTCCTCAGGAAAAGGTGTCAAATGTACAGTGCAGTCATATGAACCCTGGGAGAGTGAGGAGATGACAGCCTGAGGTGTGTCGCCAATTTTCTTACCTTGCCACCATGAAAGAAAGGGATGTAATGAAGAATTTCAGGTTGAATATGCAATCTATACTGGATATGTCATCAGCTGGAGCCAGATCTTCAGTCTCAGAACAGAAATCCCACACCTATTACACCAGCTGTCAAACTCATGCCAGTATTTAATTTTATATCCACATGATCCTTCCACTACACAGTGGTAGCATCTGGTGGAATGTCCCAACTAACTTTTAGTGGTGTGCTACAATAAGTCTATCTTCAATGATTAGACATCCTGACAGTTGCATCCAGTTCCCACGGCAGCAGGATTTAGCTAATGTGAAGGACCACTTTTAGGGTTTGGGTCCCCTATTACATGTGGTTGGAGCAACTGATGGCACACATGTTGCCTTATTGACACCCCATGCCAGAGAACAGGTCTATGGAATTGGAAACACAATTCCACTAAATCAATGTGGAAGTTGTCTGCTTACTGGATTTGTGCATCATAAGCATCTCTGCACATTTCCCCTGCTCTACCCATCATTCCTTTGTACTACAGAACAGCTCCATACCCCTGAAAATCTCACAACTTGGACGTGGGAGGGCCTGGCTTATTGGTCAGTACAATCTTTCATAATATCGTTTGGTGAATTTCTAGTTGAATAATCCTTCCATCTAGGAGACTCAGCTTATTCCAACTGACCATGGTTGTTGGCATCACTGAGGAATCCAACATCAGCAGGGGACGTCAGCTTCAATAAGGCCCATGGAAGAACACAGAGGCCAGTGGAGTGGGCTTTCAGGCTCCTAAATGCAAGATCTGGTTGTCTGGACAAAACTGGTGGAGCGCTTCTCTACTCTTCCGATATAGTGTGCAAAATAACCGTGGCCTACTGCATGCTTCACAATATTGCCTTGCAATGGAACACCTCTTATATGACAGATGATGGTGACCATGAGGAGCCACAGAGTGAATATTTTGCTTTTCTGACCTTCTGGTGTTCGCTCTCTTTTTGCTGGCTTAGCGTCTCTGCGCACTTTCTCACTGCTGGTGAGTGTTAAAGTGCAAGTGCTCCTATGGTAAATTATATTTATGAATTGGTGTTACCATGTTTGGCTTATTGGATTCACTGCTAAGTCCCTAGTGTAGTGCACTGTGTTGGCCTATGGCTTGTAAATCAAATGTTGCCTAGTGGGCCTGTAGCACTGGTAGTGCCACCAACATAAGCAGCCCACCAATGGGTTCTCAGACCTGCCACTGCAATGTCTGCGTGCAACTGTGACTGACATGTCAACCTGGCAAGTGAACCCACTTGCCAGGCCCAAAATCTTCCCTTGTCTTAGGTATAAGACACCCCTCAGGCAGGCCCACGGTAGCCCTATGGGCAGGGTGCAGTGTAGGTGAAAGGCAGAACATGTATTGGTGTATGTGACATGTCCTGTGCATTTCGTTTTTCACTATTGAATGCCTAAATGCAGAAATCCTTTTCCCAGGTGAACGGAGATTCCTTAACAGGCCTGTTTCTGTGCCATAAAATTGAGCAGAGTATGGAAGGATACTGGGACATCATAACCAGTTCTGGAAACATGAAGCTCTACCACCAATGTAGAGTGGGAATCCTCCCTATAAAAACATTTACTAAAAACTGGGGGTATGTCCAAGACTCACTTTGTCACTCCTGTCTATGTGGGGAAGAGACTCTGTCACATATCCTTTTCGTCTGCCCTGCATAAAAAGGCGCCTCGCAAAAATTGGTTCAAGCCAGTTTGCGCCAAAATGGGAACAAGATCATCCCAAATGGCTCTGCGTATTATAAAATCTGATACCAGCGAAGTCGTAGTGGTGGCTATGGCAAAATTCAGGAGCTGGACTTGGGCTATGAGAAGGATCAGGATGCAAGTTAACACGTAACCATGTAATTATGCATTCATGTAATCATCTCAAACTGTATTTTCCATCTTGCAACAGGGGTGTTGAGTTTGTTGTTTCTGTACTTTCTTTAATAAATAGGTTAATATGTCCCTATTACCTGTGAATCCTGAGTTCATTCAATTGTGGATCTATATTTTAGTC
Organism: Lissotriton vulgaris; assembly: GCF_964263255.1. Lineage (NCBI taxonomy): Eukaryota > Metazoa > Chordata > Amphibia > Caudata > Salamandridae > Lissotriton > Lissotriton vulgaris. The sequence continues at coordinate 1,180,388,490 of NC_141689.1, forward strand.
TTGATCCTATTTACAATTGATTATAGAAATCAATAGGATAAGATTTGAAAATGGATTCTACTGATTTTATCCTTGATATTTTATATATTTTATCAGCCAATTTGGTTTTTTAAATGTATTTTTGTACATGTGTCTTTTATGATTGTTTATAATCGAATAAAGACTGATTGATGGAATGCCTACCTGTCCCATAGGATAGAATGGGAGATACTTTGTAACATTTATTCAGTTGGATTTAAATTATGTGTTTGAAAAGGCCACTTATATAAAGAATGCATTTTCTTGCTTAACCATCCTGTGTGCCACTGCTGGGTTGTGGATAGACTGTCAGGCTTTTGAGTGACTGGGACTGGGGATGTGCATTCACTGTAGACAGCCACTGGGGGAGATGAAGTATGCGCTGCCTTTCCTGTATGAGTCAGGGCTGGGCTGAAATGACCTGTGCTGCATTTAGAGTAGTGTGAGGAGATTTCCCTGCACCAAAATTGGCCTGGTCTGACTTACGCAATGCTCGCTCCACCTCCTACAAGGAAGCTGGGCAAGAGAAGACAGAACTGGTTTGGACTAAGCACAGAGACCATTTGCCACAAGAGAAAAAAGGGAAATGTGGTATAAATATTAGGGGCTTCAAACCAGAACTTTAGTACTCTTTTGGATCGAGGAACCTGACAAGAAGAAGAACTGGAGAAGCTGTGAGGAGGAACTACCACTTTTCTGTGTGCTTTGCTGTGTTGGCCTACAGTGGCTGCTTCTGCAACTTCTTTGCTTGAGTTTCTCCTGGTGCTTAGAGTAGACCTTTCCCCTGTTCAAGAAGTCTCAGGTACAACAAAGACTTCACCTTCCTTTGGGTACAGCCTCTGAGCTGTGTATCTCAGTTGCCACAGAAGGAAATTGCAACCCGACACCATAACCAAGACCACCGGCTGTTCTGTGACCACCAGGCCACTTAGCTGCTGCTTGCACTTTGACCTGTGGGCACTGCTCTCCACATCGCCTCACTTCACTCCACCACCCAGGCCTCACCGACTACTCCATTGCCAGCTGATATTGTCGCTGTGCTCTGCACTGTTGTCTGGGGGCACCGCGCTTAAGATACAAAAAGAACTGGCTCATCCCACACCTCAGTCTAGGCCCACCTACACCAGCCCCATTGACCGCCAATCTTCAATGGATGCTGCTGCTTGCACCATGACCATCAGCACCATGATGAGCACTGTCTTGCTTTGCACTGCAGTCCTTGTCTCACTGAAGCCAGTGGAGGACCTCCACCAAGCTGCTGCCTGCACTGTGACCTGAGGGCACCACGCGCCGCATAGCTCCACTTCACACCACACTCTCGACGACCAACACCGCTCGCCTCCACTGCCACGATTGGCGTCAACAAAAAGTACTGTTTACAAGTCTTCTGATACCGATGCCGGTTCGCACTGACACAGTTGATTGAAACCTTTGGATTTGGTTTTCTTCAGCATCGCGGTAGTACCGGACGGAGCTACCGCCTTCAACGAACTGCATTTTTAAGGTTATTCTTTCAAATTACACATTTTGATTATTGTATGTTTGGTACTTATCCTTTTGGTCTTATTTTATACAGATAAATATTAGATGTTTTTCAAACTGGTGTGGTGTCCTTCTGTTTTGTCCTCACTGTATTACTGTATATTATGTGCAAATGCATTACACACTGCCGCTGAGATAATCCTGACTGCTCGTGCCAAGCTACCAAGTGGAGTAAGAAGGTATTATTTTAGTAGTGTAACTCCTGTATCCAGACTTGGTAGAAGGGACCCTATGTGGACAGTGTAACAACCTGCCAACTGGAGCCCCATTTCTATCAGTGACGATGCTGAGATACCAAATGAAGAAGATAGTGGTGAAGAGGATGGAGTTGACTTATGTCAAGATATCATTGACAATGTATTCTATTGAGTGTAAGTATATCCTTACATGTTTTCACTTTCACTGTTACACCAACTATAGATGTGATGTTGAGAGAAGTATGTAGTGGTAATTTGTTAGGAACGGCAAGTTCAGGGAAAATCAGGCCGAAGGTGTTTGTTGTTCGAAGTTTTGACACATTGACTACTGTGTTCATTTACATTATTACATTATTACAGGTATCTGTCTGTCATGTTATGTTTCCCGGTAATCTTTATTTTAATATATATTAGGTTCCTTCACCGTGTTATGCTCAGTTGGACTTTTCAGATTTATAATATTTGCAGGCTTATGATGCTGTTTTGGAGAAAAAGGGAACATGGATTGATCCGGGGAAGGACAGACACCTACTTTGGGTGTCAAATCTTGTACCACTGCAACTTGCACTGTAAATGTAAATGTAAAATGTAGATGTAAATGTAAATGAATTTATATAGCGCAAATCACCGAGCTGTTTCTAAGTGCTTGCTTAGGGAAGACGTCCTGGTATTCCCCTGTGAGATAACCCCGGCAGGGTATTCGCAAGGTGAACGCCAGGCATCCCACCGCTAGGGGTTGTTGTGGAGATTAAGCAAGCTATTGCCGAGAGTCGCAGAGTGTGAACCCGTGAATCGAGTAGGCACCGGAGTGAGAATTGTCGAGTCCATGGACATTTTAGGACTCAAGACCCCGCCGAGCCGGGAATTGAACCCTGGTCCCGGGCTGACCTTTGCTTCCAGGTCTGCCTCCTCTAACCAGTGAGCCACACTTCTCCACTGGTTAGAGTAGGCAGAGGATTCTCCACTGTGATTAAATGGCAGATTTGAAGCTTAGATTGGACCTGTAACCTGTTGCGTGTTGGCACTAAGGCAATATGTGTTCCATCATAAGCTCAATCCGCATGTGGTAGTGGAGCCAAATCATGCTACTCTCCTTTCACTTTGGCAAAATCCTCATTGTGTGTAATGTGCATGTTGTGTGTCATCATTGTAGGATATATTTCTTGTGGCACACCACTGATACTTGGTTGTGACATACCACCAGATACTGAAACGTAGGATTGGAATAATCATGTGTCTACAAAATATAGTAGTTCCATGTTTTTGTCTGTAGGATTATTGATAATGGATTCCTTATGTGAGCCAGAAGATCTGGCTCCAGCTGATGACATGAATCACTGATCATTTATTCAATCTGATTGTTTTGGATATGTCTCCTTCTTCCATGTCGGCTTGGTCTGGACATGGAAATATGAAAACTAGCACTGAGTATCAGTGACATGTATGGATTGTTATGTGCAAATGTTGACAGAAAATCATTGCACAAATTGAATAAACATAATTCTAGATGATTTAATGTGTTGACTTTTTGGGAGTCACGTTGTGGTACTTAAGATAAACCAACATCTTGCAAATATCTATGTTTACACAATCTTTTGATTTTTGTTGTAAACTTATGATGGTAGGCAACAAGTGCATTGATAGAGTTGAGATATACCACACCAGTCTAAGATTTTTTGAGCTGTGATTTTTTTATTAAACATAAAGAAAATAAACAGGGTGAAAATGAAAAAGGAAACCAAGAAGTGAAGAAGTCCATCATGGTGAATGAAACCATAGTTGGAGAGCCAAAATTGTTTGAAGTACAATATCCAAAATACGACTGGCATCAGAAAGGCAAATGTGTCCAGAAATAGTCCACCGAGTGAATGGTAGTCACAAACTGGAGGAAATTGGGTCATGGTTTCTTGCTACTCGTGGTTGCGGTCTTGCCATCTTCATCTCATAGTAATCTGCGTCAACATCCCCTCCTGCGGGGAAAGATGGTCCACAGTTGCAAGGCCTGGGGTGGCTGTAGGTGGTTCTTCCTATGGCAGGCTGTAGGAAGGTAGGATCCTTCTGCATGGTTATGTGCACTTTTTGCCTGGTGCTATGCTGTTTCGGACTAGTCCAACTCGAATCCTGCTTATCAGGACCCCAGTCTCTCTGCTTTCTCCCCTAACTTGTTATGGTAAGTACTTCGGCACATCCCAGATTGGACAGTGGGGTACCCTTATCAGTCCCTAGTATATAGTACTAAGGTGACCAGGCAATAGGTCCCCCATAGGCTGAAGCATGTATAATGCCACCTAAGGGAGACCATTCAAACTATCTCCCACCCATTCGGCTGGCCACTCCTCTGGACCGACCACTGTTGCATCCACTTTGCCTTCCAGAAGCCCACCACACCACACCGCTCTCAGCCCACCCACCGAGCCCTCCAACACTGACGACACTGCCCACATCCTCAGACGCTGGATTGAAGACTGCGCCAACACCCTCGCCCCGCTGAAAAAATAAACCCACAGAGACACCAGCAAGAGGGCCAGGTGGTTCACCCCAGAACTTCTAGCCTCCAAGCAAGCCTGCCGGAAAGAAGAGAAGAAATGGCACCGCGAACAAACTTCGGACAACCGCGCAGCACACAAGGACGCCATCCGCAACCACCACCGCCTCATCAGGGCCGCCAAGAGAACCTCGTTCAAAGACGGCCTCGACAACAACGCACACAATAGCAAGAAGCTCTTCAACATCGTGAAGGAACTCTCCAACCCCAGCTCCAGCACCAACGACATCCCACCGTCACAAGCCCTGTGGGACTCCCTCACCACATTCTTCCACCGCAAGATAGCAGACCCTCCGCACACCATCGACCATAACCCTCTGCTAGCCTGGGCCAGTGTGAGCACAGATGACACCATCACGACCATGAGCACAATCCACTCCAACTCTCCATCAGATCCCTTCCTGCACCACGTCTTCAACAAAGCAAGCAGCTCCATCGCACCCCACCTGCGCAACGTCATCAATCTCTTCCTCGAGACCGCGACCTTCCCAATAGAGCTGGAAACACGCCGAGATCAACGCCCTACTGAAAATACCCAAGGCTGACCCTAGAGACCTCAAGAACTTCCGGGCCATCTCTCTGCTCCCCGTCCCGGCCAAGTTCATCGAGAAAATCGTCAACAGACAGCTAACCCGATACCTCAAAGAAAACAGAATCCTGGACCCTTCCCAGTCAGGGTTCTGCAGCAACCACAGAATCAAGACTGCCCTCATCGCCGCCACTGATGACATCAGGACCCTGCTGGACAATGGCGAGACTGCAGCACTAATCCTCCTAGACCTCTCCGCCGCCTCTGACACCGTCTGCCACCGCACACTGCACGCACGGCTCCACGCCGCAGGGATTCGAGACAAGGCGCTAGAATGGACCACCTCCTTCCTCTACGGCATAACCCAAAGTGTCCGCCTCCCCTATTCCGATCTGAAGCCCCCTAGATCATCTGCAGCGTACCCCAGGGATCCTCACTCCGCCTGACACTGTTCAACATTTACATTGCCCGCTCGCACACGTCGCCCCACAGCACAACCTCAACATAATTTCCTACGTCAACAACACTCAACTGATCCTCTCCCTCAACAAGAACCCCATCACTGCCAAAGCCAACCTCCACGAAGGAATGAAGGCCGTCGCCGACTGGATGAAGTCCAGCCATCTGAACCTGAACTCGGTCAAGATGGAGGTCCTCATCCTCGGCTCCAACCCTTCAGCCTGGGATGACTCCTGGTGGCCGACGGCTCTCGGAGCAGCCCTGACACCCACCGACCACGCACGCAACCTGGGAATTATTCTCAACTCAACGTTCTCAATGACTAAGCAGGTCAACGCCGTCTCCTCCTCCTGCTTCAACACCCTCCACATGCTTCGCAAGATCTACAGATGGATCCCGATAGATACAAGAAAGACAGTCACACAGGCCCTCGTCAGCAGCAGACTCGACTATGGAAACGCCCTTTACGCAGGAGCCCCGACCAAGCTCATCAAACGACTACAACGCATCCAAAAAGCCTTGGCATGACTGATCCTCGATGTACCACTCCACGGCCACATCGCCCCCACCTGAGGGACCTGCACTGGCTCCCCATCAGTAAGAGGATATCCTTCAAGCTCCTTATCAACGCACACAAGGCACTCCACAAGACCGGCCCAACCTACCTAAACAGACGGCTCACCTTCTACATCACCAACCGCCAGCTACGATCCGCCAACCTCTCACTCGCCACCGTACCTCGCATCCTAAGAACAACCACCGGCGGGAGATCCTTCTCCCACCTCGCCGTCAAGTCATGGAACACCCTCCCACTGAGCCTACAACAGACCTCAAGGAGGATGCTCAAGACCTGGCTGTTCGATCAGTAGCCCCCCCAGCACCTTGAGCTTCTTGCGGGTATGTAGTGCACCTTACAAATGACTGATTGATTGATTAATTGAGGGCTGCCATTGCAGCCTGTGTAAGTTGGTGCTAGCACCATTTATGAATGATATAAGTTAACCAGTCTCTAAGGTCACTGCACTTAATCCTATAAGTCACTCTTACAGCAGGCTTTTTCAATCCTGAAAGCAGGGTTCTTGGTTCTAAGTGTGAGGGTGCCCCTGCACAAGAAGGATACCCCTACATCCTTTGGAGTCCATTCTCCCGGGTTGTAAGTGAGACGGCCATATAACATTTTGAGGGGCACTGCTGACAATCTTGAAATTGGATGTAACAAACCCTTTCGTGTTTGGTATCAAACTAGTTGGAATCATACCCTCACACCATAAACAGTGTGGGAGGTGTGATTCTAGTGCTCCAGGTACCAGTCTTTCATACCCAGACAGCACAGCTTGTTTCGTCCTAACCCTTTCCCTAGGTTATTTAAGGGCTTACCTGTGGGTGGGTTCCAAGATTCGTCATGGGACACAATACAATTCAGACATCACTTCAACTGTGACCGTCTGGGCACTATGGGCTTCGCTGGACTTCGATCTGGGCATCAAGGCCGCAACCAGGAAGACTCCTGCCGCTCCTGATCTCTTCACCCTGCTTGTCTGCTGCAATGTATGTACCTCTGCTCCATACGGGAACCCGTCCAGGGTCTGTGGACATCCAAGACACCTGAAGGAATCTCCCTTGAAGTGAAGGAGTCCCTTCCTGCAATTGTAGGAACTGAAACCAAGCTGACCGGTCTGCTGATCCTGGGCTCCTACGGACTCCGTAAGGAAAAGCAACACAGGTGGTGGCTCTCCACATCCCTCGAGGCTTGCCCTGTCCTCTCACCAAGTTTGAAGCAGTATCCCTTGTTGGAGCCCGAAGAACCGATCCCCTGTACTGTACCTGCAGTTTCAAAAACTTGTTGGCTTCATTCCACAGAGGTCTTCGGGTTCCAAATAGCCCCAACACCAAGCATCTCCAGCCTCCAAATTCTTTATCCTCACTGCATCGCTTGCACTGTGGTCCTACATCTTTGTTGAGCTGGTCAAGGTCCTCTGCGACTCCAGTGCCTTCAGCCTGTGGGTCCTCTTGAGGGTCACTTTTGAATTCATTTGGGCTCCCCTGATTACTTAGGCCCTGCCCTGACTCCCCTGCTTAGGGCTTCACTCCCCTAAGCAGACACCCCACCAGACTCTTTCTTGGCTCAAACAGATGACAGGTAGACACTCCAAACCTTTGAGAGGATTTAAGACCCTACAGTGTAGGTTCTTCTCTCAATAATGCAGTAGGTATCCATGGAAGTGCAGGACCGTCCTAATATGACCACTTGGGTAATAACGACTCAACTGGGCAAGGTTAGCCTTAATTTCTTTCATTGGGGGATATGTAGGAAGGTAGGATCCTTCTGCATAGTTACCCCCACTTTTTGCAAGGCATCCTAACAACATGTGTCATATATTGGAGATTGACACCTGTAATATTAGATGGAACACAATTCATCCAGTTTGGATCCAGCCATATACACATTAGTCTTGACTCTGCTCCCCTTGGGAACAGTTTAGCCAGAACTGCCAGACCAGGTACCGGTTTCAGGGTTTCACCCCTCATCAGCCAGCTAACTTTTCTCCAGTGGCATGACAAGCACACGTCCCAAGGTTTTGGCATACCTGTCCCACTTAGTGGAACAAATGCCAAAAGAGCAATATATGAATGGAATGCTGAATAGTATCAGACATTTACCCCCTATAACAGAGATATTGGCCTAAATCCATCACAGTTTTTCTCACTATGCCATTCCAGTTTGCACCAAGCAATATGCAAGTCAGTATCTAGCCTCTGCTCCCCACAGGAGCAGTCCAGCTCTAAGTGCCATGCCAGGTCATCCCCAGAATGAAAACAAAGAACAAGCATCCTGGGACCAGTTTCAGGATATCGCCCCATATCATCCAGCCTAGCTTGACTCCAGTGGCATGGTGAGCACGAAATCCAAGTGTGGGCTCGTCTCTCTTAGGAAGTATAGCTCACATCTCCCAACCATTCACCAGCACAGTGTACAGTAGAAATGTGTAATTGACAATGCCAAGGCGTAGCCGACCTCAAAAGAGGCATTTACACAACTTGGATTGTTGTTTGGCATTAGTCATCCTGTGAACAGTGCAAAGTCATTTTTTGTAAGTATCACTTATATTCAGCACAACAATTTTCATACCTTACAAATTTTGGATCAACACTGTTTACTTTGTGAAACTCATGACATCAATTCAATTGGTTAAGAAGAACAGGACAACATTCAGAAAACAAGACAAAGAATTTTCAGAAGAGACTATTGAATACGGATTGATCAATAGATGACACTTTACCATATGTACAAATCTGTTAGACAAGAGAGAATGAGCAATATGGCATAGCAATAGGGTTTTTACAACACAGAAAAGGGCATCATGGTAGTTGTTGACATTTCAAAGAAAACTTTCAGAAACTTGTAAAATGGTTAGTGGAACATACCTGTGGAAAATGTGCATTTGAAATAGGACAGTAACTTACAATATGACACACATATGGGTAATGGGTTATTTAGTGTTCTAACACTTACACCTGTAATATTAGATGCAATACAATACATTCACACAAACAAACCTAATGATCTGATACTGGTACTTTGAGGTTTCTGTGTTAGGAAAATATATGCAGGACACTTTGGCGACAGCTGAGTTGAGAACAAACTGGACATTGAGGTTTAGTGGGACTTTGTAAAGTGTAACATATCAGACTCCACTCCACCAGTTATTCCTATCAAGCCTTCGGGATGTCGGACCTGCAAGACTTTCTCCTCCCAGGGCATGAGTTGTAAAGGAGGCATGGGAGAACATACACCAGTTCTCTGGGCCTCCATTTGCTGCTTGGAAGTCAGGGACTGCATCCTGCCCTGTAGGTCGTTCCACCTCTTCCTGATTTCAGCCTTTCTGGCCCACATTTGCCTTTTCTGTGATAGGGGTGTATTTTGTACTTGGGCTCCAAACAATTGTGGCTCTACTCTTATTATTTCACCCTGCATGACTGACAATTCTCCCTCAGTAAAACATTAATATTTGGGGAAAGTCATTGTGCAGATAAAAATGACTTAAAAAAATAAATAACCACAAGCTAATAAATAAAAGATGATAGGGATAAGAAACTTGGAAAAGGAACAAAATAACCTTACTTAACACCTAAGGAGCGTCGAACGTTCAGCGCCCATCTGCATGCATCTAAATACGGTGGGTGCATGCATCTAAATACGGTGGGTGAAAGACCATTGACTTAGCAGACTACTTGGGACGGCCAGCACTATGGTACGACGTTAAGCCCATCCCAATATAAATCACGCCCTTAATCAGAAACAAACATATCAGGACTTTCTGGTCGATAAAAATTAAGAGAGTCTAAAAATTCTTGAGCTTTTATCTCAGAATAAAACATACACATCTTGCCATTGTTTTCTCTTTTGAGTCTTGCTGGAGCATGCAATTAGGGTTTGGAGTTTTTTCCTTGAAAGGGCTCTATCAGCCGCTGAGGACTCCATCTCCTCCTTCAGTAGTTTGATAAAAATAATGAATGAAACTATATTAACTTTAATTTGGTCATCTGGATGAGCTTTCTCAAAGATAGCCTGCAGAATAAACAATCCCCATTACCTACCAAAATAATAGCTCAAAGACTTTGAGCTGCCCACCCTTGAGTTTCTGATTTTAAATGGAAACCGATATTCCCGCTGCACTTGGTACTCATGTTTTCAGTTGCCAGCTCTTTAAAAAACTGATTAAAGAGTTTGATGACATAAGCTGCTGCATCACTGCTTTCCATCAGTTCCAGGATCGCAAGGATCCTGGGGTTGTTACGCCTTTGGAAATTCTCTAAATTCTCCTCTTTTGATTGTTCATCTGTCATCCAGTATTCATAACAAGAGGTTTCAGTTTACATATTTGAGCCCTACTTTGAAGTTCAGAGGTACTTTCTCCTTGGTTCTTGCAGTCACTCACAGACATTCACACACACCTTGTCGATCTTTGGAACAGTCCCCTGCAGCTTTGTGGTGGCATTATAGGCCCTCTGACTCTCCTACCGTGTTTCCTCTTGATATGCTCTGATTGCATTGTAAATCAGTTTACTGTACCCACATGAGGGCACTCTTTGGGTCCTTCAATTAGCTGGATCTCTGAATTATCCCATTTAAAGGATATAGGGGGTTCCAAAGATTCTGCTTCTCCACTTTGACGTCCTTACTTCCCTGATTTGCGAACAGTCTGTGAGGGTAAGCTGGGATTTTCTTCTGAAGTAGACAGCTTATTATCCGACTCACCAATTTCGCTACTCCCAGATATTTTTGATAATGAAAGTAACAGTTTGAGTGCCTCGATTTCCTTGGCTCGGACCTTGGTCGATCTTTGACTATGTTTATATAAGTATCTGTGGTTGCCATATGATATTGAGCTGTGAGGCAGCCCAATTCCCCCTTGGAGTTTTCATTTCCTGCCTGAGGATTAAATGGGTTTGTCAAGGCATACTGAAGTTTTGTACTTTTTTTTGCCTTGAAGACCGTGAGCCAAAGATCCTGAGTCAAAAGCACTGGTGGCTTTCAAGAGGATTACGTTGGAGAAGTTATAAGTAAAGATAATTCATGTAATATTTGAGTCAGAAACATATAGGTAAAGAAAAAGTCTGACCTGCAAAGAGCAGAAAAGTGGGGGGTTACTTTATTTACAGCCCATATCATCATATTCTGATGCTCCCACCTCAACCTCTGCTTCCAATGGCATGCTCTCCATGCCACTGGAGTCAAGCTATCCTGTCTGAAGAGGGGCGAAACCCGAAACCGGTCCTAGGATACTTGTTTCCAGTCCAGGGAGGACGTGGCCTGGCAGTTCAGGCTGGACCGTTCCCATTGGGCACCGGGTCAGGACAGATTTGAATATGGCTGGGTTCAAACTGGAATGGCATGGTGAGAAACAAAAACAATGGATTTAGGCCCATATCTCTGTACTGGGGTGAATGTATGACATTGTTCTGCATTCTGTCCATCAATGTTATTTTTTCATTTGTCACTCCGAGTGGGACAGGTATGCCCAGATGTGGGTCCTGTGCTCTCCATGCCACTGGAGTCAAGCTATGCTGGCTGAAGAGGTGTGAAACCCGAAACCGGTCCCAGGATGCTTGTTTCCAGTTCAGGGAGGATCTGGCTTGGCAGTACAGGCTGAACTGTTCCCATTAGGCACAGGGCAGCACTGATTTGCATATGGCTTGGTTCAAACTGGAATGGCATGGTGAGCCAAAAAACGATGGATTTAGGCCCAGATCTCTGTAGTGGGGTGAATGTATGACATTGTTCTGCATTCTGTCCATCAATTGTTGTTTTTGCATAAAACATTACATATTCATTTATAGTTGATTGATACATTTTTTGACATTTTTTGTACATTTTTATAGCTTTGTATATATTTTGTCTGAATTTCAAAAATATTTTTGTGTTATATTTCCATTGTTTTCAATGGAATGGTAGTCCTTTATTTAATTCCACTTAGCGATAATTTTTTTCATGTTATGTGTATTATGATTTCTATATCTGCAATTCAGAGGTGGATATCGTGGGAGTGAGTAACAGTTACCTGCTTTCACACAATTCGAATATTTCATAAGATTTTCATATGGCTACCCACAAGCACAAGTAAAACAGTTGCACAAGCCCTCATCACCAGCTGACTCGACTACGGCAATGCACTCTATGCAAGCTCCTCTACTGAACTCATGCAAAGAGTCCACACCATCCAAAACACAGCAGCCAGACTCCTTCTTGACCTCCCCAAAAGGTCACATATCTCCACCCATCTGAAGGACCTCCACTGGCTCCCCATACAGAACAGATGCCAGTCAGGGGCGGCTGGTGACATTTGAAAGTGGTGGGGCGTAAACTAATTTGCATATTGCACTGCAGCGAGCGAGTGCAGCGAGCGAGCCCGAACCACCTTGCATCCATCCATACATCATTCATGCATCCACCCACCCACCCATCCTGCATTCATACATCATTCATTCATGCATCCACCCATCCATCCATCCTGCATCCACCCATCATGCATGCATCCATGCATCCATCCATACATCATTCATGCATCCACCCATCCTGCATCCATACATCATTCTTTCATGCATCCACCCATTCATCCATCCATCCATCCATCCGCCCACCCATCCAACCTGCATCCATCATTCATGCATCCATCCACCCATCATGCCTGCATCCATCCATGCACCCACTCTCCCTGTTCAATTTCCTTTGCTGCAGCTCTTAGAAACTGGCCAATCACGTTTAAGCTGGGTCCCCCAACTCCACCATCTAATATATTCACATTCATTTTACCCTTACTGTAAACATCCGTGGTCTCTTTGGAAGAAAACTGACCTGACAGGAGTCTGAGAGAAACTCGCTATAAGTTTGTGATTTACATCCCCACATACCATGTAACAACTGAAGTAAAAGGGCCAGTCCTCATGTAAGTTACAAATTAAGACAATGCGGTACTATGGAGGGACTAACAAGTCTATTAACGAATCAGTAGCCAGCATTTACAAAGGATAATGACACAAGCCAATTAAAAATATGGGCGTAGAGTGGGCGGAGCTTCAAGTCCATACTACAATACAGCATGCCTTGCAGAGAACCTCAAGACTGCACAGGCTTGACCTAAAAATTTGAAAATAATGAAGTAATTCTATCACAACATGTTCTGCCTTACGCCTCATAATTTGGTCCTTTGTTGTTGCATAAATTCCAGTGCCTTGATTTAGGCCTACAGAGCAAACAATGTGCTAAAGGCTCTCCTTAATTTTTTCACAAACATCCTGTACTATAAACGTGTAGTAAGTGTGGATCACTGAAATAATATAGACTGCCAAAATATCGACTTGCAAAAATATCGTGGACAAAATATCGACAGTCAAAATATCGAGTTTGTATCTACAAACAGGTAAGTACAAAAATATCGAGTACAAAATATCGTTAACAAAAATATAGATGTAAAAAATATCGACTTTATTAAAAACAGTGTTAAATTAAATTAATATCAAATTTTAATTACTAAAATATACTTAAAACGACTTAAATTAAATTATAATAATAAAATAATAAATAAAAATAATAAAAATAATTTTTTAAAATCTTATTTGTTGACCCTGAACCCTAAAAATACCCCTTTACCCAAAAACCCAAAACTGACCCTGAACCCTAAAAATACCCCTTTACCCATGACCTGAAAACTGACCCTGAACCCTAAAAATACCCCTTTACCCATGACCTGAAAACTGACCCTGAACCCTAAAAATACCCCTTTACCCATGACCTGAAAACTGACCCTAAACCCTAAAAATACCCCTTTACCCATGACCTGAAAACTGACCCTGAACCCTAAAAATACCCCTTTACCCATGACCTGAAAACTGACCCTAAACCCTAAAAATACCCCTTTACCCATGACCTGAAAACTGACCCTGAACCCTAAAAATACCCCTTTACCCATGACTTGAAAACTGACCCTGAACCCTAAAAATACCCCTTTACCCATGAACTGAAAACTGACCCCTGACCCTGAACCCTAAAAATACCCCTTTACCCATGACCTGAAAACTGACCCTGAACCCTAAAAATACCCCTTTACCCATGAACTGAAAACTGACCCTGAACCCTAAAAATACCCCTTTACCCATGACCTGAAAACTGACCCTGAACCCTAAAAATGCTCCTTTACCCAAAATTTATCAATATTATTTAATTACCAATTAATTATTAATTAACAATAACAATAAAGTAAATATATTAGAACATTAGGTGTAATTATTTTAATAATTAATATTATTTTATCAAAATTAATTACTTAAAAATAACACAAAATTATATATATAAAAAATGTACTCTAATTAATGTAATTAACTAATTACAATTAATTAATTAACAATTATTTACTAATACAAAATATATTCAAAATTATATTAATTAATTAACTAATTAATATTAATTAATTATCAATTAATTATTAATTAAAAATAATAACAAACATATATTAATTAATTAATTATTATTAAATTACTTCCCACCCTATTCCCCTATAAACCCACAACCCGCTACAGAATTACATTACGCAATTATTATCAAAACAAAATTCATGTAATAAAATATTTAATAACATTAATACACACTATTCACACATATTATTACATAAAAATACACTATAAAATATTATATATTATTAAAAAATCGATATTTTTGCTATCTATATTTTATACAGTCGATATTACTTCACTTACCTGAAAAACGATATTTTTGTAGTCGATATTATGTCCAGTCGATATTTTGTCCAGTCTATATTTTAAACTCGATATTATGTCCAGTCGATATTTTGGAGTCGATATTTTGTCTCTATACCAGTAAGTGTCTCACATCTGACCTTCTGAGTCCCTACTGTCACATCTATACTTTAAATTGTAATTCAGAAAGTTTTTGTCACCACTCACCAATCGCTGCTAAATAGGACTTCTCTGCAAAGCACTGGCAGGTTTTACGATTAGAGCGCGTTGCAGCCCCTTTGTAATAATCTGAGTTGGAATCGCAAAGTACCAGCATACAACAACACATGTTGACATGAGCTTTTCTGGGGGTCATTTTAGACCCTTTTAAAGAGAATATCAGAAGCGTCAGTCCAGAAACTACAGATTTCTGAGGGGCTGGCATTTTTGTCTAATTTGCCTGACATAAGCGCTGTGGGATGGCAGCATATTATATTACGTAATTATATATGCTGCCTAAAATATCCACTTGGTAATATAGACTAAAGTACAGATCAGATGGCATTTTGTGTTAGTACTGCCGGAGAGAGAAAAGTCACGATTGACGGTGGGCACTCACCCTCCCACTTATCCCTCACAACCAATTACGTCATGGGAAGATGTCAACAAGAGAATTAAACATTTCCCCGAAGGATCTTGGGGGAGAGACAAGAAAGAGGTAATGAGGAGGGAGACCCCCATCCCTCCTCTGGGCTGACATGAGAAACACTGCGCCTATTATTTTCTCCCTATAAATGCACAAGCTAAATGAGCAATCGCGGCGGGCATTACGGGTGGGGGGGATGGGCTAATCACGGTGCAGAAGGGGGTTAGGGGGGAAGCGGGAGGGGTTTAAGGGAAAGAAAAATAATAAAAGTAAAACTTACTGTACCGAGACTCCCGCCGTCCTGGTTTTGAATTCATCTGCAGTGCTGTACTCGTCATCAGAAAGGAGGGTGCCGGTGATGTCCCGACAGCGTAGAAATGGCCAATCACCCCGACGACATGGCTGGATATAGCCATATGGTGATTGGCCATACAGTGCGGCCCCTCGACAAAGCAGCCAACACCCACGCGCGACACCATCCTGCTGGAGCAGCCAATCCTGGCGCAGCGTTAACTGCAATACTGCGCCAGGATTGGATACGAGCAGGGTACTATCTGCCCATTATGAGACCGGGGTCCTGGGTCCCTGCCTGACAGTGCCTGTGTCTCGAGTGCTGTAGAGGGGGGGGGGAAGGTCTACCACTGTGCGCATGCGCGGGCCAGGTGTAATTTTGACTACTCCTGGATTCCACATGCGCATTGCGCAGTCTACTAGTACTCTGGTATTCTGCTCTGCCTGTCACTCTCTGCCCTGCCCAGCCCCGCCCCCCTCAGCCCACTTCCTTATACAACGCCCAATTCTGTGAGTCTTGTCCCGGGGCCGGGGCCGGTAGCGTGCAGTGCGCTCAGATTTATTTTTAATCAGAATGACAGAATCTGTATTTTAAAACCCTTTAAATGCATGTGTTGGCAGACAGTGCGGTCGTCCATTAGTAGTGGGGCAACGCCCCAACGCCCCCAATGGACGAACCGCCACTGATGCCAGTTCAAACTCCTCACCGACACTTATAAGCCACTCCACCTCATCGACCCCATTACGTGAACCACCATCTGACCTTTCACCAACCCACGAGAAACCTCCGCTCCGCCGCCAGATCCTTGAACTCCCTCCTTCTCCACCGATACACCGCCCCATCGTGGACCACCTTCAAGAACGAGCTAAAGTCCTGACTTTTCGACCAACATGGCTAACCAGTGCCTGGATACCCCTGGGGTGATTAGCAGCACTCTATGAGTACTGATTGATTTATTGTTAATTTGTCTTTAGGGGTTTTAGGGGTGTGGTGTGGATAAAAGTAGTTATTGGGAGTTATAGCCTTAGTTTTATTTTGAAGTTTGTTTTGTGGTGGGTTGTGTTACATTGTTCTGCAGTGTTATGCTTTTGGCCTAGTTATGGTTTTTCACTACTATTTTGTTATTTTAGATATTACATAAATATACAATTTGCAAGCACTTGAAGCATCATTATATGGTGGGGAGCTTTGGGGTCATGGGAAAGTATGTGATGTGGAGCTAGTTGACAATGCCTCCTTACCAATCTCCCCTTCAGTATCCCACTCATTCCTACTCATTGCCCTATGGTTAGAGCTGGGCCACAGATATCTCAATAATAAAGCAGGCCTTAGACCATTAATGTACTGGTGGAGGGTCTGGGTGTCCGCTGAATTTGTACCTTAATGGCTGGGCCTAGAGGAAACATTGAAACTATCTTGGGCTTTTAGGATTCTGTGGATTCTGTGCTTCAGGTTCATAAAATGCTGCCTAACCTGGGTGCGAAAACATCTGGTCCACTCCTGCAATTGCACACAGGATTGTGAAGTCTTCGCTCAAGCTGTCATACTGGTGTTATTATAGATACTGAGATCTGTAGGAATGGGAGGCCGGACTCTCTTACTACTTCCTTTATCAGGTGTAAGGACATCTACTCCTAGGAAGATTATTTGGAAGATGTTGAGCCCCGCCCCTCGCTAAAGCATTGTATATAAAATTTTGGGTTCAGACCTTGCCACTTTGTACAGTTACAGCAAAATGGCAATATACTTGTTCAGAGTCAAATATGTTCTGTCCCCTTTGTCCCAAGGTAACAGACTCCATAGAGCATGTTGTAAGTTTTTTTGTCCACAATATCATGATTATAGGAGCAAGTGGATATTGCTGCTCCCTTGCAATCTGGGACCAGGAATTTCAGGTCACCGACTAGAATATACAGAAATAATACTAACCAACCTATTGTATTTGGTGTATCCCTCTTTTTGTTAAGCATTTGGAAGACCAGACTAAGATAAGGTAGCCCCTTGAAAGACCCATTGGTCATAACTATGTCCCCAAGTTGCGGATTGTATTGTATGACTTTATGATTCTTACTAGATACTTATGTATTCTTTTAGCTGTCCCCGGCCTGCGCTCCATCACAGGCAGCTTGAACTGGTGACTGCCCTGGTCCGAGCGACCTGATAATCCCAATTGGCGGTTCTTGCTTCCAAGTGCTAGAGCTCCTTTTACTTTTTAAAAATTCATAACTCAACTTCTACTCATTGGATTTTTGCTGATTTGGTCTTGATTTATTTATAATATTATTGTGTATTTATCTAAACCAATGTGGAGTCTTTTGTGGTGTTCTAATTGTGTTACTGTGCTTGTGTGTTGTACAAATGCTTCACACATTGTCTCTTCAGATAATCCAGACTACTCTGTGCCAAACTACCAGAGGGTGAGCACAGGTTATCTTTCAGTGTGTATCTAGCTCACCCTGACCAGAGTGGTGGTTCCTACCTGGCCTGGGTGCATACTTCAGCCAACCAGGAATCCCATTTTTAACAAAAGTGAAAGTAGATTTTTGAAAATCTTTAGTGGAAAAGTAACTTTATTTTGTGCTGCATGAGCCATATGGGTTTAGAACCATCTAATCACTCAGCCCCATTCATCAAGGTCAATACCCTTCTCTGTTTAAGAGTTAATGACCCTGCTGCTAGAGAATAATGTCTTGGCTGAGGAAATCAAGGATTTTATCAACAACAGGTACTTTAATAGGGATTATTCATCTCAGATTGGGAAAGGAACAGTTGTCAGAATAAATTACAGACTTCATACTTTCTTTTTTTTTAATGGTGCTGCTACATTGTACTAATAGGATCTGCTTCCAGGCACAGCATCATCTAATTAGGACAGAAGCTAATGGAGAGCCAGAGTCCCACCAGAAGCATGAAGGGGTAAGCAATTTTGGTAGTAGGAGTTCTGGGAATTTTAACAATAAAGCCAAGAGGTAGCACTGCAAAAGGAAGTGCACAGGCTGACAAAGGTAGATAGAATTGGTTATAGAATATTCTACAATCACTGGCTTATTAACAGGAAATGACTGGCACCTCACCACATTCTCCTCAGAACTCTCCAGAATCTGTGGAGATGACACCTGATGAAGGAAGAGTCTGCTGGAAGAAAATGAATAAGGGACTCCTGCAGGCATCCCATGACTGGATTTTTTCTCCAGGGATCACATAGTTTGAGTCTAAAATGTACATATATAATTTACATTAAAATATTTTAAATATTTTTTTAAAGAAGACTGAACTTTAATTATCTTTCCTCAACTTTCCTATAAGGATATCTCTGCATGTAAATCTATCTCCCCTCTTGAAAGAGTGAATAGCAAACTTTTGTAGCATTCCCGCTAGGAATAGTAGAAACGTGTATGTGAGCAAAAGCGCATATATATATTTATATATGTTCCTTTGTAAATCAATGAATCAATCAATCAATCAAAAGGGATTTGCAGAGTTCTGCTATTCATCTGCAAGTGTTTCCTGGCACTGAGTTGGAATCAGTGACACAAGACCTGGTTGTTGTGTCCCTTTCTTCATTTCTGAAGAAAGGGTGAGGTCCAGAGGTGTAGCATGTTCCAGGACTTTGCGGCAAGGTTGGAAAGGAATATCCTCCACTGTTGCTTCAGTTGTTGCAGCTGGTGTGAATGAGGGAGAGGGAGGTGGAGCACAGGCGTCTGGAGGGTTGGTGGATGCTCAGGCGGTGGTTGATGTATGCGGTCCTTGATTGTGCAGGGCTTTGTATGCGTGTGTCAGTGTCTTGAATTGACTTCGCTTTTGGACGGGGAGCCAGTGGTGCTTCTTGAGGCGTGGGGTGATGCAGGTTCTTTTGGGGAGGTCGAGGATGAATTTGACCGCTCTTTAGTGATGAGGGCTTGAGTGACTGTTAGTCTGATGCTGACTAGAAGCCATTTGAAGACTATTTAAAGGATGAGTAGGGAGAGGAATCAGGCAGAGGAGACTGGGCTGATCTGGTTTTTCATGGTGAGTTTCCTTCCAGGATGATGCTGTGGTTCCAAACGTGGTTTGTAGGAGTGGGTGAGGGTCCTAGTTCCACTGGCCACCTGGATTCATTCCACGGGGAGGTGTTGTTACCAAAGATCAGTACTATTTTCTCTGTGTTGAGTTTGAGGCAGTTGAGTTGCATCCAGTCGGTGATGCTGGTCATACACAGGCAGAAGTTGGCTCTCATGGTGGATGGTTCTACTGACAGAGAGAAAATGAGCTTGGTGTTGTATGCTTAGGATGTGAAGTTCACTCTTTGAGCTCTGACGATGTTTGCTAGGGGGCTCACATAGGCATTAAAAAAAAGTAGGGCTGAAGGATGATCCTTGATGGTGGTAGGTGGATTCTCTTGGATTCTGATCTGATGAAGCCTCTTGATCAGGGTGTGGTGTAACACAGGCTGCTGGGAGGTTGAGGAAGTTCAGAGCGGCCGTTTCTCTCCAGTATAGTAGGGTTCTGATGTCATCAGTCGCTGTGATCAGGGAGAACTCGGTATTGTGGTTGGTACACAATCTGGATTGGGATGGGTCTAGGAGATCGTTGTTTTCCAGGTATTCCATCAGTTAGTGGTTGATGGCCATTTCAAGGTCTTGGTGAGATAGGGGAGCAGAGAGATGGGCCGGTAGTTCTTGAGATTATTGCGGTCGGCGGAAGGTTTCTTGACAAGGGGCTTGATTTCTGGGAAGTGGTGAAGATGGGAGTGAACTTGTTGATGATAGTTGTGTTACAGAGGGTAAACAAGTGGTGGGTATAGGGGTTCATGAGAGTTCCTGAGAGGATGGAAAGCAGGATGACTGTAATGCTCTGTGGATGATTTGGTCCAAGGAGGTGATCCGGTGGTCAGACTTTGAGTCTGTGGGAGCAAGGAGGTGGAGGCAGGTTGGGGTGCAAAGTGTTTGTAGATGGTGATGATATTGTTGAGGACAAAGTCCACCAGGGTGTTGCAGAGTTTGTGTGTTGGGGTGAGGATGTTTATAGTTGGTGAGGGGTTTAAGAATTCCTGATGATGCCTGCAGGTGCCAAAGTTGAGAGTCAAGACATGACAAATATATTTTTCTGTGGGAGAGAAAACAGTAGAGAATTGACATATTTTGGATAACATGCTAAAAATATGAGAAACATCTTGTTCAGCACAGTCTCCTTGACAGCCAATCAGTATGAAGGAGGCCTGCACCCAGTGATAAAAAACTTAGGAAGTGTAGATGATAAAATTAAATCAGTGCACCATAAAACATGATTCTGCCAGCATTTGTGATCTGCACTAATTTTACATGATCTATTTTGCTAACAACGTTCCCTGAAGACCTAGGCACATTTGCTATTGCTGGACTGTAGATATTCAGTGCAACTCTTTCTTGTTTCATGTTAACATATTTTATGTGTCCATTTGAGAAATATAGGGGCATATTATCAAGGGAGTTTATCTCAGCTTTTTTTGCTTTAAAAGCCAAGAAAGCGGAGATAAAATTATCTCCCTATTACCTAGCTGTCGCTAACACCAGCTAGCGACAGCTAGTAGGAGATAGCGACCATCTTGGGCCGCGCTTTGCATGCCAGCGATATTTATCACTAATGACATGCAAAGTGGGCGTGCCAAGATGTTACCGACTGGAAACAGTCAGTAACATCGCTATCTCCTATTACCAACTTTTGGAGATATTCGCGCTAAGCGCGAATATCTCCAAAAGCTGACACCTGCCCCTGAGCAGTTCTTAGCCATGTTATCCAATGGTAGGTGGATAACATGGCTAAGAGCATTAGCTCGGTAATGCATGAATATCGCTGACCTTTCAGCGATATTTATGCATTTCGGCCGATTTTTCTCGCTTAGGAGATATATCTTGATAATAGCAAGGTTCCTAAGCGATAAAAATCGCTGCAGCTCGGCGATAAAAATATCGCAGCTAAACCAACATAGTGATAATTCTCGGTAGTTGTTGGTAATATGCCCCTATAATGCGATATTGGTTTTGCATCAATAAATAGCCCGAAAGTCTAAAAAAAATCCAGATACATTATAGAAAAGCACGACGAAACCAAGAAAAATTTATGTGGTTGAAAAACCTGATGCTTATTTTTTCATAAAACCACTTGCACCGAGATATACAACAGCGAAGAAAAACACAACGGTCACAAACAAAAAGACATAAATAAATATAATATTAATCATAACACTAGTCTATTGTATAGTCTATTTTCAGTGCACCTAATATGCATAGTGTCAATTTTGTCTCAATCTCAAAACTATTTTGTATGCGGGTAAACTGCCGCCATGTGATGGTAAGGAAAAAGTATTCAGCAGGAGAAAATTAACAATTTAAGTTCACTACTTTAATGAGCATGATGTTTCTGAAAGCATATTATATTGGTCGTTTAGCGCAAAGGGTGAAAGGAATGGAATGCATAAAGAGAATGCGAATAAACTCATCTTGCAGCATTCCGGGCCTGCTCTGTCTTACAGCATGCAAATAACTGTGCAGAATTAGCATAGATCTCGCACTTTATATTGGAAGATGTGGCATGTTAAGTGCAGCAGAGTTGTTACCTATTGTGTTAGTTAATATTATGTGCAACTTTGAAGTCTAATTCGGCCTCCGCTTATAGGCACATTCAAGCACCTTGTACTTACCCATGCAATGAATACATATGTTATTTTTGGCAGATAAAATTGCTGTCAAGAGAGCACTGTAATTGCATCCCACTAACAGCTATACTGATGATTAGAGGAAAGACTTAACCACACACAAAAGAAAAATTTTAGGCTTGGCTTTTGTGCGTGCGTGAGTCATTCTGTCAGCTCACCTCGCAGGCGTACATGTCTGTTTTAGGATGCTGGAGGTTGTCAGCGCTATTTGATCTTTGAAATCATCGATACATTCCCGATCAGGGATGACCGAACCTATAATTTCTAATATTATGCCTCAAATTACGTTGTGGCTTGTTTTAAAGTTTACATTAGGCAGCACATGGCTAGGGTCCTAGTACATACCCATGTACATGCATTAACAAGAGTAGCATGCACTGAAAGGAAATCTGTAGCCCCTCTATTTTTTTATATTGGGGTGGAGGGAAGTTGCCTGATGCGGTGGCGATCACTCTGTGTGTCTTTTTGTGCAAGCTTATGTGTGAATTAACTAAAATATTTTCGAAGAGGGCGCAATCACTGCGTTGTGTGCCACTACATAGTCTACGGACCTCCACTTACTATTCAACATGAAGGGAAATAGGCAAATTAGGGCCACTCAAGGACAGGAGTTCGTTTAACTGGCTTGCCCTTTGGTGACCCTGGCATATCTCCTGCTACTGTTGGCCTCAAAGGTCATGAAGGAAACAGGAGGCACAGAAATTACAAGGAGGCATATTTAATAAAGGGTTGTGGTCTCCCTTGTGAAGGGAAAAATAGGAAACTGGCAACAAGTATACAATAATCACACACTTTACAAATTCCAGGACAACATAGTATTCATTATTCAAAAAACATTGTGCATTATTCAAAAAACATTGTACATTTTTGTTAATTGAATAACTATATCAATATTCACAAAAAAATTGTTTATCCAAAATCTGTCTATTTTATTTGAATTGTATTTTGTATTTTTCAATTATCAAAAACCATTTTCATTCTATAGTTAAAAATGATTAGACCATGGGGATAGAGATAAAGATGTACTGTATTATCATATATTCAGAAAGAAAACAGAACAATTTGATTTATGGATAAAAAAACAGAGGGCTGGTGGTAGATACAAACTCAGTTGCATCTCCCTTGTGCCACGCAATGGGGTACTAGAGCGACGCAACACTTAATTTAGATTTATAAAGCCACACAAGGCCATCTTGTGTAGCCATGCATGGCTTGATAAATCTAGAGTAACCAGAAGTGGAGCAAAGCACTGCTTTGTGTTACTTTGCTTCAGGCAGGCGTGCCATGGGTAGAGCATGGTTGTTCCCACTCATCTACCCATGGATTTTGGTGCATTTCTGGATTTACCATTACTGGTAGACCTGGGAATTCCGCAGCACAAACAGAAACAGGAAGATGTGTCTCAGGATTGATTTTGTGCAGGATGTTGTCCCCTCCTGCACAAAAACATTCCAGCTTACAATGCAGGCACCCTTGCACCATGGTGCTACTGTACTTGCATTTGTGCTAGGTAGCACATTATGCACCAGTGCAGGGACATGACAGAAATGCACCTTATAATGTTAGATACGGCACACTCCAGCACTTTTCCTATCATGCAGCACAGCAAGTTGACTTGCTGAGCTGCATGATTTTTTATAAATATTCCCCAAGGTCTTTAGGGTCAGATTTTCGATATGTCGTTTGTAAAAAAGGTGATGATTGATGATTTATGGGTAAAACAATAGGGGAAAGAACCCACTGAATTTATTGGAGTCAGACAGCATATGGCTTCACTCTGCTACACATGGATGATGGTGAGTTAGCACCCTCTGCTTCTGGGCACTCTCCCCAGTCTATATATTTAAAAAAAAATATTGAGAAGATTTATCTAGAAATTTAATACTAATGAAGATATTGGAATATATAAATAATTTATACACAACAAGCCTCTCCGGCCTGAATTATATAATTTCGGACCAGTCGATAATCAAGGCAAATCAAGCTTAATATTTAACATTTATAAAACTATAAGTTTGTGTAAACCGCAACTTCTTACCTACTATTAAACTGTATAGTAGCAAATCACAAAAGTGCATTCATGCCTAGGATTCTTGGTCCATTTTTAAGCTTTTTTAAAAGATGTCTGGTAAATATTTAGAGTTCCCTTGTAGCATTTTCTAGCCCTTAAACCGTGCTTGGATACAGTTTCAAGGATGGGTAAGTGGATGAATGATTGCTTTTAAAAAGACCTTGACTAAAAAAAGTCACAGCTTTAGGCCTGCCAGAATCACTGACCAGTAGACTAAACTAGGTTCCATTATCCTGATCAACACTCATGAGGACACGTTTTATGAAAATGTATCGTCCATTTTTTGTAATTGTTGCAACATTTAACCTAATATTTTCTTCTAAATATGCATGATTTGATTCAATAAACCCTTTATTTCTTTTGTAGTTTTGTTATAATATTTTTGTATGATTTATCTGTCCGAAACAACTCATAAATGTTCTCTGAGGATTGCCTATCTGCTTAGTCCAAAGGTGAGCCAAGGTTTTTCGTAGTGAAATATTTTTGTGTATGAAGCTCTTTCATTAGAGGTTTAGCCACTGTAGGTGCTCAATTACAGCTAGTATCAAGACTTGTCAACTCACAACAAGACTGCCTCAAACAGTCTGCCAGAAGGATGACCTTCCGGGGTGTGCAGACCTGGACCCGGAATAACTAAGATTTCACGCAACTCAGCACATAATGGAAAGTTTCTATGATGTGATGCCTGAAGGGGAGAGAGTAGAACAGAACCATATTTTCAAAGGTTTGCCATAGTTCTACTCTCTCACAGTGCTGATGCACTTTGGCAGCCTAGCACCGATGCAGGCACCCTTTCACCATGACACATTTAATTAATTAATCAACATTTGTAACGCGCGAACAATCACCCCTAAGGGTCTCTGTGCACTGGGGGCTGTCAGGAAGATTAAGCAAGCTATTGCCCAGAGTCACATGGTGCTGGACTAATCTGCCGCCGGCACTGGGGATCGAACCGTGATCCCCAGATTTCAACGCCAGTCCCTCTGGCCAAGGCGCCACACCTCTCCCGCATGGATATGGGTGCCTGTGTTGTGTTAATAATGTTTTTCTGGTGCAGGAGGGATACAGCTGGCTGTGGTCGACAAAATGTTGGTTTCACTCATGCTATAGACAGGAAAAATATTGAAAAGGATCTAAAGTCCCACAGTACAGAACTGTCTAGGCAGGAGGAAAAGTATCTTTAATATAACACAGATTCTGAGTAAATGAAGCAGAGAGGGCTGTAGGATTGGTGAGTATTTCTGGGCAAGAAATCAAAGGTAATTTGACTCTAAGAGTCAGTTGCATTATATGTAAGGAAATTCCGTAGCTGTTAAAAAAAGTCTCATCCAAAAGTCACAAACTAGTTGTTCGTAGCTCTGGAGAAAGCCATTCAATGACTCCAGGCCTGGAGAAATATTCCCCATAAACAACTTTGGACACGTGGTGGGAGCGGTTCTTACACAGTACAAAGATAAACATGGGTTGAAAAACCCATGTCCACAACGACATGGCCTACTTGAAATAGCTCATTAAGAATCAACTCAAACAGGAAAATACTTACCTTGTTGGTCTGTTTAAAAAATATTAAGAGGTTCCACTGGCACTCCTAGATAGAGTGAGGGATGGAGTTAAATCACAAAAAAGGATCTTAATGAACTGCAATAGAACTTTGTTGCTACCATTGCCCTTAAGAAGACCCTTTGGGTCGAAACTCGTTGGCTACAGTCATTTTTAAGAAGAATGATTTCAATAAAGAAACAAAGAAACAAGAACCTGCTGAATTGATGTACTTCTCTTCATCTTGTCCTTATTTGTGGAAAATATTGATTCGTACACATGTTGGAGTGCTGAATCATTGTTTTTGTTATTCCTCAAAAACCTGTTTCCTCAATTTTGTTTATTGGGATAGTATTCTCACGATGATTAATCCATCCTCTTGAATGGCATTTAAGTTGAAAAATAGTGCACAACAAAATCATACGTAAGAAGCACGGCGTTCACCCAAGGGTATCTCTACGCTCAATGCACAAACTAAGAAAACATCACAGACACCAACTGGCAACTTCCTTCATTTCAACTAACAAAATAGGAAGGTCTTCAGAAGCCTTCGAAAGCCCATATACTCCTCCGTGTTTTTGATCTAAAGAGGGAGGCTCTTTAATAGCCATGGTTCCATATATAAAAGAGCTCTACCACCCATCCTTGCTTTCTTATCATTGAGGAACAACAAATAATAGATTTGAGTTGGAATCGAGATATCTGTGGGATAAAAAGCATTTGAATCCGATTGTCAGAGGGATTGTTTTAGTCCCCCAGAATACCCTAAATATCAAGAAGAGAGTTTTAATAGGATCCTCTGTCAGACTGGAAATGAGCTTTAGAAACCGGCTAGAATTTCTAAAGTTCACATACTATTCTAGCAGTCAGATTTTTATTCCATTGGAATAGTCTATTCTGGGTAAAAACACACTGATACCACTTGCTCATGGTTTTCTAATAACTTTGAATGAATTAAAACATGTTTAAGGAAGACCATTGATCCGATGACTCATGGACAGATGCTAATCTACAGGGATCCAAAGTGATTTTATAGACAACGGGGCAGAAGCTAACCCCATGCCATCAGCCAAAGGGAGAACTTCCACCTGGTCATACTGTTTCCCACCTGCATCTGTGTTGTTTTAATGGTGTTAAGGTGCAGAATGTTATATGCCATAGAGGAGTGTGCTGTATTGAGGCATAATGTTAGATGACGTGTAGATGTATGTGCATTTGGTTCCACTCCCACAATCAGTTATGTGTCATCACTTTGGACACTAATATGCAGTCAAAAGATTTAGGGGCTTGGATATGGGATTGAAATGCAATGTAGCACAGTGCAGCAAGTCACCTTGCTGCATTGCGTTACAGGGAAAGTGCAGGAATGCTATCCACTCAATACTTATTTCAATATAGTGAATTGCTGTCCACCATGGTGAAAGGGTGCCTGTGTTACAGACAGGATGGTTTTTGTGCAGGACGAGGCACAAAAGGAAAGAGAAAATAGCAAGGGGAAAAAATATATATTTCTCCTTGTTACGCCTTCCCTAGCAGGCGTATCTTTTGGGCGTTCCAAGGTCTACCACTTTTGGTAAATCTGGGAATACATCTAAAACCATGGGAGTTGCATGGGAATACCCATGCAACACCCACGGTTTGCCTTCCCAGGGCAGTATAAAACAATGCAGTGATTTGTGCTACGTTGCGTTACTCCAGATTTATGAAGCCACTAAGGGCCATGCAAAGTGGCCTTGCATGACTTTAAAAATCTCATTTTTGAGTTGGATTGCTCTTGTACCACAGTGCGTGGTGCAAGAGTAATGCAACTGGGCTTATAAATATGGGCCTAAATGAGCATCAGGAGTGACCAAATATATATGAACCACTTAACAGCTGGTCCTTTTCTTTTGCAGTGCTGAGCTCTTTTTTGCTATTTGGGGGAGTTTATGCTTAGGCCTCTATAACTTTTGGTCCACATAAGGGATTTATGACATATTTGCATCTGCTTTTTTCAATGTCATGGTAATTCTAAAGGTACCCAGGGTTTGTAGATTTCCCAGAGGTGAACGGAAAAAGAGCCAAAATATTGCTAACATTTTGAGTTCTGGGGAAAAAATGGGAAAAACGTGCTCTGGATAAAAGTGCCTGTTTTTTTCATAAAAAGGGCATCAAGAAGAATTGTGTTGTGCTAACATCACCATCTTCCCAGCTTTCAGGAACATGTAGAGCTGAATCAAAAAAACACATTTTTTACCAAAGTTTTTGTATTTTTCAAAGAGGTAGCCATTTTTCCCATTTACTGTGCTTTCAGCCAAACCCATGGGTGTTCCATGAAGGTTATAGTTTTCGAAAAGACAAAATTATGACTACAGCAAGTTGTCATATGTGTAGATCTCTAAGGGTTTTTTGTCAAAAAACAAACAGCTGAAATAAAGAAATATTGAAAAAGAGCAAGAAAAAACAAATATTTGTGACAATGTTTTCCTCTGTCACTTTTTGTAATAATGGACAATCTAAAAAGCAATATGCAATGACATTTGCTAGACCCTTTTCATTGCTGGCATATGTAGGGTTTGTAGGTACTCCAAGAACCAGCGGTACAAGAGCAGAACCAAAAACTAATCTGCACCGTACAATGGTTTTTTATTGTGTACCTAGTATAAACCAATTCATATGGTGAAATATGCAAGTGAAAAACAATGACCAAGAAAACAAACCTATGTATATCTGAAATGGGAATGAGATATTGAGTTCAGAAGCAGTGGTTAGTTGTACGTCTCTGAACTTGTGGGTCCCCATCCTAACATGTGATTCAGGGGGCATTTTTCAAACTGCCTGCTTTCTTACACACTGGCTTACATTTAGAAGGCGCAAATGCAGAGAAATCCAATTGGCAATGACAAATGTTCTACTATTCTATATTTCAGCATGTCTTCTGATACAAATGGTAATGCAGTTGTGTGGGTAGGCCATGTGTTCGCAACCGGAAATGGATAAAAATGCCACATGAACTCTTTATATTTTTCCACTGAAAAATTAACCTTTTTTGTAATGTTGGTAGCTGCTGAGTTTAGGCCCTAGCTCTGCCAGCACATAGAGAAACCTAGCTAACCTGTAAATGTTTTAAAACTAGACACCTAGGGGAATCCAGGGTGAGATGACTTGTGTTGCTCTCTTTTGCAACACAGGCACTTAGTCTTCTTTAGTTGAGAATATTTATTCTTGTAGTAAATAACTGCAGGTGATGCTCCCCTTCCAGCCAGCAATCAACTGATTGGAAAAGGAACACTCAACATAACGCCAAAGAAGTGTTCCAATAAAGAACATTATAGCATCAGCGCATTTAAAGATAAAAGGCAAATTACAACACATCCTCTTCCCTTAACACATAAAACAATGAAAACAACTTTAACTTAACCTATGAAAACTGAAATATAAAAGTAAAATGACAAAAGGGATGTGCAACCTAAAATACAAGGTAAACATAGAAAAGACGTGTAACAAATGAAACAACTATTAAATTACAAGCATAATCCCTCAAATACCTGGGAGGATACCCATTTCTGAAACTTCTTGAAGGATCACCCTGAGCCCTACCTCTCAACACTTTTGCATCATCCATCAACATATCGCCACTGCACTCTTCCAAATCACTCCTCTTCTCCATCCTCATCCGCAACTTCTCATACAAAGCTACTCTACGTTTATTCAATCGTTCACCAGTTTCTAATACCACATATCATTCATGCACTTATTTAACTCTGAAAGGTCCACAAAACTTGCCACAACTTTCCCCAATTCTTCCACTTTTGACTTTAACTAGATCACCTCGATTTAAGTTTTTACTTCCTTACAACTCATTTACGTGACCCTCATTGCTGTCAATCATTTTTTTCATCCATGCAGGAGACATTTTAGTGTTGGCAACCCACCCTCTCATAACTCTAAACGGAATGTCTTTGGTGACATTGCTCTCCTTGGTAACCTTCTAGATTAATATCTTTTGGAGAAAGTTCGATATTTGGCCAAGGTTTTGTAAACATCTCTTCAGGTAAAATTGCGTATAAAGATCCTGAATTCACCATGAGCTCTACTGATACATTTCTTATCAAATATTGCTTTGGGTCTTGACATTAAAGACAATCTTTCTTATCTCATCCTCTACACAAAGCAATCTATCAATTATTTCATCCTCCACAATATCTTCTTGTATTGTTGCAATATTCGTACTGTTATTGGATTTACACATGCGTGCAAAATGTCCTTTGCGACCACAACGTCTACAGTCTTTTCCTATGGCATAACAGTTTTTGAAGTCTGCAGTGTGAAAACTACTCCCACACCTAAAGCAGACTCTATTTGGTTGTTTGAAACTGTTGTTCAATACTTTAGTAAATGTAGAGGAATCCTTTTGCTTGGTATTTGAATTTTTCTAAAATACCTTTTCACCTGACTTTCCTACACTTACTGCTGCAACTTCTTCACTTTGAATACACAACACGTCCTCAGCTACTTTCTTTTTCTCCATTTCTCTCATGCACCGTTCAGATGGATATATGATGTTACAACGCAGACTTTTACTCCGCATACCGTTACAACGCGGTTTTTACAACGCGGATCATGTAACAACGCATGTATTTACAACGCATTTTTTTACAACGCAGGTACCTTTACAACGCAGACCATTACAACGTAAGTATTGGTAAGTATATATTAATAAGAATAATATAATAGTAACTTAATTTTAAAAGTATAATTTAATGTAATTTTAAATAATTTAATTTCCGTTAATTAATTTAAATTTAAATTAATGTTACTTTATTTTTACCATGTACCCCTGTACCCCAGAAACTCTAAACTGACCCTAAACACCCCCAAAAAAATAAAGTAATTTTTTTAAATATAATTAAAATTAATTATTGTAAATTAAAAAAAATATAACTTTATTTTTACCCTGTACCCCTGTACCCCAAAAACTCTAAACTGACCCTCAACCCCAAAAATAATGCAAAGTAATTTAATTTAATTTATTTACTATTAAATAATTTAATTTAAAATTAAATTTAATTTATTTTTACCCTGTACCCCAAAAACTAAAAACTGACCCTGAACCCTGAAAATACCCCTTTACCCAAAAACTAAAAACTGACCCTGAACCCTAAAAATACCCCTTTACCCAAAAACTAAAAACTGACCCTGAACCCTAAAAATACCCCTTTACCCAAAAACTAAAAACTGACCCTGAACCCTAAAAATACCCCTTTACCCAAAAACTAAAAACTGACCCTGAACCCTAAAAATACCCCTTTACCCAAAAACTGAAAACTGACCCTGAACCCTAAAAATACCCCTTTACCCAAAAACTGAAAACTGACCCTGAACCCTAAAAATACCCCTTTACCCAAAAACTAAAAACTGACCCTGAACCCTAAAAATACCCCTTTACCCAAAAACTAAAAACTGACCCTGAACCCTAAAAATACCCCTTTACCCAAAAACTGAAAACTGACCCTGAACCCTAAAAATACCCCTTTACCCAAAAACTGAAAACTGACCCTGAACCCTAAAAATACCCCTTTACCCAAAAACTAAAAACTGACCCTGAACCCTAAAAATACCCCTTTACCCAAAAACTAAAAACTGACCCTGAACCCTAAAAATACCCCTTTACCCAAAAACTGAAAACTGACCCTGAACCCTAAAAATACCCCTTTACCCAAAAACTGAAAACTGACCCTGAACCCTAAAAATACCCCTTTACCCAAAAACTAAAAACTGACCCTGAACCCTAAAAATACCCCTTTACCCAAAAACTGAAAACTGACCCTGAACCCTAAAAATACCCCTTTACCCTAAAACCCAAAACTGACCCTAACCCCTAAAAATACCCCTTTACCCTAAAACCCAATACTGACCCTAACCCCTAAAAATACCCCTTAACCCCAAACATATAACATTTAAAATATAACTATATACTTACCAATACTTACGTTGTAATGGTATGCGTTGTAAAGGTACCTGCGTTGTAAAAAAATGCCTTGTAAAAACATGAGTTGTAACAGTATCCGCGTTGTAATGGATGCGTTGTAACAGTAGTGCGTTGTAAAAAATGCGTTGTAACAAGTAAACACCGTTCAGATTGCTCAACAAGTTTAGCAATTTCAATAGCATCATGAAGAGATCGTTTTTTTGCAGCCCAAAGTCTCTCTTGCATTTTTTTGTTCCTACACTGTACAATTAGTTGGTGACGTATCATTCCTTCTATCATTGCATTAAATTGATATTTGACAGACAGTTCTCTCAATCTAGAAATAAATTGGTCAACGGTCTTATCTGTTTTCTGTGGTTGGGTATAAATTTATACCTAGACATAACTATGTTGGTTTCTTTAGCAAATCTCCTTTCCAATCTAACATTGGTTTCTAAATAAACATTCGCAATTGGTAGTACATTTCTATCCATAGCCACAGGTAAACATTTCAATTTATGTTGTCCCTCTTTTCCTAAGTACTTAACAACAAGGCTTTCTTCTTAGAATTATCGCATTCACCACCATTAAGCGCCTCAATATAATTTTCAAACACTTCTATTCACCTCCCATTCAATAGAAGGAATGCCTGCTTGCGTTAAAAATACAGGTGGTGGTATAACTGCTGCTTCCATGTCTGCTGTAAAGATCAATTATGATAATTAACAAGTTATTCTCAAGAATTATGAAGTTTACTCAAATACCAAAAAAAGATACTTCTTTCAATTAAACAGTGAATTATGATGTGCTTATCACCAAAGCTGTACTTGTCATAAATGTGCCAGTGTCACTGAAAAAGGAAACGCAAATGTGAAAGCACAAAATTCTTTCCCTTGATGTTGCAGTGTGCTCGGCATTGAACCAGTGTCACTGGAAAAAAAACTCAAACGTGAAAGCACAAAATTCTTTCCCTTGATGTGGTGGTGTGCTTGTCACCAAAGAGCATCTGGATAGTACATAGCAGTACTTTAGTTCTCTTTTTTTTTTTGCAGCATAATATTGTGTCACAGTATCTTATGACCGCCATGGTGAAAGCGAAAGCCGGTAAATATCCTTCCAAAATGAAGATACTTTAAATGCTTCTTTTCCTTAGAAATGGTGGCACTTTATGTTACGCAAAAACGTGAAAGCCAGTAAACATCTTTCCGTAATGACTTGAACTGGTTCATTTAATCCAAAATGGTAATCCACATTACGCACGTACTCCTACGTGAACGTAATGACGTAATGCATACATCAACAAAAGATGCAGTAGTTTGTTTTTTCGAGATTGACGGCTTGATTCCACAAACGGCAGCAATGGAATGTCAAACCTCCAGCCACAGAAATGCCGGCTCACATCCCACTGGCGTCTTCAACCATTGTGGACTCATACATGATCAAATGAACAAGTAAGAGCTTGTGCCGGTTAGCAATATTTTTTTCTTGCGCAGATTCTTCATCACCAGACAGCAGGTACAGTTGGCTGGAATTGTCACCAATTTTGTAAAGCAGGCACTTGGGGCCCGATGTAGATAAAAAGAATTTACCAATTCGTAAATACCGAATTTTACCGATTCGGTATTTACAAATCGGTAAATGCTATGTAGGTACATTTACCGAAATACTTACCGAATCGGTAACATTCGGTAATTACCGAATCGGTATTTACCGATTCGGTTATTGCCATTGATTCCTATGGGCCTTGAGGTTATAATATCATGGTGGCTCATTTATTGTGGTGAACATGTACTAAGAATTAGTGATATTAATGAGACCTATTTTTCCAGTAGATTAACATCCTTATTCTATGGATACAAAATACTTAATTGGAAAGACCTAGCTAGGTTGGAAGTATAATTGGGAACTAGGTGAGATTTTGCTACCAATTACCTGTGTTTGTATTTGTGTTTTTTAATTACAGTGGTCCTTTTCCATTGGTATAGAATAACACCGGCATACATTGAAAGTCTAGCCATAGAACTGTCATTTGGATAGCCATACAGGTAGGCTTTTTACTTTATGAGTGCTACATGGGGAATATCAGAAATAAATGGTGCACGTGCATGCATCAGTGTACTCAGATGAATATTTGCATTACTCGTGGAGTGTCTCACTACACCTCTCCTTTGTTTGCCACCACACAATCCTCATTAGTTTGTGTCCCCATCCCACAAAGAATAGACCATGTGTCTTCACCTACTCGGCTTGTAAGCACTTATACAAAATTCTTTTCCATACACCCCCTGTCACACTTTTTTGGTTGATTCCCACCTTTCTTCGGATGAGGTGTCTCATTTCATTTTAACTGTATACCATGTGAGCAGTCCGAGATCCTGCTATTTGGTAAATTCCCTCCCAATTTCTGAGAAGAGCTTTGGCCTCCTAAGCTTCTATTGCCCACCACCACAGGGAAGCCTGTTAAAGATCTGGAGTATGGTTTGATGAGAGTCTCTCTTTCTCGAAACACATTAAGAAGTTGTCTGGCTGCTGTTTTGGCCTTCTTAAAACTCTCCGAAAATTCTTTCCTCTTCTACCTTAGGCGGCGAGGGAAACGGTTATGTGTGCACTGATTCGGCCGCAACTGGATTATCCCAACGCTCTTTTTGCTAGTATTCCGGGCTACCTATTGAAAAAGATGCAGGTGGTTCAGAATATGGCAGCCAGATTGTTATTGGACATCTCGGCTAGGAACAGTGTTCACCATCAGCTGCGATCTCTCCGTAGGCTTCCCGTGGTGGACATAGTTAAATTTAAATCACTGTTTTTTGTCCATCATGCTCTTCACGGGTGCAGTCCTCTCTATCTGCAGAGGTGTTTCACTTTTTACGTTCCTTCGCAAGCCCTGTGATTCATGTCCCTACGCCTTGCCAAGGTTCCTCGCTTCAAGTATGAGAGGCTGGGGGCAGTACCTTCACTGTGAAGGCTGCTGCTGCATGGGATGCCCTTCCTCTCACCCTGCGTATCATTCAGGACCCAGTAACTTTTAAAAGGAAATTAAAAACACATTTTTTTGCCTAATTGTCATTTTCCATACCCCACTAGGCATCGCGCCAGGACACTCATGAGTATCTGTGCACGTTACAAATGTATGTAACATAAAAACATTACATAACGCTCTAGAGGTGTAGTGTAATACCTCTAGGTTACGAGGATTCACTCTATGCACCAATTTTCTTGTGCGAATAGAGATATACTCATGATCTGAGTCCCGTTTCTGTTATTTCCAGACCTGAAGAAGTCAAGGATTATTACACAAATGACCAAATACGTGTTGGTTGGACATTGTGGTGTTCTTTGGAATAAAGAATAATAATTCTTACAAAAATACTTTACTGGCTTTGATTTTAACCTTGGATTGAACTTCCAACTACATGAACACGTGTGCTCAGGATTGTACTGAATTTATTTTGGACATATTGGTCCTAATCAGAGGGTTTTAGGGGTATTTCCCTCACCTGTTGCACCGTTTGACTTTAATGCTTTGTTCTATGGTACATTACATTGCAGGCGCCATATTTCCTGTGTGAATTAATACCCCCTTTTGGTCAATACCCATTTGTCTGGACTTCCCGTCACAGATGGACTTTTAATATCCTTTGGTACCTTAAATATTCATTTATTTTTTTTCTGAGTTGGGGTTGTTCATGTAAACAATTCAACAATTCAATTTACTTTATTCGATTTTCACCTTTTAAAAATCATAAAAGCAGTTCATACAAAAATTTCACTTTACAAATACATTATAATAAATAATTATAAAAAAGTATTAAATCAGGTTGGGGTGATTAATCGATAATTCAGAAGTTCATGATAAATTCCGTAGTTTCAAGACACTTTTTAAAAACATCGACATAGAACTAATACATAGAGGGTTTCCTAGTTGTTGGAGATTTAGATAAGCCGGCCTACATTGCCTCCATGCCCCACCTCTCAAATATTGTTTCAACCATCTAGCACGCTCTTTTTTATACAGTTTGCATAATAGTACAAGATGGAAGGTGGACTGGGTGGATACATTGTCGCATGGGCATGGGGCAAAAGTTCTATTCCAATCATTTTTCTCCGGATATGAAACCAGGTGGTGAAAAATGTTAAACCTGAATCTAGTCAGGACAAAGCGTTCAAACCCCAGATAGTTAAGTATGGTTGTATTTTATGAGTAGTCAGCAGCGGCTGATGGTCGAGCACAGATCTTTTACTGACTTCGTTCCCAAGCCTTAAGCTGTTAAAGTGTTCCATACATAGATTTTTTAACGCTTTCTTAGGGATTTTCCCAATTAGTTCAGGTTTATAATACCATTCTGGCCTTTCGATGTCCGTCAGGGCTTTCCTCACATACTCAAGCCATTTGATTCTTTTTGCATTGGCTAGTGCCATGACGTCCTTGATTACTTCTCGATTTAGGCCCAATTCTGGCATCACCCAAATTCTCCTCCAAAGAAGAATTGGCTGGATTTTAATCAGGTTTGTCAGGTATTCCATTCCTAGTTCCATATGACAGTTGTAATTTGATATACTTTTTGGAAGGCACAGGAGGTATCGAAAGAAGTTATTTTCGATGATCTGGAGCGCCGTAACGTCATGGTATCCCCATATCCCTGCTCCGTAGAGAGCAATACTTCTACACTTGGCCACATATATACTGAACATTATTTCTTGTTGTTTTCTGCCCAATTTAC
Source organism: Lissotriton vulgaris (assembly GCF_964263255.1). Classification (NCBI taxonomy): domain Eukaryota; kingdom Metazoa; phylum Chordata; class Amphibia; order Caudata; family Salamandridae; genus Lissotriton; species Lissotriton vulgaris. Next base: position 1,180,424,906 of record NC_141689.1, read on the forward strand.
TAGCAAAGTGCTTTATAGCCACAACCAAGCGTTTGAAGGCTAACGATCTATTTTTCACCTCGGGGCCCCAAGCCCCAGTTGCCTCGATTGTGACTCCTAGGTATGGGAATGTTTTTGTAGCTTGTAATTGGGTGCCTGCCACATTGAGTTGCTTACATCTGGCTCCACCTTTGCCAGATCCCATCACAAACGACTTTTTAGCATTCAGTTTGAGGCCCTATCCTCCATGTAGGTTACATGTTTGTTTAATACTTTTTGGGCGCCAACCTTTGTTCTTGCCATCAACACAGCGTCGTCCGCATACAAAAGGGAACTGATCTGCCTATTCCCAGCCTTTGGAGAGTCAATGTTGCTGACACCCAAATCCTTCTCCAAGCTGTTAGTATATAATGAGAAAAGGAATGGGGCCAGCACACATCCTTGCCTCACCCCCTTCTGTATGCGGAAAGACCTTGTACATTCCCCCCCCCAACCCGTACCTTACTCTGGCAGAAGCATTCGAGTATAATTGTCTCAAAAAGAGAACAATCGATGGGTCCACTTTCATCTCCTCTAATATTATCCATAATTTGTTGTGTATGACACAATCAAACGCCGACGAAAGGTCGACGAAGATTGCGTAGAAGCATCCCTCTTTAGCTCTAGTGTATTTCCCCTGTAGTAGGACAAAATTTAAAACTTGCTACACAGTACCCATCCCTAGCCGAAATCCATATTGTACTGGGGTCAAGATGTTCTGTTCTTCTGCCCAGTCCTGGAGTCTAGTCAAGACCACTCTTCCTGCGATTTTCACTATGGAATCTAGCAATGATATTGGTGTATAATTTGATGGGCTTTCCCTATCCCCCTTTTTATGTATTGGGATGATCAGTGATTCTGCCCAAGTTTTAACAAAACCTATTTCACAGCAGGCCCCCATTACTCGTAGACAGACCGGTGCCCAGAGATCTGTGTTCATTTTATAAAGATTGCTTGGGATCCCATCTGGTCCCGGGGCTTTATTATTCTGAGTGGACTTTATAGCTGTCACAACCTCCTCTAATTTAAACTCTATTGGGATAGGGTGGTGCTTACTCTGTATTTGGGACTCATTTTGGGCATTGCAATATAATTTTGAGAAAAACTCCACCCAAGAGTTTTCATCAATGGCGATTTCCATTTTAGATGCCACTTTATTGTTAATGAATGGTGAGTTGACTACCTGCCAAAATAACTTTGGGTCTCTACTTTCCGCTGCATCCATTAAGTCTTGCCAAGCCTTTTCCTTGATAGCCTTCTTTCTTTGATCTCTTGCTACCTTATATGCTTTTCTTAGTGTTCTAATCATGTCATGATCCCTTATTGATTCTTTTAGAGCCTTTTTTAGGGCTTTGTATGCCTTGGTGCATTGGGTGTCAAACCATCCCTTGGGAGTATTGTTCTTTCTTGAACACTTCCTGGTCAGAACTCCCTGTATACTCCCCGTGATATTGTTAAATGCCTCCAATATTTCGCCACTTGTAGGATTATCCTCTACACATACAAGTAGTGAAGGGAGAGCGTCTTTCACGATTTTTTGCAAGATTTTTTCGGGGTCTACCATACTCCATTTTAAAGCGATACCATTTTGGTGTGCGACCACTAGATTTTGAGTCCATGCCAGGGTCTCAGTTAGTGAGGGTGTTTTTATTCCCGGAGTATTAAGGTGAATTTTTAACGGTAGGTGATCACTCAAACCCATAGCAAGGGTTTCAAAGTTCATCACCCTACTCCCAAACCTATTTGGGAGGATAATAAAGTCAATAATTGAGTGGAGTCCCCTTGCCATAAAAGTGGGGGTGAACTTAACCTTAGGGTAGCATAACCTGTTAGCAAACCCAAGGTCAAACTTGGCCATAATGTCATTTAGGATTTCCCCTTTTGTATGATGTTCAAAGTGACTGCTATCCCCATGTTCCCCCTCCCCATAGTCCTGGAAGCCACATGTTTCCCTAGTACATATGTTCACATTAAAGTCCCCTACCCTGTGTTGTTTGGGGTCCCCCTCTGGCGAGCCAATGGCTCTGCACTTTCCCGTCTTGCTTGCTACTGGTAGTTCACCCCGTATTTTACGCTGCCTTTTTATCTCCCCTGGAGATTTGCATAGCCCGACTATGGCTTTCCCAGAACTGTTTCTGTTTCCATGCCTGAGGAGGCTAAAATCGTTAGCCTTCATGTACGAGGCCTTAAAAATCCTACCAAGAGAAAGGCGATTTTATCTTTGTTAGACCATTCCTTGAGGGGGGATATGCCTGCTCCAAGAGACTCACTTACTCCCTAAAGATACACTCAGAATGCACACTAGGGGGTACCAGCAGCAATTCTGGTCTTCCGGGAAGGACAAGAAGGGAGGGATGGCCAGTCTGTTCTCAAAGTAATTTCCCGGCACGGTCCTGGTTCTTGTGGTTGAAATCAAGGGTCGCTTACTGGCCTTTAGGGTACAAGCAGACACATTTCATTTTATGGTGGCTTCGATTTACTCCCCAAATGAACATCAAGAGACCTTTTTATTGGACGCCCTAGCTAAGGTACTTTACTTCCCCTGATTCGGCTGTGGTGGTGGGAGGAGATTTGAATATAGTCATGGATGGAGTGCTGGATCGCAAAGGATTGGTGGTGCCGGTGACCTGTCCGTGGGCAGCCAGGACTGGCTGGAAGAATGTGGATTGCAAGATGTGTGGCACGCTTTACCTACAGAGGAACAGGACTATACCTATTTATCCACGGCCCACAAGACCCATGTCCCTTTAGCTCATTTCCTAGCTTCTCCCTCAGTCTGGGAACATGTCTGATCCTCTACTAGTGAGGCCCGCTCGCTTTCATATCATGCACTCATAACATTGTCAATATATACTTCTCCTGCTCGCAGTAGGGCTCCCTAGAGGCGCCTTCGAGACACGATGCTGTTGGCTTCAGTGACGGTGACCCATATTACCGAATCTGTAAATTTACCGATTCTGTAATTTACAGAATCGGTAAATTTACCGATTCGGTAAATTTACAGATTTGGCAATATTTTGGCCCCCTACATCTGAAACTCCAAATACCGGTCGGTAACGGCCGAAATCGGCCGTTACCGACCGGTATTTGTCGTCCTACATCTGGCCCTTAGTCTTCTTGAGTTAAGAATATTTATTCTTGTAGTAAATAACTGCAGTTGATGCTCCCCTTCCAGCCAGCAATCAACTGACTGGAAAAGGAACATTCAACATAACTCCAAAGGAGTGTTCCAATAAAGAACATTATAGCATCAGAGCATTTTAAGATACAAAGCAAAGTACAACACTCTCCTGAGGTTTTCTAATCCAGAAACTCTTGCAAACCTCAAACATTGACTAGAAAAAACATGTTTCCTCAAATTTCTGTGATAGAAAATTCTTGAATCTGTGTGGAGCCTCAAATTTCCTTCTGGCTAGCATTTTGCCAAGTCTCCTGATGAAAATGGCACCTCACTTTTTTGTGGAGATCTAATGTCCGTGACAGGAAAGGGCTCAAAGCGCATCATAGACACATCACATTTTTCCATGGAAAACAGACCCTTTTTTTGCAATGAGAATAGCTGTGGATTTTTGTTCATCGTTCAGCCAGCACAGAGGAACACCAAGCAAACGTGCACATGACAGCTAGAGGAATTAAGATGAAGGGACTTGCATGGATTTTCCAAGGTTTTCTTACTCAGAATCCTATCCAAATCTCAAACGTTCACTAAAAAATACATTGTGATCCTATTTCTGTGATGAAAATTTCTGGAATTTCTGGAGAGCCACAAGCTTTCTTCCACCTACAATTTCCCAAAGTGCCCTGATAAAAATGTTTCCTCACTTGTGTGGGGATGCCTAGTGCCAACAACAGCAAACAGGCCAAAACACAACATGGATACACCACGAATTTCTGCTGAATAATGACCCTGATTTGCAAAATGGATAGCTTTGGTTTTGGGCAGCAGGAACAGATCACCCCAAGGTTAGCATGAGTTGAACAGTGGGACTTCCATTGACCCTGGATTGATCAGTTCCTGTTGTGGTCACTAGGACATGTCGCACAAGTGGGTGTCGTAAGTTTACTTTTCTTCATAGGCATATTATCTGGCCTTAGAACATTCTGTACAAGCACTTAATACACTGTGATAAATATCTCTGTTTATTGTTGTCCATTCAGAGACAGCTCTGGGTGGATTGAATCAACAAAGACAACAGGACCAGGACTTAGGCGCTACTGAATGTGTGCAGTTTATTATTTGAACAAGACTTTGAGGGGGCATGGCCAAGATGGCCGATTGTTCTAGGCCGTAGCGGAGGAGGTTGAGAGCATTGCTGCAAGGCTCGTTGATATTGCCCGGACAGCCAGTCTTGGAGTTGACTGGGCCAACGCAACGCCTGGGACTGCAAACTCATCTGAGCCCAGAGCCTCCTCGAGATGCTTGTGACCTGGCCCAGACCAGTGGTCTGACTACACAGGATCCCCCCTCTCTCTTGCATTGATCACGGCAGGACGGCCAGTGAGTAGTTGCCGCTTTGGGAGGGGGTGGGGGAAAACGACCAGAGCTGGTTGAAGAGGGCTCGAGGCGCAACCGGCGGCATAGCCCGTGGCTTGGTGTGCTGCCAAGGGGCTGACCTACGGAGTTCAATACCATCCGGTGTGGTCCCACACAAGGGAACATTTGGAGGACACCAGGGTGCTCTTGAGTGCCTGCCTGGGGCTGGTTTCCTAGAGCTGTGGCCCGATGGTCCAGGACACAGTATTTCAGAGTACGCAGAGTTGAAAACCTGAGCTTCCCTTTGAGTGATGTTGCGGCGGAGACATTGCCACTGTTCGCCATCTCGTGAGGAGAATCACCCATTTGCCTGGCCCGGGAGGGCCTATTGGTGGTCTGGACCTAGTTGAGGGTCACAGAGCACACAGCTGCTCTGGCATAACTAATATTGCACTGCTCTGTTGTGGCCCAGAGTAGAACCCCATCGCCTGACCTTCAGCATCCTGGGCATCAGCCACCAGTGCCCATCTGCATTACTGATAGTGGAGCTGCTCCTGAGTTGGTGTGACGTCTGCAACTTTGAGGTAAAGAGGAGCGGCGGGCATCGCCGGAGCAAGCAACTCTTTTGGGAGATGACCCAGCAGCTCAGGCCCTAGAGGTTGGATCTGCATTGGGTTCTGAGGTCTACAAGCTTTCGCCACCAGTAGCGAACTGGGCTACCACTAGGGCTGATTGTTCCTTCGCTGGTCCCTTGGCGGGGCTACTTCCATTGCAGGCCTCCCTGGCGATGACTGAGACAGGCTTTATTAGAACTGACAGAGGGGGGAACATGGCAGCTGCTAAGGTGAAGAATAAGCAATCTGTTTGCAACCTGCTTCTGAAGTGCTTGGGGAATCAGCACGGCCCGGGACAGGCCGGGGTGGAGATTGGCACAGATGTTGCAGTAGCCCGCAAATCTTTGAAATCCTTGTTTGCCTCTCTTTGGGAGGATATTCTGACGGTGAAGACCGACTTGCAGTGTGATTTGAGAGAAGTTCTAGGTGATTTTTAATGCGGTCGGAGAAAGAGTGGCTGCGTTGGAGGAAAGCTTGGCGACCAAAGAGGAGCAATTCATGTTGCTTCAACAAGAAGTTATTCATTTTGCAAGATCAGCAAATTGACCTCCAATCACATGCAGAGGATCTGGAAAACAGATCAAGGTGGAACAACATTCGTATAAGAGCGGTCCCTACTGGCACGGAAGGAGCAGACTTAGAAGGTAATGTGCAGTTCTTATTCAACGCTGTAATTGGCTCCGCTGGGGAGGAAGTGATCAAAGTGGACTGTTGCCATTGTATGGGCCCCCAGCATCAGCCTAACCGCCCCCTGCAGATATCCTGGGGTGCGTACAGGATTTTAAAGTGAAGGATGCCATTTTGAAAGTGATGCAGGCCACCCAATCTCTGCAGTTTAGAGATCATTCCCAGCAATAACTCCAGGACCTAGCGGAAGTACCCTTCAGAAGAGAGAAGAGACTTCCAACCTGTGACCACTCATTTGCGATCTGCTGGATTAGCCTTGTATTGGGGCCACCCCTTATGTCTCATCTTTCGTTCTGAGGGCAAACTTCATCTGCTTCGGTCCCTGGCAGAGACTTACAAACTTCTAGCATCGCAGATCTCATCTGCTGGAGGGGGGTTCCATCTGGCCGCTGTCGGGGTTCGTGAGCCGGACTCAGGTTGGATTGCCTGCGCCCGATCCAGCTAACATCACTAAGGAAAGGTTGGCGGTGATCCGCTTGCTCTCTGACGAGGAGGATGATGTTGCTAATACTCCCAGCTGAATATTCTTTGTGCCAAGGGGAACTATGCAGCGATGGGCTTTGTGGGTATTGGGTGGCTAACTTTCATACTGGTGGGTGTCTCTTGCCTTCTTGGTTGCCCCAATTTGTCTGGATACAGTCCAATCCAAGGTTGAAATCAAAGCCAGCACAGTTTTTTTGTAAGAATTCTTATTCTTTATTCCAAAGAACACCACAAGCCTATCTGTATGGATATCCACATGGCAGGTCTATGCCTGTGACATACACATTGCTACAATTTTCATAGTGAATCAAACTTTTTCGGGTGGAATATCATGGTGGCTCATTTATTGTGGTGAACATGTACTAAGAATTAGTGATATTAATGAGACCTATTTTTCCAGTAGATTAACATCCTTATTCTATGGATACAAAATACTTAATTGGAAAGACCTAGCTAGGTTGGAAGTATAATTGGGAACTAGGTGAGATTTTGCTACCAATTACCTGTGTTTGTATTTGTGTTTTTTAATTACAGTGGTCCTTTTCCATTGGTATAGAATAACACTGGCATACATTGAAAGTCTAGCCATAGAACTGTCATTTGGATAGCCATACAGGTAGGCTTTTTACTTTATGAGTGCTACACTGGGAATATCAGAAATAAATGGTGCACGTGCATGCATCAGTGTACTCAGATGAATATTTGCATTACTCGTGGAGTGTCTCACTACACCTCTCCTTTGTTTGCCACCCCACAATCCTCATTAGTTTGTGTCCCCATCCCACAAAGAATAGACCATGTGTCTTCACCTACTCGGCTTGTAAGCACTTATACAAAATTCTTTTCCATACACCCCCTGTCACACTTTTTTGGTTGATTCCCACCTTTCTTCGGATGAGGAATCTCATTTCATTTTAACTGTATACCATGTGAGCAGTCCGAGATCCTGCTATTTGGTAAATTCCCTCCCAATTTCTGAGAAGAGCTTTGGCCTCCTAAGCTTCTATTGCCCACCACCACAGGGAAGCCTGTTAAAGATCTGGAGTATGGTTTGATGAGAGTCTCTCTTTCTCGAAACACATTAAGAAGTTGTCTGGCTGCTGTTTTGGCCTTCTTAAAACTCTCCGAAAATTCTTTCCTCTTCTACCTTAGGCGGCGAGGGAAACGGTTATGTGTGCACTGATTCGGCCGCAACTGGATTATCCCAACGCTCTTTTTGCTAGTATTCCGGGCTACCTATTGAAAAAGATACAGGTGGTTCAGAATATGGCAGCCAGATTGTTATTGGACATCTCGGCTAGGAACAGTGTTCACCATCAGCTGCGATCTCTCCGTAGGCTTCCCGTGGTGGACATAGTTAAATTTAAATCACTGGTTTTTGTCCATCATTCTCTTCACGGGTACAGTCCTCTCTATCTGCAGAGGTGTTTCACTTTTTACGTTCCTTCGCAAGCCCTGTGATTCATGTCCCTACGCCTTGCCAAGGTTTCTCGCTTCAAGTATGAGAGGCTGGGGGCAGTACCTTCACTGTGAAGGCTGCTACTGCATGGGATGCCCTTCCTCTCACCCTGCGTATCATTCAGGACCCAGTAACTTTTAAAAGGAAATTAAAAACACATTTTTTTGCCTAATTTTTATTTTCCATACCTCACTAGGCATCGCGCCAGGACACTCATGAGTATCTGTGCACGTTACAAATGTATGTAACATAAAAACATTACATAACGCTCTAGAGGTGTAGTGTAATACCTCTAGGTTACGAGGATTCACTCTATGCACCAATTTTCTTGTGCGAATAGAGATATACTCATGATCTGAGTCCCGTTTCTGTTATTTCCAGACCTGAAGAAGTCAAGGATTATTACACAAATGACCAAATACGTGTTGGTTGGACATTGTGGTGTTCTTTGGAATAAAGAATAATAATTCTTACAAAAATACTTTACTGGCTTTGATTTTAACCTTGGATTGAACTTCCAACTACATGAACACGTGTGCACAGGATTGTACTGAATTTATTTTGGCCCTTTTGGTCCTAATCAGAGGGTTTTAGGGGTATTTCCCTCACCTGTTGCACCGTTTGACTTTAATGCTTTGTTCTATGGTACATTACATTGCAGGCGCCATATTTCCTGTGTGAATTAATACCCCCTTTTGGTCAATACCCATTTGTCTGGACTTCCCGTCACAGATGGACTTTTAATATCCTTTGGTACCTTAAATATTCATTTATTTTTTTTCTGAGTTGTGGTTGTTTATGTAATCAATTCAACAATTCAATTTACTTTATTCGATTTTCACCTTTTAAAAATCATAAAAGCAGTTCATACAAAAATTTCAATTTACAAATACATTATAAAAAATAATTATGAAAAAGTATTAAATCAGGTTGGGGTGATTAATCGATAATTCAGAAGTTCATGATAAATTCCGTAATTTCAAGACACTTTTTAAAAACATCGACATGGAACTAATACATAGAGGGTTTCCTAGTTGTTGGAGATTTAGATAAGCCGGCCTACATTGCCTCCATGCCCCACCTCTCAAATATTGTTTCAACCATCTAGCACGCTCTTTTTTATACAGTTTGCATAATAGTACAAGATGGAAGGTGGACTGGGTGGATACATTGTCGCATGGGCATGGGGCAAAAGTTCTATTCCAATCATTTTTCTCCGGATATGAAACCAGGTGGTGAAAAATGTTAAACCTGAATCTAGTCAGGACAAAGCGTTCAAACCCCAGATAGTTAAGTATGGTTGTATTTTATGAGTAGTCAGCAGCGGCTGATGGTCGAGCACAGATCTTTTACTGACTTCGTTCCCAAGCCTTAAGATGTTAAAGTGTTCCATACATAGATTTTTTAAGGCTTTCTTAGGGATTTTCCCAATTAGTTCAGGTTTATAATACCATTCTGGCCTTTCGATGTCCGTCAGGGCTTTCCTTACATACTCAAGCCATTTGATTCTTTTTGCATTGGCTAGTGCCATGACGTCCTTGATTACTTCTCGATTTAGGCCCAATTCTGGCATCACCCAAATTCTCCTCCAAAGAAGAATTGGCTGGATTTTAATCAGGTCTGTCAGGTATTCCAATTCCAGTTCCATATGACAGTTGTAATTTGATATACTTTTTGGAAGGGACAGGAAGTATCGAAAGAAGTTATTTTCGATGATCTGGAGCGCCGTAATGTCATGGTATCCCCATATCCCTGCTCCGTAGAGAGCAATACTTCTACACTTGGCCACATATATACTGAGCATTATTTCTGGTTGTTTTCTGCCCAATATACTAGCAAAGTGCTTTATAGCCACAACCAAGCGTTTGAAGGCTAACGATCTATTTTTCACCTCGGGGCCCCAAGCCCCAGTTGCCTCGATTGTGACTCCTAGGTATGGGAATGTTTTTGTAGCTTGTAATTGGGTGCCTGCCACATTGAGTTGCTTACATCTGGCTCCACCTTTGCCAGATCCCATCACAAACGACTTTTTAGCATTCAGTTTGAGGCCCTATCCTCCATGTAGGTTACATATTTGTTTAATACTTTTTGGGCGCCAACCTTTGTTCTTGCCATCAACACAGCGTCGTCCGCATACAAAAGGGAACTGATCTGCCTATTCCCAGCCTTTGGAGAGTCAATGTTGCTGGCACCCAAATCCTTCTCCAAGCTGTTAGTATATAATGAGAAAAGGAATGGGGCCAGCACACATCCTTGCCTCACCCCCTTCTGTATGCGGAAAGACCTTGTACATCCCCCCCCCCCCCCCCAACCCGTACCTTACTCTGGCAGAAGCATTCGAGTATAATTGTCTCAAAAAGAGAACAATCGATGGGTCCACTTTCATCTCCTCTAATATTATCCATAATTTGTTGTGTATGACACAATCAAACGCCGACGAAAGGTCGACGAAGATTGCGTAGAAGCATCCCTCTTTAGCTCTAGTGTATTTCCCCTGTAGTAGGACAAAATTTAAAACTTGCTCCACAGTACCCATCCCTAGCCGAAATCCATATTGTATTGGGGTCAAGATGTTCTGTTCTTCTGCCCAGTCCTGGAGTCTAGTCAAGACCACTCTTCCTGCGATTTTCACTATGGAATCTAGCAATGATATTGGTCTATAATTTGATGGGCTTTCCCTATCCCCCTTTTTATGTATTGGGATGATCAGTGATTCTGGCCAAGTTTTAACAAAACCTATTTCACAGCAGGCCCCCATTACTCGTAGACAGACCGGTGCCCAGAGATCTGTGTTCATTTTATAAAGATCGCTTGGGATCCCATCTGGTCCCGGGGCTTTATTATTCTGAGTGGACTTTATAGCTGTCACAACCTCCTCTAATTTAAACTCCATTGGGATAGGGTGGTGCTTACTCTGTATTTGGGACTCATTTTGGGCATTGCAATATAATTTTGAGAAAAACTCAACCCAAGAGTTTTCATCAATGGCGATTTCCATTTTAGATGCCACTTTGTTGTTAATGAATGGTGAGTTGACTACCTGCCAAAATAACTTTGGGTCTCTACTTTCCGCTGCATCCATTAAGTCTCGCCAAGCCTTTTCCTTGATAGCCTTCTTTCTTTGATCTCTTGCTACCTTATATGCTTTTCTTAGTGTTCTAATCATGTCATGATCCCTTATTGATTCTTTTAGAGCCTTTTTTCGGGCTTTGTATGCCTCGGTGCATTGGGTATCAAACCATCCCTTGGGAGTATTGTTCTTTCTTGAACACTTCCTGGTCAGAACTCCCTGTATACTCCCCGTGATATTGTTAAATGCCTCCAATATTTCGCCACTTGTAGGATTATCCTCTACACATAAAAGTAGTGAAGGGAGAGCGTCTTTCACGATTTTTTGCAAGATTTTTTCGGGGTCTACCATACTCCATTTTAAAGCGATACCATTTTGGTGTGCGACCACTAGATTTTGAGTCCATGCCAGGGTCTCAGTTAGTGAGGGTGTTTTTATTCCCGGAGTATTAAGGTGAATTTGTAACGGTAGGTGATCACTCAAACCCATAGCAAGGGTTTCAAAGTTCATCACCCTACTCCCAAACCTATTTGGGAGGATAATAAAGTCAATAATTGAGTGGAGTCCCCTTGCCATAAAAGTGGGGGTGAACTTAACCTTAGGGTAGCATAACCTGTTAGCAAACCCAAGGTCAAACTTGGCCATAATGTCATTTAGGATTTCCCCTTTTGTATGATGTTCAAAGTGACTGCTATCCCCATGTTCCCCCTCCCCATAGTCCTGGAAGCCACATGTTTCCCTAGTACATATGTTCACATTAAAGTCCCCTACCCTGTGTTGTTTGGGGTCCCCCTCTGGCGAGCCAATGGCTCTGCACTTTCCCGTCTTGCTTGCTACTGGTAGTTCACCCCGTATTTTACGCTGCCTTTTTATCTCCCCTGGAGATTTGCATAGCCCGACTTTGGCTTTCCCGGAACTGTTTCTGTTTCCATGCCTGAGGAGGCTAAAATCGTTAGCCTTCATGTACGAGGCCTTAAAAATCCTACCAAGAGAAAGGCGATTTTATCTTTGTTAGACCATTCCTTGAGGGGGGATATGCCTGCTCCAAGAGACTCACTTACTCCCTAAAGATACACTCAGAATGCACACTAGGGGGTACCAGCAGCAATTCTGGTCTTCCGGGAAGGACAAGAAGGGAGGGATGGCCAGTCTGTTTTCAAAGTAATTTCCCGGCACGGTCCTGGTTCTTGTGGTTGAAATCAAGGGTCGCTTACTTGCCTTTAGGGTACAAGCAGACACATTTCATTTTATGGTGGCTTCGATTTAGTCCCCAAATGAACATCAAGAGACCTTTTTATTGGACGCCCTAGCTAAGGTACTTTACTTCCCCTGATTCGGCTGTGGTGGTGGGAGGAGATTTGAATATAGTCATGGATGGAGTGCTGGATCGCAAAGGATTGGTGGTGCCGGTGACCTGTCCGTGGGCAGCCAGGACTGGCTGGAAGAATGTGGATTGCAAGATGTGTGACATGCTTTACCTACAGAGGAACAGGACTATACCTATTTATCCACGACCCACAAGACCCATGTCCCTTTAGCTCATTTCCTAGCTTCTCCCTCAGTCTGGGAACATATCTGATCCTCTACTAGTGAGGCCCGCTCGCTTTCATATCATGCACTCATAACATTGTCAATATATACTTCTCCTGCTCGCAGTAGGGCTCCCTAGAGGCGCCTTCGAGACACGATGCTGTTGGCTTCAGTGACGGTGACCTCACTCCGGGACACCATTCAGGAGTATCTTTCACTGAATGACAATGGCACTACAGCTTTGTCTTCAGTGTGGGAGACTCTGAAGTTGGTAGCCCAAGATGCCCTTATAGCCAGGGCTGCATATGATAATGAATTGAGGAGAGACAAGAGGGAGGAGCTTGAGCTAAAAGTAAGAGGACTGGAGGATATTTATCAACGCTCTGGTGCCCTGCGGATCTGGAGACAACGTGAAAAAGAGCGGATTCACCTCAAATGCTTGGATCTAGATAGGGCTGAACATGCGATAATACAGCTGAAGCATAAGTACTACATAGGCACTAATAGAGGGGACCGCATGCTAGTGCACCGTCTCCGCAGTAAACAGCATGCACAGGCGGTTAAATCGATCCGTGTTGCTGTGGGGGCTAAGGTCACCAAAGCTACTGAATTTGCGGACAGCTTCCGGGCTTACTACTCGGATCTGTATGCTCATGATGCCTCACTCTCTGTGGATCCACAAGCCTACTTAGATGCAGCCGCAATTATTCCCCTTCCCGCTTTTGATGCTACTGCCTTGGATGAGCTGTCTGGTATGAGGAAGTTATTGCGGAGATTGCACGTTTGAAACCCCTTAAAGCACTTGGCCCGGACAGGTTAAGTGCCCCTTTCCACAAGACTTTTTGCTAGGAGTTAGCCCCCATTCTCACATGCCTGTTCAATTTTTTTTAGAGACGGGCACACTCACTGACACCATGCTCCAAACCTCAGTTATGGTTATTCTGAAACCGGGGGAAAACCCTAGGCTCTGTAGTTCTTATCACCCGATTTCCTTATTGAATAAAGACGCAAAGGTGTTCACTAGGGTTTTAGCTCAGCGCCTTAATTCCTTGATGCCTGGCATAGTAGATCCAGACCAAGTGGGATTTATCCAGGGTCCACAGTGTGGCGATAACACCAAGCGCCTTTGCCATCTGATAAAGAAGTTCCAACGCTCCCACGAGGAAGTCTTTGCTCTTCACTGTGGATGCAGAGGAAGATTTGATAGGGTGCACTGGTCCTATCTGTTTGCAACTCTTTAAATGTTTTGGCATGGGCATGCGCTTTCAAAGATGGATTGCAAGCATCTATAATTTGCCCTGCACCTCCATCAGAGTGAACAGGGTTGAATCCAATGATTTCCCTATTGGACGTGGTACGGAACAGGGGTGTACTCTCTCGCCCCTCCTGTTCACCCTTTATATGGAGGCCTTTGCTCAACTACTTCGCGATAACCCCAGTGCTCAAGGCATTTACTTTGGAGCGGAACAGTATTTGATTAGTCTGTATGCTGTTGATGTTATTTTCTATATCACTCATCTGGTTACCTCTCTCCCGGCTATAGTGTTCAGTAGAGCGTAGAACAGTGCAGTGTACTGTCATGGAGTGGAGTAGAGTGGAGTGTGGTACAGGTGAGTGGTGTACAGTGGAATAGCGTACAGTGGAATGGTGTAGTGTAAACTGGCATAGAGAGGAGCCTTGGACAGTGGAGTAGGGTAGAGTGGAGTGGGGTAATGTGGAGTGACATGGAGTGGAGTAGAGTGGATTATTATACAATAGAATGGAGTAAAGTCGAGGGGAGTTGAGTGGAGCAGTGGACAGTGGAGTAATGTACAGTCTGTGGCATTCACTAGAATAGCGTAGAGTGTGGTGACATTGAGTAGAATAGCTTATAGTGGAGTGGCATTGAGTGGAGTAACGTGAAGTGGAGTAGCGTAGATAGTGATGGCTTTGAGCATACAATGGAGTAGCATTCAGTAAAATAGCACACACTGGAGTAGTGTGGAGTGGAGTGACATACAGTGGACCTGTGTATACTGTAGTGGCGTACACTGGAGTTGCATAGATTGGAATAGAGTGTAGTTGTGTACAGTGGAATAGCGCATACCTAAGTTGTGTAGATTGGAGTGGGGCACAGTGGAGTGGCGTAGAGTGGAATACTGTACACTGGAGATTTGTAATTGAGAAGTGGCATTGAGTAGGGTGGCATACAATGGAATAGTTTATAGTTGAGTGGCAAAGAATGGAGTGTGGTACATTGCAATACATAAAGTGGAGAAGCACAGAGTGCAGTGGTTTAGAAAGGAGTGGTGTACAGTGGAGTGAGGTATATTATAGTGGTATACAGTAGAATAGCGTAGAGTGGAGTGTCATAGATTGGAGTAGTTTAGAGTGGGCTAGTGTATCGTAGAATGGCAGAATGTCATTGGAGTGGCATACAGAGGGCTGGCATAGAGTGGAGTGGTGCAGAGTGGAATAGCATATAAGAGAGTGGTGTACAGTGGAGTAGCATCGAGTGGAGTAGTGTCGAGCGGGATTGCGTATAGTAGAGGAGCCTACAGTGGAGTAGTATGTAGTGGAGTAGAGTACAGTAAAGTGGCATAGACTGGAGAGTCATAGAATGGAGTGGCATGGAGTGGTGAAAAGTCAAGTGTGGTAGCGTACAGTGAAGTGTGATAGAGTAGAATGATGTAGAGTGGAATAGTGTATAGTGGAATGAGAAAGAGTAGAGTGGTGTAGAGTGGGGTAGTGTAGAGTAGAATAATGTAGAGTAGAGTGGCATGGAGTAGGGGGGTTTAGCGTAGAATAGCGTATAGTGCAGTGTAGTAGAGTGAGGTGGCATCAAGTGAAGTGGCATAGAGTTGAATAGTGAATAGTGGAGTGGCATAGACTGGAGTGGCATAGAATGGAGTGGCGTACAGTGGAGTAGAGTACTGTCAAGTAGCGTACAGTAGAGTAGTGTAGAGTGGAGTGGGGTACACAGGAATTGCCTTTAGTACATGGGCATAAAGTTGAGTGGCATATAGTGGAATGGCAAGCAAAGAGTGGCATAATATAGAGAGGAGTGCCATATAGTGAATGGGTTGACATAAACTATAGTGGCGTACAGTGTCGTTGAGTAGACTGGAATGTTGTGCAGTAGAGCGGCATACAGTGGAGTAGCTTACAGTGGAGTGGGGTACAGTGCAGCTTGTTTCCAGTCCAGGGAGGACCTGGCCTGGCAGTTTGGGCTGGACTGTTCCCATTTGGCGCAGGGTCAAGACTGATTTGCATATGGCTGGGTCCAAACTGGAATGGCATGGTGAGCAGAAAAGCGATGGATTTAGGCCCAGATGTCTGTACTGGGGTGAATGTATGACATTGTTCTGCATTCTGTCCATCAATTCTTCTTATTGCATGTTTAGGGGGGCACCACAGATTCCCCCAGGGCCCATAGCTGAGGGCCACGGGGGACAGCGGCCCTGCTAGGAGCACCAAGAAAGCCTTTCTGCCAGCCTCATCTTGGAAAACCGATGTGAAATGGGTGGCGTAAAGGTGGATCGTAGTCCCCATGGCGGAGCCTGAGAAAGTACTGCTTCCATTGTGGAGAATGCTATTGGACCAACCACCAGATGGGCTACTTGAGCCCATTGTTGGTCGATCACTGGGCCAATGCGGTCCAATCGACCACATCTTAATGCGGCAGTCTGACCGCGGTTAGAGATGTCAGTGGGACCAATACCGACGGCACGTTGGTGTTAGTCCCACCAACATCATTATCGACCCCTAAGTGTTTGTTCTGAGTTTTAAAGGGAGCTCTAGGTTAATAGTGCTTTTAAAAAGTATGTAAGCACATGAAGTACTACACAAAGTCTGTAGACTTAGGAAAAAGTGATTATAGTTTTTTTATCTTTAAAAACAATGTTACAGGATAATGCAGTTCTACAGAGAAACTATTTAGGTAATACCGTGGTACCAATGGAACAAAAAAATATGTACATATACACTGCATTTCATACCACTGCACTGTACACTTCTAGATTCTACGCCACTGCACTGTAAGCCACTGCACTTTATTCCACTGCACTGTACACCACTGCATTGTAGGCTGCCATTGCACTCTAGGCCCCTGCACTACATGCAAGTATATGTCACTGCACTGTAAACCACTGCATTCTATGCCACTGCACTGCACACCACTGTGCTCTACGCCACTGCCCTGTACACAATTGCACTCCATGCTACTATACTGTGCACCACTGAAGTCTATGCCACTGCACTGTATGCCACCGCACTGCACACACTAAACACCTTTACACTCCGCTCTAGCCCACTTCACTCTACATCGATCTACTGTACCCCACTTCACTTCACTTTATCCTACTTCACTCTATCCCACCTTCATCTTTACCAGTCTACTATACACTAGGCCTGGGTGTAGCTCGCAGAGTTCCACTATGTGAAACTCCGCAAAGTGACCAACAGCCTCTGCTGGCTATGTAGAGTTCTTTAAATGGCAGAGTGCATTAGTTTGTACTGTGTGCGCTGATTTTTAGCACCAGGTGTTTTTTGCCATGCTGGAAAATCAGCACAAACTGCACCATGCGCTCCGCAAGAGAGCACTGCTTCTTTATGTCTCTTGAGTGGATTCTCTACTCGAGCAGCAGCATCCTCAAAGTGAACTGATGGTTTCTCAAGCGAGCAGTCACGACCACCCATGTTGATAAATCACGCTGGGAGGTGGTCTAGCGTTGGATTTTCCTCGCTCGCCAACGTAATGTTGGCGAGTGAGGAAAAAAACTTCACTATGCTTCACGGAGCGGAGTATTTTGGAACTCCGCATTTTCTGTGGAGTGCAGGAAACTCCATAAACTCTGCACACAGAGTGGAATTCACCACCCAGGCCTACTATATGCCACTCCACTCTACCCCACTCTACTCTACCCCACTTCACTCTACCCCACTTGACTCTACCATACTTCACTGTACACCATTCTACTCTACACCAGTCTACTGTACCCTACTTCACTCTGCCCCATTTTACTTTACCTCTACTCTGTACCACTCTACTCTATCCCACTGCAGTATAAGCCACTGCACTGTACGCCACTCTACTCTACTCTACCCTACTTTACTCAACGAAACTCTGCTCTACCCCACTTCAATCTCCTTCACTTTACTCTCTGCCACTGTAGTCTACCCTACTTTACTTTATGCTACTCTACTGTATGGCACTCTACTCTACCGTAGCCCACTCTACCCCACTTCAGCACCCCTCTACTCGGCGCCACTGCATTCTACACTACTTCAATCTACCCCACTTCAGTCTGCACCAATCTATTCAATGCGAGTCTACTCTATCCTACTTTTCTCTATGCTACTGTACACTATGCCACTCTACTCTACCCACTTCACTTCACTCTACTCCACTTCACTCTACGCTGCTCTAATTTACTCTGCACCACTCTACTCTAAACCACTTCTCTCTACACCACTGCATTCTACTCTGTATCATGCTACACCACTACATTATATGCCACTGTACTCGATGCCACTGCTTTGCACTCCACTTCATTCTACACCAGTCTACTCTACCCCACTTATTTCAACCCCAATAAAAACTACCCCATGTCACTCTACGCCACTCTACTGTATACCTTTCTACTCCAACCCCCTCCTCTCTAACCCACTTCACTCTACCCACTCCCCTCTACCCCACTATACTGTACTTCACTCTATTCTACACCACTCAACTCTATGCCACTGCACCCTACACCATTGCACTATACTCTATGGTACTGCACTCTACACCTCTCTACTGTACTTTGCACTCCTCTACTCTATTCTACTGTACTCTATGCCATTATACTCTAGCCTGCACCTCTCTACTCGACACCACCGCACTCTGTGCCACTCTGCTCTACCCACTTCAGTCTACACCACTCTACTGAATGCCAGTCTACTGTATCAAACTTCAATCTACGCCACACTAATGTACGCCACTCTACTGTATCCCATTTCACTGTACCTTACCTCATTCTAATCCACTTCACTGGACCCCATCCGACTCTAGGCCACTGTACTCTTCACCACTCCACTCTATGCCACTCTATTGTACCCCACTTCACTCTACTCCTCTTCACTCTATGCGACTCCACTTTAATCAGCAGCACTCTACTCTACAACACTTCACTCCCAGCTCCCTGAGTGGTATCGTAGCGCCAGACGGCATAACAGACTGCTAAATTAATAATTGCAACTCGCATTGCTCACGCTACCAGTAGTGCCTGACTGCACAATAGATTTGTAAAATAGCGCTATAGTGCGAAAGTGCGCTTTGTTTATGATTATACTGTGCTGTGCTGCCTTGCCTTAATTATTTATCTTGTGCCTGATTGTGTCGGTGCCATTGCCAATTAGTTCGCGTTTTCAGTGCTTGTGCCCCATTCCTCTTTCGCTTTCGGCTCGCAGCCATCTATTTTGTTGGTTATTATTGTGCCTCCCTGCCCGGCTCCCCACCCCGCCCACGCCTCCCAGCTGCTCCGCCCTCCCACTGATAGTGCAGGCTCCGATCCCGTGGTAGCGCTGTGACCGTCCTGATCCGTTCAGAAGCGGTCGCTCCTCACGCTGCTCCCAGCTCCCTGAGTGGTATCGTAGCGCCAGACGGCATAACAGACTGCTAAATTTCTAATTGCAACTCGCATTGCTCACGCTACCAGTAGTGCCTGACTGCACAATAGATTTGTAAAATAGCGCTATAGTGCGAAAGTGCGCTTTGTTTATGATTATACTGTGATGTGCTGCCTTGCCTTCATTATTTATCTTGTGCCTGATTGTGTTGGTGCCATTGCCAACTAGTTCGCGTTTTCAGTGCTTGTGCCCCATTCCTCTTTCGCTTTCGGTTCGCAGCCATCCATTTTGTTGTTTATTATTGTGCCTCCCTGCCCGGCTCCCCACCCCGCCCACGCCTCCCAGCTGCTCCGCCCTCCCACTGATAGTGCAGGCTCCGATCCCGTGGTAGCGCTGTGACCGTCCTGATCCGTTCACAAGCGGTCGCTCCTCACGCTGCTCCCAGCTCCCAGCTCCCTGAGTGGTATTGTAGCGCCAGACGGCATAACAGACTGCTAAATTTCTAATTGCAACTCGCATTGCTCACGCTACCAGTAGTGCCTGACTGCACAATAGATTTGTAAAATAGCGCTATAGTGCGAAAGTGCGCTTTGTTTATGATTATACTATGCTGTGCTGCCTTGCCTTAATTATTTATCTTGTGCCTGATTGTGTCGGTGCCATTGCCAATTAGTTCGCGTTTTCAGTGCTTGTGCCCCATTCCTCTTTCGCTTTCGGCTCACAGCCATCCATTTTGTTGTTTATTATTGTGCCTCCCTGCCCGGCTCCCCACCCCGCCCACGCCTCCCAGCTGCTCCGCCCTCGCCCCTCCCCTCCCACTATCCGCATATGTCAGATGCTTTTGCGCGCAGCCTTCACGCGCAGCGGTCGCGCCCCATGCGCGCCGAAGGTGCGCCAAAGGTAAGCCTGTCTACGCCCGTCCGCGCCTGGACCGCGCCCAGCGCCAGACCCCCTGGTCCTCGCAAACCCCACTCCACCCGCATACCGTATGACGCCGATACCCTCTTTGCCCTTAACACCGGACGCACTCCACAATGCTGCGCAGCTACACCAGGACTCACCCATGGACCATTCGCCTGCCACTCCTGCAAGTACACCTGCCTCAGTACCCACACCAAATCCATTTCCTCCAAACACAGCTCCGACTCTAACCACCTGAAGTGCTTCCTGCTGAACACCCGCTCGGTCCACAGACACGCCACTGAACTCTGGGACCTACTCGACCCTACATCGCCGGACGTCGCCTTCCTTACTGAAACATGAATGAACGCCTCATCAGCACCCGACATCGCCATAGCCATCCCGGACAATTACAAGATCATCCGAAAAGACCGCACCATCCAAACAGGAGGAGGCATCGCCATCGTCCATAAGAATACCATCAGAATCACGACCAGCTCCGACGATAACCTCGCGACCGCCGAACACCTTCACTTCCAGATCCACACCGACCCCAGAACCACACTTAGAGGCACCCTCATCTACAGACCACCAGGAACCTGCACACAATTCAACGAAGACATCACTGACTTCATCAGCCCACATGCCCTCACATCCGAGAACTACATCCTACTGGGAGACCTCAACTTCCACCTGGAAATGAAAAACGACAGCAACACCACCACCCTTCTGGACAACCTGGCCAATCTCGGACTCAAACAACTTGTTGACACCCCCACCCTTTTAGCCGGACACACGCTCGACCCGATCTTCACCTCCAGCAAACACATCTCCTTCGATCACACCACAGCGCTTTATTGGACGAGCCACAGCTGCGTCCACTTCAGCTACAAAAAGACCACGACTCCCAACCTATTCCTCGAAGAAACTGGAACAAAATCACCACCGACCAACTCTTCACATCGCTTAACCAAAACCCTCCTGCCATATCATCGGACCCAAACTAAGCAGCCACCAACCTCACACAATGGATCACCCACAGGGCTGACGAATTAGCACCCTTGAAAAACCACCAGATCAAACAAGGTAGCAAAAAGGCCCCCTGGTTCAATGATGACCTTAAGAAATCCAAGAAGTTATGTCGTACCCTCGAGAAATCCTGGAGAAAAAACCCAACCACTCACAACCTGACCACCTTCAAGGACGTCACTCGCAAACACCACCAATTGATCCGATCCACCAAGAAATCAGCATTCAAGGACCGACTCGACAACAACGCCCACAACAGCAAGGAACTATTCAACATCGTCAAAGAATTTACCAACCCCATCGCCGGCACCAACGACATCACTCCCTCCCAAGACCTCTGCGACTCTTTATCCTCTTTCTTCCACAACAAAATCGCCGACATACATAACAGCTTTGATAACCAGCCCAAAGATCAGACCACTCCACCCACCTCCGAACCAGCACTCCCACAACCTTTGCGCCTGGACCCAATCACTACTGAAGACACCATCCGCCTGATGAACTCCATCCACTCAGGTTCACCAACCGACCCATGTCCCCACCACATTTTCACCAAAGCAGACTCCATCATCACACCCCAACTCCGCGATGTCATCAACTGCTCCTTCAACTCCGCTACCTTCCCGGAAAGCTGGAAACATGCCGAACTCAGCGCCCTCCTGAAGAAACCCACAGCAGACCCCTCTGAACTTAAGAACTACCGCCCCATCTCACTCCTCGCTTTCCCGGCCAAAGTCATTGAGAAAGCCGTCAATAGTCAGCTCGCCGCCTTCCTCGAATCCAACAAATCCCTCGACCCTTCACAATCCGGATTCCGAGCCAAACACAGCACCAAAACCACCCTCATCGCAGCTACAGACGACATCCGAACACTACTGGACAACGGAGAAACAGTTGCCCTCATCTTACTTGACCTCTCGGCAGCCTTCGACACAGTCTGTCATAACACCCTCATACAACGCTTCAGCAACGTTGGTATACAAGGAAAAGCTCTAGACTGGATCATCTCGTTCCTCGCCGGAAGAACCCAGAGAGTCCGCCTCCCCCCATTCAAATCAGAGTCCACCGAAGTCATCTGCGGCGTACCACAAGGATCATCGCTCAGTCCCACCCTCTTCAACGTTTACATGAGCCCCCTCGCATCCATCGCGCGACAACACAACCTCAACATCATCTCCTACACAGACGACACCCAGCTGATCCTCTGCCTCACCAAAGACCCAAACACCGCCAAAACCAATCTACACAAAGGAATGAAAGAAGTAGCCGATTGGATGAAGAACAGCCGTTTAAAACTAAACTCGGACAAAACGGAAGTCCTCATTTTAGGATCATCCCCCTCTGCCTGGGACGACTCATGGTGGCCACCGGCCCTGGGTACAGCACCCACACCTACAGATCACGCTCGTAACCTGGGCTTCATCCTAGACTCCTCCTCTCGATGACCAGACAAGTCAACGCCGTCTCATCTTCATGCTTCAACATCCTACGCATGCTCAAAAAAATATTCAGTTGGATCCCCACCGAAACAAGAAAGACAGTCACCCACGCACTGGTCACTAGTCGACTGGATTATGGAAATACCCTTTACGCCGGAACCACAGGCAAACTACAGAAAAAACTCCAACGCATCCAAAACGCCTCAGCCAGACTCATACTGGACATCCCCCGTCATGCTCACATTTTCGGTCACCTGAAGGATCTCCACTGGCTCCCAGTAGACAAGAGAATCACTTTCCGTCTCCTCACCCATGCACACAAGGCCCTCTACGACCTAGGACCAGAATGCCTCAACACACGACTATCCTTCTACACACCCACCCGCCAACTACGTTCATCCAATCAAGCCCTCGCCGCATTTCCGCGCATCCATAGATCCACCATGAGAGGTAGATCCTTCTCCTACTTATCGGCCAAGACTTGGAATTCTCTCCCCACTCACCTCCGTCTAACACAGAACCACCTCTCCTTCAGAAAGCAGCTCAAAACCTGGCTTTTCGATAGTTAATGCACCCATCCTCCCTCAAGCGCCTTGAGACCCTGTGGGTGAGTAGTGCGCTATACAAATTACTGAACTTGAACTTGAACATTCTACATCACTGCACTCTATGCCACTGCACCCTACCCCACTGCACTTTATGCCACCCTACTGTATGCCACTCTACCTACCCCACTCTACCCCTCTTCACTCTACCCCAAACCACTCTACCCCACTTTACTGTACTTCACTCTATATTAGATCAATCTACTCTATGCCACTGCATTCTATGCCATTGCAATATGGAAGTGTACTCTAGGCCTCTCTACTGTACTTTGTAACACGTTACTCTATGCTACTGTACTCTATACCACTAGACTCTATTCTTCACCACTCTACTCTTCCCCACTGCACTGCATGCCTCTCCACTCTATGCAACTCTACTCTATGCCACTCTACTCTACCCCACTTCACTGTATCTCACTTCACCATACCCTACCTCAATCTACCCCACTTCAATGTACCTTACTCTTCTCTAGGACACTCTACTCTTCACCTCTCTACTCTACATCACTCTGGTCTACCCCACTTCTCTCTACTTCCCTTCATTCTATGCCACTCCTCAACACTTAGCACCACTCTACTCGACAACACGTCACTCTATGCCTCTGTACTCTACTCTGTACCATTCTACACCAATGCCCTCTACATCACTGCACTGCCCTCTACCCCCTCCTCTTTACCCCATTCAATTCTAGCCCACTTTACTGTACCTCACTCTATTCTACACCATTCTACCCTATGCCAGTGCACTGCACGCCACATCACTCTATGACATTGTACTACAGTGTTACACTCTACGCCTCTCTACTGTACTTTGTAGCATTCTGCTCTATGCTACTGTACTCTCTACCACTATGCTCTACTCTTCACCACTCTACTCTATGCCACTGCACTCTATGCCACTCTACTCTATGCCACTCTACTAAGCACCACTCTACTCTACGCCAATTCACTGTACCCCACTTCACTGTGCCCCACCTCAATCTACCCAACTTTACTGTACCCCACTCTCCTCTAGGCCACTCTACTCTTCAACACTCTATATCACTCTTCTCTACCCCACTTTACCCTACTCCTCTTCACTCAAAGTCACTCCACTTTGCTCAGCACTACTGCACTCTACAACACTTCACTCTACACCATTGTACTCTACTCTGTCTCATTCTATACCACTGCACTCTATAACACAGTACTCTGTGCTACTGCAATGCACTCTACCCCACTTCACTCCATGCCACTCTACTCAACCCCACTCCACTCTACCCCACCTCAGTCTTCCCCACACCACCACACTTTACTGTACTTCACTTTAGTCTACACCACTCTACTCTATGCCACTGCACTATACGCCACTGCACTCTATGTCATTGCACTACAGTACTGCACTCTATGCCTCTCTACTGTACTTTGTAGGACTCTAGTCTATGCTACTATAATCTATACCACTATATTCTACTCTTCACTACTCTACTCTACGACATTGCACTCTGTGCCACTCTACTCTATGCCATTCTATGCTACACCACTCCAAGTTACTCTACTCGATCCCACTGTAGACCACTCTACTTTATGCCACTCCACTCTACCCCATTCCATGAGAAATTATCGAGAAAGTAATGCAGTAATATCCAAATGTAAAAAGAAATTATATGTGAAAGCATTAATACCAAATAAACAACATTATATAATTAGATTCCAATTTTTTTCAACAAAAAAAACTGAAATTCAATGAAAAAAGCTTAGGTTGAAGATAGTGATATGTGGGCACTGGGCCCTATCCACCTGAACCTTTCGACTGCATAGAAATGACCTGCATACAGGCTTTATTAGCATTATAAGATAAAAGTACACAGAGCCTTACAAGCCAGCAAAAAGTCTTAATTACCCCTTACCACTTTAGGACTGGCCTCCCAGCAGTGACGTAATGAAACTTGAAGGGGACCCTCTACAAACTACATAGAGGGGACCCCCACACTCCAGATACAGTGCAGAGCTCTCAGACAGAGGCCCGTGCACAGTCCTGGAGAGGTTCCATAGAGCCATGGGGCCCCCGCATCGTGGAGGCTGCAGGGGCTATTGTTACGCCACTTCCTGTCAGGCTAGCTTAGCTGATTCCTGGGTGCTTGGTTCCAGTCTGGTCAGCCTTCCCATTTCAAAGAAATGACCCACAATCTGCCTTTATCAACATATGAAGGTTACCAATTTTGCCAATCCCTGCTAGCCAGGAAAATCAAACGACTCCCTGCCTTTTTACGGTGATTGGAGTAGTCCAGAATGACTTGGTTGGTTCCAGGGCACTTAGACCCACAATGCAGACTCAAATGAGCAGAAATTAACTCCATTGGGAGCTAATTTCCAATTATAAAAATTCAATTTCAGAAAATAGGGCCCGCTTGCCTACCTGCATCTGCTTGATCAAATGTTGTATGCTCCTATTCTCGCTGTGTTTTAATCATCAGATCCATTTCAACACAATCGTAAGACATGTATATCCATGTACATTATTCAGAAAACTGGTTCGTCTGTAAGAAAGCAATTCTTACTCCTGTAAATTTATGAGTAGGCACATTTAAGTCTGATTTGAGAAAATTCAGCCTTATTGAAGATGCAACAGAGGAAATGAACTCTGAACATATTCCAAAATCCTTAATATAAATTGAATCATATAATAGGGCCTTATTGAGTATGCAGCAGAGGAAAATGAACTCTGAACATATTCCAACATTCTTACCATAAATTGAATCAAATAATAAATGGAGAGGAGCTGGACAACGCTCTCCTCCTTGAAATTTGAAATGAGATTTGGGGCCTGATCTAGAGTCTGACTGTTGGACAGGCCTCATAGCGTGCCCGACCCCTCCCCGCATGGCGGGTCGCGGACCCCTGCTACCCCTGTTCCCCGGACAAGAACAACCCCTGCAACCCGCCGGGTCAACCCACGGCTCTTCCCCGACGGAACCTTGGCTCATGATCACAACAGTCTCGGCTGGCCCAGGTCCCTTCCCGAACTACTGTCTCCGGCCCAGCCGCCATTTTGGACACTACACGACCAGGCCTCGTGGCCTCGGGTCGACCTCGGCCTCGGGCCCAGCCAGGCCCCGACATCGAGGCACCACCATCCACCCAGGGGGTAGAGAGACCACTTGGCAGGTCAATGGGAGAAGGAGTGTCGATGGCTCCCCTCCGCCCGGATTCGATCGCCCTCAGCCTCCCTGGGCGCTGGCTCCACCCCCCTGCTGGGTGTCTGGACTCCCTCATCCCGGACCTCCCGACCTCCAAGTGCGAGGGTCCGGACATCAAAGGGCGCCAGACCTATAACTGGGGCAGCTCCAGAGCAGGAAGGCAGTTGTATCCTGGAGTCGAGAGACACCGAGACGAACTCATCCTTGGAGGCCTGCTGGCGCTGCCGCGGCTCCTCTTCGTGAACTACCTTTGAAGGCCTGCTGGCGCTGCCGCGGCTCATCCTCGTCATAAACCATCTTGAAGGCCTGCTGGCGCTGCCGCGGCTCATCCTCGTCGTGAACCATCTTGAAGGCCTGCTGGCGCTGCCGCGGCCCATCCTCGTCGTGAACCATCTTGAAGGCCTGCTGGCGCTGCCGCGGCTCAACCTCGTCGTGAACCATCTTGAAGGCCTGCTGGCGCTGCCGCGGCTCATCCTCATCGTGAACCATCTCGAAGGCCTGCTGGCGCTGCCGCGGCTCCTCCTCGTCGTGATCCATCTTGAAGGCCTACTGGCGCTGCCGCGGCCCCTCCTTGCGAACCCTCCAGCTCGAGGATTGTGAGCTCCACCCCTGCTACCCCCGTACCGGACCGGTACTCAGACTGTCCCGCTACCCCTTTCCCCTAAGAGACTAGAATTGACGGGATCCTCGAATCCTGGTCCCCACTGTATCGTCAAGTTAACCTGCTTAAGAATACCTATAAAAGTATACGTAACCTATCTTGGGGCAGCTCCAGAGCAGGAAGGCAGTTGTATCCTGGAGTCGAGAGACACCGAGATGAACTCATCCTTGGAGGCCTGCTGGCGCTGCCGCGGCTCCTCTTCGTGAACTACCTTTGAAGGCCTGCTGGCGCTGCCGCGGCTCATCCTCGTCATAAACCATCTTGAAGGCCTGCTGGCGCTGCCGCGGCTCATCCTCGTCGTGAACCATCTTGAAGGCCTGCTGGCGCTGCCGCGGCCCATCCTCGTCGTGAACCATCTTGAAGGCCTGCTGGCGCTGCCGCGGCTCAACCTCGTCGTGAACCATCTTGAAGGCCTGCTGGCGCTGCCGCGGCTCATCCTCGTCGTGAACCATCTCGAAGGCCTGCTGGCGCTGCCGCGGCTCCTCCTCGTCGTGATCCATCTTGAAGGCCTGCTGGCGCTGCCGCGGCCCCTCCTTGCGAACCCTCCAGCTCGAGGATTGTGAGCTCCACCCCTGCTACCCCCGTACCGGACCGGTACTCAGACTGTCCCGCTACCCCTTTCCCCTAGGAGACTAGAATTGACGGGATCCTCGAATCCTGGTCCCCACTGTATCGTCAAGTTAACCTGCTTAAGAATACCTATAAAAGTATACGTAACCTATCTTGGTGTGGTGTCCATCTGTGGGGGGGAAGTTACTCGTCCGTACGATTGCAGGAGAGGGCCCTCGCCAGGAGGCCTCTCCCCCTTGCTCGGCCGACCCTCTGGGTCCCCGTCTAACACTGACAAAGTAGGAGAGCCTGCCTTTAATATGCGCACTAAACTTGTGGTTCATCTGCCTCATTTAGAGTGGGGGTTACAGGTGGTTTGGTGATGGCAAACCCTCAAGTGGATCTAGTTCCAAAAAGCCTTGAACTAGCAGCCCACCTGCCATTTGGCAACGAGATCACAGTGGAGGTCACCCCAACCTATTTAGGATGGGAAAGCTTCATTTGATGTCCCAGCCAGGGACTGCCAAGTGAAACACAGCAATCCCTAACAGGAAAAAAAATGAATGACACTAATGCATTGGAAGATGATTTCCTGCAGATCAGGACCATTATATTTGCGTTTTGCAGCAGCAAAGTCAGCTTTGGGAGTATGTTTCAGAAAAAATGCAAAGAAATGCCAAGTAACATCATATAAACATGAAAATCTCATTAACATTCTACTTTGCCTTTAGCACGTCTGCTACACTGGTGGATGTTCTGAAGGAACAGAGAACCCCACCAGACAAGAGGGATGCTCTAAACAGGATGGGTCAATTCCATCAGAGGAGTGGATAGAATGATCTCTGCTGACATGCTGGGCTGGCTGGCTGGTGGGCTAGAAGCCTGGGGGACTGCCTTCTAAAAATTAAATGAGGACCTTGGTAATATTTTACAACTATTTATGCAGTCAAATCTTAAATAGTTCCGCCTGTCCATAAAAGATGGTAGTTTGGAAAGTGAAAACAGCCCATGGCAAATCATTTCTCATGAGCATATATTTAATTTTATTGTATTGTCATTTGTTTTCCATAACGCTTATGTGGACAGATGATGAAATCAGGGGAGTAAGCAGCAACTTCCTGGGAATGATGCCTCCTTTACTGATGTCCATTTCACTAGGCAACACACATTGTGATCTTTTTCCCTCTGAAGGACAAGGTTCAGAGTACTGTCAAATTTGAAATATGACATAGTCATCGAGATGTGGTTTTCCTTTGATGGCTCCTTACCATTTTTAACATCTATACGTTATGAAGTCATTAGCATAAGTATGGCTCGTCAATATTCAAGAGGCAAGCAGTGTGTTCCTGTTTGCTCATATCTTAGTTGCCATACTCACCATTTGGTAAATCTGTCAAAGTGGTGTGCTGTGTAATGAAAGCAAGGAACAACCACGGGCTTCTTAGTAAGTTTGGCTTATATTTCTTTTACAACCACTAAAAAGTTTGAGTAACTTCTTTTAGGCTCTGTACATTGCATATTGAACCAAGTATGTTTTTCTTTCAAAAAATTCACTTCAGCTCAGTAGAATTTGACGAATTCTGGTTGACTGGATCAACTGGGTTTGTGTCACCTCTTGTAGGTCTAACCTAGCTTTTTTGTAAATTCGCCTGCCCTTCTTTCAGTCAGCTAGGGGTATTGTTTGCATTCCAATAACATGTGGAAAAGGGTTTTGAAAGATGCAAGCCATGTCAATTTCTGTTTAGTGCAGCAGTGGCTCATGACGTCAGCATATCCATTGTGTGAATGTGCTGGGATTATGAAGATTTTGTTTTGCCTTCAGCAAGTAGATCACAATTTGCAGCGACTGTCACTGATGCTCCGTAATGATGAGTTGTGGCGCTGAGAAATCCCTGCGGCTGTATCATCATCCATGCTGATGCACAGTAAAGTAATGCATCTTGATGGCCTAGGTATTTCCGGGGACCATTAAAAGATAAACATTTCCATCATCATTGTGTGCAGCTTCCTTTTTCTGTTTGATTGGTTATGACATGTTTGCCTTGGAAAGTTATCCTTCATTAAGAGAAAATATTGCTAGTGTGTCCTCGGGTACACATGCATATTTGGCCTCATATGGGAAATGTAAAGTTTATGATGCAAAAGAAAACCTAGCGAGTTTCGAGAAAATAATGCATTGTGTAACCTCCCACAGCACTGCTTTTCCACAGACGAGCGCCTTTTGGATTGCTAATAATGTTGGCATTGTTTGATGAATGTTCCCAAAACGTGCCAAAAAATGTTCTTTCACTTCAGCTTCTCCCGGGAAAGTTCCGGAATGTTTATTCAAAGGGGTTGTCCGAGAAAAAGTTGGGTCGCAAAATGCAAAATCCCCATCCATTTTCCATAGGCATTTTTAGACACCACTACCTCAAAAACCACTGACCAGAATAACACTAAAGTTGGCAGGACCCTAAATCCTAGATATCATGCTTTTTGTGATTTGGTGTGTATATGTGGACCCTCAAACCCAGTTTTAAAAATGAGATCCTTCTGATTGGCCCACAGAACTTTTTGGCCAATTTGCTCCTGTGGGAGTCAGTCTCCTGCATGAATGAGCAAGCCCCCCCCCCCCAATCCTTTACAGGACCTAGGCACCCCATCCTGCAGGGCTGATTTCTTTTTTTTTTTTAAATGGCGGCCCCAGGGAACCCCATCCTCTGGGGCCAAAATGAACTTTAAAGGGAGGGAGGACAATGTGGCCCCCCTACCCGAGCCTTTAAAGGCTCCAGGGACCCTAGTAACCAGGACCAGCTCAGGTTCTGTATCCTGGGGAGCCTACCCCTAGAACAAAGCACCTTTCCTACCCGCATTAGGATGGGCTGGAAAACATGTGTTTGCTTCTGCCTAGTGGAATCTCCCACCAAATGGGAGCAAATATGCCTTTCCCGCCTGCAGCTAGTGCGGGCAGGGAAGGCAACTTTTCTCCAAGTGGGCATAAGATATAAACATGCCTCTGCTGGCTGGGAGCTGACTTCGTCTGTTCTCTTTCCTTCCCACACCCCCATTTTGCAAAAGAAACAGAGCAGCTATTGCTCCCACCGGGAGGGAGAAAGCATAAATAGCTGCTCCCTTCGGGTGGGATCAATGCTGGCTCTCGCACCTTGTGGGGAGCTGACTGTGGCTACGGGCTGTAGGGGCCCTGGGTTTTTGGGTCTCCCGGGTGGGCACCGGGGCACTGACCCTAGGACCTGAGGCTTGGGTCCCCAGGGCCTGAGATGGGTAAGGGAGGGGGTGAACAGCCCCTCCTTCTTATTAAATATTATATGGCCCCAGGTAAGGGTGTCCCTCTTGGACCTCTGAAGGATCAGTGAGGTTGCCCCCATTCCTATTTTTAACTTAATTTGTCCCTGGTGTATGGGGTCCCTGGAACATTATTAGGTTTGGGGCACACAACCCCTCCCCTTCCTAACTGAATTTGGCCCCAGAGGATGGGGTCCACAGGGCCTTTTGAGACTCCAGGTCGGAGGTAGGATGTCCCACTGGCCTATTTTAATTGAATTTGGCCCTTGGGATGCATCCAAAGGCACCATTCTATAACCTTCACAAGCCCCAGACGGTAGGGTCCTTGAGGCCACAATTGGCTTGGTGAGAGAGCCATGAAACCACTCTCCCCTTTTCAATGGGGTTTGCCATCAGAGGATGGCATCCCTCTGGTCTATGATGGCTCGGAGGCATGCACCCCCCACTCTAAATATTTATGCTTGGTCCCAGGAGATGGTATCCCTGGGACCACTTTTGGCTTGGAGAGGGTGACTATGTGCCCCTCTCCCCCAAAGATAGATTGTTTGGCCCTGGGAGGTGGGATCCCTGGTGTCCCCATTGTATGAGGAAGGAACTGTGTGCACACTCAACTTACAGGGCCATAGGGATGGAGGCCCTGGAGCCCTTTCTGGCTCAGGGAGGGGCCCACATGTCCTCTCCTCCTCAAAAATATAATATGGCCTCAGGGATGGCATGAGGTCCCTGGGGCCCGAAGGTAAACCCTATGCCTTGTACACCAAAGACCATGCGTGTGTTTTGGCATTCTATGGGGGTTTGGATGCGACCCACACTGCACATGACGAAATGCCATGCACGGTGGAGGGTTGGCTTCAGATATGGTGTAAAAAAACTTAGAAATCCAGAAAAAAAGAAGGTTAAAGTGACATCATAATTAGGAATTGATGTTATATTTTACCTTTTCTAAACAAAACGTATACATTCATGGTAAAAAGCAAAGGTTAAAGTGACATTATAGTTAGGTAAATATTTCAGTGGCAGCGTTTAACCATTTGAACAAAAAAAATTACAGAAATTTACCAGTTATAGTTTGCAGAGCTAATTATAATGTGTGTCCTCACCATGCACTGTCTATGACCTCACATATTTCATCACTCATGACATGTTCTATGCCATCATTTATGACATAAATCATGTCATTGAACATGTCATGGCATGACTATATATTAGTTACTGGCGGTTGCCAGTGGGTAGTTAGAGTTAGGACCATGGGACAGATTTATGTTGGGAATGCGCCACGTTTGCGTCACGCAACTGCGGCGTAAACGTGGCACATCCCTACGACCCATTTACAACGTGACCCATCTAGGCATATGCGTCACGTTGTAAAGCCCTGCGCCACTTGTGGGAGTTTCGGCACAGGGTGGGCGTTCCGGGGCAGGTGCGCCTCGCAAAAGTGGCTGAGTGAAATCTATAAGATTGCACTCAGTCGCTTTCAGGCCAATGCTGCGTCAAACCCCTGCGCCTGCTTGAAGCAGGCGTAGGTCTTGACGCAGCATTGTAAAGATGGGGCACCCCTGATCCTTGCTGGAGCTGCGTCGCGCTTGTGATGCAACTCCAGCAATGCGCCACCTTTACGGCACAGATGCGTCACGCATCTGTGCCGTTTTTGCCCCATGGTGCGCCGCATTGTAAATGCAGCGCACCATGGGTGGCGGAGCAGGGGCGCAAAATAACTGGTGCATCCCTGGGGATGCGGCAGTTATCATAAATCTGCCTCCATGTTTCCAGTGAAAGTGTTTTTTGACATGCCTATACCTTTGCGCGGTTCGACTAATTTTCATGAGAATTTTTCAGAAAGGTGTCGCAGTGAGTCTTGTTGCTCAGAGAAATTTTTGGGGTGATCTGCCAAGTGGGCTGAGAAAAGGGGGGGGGGAAAGTAGAGTGTCCCATGTTCATCCCTGTGAAATCTAGACCCACCTTCAACGCGAACCACTGAATGGAATTACACCAAATTTGGCCAAAAGGTAAATTTGGTTACACAGTTCATGCCTTCAGTTATTTGTTGTAAATCTGTTCAGTAGTTGCTGAGAAATTTAAGAGAATCGTGATAGTGATATCTGTGGCGTGGCTAATTAACAAATATTAACAAGCTTGTGCAGGGAAATGGAGAGGTCTGATTGGCTGCCAACATTTCAACCAGGAAGTGTTAGCAGCCATCTTAGGACTCAGCTTTTGCAGGGGGGCAGGGTAGGAATATGCTGACTCCCTCAACCTGGTCATGGGTGTCCAGAGGGAATCTGGCAGGGCAAAAAAAGCATTTTTTTCACACAAAATTGTACCCACACATTTGTGAAATATATGAATTAGCAGCAAAAATAAGACAAGCACTACTCATTGAGAGATGAAGTCCTCTTGGATGCTGAGGATCCATTGGGGCCAAGAACCCCTCCCTTTACCACCATCAGGTCCCACACAGTGGGACTGATGAGACCTTTCTCAATCACTCTGCAAACACGCCTCCTGGCACAGCACTGGTTGGGGGATGACGTTTCTTGGCTACTGAGGGTCACTGGGTGCCACCAAACCATATTGTTACCACCAGTAAGTGTCCTACACAGTGGACTGTTGAGACGCCATCAGAGGCCCCACCCCCGTTCTCAAATATTCTGCAAATGGGCTTCCTGGCTTACTACTCATTGGGGATGAAGTCCCTAGGCTGCTGAGGGTTGTTGGGGGCCAATAACCCCAATTGTTACCACCTGTAAGTTCCGCACAGAGGGATTGCTGAGATCTCATAAGAAGCCCAATCCCTTTTTAACCTCTCTGCAAGCACACCTCTTGGTACGTTACTAGTTGGTGGATGAAGTTCGCTTGGCTGCTGAGGGTTGTTCAGAGCAAATTACCCCTATTGTTACCACCACTAAGTCCCACACAGGGGGACTGCTGAGACCTACTTGGGGACCGTCCCCTTTTTTAACCACTCTGCTAATGGCCTCCTCCTGGTGCACTACTCGCTGAGAGATGAAGCCCTCTGGACTCCTGAGGGTCATTGGGAGCCAATAACCCCTGTTGTTACCGCCAGTAAGTCTGAAACAGTGGGGCTGCTGAGACCTCATCATAGGCCCGACCTCTTTATCAAAAACACTGCAAGCATGCCTCCGGGTGCACTGTTGGTTAGGGGATGATGTCCCCTCAGCTGCTGATGGTCACTGGGGTCCAAGAACCCCTATTGTTAGCATCAGTAAGTCCCACACGGCGGGACTGCTGAGACTTCATCGGAGGCCCCACCCCCTTTCTCAAGCACTCTGCAAACAGGCCTCTTGGCACACAACTGGTTGGGGTATGAAGCTCTCTTGGCAGCTGGGTGTCTTTGGGGGCAAAGAACCCCTATTGTTGCCACCAGTAAGTCCACAAAGTGGGATTTCTCAGGCCTCACAGAGCCTCCCTCCCCTTTCTCAACCACTCTGCAAACGCACCTCTTGGTATTGCTTGTTGGGGGATGAAATCCCCTTGGTGCTTTCTGGGCAGAGTTTACCACTCATTTCTAAAATAAAGGTGAGAAAAGAGCAGAAAGAGGCAAAATAATGGGCAGAATGAGCAAATTGAAGTAAAATAAACGTCACAAACGAACAGCAAGAGGCAGATCTAAGGTCAGGAGTGAGCGGGAAGAGACAAAATAAGGGGCAGAATGAGCAGTAAGAGGCAAAATAGATGTCAGGAGGGAGCAAAGAAGATGCAGAAAAAAGATTTAAAAACAAGAAGAGAGACACAAAACCGAAAGCAGCAGAGGTTAGCAGACTGCTGGCAAGCCGGACCGGAAGACCGTCAAAGGGGGAGCTGACATGAGGACCTGCTCCCATGGGTGCCCCTACTTTTTTTATAATGCTTCTACTGATATACCCCCTCATACACTCACGGATCTAATCTACCCATACACTCACACACCCACTCACAGACCCACTCAGTAACTGATGCATCCACTGACAGACACACTTAAACCCACATGTAAAAATTACATTTGGGGAGAGTGGCTGCTTGGTCCCCCTCTCAAGGCCCATTACGGCCCCAAGGATCCCATCCCCGGGGCCTGGCCTTTTCTTTAAAATAATTTTTGTAATGGGAGGGAGCCATGCAGCACCCCCCTCCATGGACAGAATTCAGCCCAACCACCCAATCTCGGAGCCCTGGCCATATCTCCTGGGTGCCCCAAGGGCACCCAGTCTCAGCTGGGATTACGGAGGGAACCTGAATGCCTCTTTGGTCCTTGCCAGCTCCATTCCTCCTGCGGGAGCAATCATTGCTTTCAGACACAGGGAGTTGCTAAACATTCAGATCCCTATATCTGAAACCAATTCATATGTTTCCTTGCTTGCTTGACAGTTGTTAGGGTTTGTACAAGGAACATAGCTCAGCCTCACACTGTGTCATAAGAACATCTTATAGTCATGCTATGGTTGTGTACTTTGTGGAATAGTTGTTACAATTGCCTTTGTTTAATTATTAATATGCAGAATTTCAGTAAGGCTCTATTGTTTGTACTAAAAGCTTAGTGGATCATTGTATTTACTTATGCTTGTTTTATGTTGCCCCAGTCATTTGCACTTAAGTCTGGATACAAACTTTGAACTTGCCTGTGCTTGTTTCTAATATGAGAATTCAGGGTGCATTTGTTTAAAGGTCACGCTGTCAAGCCAAGAACTAATTTTCATAAACTGCACCTGTCTGGTTAAGCAGTTAAAACATGCAAGCCACGTTTCACTTCCCTCTCCACCTGAAGAACCCCACCCTTCAAGAACTCTATAAAAGCCCTTGAAATCCAATCACTTGTGCTTGCACTCGTTAGCCCTCTTCCTCACCTGGATTCCAGTATCATCTCCGCGTCCTTCCTGCAGTGCTTCCATTCCTGTTTGGGTCTCCATGACTATGCCAACACAGTGATTCTTCTTTCAAGTCGCGATTCCTTTCTCCTCCGACCTGAAACACAAAACAAAAAAGAAGTTCAAGTAAGGTTATTGCGTGCATGATCGGAAGCGCTTTCAAAGGGATTAAGGTATTTTCAAGCTTGATTTTATATTTACTTTAGTTCGGATTTAATTCACTTGGTCAACCAAAAGCGATTCAAGGGTTTTAAAGGCAAGACGCCATCATCGTTTTAGCACGCATAAACAAAAAACGATCTTTGATCTTTGAGAATAAATATACATTTACGAATACTCACCTTGGAATTCTGCAACTTTTCCCAAAACTTTGGTGCAATGAAGGGCAGCAGCTGTGCCTATAAAGAAATAAGACCGAGAGAACAGGACAATAATTAAACGAATCTCTACACTCATTCATATGTTTTAAGAGACGCTACGTATTGATATTGAAGATTGTTATTTGTAAGTTAAAGACAAGAAGCACATTATACTATGAGCAAAGATTCGGTGAATATAGTGTATATTTTATTCTTTTATTTCTCTGCAGATCTAGTCAGAAATATAGTTCAGGATGCATTCTTTAACAAACACTGTTCTGTTGAAAATAACCACAAGCACTGAAAGGTATTTTTTCCTAATGATAATGTTTAATAGAAAGACAGAATAATAATAGACTATGAATACAAGTTAATATGTTTCATTTTTGTTTTTAAATAGATGTCCGCTCACAGATGCAAGAGTACCTGAAACTCTGAAGAAAAGAAAAGAGTGGCGTCAAGTGAAGTTGAAACCAGTGGAGTATTTCTTTTTGTTTATTATTTTGTCCCATTTTCCCCCTTCTCCTGGAGATCTATTTTTGTCAGACTGCGTTGTGAATTCAGTCTGACGGGTAAAGGTTTTTAGGGGCAAAATAGAAATAACGTCTCATCTCTCAAGTTGAACAACCTGGATTTTAGGTGAGTGAAGGTTTAACAACAGTGTGCAGAGAAACAGATAAATGCTCTGCTTCCAGCAAGCAAGAGCTTTTCTCTGCTCTCACTTGCTGGAAGTGGAATGTTTGTGGTGACTTGGCAGGAGTGATAAAGCTCCTCCCACTCCACATAAAAAAAAGGATGTCCCGGGAGTGGGCGCCCCCGGAAATAGATGTACCTGGCCATGGGGGTGGCGGGTCCCAGAGCCATTTGTGGCTCCAGGAGAGGGCCCCCCTCCATTCATATAGTACGACCGGACCGGGAAGGTGGCAGTCCCTGGGGCCAAGAACTGACCAGGAGGGGGACTGATCGGCCCAATACCAACTTTTAAAGTTACTTTCCCCCGGGGAGATGGTGGCTCTATGGGCCGGAGGGGGTCTGGCGTTACCCTAATTACATTTCATTTAGTCCCGGAGAGGTGATGGTCCCCAGTACAAGGGGTCCACATGGTCCCCAATTAATTTGTGCTATGTGGCCGTGGGGAGATGGTGGTGCCTGGGTCCATGAAGCCCCCATTTCAAATAAATGAGTGCTGGGAAGGTGGTGGTCCTTGGGGCATGAGGGTCCGCGAGGCCCCCACATTTCTTTTCTATAATCTCCGGAAGGTGGTGTTCCCCGGGGCATGGGGGGTCCATTAGACCCATCTATTTTTGCAATTTAAGGACGCATGTCTCCGTCAGTGAGTACGCCGACATATATACCACACACCTTAGCGGGTGTGTAGGTACCACACAGGTTTCACGTGGCATCTTTTACCTTTGCAACTCACCTTTCACTCACCTGTTCCTAAAGAAAGCCCTTTTAACCTTTTTTAACGGGCTGAAACATGTAGACCGCCACACATAGTCAACTAAACGGTAATAATTCCTGAATATTTGCATCACACATATTGGTTTTGGACATATCCTGGGCCGCCAACATTAAAATTAGAGGCAAGGATTCTCAGAAATATTTTTTACTGTAATAATTCACCTCACATCACACTTACGAACCACCATCAGCTGTAGTCAGGCGTCATAGCACAACTAGGGGGCACTCGGCCGCGCGGTTGGGACCCCAATGATGAAGCATGACACCAACCAGGTTGGTGTGGGAGGGGTCTTTTATGAACACCCAATGGGTCTAAGTTCATACTACTTACAGTGATTATATTGCACACACATAGTGGGTCCATCCACATTTTTTAAATATACGTTTTAAAAGTTAATAATTCCCACTATTCAAAGTAATGTAATTTATTTACTTTTTTTGTAAATGCAATGCAACAAGTTAAAAATTATTTTATGGAACAGCATATCCGAAAATAAAGACGCCACTATGGGTTCAACTTAAGGCGACGTTATTGCAATGGAGTCACAAATCCGGATTTGTGGAGTCATCAAAACCTGTAAAAAGGAAAATACCATATATAGGTCCCTTCAGATTTTAATAACTATATCAGTGAAAACATATTCATATTTACATATGTGGATGCCTATGTGTGTTTTTAAAGATAGTTATTTATTTTATGAGTTTCACGAATCCGCAAACTGGATCCAGGGACTCATTTGATGACACACCTATATCTTAACTTATGATTAGCTAAACTTAGAACCCACCCAGTTACGTGGTAAACCATAACCTAAATCTGTCATTTGGCATTTAATTTTGAGGAGAAAGTATTGAGACCAGTGCTGCTGTGATTTTTGTGTCTGTCTTTGCAGAACGATGTCAGCTTCTTCAGCTTTGTCTGCAGAAGAGCCAGCATAGGCTGAACCTGTTTTAGACCATTAGGAGGAGATGACACTTGGAAAGAAGGAAAGACGTCTAGAAAGTTTTCATGATTCCATCAGGTGAAGAAAAAGTTTCAGCAGTGCAATATCTACGCAAAGCAATTACCAAGAGGTACAGGAAATAAGTATTCCCATTGAGCAAGTAACATGTGAAAGCATCTTAAAACCACCCATGAAAGGACATACACTAGTATGATGTGGGAGAAGGCAAGTACAGGAGAAGCAAAGTCATCATCTGCAGAAGCCTTGGGGGTACCATCAAGAATACAAACAATACCTGTACCAAATTTCTGTGACAACCTATCTGACATGATAACTCACTATGTAAAATACCAGATGCCCATGGAACTGAAAATCGCATCTGTCAAATGTAAAAAGAACAGATGGTGGACAAAATACTAAACAAATCAAACATTCACCCCAGCCACAGATCTGAGTTAAATCAATCTTTTTTTCAGGCCACGCCATTCTAGTTTAGACCAAGCCATTTAAAACTTAGTCTTGACCCTGCTCCCCATGTGAATAGTCCAGCTCAAACAGCCAGGCCAGGTCCTCCCTGGAGCAGAAACAAGCATCCTGGGACCGGTTTTGAGGTATCACTCCTCATCAGCCAGGCTATCTTGAATCTGATTGGGTAAAGAGCATGAGGCCCATGTCTGGGCACACCCTTCTCATCCAGGGGACAAATGCAAAAACAACAGATGATGGACAGAATGCTGATCAAATCAAACATGCACCCCAGTCACAGATCCAGGTTAAATCCATTGCTGTTTTGCACGTCACACAGTCGGAATCTGAAGAAGCCTTTGGGGAACCACCAATAGTACAAACAATAACTGCATCAGAATTCTGTGACAACTTATCTGACATGATAACTCAGTGTGCAAAATGCCAGATGCCCATGGCACTGAAGATCTCATCCTTGGCTGCAGTTAAGAATCGCCAGTTTAATTTTCTTTTTCTCCTGTTGAACCTTCATGTTTTTGAGACACTGAAGCCAGTTTCTTTTTTCCAGTTTCCTCCCTCTCCCCTTTTACAAACCTTTTTCTTTGTTACCCAAAAAATAAATACAAAAAAATATAAAATTGTTCTAAAAAAATAAAAACTGGTCTTGTTTGGAACCATTCCATCTGGTAAAACAAAGAGCTAACTACGTGTTTTATGTTTTTTTTTACAATTGTTCATTTAGGTGTTTGTGAGTTTTTGTTTATGTATATGTTAATGCACCCCATAATAGTGAAATAAAAACAGTACACATGACTTTTATAATACATTCACTAAGTGGAATACACCCATAAAGTATTAAAGAAGACACTAGCAAGTGTTTTGCAATGTTATCTAGAATACTAAAATGGAAATAAATGTGCAACTGAATGTATGGGTATGTAAGTGAGTATGTCAATGGCTGCTTCAATGTATGGATTGATGTGTGAGTGGCTGTATTAGTGTATGAGTGGGTGTGTGGGTGACTGTGTTTGTGTTTGAGTGCTATATTGATGTGTTAGTGGGTGTGTCAGTGACAGTATTGGTGTATGAGTAGGTGTGTTAGTGGCTCTAGCAGTGTGTAAATTGGTGTGTGATTGGCTGCATCAGTGGGTATGTGGGTGTGTCAGTGGCTGCATCGGTGTATGAGTGGATGTGCTACTGACTGTATCAGTGCGTGAATGGGTGTGTGAATAGGTGTGTCACTCTGTGAGTGGCTGTATTGGTGTGTGAGATGGTGTATAAGTGGCTGTATTGCTGTGTGAGTGGGTATGTGAGTGGGAATATCAGTGTGTGAATTGGTGTCTGAGTGGCTATATCGCTGTGTGAGTGGGTGTTTGAGTGGATGTACCGCTATGTGGCTGAGTGTGCAAATGGCTGTATTGGTGTGTGAGTTGCCGTATCAATGTGTGAGGGGTTGTGTGAGTGGCTGTATCAGTGTGTGAGTGTGTGTGTGAGTGGCTGTATTGGTGTGTGAGTGGCTCTATCAGTGTGTGAGTGGGTGACTGAGTGGCTGTATCTGTA
Organism: Lissotriton vulgaris; assembly: GCF_964263255.1. NCBI lineage: Eukaryota > Metazoa > Chordata > Amphibia > Caudata > Salamandridae > Lissotriton > Lissotriton vulgaris. The sequence continues at coordinate 1,180,465,124 of NC_141689.1, forward strand.
TCTGAGTGGGTGTGTCAGTGGCTGTATTGATGTGTGAGTATGTATGTCAGTGACTGTATCAGTGTGTGAATGGGTGTATCGGTGGCTGTATCAGTGTATAAGTGGATGTGTGAATGGTTGCATTGGTGTGTGAGTGGATTCATCAGTGTATGTGTGGGTGTGTGAGTGGCTATATCGGTGGTTTAGTGGGTGTGCAAGTAGTTGTATCAATGTGTGAGTCGCTATCTGAGAGGCTGTATCTGAGTGGGTGTTTCAGTGGCTGTATCGATGTATAAGTAGGTGTGTTAGTGGCTGTATCAGTGTGTAACGGGATGCATGAATGACTGTGTCAGTGTGTGAGTGACTGTATGGCAGTATAAGTGGGTGTCTAAGTTTATAAGTGGGTGGGTGTTTTTATTAATTACAGTCTGCAACACCCTGACAATTCAATGTTATGGAACCACACTGAAGGAACTAATTAGTAAACTGCATTACTCCAAAAGATGGCGCCATTGGGAGCAGATAAATTCTTTATTGTGTAGTTAATAAAAACCTTTACAATATAGCAATAAGTAAAAAAATACTTTCATATGCGGACTGTTATGCAAAGGAGTATAACATTTAAAAACAACTGTTAATAAAAATACTAAAAACACAATTGTTCTTGAGATCCTAGAAGTTTCGCAAACTTATTCTAAATTAGCCAGTGCAATTTGGAGTTCAAAAGTTGAGGCTTGTATTGGCTTTTCGAGTTTTTTTTTTTCAACATTAATTACGTATTTAATTATTTGACAAATGAATTGTGGATCCACTAAATCCAATGCGTGAAGTATCGCAGAGCGACATGTGTGAATTCCTTTTTCGTTGAACTTTACCCTAAGTAGACACTGGTGTTCACAATTCATTACTAGTCAAATACAAATCAAGTGAATGATATCTTGTACTGGAGCACCACAAAGATTACAGTCCCTCGGGCCTGGTATCTTCCAGCCCGGTTGGTCGGCGCTTGTTGGCAGTTTACCCTTGCGTAGCTGTAAATACTTTACTTTTAAATGCGATGAAAAAGCAATGCCTAAATAGGCGGGTGGTACCAGTCTTTTGTAAGATTGTATTATCATCCAGGCGTGTGCACGGCGTCTAAGGGTTATTTTGTCTTCGATCAACGAGTGCATGTTGACTGCCTTTTTTACAGTCTGTTTAAAAGATGTTACTGGTAACTTCCTTGTCCACATCGAAGCCATCTCAGTACTTTTCAGGGAGGAATTTAAGTACTTTGCATACTGGGATTTGGAGTTGCTTTGCAGAGCTTCCCAAATAGCAGCGTTGATTTCTATATCACTATTGTTCCAGATGTTATACCAAAATGTAATAGTCTCGCATTTTTTGTGCAATATTTGGGACTGTAAACCAAATTCGAGTTGTACCTGTGCAGGTAAAGCATCACTTGGTAAGTTAAATACACGTTTGTAAACTCTTGTTTGGATTTTATCTAGCAGCAGTGCACTTCTTCCACCATGTACCACACTACCATAGGCTATAGTTGGGAGAAGTTTGGCCTTTAATATCTGTAAGGAGGGGCGTGAAAGTAACTTGTGAAAGCATCTTAAAACCACCCATGAAAGGACATATACTAGTATGATGTGGGAGAAGGCAAGTACAGGAGAAGCAAAGTCATCATCTACAGAAGCCTTGGGGGTACCATCAAGAATACAAACAATACCTGTACCAAATTTCTGTGACAACCTATCTGACATGATAACTCACTATGTAAAATACCAGATGCCCATGGAACTGAAAATCGCATCTGTCAAATGTAAAAAGAACAGATGGTGGACAAAATACTAAACAAATCAAACATTCAAACCAGCCACAGATCTGAGTTAAATCAATCTTTTTTTCAGGCCACGCCATTCTAGTTTAGACCAAGCCATTTAAAACTTAGTCTTGACCCTGCTCCCCATGTGAATAGTCCAGCTCACACAGCCAGGCCAGGTCCTCCCTGGAGCAGAAACAAGCATCCTGGGACCGGTTTTGAGGTATCACTCCTCATCAGCCAGGCTATCTTGAATCTGATTGGGTAAAGAGCATGAGACCCATGTCTGGGCACACTCTTCTCATCCAGGGGACAAATGCAAAAACAACAGATGATGGACAGAATGCTGATCAAATCTAACATGCACCCCAGTCACAGATCCAGGTTAAATCCATTGCTGTTTTGCACGTCACACAGTCGGAATCTGAAGAAGCCTTTGGGGAACCACCAATAGTACAAACAATAACTGCATCAGAATTCTGTGACAACTTATCTGACATGATAACTCAGTGTGCAAAATGCCAGATGCCCATGGCACTGAAGATCTCATCCTTAGCTGCAGTTAAGAATCGCCAGTTTTAATTTTCTTTTTCTCCTGTTGAACCTTCATGTTTTTGAGACACTGAAGCCAGTTTCTTTTTTCCAGTTTCCTCCCTCTCCCCATTTACAAACCTTTTTCTTTGTTACCCAAAAAATAAATACAAAAAAATATAAAATTGTTCTACAAAAATAAAAACTGGTCTTGTTTGGAACCATTCCATCTGGTAAAACAAAGAGCTAACTACGTGTTTTATGTTTTTTTTACAATTGTTCATTTAGGTGTTTGTGAGTTTTTGTTTATGTATATGTTAATGCACCCCATAATAGTGAAATAAAAACAGTACACATGACTTTTATAATACATTCACTAAGTGGAATACACCCATAAAGTATTAAAGAAGACACTAGCAAGTGTTTTGCAATGTTATCTAGAATACTAAAATGGAAATAAATGTGCAAATGAATGTATGGGTATGTAAGTGAGTATGTCAATGGCTGCTTCAGTGTATGGATTGATGTGTGAGTGGCTGTATTAGTGTATGAGTGGGTGTGTGAGTGACTGTGTTTGTGTTTGAGTGCTATATTGATGTGTTAGTGGGTGTGTCAGTGACAGTATTGGTGTATGAGTAGGTGTGTTAGTGGCTCTAGCAGTGTGTAAATTGGTGTGTGATTGGCTGCATCAGTGGGTATGTGGGTGTGTCAGTGGCTGCATCAGTGTATGAGTGGATGTGCTACTGACTGTATCAGTGTGTGAATGGGTGTGTGAATAGGTGTGTCACTCTGTGAGTGGCTGTATTGGTGTGTGAGATGGTGTATAAGTGGCTGTATTGCTGTGTGAGTGGGTATGTGAGTGGGAATATCAGTGTGTGAATTGGTGTCATAGTGGCTATATCGCTGTGTAAGTGGGTGTTTGAGTGGATGTACCGCTATGTGGCTGAGTGTGCAAATGGCTGTATTGGTGTGTGAGTTGCTGTATCAATGTGTGAGGGGTTGTGAGAGTGGCTGTATCAGTGTGTGAGTGTGTGTGTGAGTGGCTGTATTGGTGTGTGAGTGGCTCTATCAGTGTGTGAGTGGGTGACTGAGTGGCTGTATCTGTATCTGAGTGGGTGTGTCAGTGGCTGTATTGATGTGTGAGTATGTATGTCAGTGACTGTATCAGTGTGTGAATGGGTGTATCAGTGGCTGTATCAGTGTATAAGTGGATGTGTGAATGGTTGCATTGGTGTGTGAGTGGATTCATCAGTGTATGTGTGGGTGTGTGAGTGGCTATATTGGTGGGTCAGTGGGTGTGCAAGTAGTTGTATCAATGTGTGAGTCGCTATCTGAGAGGCTGTATCTGAGTGGGTGTTTCAGTGGCTGTATCGATGTATAAGTAGGTGTGCTAGTGGCTGTATTAGTGTGTAACTGGATGCATGAATGACTGTATCAGTGTGTGAGTGACTGTATGGCAGTATAAGTGGGTGTCTAAGTTTATAAGTGGGTGGATGTTTTTATTAATTACAGTCTGCAACACCCTGACAATTCAATGTTATGGAACCACACTGAAGGAACTAATTAGTAAACTGCATTACTCCAAAAGATGGCGCCATTGGGAGCAGATAAATCCTTTATTGTGTAGTTAATAAAAACCTTTACAATATAGCAATAAGTAAAAAAATACTTTCATATGCGGACTGTTATGCAAAGGAGTATAACATTTAAAAACAACTGTTAATAAAAATACTAAAAACACAATTGTTCTTGAGATCCTAGAAGTTTCGCAAACTTATTCTAAATTAGCCAGTGCAATTTGGAGTTCAAAAGTTGAGGCTTGTATTGGCTTTTCGAGTTTTTTTTTCAACATTAATTACGTATTTAATTATTTGACAAATAAATTGTGGATCCACTAAATCCAATGCGTGAAGTATCGCAGAGCGACATGTGTGAATTCCTTTTTCGTTGAACTTTACCCTAAGTAGACACTGGTGTTCACAATTCATTACTAGACAAATACAAATCAAGTGAATGATATCTTGTACTGGAGCACCACAAAGATTACAGTCCCTCGGGCCTGGTATCTTCCAGCCCGGTTGGTCGGCACTTGTTGGCAGTTTACCCTTGCGTAGCTGTAAATACTTTAGTTTTAAATGCGATGAAAAAGCAATGCCTAAATAGGCGGGTGGTACCAGTCTTTTGTAAGATTGTATTATCATCCAGGCGTGTGCACGGCGTCTAAGGGTTATTTTGTCTTCGATCAACGAGTGCATGTTGACTGCATTTTTTACAGTCTGTTTAAAAGATGTTACTGGTAACTTCCTTGTCCACATCGAAGCCATCTCAGTACTTTTCAGGGAGGAATTTAAGTACTTTGCATACTGGGATTTGGAGTTGCTTTGCAGAGCTTCCCAAATAGCAGCGTTGATTTCTATATCACTATTGTTCCAGATGTTATACCAAAATGTAATAGTCTCGCATTTTTTGTGCAATATTTGGGACTGTAAACCAAATTCGAGTTGTACCTGTGCAGGTAAAGCATCACTTGGTAAGTTAAATACACGTTTGTAAACTCTTGTTTGGATTTTATCTAGCAGCAGTGCACTTCTTCCACCATGTACCACACTACCATAGGCTATAGTTGGGAGAAGTTTGGCCTTTAATATCTGTAAGGAGGGGCGTGAAAGAGGGCCTTTTAGGTGATTAGACAAGGTGCAAAATGTGTACAATAAGGCTTTTCCTTTCTTTTCAATAGCGTCAAAGTGCGTAGAGAAGGTGAACCATCTGTCCAAATATATCCCCAGGTATTTGTAGCTATCCACTACTTCCAAGTTCTTATTGTCAATTGTGAAGTTCAGCTGTTTTATACGACGGTGCGTTATTACCATGACCTTTGTTTTTTTGCAGTTTATTTCCATTAGATTCTGTTTAGTATATTCTGCCAATTCGGACATCAGACGTTGTAGTCCTATTTTGGTTTGGCTAAGAAGGACGACATCGTCTGCATATGATAGATGCGTGAGGGGCAAAGTTCCCAGCCGTGGAGGATGCGCGTTGATCCCATCTAACCTTGGTTTGAAATTGGCCATGAATAAATTAAACAAATGGGGAGCCAAGACGCAGCCTTGTTTTAGTCCATCACTGGTTGTGATCTTCCGTGTTAGCCTTCGGCCATTGTCGACCTTAACCTGCATCCAAGTGTTGGTATAAAGGTCCATGATTGGGTTCAGGATTGTATCCAGCAGGCCCTGTTGCTTTAGTTTCGCCCATAATTTTTTTCGACTGACACGATCAAAGGCCGCCTTGAAGTCCACAAAACATAGGTGTAATGTATGGTGCTCTTGTAGGCTTTTTCAGCTATTGATCATCTATATAGAAAGATTAAAAACAAATATGAATTAGTATTACAATTTATAAATTAGAAATTTCAATAATGCATAACTTCATATTACGAACAAATCACTATACATTTCTCATCCTGCAATGCGATGGTTTAATAAAAGTAAACATTGAGTTTTCCCATTTTTACTGTTCACAGGTCCAGATGTACCACCATGACAATTTGCGACTAACAAATTGCGCTCAATTGCGAGTCGGAAAATGCCATGTACAACAGTGTCTGGGAGATTGTTTGCGATTCCCAATGTGGTCGCAAATTGCATGCATCATGAATATTCATGAGGCACTCGCAATTTGCAACCCCATTGGGAATGGCTGGCCCTCCCAGGGATGGTGGCCTGCTGGGCTCAGCAGACCTCTATGTTTGGACTGCTTTTAAATAAAGCAGTGTTTTCGTTTTTTTAAATTCAGCCCGTTTTCCTTAAATTAAAACGGGATGCCTTTATAAAAATAAAGTGAAATGTTTTCGTTTCATTTTTTAAGGGCAGGTAGTGGTCCCTGAGACCACTGTCTGTCCCTAAAACATAGTTTCCCCTGCATTTGCAAAGGGTAAGGGGTCTACTGGGGAACCCTTCCCATTTGCGAGTGCATTATCACCCTCTTGAAGAGGATGGTAAATTGCGAGTGTTTTGCAACAGCAATTGCGGTCGCAAAACATTTATACATGGGGTAGGGAGTCCCTATTAGGAAGGGACGCCCTTGAATCACCCCTTACTAATAGCAAGTTACTTTTCCTATTTAGCGAGTCGCAATTTATAGGAATTTTACATGGCCCATTGTACTTTGTTTGTGCAAATCGGTTGCAAACCCCTTTGCGCATGGAAAATAGAGTCATACATCTAGTCCTCAGTTTCTATAACACCATAAATAATGTACTGTAAAAACAATCATCCTTTAACAGTGGGAAAAAATAATTATATAGATTGCATCAAAAAAATGCCCACAATGGAACATATGTACAAACTTTTTGCTGGTTGGCAACTTTCGCAAATGCAAAAAGGCTTTTTGGCGTGTACAAAGCCCAAAATATCGATCAGTAACTTGTCACCAAATCGCAATTTGTGTTTTGCGATTCGGTATTAGGATGGGGTGAGTTAAGGACGTCCCTTCCTAATAGTGACTTGTAGTACCATGTACAAGTGTTTTGCATCCAAAATGAGTTTGCAAACCATTTGTATTTTACCCCTTACTTCAAGTAAATGGTAACCTAGTCACAACTGGGAAGAGGTCCCCAAGGGGCCACTTCCCTTTTATGAATAGTTGCAAAAACATTTTTTAAGAGCAGTCACTGGTCCCAGAAACCACTGCCCACTCTTAAAAAATGAAACTGGAAAGTTTCATTTTGTAAAAATGTATCCCATTTTCTTTTAAGGAAAACAGGCTGCATTTAAAAGAAAAAAATTAGCTTCATTTAAAAGCAAAAACAGAAATGGTGGTTTGCTGTCCCCAGCAGGCCTCCACCCATGTGTTTGTAGCAATTCACAATGGGTCGCAAATTGCGACCTACTTCATGAATATTATAAGGTAGGTAAATTGCGACCCAATTAGGAATCTCTAAATGTATCACGGCCACATTCGTATGTAGGTGTTCGGGATTTCCTATTAGCAAATCACAAAAATTCACTATTAAGAACTCGCTAAATATAACCTACGTACATGTGCAACACTGTGCATTGCACTCCCTACAATTTTTTTACGATCATTTTACCTATACATGCTCTACTAATTTAAAGAAATATATAATCAAAATGAGATATTCATCATTAGAACTACCACTATATATATAAGGCATAGTAATATTTGCAAAGCCTTATTAAGACATCACCCCTGGTAGGCCCCATGAAGTCAAAAACCCTACAAATGCATCAACTATGACAAGACTATTCCACTTAACACCTGTTACCCTCCTTAGAACTTTGGTTCAAGAAATAACATTTAGGAATTTGGTAACTTATAAGGCAATCTTTGCTTGAATTTTAGGTTCCTATCATTACATTCTGTCCATCCACTTCTACTTTTTAGATAGACAGTGTAATGACCAGATCTAATACTAACTCCTTCACGAAAAATGATAGCAATAGTGCTATATGTTGTTCAAGAAATAGATATTTGTCGCACTTTAAAGTTAGTAATCTCAGTTTCTAAGTTAGTTCAAACTGCTCTGTATTGCTGTAGCATCAACATAACATACTTGCCACCTCTTAGTACACGTAAAGTTGACAGAAGATCTGTTCTACAATATGGGCATACATTGTTTTATGTAGTTTGTATCAGAAATCTGTCAAAAGTGACACTTTTGCTGTTTGGTAACTTTAAATAAATAAAATGCTCCAAATCTATTTCTGTACTTGATGTTTATGAGCAATCTTCACATTTGTGGTTCCGTCAGTAAGTGAGCTAAATAATTAATTAATAGGGGACCTCATTGGAACCTCATTGGGATATCCACCTCGGGAGACATAATGACAGGTACATCCTGAAGTTGTTCCAAGACATGCAGATGGAGCACCAATTCCATCGTAGTCAATTTCATCGATATCTGCAGCTCTTCCATATCGGATCTCCCTGAATTCAATCCACTAGAGGCGATTATTTCTAACATCCTGGGCACATTTCCCAATCTCAGAGGGGCATGGGAAGTGGATTTTGGCACCTTAGAGAACAAAGATTAAACAGGCCAGGGGGCACCTCAGGAAGCGGCTATATCTGCCCACCTCCGACTAATACAACACAAATATCTCTACAAGGTATACTACACAAGTAACTCTGTCGTGAATAGGGGTGATTGCCTCCTTGGCTTGCCTCCATGCCTTACGGAAGAAGTTACATTCCTACATACAGTGTGGGGCAACTCTGTGCTGAACCGGTTCTGGAGCAGGATGTTGTCCTGCCTCAGTGAAGTCTTATTCTGGTTAATCCCACTAGACCTGAAACTGATCCTCCAACATGTCACAGACAGTCTTTGGCGGGAACAGGTATAAACAACACCTTCTGCGATTGAGATTGACCTTGGCAAAGCAGGCCATAGCTACGGCATGGAGGGAGGGACACCCACTTCCTTCACAACTTGGAAAAATGGCATGGATAACTGCATTGGTCTTGACGTAGCAGTGAACCAAGCCAGGGGATGCCCACAGAAACACCTCAGGATTTGCCAGCAGTAGGCGGGTTACAGAAGTATTCTATTGGACCTTAGTCGCCCCTTCAGATCATGGATAGACAAGGAGATTTAGATGTTTGAGAGTGGGGGGACGAGTGGGAAGCTGGGAACCATGTGTTCAAATTTCAAATTGATTTAAATCCCATGTGCCACTTTGTGGCATTTGGGTGAGTGTGGAGGGGTCAGACATGCAGGTTCCTGTTAATGCTTATGGGTATGTTAACATTATCATACTGTGTTTATTTGCCAGCCCACAAGGGCATGGATCACAGTCAAAACTCAATAAAATCTGTTGTGAAATAAAAACTCCTGTGTATCCTCTTGGGTGTTTGAAGTAAACTGTACAGATCAACTATATATATATCCACAAGATCTCGAAGGTATGATGCACAACGGGTTTCAGGTCTGTCACTACACAGACGATGCAAGAAAAATCAAAGGTCAGAACATAATGCCATCTGCTGTTTCTGTTCAATTGCACCTACAACAGGAGGTAATACAAACAATATGTTTAGCACAACATTAGCAAAGAAGTTCACACCAGAGGGCTTTGACAACTGGTAGCCAACAATATCTCACTAATTTTCAATATTTTGTTACTAAACACATTTCTTCTCATTGATTTCCCTCTTTGCAACAACATCAGTACACTGCTTTGGACGCTTCCACTTTAGACAAATGGACTGTTTCTTATAAACCAGATACTGTCTTAAGTGAAGAGCAAGACATTTTAATCAGTTGAATTCTTTCACACAACTTGGATCTGCATTTACTCTGCTGACATCAAATGAAACTGGATACAAACCAGACAATGTCCTAACTCAAGACAAGCCTACATATGACATATCTTCCTAAAACACTGTACTACCAATATTAATAAATGCTGCATCTACACTTAAACCTTGTGATTTATGAATAGTAACAGCATATGCTAGAGAAACTGGAAACTGATTCTGTCAAACATATACATTTTTCAGAAGCAAAAAACATGCAGTAGATTGTCTAATGTGCTTTGTATTTTCAATCCGATCAAATTTAAAGACAATGTATTCTTCTTAATTTCTAGTTAGAAAATTAACCAAATCAAAAACTTTACTTATAGCACCATTAACCAAACCTTCTTCAACATTTACATTTTGGCACACAATCACAGTACAGTTTTTGCACACACTTAAACATTTCTCCAAACCTGCAGTTGTGAAACAGATTTCACTAATGAATCCAGTTTTCATTTAGAAATACAGTGACACCCTGGTGTTCCATTTTATCTATTGCTTTCATATGCACAATTTCTTCTTTCTCCAATTCCAGCAATTCATTATTGACAGATGCACACTCCTCCAGAGTAGGTATTAGACACACAATATGTTTACCTTCTTGTATAAAACTGAACTTTAGTTCTGCTGCTGTATTTTTTGTTTGATAAAGTTTATTAGGAAGCAACTTTCTAGAACATGCCTTCCCTCTGAAGAAAGAACACCTACTCTAATATATAGAATATTTCTGTGTTTAATATCAGATGTTTGATGCATATTCAAGTAATTCTTTACATTCAAATTTGAACCAATTATTCACATTTCGAATGCTTTTCCCAAATATTACTAAGTTTCATCATGTAGCAGTGTTTGTAACACAGGCTGACCTTTCACAGGTCTAAGTGACAGTAGATCTCTAAAAACAATCAAATGTTTCCCTCCAAATAGGACATCATAATTTATTTTCAAGACTTCTTGTAAAATGTACAACAGCAAGCATTAAATGTGAGGCCATGCTCATCTTATTAATAATTATAAGTTTCCATTTTTTTAACACTCTTGACAGTTCATGACAAGCATCATTGGATAACATTTGGTATTCCAGTTTGTTATCATGTTCCACAGGCAGCATCAGAAGTCTATCTAAAACAATACCTTTGCTATTGTGTGCACCTATTCCAGTAGCTGCTGTAACCACCCATGATAAATATTAGTTTGTAGTCATCTATAAAAAAGCAGTAAGAACTTGTATGAGAAACATTTGCCAGTACCAGCTTGACCACTGAGAAACAACAGTATAGGCTTAAATGTTGAACATGCACACTCTTATTTTCTCATTAAGCAATCCATGCTCAGCTGTATCTCTCACTTCCATATATAGTCTATTTGGTCATCATTTAGTTGTCCAACTAGTTGTCCAACTAAGTCTGCCAAATGAATGGTTTCCTGCCTTGCTTGTTCCATTTCAGTCTCCACCTCATTCATTGCAATCGCAGCCTCATTTTGAATGACTGGTTCTCCAAGTGGGTCTTGACTTTGTTGAATTTCATCATTCAGCATTTGCAAGTAGTTTGGAAATACTGAGCACTCAATACTATCCTTTGCAGCATTGAAAGAATCTTCATAGCAGTTCAACGTTCCTATTAATATTTTTTCAGAACGTCAAGAGATTTACACAGCTGTAAAAGTGCGAAATAGAAAACTTCTCTTTTCTCAGCAGTCTGGCAATTAAGTTTTCTGTGGTTAATTAGACTGCCCTTGCTATGTTGCACAAAACACCCATTGCAACCAACTACTGCAAATTTTCCTTCATCTGCATTTTCTATGACATTTTTTGTATGTGTGTAGTACTGCAGTAATTCATATAGACACACATTATCTAGATGTATGCTGCTTTTTGGATAGTAAGTATCCAACATTTTTGTTTTCACTAGGGGCCTGATTATGAGTTTGGTGGACAGGGTTACTCAGTCACAAATGTGACATGTGCTGTCAATCAAGTTGCAATTCCAGTTAATCCTAGAGAACTTGTAATACGACACACGGGTCATCCATCATGTTTATGATGGAGTATCCCATCCACCAAACTCTTAATTAGGCCCCATGTATGTACTATCTGGCTCAAACTCTGCAAGGTATTCAGTTTCTGGGAAAGATTTCAAAACTGGGTTTCAGCTAGATGCTAGGCCTAGATTCACCCAAAGAATTACATTGGACTTAGAATATAAACTAGCAGGACTCAACCTGTCTCAGCATTCATAGGATTCAATTTCTCTGTATGAAAGCTTCTTCAAACGGGAGCTGTACACTATTTTTGTTCGAGACTTTTCAGCAGAAATCTCTTACAATACATCTTTCATCTCTGTCCTCTCCAATGTTGTTATGTACGAAGAAACATAATGAGCAACATCTATTGAGTTATCTATCATAAATTGAATATCCATATTGGCATTACAAATTTTCAAAATATCAGGATTATAGTCATTAATATATTTTTAAGCCTCTGTTCTCCCGAGGTTGTAGGCTTGTTTGGGTGATTTATGAGCATGTGTATGTCTCACTGCAGCCATAAAATTATTCACTCTTCCTTTTGAGATAACAGGTCATAGAAATCCCAAAAAAACATGTTATACAAATGTTTCCTTTTTATCTATGCTTCCACCGACCATACTCTCCACATCTATGTGATTAAAAACCTAGTACTTGCTGCATTATGCCTTTTTACTTCTGTTTCTTTTGGAATACTACATGTAACATACGCCTCTATGAAAGAAATTACAGACTCATCGGTGTCTGTTCCAAATTTTGGTGTATCTTTAACCCACAATAAAACATGAATATGAGGAGCACCTCTTGCTTGGTATTCTTTTCACTGAAAGATATCAGTATTTCTTCAAGAGGCTTTTTTTTGTTGCAGATGAAGGATAAGCCTGGGTGGAGCTCGTGGTGTTGTACTCCTCAGAATTCCACAGAGTTACTGGAAAACTCAGTGAAATTCCGCAGAGTTCTGCACCCTGGTAGGTAATTTGAACTGAGATTGGGGTAGTGTGTAGACCTTCAATGTATGCAGTCCTTAATTGTTCATAAAACATTGACTACCTGAAAAGCTACACTAGTACTACATATTGCCAGTAGATGGCAAAACTGTGTTAAAAATGCTTTCAGATTCAGCATATTTCATATGCGACCATATACAAGTAATCTCTTCAGGCTACTCTTTCTCTTTATGCTCTTGACATATATTATTTAGTACTAATTTTCAAATGCTTAGTGGTGATACTGGTGTCGGCTGGCACCACAGCCTGATGTTCGCAGAGCGGATATGATGGATTAATAGCAGCGGCGATGGCACCTGGCACCAGTATGCCAAGATGAAATGGTCTTATTAACCCCTACCGCCCTCGTTTCCTAGTACTGATGCACATTGGCATGTTTTTTTTGTGACCTCCATACACTCTGTCCTACAAAGGAAATTATGGGTGTTTTTCTATCCACAGCAACCTGGTTATGTTGTAAGGTTGTTTCCTGTTTCCTGAATGGAAACAGAATGGCTGTTTACAGACAGAGTCTGAGATTGATGGGTGCCTTACACTTCATTCATGTGCACCATAGCCCTACCCCCTATGTCCTCATCACGTGTAAGTCTCTCGGTCAAAATAAATCCTGTTTAAATGAAGTAAATGGTGGCATACTTTAAAAATATTAGATTATTAAGCTCGCAATGAAGCCTCACTCAGTTGCTAAAAATAGAATTTATAAACAAGATGTCCTTCATATTTAGCTCTGAAATGAGATGGGTGAAATAATGAACATTTAAAAACAAAGAGGGTGGTAACTGGTGCAGCTCCCGGCGTTGTCATTAGTTAGTTTCCCAGTGACCTTACCTTAGGTTTTCCTCTGCAGCGAGGCTCAGGAGTCTGAATTAGCCTCCTCTCTGCCATCTGACTCCTGCAGTACAGTGCACACTGTGCTGAGAAGAATCCTCTGATCTGATGCTCCACCTTTGATTCACTGCTGGAACTTGGTGCAGCAGCTCTCCCCGACTCCAAGAATAGAAGGAGAACAGCAATGTGCATGTTGCGCTGTGTGAAGACAAGCCTGTCCCGACGAAACCCCATGACAGGGTCAGGCAAAATCCAGTTGTGACAGGTAAACTCAGAACGGCTATGTGTGCCGGAGTTTTTGCCAAATTCACACCACAAGTGGGGCACGAAGTGCCTAAAACTCCACAAACTCTGCTGGCGGAGCAGAGTTAATTCCCGACTCTTATTAAAGGACCGCATGGCTTGAAATCTTTGGGTAAAATACCTGCAAACATTTGCTGGATCAAAAGAGCAAAGTTCTCCCGGTGTCTTCAATTCGATACCTTTCATGTTACAATTTGCTTTTCTCAAAAAGTCATGTGAAATCCTATGCACAACTCAAGGTTACAAACTAAGGAGCATATTTTCAATGCCCCAGCTTCACTTTTACGCCATGTGACGCTGGGAAGCCACAGTGTGCCGGCCCATATTTACAGGGCCACGCAAAGCCACCCTGCATGGTTTTTCATGGCCTTGGTAATATGGAGTAAGGCATGCCTTACTCTGTGTGGAAGGGTTGTTCCATGGGTGTTGCTCAAGTGTTCACATGAAACACAGCATAAATCTGGAGCAGCACCAAAACTAATGCCTTCCAAAGCAGGGTTTTTCTCTCATTTCTTATTCTGCAGCACATATAGAATGGGGAAAATGCCACCTTTGATTGTTTTTGTGCAGGAAGATGTCCCTTCCTGCCCAAAAACAATCATGCTAACAATACCGACACCTTTCAGCCCTCATCAGCCAGGATAGCTTGACTCCAGTGGTATGGAGAACACAGGAGCCACGTCTGGGAATACCGTCCCACTCTGGGTGACAAATGCAAAAAGAACATTTGATGGATAGAATGCAGAACAATGTCATGCATGCACCCCAGTACAGAGATCTGGGCCTAAATCCATTGTTTTTTTGCTCACCATGCCATTCCAGTTTGGACCCAGCCATATGCACTGTCATCAGTGATGTCATCATTGATGTCATTTGCGATGTCGTCAGTGATGTCATCCGTGATGTTACTGACCATGTCATGAGTGATGTAATATGTGACGTCATCAGCAGTGTATTGCGGGGGCACAAGTTATAGTTAGCTGCACTAACTATAACAGGGGAATTTCTAGGGTTTTTTAAATGCTAATTTCTAACTATAACATGCCTGAAACCTATGGTTTTTCAGTGAATTTCAAAGATTTTTTAAATGCTAATTTCTATTATGCCTACAAAGTTAGGACATGTGAAGAAAGAGGAGAAAAGCACAGAAAGAAGCAAGACAAATGCAGAAAGAGGCAACAGAAGTCCAGAAAGACAAAGAAAAGTGCAGGAAGAAGCAAGAGATGTGCAGAAAAAACTAACAGAGGAGACAAAAGTCCTCCTGTGCCCCCAACTTTTTAGTGGCGGGGACTGATGGTAACTGACTATGACTAACCAGGCTTACAGCCAGTGCTATGCTAAAAGACACTTAGGGCCCGATTCACAGAATGAACTTAAGACCAAATCCGAAACTTACTAATATTTGGTATTCACAGAATGCACTTACTACTTTCGGGATTCACAGAGTGAACTTACTACTTTCGGGATTCACAGAATGAACTTACTACTTACGGTATTCACAGAATGGATTTAAGACTACTAACTTTACGTCCGCACTCGGGCTGTAAATTCCGGCCCGGAGGCGGAGTTTCCGGCTTGGGGGCGGAGCTTACGGGCTGGAGGCGGGGCTTCTGGGCCGGAGGCGGAGCTTGCGGCTTGGAGGCAGAGCTTCTGGCCCAGAGGTGGAGATTTCAGCCATGGCTAAATACCTACCTCCGAGCCGGAAGCTCTGCCAAAACAGGTGGTATGATGTGCCCAGGAAGGTCAAGAACCTCATCCGCAAGGACTACGAGTTGGCCCATCACACTGGCAGTGGCCCTCCTGCCAAACCAGTCTACTTCAGGTCCTGGGAGGAGAAGGTGCGGGACATGCTACCACCAGAGAGCGTTCATGGCATACAAGACATACCGGAGCCTGGTGAGTACATAACCAATATACTCAGAATTGTGTCGCAATACACACACATCACTGTTAAGAGGGCAGTGAAAACATGCACTGATAGCAAAGGGATAGTAAACAAAAGTGACTCAGCCCAACGAGTGCATGCTAGTTAGACAAACAACTCACCTCATGGTGATACCTAACTGTGCCATGACATGTACAAATACAGTAACTTTGAAAAGCTTGTTTACCATGTTTGCTTAGAACACCAATTCTTAAATCTTTTAGAATATTTGCATAATCATCTCTTGCTTTTCGCATATTCTGAGTGAGTTTTTTATTTTCAAACTGTAACCACAGATTCACATTTCGAATACTTCCCAAAGATTTCTTAGTGTGTTCATGTAGAAGAGTTTTAAACACGGGTTCTCCTTTTACAGGGGTTAGTTGTAGCAGATCTCCTAATACAATTAAATGTTTTCCCCCAAAGAGAACGTCGTAATCTATTTTTTAATGCATGTTGCATTCTTAAGTGTACAAAAGAAAGCATTGTTTGAGGCCATGCTCACCTCATCAATAATTAAAGGTTTCATTTTCTTTAGCACTCTTGACACTTCGGGGTAGATTCCGATTTCGGTTAAAAATTGACCAACAGACTCGGACCCGGAACGGAGTCCGACTGACACCCACAGGCACCGTACGACCCGCGCAGTACAATGAGAAGCCCATGAACTACAACCGACCTGTCCGGAAAACAAGACGTACGACTGCGCTGTACAGAAATCAGCTATACGGCCGGAAAATAGACACGAGCCGCACCAACCGACACAAACCCGGAATGAACCCGACCGAGATGTATCCGCGACGTCCGACGCGGCCAGTACGATGCAATGCATCTGAAGTCAGACCGACCCACACGGAGCACAAGCTGCATGACCGACACGCACAGAAATCAGGTACCTGAAACGAGAGAGAGCCCTGCTTGCTACCGACTTGCATGCAACACTGAACAAAACCAGCGTGAAAGACATGGAGCAGCCCGTACGAGCCAACATGAGCGTCCGACTCCATCCGAAGAACGTCTCTTACATGCCTACAAAGCCACAAGGAAAAAACACCCATAAAGGACCAAACAAGCATTGACAAAGTCAATAAATACTAAAAAAAACAAGCAACAAAGACACACCCACAACTCCACCTATAAAATTTTAAAAAATCACTACCATGATCCTTTGCACATACAACATACCAGCCAGCACAGAACTACTTCAGGCAGCAAACACAGACACACACACAACTCACCCATCAAACAAACTTAACGCCATCAACATCCCTCCAAAATCACTCTCACATAGACCTTGCAAAATAGACATCAATTGCGCACACACACACATCACTCACAACCACCACCCATCACCATGCCCCCTAAGAAGAATCCACAGTTCACAGACAGTGACTTAGAAATATTGGTAGATGAAATCCTCAGAGTGGAGCCACATTTGTTTGGTGCATTGGTACAAAGGACCCCCATGTCACAGAAAACCAAGATGTGGGAGAGGATTGTGGACAAGGTGAACACACAGGCACCAACGTTGTGCACAAAGACCGACATCCAAAACAGGTGGCATGATGTGCGCAGGAAGGTCAAGAACCTCATCCGCAAGGACTACAAGTTGGCCCATCACACTGGCAGTGGCCCTCCTGCCAAGCCCGTCTACTTCAGGTCCTGGGAGGAGAAGGTGCGGGACATGCTACCACCAGAGAGCGTTCATGGCCTACAAGACATACCGGAGCCTGGTGAGTACATAACCAATATACTCAGAATTATGTCGCAATACACACACATGACTGTTAAGAGGGCAGTGAAAACATGCACTGATAGCAAAGGCATAGTAAACAAAAGTGACTCAGCCCAACAAGTGCATGCTAGTTAGACAAACAACTCACCTCATGGTGATAACTAACTGCGCCATGACATGTAGAAATACAGTAAGCCAGTGGAACCAATGTAAATAAACAGTGTCAGGCATTTCTGCCACCACAACCACTACCTCACAGAGAAGGTGACTGACATGAATGAATAATGGGTATGACGGTATAGTGAGTGTATCCAAAAGCATGATGGTGTTGTTGCCACAGATAATGCTCCCCCTCCCAATTGGGCCATCAACACATCCCTGAACCATGCTCACCTCACAAGGGTGGGAATAGATCTTGCAGGAATCCTGGGACTGGGCACTGTTGTGGAGAGCACAAGGCCCTGCTAGGAATTGACCACTACCAAATACAAGAACTCCTCTGTCAGCCATCTTGTCAGCACAGGCACACCCCCTCACAGGGAAGCAGAGTCCAAAGGAAGGAGGTGAGAGCATGCTGGGAAGGGGGGTGTAGCCCAGAGCATGATGGGAGTTGCAGTCACTCACAATCCTCAGCCACCTACATGGCCCAGCGAGGTCACACTGCACCATGCTCATCTCACTGGGAGTGAAAATGGAGTGGCAAGAACTCTGGGACTGGGCCCTGTAGTAGGGGAGAACAAGGCCCTGCAAGGAACTGTTCACCAACAGATAACAGGCCAACACTGTCTTGCTATTGCTACCACTCTACCTCACAGGGAAGCAGAGTCAAATGTGAACAGGGATGACACTGCTGTGCCAGCCACCTGATGGCCCTTGATTACCAATGACCATGTACATCTAAGTACATACATGAGGAGGCCAAGTACACACTCCAACATGCACATTGAAATGCATCATGATGGCTCGACAATGTGCTACAACAATATCAATCTCTGTCTGTGACGACTGAAGACTATGCAGTGTACAGGAACGCATCCTGACGTCCTGTTGCAAATGTCATGTACATGAACCATTGATCCAAAAAGTCAAGGAGGGGGAATGGTTCACTTGTCCTTTGCAACCCGAGTCATAACGTATTGTGTTGCCTCCATTGAAAACCTCACATACATACACACAGGTAATGCGGAATATCTTTGTTTCCCGCATCAGTGTAGTGTAGTAGTAGTTTCATTGGGTCACCATGTTAGCAAATATGCTGTGCCCCCACCTGGATGCAAACTGGCAGCTTTCCCAAGAGTGTCCAGAGATGATAATTAAGAGTGCCTTTCTGACCCACGTGCTGTGAGTCAAAACCACTCACATCACACAAAGGCAAAGGTAAAATGGTGAACATTGTGATGTACAAAGTTACAAACAAAGCTGTTGCATGTGAGGATCCAGCTACTGATCCACTGCACCAGGGTTGTTCACTGTTGGACAACATGTTGTAGATCCATGTGATCCTAGAGCCTTTTCCTCCTCTAGACACGCTTGTGGTAGCAGCCATTACACCTCCAGGTAGAGGCACAGCATATGTGCACAAATGGTGACCCAATGGAAATGCAGCTACAGTACACTGAGGCAGTGCCGCCCCATTCCTGTGTACGTATATCATGGCATTTAGTACGGAATGAATATACATAAATACCCTGGTTGCACAGGACGAACGATCCATTTCCCACCTTCATTGTCATTACTGCCCATTGTAAGCTGAATCGATCTGTACCTCTTCCTCCCTCCCCGTTGCTAAATACAAATGTGAACCATCAATGCCTGTAGTAACAAGACTGACAATGTCTTACTCTTCCAAACAAAGGTGCTCGTGGGGACACAGCAGTAAGTGAAGAGGAGTCCATGGCCCAGACTTTGGTGGAGGACGAGCTCTCTGGTGTGGATCTGGCTCTGTCCTCTTCGGATGACGACCAACAACCTGGCACCTCCGGTGTGAGTCATCATGCAGCCTCAGCAGCACTGACATTTGCACCCCCTGCACCCAAGCCAACAACAACTGGCAACAGACCCAGCACCCCTGCCAACATAGACGTACCTAGGACACCAATTCCAAACCGTGTAGGGACACTGGCCACCCAGGAAGCAACAGACAATAACACCATTAGCAACACCCAAGGTGTACCAGGGTCACCTGTGAGTGCCACCGCAGGTCCTGCCCGTGTGGCTAGGGGTGGTGGGAGGGGTGTCAGGCAGAGGTCAAAGCCTGCAGAGGGACATGGCCTGCATGATGACCCACAACTGCTACCCATCATAGATGCGTACCAGGATAGCACCGGAGGATTCGGCCAGGTAGTGGGGATCCTCAAGGACATGGAGGCCAAGTGGGACAAACTTACTGCGGTGCATAGTGACATCTTGCCTTGTCTCCGGCAGCTCAGCAGAAATATGTCCACACCTCCCTGTGTGCCCACAACATCTGTTGCTGCAACATCTGCAAATGCCACAGGGAGGGAGGATGAATCTGGAGGAGAGTCTGATGCACGCAGACGCCTGCACCTGAGGATCCCCCCAGAAACAGAAGAGGGGTAGTCCGAAGAAGGACAAGTGAGCCACAGTTGTCCGTGCACATCCCCCAGGAACTGGATTTGGATATTGACCTTTGTGTGCAAAGCGTTCACCTTGTTGCACATAACACAACTCCCCAACACGACATGGAGGGTCCATGTTGTTCCAATGTAGGACATGAATGTGGACTTCACTCTGGACATTTCATCTACCAAGACTTCTAACTCATCTGTGATCTTTGGATTCTAAACCTCATGGACAGCACTATCTTCACACATGTATGTGAATAAACTCACTATTACACTACACCTGCCTTTGTTGTGATAAAAACTTGATATGTGTCATGGAGCTGATGAAATGCCGAAGAACACAGTGCATGCAAAGTACTACAGCAATGTCATTACCGTTATGTGACTCATGTTGATGTGTCACATATGAGGGAGATACACCGATAGGGCCCCACTACACATACTCAACATGGACATGTGACACATTGCCTACAAAGTGGTCTACCAGAAATACAGTGGAATGCACAGACACCACACCTATCCAATGTCAGTGCTAACAAGCACACAGGTGAGGTAACCAAAGGTCAGTCAGATGTGTGATGATAGACAACACACATAACAAGTAAAGCACAGGTCCATCACACATCAGCAACAAGTTTATTATACAACAGAAGCAAGGTAACTCCACCTGACAGTGGGCACATGGTCACCAAGTCTTGTTGATTAGAGCTTCAGGGGTGTGTGTCACATCACATGAAGGGATACAAGAAGTTCCACCCTGGCATTGGATTCTGGTTGTTGGGTGTCAGAGTTGGCCAAGCACCAGCCAAAGTACCTTTGGAAGGACAGACATAAGACACAGTCAGAAGCACACCAGAACAGGATGGAAATGCAATGAACATGCACAAAACCTGTTACAAGAAACCTACACAGTAACAAATTGGAATGTCAACAACATTGTGGACCACAGACCATCAGACAAGACACATCACTGCACGCATCCAGTCAAGTATGACACAGACAAACCCAAACAGCTACTGAGCAGCACCCACACATCTCAGGCAAAGTCAAGACATTGACATAACAACCCTGGGAACTCACAATCAGATGTAGAAGTTGTTGATGAGCTGTGTGCGGACATCACTCTCACCCTCATCATCACTGGTCTCGTGGCCCAGGCCTGGATTTTCCACAGGTGGGGGATGTTGGTCATCGTCATCCTGTATGAGAGGCACCTCCTTCCGCACAGCCATGTGTGTAGCATGCAGCATACTATGATGATGTTGCAACCTTTTCAGACTCATATGGGAGGGCACCTCCGGTCTTGTCCAGGCATCGGAAGCAGCTTTGCAGGAGACCAAATGTCCGCCCAATCACTCTTCTGGTTCGACCATGTGCCTCATTGTAGCGCATCTCGGCTGCTGTCACAGGGTTCCTGAGGGGTGTCAGCAAACAGGCATGTTGGGGTATCCAGAGTCACCTATATACAAGAAATAGCACGTTAGTTGAGTCTTGTAAGAGGGTGGGATACAACATTCCCAAACACACACAAAGGAAAACAGTACAAATCAACAAGCCAGGCAAGCTAGTTTGGCAACTGTGACATCATCAACGCAATGCAACTTCTCCTCATGACGTAGGCATCGTGCGCAGAACCGTGAAAACGTACACACACATGTGTGATCACCATGTCCGCCAGACATACTACCAGAGCATTGATGGAGTGCAAATGTTTCCTTTTGCGGTAGGCCTGCTCATGTACCTGTGGTGGTATTAGTGCCACATGTGTACCATCAATAGAACCAATGATGTTTGGCAACCTCCCCAGTCTATAAAAGCATCCTTTATGTCAGTGAGTTCACCAGGGCTAGGAAACCTGATGTATGAGTCAAGGAAATGCCGTTTCCCCTCCAAGACATCACAAAGCACATGGCTGAACATAGTTTGTGACATACCACCAGCACTAGCCACAGTGTGTTGAAAGGTATCGGAGGCAAAGAAGTGCAGGGCTGCCATCACCTTCACCTTTGGTGTCAGTGCTGTTGAGTATGTCCGGCCAGGTAGCAGATGTGGCGCCAACTGCTCTGCCAACTCATCGACCAGTCTCCTGGTGAAGCGGTACCGTCGGATGCTGTCGCGTTCCACCATGGTCTCAAGGTCCGGGAACGGTCTATGAAGAGCTGGTTCCCTGCAGTACAGAGATGGGTAAAGTCAGATTATACATTCATCTACCCATGTGGCACTCACCTTAAAAAAAATACACTATGAACTAAGGTGTGTTGTTGGTCATGGACACATATGTCACCTACATGCCCATCATCTCACATTTCCATGAAACATGTGTACATGATTTCCATGGAGTGCAATGGCAATTCATTGGGCTGTGGCACAGTACCTATGTACTGCTGTCACGTTCAAAACACACAACACAGTGACATGTGAGGACTGATGCTTCACAGGCATCACAACTCCATGTCAGGGAAATAGCCATGGTACCTGTATTGCCACATGTGCAACGGAATGACATGGCCTTTCATGGACATCCCACAACCAATCATGAGTCCCACAGGTAGTTGCCCCGGTGGTCCCTATAGGCCATACATGGACGTCCCAGAGCCCCACACACACAGCATAAATGTTGATGCACAAAGCACATGGTGGACACGGGCTCCCATTGGGCACGTGGAACCACAAACATCACAGACACAACATGCACAAAGACTGTGGGTGCACCTCATAAATGTTAATACAAAAAGAACAAACGACAGACCAAGGTCCAGCTCGACCAATCAAGAAGCACAATCAATACTAAGGTGGTGCAGCACACTTCCTACACCCGTCGTTCAAAGGTGTCAATTACAGACCCAATGGGGATCATACCTGTGCAACATATAGGGGTGTGGTCAGTTGACTGTGCACAATGCTGTATGCAACAGTAACTTTCACAGAGCTGTGTGTCATTAGCAGCAGACCGTGAGGTGCTCATGTTCAGGTAGTTGTGTTTGCAGTCACTCATATGTCAGATTTTACTGATGTTGGTTCATCATAGTCCAAGAACAGTGTGTGGCAGGGGACCGACTAGTGCACTTGTCAGCTGCAGAGTTTGGTATGGGCATGACCTAAGAATGTGACGCATTGCAGACTGATGTTGTCCGTATGCATTGCCCCATTACATGTGGCCTTGAAGACTGACTTACTATGCATGTCTGTGCCAGGGCATTGACTTGAGAAGGGGATCTTGCATTGGAGTCAGAGGTGCTCCATGCACCCCATTGTATCATTGACTTTCAGGATGTGAGAACATCATTGCGTGTTGTGCTGCTAGGCATCACAAGATTGTGAAATGTGACTCTGGGCATACAATCATCCTGACACCGTGCTTGTGATGTGATGAGATATATGTCTATAGTCATGACTTCTACATGTACAACAACTGTGTATGTGGTGAATTTGTGCACTTTGGGGTATTATCAGCCAGCATGCAACAGACATATGGGTACAGGTCCAGGAGGGATATGGGTGCCATGGCTGATGTTCAGACTGGCTATTGCCCTATGTACACCTTTGTGGGAATTGTGAGCAAATATCAGCTAAGGATGCCAGTGCAGGCCCTGTAATATGCTGTATTTACAGTGTTGTGTGCAGTCAGTGCATTCATGGAGTGACCCAGGCATTAACACATGCACTGCTACAATCCCCTGTGCACTAACCATGCAGACCTCTAACCACCTACACAGTACTGATTCACTCCTCCAATTACCCAGGTTGTACCCATGCACTCCAGAAATCCCTCTGTCACTACCCATGCACTCCTCCAATCACTTATCCAGCATCATGTACTTATCCAATCACTCTGTCAAAACCCAAGCAGTTATAAAATCACCAGTTTGCTGCACGGAAAAACATAATCTTTATGCGCCTATTAGGCCTGTGCTCTACGGCCTCCCACAGATGGGCTCCTTCAAAAGAGGGGGGGCCTGCAGACTATGTTCATACTATAAAGAATCATGTCCGCACCTTCTGTGTTGTTGCCCTGCCATGGACGCCCCAAGAAGGCTTTTATTAAAACCTCTATTCTTAAAATGGGGCACTAGGTCATGCTGGGAGGCTACGTCTCTGTGTTCTACCTCCACAGACATTCAAGCGCTCGCTAGGGTTGGAAAGTTTGTGAGACTCTTGGATAATTTCTTAACACCCTCCTCGGCTGCTGCGCTACCTGCCCCTCCCACCCAAAAACTTATCACTGACTTTTTTTGTCCCTTGGTTTAGCACCTCTTGTCCTAATCCTTTCATTTTTGGACTTTATTAGTAACTCAACATCGGTAGTAATAAGATCGTTTTTAAGTGTACAGATTTTGTTTTTTTTAAAATGACAGTGTATTTCTCCAGCTTTGTTTCTTGATGTGCTAATTGTGCTAATATGATTTTTTTATAGCAATGGTTTTAATTAACTAAGCTAAATAAATAAACTAAACTAAATAAACTATAATATCACCATTCACTGTCCTTGCAGAACTCTAATCATCCAGGCACTACCCATGTACTCATGCAATGACCCAGGCACTAACTCATCGCAAATACAGAGGAGGTCATGCTCATTACAGGTGTACCCCAAGGCATAGTATACCCTAGTGTATTTAGGTGTTTTCACTGTATTCTAGGAGTCTTTTAGCATAGCGCTTGCTCCGGTCCTGGTTAGTGAGAGTCAGTTACCACCAATACCCGTTGCTAAAACTTTGAGGGCACAGGGGGACTTTCTGCTCCTCCGTTGGTTCTTTCTGCACATCTCTTGCTTCTTCCTGCACTTTTCTTCATCTTTCTGGACTTCTGTTGCCTCTTTCTGCTTTTGTCTTGCTTCTTGCTGCGCTTTTCTACCTCTTTCTTCACATGTCCCAACTTTGTAGGCATAGTTAGAAATTAGCATTTAAATAAACATTGAAATTCACTGAAAAAAACATAGGTTTCAGGCACGTTATAGTTAGAAATTAGCATTTAAAAAACCATTGAAATTCACTGAAAAAACGGTAGGTTTCAGGCACGTTATAGTTAGAAATTAGCATTTAAAAAACCTTCGAAATTAACAGAAAAAAACATAGGTTTCAGGGACGTTATAGTTAGTTGGACACTTCACTCATACAAAACCATAGAAATTCCCCTGTTATAGTTAGTTCAACTAACTATAACTTGCGCCCCGCAATGCACTGCTGATGACGTCACATATTACATCATTCATGACATGGTCAGTGACATCACTAATGACATCACTGATGACATCTCAAATGACATCACTGATAACATCATCCATGTGATAATAGGATGCACCTCCTCACACCCTAATATAACCTTTGATACTTCATCTCCAAAATACAGAATACCATTTTCGAAACTATAGACAAGCCAATACCAGTTACTACATATCTAGTCACTGGTTTTTAGGTCTACACATACATCCACTCATTCACCCAAACAATCACTCACACATTCAGTCACTCATCAATACAAGACTATCATATACACTCATACACCTACACAGACACTCACACACCAGCAATCATCCAGAGGTACTCACACACCTAGTCAGTCAGGCATAGAATCAATCATACTTCCATTTACTGACCTGTATAGTTATAAACACAACACACCACTTATTTAAACAGAAAGACCCGCATAATTACTCTCTTATACAATCAATATTACAAGTGCACACTCATCTATACAGCCACTCTCACAATCACTGACTTTCACGTATAGTTATTTATGCACTCCAACTCTCACATACACTGCCTTTTACATATGTAGTTACTTGGACATGTACCACTGAGACATCCATTCACTTACTAACACACCCATACACACACTCACCTGCCCATACAGCTGTTTCCACATGCACTCTTGAACGCATACGCACATTGAATCAACCACTCACACATCTATGCACAGAGTCACACATCTCCCACCCCCCCACACAGACACTCAGTCTCCCATAAAAATACTCAGGCAACCAATCAATAACCCATAAAAACACTCATGTAGTTACTGATCAACACATGCAGCAGCTTACACAACAACAGACATACTGAAACACACATTCAGACAGTTTAGTCACTAACCCATGCATTCAATAAGACACATTTAATCCCTCACTTATACAGTCAGTCAAGCACCTACTAAATCCTCCATCCAGACACTTATACACCCACTCATTCATCAATACACCTTGGCATATATATAAAACATATTTAAACTTTAGAGAAACACATTCACTGGATGATGTCATCAGAGATGTCATCAGTGATGTCATTTGAGATGTCATCAGTGATGTCACTGACCTTGTCATGAATGATGTAATATGTGATGTCATCAGCAGTGCATTGCGGGGGTGAGAGTTATAGTTATAGTTAGCTGAACTAACTATAACGGGGGAATTTTTATGGTTTTGTACGAGTGAAATTTCCAACTAACTATAACGTCCCTGAAACCTATGTTTTTTTCAGTGAATATATATATATATATATGTATATGTTTGTGCATATATATTTCAAGACTGCTTGCGTACCCACTGTGTAACCAGCATGCATGTTTTATTTGATTTACAATCCTTATGCAACAAAATATATATTTTTGTCCTTTTTTTGAAAACAGTCCTTTCTCTGACTTTCTACAGGAATATAATTGGTTGCCACCTGTGGAGTTCTGCCAAACAATACTGCTCTAAATAGAGTTAGAGCTGTGTTCTGTACTAATGGACTAATTACATTTTTTAAACTTATCACACGGCATTATTAGAATCATTATTCTGCTACACCAATCTCCAATTATTTTCTAAATTCCATCTTAGTCGTTTATAGTAATAGTGAGAAAAAAACAAGGCTGTAGATGAGTTTCTAAGCTTTAAATTAAATGTTAAGGGCATTTACATAACATGGAATCATAAAATATGTTAACATTTGTCGCATCTATTTTGCACTTAAATTTCAAATAGTTTTCAATATTATTTCTTCACCACTTGTAGTTATTTGCAATTTCGCAGTGCACAATTGAGCAACAAAAATTTCAGTGCCGTGTAATGTGAAGCAGCATCGTGTACACATTAGATATTGTACAATATATCTCCGACCTGCCAACTGAAAATTTGTGTCTGATTGCACAACATTCATCATACTCACATGTCTTGTGAGTCTTTCAAATGCATTCTTAAGATAAAACGGAAAGGGCCTTGTATATCATGATTGAAATGTGAACACTTGCTATAGAACTTTGCTATCTATCTAAATTAACTCATTCTATCTAAAATTATGTTACCATGATAGAAGCTATCCCAATAACACCTTTCAAGCGGGGAATAGTAGGAGAGCAGACAGCACCTATAGCAATGGCAACCAGATATATGAGTTTTAATTAAACAATACATATATACCTGCTTTTGTACAACACATAAGTAAAAGAGACCCTCAGTGCCAGGGACATAGCTACCGGCGGTGTGGCAGGTGCAGTGGTACCGGATGTCAGAGGCCTGAGGTGCTCAATATCCTCTGATTTATGTTGTCTTTTGTACTACTTAACATTGTGTGTACTGGGGCCCGTGTCAGTCTTGCTTTGACACTGTTCAGTGCGTCCTCTCATCTTACTGCTACGGGTATCAACGTGATATTTGAGGAAAATATACGGCTGCATCTTCAATCCACCTTTTGCATTTACCATCTCAAAAGAGTGTGGGTAGGAATGGTCTTCCAGGAGATTGAGTAGCTGGCACTTCTGCTATCAGCAAAACCATCTTGCTCCTCCATACGTCAAAGATAATGCAGTTGGAGGGAGGTCCTAATTAGGGCTGCCCCTTCAACATAATTCTAAGTGGTGTTTTTCCTGTCCACAAAAAGAACAATGGTCTTTGGAAATGGGGGTCTATGGTTGGCAGGTTGTTAACCTGTCCAAGTAGGGACACTTCTTCCTAGTCAGGATAAGGGAGTTACACTTCTGAAATAACCCCTGCTCACCCCCTTGATGGATGGCAAGGGCAGGCTGGCTTATCTCGGAGGCAGTGTGTAAAGCATTTGCACATAACATACAGTAAAACAGTGAAAACACTACAAAAGGACACCGCACACGTTTTAGAACAAAAGCCAATATTTATCTGTGTAAAGCAAGATCAAATTGATAACAATCCAGCATACAGTCATTTAAAATATTCATAAAGCAAAAATAAACTTTAAAAACTGTTCCTTGAAGGCAATATCTACTGTCCGGGGCTATCAGAGCATCATGAACAAACAAATCCAACAGATCTGGCCAGCCGCAGCATTGCAGGCCAGCTACAGTGTCGCAAATACCCGCAAAACAGTACATTTAGAAATGCAGGACATTGGGGACATTGCGATGAGCTCCAATGATCCAGCGGTGTCAGGCATCGGGTACAGAGGTTGGTGCAGGAGTCATCGGACGCTTGAAGTCAAATGCGTTGCAGGTATAAATTATGTGCTGTTGAAGTCAAGAGCACCAGCGTCGGTGGGCTTCATAGCTGAGGTTTGAAGTGCAGTGGTGCGGTGTACCTTGCACTTAGGCAGTGGTACAGGCAGCAGCTTGGGGTACAGTGTCCAGCAGCATCGGTGAGAACAGGGCTGCATTGCAAAGTGGGGTGGTGCTTGTTGTGTTGCTAGCAGGCCATAGTGCAGGCAGTGCTGTCATTATCAAAGAAGTGCTGTGCTGTCGTCGGCTAATGAACTGAAGTCGATGCCACCATTGTCCTTGGGCCAAGGCAGCACTGTGGGACAGGGCGCTGTGTTGTGTAACGTACGAGCGGTGACCCCAAACCACAGTGCAGGCAGTGGTGTTGATATCAGCTTGGAGTGTCGTCATTGGTGAGACCAGAGCTGCAATGCAAAGCGGGGCGGTTCTAGATGTTCTCCATGAGTGGCTTCACCAGATCACGGTGCAGGCTACCGCATCAGTGGCAGCATCACAGCATCATTAGAGATACCAGGGCAGCTATGTGAAGTGAGGTGGTGCCCACAGGTCATGGTGCAAGCAGCAGCTCGGTGGCATCATCAAACAGCATCATTGGTGAGACCAGGGTTGTGGTACAAAGTGCGGCAGTGCCCTCTGCAGTGTCTTCAGGTCAGGGAGCTGGCAGCTGCATCGTTGATGGCATCAGGTTGCTTTTTCTTTTATTGCAGCACAAAACACACCGTTCCTAGTTCTGGTAGCAGATGAACTTGAAGTCTTAGTTGTTCCTGTTACTTCTTTAACAGAGGGCAAGCTCTACCTCAAGCCCTTGGAGAATATCAGGGAAAACAGATGCAGAAAGTCCAGTCCAGTCCTTATCTGCCCAAGTCAGAAGCAGCCACCCCAGGCCAACACAGCAAAGTACACAGCAACGTGGTAGCCTCTCCTCATAGCTTCTCCAGCTCTTATCCTAGGCATGTTCCTTGATCCAAAAGAGTTCTAAAGTTGGGGGGTCAGGGCCCCAATTTTTGTATCACATTTCACTTCGAAGTGGGCAAAAGCAAAGCTCCACTGGTGTGCATAAACCAGATCTGCCCGGCTGAGGCCAAATTCACTCCAGGAGGGGCCAACAGATTTGTGGAAGGCAGACACAGTCCATTCAGATGCAAGTGACAATACTTCCCACTACTCTAAATGCAGCCAGGTTCAATCAGCCTGGCTATGAGTCACCCAGGAAAGGCAGGGCATACCTCAACCCCCCTTGTGTCTGTCTAGTGTGAATGCACATGCCTCCTCCTGTCACTCTGAACCCAGAGTTAAGCAAGAAAAGGCCCATTTTCTAAAAGTGGCATTTTCAAACACACAGCATAAAAATTATCTTCACCAAAAGATGTATTTTTAAATTCTGAGTTCAGGAATCCTAAACTTCATTTCTCCATTTGTCCTCATGGAACATCATGCTTGAAATATGTTGCAAAGCAACTCCCATGCCTATGGGACAGTTAGCCTCTCCATAGTGAAAATGAAATTGGCCATATTTCACTAATAGGACTTGTCACACACACCAGTGCATGTCCTGCCTTGCAGATGCACCCAGCCCGTGGGGGTACCTTGGCCCTACCTGAGGGGTGTCTTACATGTAAGAAATGGGCAGGTTTGGGCCTGGCAAGTGGGTGCAGTTTCCAGGTCGACATGTCAGTGGAATCTGCAGGTGGACACTGCGGTGGCAGGTCTTAGGACCCTTTGAAAGGATGCCGGTGTGGGTGGCACAGTCAGCACTGCAGGCCCACTAGCTGCATTTGGTTTACAAGCCCTGGGCACACACAGTGCACTGTACTAGGGACTTAGGGGTAAATCAAATGAGCCAATCATGGAAACACCAATCCATAAACACAACTTACTGTAGGAGCACTTGCACTTTAGTACTGAACAGCAGTATTAAAGTGTGCAGAAACACTAAACCAGCAACAACAAGATTCAGAGTACCACAAATACAAAGAAGTTAGAAGCAAAAAGACAGGGGAAGCACGCCAAAAGATGCCAGGCCTAACAGGTCTCATAAAATTAAAGTCCATACATGCCCCAACTCACAGAGAATAATTATATTTATCCTAACAGCAGATCTCCACTTTTAATGTCTGTTTTCAGAGAATACAATAGTGAAAACAGGTTCAACATATAATCCTCCACCAGTATCTTCCAATGAAGATGCTCCTACCATTGACCTGGGAGCCAGTTTGAGGAACAACAGTGGAAAAGTTGGAGCATGGCAGGCCAACGAGGGGTACCTGATGGCCAAATGTGCGATTAACCATCCATTCTGGTTGCAATGTCTGGTCAAATGTTGTGAATTAACTGTTGACAATAAGCATTGGTTAGGAGCCAGGGATTTTAAGGTTTTCAAGGAGTTTCGATCCACTATTGTTGTTTGGCTTAATCTGAGACATGACCACACACCTCAGTTTTACTATGGCATGTTTTAATCATTATGCTCCTGGTTCTTTGTAGTTTCAAAGGATGTACCCTACATTTGTAGGCCACAATGCACTGGAAGGTCATCCACATATATAGAGATAGGACCTTATTACGAATACAGTGGACCTCAGGACCGCTGTACTCACGGTGGCAGTCCAATCACTGCCACCACTGTGGGTCGGACCTGCAGTATTCCGAGTGTGGCAGTTGGAGTGCCATGAGCTTGCTGGCTCTGCTGGGTCAAGGAGCCCACTGCCCCAGCGGTCAGCAACCGGCCTTCATATAATGGCGGTGACGATGCTGGCAACATCAAGCATAATGTGACCTTCACATCCAGGGCCCTTTCATGGTGGTGGCAGACATGCAGGAAATAGGGTACCCGGTTAGATATGGGAAACCGGTTAGATATGGGACTGGGGGTCCATGTGGGGAGTGCACTTCAGGAATTGCACCCCTATTCCTGCCACACCATGCAGGAATGTGCTGCAGGCGCTGTCACAAGCAAAAGGAACAAATGATGGATGGAATGCTGAACAATGCAAACATTCACCCCAGTCACAAAGAGCTGGATTTAATCCATTGTTCTTTTGCTCACCACACCACTCCAGTTTGGACCCAGTCATTTTCAAATCAGTCTTGACCCTGTGCCTCATGGGAATAGTTCAGCCCGAACTGACAAGTCAGGTCTTCCTTGGACCGGAAACAATCATCCCGGGACCAGTTTTGGGGCATCACCCCTCATCAACCAGGCTAGCTTGAATCCAGTGGTGCAGTGAGCACAGGACCCATGTCTGGGCAAAATAAATCCCTGAAGAAATTAAAGAAAGTGTTCACCAGCAGCCTAAACAAAATTATCTTTATGAGTCTTATCGACAGATATAGCACATTGAATATAGCAAAGAAATATGCAAAGCGGAGGGAACAGAAAATTCATCTTTAGAAATCAAATGTCCATGAAGAAAAAAATGGATCCTCTGTAAGGACTTCCTCAGTATGGATATTATTTTACAGTTCCTAAGAAATACTTTAGAAAAGCATAAATATCACAGTAATAACCCATAAATTTGTAATTTGCATCTCAACAGATGGAAGTTTTCTCAAATGTTCTTAACGACCACGGGCCATATTATCAAGAAATGGCGATACATTATCGCCGCTTTTATCGGCAGGAAACTGCCGCTAAAGCGGGGATAATGGGCTTGATAATATGCCCTTGTGAATTCCCATAGAAACTCAGGTTAACACCAGAACCTGGGCTTCTATGGGAATTCACAAGGGCATATTATCAAGCCCATTATCGCCGCTTTAGCGGCAGTTTCCTGACGATAAAAGCAGCAATAATCTATCGCCCTTTCTTGATAATATGGTCCCACAATTATTATGTTAAACACAACACAAGACTACTGATAGTCTTTCCTCTCACATCAACGTTTTTCATTTACATTGATTCCACATTTATGCTAGCATTCCACAAGTAATGAGAGAAGCAAAACGTTTACTCTTGTAACTGATGTACTATGGGAAACGTTCAATACATCAATTCCACTGTACCTTTGTCATGTTAAAGCAAAAACCTTTGATTAAGACTGCTCCAAGGTCCTTTATCAGTTGTTTTTTTTCCATAACTTCAGACACAGACCAGAAATAAAGGTTCAATTAGGATCTGCACATAAAACGAAGGGAAGGTCCAAGAGACAGTGCACAAAATGTAATGGAGTTTCAGAATCCCAGTACATGAGTGTAGGGGACAGCATAAGGCTCAACAGGAGTCTCACAATCCAAACTAGTAATATCTAACTCTACCCAGATGTCACTAAATTGAAGCCTCTGAAAACATCACTGGTTGAGGTAAAATAACTCCAAGGGTGCACGGAAAGCCTTTTAGGTGACACAGCAGTAGGAATTTCAATATGTGCCACTAACAGGGGATGTTTTTATATATAGCAGGCTCTTCAAATTCTCCCTCAGATTATTTAGCAGTACTCATATGGGGTCACATTGGACTTACCTGGTGATGTGTGGGTAACAACAGGTCTGCGCATATGTGACACCCTCTATCCTCCTGGGCGTGAATCCTGTCATGCATTGTATATGATATCTCAGTGCAAAACCCTAAGCAAAGGGAGGAAGAAGCAACCATTATGCACAATATCAGATGTAGATGTGTTTGTGAGTGAACACCAATGATAAGCCATCACAGCTCTCTTGTCCTCTTTATGTCAGCTGACAATTATATACATATATTTCCTGTTTAATCGCAATATCGAATTCTAGTAACATTTCAAGACCTCTCTCAATGTTTCTTGTACAAAACTAAATATCACACATTTCCAGCGAAGTGTAGAGAGACAAAGACTAATAATAAGTGTGGATGGGCAGACTCTAACCTCATATTGTCATGTTACAAAGTAAATTTGGTCACACCTAATAGATTTAGCTTGGCCCCCAAGTAACATAGGTATACTAATTTAGAATCTGATGTGGGGAACAATGATAGGTGTCCCATGAACATCTCCCATATCTTACCTGGCAAAGCACCCTCTTTGGGTATGAACAACACCTGCCAAAGACAACAGACACTTTTTTTGTATTCTTCTCATCCTTTACCTAAAAATAGCACACACATTAAGGGCTTTATTGCCAGTCAGCCCACAATATTCTTAGTGTGGCAGTCAGATCACCACGCGGCTGCCACATCTGCCGGGGATCCAGGATCATGTGGCGGTCACGCACTGGACGGGCAGCAATATGCTGGAGGCTCCACTGCAGCACTGCCATGCACATTATGATTTGTCTGACAACCCCCCTTTTATGGTTGTGAGTCTGTCATTAAAAGGGTGTCATAGAGGCAACTAAGGAGGCCATAACAGGGCACCCGGTTGCTCCTGGGCATGGGGGTATATACGGGGGCACATGTTGTGCCCCCCTGCAACTGCACCCCTGTTCCTGCACTATGTGGCATGCATGCCACACCATGTAGGAACATTCTTCAGGCACTGTCACAGTGGCATCTGCAGTTAAGGCTCACCTATTAGCCTTTACACAGCCACTACCGTGAGACAGCTCTAGTACTGTACAGTCGTAAACCGGTGGGTGGGCACTTGATGGGCGTGACAGTCCTTCTATCAGCGCCAGGATGACAGGCCGACACGAGGACCTACAAACTTGTGATATGGCCCTAAGTCTGTACTAGTAATATGATTAAAGGCTTTCACAAAAAAAAAACTAGCTCGGATTATATGCAGGTTTACAGGAGCAGATAATATAATTTTAGTAACAGCATATAATATTTAAACAAATACCAATTTGAAAGAGATAACATATTATTTTGAATTCATAATCCTACTTCTGAGTCTCTGCTAATGAAAATTAGCACCTGAAATGCCTCCCATTGGTTGAGGTAGAAACATCATCAAATACTGGTTTAGTAGGAACCGGCTTCACCTCCTCTCATAGCCAGGATCAACCTTTGAGAATCTAGCTGATTTATTACCCAGTGTCCTTGGAAGAACATCCCACCTTAATGCAAGCATAGGCTTCACTCTGCCTGAGAAAGAACAGGCACTTTTTGTACTATTTCAAAGGATGACCATAAGAAAATTGCCCCTGTGATAACAGATTTAAAATGGGAAGAAACGCTTGGGGATTCTTAGAATTTTAAATGTTAGAAAACACTAAAGACAAACACTTTGGGCTCTCTTCAGAAGGCAAATTTACATGCATAAATGTCATGTGCACATTTACACTTAGACTTTGTAGTAACTGTGCTACTTTTGACTACTCACCATTTACATATGTAAAGTTTCTTCAAAGTGTAGACTTACATGCCCCTAACCCCTAAATCAAGGGGGCGGAATAAAATTTTCCAGTGTGAGCAACTTCTAGCAACTTTTTACTTTTTACGCTCTAGGAGCATAAGCAGCGGTGGGAGAGGGTGTGCTGGGCTGTGCGCTACTGCGCTGTGATCTGGCACACCCAATACCAGCTTACATACCAGTGGGTGGACAAGCTCGACTTGCTGGCTGTGGAGGTTGCAGGTGAGTAATAATTATTAATTTATTGTGTTCTATCTCTGCTAATATTTTTATTCACAAATAGCAAGAATGCTGCTCACACTTACCGGGTAAGTACATTTTATTTTACAAACTTTATGTAGACAGGTGCTTGGCGCTCTACCTAAACCTATTCATTGACGCTCACTTGGACCGTTTATTTAAGAAGTAATGCAGAGACTCCTCTGTCCTGTAACTGAGATAGTGGTAGGTATTGGTATTAGTAAGCTAGTGTGTTCTCTCACTTGTCTGTGCCTTTATTTTTTGTCGCTCGTACAGTCCCAACTCCCAAACCCAAGAAATGTTCAAGTGATATGTAGTAAGTAACTAGTAACTATGCATGCATCAGCATGTATGATTTGAAAATAAATGCAGACTGAGTTGACTCATCAAAGGGTGAGAGATCAATAATGAGATGAGAAGCAAAGAACATTTCCTGCAATTTATTAGTAGTACCAAAATGTAGTTTAGGAAATTTGGAATAGGGTTATGAAATTAAGGAATAGGGCCAAATACTAATAGGAGAGGAGATCTGATTTATACAAGTTAAATCAAATGTTTCTGCATTTGCCCCTTCCTGTCAAAATATTTTTGGGGAGATTAACTGTACCACTAATCTATTTTTTATTCTATTTTGTTTTTTATTTCTTACATTGCAATCCAGGGGGGGATCATGATACCATCACTGAGGTGTAATCGGGTGAGGGGGATGCAGGTGCCTCCACTAGTGCTGTTGGCTCTGCTGGGCCAGTAAGTCCTCCTGTTAATATTATTCTTATTTCCCTTTCTTGATTTCTTTAGCCCTCCACATTTAGAATTATTTGTTTTCCTTTTTACAGTGCCTGTCTCCTAACTTTTTTTGAAATCTACTTTGATCTGTTTCCTAAATCCATCATATCCCTACATTATCGTATTTATTACTTACTTTCACTGTATTTCAAGTTTCTGTACTTGACTTCAAAATTATCCGTACTAGTCTGTAGCTTACTTTTTCTTCTGTTTTGTCAGTAATCTTTCCATCTCCCCTTAAAGACTCAGAGAACACATTTGTGGTCAGGTACTCTACTGTGAAGCGTGCATGCCTAGTCAGGGTATTCTTTGCATGCTCAAACAGTAAAACAACAGAGTGCCCATGGTGGACCCCCCAGTGTTGTGCATGTATTATTATGATAGTATACCAGCAGGTAATGACCTTGCAGTCTGGCCGGAAGTTTGGTGAGGAAGATGACTACATTACATTTGCCAGCTAGACCATATGTTCTTTATTGACCAAATATTACACCACTTCATTGCGCTTCAATAACTCAGATTTATTATAGGTCTGCCCCTCCATTGCAAAAGGTTTTGTTTTGCTTGACTGCCTGGATTTTCAATGATTTCCAATCATCAAAATGCCCAATGTGATAGTCAGAATTCTTTATAGAAGATTAAGAGATATATTAATCAAACCGTAGTGATTTTTTGTTTTGTGGTTGGATTTTTGCACAAAAAAATAGGGGGAGGTGTATCTGGGATCTAAAATTATAAAGGTGTAATATTTTTTTCAGCCGCACAGACCACCTGTGCCAGGGCCGGTACGTGGGTAGGGGTCGAGGCTGCAGCAGCCACCACTGAGGGGGGAGTCCCAGCAGTAGCAGGGGCAAGCAGTGGCTAGTCACATTACTTACTAATTGACCAATAGTAATATACTCACTGCAAGGGCTTTGACTGACTCTTGAACACCCCACTCTAGCAGATATAGTGGGAGTCTAGTAGTTATGTCCTCTTCTATCTGAAACTCAGCAGACAAAGGTTAATAAATGAACTTTAAGAATGACAGGTTGATGGGAAAGGCAAAACAGGATGGGTGATGTATATAATATATGAGTGAAAGATTACATGGGTTAAAATATGCATATAGATGGATGACGATGATGGGAATCAATCTGCATGGCAGGGTAAAGTGTGGTTGAAATGTATATATGGGTGAAACTGGACGGATGCCTGTCTGGGTGGGTGGTTGAAAGGAATGCTTTAAATACCATCTGCTCAACAAATACTTTAATACTCAAAGCTATGCTCCTAATGAGTCACACAATCCTTTTAGACCCTTTAAGTCGGGCATTTGATTTGATAGTTTCAGCATCCTCTTTGTCATTCACACCATATTCTTGTTCTGTTACGATGTCCTGTAACTACCATGACTGCTTAACAATTTCATTGATATCTTTCTTTGGATGTACCTCTTTGTTTGATCTCTATACTTATATCACTTATTTGGAACGGCCCTGAAATATATGTAGAGAGCTCTGATACCTCACGGTCTAGCTAGCGCTTTATAAAACCTATAAATAAATAAATGCTTGGGTGGGTTAAGGCAAAGCAAGATAGTTGAATGAAATGGATTAATGCAAGGTTGCATGGGTGGGTAAATGGATGTTGATGAACGGTTTGTTCAGAGCTATGTTTGGATGTTTGGATGGACGGATTGATTGGATAATGACAACTAGTTATCTATGGTGAAAGAGTGGATGAGAGAATGTAAAGCCTAAATGGTGTATATCAAAGCCAATGGTGAATATTAGGAATATTAGAAGAACAATGCAAGGCTGAATGGATAATGTAATTTGCTTGACTTTTTGTGGATGGGAAAGTTTGTGACAAACATTCCAAAGCTAATTCTTAATCCTTTCACTGACTGTACTGCAGTTCATCGCTATTCCCATTGTTTACTTGCTGCAGATAGGATGTCCATATGATTTATTTACTTTTTTACGTGACTTGTATTATTCATATTATTCATCTGCTGTGTAGTCAGGGGAACATTGAAAAGCATTGGAGAAGAGCAGGGCCATTGGAATTGTTTATTACAGCTGCCCCAGATACAGAATGCAGAGACTACAAGTACAACTTGGGAAACAGTTGAGGCCTACCACCTTTAACTAAATTAGCACAGCAAGAGAGACAATACTTGTACTCCATAGTGCATAATGCCTTTGTCACTAATGAGAGGTCATTTGTTTTTATTTTTCAATATCCAAACAAATTGTCTGTTGTTTTGTTATTTTTTAGTCAATGAGCAAGTTCACAATACACATGCATAAGTAAAACATGGGCACTCTGTTTTAGAAAACATAGGAAAATAATAATACGTAGACATAGCAATTCAACATCCTGCAGGGCATTTTAATAAAAATGAATGTAGGTTATAGCTGAGGGACTTGGCAACGAATACAATGTGAAGCACACTAGGCCGCAGCCATTCAATGGCCTTGTTGTTAAAGTCTTCCAAGATGTTTGCAGCAGTATGGGAGTTCTCCATAGCGAGCATGGCTACTGTTGCATGCTTTCTAGTGCCTTCAACAATTTCAGCATTGTCAACACCTGCAGATATAATTTCTCTAACCACCACTAAACAGGTCCAGTGTGCAGTCATGCACATGTAATCAGTGGCTTGGCAAATGGTGGATAGTGTGAATAGCAGTGGGCTGCAAAGCTTGTCCAAGCAATTCCAGCACATCATGATGTAGCGCTGGAACAGCCACTCTGGCAAAATAGGACCGCTGGGAACCTTCAATTTTGGTAAAATGGCTGACATAAATCATAGAAAACCCACCTCTTCCACTAAAGAAAAAGGGTGGAGATAAGTCCATTTCAACATCACTGCTCATTGGCGTTGCTATGATTAGACTGGCTGCCTCTGTGACAGACAAGGGCTTGGAGCTAGGTTGGGGTGTGTCCAATAATGCAGGGGTGAATGAATGAATGGATTCTTTATTTGTGTGGTTAATAAAAACAAAAACAAAAACAACCAATATATAAAAAGTGAGAAAAGTGAATAAAATATATGCACAACATATTCATAAAACCTCTTTTGTTGTTTTTAGTTTTAAAACAATAGAAATAATGACAGCGCAATAAGTCAGTCTTTCAGTGGTGGCCAATCTAGGTAGGCCCCTCACCCAGATGATTGCCACAGACAACCTGTAGAGACATTTAGCAAAGTTGGCCATATGCTTCACAGTGTCCAATGTATATAACTGTTGGACTGCCTCGTTTGCCGTGCACGTGTCCAGTTGAAAAAGAATGGGCTTAAGGTCGATTCAGCGAAGTAGCCGCAAGGAAGGACAGCAAAGTAGGATATGAGCCAGCGACTCTCGTTTATAGTTGCAGAGGCAGCACTCCGTGATGACCGGCCTTACTTTCAATATTGGGTACAATTCTTTTAGGGGGAGAGGATGTAATCTAGCTACAAGAATCCTGCGTAGGGCAAGTCTCCCCACTGACTGCATAAGATGTGGTTTAAAGGAGAGTGATGTGAGAGGGGAGCTTTGGTCTCGTGGAATCCTCTGTCTGCTAGAGCTTCAATGTTCAACATTCGAGAGCATGATCATACTTGCTTTTTAATCACTATATTTATGGTAGTATACTTAATTATGTTGGAGTCCCAGTTCTCTGTGGCTAGTTGCAAAAGTTATTTGGCAGAGGCAAGGCTGGAGGTTCAGGGATTTCCAGGTTATTGAAAGATATAATTTACAACAGCCTTCATCGAATGCTCTGGTGCCACCATTGTTAAAGAAAAGTATTTAGCTAGAGCCACTAGTTCCTCTAAAGATTGTCAATTGAGATTACATTTCAGATGAATTAAAGTATTCCTGGTGCAAGCTGGTAGACGAAATAACTTTTCATAAGCTGCACAATGTATCTTTTCCAGGTCTTGAGCAAATTCACCTGGCGACGCCTGTTGCGCATAGTTGAGGGAAGGTAGTAGTTTTGCCCTCAAGACTCTTTGGATAGCCATTGTTGTTGGGCTTTCTAAGAAGGCATAAAGTTTGCAGAGAGCGTAGGTGACCAGTTTCCCTTTCTGCTGGTGTCTGTGACGGTGGACCCATGAGCAGCCAGTTTCACAGATCCAGACCCCAAGATAGGTATACGATTGTGCACAATTCAAGAGTAACAGGACCAGCTTCTACTTTGCCACTGTTTTTTTGGGATAGTGGCGAAAGATCTTGGATTTGGTTGGGTGGGCGACCAGCTTATTTTTGGCATTATACTCGACTATCTACTTGCCCAACGCAGCTCACTACAGCAAGTGCCGAAGGAAGCCAACCCTCCAGCTGACGCACTGATCAAGAGGCTGTCCTTTCTCTTGCTGAGAATCCAGCTCCAGTGTTTCCAAGCTCCCCTTGCGGCGTGTTGGGAAATCGAGTGCAGAGACAGAGATACCAGACCTCCTTCATTCTAAACTAAAGGTATGGAGCTGATTAGAACCTAGGAGAAATCTTGGATAGATTCTTGACAAAGAAGACTAAACCTATGCTACACCACAGTTGCTTCTTCCCTTGTACTAGACTTAGGTTAGGTAAATTGGAGTAGGCATATTTTAGAAGCACCAGTTGAGTATTTTTAGTCATTCTTATTTATGTATGTATTTTTATATGGTTTAGAAACCATACAATGCTCTTATAGTATTATTTTATAATATTGTTCTCACTGTACGCATTATACTTTGCAGCCTGCATAACGATTGTAGCAGTTCGCTTTACCTGCATGAGAAAGAAGACTGTTCAATAAACCCTTTGTATTGAAAACGCCCGTCTCCCTATTTCTCTGCAACTCTGTAGAAACGAAGCATGCACAATTGACTGAGTGAAATACTTATCTATTGTTTCTGCAACTCTAGAGATACATTTCTTATTCTTGGGAAACAAAGTTGTCATGTTTATGCAGTTGTCAGAAACTAATCCCTTCTTGTGAATTTGAGAAAGTTTCTAGTGACCTCTAAGCTAGCTGGCACTCACTATTAAGTTTAATATATTCGGTAGCCTTGCCCCTCTGCCTCAAGTAGCCACGCTCAACAATTGGCTCTCGATGACTTGTGACCAAGTGGCCCCCATGAAGCGTGTCACGGTCAGACGCGCCCATGATGCCAACAAGTGGTTCTCCCCTGGC
Organism: Lissotriton vulgaris; assembly: GCF_964263255.1. NCBI lineage: Eukaryota > Metazoa > Chordata > Amphibia > Caudata > Salamandridae > Lissotriton > Lissotriton vulgaris. The sequence goes on from NC_141689.1 coordinate 1,180,506,050, forward strand.
CTTAAAGAAAAAAAATTAGAGGTGCGCCAAGCAGAGCGCGCTTGGAGGCGTGCCTATTATCCCACTCTTAAAGCGCGCTACATAGTGGTTCTTAACGAATATAAAAGGGACATCCTCCATGCCAAGACCGAGTACTTCTCGGGGAAGATCCTTGCCGCACAGAACCAGCCAAGAGAAATATTTGCCACTGTACGGGAGCTGGCTTCCTCTGATAGGATATCCCTTAAAACCCCCCTTCTCAGCTTTTGTGCGACTCTCTCAACAAATTTTTCGCTGAGAAAGTCTCACTAATTAAGGCCAATATACCCGCTCCGTCCCCTTCCTTTTGTGATCCCCAGCCTCCCCCCAATTGGTCCACCCTTACCCATGTACAGCCGTTGACTCAAGAAACCCTTCTCCCTCTCTTGGCTCGTGTTAAGTCAGGATCCCCTGCTGATATTTGTCCAGCTCACGTCCTGAGAAAAATTGTCTCTGATTCATTTTGCCCCCTCTTACCTTTATGAATGATTCCCTTAGACTAGGCATAGTCCCTACTCCTCATAAAGCGGCCACCATCATCCCCATTTTAAAGAAGCCTGGGGCCGACCCTTCCCTTCCCGCAAATTATCAGCCAATTTCCCTCCTTACTTTTCTGGGCAAGGTCCTTGAGTCCTACGTCGCCCAGGCACTTAGCTCCCTTGTGGAAGACAGTGGGTATCTTGCTTCTTGCCAGTCCGGCTTTCGCCCTCGACATTCGATCGAGAAGGTCGTCATCTCCGTCCTGGACCACCTCAGGGAGGTATTGGACACAAACACCCCCCAGGCCCTTGTCCTTTCAGATCTGTCCGCTACCTTTGACACGGCTGACCATTCAATTCTTTTGTCCCGTGTCAAGGCAGCGGGCGTCGGGGGCTCGATTTTGGCCTGGCGTGGCTCCTTCCTGAGCGATCGGCCCCAGGCCATCCATCTGGCTGCCTTTTCTGCTCGCCCCTGTAAAGTTCAGTGCAGGGTTCCCCAAGGGTCCTCTCTTTCCCCTTTATTGTTTAATTTGTATATCTTTCCTCTTATTTTTGCACTACAACAGATGGAGATCACAGTGTATAACTACGCCGATGACCTCCAGCTTGTCTTTAATCTTTCCTCCTCATCAGTTGGTATCCGCAGTTTCCAATCAGTCATGCTGTTTATTCGGGATTGGATGAACCATAACCAACTTAAACTCAACCCGGATAAGACTGAGTTAGTTTTGACCGGTGGCAGCGGCAGCCCCTGGTCCCCTTCTTTTTGGCCCTCCTCTCTCGGTCACCCTCCCTCCCCCTCAGTCTCAGTCAAGACACTAGGTATTACATTAAATCAACATCTCACACTTCACTCCCAGATTAGTTCTGTTGTTTCCTCCTGTTTCTTTATCCGTCGCACTGTCCAGAAGATCTCTAGGTTCTTTTCTCTCCCGGCCCTTAAACTGATCCTTATGGCAATGGTTTTATCGCGGCTGGCTACGGGAACATCATGTATAACGGTGTTCCCGCTTATGCCCTTCAACGCCTCCAGCTAGTGCAGAATCAGGCCGCCCGCTTGATCTATGGCCTACCCAAATTCCATCATGCCACCCCTTTACTTAAAGCACTACATTGGCTACCTATTAAAGAGCGGGCTCTCTTTAAGATGGGCTGTATGACTTTTCAAGCCTGCGCAGGGACGGCCCCTGCCTTCATCTCCTCTGCAATCCAGGCCTATCATCCTACCAGAGAGCTGCGCTCCTCTTCCAAATGCCTTCTCTCAGTTCCTCGCTTCAAGAAACGCAGAATGGGAGGCTCAAAATTTTCTGTCCTGGCCCCTTTATTTTGGAATACACTTCCGCTCGCCATGAGATCGGCTACCTCCTACATGGAGTTTCGTAGAGCCCTTAAGACTTTTCTTTTTCAGCAAGCCTTTTTGCTCTCGGCACCCGCCCTCCTGCCCTAGGTATTAGCATCCTTCAGCGCCAAGAAACCGCATGGTATACATGCGCTTTATAAATTCTTTTAAATTAAATTAAATTAGAGACCTAGTCGACCTCAGTCCTATGTCTAAACTATAGGAAATATTATTCCAATGCGCAGAGGCTATTGGGAATATACACTACAACATGGGCACAACAAGAACAACCAGCAAGAATGCATGGGCACACAAAGAAGACATCCAGACCTATGGCCTGTGACCAGGAGGCTGCTTTCCCCTCATCTGCTGCTCTGATCGCTCTCTGACCCTTTATAATCAAGAGGCATGTTAACTTGCATAGAAGCACCCCACCCCTGTTCGGCCCCGCCCCACACACACTAGCGGTATGCAACGTCTTCCCGCCATTTCCCCACTATGATGGACAGCTCACTCAAGGGTTTGCGGCGACTTTCGGCGCAGTGACAAAGTTACAGAAACATATGGTCACTGGAGGGAGACAACTCTTCTGTCCCTTTACGCAGCTGTAGTGTAGGATAAAGCACTATACATCTACCCAACAAGGTAGCGCTTACTGATTAGCCAGTAGATTAGCCTGAATAGATTACAACAACGGGTGCAGCTAAATCTCCACGAGCACGCGAAATTCCGAGTGTTCGCGGAGATTTCGTGCCGTTTTGCGGAAGTTTGTGAAAGGCACCTCTGCAAATTCCGCCCACTCCTACAGTAAAAGTCTGTGCCAGTGTGTACAGTTGGTGTAGCATCGTGGTCAAGATCGGATGCAAGGAAAACCTGCAGTCAGGTAAGAAAAATAACTTTACAAATTTAGATATATTGTTGACTAATTGTAAGGAGAGATGAGGTAGATATATGTTGTATAGTAAAAGCATTTATTTTATTGATGTTTTAACCACTTTTACATGCCCGTGCAGGTTGTGTTCGTATGCACAGATTGTTGTTTTTTCAATTTAGGTTTAAAAAATGTTGGAAAAAATGTATGGGGACAAGTTTGTAATCAAAGAATGGTGTAATTCTTCCTAGGAGATATAGAAAAAAGTCTAGGTTCTTAACAGAATTAGAGGGACAGTCAGCAGGACTGTTTTTTATTGCCCTCACACATCTCTGGGGATGTCATACTTCATCATTGAGCGGGTGCTCCTCATCGGTCCGACACTGTAATACCCTACAGTCCCCCAAACAATCACTTTAGCTGAGATATTTTTGTTTTATCACTGTTTGTTGAGTGCGAGGGTGCCCAAGTGGGGTGGTGTATGGTGTGTGCGAAATAGCGAGTTATAACTGACTAGAGGATATCAAATCAACTTTTAATATAATGAGTCTCCTGGCAGAGTAAAAAACCTTAGTAGGTTGATGCTACTAAAAAGGGGCTATGATATGCCCTAGTAGCTTTGTGTGATTTTAGTGAAATAAAACACAGGTGCACATGTTTTGCGCCTCTGTTGTCTAAAAAATATATGTGGTGCTTTTTCAGGACCAAAAAGGAGGGGTAATTTGCCTATCCCACACTTTAATGAGTAGCCCCCTCTATAAGGGTGTACCTACTTGTTATTAATTAAACTTGTCGTCCGCCCTAGATAGAAGCATTGTTATGTCTCATGGGTCAAGGCAGAGGTTACGCACTGTTATGGGGGTTAGGATGTGCTTGTAGATTGCTTCACCTACCTTCTTCATCTGCTCGCCTGAAACTTTCTTAAACATATTTAAAATTAAAGCAACATTTCACTTTTTTTTGTGTTGTGGTTGTTAAGTCTTTGTGACTTTAAAAGACAAAGACCACAGTATTGATGGAAAAACTTGGGATTCGTGGATAGATTACTGCAGGATTATTTTTAGGAATTTTTTTGGGAGTTTGGATATTTTGTTACAGTTTTCTAACAACTCCTTATTTTCAGGAATTTATTTTTTTGAATATTTCTTGCTTTTCTCTGGTGTACTGATTATTGGGACAGAAGAAGGTTTAAAAAAATGCATGAAATCCTTTATGGAGATTTCGATTTTACACTTTGAATTATTCGATTGCTCAGAACTCTTAGTAACAGGTTTGATGGAATATCACCAATAGTCAAAGAAAAAGACAATTACACGTAGAAAAGTAAACTCTCCATTAATTTTACAAAAAAAGCTAAAAAAATGACAATTTAATTTGAAAATGTTGTTAAAACAGCAGAGTAATTGTAGAGGGTGTTAGTCAATGTTAGTAGTATAAGATAAATGCAGTATTATTTAGGTAGTCTGAAGCTCCCATCAATGGAATTTTTTTTTGCCAAAAGTCTCCCAAACATTTCCTTACTTTTTTTTAGAAATACAAGGGTTCAGCCTACCTGACCATGATTGAGCTATTCTCATTTTCTGAAAACTTTGCTCTTTCTTCAAAATCACGAAAGGATAAAGGTTAGGATGAAATCATTTGATGGATTTATTGAACTAATAATGCCATCCCTCTATGGCATTGTTTTGTTTGTGCACCACCCTCTAAGCAGGTCAAGTAATAGTTCCACAACCAATGGAAAATCTTGTCTTTCTCCTGTGACTCAACCTGCTTCGATGGGCAATCCAAATGTCTTCGAAATAGTTTAAGAGTAGAGACAATTTTTCTTCATTTTGAGTAAAATATTCTGATTGCATAATTGATGTGTAGGAGTCATTCACACACCTAAGAGGTACAACACACAAAGGTGTTATTTTTTGAAATTCATATTGCAGTTTACTGACATGTTATCCTCAGCTAAGGATGTTTTAAAATGCTTTACCAATATGCCTGGAAAAGTGAAAAAAACATCCTTGAATGTGGGTGTCAGGGTAAATATTAGTCATTGTATCAAAAGTCAATTATTATATTCCTAGGGCTTTTATTCACTTTTTTGTATTTTACTACTGATAAAAATTCAGTGTAAGTTGGGGATTGCTTTTCAGGTAGTAAGCTGTACAGTAATGGGACTGTAGTGTTGTTTTTGCTGGAATTAATAGTCACTTAAAAGTTCCATCCATCATTCACCCATAATAATTATCTTTAGCTTTTTTATGCTATAATTAATATAATATATGGGTCATCAAGAGTGAGGTTGTTATCTAACATTTTTAAAAGATTTTTCACATTGATATACTGAGGGATTTTACCCCTGCAATCTAGATTCAGGCAGTCCCTAAGGATGTGTTTGATGAATTTTGTTCCTGTCTTAGCCCAAATTATTTGCCAGATCAGAAGTGCACTAGTGTAAATACTATCTTCTATGAATGGGATTTTAAGTACTTTATGGCCCACATGCATCATTGTGTCATTTTGCATTTCTTAATTTGCGAAAAATAAGGAATCGCAAATTAAGAAGTGCAAAATGCTATGCATCATTTTTTTCGGTATTTCTTTGTGATTCGGTAAAAATCGCAATTTTTACCGAATCCCAAAGAAATACCGAATTCTTAAGTTAATTTTCGCAATTCCCATTGATTCCTATGGGCCAAAAGGCCCATAGGAGTCAATGCAAATTGCGAGTGGCACTTAGAAAATTTCATGGGTGCAGGGGGGGGGTCCAAATGACCCCCCCATGCACCCCTGAAATGTATTTTTCGCATCATGTTGCACACACACATGTCCTAAGGACATGTGTGTCCGTAACATGAATGTTGAAAAAAAAGCATTTTCAACATTTTAAACACTTTTTCCAAATTTACCGAGTGGTTCAACCACTCGGTAAATTTGGCACCCTATTTGCGAATTTTCACTTTTGAAAATAATGATGCATTGCTTTTAAGAAATCGCACATCTGCGACTTTCTTAAAAGCACCCGCAATTTTAGAACTCGCAACAATGTTACGAATTCTAAAATTGCTTCATGCATCCCAAAAAGCACTTTTGCATTCGCAAACGGCCGATTTTAAGTAATCGCACCGTTTGCGACTACAAAAATGCTTGATGCATGTGGGCCCAAGAACCTTATAGGATTATGTGGAGCAAGGTACTGCAAGATTACTACAAAAAAAGCATTTTCCACAAAGCTGCCTTATAATTAGCACTGCTAATACATGTAGTTTTATACAATTGTAACATAACTGATATTGGTTTGTTTCCAATTTTCCTGCAAATCTAGAAATGTCTTCTGCATTTCTGTTACATTTTGTGCTAGCTATGAGGGTTCCACACATTCTTATTTGAAAAATGGAGACCCAGATATCTGAAATTATCGACTTCTGCAATGATGTTACCTTTTAGATAATGAATCCTTTTCCTAATATTTCCTGTGCTGCACACCATCACATACATTTTAGTTAGGTTAAGTTTAATTTCCCTTTGAATGAATGAATGAATTAAATGCCATTAGTAAAGCGCAAACCTACTCCAAGGAGTGTCCCGGCGCTAAAGAACAGTTTCTCTACACACTAAAACAATGGGCAAAGAACATCCAAAGATGCTGAACAACCAAGTGTTTAAGTTCTTTCTGGAAATTGAGAGATCCAGATTGGCCTGAAGTTCCAGTGAAAGTTGATTCCAGGCCTTGGGCCCAAAGTACAAGAAGGATTCTATCCCCAATTCTAGAGTGGTGGAACTTGGGTCTGGTGGCCAAACGGCCAAAAGTTGAACAAAGTGTCCTGGTAGGCTAATAGCTAGAGAGCTTCATTCTAAGATATGCTGCTCCCTTATCATGTAGCGCTTTATGCGCCAGGACCAGTGTCTTGTAATGAATCCTCTTTCTTACAGGGAGCCAGTGTGTATACATGCAGGTCCTAGAGGCAAGAATGAGAATCATTCTGACGGCCACATTCTGGACCACTTTCAGCTTGTTTAAAAGATATTCAGAGAGCCCCATATACAAGACGTTTCCATTATCCAGGCTGGAGGTAATCAACGCACTGTCTTCCAGTATTCAACCGAGAGCAGTGACATACATTTTCTCAATGTACATAGAAGGCCAAAGCAGATGTCCACCAGGGTTTGAATTTGGGGTAGCGGGACAGAGCATTAGCAATTTTGATTGTATGCAAAGAGTGGCTAGGAGAGGGAAATCTTGGAGCCACCATGACCTACAGGTATCTAACGGCGGTGTGCCAAAGAAGGGTTGCATTTTAGTTGGCTTATGGCTAGCTAGTTGAACACATTAACTAGACAAGTTTTAATGACTTCTCCATCAAATTTCGCCCCTTTATTGCAAAGGAAAAAAAGTTGTGTGTCATCAGCATACTATTTCACTTTGACACCAAGTGATTCAGACACTGTGGCCAGAGGGGCCATGTAGACATTAAAAATGTAGGGTTCAATGCTGAGCCCTGGGGAACACCAAGCTTAGTAGTCCATATAGGGAGGCAAAAGCGGGAATCCATACCTCTTGGCTTCTATTGTCAAGGAAGGAGGTCAGCCATTTCAACAGTATTCCTCCAATTCCAATGTTGTGGAGATGATCTAAAAGTCTGTCATGGGGGACAGTATTGAAAGATGCCGAAACATCTAACATACACAAGACAACCTTGCTCCCACCCTCCAGCTTCTCCTTGATGTAATCAGTTACCTCTAGCAAGGCAGTTTCTGTGCTATAGTTTGGTCTAAAGTCATATTTACTGTGGTGTAGTATATTGTTGCTTTCAAGGTGGCATGATATCATGGAGTTTCATACTTTTCTAACACCTTCGAAAAGGCAAGAAGGAAATTGATAGGTCTATAGTTGCCTGGGGCCTTGAGATTGGTGGACAACATTTTAAGTAGAGGGATAATTTTTGAATGTTTCCCTTTATGAGACATTATTCCGAATATAAGTGATACATTTAGGACTTTATTAAGCACTGGATTGATGGCTTGAGCCACCTCGGCCATTAGCCGCGGTCGGTGCAGATCAGCTGGGGAACCCGACTTTAGGCACCTGATGAGAGACAAGGACACATCTATGGATATAGGTGGGAAATGGAGGAGGGGAGGTATTTTCTCCATGGCTAGCCCAGGAACAGGCCATTTGAAGGTGAATTAATCATCCTGTGACAAGTGAGTTAGAGTGGCTTGAATCTAAGCAAGTTTTTCATGAAAGAAAACTGCCATTTGGGAGGGCCATTCGGCTGTGGGTTGTTGGTGTTGCATGGTGGTTTCTGGATTTAAGAATGTCTTTCCAATTAAAACAATTATTTTGGATTTTTTATCAGATTCCCCAATTTTCCTCTCAAAGAAGGCTTTTTCACTCCTCCATAAAAGTCTTAAAACCTTCAATTAAAGCGTGTAAGCCATTTTCTGTCTGTGACATGAAAACCGTGTCATCCGCTATAATAAGATTGGAACTGGGAGGTTTCCTACTTTAGGGGGATTGGCTACTAATTGTTGGAAGAAGGCATTGACACCATTGATACATAAAGAAAATAAAAGTTGTGTAAGAACGCATCCTTGCCGGGTACCTTTTGTGATCCTGAACCCCAGGGTGCAGTAGCCATCAATACCATAACCTACATAGGCAGTTAAATAACTATAAAGTTGTAAAAGGAAGGATACTATGTCTCTAGGAGCTCCCAGGTCGGCTAATATTTTCCTTAGCTTGGCATGGATGACAAGAATAATAGTATACCCCACCATCAGCTTTACTGCCCCCTTCCCCACCTGGTTGTAGAAAGAACCAATGAATCACTACCTTGACCACCACTTCCCAGTCTGGAAAATGGCCAGTAGCAAAGCAGCATGCAGTAAAAGATTGCTACACCTGTGAGTATCATTAGGAGAATGTGCAGAAGAATCCCTGCTTAACACTGATGATGGCAGCAGTAGTGACATGATATAGTCAAGGCAGTAAGGGGAGGTCATCCAGCCCACACATTCTGGTATTCCTGCTCCCTACCGGCTGCATATGTTCCTCTATAATACCAGGTGTCTATCCTCCCCTTCCTCACTCAGGCAGCATTGGTTTCCTTTGAAGTAGAGGAAATGGTGGGTCATGAGCATTCCTACTCCTTTATGGCAGGGGAATGGTGGTTTATGGGTGTGAGCCTCACCTTGCACTAGGTTTCATCCTGGATATATGGTGATTCATCGGGTACACACTTGCCAATAGAAGGCTGATGAGTTTCACATGCTGCAGTTGATGCTTCGTGAATCACCAGCAGGTTATATGAACTGCTCTTCCAACCTTGGCTTGTCTCTTATCTCCTTCCATGATCTTGACCTCACTCAGGGCTATGTATCTTGTGCTATATGACAGGATTGATTTGTTTGACAGGGATGAAGGACATGATCCGTGTTAGTTCCTGAAAGGCTTGGTGGTGAATGGGGTACACTGCTTCCCTCTCTCTGAGCAAAAAAGATTCAATTTAAAAATGCTTGCTTATTTTGGTTTAGTGGTAACCCTGCTTTCAGAGTTCTGAAGCAGTATGTAATGCAGCAAAGTTATAGTAAAGAAATCTTTAAAAATAGTCAATCCAAGTGATAGTGGCGCCTATTTCTAAACTACTTGGATGCCCTCTCCTGGACTAAGAATTTACCAAAACCTCTCAAACAGTATAGCAACTAACCTTTCCTATCTTCACTACTAACCTCTATTTCTTGTGAGCTGAGAGGTCTGAGAGGAATACCCTTTAAAGTTAGCATCCAAATTCAGAGCAATTTGCGCCCTAAAGAAACCCTTCATCTGTGCCATTATCTCCACCTGGATCGCTTTACCCCTCGATATAAAGAATAAAGCCATATTTTTCATGTTCAGAGAGCATCATACGTCCCACCTCCTCTTACAATTCCTAAAATAATACCACCTAACCTTTAACTGATTAATTGATCAACAGTTCTGTTTACTGTCATTATAACTTTTTGGTGTGTCCTGCTTGGTGATACCCTTGACTAATTTTTCTGTTGCTGTGGTGTATTGTATTTAATGGAACAATTAACTACAGTACATCACACCACACAGACATCTCTAAGCACTTCAAATAACCAATATTAGTATTATCCAATTTATGGTAATCATTTAATGACCTGAGAAGGAAAGAAAGCTGAATCTGCCTCGACTGCATTTCATTCATGATGTTCATTATAATCATTTTAAAGAAGTGCTACACTGCCTATTGTATCTTTCCATCCTTTTTGGTCACGCTGCTCCTTATCTGTACTCACATTTTCTATGAATAACAATCAAGAACATCGCATTCCAGGTGCAGTATAGCTATAACTATAAAAAAATAATCTGAATACAATTTCAAAGAGTGACATGCAGATGTTGTTGTTGCCTTCTAGGATGACACCTGCATAGTAGATGGGACTGAGTTTGAAGACATGTCCTTCCTAAAGTTACATATTGCTGGTAGTCGTTGGATGTGGAATCATTTTAATGGTATATGAGTTAATATTGCATTGCTAGGAAAAGCTTTTATACTTGTTCCGTGGACTATGGGAGGATTGTGGCGGTGAATGGTTTAGTGGCAATGAAGGTGACGTGTGAAATTTGGCACAGCAGTTTGTAGAGGTGATTGGTAATTTTGAAAGCAACACAAGAATGAAGTATGTACACTTTATGTGTGGGGTAAATAGGTGACAGTTTTGGAGCCAGTGAAATCTTGGGTGGAAGCAAACAAGCATCAAGAGGGTTTGGAGGATATCACACATTTCTGTGAGAAGAATATTGCATTTGCCAAGCAAACACTTGTAGCTCTGTTGTGTTTACTTGGCTGGGTGAAAATTATTGTCCATGCAATTTGTAGGGAATGTACAGGGGCCTGTCGCAAAAGGATTGATGAGTGGAAAAACTCCTGGAAGAAGCTATCTAAGAGCACTGTTTTGGTGCTGATTTAAACTAGAGACACATAACTGTGAGCTGATAAAAGAGAGAGTAGAAACGGATTGGTGGAAGTCTTTAATATTGTATCTTCTTGAATCATTGGTAAGATGGCCCTGGTTGTGCCACTGAATTTGTACTGATTGTACAGAAATCGCCTGTGTAGAGACCTACGTCAGTGAGAAACATTGATGTGATCAATGAAGAGATCCCTAACGAGAATTTGAGGAGCTTTGTAGATTTATATTTCATTGACCAAGTAGATGATTATGTAGGAGAAGTGTAAGAGTGATAATACTTAAAACTATTGGGGAGTCTGAGATTGTCTATGAGCGACAATTAGCTCCATGAAACTAAAAGCTAATAATTGACTCTCAATGCAAATCAGAGTATTGTAACAGAAGGAATTGCATTCAAGGCACCAATCATGCCTAGAAAACATACGTTCTGCACTATGGTATGGTCCTACAAGTGCAACAACCTTAAGTCTAACTATTACATATGATATGATTTTCATCCATGCATCTGGCAGCAAATTTACTGTCAGCTATGAGCTTACTATTGAAGATTGGAGTAAAATTGCAGTCAGTTAACACCAATCCCAAGACATGACTTTTATAACCTACATACAATCTCAGTGAGAATAGGTTGATAGTACAAGATAGATAGATGAGTGTGAATTCTATTTCATGACTACAAAACATAAGCTCAGAAGATATTATGATTCATATGGGTAATGAAGGTCATCTCCCTCTTCAGAACAAGATGAAAATTGGTGTCACAAGTGAGAAACAATAGATATATCCCTAAAAGAAAGAAAGAATAGTGATTCTCTGAACACTCACATAATCAAGTATTTGGATGAATTTGACAGTTTCTTATTCAAAAGCTAAAGAATCAACAAAATACAATAAAGACAGAACGTGAGCATGTCTGAAATACATCAATGGATGTGAAATGATTGCACTGCTTAACCCCTTAAAATATTGCAGTACTGGGTTGTCCATCACAATATCAACCATAAAAAATATTGTCTACCAAAATGTTGTGCATATATATATACATAAACACTTATAACTTAAAAATATTATGAAAAATACATTTAAATATTAAATTATGTATTTCAATTTTTTTAACTAATAAAATATGTTTTAAATAACATAATACAATATTAGTAACAAGTAATTTAGAATAAAGACTAAAACACTACACAAACATTCAATTATTTTCTTTTTAAAAATATGAATACATATTTAAGTTTCTTCAACAATTATAAATAATATTTGCAAATATGACAATTAAATATTATTAGTGGAACAGTAAAAACAAGCATTAAATACGTTTAAAGAATAAAACACAAAGAAAGACAGTATAATTAAGTAAATATACTCAAATTATATTGAAAAACTCCCACAGTAAACTAATGAGCCCATCTAAAATCATTAAAAATGCATACCTTGTTAGGTGTCAGTTATGCTATTCTGAAATGCAGCCCAGCAAACAGTGAGTGAAATGCATACATCTTGCAGAATCAGTTTCCCCTATCTAACTCCACTTCAACAAATAATTGGGAATTGCAAAAGGGCAGGCAATGTGGAATCAGATTGACTATTGTAAACTGCAGTCAAACAAACACTGTAGTAAATGTACATGCGCGGGACTAAAATGTACTATTCTAACACTAATCCAACAAACATTCGAAAAAGTACATACTGTGGATGGGGGTCAAATTTACTATAACAACTGCACCCAAATAAACCTTGGGCTAAGTGCACAGCATGGGGAATTCAGATACATTATAACCGAAAAATATAAATACACATTAAAAATAATTTCATACACTTCAATAAAAACTTTAAAATCCCTAAATATTTAGTAAAGTTTTTATACAAATTAAAATACAATTGAAAAAGTTAACACATACCAGAAATTTCCTGTGGAAATGTATTGTGATAAGGCAGTAATCTTAAACTTTGCAATTCAATTTATGTATTGCATTTTTATTTAACCAACTAAATATCTGTAAACACAAATATTTTATGTTAGTTACCCATATGACTTAGGGCCTGATTTAGATGTTGAAAGATCAAGTCCAGCTGTTGCTTTTTAAAGGTCTTTTCACCCGCTGACTTGGGAGGAAGCCCACAGTATTAAGATGTTGATAGGTAGATGGAAGGAAGACCATCGTAGTCCCTTCAGCCCAGCCAGAACCTTGCTCCTGCATCAACGGCATCAGGGACAGAAGTGGCTGTCGGAGGGATTCCAGCCAAAATGCCCATCATCCTGATTATGGTGTGCCTTTCAATTGAGGCAACCTTGGCGGGAATACCTCTTAATTTGAGCTGGCGGAATAGAAGTATATGAGGTAGAATCTTACCTTTTGTACTGTTTCCCACTTCTGTTTCCATCTTGAACCTCATTGTACATGTACCACCTTTGCTGTTTCTACTAAACCACAACACCAAATTACTCTGTGGTCACTGGGATCTAAGATAAGCTATATTTACAATTATATTACCATGAATCGTGTGTTGAAAATTGCTGTAGCCTCGTGTATTTTTGCATTACTCTTACACGCAATTTTTTCTCATGTGCCATACAATAGTGTTCATTTTGCAACCTATCATTGTAAAATGAACAATTCCGTATTGACACTTACAAATATTGTTGTTGTGGTGCTTATGGGTGTTGTTCTTATGGTGCATGTGTGTGTACAATCAATAGTGTTTGTATGTTGTTGAAGTGCAAAGGGTATTACACATTTCCTACATATACATTGTGCCACATTCACAACATATATGTGTAGTTAGGCGATGATGGGAATTACTTACCTGCTTTCAGACCCCCCTGGCCTCACTCTGTCAGGACTCCACTGCCAGCACAATGGGATTATGTAAATCAGTTTGGCACAAACCCGCTGGCTTGACAGAAGTGGAGTACTGTTAGCCAGCAGAGAAGACCACCGCAATCACCTTTATATTGCTGCAACATCTAAATACGGCAGGCGGCCCACTGTCAGCTTGATGGAGTACTTGGAACTGCCACCACAGTGGGACGCCAGTATTCCCCCCAAGACCTAAATCAGTCCCTTAGTGTTAATCCATATTATGCCTATTGTCCAGCAATGCTTCCTAAGTGCTGTAGATCGCAAATCATTGTGCTGAGTTTTAAGGCGATATCTCCTAGTGAGGTAGAGATATTAAATGCATCTGCAGAGTAAATGCACACAAGTACAAGTAAAATTCAGTACATTATATAGAACATGTAGGGCTTAATCTCCTCTGGCAGTGTATAGAGTGCTCAATCAAAATATTTGTTTCTACATTTATGTATGGGGCTACTCTATATAGTGGACAATGCATTACAAGATTGATCACATGGGATGAACTATCTGAACAAAGATTTTAAGCTTAGAAGTGCCTGGGAAGTAGCAATTCTGCTTGAATTAGGTCATACAGTACATCAGATAGAATTATTTTTATAACTTACAGTTACCTAAAGTGTCTGGACTTGTGACATTAATTACGTCCTGTGGATGATATAAATAAGTATACGACAGGGAGATACGCTTCTTACCTGGCATCAATATTGCAGAATTATGATTGTGTTGACTGATATCATTACTGTAAAGCTACATTTATAAATGGGTTACATTAAAAAAAATTACATTTTGTAGCAGACTTTGTTCTTGCAAGAAATTTGAAGTTAGATACATCCCTTCTTCACAGTTATACTAGTAATACTCCTGAGCGAGTTTTTGAGATCCTGAATTAAACAAAATTTCTAAGATTTAGATTTTGTAACACACACATTTGTGCAATTATGGGAAAATTTCATGAAGGAGCTCGTAAAGTGAGAAACATGAAATGCAGGTTGTGTGCCGTTGATTTTGTAACATTTGAGCATGTCATCTCCCACTTCCAAATTTATGGAATAAAACTTATAGTGAATATATTCAATAAATTTAAAATCACTAGTTATAAGGACGGCAATTCATTTATGTTTGGAAGCTGCAATGCATGAAATCCAGACCTCAGTGGGGAAGATCATGGACAATGGGCATTTTCCCACAATCGCATAATGGGCAAAGACCTTTGATAAATCATACCTCCCTAAAACATGGTATGACTGGCTTACACCTGATTGGTATAGTTAATATTTACTTGTAAGTCCCTAGTAAATGGTACTAAATGTACTTGGGAACTGAAAATTAAATGCTACTAATGGACAGCAGCACTAATTGTGCCACCCACTAAAGTAGACTTTTAAAGAATATCTCATGCCTGCTACTGCAGCCTTTAGTGCAGTTTTAAACTGCCACTTCGACCTGGCAAATTAAACCTTTTGGCAGACCTAAACCTTTCTTTTAATACTTTTAAATCACCCCGAAGGTAGGCCCTAAAGGTTAATTTTTCACTGTTGTCAGGCCTATCTCTCCCATTGAATAACATTGGGTTACCATAAAAATGTAAGTGCTAACTTCGGATCCGGATCAGATAGAGATTGGTTGTTTATATTCAATTAAAATTGTGATCTAAAACCCTCTTTAATGGTAAAATTGTGTTTTAAGTTGCAATTTTGAAAATGCCACTTTTAGAAAGGTGGCATTTTCCTGTCTCAACCATTTGTGCCTTCTGTCGGTGTCTTGGGTCACATGACTGCGAATGGCTCTGCAACTGACCAGCTGAATATCTTCAGCTGACCAGCTTTGGACCTGTAACTGGACCTGCCTTAGCCCTGCTACAGGCTTCTGCTGGAGTGAGTCCTGATCACCAAGAGGTTCCTCTCATGCCCTTGACCTTAGGCTGGCATCAGTGAGAATGCCATCTAAAAGAATAGGAGAACAAACAGATATTTGGCTATGCACAACCCCAAATGGACTTGTTCATGCCCAGACTCTGCCGCC
Organism: Lissotriton vulgaris; assembly: GCF_964263255.1. NCBI lineage: Eukaryota > Metazoa > Chordata > Amphibia > Caudata > Salamandridae > Lissotriton > Lissotriton vulgaris. Next base: position 1,180,521,617 of record NC_141689.1, read on the forward strand.
CTTGACAATCAGAAATGTGAACTTCTGGTGCGACCAGCTGTTCATGCCGATAGCAACCATGAGTGATGACCGACAACTTGAGACCCACACTTGGAGCTACAGCAAAGTCAACCCATGACGACCGGCAACGCCAAGCTACAGCAATGATCGTCTACAATGCTTGACTGGCTATTCATGCTACAGCAGTGACTGTGATGCCGTCTCCAGTGAAAGCTTTCCCGCTGCCGAACACCTGCACTTCCAGGTCCAGACCTGCCCTGACTCCACACTTGGCGGCACCCTTGCCTACAGACCCCTGGCCCACAGGCCCTTTTCGCTGACACCATCACCGACATCAGCACACCCTACGCCATCGCCACCATGGTCTACCACCTCGACATCCCCGGCGACCCCAAGTTCACCACCCTCCGCAACAACCTCACCAGCATCAGACTGAAACAACTCATCACCACACCGACACACAAGGCAGGACACAACCTCAACCCCATCTTCCCAGGAGGGAACAGCATCCACTTCAGTCACACCACACAACCCCCTGGACCAACAACCATGGGGTACACTTCATGATCAACAAACCCAAGCCACCCAAATTCACTCTGCGCCCCCCATGTAGAAACTGGAGCAGAGTCACCGAGGAACAACTCAACTCTATTCTCAATCGCACGACCCCCACCGCTGAAACCAACGCCAACCTTGCAGACAGGGAGTTCCACACATAGATCTTCAACTGCACAGACAAGCTCACCCCGCTACGCAACCCCAACAAACAATGCCCCAGTAAAGCCGTATGGTTCCCCACTGACCTCCAAGAAGCCAGACTCACCTGCAGATGCCTGGAGAAGAACTGGAGAAACAGCAAGACACCTGAAAACTAAACCACCTACAAGGACGCCATGCCAAAATACCACCAATGCATTAGAACCACCAAAAGGACCTTCAACCACAAACAAATCCTCACCAACTCCAGCAACTCCAAGGAACTCTTCAGTGTCATCCAAGAATTCACCAACTCCTGCAGCAAAGCCACGGACATCACCCCTCCAGGACCTCTGCGACAAGCTCGGATTCTACTTCCACCTGATGAAGAAAAAAACTCTACGACAATTTCAATGACCATACGCCTGTCTCCGCAGCCATCGACCTCCAGCAACACCGGCCAGCACACCATGTCCTTCTGGACACCGATCATGATCAAAGAGAATACCTCAACCATGAATGGAATCCACTCAGGGCCCCCCACCATCCCCTGCTCAACACACATCTACCTCAGAGCCGCCACCACCATCGCACCCGAACTACAATGCACCATCAACACCACCTTCAAGAACGGAACCTTCCCCGATGACTGGAAATGCGCAGAAGTCAAGCCACTGCTCAAGAACCCCTTAGCAGACCCGTCAGACCGTAAGAACTATTTGACCTTCTCGCTCCTCCCCTTTGCGGCAATGGTTGCTGGGAAGACCATCAACGCAGAATTAACTAGGTTCATCAAAGACAACGCCATCCTCGAACATTCCCTGTCTGGATTCCGCAGCAACCACAGCACCGAGACTGCCCTAATCGCCGCCACAGACGAGATACACACCCTCCTAGACCAAGACCACACTGCAGCCCCGATTTTACTCCACCTGCCAGTAGCATTCAACACCCTCTCTCACCGCACACTCACAGCCAGACTACACAACGCCGACATACAAGGAGCTGCCCTCAACTGGATCCGATCGTTCCTCACCAGTAGAAACCAAAGTATCAGACTACCAACCTTCCGCTACGAACCCACAGAAATCAACTGCGGAGTCCCATAGGGATCATTGCTCAGCCCAACCCTCACCAACATCTACATGGCTCCCTCGCCGCCATTGTCCATCAGCATGGCCTCAACATAGTATCCTACACAGACAACACCCAGCTCATCCTCTCCCTCACTAAGTACCCCGCAATCACTAGACTCTACTTCCAGAAAGGAATGCAGGACTTCGCAGCCTGGATGAGCAACAGCTGCCTAAAGCTCAACTCTGAGAAGACGGAAGTCCTCATCCTCTGAACCACCCCATTGTCATGGATCAACACCTGGTGTCGCACCACCCTTGGCACGCCCCCAACCCCCACGTACCACGCTAGAAACCTCGGCATCATACTCAACTCCTCCCTCTCCATGAACCGTCAGGTCAACGCCATCGCCTCCAGCTGCTTTAACACTCTCTGCATCCTCTGTGAGACCTTCAAATGGATCCCCTCGAGTCAAGGCAGACAGTCACCCATGCACTCATCACCAGCAGGTTGTACTACGGAAACACCATTCATGCCGGCAAAAACAAGTCTCTACTCCGCAAGCTCCAGACGATACAGAATACTGCTGGCAAACTAGTCCCCTGTATCCCTCAACATGAACACATCCGCCAATACCTACAAAAGCTCCACTGGCTACCCGTCGAGAAGAGAGTCACCTTCAAGATACTCATCCATGCCTACAAATGCCTACACAACACCAGACCCCAATACCTCAACAACAGAATAACCCTTCACGTACCCAAAAGGAACCTCCGATCCACCCACCTCGTCCCTGTCGAAACCCCTCACTTCCACAGAGCCAAATCAGGGGGAAGATCCTTCTCCCACCTCACATACAAGACATGGAATGAGCTCCCTATTGACATCAGACGTGGCCCGTCCCTGAACAACTTCAGTGAGGCTCTCAAGACCTGGCTCTTTGGCTGAATGGACCTGCTGACCCTCCCCCCCCCCCCCACAACAGCTTGAGACCCTCACGGGTGAGTAGCACGCTTATAATTCCCTGATCGATTGATGCTCAATTTGCTATTTGTGTTACAGCGAAGACCGTCTGAGACACTGATCCTTATCATCCCAGCCTCCACCACTGCAAACAGAATACTTCTCACCAGACTTAGAAGGTAATGTTCCAGTGGGACTAACCTGATCTCATGTCCCAACCATGCTTCATGGTAGTCAGCATGAGCTTGTCACTTTTCCTTTATTTAACGTGATCAGATGACTGATAGGGTCCACTTTGTGCTGTGAGGAGCTATTTTCACTTAAAAAGTAAAATTGAATATCTACAGTTCTACTGCTTACATTTTTCTTGATATGGTATCATTTCATGTGTTCACATTTCACTTGTTTTTAGAAACTGGTTCGGGATTTATTATGTGCTGTGTTTTCACTGCATTATTGTTTTTGTGCTGGATAAACACTTTACACATTGCCTATAAGCCAGACTGCTTTTGTGCCAAGCTACCAGAGGGTTAAACACAGGTTAATTTAATGACTTTTGTGGTTCATCCTGACAAGGATTGCAGTTGTTGCCTGAGTAGGGCTCCAGCCCTCTGATCCAATTACCCATTTTTTTTTCATTTGTTATTTTAAGAAGAAGGAGAACAACAGCACAGAAATTATTTATTTTAGTGCCAGCATTTTCCTTTACATAATAATGATACTGTTTTACTGTTCCTAATGTAATGATTGTATTATCAATTACAATAAAGATGTTGTTACTTGTCCATGCTCCTTCCAAAGTCAAGACCTAATGTTTGAAGGGCACAGTACATGTACGTTTGTATGGTTTCTTTTAGAGTATGAAAAAGCTAAGAAAGGCACAATACTCTTAGTAGTAGAATAAAGCGTAGCTTACCTTATTTGGAAGGGTGGAGGAACAAGTGAAACTGCTAGAAGGTGAGTGTAGCAGTTCGAATAGTATGATCCAGCTGAGTTCCTTTTACAGGTAGGCAGTGTCTTTTGGGATCAGTTCTTGTTCATGAAATCAAACTGTGTTCTAAATTGGTTAGTTCATTTGGCTGTTGTTTTAAGTGTTCAATGTAAAACCATTGTTGACTGAAAGATCATATACTGGCAGGAGTCATCAAGGAATATAAGTAAAGATTGTAAATTAAATGCAAAAGCAATGGTGGAGTCTGGCAAAAAGATTACTTCCTTCGCTCATAGTTATATATAGAGTTCAAGAGTAAGTCAAAGTAGAAATCAGGGGGAGATTGAGGATGTCCCCACTGAGCATTGGTGCAGTAACTAATCCCCTTTACTCCTGATCATTTGTTGGTATATTTGTTCTTCCTTCCTAGTATTGTAGGGCTATTTTTCCTATATTTTCACTGTGTGACATCTGATCCCAACAAGCCCCAGCATTCGCTCCCATGAGACTGGATAATCTCAGTTGTGCCACGTAAGTCCCCCCGTCAAAAACATTAGGAACCTGATGGCTTACATTCACCTATTTACTCTCCTCTTTGTGTGTGGATATGTGATGTACTGTGTGAATACACTTGGATAATGAGATGATTGCATGATATTTTGAACACCAGCTGCTACAGGCACTTTAAGTCACACCGGATCGCTTTTCCTTTCTTATAGATGATTATTTTAGAGTGTACATTGCAGTGCACAGGTTTTATTGTTTAAACCACACACATTCTAATACAGATGTCATTTTGTTGCTGTGTTCCTGCTCCATTTTTATGGTTCTTGAAGTGGATAATCACCAAATTTCAATCAACTCACCCTGTGTAGAAGGGTTGGCTAACAATCTCTTGATCTTGTATGGAATGCATTCCAAAGCAAAACTCATGTCAGTATAAGTTAAGAGTGCAAGGGTGTTAGGGGTCCTGAAGAACTCTGTGCCACTTCTGAGGCAGATGAAACATGTCGACCTAGAATAGACACTCTGGCTCAGTAAATGCCTCTTTATGTCATGTTATGTTTTTAACCATGTCCAGGGCCCATTTCATTAAAGAATTTGGTTAGGGTTTCTTGCACATTGTTGTAACCGCTACTGTAGTGGGATCCCACTGAGAATATAGAGAATATCAAAGGGCTCTCCTGCATTGCGAGGTTGAGTTCACCTGTGATTGAGTGCCTTACCAGGTGAGGACCCAGTGATGATGCATGCCACATGATTAGCATATTGGTAAGGATTCTCTAAGAACACATGTAGTGTGCCTTGTGAGCCCTAAGGAGCAGGGAATAGTGACAGCCTGTTGTGGGAGACACCCTCTACTTTTGGTTTATGTTATGGTATTAGTAAAGGCAGGGGGTTCAACAAGTCCTTAGAAATGGAGAACATTTTTCAGGAGTAGTTATTAGTTGATTCAATCTTATTGGCATACATGAAGTGTGTCAAACTAATAAGGCATTTGTAGTTTGTGATGGCTGCAATGTAGATCACCTTAGTGTCAGACTATGTTGCGTCCTCCATTTATGCTCAAGAGACTTACAGTGGGGTTTAAGACATGGGGGCATATTACCAAGGGCCATTATCGCCGCATTAGCTGGACTTTTTCCCGCTAATGCGGTGATAATTTCATCGCCCTATTACCAAGCAGTCGCTAACACCAGTTAGCGACAGCTTGTAGGTGATAGCGGGCATTTAGGGGCCAACTTTGCATGTGAGCGATAACTATCGCTAATGACATGCAAAGTGGGCGTGCCAAGATGTTAGCGACTGAAAACAGTCGCTAACATCCCTATCTCCGATTACCAATTTTTGGAAATATTCGCGCTAAGCGCGAATATCTCCAAAAGCTAACTCCTGCCCTGAGCAGTTCTTAGCCATGTTATCCAATGGTAGGTGGATAACATGGCTAAGAGCATTAGCTCGGTAATGCATGAATATCGCTGACTTTTCAGCGATATTCATGCATTTCGGCCGATTTTTATCGCTTAGGAGATAAACCTTGATAATAGCAAGGCTCCTAAGCGATAAAAATAGGCTAAGCACTGCGATAAAATTATTGCCGCTAACCAAGCATAGCGATAATTATCGCTTATGCTTGGTAATATGCCCCAAGGTGCTCATTTTTGACGCACAGCGTAGAGGGGCTCTTTGTATTTGAGAATGCTTGCATGGGGGAATAGAATCTGAAGAAGCAGAAAAGATCCAGGAGCATATTATCCAGATTCTGCAATAATTATCGCAAACCGAGGCTATCGCTTTTGTTTTATCGCTGCATATCGCTGGATTTATTCGCCCTGTCAGCGGCATATTAACAAAGTGTTGCTCACAGGCGAAGTAAAATCCAGCGATAGCGGTTAAAACCAGCGATAGCAGGCTGATTCCTGCGATACAAAACCTGCGGTATGTGTAATGCTTGGTGATACACAAGTGTGGACTTAACATGACAATCCATCTACCATTGAAGAGATGGTTAAGTCACATGTTTAGATGGTGTTAAGTTCCAGCTATAACCACGGTTAGCGCATCTTTTATTATCGCTTCGTGGGTCCGGCCCCGCATTGCTAATAGGGCGATGTTGTGTTTGCGAGGGATTCAATGGGGAGTAGGTGAGAAACGCCTACTTTGCATGTCATTAGCGATATTGATCGCTGACATGCAAAGTAGCAAGGAAACACGCGCTAACGCTTGTTAGCGTGACCTCGTTAATTAGGCAGTAAAAAAATGGCTCCTTTTTCGGCCCTATGTGCCAAAAAAGTGGCGATGTAAGCTGTCATAATATGCCCTCCAGTTATTAAAGTTATCCAGTGCTAAAGAAACATAAGCAGATTGAGATAGCAGTGTATACAAAATTGCTTTCACTTAGTAAAATGGATTTATGTTGGATCACAAACCGGCAACAAAAGTTTTGGAGCGTTTATAAAGGTTAATATTGCTTAATGAGAAGGAAATAGGGAAAGGTACTGCTGAATGAGCTGACCAAATAAGAGTAAAACGTTCGGGCCAACACAGATTTCTGAAAATGTGGTGAATCACGTGACCAGCCATATGGGTAGAAGAAAGGATAACGTGCTGGGGTCATGTGCATCATAAGCATTTACAAGGAGGAATGTGTCCAGAGGTTATTATTTTCTAGATGAAAGCTGAGATCCCCAAGAAAGAAAGTGCTTTTTAATAGAGATGCAAGACATCAGCCAGATCTGTATTAAAATTATCTCGAGGACAATAGGCGACATTCGTAGACCAGGAAATTACATGTTCCTATTAAGCTTGACACAACTGACATTCAAATAATTGAAACACATCTGTATAGAAAAGACAGCAGAATAAAAAATAATGGCAGAGCTGCCTAACGTTTTAAGGGGGGGGGGAGGGGGGGGAGTCCAAAAGAACAAATATACTACCCAGAGGTATAGGCAGTTGTTGTATCCAGTCCCAAGAACTCTCATAACCCCATCTTTCTTAAAATCTGGGCTCCAGGTTGGCGGGTGTCAATAAAATAGAAAATATCCAATTGATGCCCCGGAAGGGATCTTACACTAACAGAGATGCAATTAGGAAATAATGCTATGGGATTACCAGTAAAAATAGTGGACGACAGGACTGGGCCTCTAACAAGCGAGAAATAAAAGTGGAAAAGCCTTCATTAGAACCGTGAGAAATGTGACAATGAATGTTATGAAGATCAAAAGAGCGGCACAGTCTTACCTTTCCTAGAGGTTAAATATGTTGTATATTAGAGAAAAAAGAAAGTATACACCACCACAGCGACATAACCATAATGAAGCTATTTCTAAGTTATATTTCGTAAATTTTGTTGATTTTTTCTTTTATAACCCTCTAGTGGTTTTGCTTTACAGCTTTTTGAATTACTTCATCTCATATTCCATCAAACTACTGCAGACTTCAATCTTGCACACCAAATGTGGCTCATTTGCATAAAGAACACGCGCAGACACCTGGTTGACAGAATGGAAGAACACCTTGCAGCTGTTAGCAGCAAAGATCATTCCAAGCTACTTCACTTAGCAGAGCTCAGATTTACAGCACCTGCCTGTCTGTGCCAGTTGCTTCAGCAAGTACCACAGACAAACAGAAGGACAGTAACAAAGGCATACATCCATCGACAAGTCTATTGCAGTCATCTGTATCCATTGGCATCCTTCTGCCCCACAGGTCAATCTCTAATGAATCAATTCATGGTTCAGGTTTCTACCTTTCTCCCTCCTGTTACATGCCTGACTACTGATTCCTTGTCAATTTATTCCAAACATTTTTGCAACTAATTCAGAAAGTAATTATCACCTTGCTCACTCTGATTAAAATTAGCACCATTGTCTAATGCTTGACTTCTTACCCTTTGATCACCGAGAAAGCCAATTTAGTTTGTTCACCCTTTGCTTTCTCTGCTTCTTTTGCATTTTCAACCACACAGCCAATTATTTCATAAAGTGAATTCCAGCATGCCGGTTTCTGATTGCTTTTTTTTTCTTTTCACTCTAAAGAAACATTGCTGTTCAATTACATGTGTCCGGAAAAATATATTAGTCATAATTCTTTTAATCAGACTAATGACATGTGCATTTCACCTGTGATGCTCACACAAATGTAGCTAATGATCAGATACATTATCAAGGATCTTTTGTCACAGAAATTAACAATGTTTTCCTTCCGAATGCCAAATAACCCATCTATCAGTGAAGGATGAGTGCTTAAATCACGTGTTCCGAATTGAGTGACAGGGGTGTGAATGTTTCGCCTCTATTGGCAGGATCACGTGACTAGACTTTATTCAGCATTATTGGAATTTTTTAAACTGTAAAAGCTGTCTGCAGATTGATTGAATTTGTTGCGCAACATTATATTATTTGCAATACAAGAGCAATATAAGAAAAATCTGTGATGTGGCAAATTTTAGCGCTAATATGAAACAGAGCACAATTCAACACACAAAAAATACCAATTACGTTTACTACTGCAAAATCGAAGTATGTTAATTTAATTATTTAGCGGGTATTTATTAAGCGCACAGCTACTTTCGGGAATGTCCCGGAACAGGAGCAAACAAGACCCGCATGTACCATGAAACCTAATGAGCTCAGTTTAAGGCTGTTGTTGGAATAGCCAGGTTTTAAGTTTCCGTCTGAAGGTGATGAGGTCCTGCGATTTCTCAGAAGGAGGGGCAAGCCATTCCAAAGGCGAGAGGCCAGCACTTGGAAAGATCTACTACCACTCCATGAAAACTGAATACTAGGGGTGATGATCAAAGACTGTGATGATGACCGCAAAGTTTGACATGGAATGTAGGGTTGCAGTCTGGCCCCAAGGAATGGGGCGCTGATTTTATGGAAGGCCTTAAAGACCGGCACCAGTGATTTGAAGGCAATCAGTTTCTTAAGCGGTAGCCAGTGCAAGGAGGCTAAAAGAGGCGTGGAGGGAATTCTTGACCCAGACAAGAAGATAGCTCGGGCCACCACATTTTGGACCACTTGAAGCCGCCCAAGCAGAGATTCCGACAGGCCAAGATACAGAACGTTGGCATAATCCAATCTCAACACGACCAAGGCTTGGAAAATCGTCTTCCGATGGGAGACCGGAAGAAGGGGCAAAAAGTTCCTCAACATCCCAAAACAGGTCCCCTCCACTGATTGAATTTGGGCCTTCTTAGAGAGGTAGTCATCAACTTTGACTCCCAAATTTTTTACCGTAAGGACAGCTGAGGTGGGAGGGGACATGTCCTGCGGCCACCAATGATGCCAGAGGTCACATGACCAAGAGCCGAAAAACATAATTTCTGACTTCTCGGGATTGCATTTCAATTTGTTCAACCTGAGCCAAAGAAACACCTCAGATAAGCAAGTGTTTATTTCATTGCTATTGGATTTTAAGCCCTTCCAGCAGGTGAACAACAGTTGTGTGTCATCAGCGTACAACACTATCTTATCCCCATACTTCTCAGCCAACTGTGCCAAAGGAGCCATATGAAGATTAAACATAGTTGGGCTAAGAATTGAGCCCTGAGGGACCCCCACATTCATCGGGGGCATAATAGGGGCCGAAAAAGGCAGGCACCAAATGGTTTGTTGGCGGTTTTTCAAGAAGGACTCAAACCATTTTAACACCGTGCCTCTGATCTCACCCTCTGGGAACCTTCGTAGAAAGTCCATTGTGGAGCATGGTATCAAAGGTCGCAGAAAGATTGAGTAGCACCAAGGCCGCCCCCGCCTTATCCAAAGTGATTTTAATAGTATCCACGACTTCGAGGAGGGCAGTCTCAGTACTAAAGTTGGCTTGGAAGCCCGAATAGCTTGGGTGGAAGAGTGAGTTGAACTCAGCGTAGTCAGTGATTACTGAGTTAACATAACTCTCCAGGACCTTAGAAAAGTATGGTAATAAAGAAATAGGTCTGTAATTACTGGCCACCAAAGGATCGCAGTGGGATTTTTAAAAAGGGGGAGGATTTTGGCTTTTTTCCAACTCTCTGACATGACTCCCACCTGAAGGGCAGTATTCAAAACTGTATTAACGGCTGGGTTGATTACCTCTGCAATAGCTGCCAGAGTTTTAGCCGGGCATGGGTCAGAAGGAGACCCAGATTTAAGGATTTTCATCAGTGCCAAAGACATATTCAAAGATAGGGGAGGGAACTGGATAAGGGCAGGGCCTGTCACACCACAGGTTGGACAGTAAGAGGCACTATCCCCTACAACTGCAGAAGATTGAGCTGCAAAGGAATCGTGTATGGCCTTAATCTTGTCAGAAAAGAAATGGGCCATCTGGAAGGCCCATCCCTCACTGGGGGCAAACGGACTGCCAATAGATTTAGGGGAAGAGAAGTCCTTAAAAATACTAAAAATCTCCTTACTTCTGTTGACTGCATGTTCAATTTTAGCTGCTAAAATAGGTTTTTTCCCCTCGCGCACATTTCTATAGTGCACCTTAAGGGCTTATTTATAGATAATCTTGTCTGGCAACTTATAGTTGGTACACCATACCCTTTCCAGGCGTTTACAGGTGGTCTTACTTTTCTTAAGTGCCTCCGTGAACTAAGTGGATGATGCTCTGTTTATTATTGACTTTCGAGTAATGGCAGGGGCTAGATCCAAAGCGCAGAGTTTGAGCCAATTCTCCAACGTCAGTACATTCTCTTCCACATTCCACTAAGGGAAATAGGGTGAAGACGGAGAGACATTTGCTAGGCCTCTGGAGTGATCAAATGAAAGGGCCTATACCAGCTCTTCTTGGACTGGTAGTGGGTTGGGAGACTGTCACAGTCCCTATTAATTTGGAACTTGATCAAAAAATGATCAGACCAGGTTAGAGGTAAAGAGGTGACCATGTCAATTTGTTGAGAGGAAAAAACCTGATCCAGGGTGTGGCCTTTTTCATGGGATGGGAGATGGACATATGGGGGCATGTTTAGAAAGTCCAAGGCTTCAAACAGCCCTTAGAACTCGGGGTCTGTCAAATTATCCTATGGATATTAAAATCCCCGAGTAATAGACAATGTCTGTATTTTGCCACAATAGGGGCAATAGTGCCACTGAGTGATTCCAGGAACTTCCCAGCAGGCCCGCAAGGGCGGTAAACAACTATCCCCACAATGGACTGTTGGGGGGAGATAGTAATCAGGAAGCCCAGGCTTTCTGCCCCATCTATTTTCTCAGTAGTTAGATGGACACAGTTGAAAGGGCTCCGGACAATTAGCGTGCCCTCCCCCTCCCTTCCCCGAAGACCAATCTCTCCTGATGATCTGGTAACCAGGAGGGACCACCATAGCAATCGTAGGGTTGGAGGCTTCACCAAGTCAGGTTTCTGTTACAAACACTAGGTCAGGGGATGAGTCAGTTAGCAGGTGAAATAGTTCAGCATGGTGCTTCTTCATAGAGCTGGCATTGAGAAGGAACACAGTCAACTGCCTTCCTCCCCCCGCGTTTGATCTAGGTATTGTAGATCGTAGATCGTACGGGGCTCTAACATTTCTGAGTGACCACCCAGTTGCAGTGACAGCACGCAGTGCCTTTCATCACCATCCAAACCAGGAGGTGGGGGTTGCAACTGACAGTCTTACCAATGTTAATAAGCACATCTCTTTCATATTTCAAGTGGCCCCCCGTCTCCAGAGACTGGCCGGCAGCATTTCTGGCTCCGGCCGCCTCCGGGACACTGACGGCGCAGACGGGCTTCGGCACGCCCGCTGCCGCAAGCACAGTCTCGCGTTTAATGGGATCCAGAGTTTGACAACTAGAATGCGCCGCCTCGTAAAAATGGTGGCATCAATACTCAGGACAACCCCCGCCAAACATCTTTGCTTAGTTCAACCAAAACTGCTAAGCTAAAATAGACAAAAAATGGTTAACGTGTTCCATTCCCTTATGTTTGGTGAATGAGGCGGGAAGCCTTTCGCCTGTTTATATATCTATGGGGAATATGTACTAGGCGGTGGTGGAGCATGTTGTTAGCCTCCTTGGCTTAAAGACACGCTCTACCACTACTGGAATGCAAGGTTGCACCATGTGTACAAGAATGTGGTGCAGCATTGCGTTTCCTCCTGCAATGGTGCTAAGTTTAGCAACTTAGGGCCTAAGTTATGAGATTTTGCCATAGGGCAGTGCAGCTGGGACTGTTTTGTTTGCAATACCGCCATAAGTGCGCTGGGGATGCTCAGACGTGGGTCCCAGGCACTCCTCACCACTGGAGTCAAGTTAGCCGGGCTGATGAGAGGTGTTACCTCAAAACCGGTCCGGTCCTCGGATGCTTGATTCCGTTCTGGGAAGGACATGGCTTTTGTAGTTCGGACTGGACTGTTCCCATGGGGCACAGGGTCAGAGCTGATTTGCATATCGCCATTGTCTAACCCAGGGTGGTGTGGAGTGCAAAAAAACGATGGATTTGGGCCCAGATTTTTTGACTGGGGTGAATGTGTGACATTGATCCACATTCTGTCCATCACCTGTTTTGTTTGCAATACCGCCATAAGTGCGCTGGGGATGCTCAGACGTGGGTCCCAGGCACTCCACACCACTGGAGTCAAGCTAGCCGGGCTGATGAGAGGTGTTACCTCGAAACCGGTCCGGTCCTCGGATGCTTGATTCCGTTCTGGGAAGGACATGGCTTTTGTAGTTCGGACTGGACTAATCCCATGGGGCACAGGGTCAGAGCTGATTTGCATATCGCCATTGTCTAACCCAGGGTGGTGTGGAGTGCAAAACAACGATGGATTTGGGCCCAGATCTTTGGACTGGGGTGAATGTGTGACATTGATCCACATTCTGTCCATCACCTATTTTGTTTGCAATACCGCCATTAGTGCGCTGGGGATGCTCAGACGTGGGTCCCAGGCACTCCACAATACTGGAGTCAAGCTAGCCGGGCTGATGAGAGGTGTTACCTCGAAACCGGTCCGGTCCTCGGATGCTTGATTCCGTTCTGGGAAGGACATGGCTTTTGTAGTTCGGACTGGACTGTTCCCATGGGGCACAGGGTCAGAGCTGATTTGCATATCGCCATTGTCTAACCCAGGGTGGTGTGGAGTGCAAAAAAACGATGGATTTGGGCCCAGATCTTTGGACTGGGGTGAATGTGTGACATTGATCCACATTCTGTCCATCACCTGTTTTGTTTGCAATACCGCCATAAGTGCGCTGGGGATGCTCAGACGTGGGTCCCAGGCACTCCACAATACTGGAGTCAAGCTAGCCGGGCTGATGAGAGGTGTTACCTCGAAACCGGTCCGGTCCTCGGATGCTTGATTCCGTTCTGGGAAGGACATGTCTTTTGTAGTTCGGACTGGACTATTCCCATGGGGCACAGGGTCAGAGCTGATTTGCATATCGCCATTGTCTAACCCAGGGTGGTGTGGAGTGCAAAAAAACGATGGATTTGGGCCCGGATCTTTGGACTGGGGTGAATGTGTGACATTGATCCACATTCTGTCCATCACCTGTTTTGTTTACAATATCAGACAGAGCAGAGAGGAGACAACTGATTAGTGACTTAACAACCAGGTTTAAAAAAGTTTTTTAAACTGCCTGAGGTGGGGACAAGCGTGAATGTCGTCTGGCAGTTTGTTCTAATGGGAGGGAGCAAGATGTGAAAATGAGCAACCACCCATTCAGATTTTATTAATCCTCATAGGGCACATCAGCAGCTGATCGCTGGACTTCAATTGTCGGGAAAGAAAATACAGTTTCAGCTTTTTTCTAAGGTAAGCCGGACCATTCACCTGTAGTGTTTTAAAAACCAGACACTGGAGCTTAAACAGTGCTCATTTCCTAATGGGCAGCCAGTGGAGTAGTCGGAGGAGGTTCAGAAGGTGTTCGAGAGGGTAGATTGAGGGCCAGATGACCAGCTATGTTCTGCACAACATGCAGCCTAGAAAGCAAATCTTTCCTAATTCCTAGCAGAAGGGAGTTACTGTAGTCTAGTCTACTTACTAGCAGTACCTGTATGAGACATTTTCCTGCTGTGAGAGAAATCCAGGGAAAAATCTTTCTGAGCATTCGCCTCAGTCCTAAACAAGTGCCCGAGATGCTATTCACATGTTCTTCCATTGAGAGTTTGTCATCCACAAGAACACCTAGGTTTTTCACCCACTTTTTAGGAGTAGGGGGTTCACCCAGCTCAGAAGGCCACCAATCAGTAGACCAGAGCTTCCCCGCCTTGCCGAACAACAAAATCTCGGTTTTCCTAGTGTTCAGCTGTAACAAAGCCGCTGTCTTTAACATGCACTTTTAAAATTTGTCTCTGGTCGTTGCGGGATATGTATCAATAGTAACTGTCAATTCTGTATCATCTGCGTACAATAAGGTATCTCATCCTCAAGATCTAATTATGGTGGCCAGAGAGGAGCCTTGTTTCTAGCTCAAATGGTCAAATGTTAACAAAAATGCAGTGACAAGTGTTACAGCAAGGTGGAAACCCCTTTGCAAACCAAGAATGGTCATCTATTACTTGTTGCTAAATGTGGATGTTACATTGCTACTAATGGTGTGCAATCCACTCATGTTTCCCTCTGCATCTCTGATGTCTCTTTCTACATTTCTTTTACTTCTTTGTGCACGTTTGTTTCTTTTTCTGCACTTCTCTTTTCTCATTCTGCAAACCTCTTCTACTTTCTGTATCTCACTTACCTGTTTCTGCACCTCTATTGCCTCTTTCTGCAGTTCTTTTGTCTCCTTCTGCACATCAGTAGCATCTTTCTGCAACTTTCTTGCATCTTTGTGCACCCCTTTTAACTGTTCCAGCACCCCTGTTCCCTCTTTGTGGAACTCTCTTGCCTACCTCTCTTCTCTCTTTCTGCACCACTTTTGCCTCTTTCTGTACCTTGTTTGTTCACCTGTCTTGGCTATTTCTGCACCCTTCTTGTGTCTTTCACAACCTCTGTCGTTTTTTCTGCAGTTCTGTTCCTTTTTCTGTACCAATCCTGCCTCTTTCTGTAACCCTCTTGCCTGATTTAGTACGTCTCCTACCCCTTTCTGCACTCCTGTTGTCTCTTTTTTCAGCTCTGTTGGTTCTTTCTGCACCACTTTTGCTTCGTTCTGCAATTCACTTGCCTTTTAATATATCCCTCTTGCCTCTTTGTACACCTATTTTGGTTCTTTCTGCACTGCTCTGTCTTCTTCTTGCACCTTTGTTCTAAATTTCTCTATCCCTTTTCCCTTTTTCTGCACCCTTCTTCCCTCTTTCTGCACCTCTCTTGCATCACTCTGCCCACCTGTTCCCTCTTTCGGTACCTCTTTCCCTGTTTCTGCAACTCCCTTGGCTTTTTCTGCAGTTCTTTTGCCTCCTTCTGTACCTCATTTGCCTCTTTTTGCACCTCTGTTGTTTCTTTTGCACTGCTGTTGCTTCTTTCTGCACCGCTCTTGCAAATGTCTGCACCCCTCTCATGCAATTATAAAAACACCAAAGTAGTCGCCATGCAGTCTTACAATGATGCAGGCACTAGATATTTAGTGCTGTAATCATTCGGACATTAATGCTGCATTTCTTTTTTTCTGCACCTCTCTTCACTTATTTTGTAGCTCATTTGTAAGTTTGACCATATTCCCAAAAACATATATGCATTTGTTTGTAGCTTTTAAATAGAAGATGTTTCTTTAGAAATAGATAAGTATATTTCTATATAATTATTTAATAATATTAATTTATTAAAAAATATTCTTCATTATTATTACGAAAGATTAACCATGACAAAAAAAAATGGAGAAGAAAAAACAAGAAATAAAATTATTATTTAAAGAAGAGACAAAAGCAGGAATTAGATGAACTACAACACGTGGCAAAAAAGAAAAATTCTTGTGGTAAGAGAACAAAATAATTTAGTAAAGGACCTTTAAGGACTGGAACAGATTTTGAAAATGCTTAAAATAGAAAGAATACTTTTAGAATGAAGAAGAATGAAATGAAAAAATGTCAAATTAATGGAAATTCAGGAAATGAGAAAAAAATCTATGTTGGAAGAAGGATGAAGGAATATCACAATATAAGAAAATGTATGTATAAAAGTAGAGTAGTACAAAATTCATTTAAAGATTGCAAGAAATATAAAAAGAACTGCATTTTATAAAAAAAAAACAAGAGGTTGAAAGTATACTGGAAAAGGATTTTGAATTGAAAAAAGATTGTTTACTTTAGTTCTGAAAAGAATGTGAACCTTGGATAAACCGATGCATTCTAGGAAGGACAAAAGTAAAAGGAAAAGATGAATAAACAGAACTAACCTTTGTAAAAACAAATGTGGGTGAATGGAAGCACAATTCTAGTTTAGAACCTTTTTTTAATGAAGAGAGCTATTTTCAAAACAATACATTAGTTCACAAAATTGATACCAGTGGTCGTGCTTATGAGTGGTTGTGCAATTGAAAAAGAAAAGATGGTTCCTAGAAATGTGGAAGAAGTGATAGCTGAAGAAGTTTAAGGGAGACGTACACAAGCTCCAGTGTATACGTGGGATTGTAGTAGTATTTGTAGTATACGACAGGAGTCTATTGATATTTTACAACATTTCTTAGCAGATTATACTAAAAAAAGGATTAAACAAAAGATTAAGTTGTTGCAAGGACTGGATCCTTGTAAAGTAAGAAAACATACTGGCTTGCAAGGACATTCTCTGGCTTGTCTTTCTAGGAAAGTGTGTCAAGGTGTTTTTTTTATCATTTGAGAATGTTAGCAACACATCACTCTGCAATGGTGAAGTTAGTAAGAAGATTGTGCTATGTAAAAAGTCCTGCTTTATTTTTTTAGTGAAATAAACACTGCTCTTTTACATGGGTCAGTATTGGATATAAAAAAAGGTTTGCGATGATATAGAGTTTCTTTTCTTTAGTACTGGAGAAGAGTGTACACTAAGTGAGAGTTTGATAAGTGTAGGGGTTGAAGAGGATGTGGAAGATAGTACTATTGAGAAGTTTGTAGAAGAAACTACAAAGTTTAAGTTCATTTGGTTCTGAAAAACCAAACAATGGGTTCTATTAGGATGGCGGACGGACATTGTCCGTCCGCCATCCTGTTGTGGCAAAGGACTGTCCGCCATAATGGCGGAGGTCCCGGGCGGTGAATTAGGATGCACCCGCCACAGTGGCGGGTGCATCCCACATCTTTAACATTGCGGCGGGCGGTTTTCAGCACCGCCTGTCGCACTGCTGAAAATGCATGTTGTGCATTTCAAAGCACAATATGACATGCACTGCGCAGTGCCTCCCATGTTGTACTTTGAAATGCGGGGGGGTACCTTAGGTACCCCGATGTGCACCACCCCCTTCGCCCTGGGGGCCCGCAAAAGGCCCCAAAGCAAAGACCGTATGCCTTTCTGTGGCAGCAATATAAGGCATTCCCAAAAGCCCATCCTAATATGGCTGGCGGTGTCTGATAGACACCGCCACCATATTAGACTTTTTCCGCCACAGTCGCAAGGCGACTGTGGCGGAAAAACGGCAGACCGTCCTTCCCTCCGCTGCGGTCCCCCCGCCATTGTAATATGGCGGGGGGAAATAGGTGGCAGACGGGCACGGATGGCGGCTGGATCGCTACCGCCTGCATGGCGGTGGCAATCCGTCCACCATCCTAATCGGCCCCAAAATTTGAATCTGTTGTCGACGTACTCACTATAGAAATCAAACTAGGAATGTTGATCTCTATTTAAAAAGTGAAAAGGAAAACAATGATAAGTGGGAGGAATTTGGTGCTTATTTGTTGGTGGAAGGTATTTTTGAGTTGGGTATTGATCAACGTATTTGTAAATATTGTTACAGCAAATTAGAAGAGAACAAAATGCCAGTTAGAGCTGTACATAATAACCTAGAGTTGGTAGCTGTGCCTCCAGAACTGGTGGATTTAAATAAATATGACTCTATTCTAATTCAATCTGTACACCCGTTTCAGGCGATAGCTCATATTGAGCCTAAAACAGGTAAGCTGCCTCCATCAGATTTACAAAGAGGATTAAAAGGAAGAGTTGTGTATTTACCTTTAGATTTAAAGAAAAATATTGAAACTATTGGTGTAGAGAGAGAGGAAACTGAACCTGTAGTTATTCTAGTTAATGATGTTCCATTAAAGAGTCGCCAAATATGTCAATAGTTAGTAGATCTGAGCAAAGTTAAAAAGGCGACATTATATCTCATAGAAAACAATCTTTATTACAAACAATGTATATCTGGAAGAAGAAGAAATAGTTTTAGGAGATGATAGCAAAATTTCAAGTGGCAAAATCGAAAAAGTGAACATCTCCAGGAGTGAAGAAATTTATAAACATTACAGTGTACATACTTTACATTCAAAGGAAGTGATCGGAAATACTATTGAATTATTCCAAATTAAGAAAGTGAAGAGAACTCCTGTGAGTGTTTGGAAAAGAAGTTTAGAACCCTGTTGTTTTCCACAGCTCTTCCCCACTGGAAAAGGTGGACGATATGATGAAGACCTGTGCAGATTCCAGCTTCAGAATATCGTATAACAAGATTGTACTCAGAAGATCCAAGATTTTGACAATGTATTCAATATATATTTCTTCTTTTGTCTGAAAGTGACTTGTCTGGACTTTCATATGCATTGAACCACATATTAAAAACTGGGGTTCATCTTCAACATGTTTCTGCAAAGGAATTTATGGACAAAGTACAACAAAGAGACAATCATTTAGAATCTCAATTGATTAATTTGATGGCGTGTCAACGTGGTACTGATCAATAATGGTATAATCATCACGGAAAACTTAATTGTATGTTAAGGAACTTAGGAACCCCTACATGGTTTGTTACGTTAAGCTGGGCTGAATACGTGTGGGACGATTTACTTCAATTTCTACTAGAAGCAAATTCAAATATTAAAAACATTGAATTCAAGACAGATGGAAAACTGTGTTCCTTGGATCCTGTAAATGAGTGCAGATATTTTAATCATGGGTTTCAAGCTATAATGTATTTTATCTGCAATAAAAACAACCCACCTCTTGATTTCTTTTGGATTAAGGAGTACCAAGCCAGAGGTGCTCCACATATACACATGCTATTATGGATCAAGGATGCACCTACATTTGGAACTGATTCTAATGAGACTGTTTTATCTTTCATTGAAGACTATGTTACATGTGGTATTCCAAAAACAGGAAAAGAAAATACCTTAACACAACAAGTTTTCTAATTTCAAACTCATCGATTTGGGGAATATTGACAACGGAAATACAAGTTAAACGGAACATTTTATACAAATTGTTGTTTTGGATTCCCACGTCTAACAATTTCCCAAGGAAGAGTCAACAGTTTCATGACAGCAGTGAGGCATACTATCACTCGAAAATCTCCAAAGATAGCTTACAATAAAAATAGAAGTGAAGATTCAAAGTATATCTGTGACCACAATCTAGTGATTTCGACAATGTGGAATGCAAATATGAATGTCCAGGATGTTGCAAATATTTAGATTGCTGTTGCTCACTACGTTACATCATACATAACAAATCCTGAAAAGATGGAGTTGATGAAATGTGGGAAGAAATTTCACAAGAGAATACTCTTAATAACAAATTGTACAACTTTAGTTTGAAGATGCTTTCCAATCGAGAGATTGGATCCTACCAATGTTTGGATCAGTTAACATCTGCAAGTTTATATTCAAAGTCAAGAGGAATCATTTGGGTAAGTCTAGGTCCTGCTTCAACACGAAATTGAGTATTAATATCTGTACAAGAAATTGAGGGGCATATTACCAAGCAATAGCGATAATTATCACTATTGCTTGGTTAGAGACAAAAATTTACCGCAGCGCTGCGGCGATTTTTACCGCAAATAAACCTTGGTATTACCAAGGTTTAACGCAAATGCCGTAAAAATCGCCGCAAAGCATGAATATCGCTAAAAAGTCAGCGATATTCATGCATTAGCAAGCTAATGCTCTTAGCCATGTTATCCACCTCCCATTGGATAACATGGCTAAGAACTGCTCAGGGCAGGTGTTAGCTTTTGGAGATATTCCCGCTTAGTGCGAATATCTCCAAAAGTTGGTAATAGGAGATAGCGATGTTAGCGACTGTTTTCAGTCGCTAACATCTTGGCACACCCACTTTGCATCTCATTAGTGATAAATATCACTGACATGCAAAGTGGGGCCCAAGATGGTCGCTATCTCCTACTAGCTGTCGCTAACTGGTGTTAGCGGCAGCTAGGTAATAGGGAGATAATTTTATCTCCGCTTTCTTGGCTTTTAAAGCCAAAAAAGCAGAGATAAACCTCCTTGATAATATGCCCCTGAATACTTAGCATTAAATGAACCAGAAAGAGAGATATTGTAAAAACAAACATGTTGGATACATATTATCCTAAAAGAAGTTCACATCTGGAAAACATATGTCTCTATGAAGTACTGAAATATTACAGCTTTAAGAGAAATGTTACAGAAAATATTAATGAAGAAAAATATGCAGTGCTTGGATGTGATGGATGTTTGATAAAACATACCAAAGAAAATCCTATGAACCACAGGAAACTCAATTGTGATACTGAAGATAAAAGGGATTTATTTCTATATAGCACTTCAGAAACTCTTCAAATATTGGCGCACTGAAATGGAATTACTTTGAGATTTTGAGTGCTTTGAAGATTCTTTTAATGCATGTAAAGATAGCATTCAATGCACAGTTTTTCCAAATTATCTACAAATGTTGGGTGAAGTAATTGAACAAGAAGCTACTATTGCAGCTGAAATTGCTAAAGACAGTTCTCAAGATAGTCAAAGTTCTACTCCACTGAGTCAAGATCCACTAGGAGACCCAATTCTTGAAAATGAATGCAACAAGCACAATGGGATATTGTGGATCTGTAAAACTTGGAAGAGCAACTAAATATTGAACAGAAAGAAATATATCAGCAAATTACACAACAGATAGACCATCGTTTACTTCATGAAATAAAAGAATGCAACTGTACATCATTTAAACCTATTCAAATGTATATCAGTGGTCAAGCTGGTGAAGGTAAAAGTTTCTTAATTAAAGTTTTGACCAGTTATCTACAGAAATTCACATTTATCTTGTGTTATAACCGCTCCAACTGGGTTAGCAACATACAACTTTAAAAGGGATTACATTACATCATTTACCTATGTTACCAGTTGAGCCTGAAAATAAATTGGAATATCACAAGTTATCTGGAGAAGCTTGTTATGAAGTTTCAAGAGTTCTAAAGAAAATGAAACTTCTAATCATTGATGAAGTTAGCATGGTCTCAAACATAATGCTTGCCTTTATACATTTAAGAATGCAGCAGATTATAAAAACAGATTATGATGGTTTATTTGAAGGAAAACATGTAATTATATTTGGCGACCTACTACAACTTACTCCTGTAAAAGTAGTTTTTACAACACTTGTGCATGAAGACACCAGAAAATCTTTGGAAGTATTGGAAATTTAAACATTTGGTCTTATTTTAAATAAAAAGAACTTATTAAGAATATGCTACAAGCAAGTGATGAACATTATGGAAGCATTCTTCAAGATATAAGAATTGGTGTTTTGACAAAACATGGTAAAGAAGCTTTACAAAGTCGACTACTCACAATCTTGTTTCCAAATGAAAATGTTGCTCCTGAAATAATATACAAAAAAATTGGGGGAAATAAATCTATAATTTGCCTAATGCCAACACTGCAAGAGTGTTCTACATTCAATCAAGAACTTTTGAAGCTGGAAAAAAAAATAATGAAAATGGAAGCCATTGATAAAATAGAACATGAAGGAATTACTATTATTCTGTCAGAAAAATTAAAATCTAAGTTGGATCCTTTGGAAAACTCTATATCTAAGACTACTGGTTTAGAATAAAAAATTGATGTGTATTTGAAAACTGTCGTTTAATTTTACGGCGTAATTTGGATGTAGAAAAAGGTTTAGTAAATGGAGCAATGGGAGAAGTTGTTGATTTGGTTAATTATCAAAATAGAGATGGAACTCAATTCTTGAAGATTAAATCTGATCAGATTGAAGAGGTAAACAGATTGGACGTTGTGCTGTTCATTTTTTGCTTGTTAAAGACTTTCTTAGAAAACAGTTTCCTCTTTCTTAAGCATATGCACTGACCATTCATAAATCTCAAGGTTTAATTGAAGACAGTGCTTTAGTAAACAATGTAAGTATAGTGTTTAAAGAGGGCTTGGCATATGTTGCGTTTTCTCGAGATTGTATTTGATTGATTTTGATGAAAAGAAATATTAGTGCAGATGCAAATTGTGTAAGAGAGTATAACAGATTAAGAAGACTGTATGCTCCCAACTGAGGTGAATATACCATTTACCAAAGTGTGTAGTATGACCAAAATGAACATATGAGAAACACTCTAGTGAGGTTGGAAAGACGAAAAAAATTCTAGAAAATGTTGAGGTTTCAAAGAAAACGAAAATGGACACTGTTGATGATATTGGAAAATACCAGTTAGAAAATAGTTCAGGTGGGGGCGGAGCTAGCTCGCGACCATGATGGCCGCTTGAGCAGAGGGCTCCCTAGCTTCACCACACTATCCTGCAATAATCCTGTGTGTCGCGCACTGCTATCCTGCCCTGCACCCGCGGCTTGTGTCGCCAGACATATAGTGGAGCCTAACCTTAAAAAAACCAGATTGCATACCTGTCTTCTGCTAGCTGTGCGGGCCGAGGTGGCGAGGGTGACAGGACTGCATCTGTCTCGTGGGGTCTCTGAGGCTGCTTCGGAGTAAAGCGCTGTGCGCTGAGGTGCACCGGAGCCGGGACCGAGGTCAGTAGTGTGTGGCGGGGGGTCGCCCTCGGAGCCGCGTTTCGCTGGGTGACCCACCATGGTGAAGGAGACTGGAGTGGCCCTCTGGCGGAATGAGCACCTAGACGAAGACCGGAGGGCGGGCTCAAGTGACGACTGAGGCCTGCCTTGTAAGCGCTGACCCACAGTGCTCACTGCCGTTCTGCCCTGCAGGAGCCGGCCTTGCCACCCCTACCCTCCTAATGGTGTTTGGTGGGCACCCCCGGGAGTGTGGCTGAGCAGCCGAAAATATGGCAGAGGGGTGCTGCCCCATGGACGATCTAGTGTGGTGGAGAGTGCCACTTCACAGCTGAGGACTGCTTCTGTCCTGGGGGCCACAGAAGTGGTAGTAGGCCCCCGCGATAATCTAGACGGGCCTGTGCTATTGTTGCTGAGTGGCAGATTGTGCTGGGTGCCCTCCTCTCTACATACGGTGCCGTTTGTGGATATCCTTGCCGGTTGGGAGTGACATGCAGCGCAGTGACAAGTGGCGCGGGTAGTGGAAGAGCTAAGCCCGTGCTGACCGGATGCGAGGTGAGACACCTACCTCTGAGGGATAGTTTGCAGTCCAGACTGTGCCTCGATCTGGCTAACCTAAGGAATCATGGGAGACAATCTTGATGTCCTGCATTGAGCCCCTGGAGGATTCTCAGGGGTGGCTACCCAATGGTGTGTGCTGTTTACAGTCTTGGAATCTCTGAGGCGTTGATCCAAGAGTAGAGGTTCGGGTGTGTGGGCCACCTCTTCTGGAGTGCTACTACTCAAGGTCCCCCCCAGATCTGTCGGGCCACATCTCTGGTCAGAAAGCTGCTTGCGCTACCGTTATGGGGCGAGTGGACAGGAACCAATCAAAGCTATCGCTTGACCCGAAGAGGTCTAATTCCACCAAGACTTCCCTGATGGATGCGGCCAGTGAGTCGGACCAGGCTGGAGAAAATCAACAACAAGACATCCGCGGGCTATTGATTGCCATGGAGAAGAGTCTGCAGGGAGGAATAGCCTCCTTGGGAACCAAGATGGACGCGCTCACCTACCTGATGGACTGCATGGCTGAGAGGTTACACAAGCATGCAGTACGCATTGACATGTCTGAAAGGAGGTTGACTGAAGTCGAGGAGGCCCATACCAGCCTGGACTCAGAACACAGGCAGGTGGGCAGGGTCCTTCAGGTCATCCAGGACAAGACAGAGGACTTGGAGGCCTGCTCTCGGAGCAATCTCCGTATCACCGGCCTTCTGAAAACTACCCAAATGAGGAATATGGAGCTCTTCATTGAACGGCTTTTGAAAACCTTATTGGGGGACACCGCCTTCTCTGGAATGTTCATGGTTGAGAGGGCTCACCGTTCCCTGGGCCCGAGGCAGAAACCGAGTGCGCCACCCCGACCTATAATTGCAAAATTGTTAAAGCACAGGGACCGCGACACAGCGCTCAGACTTTCCAGAGAAAAACAGCCGCTACAATATGAGGGATCGACGATTTCTCTATACCCCAACTTTACGGCCAGGGTTCAGAAGGCGAGACGCCAGTTTATAGCAATGAAACGGCAACTACTCGACATGGGGGCTGACTACGCGATGCTGTACCCTGCGAAACTGCATGTCAACCGTCAGGGGGGTTCATTGATTTTCACTGACCCTAAGGCACTCCAGAAGGCCCTTAAGGACTGGTGGAAGGAACAACAGCCATCTACTGAAAAGGAGTTACTGGATGAGGCAGCGGGAGGTGCTCTAGGTGAGCAGGACTAGGCTTGTTGCCTGTTCCCTAACGGCTAAGTACCGACTGCGACAGTTGTTGTTCTGAGTGCAATTGCATAGCTACTGGAGGATGAGATTCCTCCCCCCTGGGGCCTATCTTCATTTTCCTTCGTGACTTGATTAATGGGAATATGGGCAGGGTCTTGGTAGGGGAGGAGTGAGGGATTGGAAATAGTTTATCTCAGCACGTACAGCTGGTATATTTGTTGCTATCATGTTTGGGAGTGTGCCCCATCGTGGAGTGGGGTGGTGGCCCACTGTGACCCCCTGCTGGGGCCCGGGAGGTGGAAGGGCAGTCTCGGGAGCGAAGTGGTGGACCCTCCAGGTTGTGACGCCCTATTGGGGATCACTTATGCGGGTGCGGGTGACAAAATAGTCAAGCTCTGCAGCGTGGCTCACATTTTCTATGCTTGGTGAGGCAGAGAGGATGCTCTTTATTGATAAGAGTGTTTTGTTTACAACAAGATACCTTCACCCCAGTGTGAATTGCATTGGTGAACTGTTTTTTGCTTCTGAGGGTTGTGGGGGCGAGGGGGGTGGTGGTTGTTGGGAAGAGGAGGTTTCCGCAGCCAAGTTGGGGCTGGGCAGGCGTGGGAGGGTTCAGGGGGAAAGTTGGTGTTGGGCAGGTGTGGAAGGGATCGGGAGGAAGGGGGGAAGCAAACTCATGTCACATTGGGGGGACTGTTTCTTTGTTTATTCTTGCTGTTTTTATTGGCATCACAGCACTGCTAAGACAAAGCATGCACCGGACACCTATACTTGCACTACCACACCATGACACATGTACCTACTGCTGACCCTTCGAAGGTCCCACATAGGGAGTCCCTAAACTCGCTGGTTTTGTTAACGTGAAATGTGCTGGATCTTAACGACCACCGCAAGGCCCGGAAGGTCTTACACTACCTCACCAGGCATAACGTTGACATTGCGCTTTTTGCAAGAGACCCACCTCAGCCCAGACAGACCAATTTTACGTACTAGGGGTCTCTTGGGTAACGTTCAATCAGCAGGGTTTAACTCACATGCTAGAGGGGTACTGACGTGGGTGAACCCGAAATCCTCATTGACACTGACTCCTCTAGAGAAGGATGGGGAGGGGTGCTTCACTATTTCCAAATGCTGCGGTGCAGGCCTGGAGATCTGCATACTGAATATTTACGGCCCTAATTTTGACCACCCTGCCTTCTATACATCACTGGCGGCTAAAACCCAGGTACACACACAGGGTTCTGTCCTTTGGGGGGGATTTTAACTTGATCAGACATCCAGAGATTGACAGATCGGATGGACCTGATAGACGCCCCTCGGCCTCGGCCAGAGTGCTTGAGTCGCTGATGGCGAGACTGGACCTGTGCGACGTGTGGAGACACAGACACCCTACTCAGGGAGGCTATACACATTACTCCGCTCCACATGATATCCATACTAGAATTGACTATTGGCTGGCCTCCAATCATTTGCTTCGACATGTTCGTGCCTGCGCAATATTGCCACGTACTTACTCTGACCACTCGCCGCTTCTACTGACTATAGATTTGCCCAAGAAGCGTATCCCTCCATTTACGTGGCGCTTTCCTTCCTATTCCCTACTTGATGTTGCCTTTAGGGAGGAATTGGATATGTCCGTAGAGTAGTTTTTTGAAATAAACGTGGGTTCGGTTGACTCATACCAAACCGTATGGGAAGCCTTTAAGGTGTATATCAGAGGGATCACCATCTCAAAACATGCTGGGGTGCTTAAATCGATTAGAGATCAGTTAAAGAGGTTGGAGTCAAAGCTCACAGAGTTGGAGGCCCGCCGATTTACCGACTGGAGTGAAGTGCTAACACAATAGCTGGCACAGATGCTGCGTGAATGTCACGAAGAGGCGGATGCGGAAATAAAACATCTTGGAAAATATGGCCCTGTCAGAATTTATGGGGAGGGGGAACGTTCGGGAACAGTATTGGCTCAGTTAGTCGGACAACGACGGAACAAAACTATGATCCCGGATGTGAGAGCTGTGCTGACGGATCTGCCGCTTACCAAGGCTCAGGTGGCAGAGAGGTTCCGAGAGTACTATGCTGCTTTGTACGCCTCCCAAGGTCCAGCTCCAGAGGAACTCACCCTAGATTATTTGACCCATATAGAGCTACTGTGGCTAACGAACCTGCACCGGGAATTCTTGGCTCGACTGATTGAGCGAGAGGAGATTGTTTGGGCCCTGTTGGGTATGAAGGCTGGCAGCACGCCGAATAGCGACGGCCTTACTGTCTGGCCTTTTATGACCTGCTGATTCTGCAGCTACTTACATTATTTGAGGACATTTGTTCCTCAGGGGTGATGCCGCCTACTTTGCGCGAGGAAATATTGGTAGCTATTCCCAAACCTGGGAAGCCCCCAGGGGAATGTGCCTCATACAGGCCTTTATCGCTGATGAATGTTGATGCAAAGATGCTCGTGAAATTTATATCCAACCATCTTATCCCTTTGGTAACCACGCTAGTTGCTCTGGAGCAGGCCGGCTTCGTGCCCTGTCGCAATCTCACCTAAAACCTTAGGACGGTGTTTGCAGCCATGCAGCACACGCGCCCGGAGGTCCCTTCGGTGGCCGTATTTCTTGACATGGAGAAGGCCTTAGACTTCGTCTAGTGGCCTTTTCTGCGGCAGGTTCTTGGCCAAATGGGGGTTGGGAAGCTCTTCCTTCAACTCCTGGCAACACTGTTTTCTGCACCCACGGCTCGCATCTGGTTAGGAAAATTTGATTACCGCCCCTATTCCAATCTGTAGGGGCATGAGACAAGGCTGTCCCCTATCCCCCATGCTTTGTGCGCTGGCAGCGGAGCCACTTGCTTGCGCCTTGCACGAATACCACGGACATAGGGGCATACGGTTCCCGAACTATCGCCTCATTGTGTCCACATATGCGGATGACACCCTCCTATATGTTTGGGACCCTGACGTTCACCTCTCCCCAGTACTGCGTGAAGTGGTGCTGTTCAGCTCTCTATCAGGCATTAACGTTAATTGGAATAAACCCATCATGTTTCCACTCACGCCGGCTACGTAACACGTGGACCCGGAGTATCCATTGCCGTGGGCCACTGACGCAGTGCGATACCTAGGGATCCGGTTACATACGGATTCTGAAGTAGTCCTAAAGGAGAACTGCGGGATTGCATTCTCCAAACTGGAGGACGACATCGAAAGGTGGATTGCAATACCACTGTCCTTGATGGGGAGAGTTTCCCTGATGAAAATGATCGTACTGCCATGTCTCCATTCTATTTACTAATATACCCATGGTACTGTCCCAAACGTTTTTTCAGCAGCTACATTCGATGATGATCCGATTAACTTGGGCCGGCAAGCAGCCTAGGGTGGCCTGGAAAATACTCCCTCGTCCATATGCGGCGGGAGGCCTGGGCGCTCCTGACCTGCAACTCTATTATAGGGCGGCACAGAGCGCTCATGCATGCCACTGGATACACAGTCCTGCTGGGGTTCCATATCTCCACATCGAAACTATCGTTGCTGATCCGGTTCCTCTACCGGCACTCCCGTCTTCCCCCCGTGATTGACGCACTGGCATAATAGACTCACTGAACACGGTCACGCATGAGTGGCATCATTTGTTGGACGTACAAGCCGGCAGCTTAATATACGCTCCGTTAGCTCCTATCCATTGGTTCTCCTGGCTCACCCCATGCAGGGACAAGGGGGTAATAGCAGCACTGAGAACGCTGGGAATACAAAATATGGGGGACCTCTTTGCTGATGGCACTGCTCGTTCCTGGGATCAGGTGGTGGTGGGGGAGAGCCGTCTTCGCTAATGTCGCGATTTCAGTTCCATAGGGTGCGGCATGCCATTAGGGACCTCTTGGGTGAGGACATGATGGAACCACCGGAGGTTAAGGCACTAACCTATATTATTCAGGCTAAATTGGCCGCCATACCGGCTATATAGTATTGCCCTCTCTGAGAAACACACTGACTACGCTATGCCGTGACTGGAATGGCAGAGGGATCTCGAGGTGGAAATGACAGATGAGAAGTGGCTGTACTGCTGCTCGAGCACCAAACGTATATCACTTAATGGACGCCATAGGCTGATCCATTTTAAATTTCTTAATAGGGTGTATTATACCCCTGAAGGACTTCATAGATACTGCCTGTGTGAGAACCCACAATGGGAAAGATGCAGAGTGATGGTTGCCGATTTTCTGCACGTCACTTGGTTCTGCCCAGGGATTGCTAACTTCTGGCGCCAGGTGTACGCAGAGGTGAATCGGGTCACTGAACTTACACTGACTCCAGATCCGCTTCTGGCTATCCTAGGATTGTCTAAACCCCTCCTTAAAGACCTCAGATGACTAGTAGACATGTCCTTCCTCCTGGCCAGGAGATGTGTTGCCCTTTCCTGGATGCGGGGCCCGACGCCTACTTTAGAGCAATGGACTAGGAAAATGTTATATTGCAGTACACAGACAGAATTATATAGTGAATTAATGCCCCCGTAACAGACCTAAGAACTTTTCGCCCCTCTTCCTGAGCAGGAGGCCTACACAGGACACAATAGATGAGGAGGACGTAGCCATGGCCGCCGGGGTAGAACACACAGCAGCTAACATGCAATGACTCTGTTGTCGGGACTCACATACCTTCAGGGTAGACAGTACACCAGGGACATAGAGGGAATACCCACTGGCTGGGTCACACCATCTGTCGTGGAGCGGGTGGCTCTAGGGTGAAACTATGTCACACATTAGATTATTTTGAAGCATTGTCGCAATGTTATGATGGACTACATTGTAAATATAATAATGGATATGTGTCATTTTATACTACTTGCCTTGATCTCATACTCTGTATGTATATGCCTATGCCCTGATTTGTTAATTCTTGCTTTCTTATTTTTGTTCTACTTTCTGAAATGCCAATAAATACAATATTTAAAAAAAAGAACATAGTTCAGGTATCAACTGTTATGCTAATGTATTGTGAACGTCGTGTTTTTTTTAGAAAATCTTCATCATCAAATTATGGAGAATCGAGAAAAAAGATTTTGTTCTTTGTTTCATTATATTTTTGAAAAATTGACAACTGATAAAACTACATTCCAAACTCCTTGGCATTCAGCATCTTTTAGATATATGTTCTGGTCCCTCACAGTTTACACTTAATGTACCACAAGATGCTCAAGAGTTTCTTATGTTTATGCTTGCAGTATTGGAAGGTGAAGGAATACAAATATAAAATCTGTTTGGAGTTTGTTGCAGATGGGATCATACATGTGAAGACTGTTCATTTTCTTCTAACACTGAAAAATACACTGAACAATTCATATATTTGACAATACCAGTTTGCAAAACAGTGTCTTTTAACAAATTAGTAAAATTAAATAATCAAGATATGGAATGTACTCACTGCAAATCTGAAATGTTGTCAACATTATTTATGGAAAGATTTGGCACATATGTAATTTTAATGCTACAACGTTGTAGAGCAGATGGAAGAAAATAGGAAACCAAAATTAAAAATGTTGTGGCCAGTCAACTGTCAATTACAAGAAGAACTTTTAAAGCAGTGGCTAATATTTTCCATTATGGACCTTCTACAACATCTGGATACTATTCTGTGTATTTAAAGTGCAATACAGGATGGACACATTGTAATATGCCCATTTGGAATTCAAATGTCGATTGCCTAATGAATTTGCGAAATCCTATTTGATATTATTGGTGCCAAAGTTTTGGAAACAGAATTGGGCCTATTGGGAAGATGTGAACATCAATTAACAAGTTTATTTTGGATATTTTTAATGCAAATGATTTCAGAAGCACCATTCGGCCTATTGGGAAGATGTCAACAATTACTGTTTGAATTATCGTTTATGTTCTTTAACATTGTATTTAGAAAATTGTGTTTGAAAGAAGCAGTTCATATACTAGATCTTTGTATAATATACATTGTTAATTAGTGTGCTTATTTTTGAAAATGTAAACAGATAGTTGAGTTTTCTGTAAATATTTTGAACACAGATTTTTTTTTTAACAATCACCTGAGCAGTAACAATGTATTCCTGCAATCATCCAAGCAATACTCATGCACTTACAAAATCACCCTAGCACTACCCATTTACTCCTCTATTCACCCAAGCACTACTCATCCACTTATGCAATAACTCAGGCACTACCCATGTACTGTTCAAATCACCCGTGCACTAAACCATGCACACCCACAATCACCCAGCCAGTACCATGTACTTAACCTAATCACTGCGCCAATACCCAAGCATGTATGAAATCACCATGGGGTATCCTTGCACTCCTCCAATCACCGAGACACTAACCATGCACTCTTGCAATGATCCATGCATTAACTATAAAGTCATGTAATTATCCAGGCATTACCCATGCACTTACAAAATCTCCCAAGGAATACCTGTGCACTTACAAAATTGCTATGCAAACAAATGATGGACGGAATGCTGTATAAATCATACATTCACCCCCAGACACGCGATCTGGGTTAAATCCATTGTTCTTTGGCTCACCATGCCACCCCAGTTTAGACTGACACTGGGCAAAGCACTACGCTACGCTTGCGTAGTTTGCGTAGTTTGCGAAGTTTGCGCCACTTTGCACTACGTGAATTGCACGTAGCACAGTGCAATCAAGCGTAGCGTAGTGCAGCGGTCATTTTTTGCTTGCTCACGGCACTCAACGTCAAGTTGGCGACCGCGAGCAAGCAAAATGACAACCCGGCGACACTCTTTCCTCGTTCGCGATCAGCAACATCAAGTAGCCGATCGGGAGCGTGGAAAATAAACCTCCCGGCTCGCAATGAGAAACTACCAGTCCGCATTGAGAAAGCTGCCGCTCGAGTAAAAATCTTCTCGAGCGGCAGTAAAAGACATCTCGCTTTGTGCAAGATGCCGTTTTCAATGATTGCACAGGGCAGACAAGCATCTTGTACTGTGCAATCATCGCGGACAGGGTACTACACAGTTCGCATAGTGCTAAACGGAGCTCGCGTTGTGTAAAGTGCACTTTGCATAGCTTCACGTAGCGCTAGTTCATGAACTATGCCCAGAGTTAGTTTAGACCCAGCCATATGCAAATCAGGCTTGACCCTGTGCCTCATGGGAACAGTCCAGACCGAATTGCCAAGCTAGGTCCTGCCTGAACCGGAAACAAGCATCCTGGGACCAGTTTCTGGGTATTACCCTTCATAATCCAGGCTGGCTTGAATCCAGTGGCACAGTGAGAAGGGGCCCACGTCTGGGCATACCCATCTCACTTAGGGTGAAAAGTACTACGCAAACAAATGATGGATTGAATGCTGAATTAATCATACATTCACCCCCAGTCAAGAGATCTGGGTTAACTCCATTGTTCTTTTGCAATGGAGTCAAGCTATTCTGGCTGATGACGGCCGAAAGCCCGAAACAGGTCCTATGATACTTGTTTCCAGTCAAGGGAGGATCCGGCCTTGCAGTTCGGGCTAGACTGTTCCCATTGGGTGCAGGGTCAAGACTGATTTGCATATGGCTGGGTACAAACTGGAGTGGCATGGTGAGCAAAATTATGATGGATTTAGGACCAGACCTCTGTCCTGGGGTGAATTTATGACATTGTTTTGCATTTTGTCCATCAATTGTTCTTTTTGCATTTGTCACCCCGAGTGGGATGGGTATGCCCAGAAGTTGGTTCTGTGCTCTCCATGCCACTGGAGTCAAGCATTCTGTCTGATGAGGGCTGAAAGCCCAAAACCGGTCCTATGATGCTTGTTTCCAGTCCAGGGAGGACCTGGCCTTTCAGTTCAGGCTGGACTGTTCCCATTGAGCGCAGGGTCAAGACTGATTAGCATATGGCAAGTCCCAACTGGAATGGCATGGTGAGCAAAAAAACGATGGATTTAGGCCCAGATCTCTGTACTGGGGTGAATGTATGACATTGTTATGCATTCTGTCCATCAATTGTTCTATTGCCATTTGTCACCTCGAGTGGGACGGGTATGCCCTGATGTGGGTCCCATGCTCTCCATGCCACTGGAGTCAAGCTATTCTGGCTGATGAGGGCTGAAAGCCTGAAACTGGTCCTATGATGCTTGTTTCCAGTCCTTGGAGGACCTGGCCTGGTAGTTCGGGTTGGACTGTTTCCTTTGGGCACAGGGTCAAGAGTAATTTGCATATGGCAGGTCCCAACTGGAATGGCATGGTGAGCAAATAAACGATGGTTTTAGGGCCATATCTCTGTACTGGGGTGAATGTATGACATTGTTCTGCATTCTGTCCATCAATTGTTCTTTTTGCATTTGTCACCTCGAGTGGGACGGGTATGCCCAGACGTGGGTCCTGTGCACTCCATGCCACTGGAGTCAAGCTATTCTGGCTGATGATGCTGAAAGCCTGAAACCAGTCCTATGATGCTTGTTTCCAGTCCAGGGAGGACCTGGCCTGGAAGTTTGGGTTGAACTGTTCCCATTGGGCGCAGGGTCAAGACCAATTTGCATATGGCTGGGTCCAAACTGGAATGGCAGGGTGAGCAAAAAACAATGGATTCAGGCCAAGATCTGTGTACTGGGGTCAATGTATGACATTGTTCTGCATTCTGTCCATCAATTGTTCTTTTTTACTTACAAAATTAGCCAGGCACAACCCATGTACTCCTGCAATCACCCAGTCACTAGTCATCCACTCATGCAATAAATAGCTCAGGCATTACACATGCACTGCTCAAATCATCTATCGACTACCCATGCAGTTCTCTAATCATCTGCACACTACTCATTTACTCTTTCGATTACCCAAGCACTACCAATGCACTCCTCTTATCCCCCAACCACTAGCCATGCACTTATCCAATCACTCTGCCAATACCCATGCACTTATAAAAACACCATGCACTATTCTTGCAGTCCTCTAATCATTCAGGGAGTACCCATGTACTCATGCAATGACCCAGGCACTAACCCTGTATTCAAGCAATTATCAAGACATTACCTATAAACTCACGTAATTACCCAGGCATTAAGCATGCACTTGTAAAATCAACAAAGCAATACTCATGCACTTATGAATTCATGCATGCACTACACATGTACTCCTGCTATCACCCAGGCACTACTCATGCACTTATGCAATAACCCAGGTACTACTCATGCACTGCTCCAATCACCCGTGCGCTATTCTATGCACTCCTACAATCACCCAGCCAGTACCATATACTTACCCAATCACTTATAAAATCAACATGTACTATCCTTGCAGTCCTCTAATCATCCAGGTAGTAACCATGTACCCATGCAATGACCAAGGCACTATCCATGGATTCAAGCAATTGATTAAGCAAAATGTACTCCTTGCCTTCCCTACTAAAATCAATACTGATGGTCTTTTACTAGTCTGCTAATAGTGGTAGAGGGGATCAAAACAATTCAAGATTATACTTCAAATTAGTCATGCTTTAAAGGACCACAGACTCTGGGCTTAGTTTTGATGGATTTATTATCAGACCAAAAATATTTGAATATAAACACACCTTAATATCAGAGAATACAGGCCGAGTCTACGGATATAATTTATTCGGCACACAAGGCATAATGTGATGAACTCAAAATGCAACCCAGAATAGAAGCTGAGTCCAATTCTCTTTTCATTAAAAATCAAAATGAAAGGCATATTTTCCTACACTGCTCTAAATGAGGGTCTTACCTATTTCCTTTATATCATACCCCAAAGGTGTCAGAACATGTTGACTTCTTAAAAAGTACTCATGTCAAAATGGGTCTGATAGTTTAAGGCTATGGAGCTCATTCTAAGATGCTCTTTCCCTTAAAAGCAGACCTCTCCCAAATCTGTCCCTGCGCATTATTCAAAAAGACAATGTTCAGCCCACAATACGTCACATAATGAACTTTTTCATTGAAACCTTTTTAGTAACTTTCCACAGGAGCCTTAGTTTGTTCAGCACCTCTTCAGTGACCTTGGTTCTCAGCTAGACCAGAGAAGAAAGGCATCCTCCCTTTTCACTTTCCAGTCTTCTTCAAAGACATTCCGGGTATCTCCTTCATCTAAGAATAACAAGGTCAAATTCCTGCACCGGCAGTAGGATGAGAACATACTATCTTTGAATGCAAAAAGGATTCATTTTTATTTCTTTAGCAACCAAGGAGAATCAAAACTCAAAACAACCTGCAATTTGGGCCTACAATGCAGGCAACTTGAAGTACACACAGTAACATTATACAAGTATAATTTCATCCTGCATATTGTACATATACAGGAATAATAAACTTTTCTAATACATACAAAGTCCTATTTAAATGTGCATACAACATTACAAATCTTTATGTGAGTTGAATAAAGGCATTTTAATAATCATGAAACACTGCAAACAACAAAATATATGTAAGTGCATTTGAACCATGAGTATAACGCACCCATACAATTTAGAGTGCTTTAGGCGCTCTATCAGTTCCCGACTCTTATGAA
The DNA here is from genome assembly GCF_964263255.1 of Lissotriton vulgaris. Classification (NCBI taxonomy): domain Eukaryota; kingdom Metazoa; phylum Chordata; class Amphibia; order Caudata; family Salamandridae; genus Lissotriton; species Lissotriton vulgaris. Next base: position 1,180,556,813 of record NC_141689.1, read on the forward strand.
GAGTGTCATAACACCATCATTCTACCATCTGACAGTTTCTCCTTGTAGAAAAGACCGACCTAAACAGAAGTTGTAGCTTGCCATCCCTGTCTAAATCTTTCTAACTCTTTAATGTGCAGATAATGACTGTCCTGCATTATGACGTGCCTTTTGCCATTTGTAAGCCTTGACGCTCCCAATAGTACAATTATACAAATGACACCTATTATGATGGGTTTCAAAATGTATCCCATTATTGCTTGTACCAGACTTCCAAACCGGCTCCCAATTTTCGCAAATACCCTGCCAATTTGTTCCCAGAGTCCATCTGCAGCCAGATCATTTAAATCCTGATGTATCTCTGAGATGTTACTAATATATTTGTGTATATCCCGACTATTGTCAGGAATATACGTACAGCACTGTTGAACTTTCAATAATTTACAGACTCCTCCGGCTTTTGTCAATAACACATCTAAAGCAAGACGATTTTGAAGAACCATAGCCCTTATCAATACCATCCCCCCATCAACAAGTAATAAGGTTTGAGCTGTATTCACAGAGATCATATCCACTATTGTTGCCAAATTTCTGATTTTTACATCATTCAAAATTTCACCCACCCTCGGTATAATGGCTCAAAATACATCTCCTACAATTTTTCCAGCACTTGACCCACGTTTTCCTCTGTGAGCTCTTTTTCCTTCCAAAGGCCATAAATCATCTACATGAAAGATTTTGGGAAACACTATAGCTAAATAACATGTACAATACCAATTATTAGGCAATTTCACATAAGCACTTTTTCCACACACAAAATACACATTTGGTACTATGGCTATTTTATCCAATAGCGCCTTATTAGCTCTTCAATTAAGAAAATGTGTTCACAATCACTCTCACCCACAAATATTTTGCTATAATACATTGATGGGTGTCTAATGCACAATTTCCCTTCTTACTGAAAGTCCAAAGCTATTGGACCAGAACTTCCCTTTGTCTTATGATCAAATACTTCCTGTGTCCAGGGAATTACCTTATGCTTTGGATCTGGCCTTAATAAAGTCTGACTATGCCGATCTTCTAATTGTTCTACAAACTTCTTTTCAATGTCCGACAACATGCAAGTCAGATTGTGTCTATGGGCATATGATGTATCTAAAGTAATAGTAGGCACAAAATACGTAGACATCCATTCTACCTCCTTATAGTAATCATATTTATTCATGTACTTAAGAACAGGAACTTCTGAAAGAACCACATCATAATTTGAGAATGATGCATTTCTGCTTACGTCCTGACTTTCCAAACTCCATGCTGAACCATTGTTCGGTTTCTTGAAGTGCAAATGAAATAAGCAAAGTCTCCTATATACCTTACTTTGTCTTAACCTGTTATTTACAATGTCTGTTTGTGTTCTGTTTACCATTCGATTGTTGCAATTTTCAGTCCAATAATACTAAACCTATTGTAGAGATGTAGTCAGCCTTAATCCTCCGTTCTTCTTCTATTGAAAGTCCCTACTTTAAATCTTCTTCCACTTGGGCCTAGGTTATCGTCTTTCTAAGGCTAATAGGTTCTACTTTCACAGTTCAAGCTTCATCGTTTATGATATTAGATCCAAGTATGGTAAGAACAAGCTGCAGAATCTCTGCACAAATCTCTCCTAGTTCCTCTTCAGTGGGCTATCAATCAAAGGTAGGAAATGCAACCTGCTTAAGGATCGATCAGGAATCGCAAACCACTTAGCCTTGGTGGATCGGGGACTGTCAGAGTGAGGGTTCCAAAGGCTTCAACTCCAGGGACCAATAACTGAATATCAATTGTCAGAGTGTTCCCTCCGTAACTCACTGTACCGGTCCCCAACCTCCTGGATCTCCCCGGGCTCTGCATCTGCCGCCATGTACATCCCCTCAGCAGATGAATACTTTTGAGACTGTACCCTCTTTCTTCTGGATTGTCTTAGACCATCTTGTCTTTCTTCAGTTTCACTTTGATCTGATTCAGATGTTTCAGGAATGGGACCAAGATTCCTCTCAGATGCAAGCCTTATGGTCAACCTTTCTTTCTTGGTTGGCCACCTTCCTGCTGCAGCATCTGCTCTCCTCTCTTCCTCTCGATCTGATCCTTCTGCACCTGGCTGTTCGCTCTGCCCTGGTTCAAAGTTCACTCCTACAATCTCGTCTATTTCAGAATCTGAATTGAATTCTGGAGCAATTTGATCTATTCTTTCTTGCTCCGTTGATTGTTCAGCCTCACCAAGAGTTCGCCTGATCTGACCTGTTCCTTCCGTTTATGTTACATTCTCAGTTGCAGTTCTCCGAACAAGGGGAGTCATTTCCAGGTTCAGGAAATGTACGAGTATGTGAAGCATGAATACAGTTTTACAATCCTCCATAATTTATAGCTGCACTTATGTTCAAAATCACCTGTTATGGTCTTCGCCAACGAGCATCAAAACAGCTCTACTTCACGTGCTTTCGGACAAGCACCCACTCACCCGGGTTAAGATCAGCAGTAGGAGGTCTCTCGAGGGGGATGCAGTCCCAGCCTCGACCTGGTGGGACACAGAATTAACCACATTAGCCAGTCCCCTACAATAATCCATAACCAAATCATCTGTGATGTTTATCAATGCTGTAGCTGGCACCATAGGCAATTTCATAGCTCTTTCCACCAATATCTCATGGGGAGAGAGCCCTGTCCTCCTATCAGGAGTAATACCCAGACTCATCAATACCAATGGCAATGTATCTGGCCATTTCAATGAAGTCGACGAACAAACCTTTGACACCCTCATCTTGATTTTGCCATTCATCTACTCCACAAGACCAGAAGCCTGTAGCTACAGTGCAATCTCTGATCAATCTTCAAAGCTGTACACAACAATTTCATGATTTCATGATGAAAGTGTATTCCTCTGTCTCCACTGAGGTCGGAAATCCGAAATACGGTATCAGTTCCTTTAAGAGCAGTTTCACCACTGTGAGACTGTCACATCGTCTAGTTGGACATGCCTCAACCCAACGTGAAAAGATACACACCACCAGCAAAATATATCTCAGCCTATTGTACCTCGGCATCTCAATAAAATTCAATAGTATCCTATTGAAAGGACCTCCTGATCTTCCAATGTGGCTCACTGCAACAACAGTTCTCTTTCCAACATTCATTTGTTCTCTTTCCAACATTCATTTGTTGACATGTAACACACCTGTGACACACTGCTTCAGCAGAAAACACGAAATCGTGGATTAAACCGAGTTTGCCTAAACACTCGCACCATGGCATCTCTTCTAAGATGAACTGCTCCGTGAATTTGTCTTGCCATCAGGTTTAGTAGACAGTTGGGTAGTACTGCTCTGTTATCTGTCGATACCCAAATGCCATCTTCTCTCTTTTCACAGCATGCTCTAACTAAGCATGGGCGAATTTTGCGAATCTCGCGTTCGCAAATTTTGCGGATTTGCGAACTCGCAATCCGCAAAATCCGCGAATTCCCGCGAATTTGCGGATTTTTTTTTTGTGTTCGCCCGTGTTTCTGCCAGTTCGCGAGGGTTTTTACAATTTCGCAATTTGCGAACTTACCTGTCGGGTCGCAAGTTTTGCGAACTTGTTGTTTCTACGTGTCCAGCCTGTTTGGGACACTCTTCTTCATCACTGCCACTCTCTGTCACCACTGCCACTCTCTGACTACTCATGCCACCCTCTGGCCCACCCATGCCACCCTCTGTTTCATCACCACACCCTCTGGTTGTCCAGTGTACATTATTTTCGGCAAAGCAAAGCACACCTTCCCTGCCTCAAGTGACCTGAATTAATTTGGGGCTGATTAATGTGTCACAGAATATTTTTTTAGCTGGCACCTGCTTCCTTAGTGCTTCCTGATTAGTGATCTTTTGCACTTGCTAAGTGCTTTCATTGTTGCAAAATTAGTTACAACACCTGCCCTGCCCCAACTGACAATAATGAATTAGGGGCTGATTAATGGATTTTAACTTCCAGCCTGGCTCCTGCTTGTCTCCCTTAGCTGTAATTCAGGACCTTTGTGGCATATGTGTAACTATTCTGAGGTTCAGAGCAGGGTCACATAATAGTTGCAACTGGCAACTGAACTCTGGAGGGGCCCCTCAGGAAGCACTACAGGAAATGGCTACTAATGATGAGCCTGAACTTTTGAACCTGGTAAGTAGTTTCAGTTTTAGCACTTATTCGCGGGGCGCGAAGTTGTACTGGGAAGCCGCAAACTCACGCGAACAGTGCGAGCAGTGCGAGCAAAATCCGCTGCTCGCGGATTTGCGGATTTTGCGGGAGATTCGCGAATCTCGCGGATTGCGAATTTCCCGAAAATCCGCAAAATCCGCGAGCGAAACGGATTTTACGCCCATGCTTAGCTCTAACCCATGATGCAACTACCTCCTCTGGAACCTCATCCTGCAGCTGCTTCACCTCATCCCAAGTATTGGCTACAGCTAACATCATGCTGAGCTCTATCTCTTCTGTGCTCTCTCCTACATATTCACGATTGAAAACACGAGCAAGTATAGCACAAAAACGAGCTACAAATTCGGCATAGGTATTTCCTTTAGTAACAAAGTCCTCTCCCTTTCCATGAGCTGTACATTTTACTACAGCTCCCTCTTTAGGTTTCGGCAAAGCCTCTAGAAATTGGCGTACATATTCTCCATTACGAATAGGGGATTCTGAGGAAGTCAAAAATCCCCTTTGTGACCATAACTGTCCAAAGTCATGAACCACTCCAAACCAATATTGGCTGTCCGTATAGTTAGTCACCCGGACTCCATTCGAGATGATGCAGGCACGTATCAGAGGAATAATATTGGCCACCTGAGCAGAGTATACTCTTTTCAAACAGGCAGCTTCACCCACCCCCAAGATGGTGCACACAGCAAACGCTGCTCTGAAACACCTTTCATTGTCTCTTAAGCATGAACCATCAACAAAAAGGATTAAATCAGATTCAAGCAGAGGTTCATCATCGATGTCAGGTCTGGGTTTGGCAGATAGCTCAGTAACATCTAGACAGTCATGCTCTTCACAGTCCTCTACTTCCTCTTGTGGAAGAGGTAAAAATGTGGCCGGATTGAAAGTGGATCAACGTTTCAGAGTAACATTTTCAGAAGCCAATATAATCTCCTCATACTTTGTAAGTCTGTTATTCGTTAGCTACTGTGTCTTAGTTCTTGTCAATAACAGTTCAACTGAATGTGTCGCATAAACAATCAGTGGATGACCCATCACTATGCTTTCACATCTCTCAATGCTGACACCTGTTGCAGCAACGGATTTGAGACATCCGGGCAACGCAGAAGCTACTGGATCTAATGTAGCAGAAAAATAAGCCACTGGTCTACAGGCACCTCCATGTGTCTGTACAAGGAACGCTAACGCACATCCTTCCTTCTCACAACAAAAGAGCAAAAACACATTGTTGTAATCTGGCATTCCCAGAGCTGGAGAGCGACATAGGCTCTCTCTCAGCTCATGAAGGCTCTTAAGCAATCTTGAGCCCATGGTACCAGATCACTAATGTCCTTTCGAGTCAACCTCAATTGTGGCTTTGCTTGCAAGGAAAAATTTGGGATCCACTGCCAACAATGGTCGACCGTTCCCAAAAACATGCAGACTTCTTTCTGTGTTTTCGGAGTTCCCATTTGCAGAATTGTCTCTATGCGATCAGAGGACACTCTTCGATTCCATTCTCTGCCAAATGATTCAGCAAAGCCCCTGTGTCAATCCTGCAAGCATCCTCATTCTCTAAAGTGACCAAAAGATCATCAATATATTGAACCAGGACTGAGCTCAGGGGCATCACCAGCCTCTAAGAATTCTTTTTCAAATATTGACTAAAGCTACAGGGGCTTTCTGTATACCCCTGAGGGATACGACACCATGTTAACACACATTCATCCGTCCTAAATGCGAATAAATACTGACTATCCTCATGGAGAGGTATGGAGAAAAATGCATGACACAAATCTATGACTGTAAACCATTTTGCCTCACATGATATCTGAAATAATATAACAGCGGGATTCGGCACCACAGGACAACATTTGATCACTATTTCATTAACCCTGCGTAAATCCTGCAGTATTCTGTACTTGCCACTAGGCTTCTGTAGTCCCATAGTAGGTGAGTTACAGGGACTTCCTCTTATCTCCTTCAGAATGCCTTGTGCAATCATAGCCTCGATTACAGGTCTTATTCCAGCTACAGTTTCTGGAGTTAATTTATATTTGGGAGTTTATGGGAATACAGCTTTGGCTTGACCTGTATCTAAACAGGTTCAACCCCTCAAATCAATCCCATCTCCTCACCTGTGAAATCCCAGACTTTCTGAGAAACCGAATTTCTCAGATCATGGGGTAAGTCCTCTGTCGTGAGAACCACAAACATTTCAGCACATAGGCTCATATTGGTTTGCAACTCCACACCCTTCAGAGTACACAATAAGGTACAATTTAACTTACACAAAAGATCTCGTCCCAATAGACAGACTGGGCTTGAATCGCACACCACAAATTAATGTGTGTCTTGGAACACTCCTATTCTCACAGGTAACTCATTTGTCAACGGGTTAGTCATTTTCAAATTGGTAAATCCCACCACTTGAATTGATTGTCCAGAAAGGGATAAATTTGGGACCACGTCCGTCCTCACTGTCGAGTGCGCAGTTCCAGTGTTTAACAAGAAGGTAACAGAATGTCCATTCACCTCTGAAGTTACAAACGGTCCACTCTGATCTACTTCCAGAGCAGCACCCAAAGTGCACTCATCCTGCACCGCCCTCTAACACTCATGAGAACCGTGAGTTTGGTCAAATCTGTCTTTTATTTCAAAATAAGGCATCTGATGATATACCTGATTATTTGTGGGTATTCTGGGAGGCTGAGATATCTGCATTTGTGACTCACAACGTCCCCCATACATGGATCTAGGTCTTGTCATGGTGCTCAAACCCTCAGACATTTGTCCCTCTCCATCATATTGCATTTGATTTGCTGGATTTAATCGACTCTTGTGCTCCCAATGCCCAATTTTGTGAAAATAATGACAAGCAGTGACCTTCTTCTGATTTTCCACCCAATCACCTCCTATACCTGCATCCACACCCCTTCCTCTTCCCTGTCCCAGTTGAGATACCATCTGTTTATTCATTCCTCTACCACTTCCTCTTTCTCGACCCATCACTCCTCCAACTCTTTGCATCCACTCAGGCATTTTGGCATTCCTCAACTGTACCAACATCCATTTATCTTTCATTTTCTTTTGCGCTGCCTCTACCCGTTCACTTTTTGCATTCTGCCAACATATCAAATGATGCTGTATCATCAAACTAATATCTGATTTCAATCCCAACCCAAACTTCGAGATAAACTGTCCCATGACTTTCTGCTCAATGGTGTCCAATCGACTATGTTGTTTAAAAGCCACTAAAAGTCTCTCATAATAGTCATGTACCGACTCCTTAGGATCCTGAGGAGTACGATCGATTTTAAGCCAATCAACAGTCTGAGGAGCTACTTTGGATTGTAACCATGTGATCACTTGCTCATATTTCTTCATTACCTCGGGTGAGGGACCATGATTCACCTCATCTCTAGCTTGTTCTGCAGTGGGCCAATCAATGGCAACCTTGCATGCCTCCCACTAATCACCCAGGACCACTATATCAAAAAAAGTATTCAAATCAATCCATATCCCCTTTGAAATCTTAACAAACCGGTCAATCTATTTATACCGGTCAGCTGTTTTTTCCCTCAGCCTAGGAAAATCATTAGTGAATGCTGCCAAATCACCCCTGCTCCATGGTACATGTACATACCCCCATTTTGTTCTTCTCTCAGAGGGAAATGTACTGCTGTTCCCATCCCTCCACCCAGAGGTAGACTATCTCCTATCACTTTCTTGGCACTTTTCTTTTAGGCCATTTTTTTTCCTATTTGTCTAATCCTCTCCACAGTCACATCCCTATCACCAAATCTCTAATTGGTGCCTTTAATCCTGTTTTCTTCCAAGTCTTTATCAGTATAATTCAATCTGCAGCTTCCCTGCATCAATTTTGTCTTGGTCAAATCCACCTCATACCTTCGTTCCAACTGTACCAATGCTTAGTGAGCTCGCTTTGCCTTTTTAGTAACATACTTAGCTATAAATAGCAACTCGCTTGGGTGATATGTTTCAATTCTTTCCAATGTCAGATTCCCTTTAATCACCTCATCTATTTCTGCTTTTAATCTTACCACATCTATCAATGGTGCCTTCATTACAACGTGTATAATTCTCTGACCTCTTTCACTTTCTGATTCTTCTCTGCCACAACTTTGTGCTCTGCTTGGACCTACACTCTCAACACTGGACGACTTCTCTCTCACAACTTCGACTTCTTCAATGTTTACCCTCACACAAATTCTATGGTTCGAACAATACTCTAAGTGCTTCTCTTATATCCAATAACTCTCTGTGTATAATTGACTCCCTCACCAGTGGAACCCACATTCTGATGTCTGACCTAGAATTTGCCAAAGCTCCTGTTCATCTTGTTCCGACTTACTATACATTCTTTTTTTTAAAATTATTTTTATTGCAGAAACACAGAAAATACCAGCCTACAATGAGCACTTCAGCTTAACCGTATTAGGGGGTGTCGTAATGTTAGTATAGTGTCACACGGCCATTCAGCCCACACCCCGGAGGTCGGGTGGCAAATGTCAACCATATGCTGAAGCTATACCTTCAAGAACCGGCTTAGGCATTCACAATCCTGTCGATCCTCTGTGTTTGCTTTTAACCCCTTCCCACCCCCCCCCAACTTTGCATTTTAACTGAAACCAATTCTACAGTCATGGAATTAGCCACATCATACACTTCTGTCTGCATTCGTGGTCAGTTCTCTAACAACATAGGCATAATAGTGTGCAGCCCATCCCCTCCCACCCCATCACCACCCAGCACAAGACTTTATGTCTTCATTTCCTTGTTTCCCCATATTTCACCCAGGCCCTCTAATGTTCTCATTCGAGGCTTTATCGTCTGTCCAGTTCCATTCTACATTTCAGTAGCAGTCTCGAACCCCCCCTCTCCCCGGGTGTCCCCCCTCACTGCCCCCCTCTAATCCATGATATTGCCTCCATTTGGCCCATACTTTTCGGAACTTTTTGGGGCAGCCTCTTGCTTTATATGTCACTCTTTTTGCGGCCATGTATAGGTCTAGACCTCGTCTCCATTCCTCAATGTTTGGTGTCTCTGTGGCCCCCCAGTATTTCCCGATGTCCCTTTTAGCTACCACCAGTGCTAGCACCAGGAAAATAAGCAGTGGGCGTGGCAGGTCCACCTTGTTCGTCATGCCCAGTAGGGCCAGCTTAGGCTCCTGTGATAGTTCCACCCCATGGACTTTCCCCAGCTCAGTGAAAATGTGTGACCAATAGGTTCGTATTCTGTCGCAGGCCCATATGGTGTGGTAGAAGTCACCTTGTTGTTGACGGCACCTAAGGCACGCCAGGTCATTTATTTTCCCCAGTTTAAGGAGTCGTACTCTATCGAAATACGTTCTGTGGAGCACATTTAACTGAATGAGGCGTAGCGTTGATTTGATTGCCATTTCCCGGGGATGCATTAGGACAATCTCCCAGTCCAGATCTTCCATTTCCCCCACATCCGCTTCCCATATGCCCCTAAGTTTTGTCAAGTCGCCTAGCATGTTATTAGTCAGAGTTGTGTATGTGAGAGAAACCGCCTGACCCATTATCTGTTCCTGAAGGAGACTGCCCTCTAATGGCGCATATTCCGGTATCTCTGTGAGCGTGATATTTTGGGCCCTCCAAGCATGTCTCAGCTGTGTGTGTTTGAAGATTTGTGAGTGGTGCAGCCCAAACCCAGTCTGAAGTACCTGGAAGGACTTCAATTCTCCCCTGGAGATCACGTCCCCAATACTTGATATGCCTATGCCATCCCACCTTTGGAAGCACCGCAACTTACTGAGTTCTTTTAACCATTGACAGTGCCATAACGGCGTCTGTCTGGTGGGTTTCCCCTCCCATCCCATACGTTTTGTGGCCTTGGTCTAGGCTCTCAGTGTGTTTACCGTCGCCGGTAGGAGCGACGTCCTCGCTGTACCACCATAGAGATAGTACAGTATGTTTTTGGGTGACATTTTGTACCTTTCGAGCGCATACCTCGGGTGTTCTGCCGGGGTGTGGATCCAATCGTTTATCGGAGTCAGGTGTTCCGCCCAATAGTAGGCCTCCAGGTTGGGTAGCGAGATCCCCCCACTGTATTGGTGGCGTTGGAGCGTCTGCAGGGCTATCTGCGGTTGTTTTCCTAACCACAAAAAGGTACGAAGGTCCGCATGGATTTTAGGTATCGTCGTGGTCGGGAGTGGGTAGTATTCATTTTGAAGCGCATATAGGAACTTAGGGAGGGTAATCATTTTGTAAATTGCCGCCCGACCCAGTAGGGTGAGCGGCAATTGCTTCCACCTATTCATGTCCACCACCGCATCACCCATTATCCGCTCTATGTTTTTACTGAATGAGAGTTTCCTGTCTAGGGTAATATAAATACCCAAGTACTGAAAACCTACCGCAGTGGTGACCAGTTGCTCAGGCAATTTCCCCCATCTCTCCACCCCCTGTGGATCATAGATAACTGACTTATGCCAATTTATGGTGTGGCCCGCCCTTGCTCCAAAACTGTCCAATTCCCTAAACAACTCCGGTACCGTAGTTTCGGGTTTAGTGATGTACAGTAGCACATCATCGGCATAGAGTGATATTTTTTCTTGCACGGCAGCTGAGGCCTCTCGCGAGAAGCCATAAATATCTGGATTCTGTCTTATCTTCGCTGCCAGGATTTCGATGGTTAGCGTGAATAGAAGGGGGGAAAACGGGCACCCCTGGCGCGTACCCCTTTCAACTCGGAACTCGCAGGACAGTCTCCCATTCACCCGAACTCGCGCTCTCGGTGCAGTGTATAGGAGCTGTATCCACCCCTGGAATTTTGGGCCGAGGCCAAACCTTTGTAACGCCGCCATGAGAAAGGGCCAGTGCACCGCATCGAACGCTTTTTCTGCGTCGAGGGAAAGAAACCAGTGGGGTTCACTCCTTCCCTTGACTTCTTGCAGCCAATTGTGCGTGCGCCTGAGGTTTAACTTGGTTGCTCTATCCGGCAGAAACCCCGACTGATCCATGTGTACGAGGTCTGGGATTACCGATCTCAGGCGGTTAGCTAAGATAGTCGCTATAATCTTCACCTCCATATTAAGGAGGGAAATGGGGCGGTAGGAGGCACAGTCATCCTTTAGTTTGCCCTCCTTATAAATCGGCACAATGGTGGCCAGTGCGAGGTCTGGTGGCACGATCCCATCCTGGTATGATTCAGTGAAGAGGGTTTTAAGGTGTCGCATCAAGAGATCAGTTGTTCGTTTAAAGAATTCCACTGGGAACTCATTTGGCCCCAGCGTCTTACCCATTTTTAGTTTGGTTATAGCTTCTGATATCTCGTCTAACATGATATCCGCTTTCAGAGCTGTGCAAGTTTCGGAGGACAGTGTGGGTACCTCCGTCAGTCCCATATATTGCAACGCCATCTCGGTATTCCCCAAGTCTTTGGCTGCATAGAAGCGTCTGTAGAGTGAAGAAAATGCCTCCGCTATCTCTTCATCAGTGCACACCAGTCCCCCTTCCGCCGACTTGATTTGTTCTACCCACCTTGCCACCTTTTCTTTTCTACTCGGCCATGGCGGGAGCCTACCAGACTTATCCCCCACATAGTACAGACGATGGAGGGTTGCCAGGGACTGTGTCCGCGCCTCGTTAGAAACTACCTCTCTGTATTTCCTTTGAGTATCAAGTAGTTGTCGCAGAATCTCCGCGTAATTGTGTGCCTGATAATCCTCTTCCAAGTTCAAAATTGTGGCTTCCAGGTCCGCTACCTCGGCTTGTTATTTCTGTCGCTCCTCCCCCAACCTCTTCTGTGTTCTATCCCATAGAACCGGCTTCATCGCCTCCCAGAAGGTAGTCCCTGAGGCGACTGTCCCTTCATTCTCAGCTACATTCACCTTAATGTCAGCCCTAATGCCATGTGCAATCTCCGGAGTCTGAAGATCCCAAGCCGCCAAACGCCATTCAGCACCCCCCCTCCCCCTCACCCCTCCCACCTTTGCGTATAGGGGCGAGTGGTCCGAGATTCCCCTCGCTTTGTATTCTACCACATCACCTGCTGTTAGGTATTGCCTTGCTACGAATATATAATTGAGTCTCGAAAAGACCCTATGTGCCCCGGAGTAGAATGAGTAAGCGGTCTGTGTAGGGTGTCGCCACCGCCATATGTCAGTGAGTCCTATTTTTGTCATCTGCTGTGACAGTGTTGTCTGCGTCCCCACTCTACGTGCTTGCCCTGTACGATCTTGCTCTTCAGACATTACATCATTGAAGTCGCCCCCCACTATTTGTATGGTGTCCGCTGTATCCAAGAGAATGGACGTGATTGCCTTGAGTGTACGGGCCTGGAGTTTTGGGGGTGCATAGACCGAGATTATAGTGTACCTATGTCTTCTCCACATCCCTTGCACTCCCACATATGTTCCTTGGGGGTCACTCCATGTGCGTGTGGTACAGAACTGGAATTATTTTTTAATATGGATCGCTACCCCTCTGGAGTCCGATGTGTACCCTGCATGTGCCAAGACCTTATGTCGACCTCTCGCTATGAACGCACATTTATCCCCTCTAAGGTGTGTCTCTTGTAATAGAATGATATCCAGTGTTGCTCTCTTAAGGTATGCATTCACCAGTCCCCGTTTAATTTTTGATCCCAAGCCGTTCTCGTTCCACGTTAAGATAGTGACTCCCCTGTCATCCTGTTGCGGTGTATCTAATATACCTGCCATTGTGAAGAGTAACTCTCATTTACCGTTGGTACCGGTGGTGAATGCTTGGAACGGTGTGTCGAAGTGTATGACTGTAGCTCTCCCCCCACTGTTCCCCCCCCAACGTTTCTCCCCCCCAACTTGTTATAACACTGTACCCCCTTGAACACCACCCTCCCCTTCCTGACTCATCCCCGTACAGAGGGGTCCCTGACTAAACACACAGCACTTACAAAACATTACTTAGTTAATTGAATAAGACACAAATGATGGTGAACAGTGTTTTTATTATCACTGTACCAGCAAAGAACATGTATTAATTTCACGATTGCTAGTGCAATATACAAAGATTCAAAAAGCGCCCACAAGGGAGGGGGGGGGGGAGAGTGCAAGGGAAGGGTTTTTAAAAAAAAAAAAGAATTAGTTAACTTCACTAATCAAAAAGATTCATTAGGCACCAATACACAACTGAAAAACATTATTATTGATCCATACTTTTGAGATCAAGGGAACACACATGTTGAACAACAGAACATATCATATGCAACAGAGACTCCCGTGATGATTATCATTATCAATTTTGGGTTGAGGAGTTCTTGAAAGTAGATGGTGGTCTATGTTTCGACCCAAAGGTGTAGGATACTTGATCCTTACTCGCGGGTCTTCATCAGGACGTGGGGGGAGGTGGAGGAAAGAGGGTGGGGCTGTGTCCTAGGTAAGAGAAGGAAAAACGCTAAATTACTACCAACGGTCTCAAAAGAGTCCCGACATATTTGAATTTCAGGCCAAAGGGCCTGTGAGTAAAGGCATTAAAAAACATGCTTCAAAAGGAACTTAGAGGGACTAAGGGAGGAGGTTAAAAGGCAACTGAGGACAAAGTGCAACATTCTCGGGTGACCCGACACACTGAGTAACCTGGGCAGCCGCCCAGGAGAGCGTGTGACAGAGGGTCTGAAAAACCGTGTCACTAAACGGTGGTCTCGTAAAAACGGCCACCGCACTGACAGTAACATGGCCTAGTTTAGAATTAACATATGAAAAAATGATTGAAAAAATGGGGCATTCTTCACCTGGTTTAAGACGCCAGGACAGGATATATTAATAGAATTATGGCCGCTTCACTGGGGACGCGGGCGTCCGTCTGTAGAAACATCAAGTGAAAAGGAGGACATCAGGAAAATGCAGGTTGAGTTTAGGCAAAAACAAGTGTCACACACATTGATTTAGTGCAAAACACTCACCCGGAGAGGTAAAACATCAGACTCTCACGAAGGCGCAGTCACGGCACGTCACCTTGGTAATTGAAGTGTGATTTAAAACGCGTCCAAAGCGTGGATCACGCACAGAGGACCGCCGTCTGAAAAAACGGATTACCACTAATTAGGGGTGCCAGGTGCGATTAGCCTGAAAAAACTTAAGCGCCGGTTCTAGCAAGCGGACTTACCCGTGGTCGGTCAACGAGAAAGTCAACGCGTGTCAAACGGGAAACCAGGAAGTGTTACCTAGGTAACCAAGTCCGATTTATATAACCTCCTAGAAGAAAGACTGGAGGCCGTTGCTAGGTTACCAGGAAAAACAACTCTCGGGGAGTGAGTGCAGACCCACGAGGTTTTCTGCCAAAAGGGTGAGGGGGCAATATTAATGATTAACAATGGGATTGAACCTATTACGAACCCGACGGGTCACTAGAAATATTTGTCTCCACAGAAAAACAATGCACGATTTTAAAGTTTTTTGCATGCATGGATAAAAGGTCGTATTTACAAGCATGGCCAAACATGAATTTACAGTGAGGGCATTATGAGATCCATTGAACTGTACATCATTATACACGCATAAATTGCCATATTCCTAAGCATTTGCTAAATATAACTTAAAATGAAGGCGTGGACCTGCCACACAAGGCGGTCAAACGCACCTCGATTACAGTTGGAAGGTCAAAAAACATCGGGTCCTTTCAAAGGTGTATCATAGGTCAGCATTGTTATCCAAAAGGTAGACATAGTATAGTGCCCCATTAGACACACTCGAGACGTTCAAACATCTTGTTGTGGCGTGGACCAACCACACATGGTAGTCAAAAACGCCTAACGGTCAACATTAGAATACGTATCCTTAACAAATGCATGGTTCGATTGTCTGCAACCTCTATAGTGTAAAAGGGTGGACTTACCAAACATGGTAGTCAGACGCCTTTGGATCAGAAAGAGAACCTCTGGAAAAGGTAGGATAGGTAGTGAGCAAGCTAGTTAGGTGTAGTGTGGACAGATCGAAGTGTGACAGTAAGGAAAACAAATCACAACGTGGCCATTTGCGCAAAGCTGCTCTCAGATTCATTCAAACCCCTGGTCACGGAGTCAAAGAAACGGATCCATTTTATCTCCCTCACATTGAGGATGGGTGCGATGTTGCCACCCCTTGGGCCCAGTCGGACCTGTTCCAGGATTATCCACTTTAGGCTTTCCGGAAGGTGATTGTGAGTGTTGCAGTGTTCGACCAACGGGGCTCCTGTAACCTTGCATCTCACCCGACTGCAGTGTTGTAGAAAACGTACTTTCGCACGCTGTTGTGTTTGCCCCACATATACCTGGTCACACGGGCATATTATACAATATACCACATTTGTGGAGTTACAGTTGGTATGTGACTTGAGTAGTACTTGTTGTTGTTTATGGGTAAATATCTTAGTCTGAATTGTCAACGGGCAGGCTTTGCAAGACCCACACCGGAAATGTCCCACAATCAGCGGCAGGTTCCACAGGGTTGTGATTGTTGATGTGGCTGGGTTAGGGAGAAAAGAGCGTACCACATGGTCACGGATATTCCTTGCCTTTTTGAAGGCATGCAGGGGGGGGGAGCTGATGTTAAGATCCTCCGAAATCAGATTCCAATATTTATTGACAGTTTTTTTTATCCTGTTGCTCTTTGTGGAAAAAGTTGTCACACAGATCATGCGATCATCATTCTTATTTTGTCTCTCTCCTGGTTCCAGAAGAGTCTCTCTGGGGTTGAACCATGCTCTCTTCATGGCTTTCTTAACCAAGCGTCTGGGGTATCCACGGTCAAGTAATCTGCCCATCAGTATTGAGGATTGATCCATATAGTCCTCCTTTCTGCTACAGTTGCGGCGAATCCGCAAAAACTGGCCAAAAGGGAGGTTATCACGGAGGCCCCTGGGGTGATGACTGGAGTACAACAGGAGGGAATTTCTCTCCGTAGCTTTCCTGAAGAGATTCGTTTTTAGGGTTTCATTCTCCACAAAAATTGTTAGATCCAAGAAATCAATGGATTTCTTATCAAATTTCATTGTGAACTTTATGTCAGGGGATCTATCATTGAGCCAGATGAAAAAATTGTTGATATCTTCCTCAGATCCTGACCAGATACAGACCACGTCGTCTATGTACCTCATCCATAGGTTTATTCGGGATCTGAAAGGATTGGCGTTGGTGAGTATAAAGGTATCTTCGTACATTGCCATGAAAATTATGGCCAAATCCGGAGCAAAGGCCGCCCCCATTGCCACACCCTTAGTCTGGAGATAAAAGCAGTTCCGAAAGATGAAGAAGTTTCTCATCATTGCAATCTTGAGCAATAGAATGATGAATGATGTTGGTACTTGAACTGGTGCCTCACGTTTGTCAAGCGCAATCGACATTGCGGCCAAAGCCTCCTCCTGGGGTATACTTGTGTACAATGACACAATGTCACATGTTACCAGGAGGTCTCGTGTGGAATCAAAACAATGTCCATCGATCAGATTGATCGTTTGAGTGGTATCCCTAAGGTATGTAGTTGTAGCCTCCGCCAATGGTTTCAGAAAAAAGTCTATGTACCTAGAAAGAGGTTCCAAAAGGGAGCCGCATCCCGATACGATAGGGCGTCCTGGGGGCTTTAGGAGATCCTTGTGGACTTTGGGTAACGTATAGATGGTGGGAAGGCGTGGATGTTTTTGATTCAGGTACTGAAATTCGTGTTCCGAAAGGAACCCTTGTTGAAGGCCATCTTGGGTAACCCTCAGGATTTCAGACATTATGCTTTGTGATGGATCACCGCCCAATTGTCTATAGCTGATCCCATCATTTAGCTGTCGTAGAATTTCATTGGTGTAGTTGTCCTGGTCCTGTATAACAATCGCACCACCCTTGTCTGCGGGTTTGACCACTATTCCGCTGTTGTCCCGCAGGGACTTCAATGCACATTTCTCCGCTTTACTGGTGTTATATTTGGCGTAATTGTTGTCTTCGAGGATGATCTGTACATCACGTAGTACTAGACTTTCATACGCCAAAATGCGTTGAGTCATGGCATACGTGGATGGTACAAAAGTCGACGGTGGCCTCAAGTTGGTGGTTGAAGAGGCTTGTTGGGAAGGT
Organism: Lissotriton vulgaris; assembly: GCF_964263255.1. Taxonomy (NCBI): domain Eukaryota; kingdom Metazoa; phylum Chordata; class Amphibia; order Caudata; family Salamandridae; genus Lissotriton; species Lissotriton vulgaris. Next base: position 1,180,574,060 of record NC_141689.1, read on the forward strand.
TTGTCCTTGAAGAAAAATCGGAGTCTTATCTTCCTGAAAAATTTGTGAAGTTCGACCACAGTGTTGAATGCATCCGGTATGTAAGTAGGAACAAAAGATAAACCACGGCTTAATACTTTCGTTTCATTCTCCTGGAGGGTGTAGTTCGAGATGTTAATCACAGGGGAAGTTACCTCTACCACCTGTAGTTCTTCCGGCGTGTGGATCTCTCCCCGTGTTCCTCCTGGGGGAAACTCACTTGCTTCGTGCCTCTCCCTCTCGTGGGGTCCCACTCCTGGCCAGAATTGGGTTGGCCCCTGCCAGGGCCCCTGCTCCAATTGTTCCCTCTGCCCCGTGGCGGTCTCCATCCTCCCTGTCCTAAAAAAGGGGGTTGGTAGGAAGGTCCGTAGGAGTCCTGGTATCCGTATGTGCCATTGGGACCAGCACGTTCTGTGTCTTCACCTGAACTATACGAAGAATCAGAGAAAGTTGTAAAGTTTCTTCTGCCCCTATAGGCCCCTCGGCCCCTGTTTGTGAATCTCCCTTGGTTGTCCTGCCTATAGTATTCGTCCTGCAGGTAGGGGTAGGTTCTTTTTTTGTCATATGACCTCACATCACGGGCTAGTTTCTCAAGTTTCTTTTTGATTGTGGTCGTTTCGAAATCCTGAAGGGTCGCCACCAGTTTCGTCAATGCCTCTTTAGAGTTAGTGAGGGTGGAGTCCCCACTTATCTCAGCTTTTAAGTCAGCTATCTGCTTAGTTAGAATGGCAATTTGTTCGCTTGCTGTTTCGATGCCTAGGACCATCGAGACCTCCTGGTAACATGTGACATTGTGTCATTGTACACAAGTATACCCCAGGAGGAGGCTTTGGCCGCAATGTCGATTGCGCTTGACAAACGTGAGGCACCAGTTCAAGTACCAACATCATTCATCATTCTATTGCTCAAGATTGCAATGATGAGAAACTTCTTCATCTTTCGGAACTGCTTTTATCTCCAGACTAAGGGTGTGGCAATGGGGGCGGCCTTTGCTCCGGATTTGGCCATAATTTTCATGGCAATGTACGAAGATACCTTTATACTCACCAACGCCAATCCTTTCAGATCCCGAATAAACCTATGGATGAGGTACATAGACGACGTGGTCTGTATCTGGTCAGGATCTGAGGAAGATATCAACAATTTTTTCATCTGGCTCAATGATAGATCCCCTGACATAAAGTTCACAATGAAATTTGATAAGAAATCCATTGATTTCTTGGATCTAACAATTTTTGTGGAGAATGAAACCCTAAAAACGAATCTCTTCAGGAAAGCTACGGAGAGAAATTCCCTCCTGTTGTACTCCAGTCATCACCCCAGGGGCCTCCGTGATAACCTCCCTTTTGGCCAGTTTTTGCGGATTCGCCGCAACTGTAGCAGAAAGGAGGACTATATGGATCAATCCTCAATACTGATGGGCAGATTACTTGACCGTGGATACCCCAGACGCTTGGTTAAGAAAGCCATGAAGAGAGCATGGTTCAACCCCAGAGAGACTCTTATGGAACCAGGAGAGAGACAAAATAAGAATGATGATCGCATGATCTGTGTGACAACTTTTTCCACAAAGAGCAACAGGATAAAAAAAACTGTCAATAAATATTGGAATCTGATTTCGGAGGATCTTAACATCAGCTCCCCCCCCCTGCATGCCTTCAAAAAGGCAAGGAATATCCGTGACCATGTGGTACGCTCTTTTCTCCCTAACCCAGCCACATCAACAATCACAACCCTGTGGAACCTGCCGCCGATTGTGGGACATTTCCGGTGTGGGTCTTGCAAAGCCTGCCCGTTGACAATTCAGACTAAGATATTTACCCATAAACAACAACAAGTACTACTCAAGTCACATACCAACTGTAACTCCACAAATGTGGTATATTGTATAATATGCCCGTGTGACCAGGTATATGTGGGGCAAACACAACAGCGTGCAAAAGTACGTTTTCTACAACACTGCAGTGGGGTGAGATGCAAGGTTACAGGAGCCCCGTTGGTCGAACACTGCAACACTCACAATCACCTTCCGGAAAGCCTAAAGTGGATAATCCTGGAACAGGTCCGACTGGGCCCAAGGGGTGGCAACATCGCACCCATCCTCAATGTGAGGGAGATAAAATGGATCCGTTTCTTTGACTCCGTGACCAGGGGTTTGAATGAATCTGAGAGCAGCTTTGCGCAAATGGCCACGTTGTGATTTGTTTTCCTTACTGTCACACTTCGATCTGTCCACACTACACCTAACTAGCTTGCTCACTACCTATCCTACCTTTTCCAGAGGTTCTCTTTCTGATCCAAAGGCGTCTGACTACCATGTTTGGTAAGTCCACCCTTTTACACTATAGAGGTTGCAGACAATCGAACCATGCATTTGTTAAGGATACGTATTCTAATGTTGACCGTTAGGCGTTTTTGACTACCATGTGTGGTTGGTCCACGCCACAACAAGATGTTTGAACGTCTCGAGTGTGTCTAATGGGGCACTATACTATGTCTACCTTTTGGATAACAATGCTGACCTATGATACACCTTTGAAAGGACCCGATGTTTTTTGACCTTCCAACTGTAATCGAGGTGCGTTTGACCGCCTTGTGTGGCAGGTCCACGCCTTCATTTTAAGTTATATTTAGCAAATGCTTAGGAATATGGCAATTTATGCGTGTATAATGATGTACAGTCCAATGGATCTCATAATGCCCTCACTGTAAATTCATGTTTGGCCATGCTTGTAAATACGACCTTTTATCCATGCATGCAAAAAACTTTAAAATCGTGCATTGTTTTTCTGTGGAGACAAATATTTCTAGTGACCCGTCGGGTTCGTAATAGGTTCAATCCCATTGTTAATCATTAATATTGCCCCCTCACCCTTTTGGCAGAAAACCTCGTGGGTCTGCACTCACTCCCCGAGAGTTGTTTTTCCTGGTAACCTAGCAACGGCCTCCAGTCTTTCTTCTAGGAGGTTATATAAATCGGACTTGGTTACCTAGGTAACACTTCCTGGTTTCCCGTTTGACACGCGTTGACTTTCTCGTTGACCGACCACGGGTAAGTCCGCTTGCTAGAACCGGCGCTTAAGTTTTTTCAGGCTAATCGCACCTGGCACCCCTAATTAGTGGTAATCCGTTTTTTCAGACGGCGGTCCTCTGTGCGTGATCCACGCTTTGGACGCGTTTTAAATCACACTTCAATTACCAAGGTGACGTGCCGTGACTGCGCCTTCGTGAGAGTCTGATGTTTTACCTCTCCGGGTGAGTGTTTTGCACTAAATCAATGTGTGTGACACTTGTTTTTGCCTAAACTCAACCTGCATTTTCCTGATGTCCTCCTTTTCACTTGATGTTTCTACAGACGGACGCCCGCGTCCCCAGTGAAGCGGCCATAATTCTATTAATATATCCTGTCCTGGCGTCTTAAACCAGGTGAAGAATGCCCCATTTTTTCAATCATTTTTTCATATGTTAATTCTAAACTAGGCCATGTTACTGTCAGTGCGGTGGCCGTTTTTACGAGACCACCGTTTAGTGACACGGTTTTTCAGACCCTCTGTCACACGCTCTCCTGGGCGGCTGCCCAGGTTACTCAGTGTGTCGGGTCACCCGAGAATGTTGCACTTTGTCCTCAGTTGCCTTTTAACCTCCTCCCTTAGTCCCTCTAAGTTCCTTTTGAAGCATGTTTTTTAATGCCTTTACTCACAGGCCCTTTGGCAAGAAATTCAAATATGTCGGGACTCTTTTGAGACCGTTGGTAGTAATTTAGCGTTTTTCCTTCTCTTACCTAGGACACAGCCCCACCCTCTTTCCTCCACCTCCCCCCACGTCCTGATGAAGACCCGCGAGTAAGGATCAAGTATCCTACACCTTTGGGTCGAAACGTAGACCACCATCTACTTTCAAGAACTCCTCAACCCAAAATTGATAATGATAATCATCACGGGAGTCTCTGTTGCATATGATATGTTCTGTTGTTCAACATGTGTGTTCCCTTGATCTCAAAAGTATGGATCAATAATAATGTTTTTCAGTTGTGTATTGGTGCCTAATGAATCTTTTTGATTAGTGAAGTTAACTAATTCTTTTTTTTAAAAAAAAACCCTCCCCTTGCACTCTCCCCCCCCCCTCCCTTGTGGGCGCTTTTTGAATCTTTGTATATTGCACTAGCAATCGTGAAATTAATACATGTTCTTTGCTGGTACAGTGATAATAAAAACACTGTTCACCATCATTTGTGTCTTATTCAATTAACTAAGTAATGTTTTGTAAGTGCTGTGTGTTTAGTCAGGGACCCCTCTATATATCCTAAACGTATTACCCAGGTCCCACTGACTATATGGGTCGAACCCCTCTATTTAAAATATCATCCCCGTACAGGACAGAGCTTTCAGCGGGAGCCGGTCTGTCGCCCACCCTTCCCCCCCGCTGTTCAACTACACCTCAACCTTCCCCCCAAAGTAGAATGCGGTGAGGTTAATAGTCCAGACTCTGCGCCCAGACGGAACTAAGCCAACTCAAACACAAACTGTTAGAAGATAAAAAACAAGGGGCAGTGTCAACTTGCGTGCCTCAGGTCACCCCGGCCGCTGTCTCCGGTAACCCACTCCATCATTGTTCATGAATGTGAATCTTGTGTAGCTGTATCAGTCCCACTATTCTGGTCGGAGGAGTCCTGCTCTAGGTTGCGTATCACCTTCACCAGTGGATGCACCGAGTTCTGTCCCTCTCCTAGCTCGTCCTCCTCGGCTTCCGAAGCCCTGCACTCTACATCTTCCTCTTCCTCTCCCTCCAAGCATATCTGCTTACGAATACCTTGTAGTCTGGAGTCCGCTGTGGATGATTCCCCAGGAGACTCCGATCGCCCTCTCCTCACTCCCGCAGAGGTGCGTGCCTGGTACGGTGTCCCGGGCGTGCGTGAATGTATCCGTCTAGATTTCCGTCTTTGCGGTTTAGGCAGTCCCCACTGTGCCTTCACCCTTAGGGACCTGTCCATTTCCTCACGCCCGGCCGCCTCACTGCCATTTAATATCGGTCTCTCCTCGAGCTACTGCCAGGCATCGTCAGGGTGGTTGAAGAATATTGATTTTTCTTTGTATATAACCTTAAGTTTTTCCGGGAAGAGCAGCATGTAGGTGATGTTCAGGGTCCTGAGTTTCGCCTTCACCGTGTCAAAAGAGCGTCTCTGTTTCTGCACCTCCTGGCTGTAATCCGGGAAAATCATGATGTTAGTGTTCTCCAATCGAATCTCTCCCAGTTTCCTTGCTTCCCGCAGTATCAAATCCCTGTCTGCAAAATTGAGGAAGCGTGCGATAACCGGTCTAGGTCTCGCACCCTCCGGAGGCTTCGCTAGTAGTGCTCTGTGCGCCCTTTCAATGACAAATCAGCAAACAAACTTTGCCCTCTCTCTCAATCACTTAACACTGGGGACCAAATAAACATTGACTTTGAATTTGGTCCGGTATATTTATTTTATACCTTTTCTTTAAATGATTATTTCAAACTTTTTTTAGGCAAAAAGAGAATACACCATACAAAATTATTTACAATTTGGCGAAACAAAATTAACACGATGACACTTACAAACTGTGTAAAAAGGAAAAATACAAGTGTTACATCCCACAAACAATATACAATACAGTGCTAGACCATAGACATAACAATGCGACAATTTTGTGTAGAATACAAACGAATTATCAAAAACAAATCAATCTATGAAAAGAGCCAATTCAATACAAGAGCAAACGAGGGCGTGAGGCAATTATATTTTGATAAACATTCAATGTGTATAATTAGCTCTTGCTGGGTTGCCGACGCGTTTCAAGTTTGGGCCAAGAGTGTCCAAACTATCATCAGGGCTCCTGTTATTCTTCGGAGTGTTGTTATACGGTTGGTCTGTAGGGGTTTCTAAAAATGGACCAAATCCTTTTTCAAGACACAACCAGGAATACTTCAATAGCAGCACCAATCTTCTGTTGAACAATCTTGTGACAAAAAGGGGGGGCAGAGGGATATCTTTTCTTTGAATCCTGTCCTGTTCTTCACTGTGGGGCTGCGGATACTTTTTCATTTGTGCCTTCAATCCTGCTGAATGCGGAACCACCTCTCACCCCCAGTCCACGGCCCCAGCCGGGGCTTTAGGGAATCACTTTCCTTAGTTACACTCGGCGCTTCCACAGTCACGGAACCGTCGTGATCTCTGAAACCTTTTTACTTGCGCTGCATAATCACGATGCTGCTCAGTCGCTCGCTCACGTAGAAAATTGTGCCGCTGGGAAAGTTTCAGTCAGCCATGTATGAAGGAATGCCGCCATGTTATTTCCCTCAATTCCTTCTCTAAATCCCACAAAGCGCAGGTTGTTGCGGCCTGCCCTATTTTTCGGCATCGTCCACTTTCCATAGTAATTGTCTGTGGGAGGCTTGGAGTTCCACCATATCTTTCCGGAGTGTGGTAAGTGAGTCTTCCGCCTCCCCAATTCGCGTTTCCGTCTCCGTGACTCTAGACGACAGGTACCTGAAATCTTGCCGCAGGAGAGTGACCTCCGACCCACCTCTCCGATTTTGACTTCTAGGGCCGTTTGGGACTCCTGAATGTCTGATCTTGATGCTTGAATAGCTGCTAGTAGCCTACCAGTGTCTATTGACCCCTCAGATGCTGTGTTGGGGGTCTCCCTGCCCAGGCGTGGGGCCGTGAAGTTATCCATAGGGCCCTGTTTTGGAAGTTTGGGCAGTGGATCTTTTCTCCCCATGGTTGGCTGCCTCGGATCAGTACTGCTCGTATGCCGCTGTTGATGTTGTCTGATGCACTTGGCCCAGTAGCGACTGTTGCTCTGCCCGTATCGTGTCTCACCGGGCCCGGTACCTGCAAAGTATGCCAGGTGTGTCCTCTAGAGATCAACCTCTGGACCCCTTTTGCACTGTCGGGTATCGGTAGCACCGCCTAGACGTAGGTCTTCTAGCCTTTGCCGTTGCCGCTCCGGGGTTCATTCACTACTAGCCTGCTACCCCCGCCAGTGTTTACAAGTGATCAATTTTGGCCTGGCCAGCTTCTGGGTTGTATCCTCGCTAGATATTGCCCCCACATGCTTTGACACACCGGAACATAGCCTCCTGCTGTTTTTATTCCTATTTCCCTCACTTAGGGAGGCGGGGTCCGTGACTCTCCAGTGCCGGGACTAGTGTGGTGCCCCCTCTGTCAGCCCGTTGGCTGTCCTAATCATGTGTGTCACACCGTTCCAGGGCCTGTGGCTCTCTCCTCACTGAGTGGCCCTTTGTCTTACGCTGTTTGGGGAGTCCAGTCTCAGACCCCCCAGCCTGGTGTGCAGCTGCCGCCGCCATCTTGGTGCAGACCCGGTGCCTCAGCCTTTTGAATACCCGCAGGGTCCCCTTCTTCTACTAGTCCCGGTTGTACCTCCGTCGGGATGCCTCCCCACTCTCCCTTGGGTGCCCAGGTGTGGCCGCGTGTTTTCAGCCGGATCTTGTGGTCCCCCCTCACCGCGCCGCCATGTTGGTAAAGGGCAGCCGGGTGTCCGATGTCCTGGTGGTTGTTTCATGGTCCGCGGGCTCCCCCGTCGCAGCGCGGGGCCTCCCCGGGTCAATGCTCCTCTCTCTGTCTCGGGCGGGCCCTACCGGGGTCTCTCACTGTCTTTTTTGGGGCCCGTCCGGGCGGCTCTCCAGTTGGGTCTCAGCCTCCTCTCAGGGTCCGTGTCCCAACGTGGCTCCGCGGTCCTTCTTTCGACTCCCGATCGCCGCCTCCGATTCACGCCGCCATTTTGGTAAAGTGTGGCCGGGCGTCGGTACCATCTGCCACCGAGGGATCTGGCTGCTGGGCTCCCCGCATGTATCCCGGTGCCTCTCAGTGCCCACAATCTTCTTTCCCACTGCAGTGGGGCCCTCCACGCACCTCGCTCCAGCTCAGTCACTGGTCCACCGCCGGCATCACCATCTTGCCTCCCCGGCGCCCTTTCCGTCCGGTAAGCCAAACTTCACTTTTACGGCTCCGGGATCACAGGCGAGTCCCCCAGGACAGCGCAACAGCTTCAGGGGTTCTGGCTACACGTTTTCAAGTGTTTGCAGTTGAGTGGTTAATGTGTGTAAGGCGGATTATGTTGTCGTCGGCCGGGAGCTCCCGGGCTGCACGTCTAGCTCGGCATGCTGCAAGGCGACTTACTATCCATTCTTTAGGTATCCATCGTATCTGGCAGTGGAGGACTAGCTTCCACTGGCATCTGAGCTATCCCTGTTCCTCTCATTGTAAAACTCCCTCCAGATCTAGTCTCTTCCCCTTCTCCTGTTTGTGGCTGATTTCCACCTGTCCTCTCTCTAGGGTTATATATTGAAACTACAGGTCCAGTAGTAACTGTACCGTAAGAGGTTCTGGCAATCACATGGTACATTCTGTTTTGTCTGGCAGAGGAGCTGTGTACCCTATCCCTCTGGCTCCTCCTGGAATTCTTATCCCCTAACATTCTCCCTCTTACTCCTGTTGTCTGCTCTTCTGAACCAATTCCTCCCACTCCTAAAGCTTCTTCCGTTTGCTGTGTTTTTTCCTGCTCTAACTTGGAGTCATAAGGTGGAGGACGTTCTTCTAATAGTCTTTCTAGAAAACTATCATCTGTATCACTGTCCTCCTCTGCCTTACTCTTTTCTCCAGACCCTTCTTCTAGCAACCTGAATGGATATAATCGCTCTCCCTCAATGGTGTCATCTCTCCATCTCTTCAGTTGTGCATCCCATCTGGCATCCTGATATGCCTTCATTGCCTTTTTCGTTCTTCCCTGTGACGCTTTTCTTCTCTTAGCCATTGCTGCTCTCATCCATGCATCTAATGCCTCAAATTGAGTCGGTCTAGGCAAATGTTTGAGGGAAGCCATCGCTCACCTCAGCTGGTACAGCACCTCCATTCGAAATGCCCCATAACAAGGGAAAGCCAATTCTCCCTCTTTCTCTGTAATTATATGCCAATTTTGTAGCCACACTATAGTATGGAGTTCCACATTCATTGCCATATAATGTGCCGGGGTATCCTCTGGTGGAGCTTCTTCTCCTACCCGAGTCACCACCCCATGTTGCCTCTACACAAATCTCGCAACATCTTAAAACAACTCATCATGAAAATAAAAAATTAGCAACCCAAATGTCAAATTTTTAACTTCAGACGAACTTCCACCAATCCCAGCACAGTGTTACGCCAACCAACCTATCCCAGCGTGGCTTGCACTGACATCACTGTTCCCTCTTTGCAGCGGCTCTCCTTCCTTTACAATTTCACTTCATACACTTGCTCACACATTCATACTACAAGTAACTGTATATCCAAAAGCTATTAAAGCAAGTAACTGCTTCTTAGCACAGTCACAATACTCTTACTGTTACATAAAACAAGTAATTGTCCATCCAATAAAAGATCGATAGAACACTCTTACAAGAACATTCATTTGCTGAGACCCCCAACCCGCATTGGTCATACAATCACCATAGTCCACACCCGGCTTTCTACCGCGACGTACTCCTGCTTTCGCACAAAGTTCCCTATCACAAGTGAATCATCGATATTGCTTCATGACACCCAAAATTTTGATCACACAATTACAAATACAACAATCCTGGGATCTTGGACTTCTCCTGAGTCTGCTCACCAGACTTTCTGATCCGCACGTGTCTGAACCAGTAAACCGATTAACACACAAAAACTCAACTTACATCCCAACTTCACAGGACATCCAACAATTACTTCATCGCCGAAATCTAACACACCACACAAATTCTTGCTCATGCTACCACCGTTTCTGCCGCACCATCAACATCAGCCGACCTCCATCAGTCTTCGCCTTCACCATCATCTACTCCGTGTCCAGAGCCCAATTTTCTTCTGATTGTATACTAGTTACTCTCTCTCCTCTCTCTTTTAGAGGTAAACCATCCTCTGCTACCATTTGATTACGCTAAGTTTACTCTTTGCCTTCTCTACTAAAATCAATGCCAATGGTCTTTTATTTGCCTGCTAAAAGTGGTAAAGTATATACGTACAAATTTGTCATGCTTTAAAGGACCACAGACTCTAAACTTAGTTTTGATGGATTTATTATAAGGCCAAAAATTATTGAATATAAACACACCCTAATATCAGAGCATATAGGTACATGGAAATAAATACTGAGCTGAGTCTACGGATATAATTCATTCAGCATAAAAGGCATAATGCGATGAACTCCAAAATCAAAATGCAGCCCAGAATAGAACCCCAAAGGTGTCAGCATGTGTTGACTTCCTAAGAAGTACTCACGTCAAAATGGGTCTAATAGCTTAAGGCTATGGAGCTAGTTTTAAGATGCTCCTTCTTCTCCGAAAAGCAGAAGTCTTTCGAACCTGTCCCTGCGCATCATGCAAAAAGACAATGTTCAGCCCACAATACGTCACATAATGAACTTTTTCATTGGAACATTTTTAGTAACTTTTCACAGGAGCCTTAATTTGTTCAGCTCCTCTCCAGTGGCTTGACACGATAGGCGTCCTCCATTTTTGCCTTGCAGTCTTCTTCAAAGACATTTCGGGTATCTCCTTAATCTAAAAAAAATGAGGTTGAATTTCTGCACCTTCAGTAGGATGAGAACATACTATCTTCAAATACAAAAATGATTCATTATTTTATTTCTTGGGCAACCAAGGAGAATCGAAACTCAAAACAACCTGCAATTTGGGCCTACTATGCAGGCAACTTGAACTACACACAGTAACATATGAGTATAATTTCATCCTGCATATTATAAATATACAGGAATAATACATTTTTCTAATACAAACAAAGTCCTACTTAAATGTGGATACTAAATTACAAATGTTTATGTGACTTGAATGAATGTGTCAGGATCTATGTCTTTCCCAATTCTCCTCTGCTTGGTTATTTTTGTAACTTGCTTGTGATCTGTATCAATGCTTGTTTGTATCAATGTTTGTTTACTCGTGACTTGTACCAATGCTTGTTTTGCCTTATGTCTTGTACCAATGCTTGTTGGTTCCTCTTAGTGTACATTTCTCCTGGGAGCTCTTTTGTCCCTTTGCAGTACCGGTAGATTGGCTTCCGGTCTATAAATAATGCCACGCCCTGAAATCCATGCAGATTATTACGGAGCTTTCCCGAGTGAAGACGTCTTGGTTCCCGGTCCATTCCAGAGTCTACAGATTCCTTTGAAGGCCTTCAGTAGCAGTTTCAGACCTATGGTAGTGTGCTACCACCTGATCCGTTGAAAGAAAACACAGGTAGGATCCTTCTGTTTTTAGGTTCACGAGAGCTGTCTGTAGCACGTCGGAAAGGGCTCCCGGCTGGGTGCGCCTTTCATTTCTTGAGGCGAAACCCTTCACAGAACTCGGCAGTAATTTCTCAAGCTGCCTGCTTGCTTTCAACCTTGAAACAAAATGCCCTTTAGACACTCAAGTGCATAATTGATATGTTTATGTTCGAACTTAGAAAAGCCGAACTTGGTGATAATGTTTTAGAACTACAACAATTATCGAGTGTAATTTAAGAGCTCCATGATATTTGGGAAATATTTCTGACTCTATTATTTACGAAACCAGTATTAGATGTGAAACTCTTTTATGCATGAGGTCAAATGCTAATAGGGTGTTTCTTTCAATGATGCTCTAAATGGTGTACCTGAACAGAAGCTGTAATTTAATCAAGATTTTGACATCAGTAGTTGAAACCCAATGTTACTTTAGAATCATTGCACTGGAATGCTAAGAATGTGATTTGTCAATTAGTGTATTAGATTAACCAGTCTTTTCCTTAGGTAATTGAGTCTAAGTCATCTACAGAATCCCTTCAACAGCGTGTCGAAGATCACGTGTTCCAGTTGTTTTCTTTTTTCTCGTTCCAGATCTCCCTCCCCGCAGTACTCATCCTTACCTCCCCTCGTCTAGCTACTTTGATCCTCTGCGGAACTTTCTAAGTGCAGAGTGGAAGCTGCTGGAAGGTGGGCTTTTGGGTACTGCACCTGAGGAACATAGATCACGATAAAATTGTTAAAGTCCCTGACAGAATGCATTTTAATAATCATAAAACACTGCAAATGACAAAATATATATATAAGTGCGTTTGAACGATGAGTATCATTCATCCTTAGAATTTATAGCGCTGTAGGCGCTCCATCACAATCATCCAGACATTGCCTATAAACTCCTGTAATTACCCCGGCATTAAGCATTCACTTGTAAAATCAACCAAGCAATGTCCATGTTCTTACAAAATCATCCAGGCACTACACATGTATTCCTGCTTTCACCCAGTCACTATCTATGCACTTATAAAATCACCATTGACTATGCTTATACTCCTCCAATCATCCAGGCTCTACCCATGCACTCATGCAATCACTTAGGCACTACTTATGCCCTTCTCCAATCATGCAGGCTCTACCAATGCACTCATGCAATCACCCAGGCCTTACACATGCACTCCTACAATCACCCAGACATTACCCTTGCACTTATGCAATTACTAAGGCATTAACCAAGCACTTACAAAATCACCCAAGCACTCTTCATGCACTCCTCCAAACACTCAGGCAGTAGTCATCCACTCATGCAATAACCCAAGCACTACTCATGCACTGCTCTAATCACCCTTGCACTACCCATGCACTCCTTTAATCACCCCAACACTACTCATTCACTCCTTCAATTACCCAGCCCGTAGCCATGCACTTCTCCAATCACCCAGGTACTACAGATGCACTCATGCAATCACACAAGCATTGCACATACCCTCATGCAAACACTCAGGCATTACCCATGAATTCTTCCGATCACCCATACATTACCTCTGCACTCATGCAAGCACCCAGGCATTAACCAAGAACTTACAAAATCACCCAAACACTACTCATTCACTCCTTCTATCACCCAGGCATTACACATACACTAATGCAATCACCCAGCCATTACCCATACACTCATGCAATAACCCAGGCACTACTCATGCACTCATGCAGTCACCCAAGCACTATCCAGGCACTCTTCCAATCACCCAAGCACTACCCATGTACTCATGCAGTCACCCAGGCATTACCCATACACTCATGCAATCACCCATGCACTGCCTATGCAATCCATCAATCACCCAGGCAGTACCCAAGCACTCCTCCAATCTCTCCACCACTACCCAAGCACTTCTCTAGTCATTCAGGCAGTACTCATGCACCTATGTAATCATGCAGATAATATCTACATTCTGCATACAGCACCCACACATGTATCTTTCTTTAACAGAATAGAAGATTCTAACAAGAACCATGTTTTTCATTTTTTCGTTTTATATATTTTTGTGTTTTTCTAACTCTTTTTTGAGTTTTTTTGTGTATAAAAACAATTAAAATAATCAACAGAATAAAGTAACAGAACTGTTGTCAAACTTTTTGCAATTTAAAGAACATTGCAAAACAAAAAGAATTAACAATGATGGCTTCAAGCAGCAAAAACTATGGCTTCGATGGACTGTTCGCCATAACACAAAATCTTTCTGCATTTGATGCCTCTAGACCAGCAAATTCAGGTCTTATATCTGGTCCGCTGTTTAACGATCCAGGACCGAAGGAGGTGCTTCTGCATCCTGCTGCGCTTGTTCTTCCAGCTCTCTTTTCCTTTGCTCTCATGCCAGCTACCGAGGATGGATTGTCTGGAGATGTTTCAACATAGAAGAAGTACCACAGGAGTACTTCTTCTTGGAGCCCCGAGATAAAACATGATGGCAAATGCTGCAGGTGAACTTTTGAGTGTTCACTTTTTTTTCACCCTCTGGGAAAGTAAAGAAGGCCCAGACAAAACTCTCCTTTATATTGCGTGGGGGTTCCTCCAAGTCATCATCTTCTTGATGGATCTTCTCCGGTAAATTGGAAGATGCAATCTTTAGTAGCTTTCTCCCAAAAAACACTAAAGAAAATCAGGAAGAGAAAGAAAAACAAAACAGGTATGTCTCCTGACAAGGTTATTGAAGGAGTGACAAAATTGGGTGGGGTCTTGTAACTTCTAGAAAGAAAAGGTTCTTAACCAATGAAATAATATTCCTAAAAGTCTCATGGATTTGCGCACCATGCACGCACCCTGCATGCACCAGTGGCGAATCCGTAAAAATATATTCAGCAATAATTTATCTTTACTCCAGTTACAAATATATCATTTTTATAAACAAATAATGTAAGCTCTTGTTTCGATATACATAATACACTTATATATAGATATATATGTCTATATATATATATATATATATATATATATATATATATATATATATATATATATATATAAAGTTTAAAAACGTAAACATTTGCAGTGGATACGAGCACCAGGCGCTGCCTCTGGAACTAAGTATGTAACATTACGTGGGGACGTAATTCGCTCACCCATCGCTTACAAAGCACGCATTCTACACGACTTTACCAATATGGCGGCTTGGCTTCGCGCACCGACCGTGACAGGTACACAATTGGTAGCGAATCCACTTTTCTATAAGAAACAAAAATAAATTTATATTTATTTTTTAGAAATTAGAAAATAATACATTATTTTTAAAAGAAGTAGAAAAATAAGAAAACATATTTTTGGGACTTTATACTAGGAAATTAGCATCTAAAATACCATTTAAATTCACTGAAAAAACCATAAGTTTCAGGGATGTTATCGTTAGAAATTAGCATTTAAAAAACCTTTGAAATTCACAACAAAAACACAGATTTCAGGGTCGTTATAGTTAGAAATTAGCATTTAAAAAACCTTAGAAATTCACTGAAAAAAACATCGATTTCATGGACAGTATAATTAGTTGGACATTCCACTCGTACAAAACCAGAGCAATTCAGCCGTTGTAGTTAGTCGAGCTAACTATAACTCACGCCCCTGCAATGCACTGCTGATAACATCACATATTATATCATTCATGACATTGTCAGTGACATCACTGATGACATCTGAGATGACATCACTGGTGACATCATCCACGTAATGATCTGATGCACCTCCTCACACCCTATTATAACCTTTGATATACCCACCCTAAAACGCTGACTATCATTTTCAAAACTATAGGTACACCAATACCAGTTACAACATCCCACTCACTGATTCCTAGGTCTACATACATGTCCACTCATTCATCCATGCGGTCACTCGCCAATACTATACTGCACTACCATATGCACTCATACACCTATACAAACACTCATACACCATCACTCACCCATAGAGTTTCTCACATACCTTGTCAGTCATGCAAAGAATCAATCACACTCCCATTTACTCACCTATACAGTTATACACACACCACTGCTCTTATTCATATAGATAATACTTACTATCTTCTATAAACATTGATACAAGCACACACTCATCCATACAGCCACTCTCACAATCACCCACTTTCACATATAGTCATGTATATACTCCCACACTCATATATACTTCCTTTCACATATGTAGTTATTCGTACATGTATTTATTTATTTATTTAGACGTTTTGTAAAGCAGTAGCTGGACTTGGGGGTATCAGAGCGCTTCACAGCATTACAGTAATGAGCAAACATATGATACAGGGGAATGTACCACTAAGACATGCACTCACCATACACACCCACCCATACAGCCCTTCACAGATGCACTCTTGAACTCATTCACCCAGTGAATCACCCACTCTCACATCTATGCATAGAGTCACACCCCCGACCCACCCACACAGACAGTCAGAGACCCATACAGATACTCAGACAAGCAATCAATAACCAGTATAGACACTCATGTATCTACTCAGCAACTCATGCAGCCACTTACACACCAACTGACACACGAATACAGCCATTCACACAGTTTAGTCACTAACCCATGACTTCAGTAAGGCACGATTAATCACTCACTTATACAGTCAGTCACGCACCTACTAAATCATCCATTCAGACACTTATACACCCACTCATTCTTCAAAACACCTTGGCGCATATATATGTATATAAACATATTTAAACTTTACAGAAACACATAGTCACTGGATGATATCATCAGTGATGTCATCAGTGATGTCACTTGAGATGTCATCAGTGATGTCACTGACCATGTTATGAATGATGTAATATGTGATGTCATTAGCAGTGCATTGCGGGGGTGCAAGAGATTGTTAGCTCGACTAACTATAACGGCCACATTTTTTCTCGTTTTGTATGAGTGAAATGTCCAACTAACTATAACATCCCTGAAACCTATGGCTTTTTCAGTTAATATATATATATATATATATATATATATATATATATATATATATATATATATATATATATATATATATTACCTACTGGCGGTCGCCAGTAGGTATATATAGTTAGGATTTTTTCTCTATGGGATTTTTGAAAATTCTATGTCTAATAACTTTGGCGTTTGTAGACAGAATTGGCTGAAATTTTCAGGAAAATGGAACATTCTGTTTCTGAGCAGCCCCTGACAATTTGGGGGGGTTTCATCAAGGGGGGGCCGAGAAAAAAGGGGGGTCCCAAAATGCGTTTTTCCCATGTTAATTTCCATAGGGCGGTTGGCCTCACTTTTAGCTCGAACGGCTGAATGGATTTGCACGAAACTTGGCAAAATTGTAGGGACTGTTAGCCCGATGTGCCTTTGCTAGGTCTCAATATATGTGCTCCAGTGGATTTTGAGTAATTTAGGTTAAAAAAAGATATATATCTGGGCGGAGCCTAACCACACATCTGATCTGATTGGCTGTCAGCACTTCATCCAAGAAGTGTTGGCAGCCATCTTGGGACCAATATACATGATAGCACCTCATTAAAAAGCATTGTAGTTAATAGAGGGTTTTAGGACTTTAGTTACATTATAAATCATTTGTTGATGGTACCATACTCGTTTTAGGAATTGTGGTGGGTTCTAAGGTGATTTTACCATGTGAAAAAACCTTCTGCTGTGATATCATGAATATTGTTTGAAAGAAAACTAATATCTCATGATTTTCCCACGGTGGTTTGGAAGGGGATCTATAAGCTAAACTGAAAGCATATTTTCTGTAAATTCACATTATCTTTCTCAGTCATGTGAAAATGAAGTCTGAAATTCTCAGTAAAACATGTACACCCAACAAGGACAGAGACTGTCAGTTGATTCCTTTATGTTCTACTGCAGCCTCCTAGAGTGTTCTAAAGAACAACTAGAGCGCTAACAGTCCTACTTATTACAAAGGTATGGCACACCTGAAGCCCTCTTGATTGGAATAAAGTGGTAACTCTTAAAACATTTAATTTAAAAAGAAACAACATGAGGGGGTATATTTTGCCATAGAAAGTATGATTAGTGCTGCAGAATGAAAAATTAGGGCACATTTTGAGTGACTTCTCAAATCCTTTTCTATTTCATTAAAACATTCTGACATGCAGTCTCCCAAAATGGCCACCAGAGACAAAAGAGCCCAAATGTAGCCCAAATATCACCCAGATGTAGCCCAAGTATAGCCCAATGACAGAATGTCCCAGAGTGTTCTAAAGAACAACTAGAGCGCTAACAGTCCTACTTATTACAAAGGTATGGCACACCTGAAGCCATCTTGATTGGAATAAAGTGGTAACTCTTAAAACATTTAATTTAAAAAGAAACAACATGATGGGGTATATTTTGCCATAGAAAGTATGATTAGTGCTGCAGAATGAAAAATTAGGGCACATTTTGAGTGACTTCTCAAATCCTTTTCTATTTCATTAAAACATTCTGACATGCAGTCTCCCAAAATGGCCACCAGAGACAAAAGAGCCCAAATGTAGCCCAAATATCACCCAGATGTAGCCCAAGTATAGCCCAATGACAGAATGTCCCAGAGTGTTCTAAAGAACAACTAGAGCGCTAACAGTCCTACTTATTACAAAGGTATGGCACACCTGATGCCATCTTGATTGGAATAAAGTGGTAACTCTTAAAACATTTAATTTAAAAAGAAACAACATGAGGGGGTATATTTTGCCATAGAAAGTATGATTAGTGCTGCAGAATGAAAAATTAGGGCACATTTTGAGTGACTTCTCAAATCCTTTTCTATTTCATTAAAACATCCTGACATGCAGTCTCCCAAAATGGCCACCAGAGACAAAAGAGCCCAAATGTAGCCCAAATATCACCCAGATGTAGCCCAAGTATAGCCCAATGACAGAATGTCCCAGAGTGTTCTAAAGAACAACTAGAGCGCTAACAGTCCTACTTATTACAAAGGTATAGCACACCTGGAGCCATCGTGATGGGAATAAAGTGGTAACTCTTAAAACATTTAATTTAAAAAGGAACAAAATGAGGGGGTATATTATGCAATAGAAGGTATTATTAGTGCTGCAGAAAGAAAAATTAGGGCACATTTTGAGTGACTTTTCAAATCCTCTTCTATTTCATTAAAAAATTCTGACATGCAGTCTCCCAAAATGGCCACCAGAGACAAAAGAGCCCAAATGTAGCCCAAATATCACCCAGATGTAGCCCAAGTATAGCCCAATGACAGAATGTCCCAGAGTGTTCTAAAGAACAACTAGAGCGCTAACAGTCCTACTTATTACAAAGGTATGGCACACCTGAAGCCATCTTGATTGGAATAAAGTGGTAACTCTTAAAACATTTAATTTAAAAAGGAACAAAATGAGGGGGTATATTTTGCCATATGAATTATGATTAGTGCTGCAGAAAGAAAAATTAGGGCACATTTTGAGTGACTTCTCAAACCCTCTTCAATTTCATTAAAAAATTCTGACATACAGTCTCCCAAGATGGCCACCAGAGACAAAAGAGCCTAAATGTAGCCCAAATATCACCCAGATGTACCCCAAGTATAGCCCAATGACAGAATGTCCCAGAGTGTTCTAAAGAACAACTAGAGCGCTAACAGTCTTACTTATGACAAAAGTATGGCACACCAGAAGCCATCTTGATTGGAATGAAGTGGTAAGTCTGAAAACACTCAATTTAAAAAGGAACAACATGAGGGGGTTAATTTTGCCATAGAAAGTATGATTAGTGCTTCAGAAAGAAAAATTAGGGATCATTTTGAGTGACTTCTCAAATCCTCTTCTATTTCATTAAAAAAATTCTGACATGCAGACTGAAACATGCACTTTGAATACCAGCAGCAGACGTCCCTGGTGAGCAGTAGCTTTACTACAGTGATCTAATGTGCAACTAGAGTGCTAACATTCAGAATTTATGGCAAATGTGTGACACATCTGAATGCCTTCTTGATGGAACCAAAGTAAACAAGCATTGAAAATGCAATAGATCTAGCCCTCGTTTAAGTTAAAGCCATTCTGTTTGTAATGAGGTGGCTTTTTAGCTTTGCTTTTATTAGTGTTGTTTCAACTTTCATGTAAATAACATGCATCTGTATGCATATAAGTATATGTATGCATGCATTTATGTTTGTATTTATATAGATATACAGATGATATATGTTTATATATGTATGTATATATATATATTCACTGAAAAAACCATAGGCTATAGACCATATATAGTTAGGAATTAGCATTTACAAAACCTTGAAAATTCACTGAAAAAACCATAGGTTATAGACCATATATAGTTAGGAATTAGCATTTACAAAACCTTGAAAATTCACTGAAAAAACCATAGGTTATAGACCATATATAGTTAGGAATTCGCATTTACAAAACCTTATTTTACTCACACAAAACCATTGAAATTCCATATATAGTTCGTTGCACTAACTATATATCGCGCACCCGCAATCCACTGCTGATGATGTCACATATTACATCATTCATGACATGGTCAGTGACATCACTGATGACATCACTGATGACATCTCAAATGACATCACTGATGACATCTTAAATTACATCACGGATGACATCACTGATGACATCTCATTTGACATTACTGATCACATCACTGATGATATCATTCATGTGATAATACGATGAACCTTTTCAGACTCTAATATAACCTTAGATACAATCAGTGTAAACAGACACTCACAGACTGTCACTCATCCATGGAGTTACTCACACATCTAGTCAGTCATGCAAAGAATCAATCACACCTCCATTTCCTCAACTATACAGTTATACAAACTTTACTTATTCAAACATATACTAACACATATTTACTCTCTTATACAATCCCTGATACAAGTTCACAATGATCCATACAGCCACTCACACATTCACTGGCTCTTATGCACAGTTATTTATATATGTCAACTCTCACATGTACTGTGTTTTACATATGTACTTACTTTGACATGTAGCACTGAGATATCCATTCACTCACCAATACACTCATGCACACAGTCAACCGCCCATACAGCTGTTTCCACATGCACTTTTGAAACCATACATCTAGTGAATCAACTGCTCACACATCTATGCACAGAGTCATACACCTCCCAGCCACCCAAACACACACTCAGTCTCCCATACAAATACTTGGGCAACCAATCAATAACCCATATAGTTACTCATATAGCTACTTATCAACACATGCAACAGTTTACAGAACAACAGACATAATGATGCACAAATTAAGACAGTTTAGTCACTAACCCATGCACTCAGTGAGACACATTTAATCACTCACTCATACAGTCAGTCATGCACCTACTAAATCCTTCATCCAGACACTTATACATCCACTCATTCTTCAATATGTAAGACATATTTTAACTTTACAGAAACATACAGTCACTGGATGTTGTCATCAGTGATGTCATTTGAGATGTCATCAGTGATGTCATCAGTGATGTCACTGACCATGTCATGAATGATGTAATATGTGACATCATCAGCAGTGGATTGCGGGTGCGCGATATATAGTTAGTGCAACTAACTATATATGGAATTTCAATGGTTTTGTGTGAGTAAAATAAGGTTTTGTAAATGCGAATTCCTAACTATATATGGTCTATAACCTATGTTTTTTTCAGTGAATTTTCAAGGTTTTGTAAATGCTAATTCCTAACTATATATGGTCTATAACCTATGGTTTTTTCAGTGAATATATATATATATATATATATATATATATATATATATATATATATATATATATATATATATATATATATATATATATATATGTGTGTATATTACCAACAGGCCGTCGCCAGTAGGTACATATAGTTAGTAGTTAGTGTCCATAGGAAATCCGCAACATTCTATTTGGAATAACTTTGGTGCCTGTTGACGAATCTTCACAAAATTCTCCTAAAAGATGGGTCGCTCTGCTCCGCTCCTATCCTGAAAGTTTTGGGGTGATTCGTCAAGCGAGGACTGAAAAAAAGGGGGTCCCAAAACATGTTTTCCCCATGCAATTTTCCATAAGGACCTTGAGACACAGCTACAGCCCGAACTGCTAAACGGAATTACACCAAAATTGGCAAAAAGGTAGAGTTGGGTTCGCTGATCACGCTTTTTATTGAATGGTGTATATCCGTTCAGTAGTTGCTGAGAAAATCAAAAGTAAATTCATAGATATATCTATGGACGAAGTAGGGTACGTGTATCCTCCCAAGCACAAGCTTTATGCTAATTGGCTGTCAACACCACAAACCAGGGAGTGTTGGCAGCCATCTTGTGCCTCGGTAGAACCGAGGTACAAGAAAACAGAAAAAGAAATGCAAAAAACAAGAAAAGGGGGCAGGATAGAAACACCCTGACCCCCTAGGCCTGCATAGGGGATCCCACGGGGACCCACAAGGCCAATTTTATTTTTTTATTTTTAAATTTCAAATTGTGGGATGCGTGTAGGATACGCGTATCCTACCGATCCCCCCAAAAATCCTGCGCTTTAATTCTAATTAGCCCCCAGGGGGGCCAAGTCCCGGGGGCCATGTGTTTTATAATAACGGGGGCCCCAGAGGGTTCCCCCAGCCCCGGGGACTGCCAACCCCCAGGCTTTAACATTATGTATGCAGGGGGCTCACGGCCCCCTGCAGACCTGGGGACCACCACCCCAGGGCTTCTTTGTTTTTATAATATTAGGGGGCCCAGAGGGGCCCCTCAGCCCCAGGGACCGCCACAACCCGGGGCTTAAACATTATGTATGTGGGGGCTCACGGCATGCCCGTTGCCCTGGGGACCACCACCCCCGGCGCTTCTAAAATAAATTTAAAAACCTGTGTGGGGGGCTCAAGCCCCCCCACACACCCCGGGGAACACCACCTCCCCGAGGCTCTAATATTCAAAATAGGTGGGTCCGAGACGGACCCCCAGCCCCGGGGACCACAACCCCCTGGGGCTTTTAAATGTTGGGAGGGGGCACACGGCCCCTGTCCAGAAGCCTTCTGGTGGACCTAGGGACCCCCCCCCCAGGTCCACCAGAAGGCTCCTGGAGTGTCCCGGGGTTTTTGGAAGAAAGAGCAGGAAATCTGCCCTCTCTTCCGTAAACCAAAGCTGGTTGCTTTTCTACATGGGGAGCAGCATGTTAGCTGCTCCCCATGTAGAAAAGCAATGCTGGCTCCCGCAGGATGTGGGGAGCCGGCAGGGACCATGGGGGATTGGGGACCCCCCCACGGCCCCCAACGAGGAGGGCCAGCCCCGAGGAATGGGGTCCCCGGGGCTAGAAGTGCCCCCAAGGGATGGGGTCCTTGAGGGCCAAATAGCCCAACAGGTATCTCCAGTATGCGCCAGGGGGCTGCGTTGTGGACAGATGTTCAGAGGCCACACCCCTTCTTACACCTCTCTGCAACACAGCTCTGTGGTGCTTACTGGAGGTACCTAGTGGGCTAGTTTGACACTAGAGATCCTTAGGATTGAAGGGGACTTAATCTCTCAACTTAGAACGGTGACAGGGCGCTTTTAGACAGTGGTGAAGGGAGGGGACGGGGCCTGACGTGATGTGTGCAAACACACCCTATGGCGCGTTTTAAGCTGGGGAAACAATTCTACTTCAAACCTGAGGGACCATGGGGCACAAGTAGTTCACTAGGTGCTTCCAGTAAGCACCACTGTGCTGCGTTGCAGAGAGCTGGTGCATGCCATGCCCCTTTTTACATCTCCCTGCTACGCAGCTCTGTGGCGCTTACTGGATGTAGTATGATTTCCGATTTACTCATCTGTTATCAGGAGAGACCTCAGTGCTGCATCTTTGAGCCCACTACTGATCCTCAACAGTAATTCCAACCATACTTACCAGTAACTTGAATTTCCTTCCATAGGCTAACATTGACTGGTTTCACTTGGAAATTTTTCTGTGTGTGGAGTTTTGGAACTTTAAAATATTCACCTAAAATCATCCGAACTACAAATTCCGGTTTACTCACCTGTTATCAGGAGAGAACCCAGTGCTGCATCTTTTAGCCCAGCACTAACCCTGAAAAGTAATTCTAATCGTACTTACCAGTACTTGTATGTTCTTCCATAGAAATCCATTGTCTGGTTTTCACCAGAAGAGTTTCTAAGTGTCTATTTTCACAAAGTAAATGTATTCCTTAAAAATCGCCTGTATGACTTGAACGCATTCTTTCAACTGTTTACAGGAGATGCACCAGTGCTGAATCCATGATCCACCACTGAGTAGGAAAAAGTAATGATAACACTACTTACCTGCTAAGTGAATTTCCTTCAATAGGGTAACAATAAGTTGTTTTACTTGGAAATCCTTCTAAGTGTGGAGTTTTGGAACTTTAAAATATTCCTATAAAATCAGTCAAACTACGAATTCTGCTTTACTCACCTGTTATCAGGAGAGACCTCAGTGCTGCATCCTTCAGCCCACTACTGATCCTGAAATGTAATTCTAACCATTCTTACAGTAACTTGAATTTCCTTCAATAGGCTAACATTGACTAGTTTCACTTGGAAATTCTTCTAAGTGTGGAGTTTTGGATCTTTAAAATATTCACCTAAAATCACCAGAACTACGAATTCCAATTTACTCACCTGTTATCAGGAGAGAACCCAGTGTTGCATCTTTTAGCCCAGCACTGACCCTGAAAAGTAATCCTAACTGTACTTACCAAGTCAAGTCAAGTCAATTCCACTTTATTAGATTAATTAAAATCATAAAAGTACACATATATATCATATTCAATGAATGCAATATTAAAACAATGGACAGAATTAAAATCATGGGAAAATTCTTCTGAAGGTAATTTACAAATCTCTTAAGTATACAAGTACGGAAATATACAATAAAAATCATGGTTCGATTGTACTCATGCCTCTTAATTTCTTTGATCTTACGGCTGCTACAAGATAACTAGCAATATTAAAGATATTCCATGTGTTGTCCTGTAATTGCAAATACATTAAGGCAGGTTTAACCTGTAGGAACCCTGAACCTCTTAAAAGTGGGATTATAAACTTTTTCCTATTATCAGAGTAATGTTTGCAAAAGAACATAAAGTGCATAGTATCTTGGGTTGAGAAATTATCACAGTCACAGAATGCTGCCTTTTCGGGTATAGTCCATCCCTGAAATGTTCCCAATAAAAGGTGTATCTGATTGAACCGAAATCTAGTTAACAACCAACGATGGTATGGTCTTGTTACTACCTTTAAATAAGGTTCAATGAATGGAGAGGTGACTAATAGGAAAAGGGCTCTAACCGTGGGCTTTTTTAGTTCCTCAGCCTCTCGTTCCTGAGACCTTAGGGACAGAAAATGCTTTTTAACCCACTTTATATCTCCTTTAACAATGCCTTCAGGGGTTTCATAGATTTTTGGTTGCCCCAGCTTTGAAAACATTACCATAACATACGAAAGCCACTGTATTTCATTTCCCCCATCTAAGTTAATACAGTCTTTTAAAATACGACAATTTAGCGTTAACTCAGGATTAAGCCAAGTTTTTAACCAGCAAGTAAGGGGAGCCATGCTAATCAAATCACAAACAAACCCCATTCCTAGCTCCTGGTGAACAGCAAATGTTGGAGTGGATTGAGGAATAGATAAAAGGCAACAAAGCAATTTATTTTCGGCCCTTTGCACATCTTCCACGGGTTTCTATCCCCAGATTGCAGCACTGTATAATGGTAATGCAAGACATTTTGCTTCATAAATTGCAAGTATTGCCTCAAAAGGCCTTCCCCCTAAACGCTGTGTGAAACTTAGCAGGGCTAAACCCGCTTGTACTAGGGCATTCCTTTGTGGTAACCTCTGGGGCGTCCATGTACAGCTGTCATCAAACAAAACCCTAGGTACGTAAAGGCCTTCATTCTTTGGATCTCAACCCCTTTGCAATAGAAAGTTTTCACTTTGTTCTTGCGGGCCCCATAGACATGACATGAGATTTGGTAGTATTAACTACCAAATCCAGTGAGGTCATAAATTCCCCAAAAGAGTGCAATAGCCTCTGTAAACCTATCAGGGTACATGCTAATAGGACGGCGTCATCCGCGTAAATGGAGAACTGGGATGGTACTGCTCCTTATACACGGAACGTCCAAAGTAGCTGTTTCCAGGGATTTCTCTAAATCATTAATATATAATGTAAAGAGAAGAGGGGCCAGGATACACCCTTGTCTTACCCCTCTCCCTGATTTAAAGTGCCTTGTGCAAGTTCCTTCCTGTGTCATCCTGACAGTCGCGAATAGATCCCGGTGGAGATCTGCCATAAAAAATACCAAGCTGGGTTCAATCCCCATGTCCAGTAAAATGGTCCACAGCTTTCATCTGTTAACCAGATTGAAAGCTGTGAACAGGTCCATGAAACCCAAATAAATAGACCCTCTAGTGGCTACTGTATATTTATTTATTAGTAAATACAGGTTAAGGCACTGGTCCACCGTGCTTCTACACGGTCTAAATCCATATTGGGTTTCTGCTAGGATCCTTTTTTCTGTGACCCACTAAGACACCTTGGTTAAAATGACTTTTCCTAGGATTTTGACAGAGGAATCTATGAGGTAAATAGGTCTGTAGCATCTTGGGTCCCCTCGCTGTCCTTTTTTGAAGACAGGAATGATGACAAAGTGGGACCATGAGGCAGGAAACCCATGAGAAACAGTATAATTAAAAACATTTGTTTAAATTGTAGCCCAAAGTTTGACATTTCCTTTGTATAGATCGGCAGGTACACCATCTGGACCTGGCACCTTGTTAATAGCGGAGTCCTTTATTGCCCTTTCCACATCCACCTCTATAAACACTAAATAAGATTCAGGTGAAATGCCAACAGGTGTTATAAAAGGGTAGAACACCTCATTGCTTGCATATATATTTTCAAAGTGTTTCACCCTTTCTTCCTCTGGGATATTAGTTTTGAGCTTTTCATTATCCTCACCTGTTAACAGTGGACTGTTAACAATAGCCCAAAACTTAGAGCTATCCTTTAAAACTACATTTGACATCAAACTGCCCCATGCATCTGATTTAATTTCATTTTTGCGCAGTTGTA
Organism: Lissotriton vulgaris; assembly: GCF_964263255.1. Classification (NCBI taxonomy): domain Eukaryota; kingdom Metazoa; phylum Chordata; class Amphibia; order Caudata; family Salamandridae; genus Lissotriton; species Lissotriton vulgaris. Next base: position 1,180,600,442 of record NC_141689.1, read on the forward strand.
TACTTAATTGGTATTCCTTTCTATATCTAGCTATAAGGACTTTATCCCTCGTAAAACCTTCCGCGATTTCATTGGATTTCGATGTGCCCTGGAGAGTAATAGTTCTTTATTTAGATGTAAAAGCATATCTTTAAAAGATTTCCCAAATCACACTATGTACAGTTTTGTAAATGAGAAGTAATAAAAAGAGTGGAAGGAATAAAATTTGACCATAAGCATGCTTGTTAAAACATTTCAAATTGTAGTTTGGTCCTCGCGGTCGTTACAAGTCCTATTAAAATACATATTCAGTCTAAGCAGTGAGCAACGAGGCCTTAGCAGTGTCCATTTTATCTAGATTGCAGTATGCTTGCTGAATAAATTTGGCCAATTTTATATTTAAAACAATATTATCCGGAGACAAAGCAGCAATAATGGCATGCCTACATGTCCAAACCCCCAACCTGTTCCATTCTGGCCTAAGGAGTCACCTCCGTTGAGAATTGAAGGAAGGACAGATACAGAGAACAGGCAAGATTGTTTCTCTTGCTGACCCGCATCCTCTGCATGTTGTGTCCTCCTACTTGTGACGCCAGGCGGGTAGATTTTGAAGAAAGCGGCAATCTCCCATCCTTAGGGCAATCAGGCAACGCTTTAGATAGAGTGAAAATGTCGTGGAGAGGTAGGTAGTAGGGGATAATTTGTTTGTAAGAGTTGACTACTGCCCAGGAATGACTGCGTTTCGTGAAAAGAGTTTTATCTGAAGCCAGGGATTTCAGTCTTACACTTTTTTTAATTGTGTTTTTAAAATCAGTCTGACTGGGGTGAAGAGCCCAAAGGTCGGCAGCTGACATTTGATTGATGTAGTCATTCAAGAGGCAGCCAATTGACCCCCCTGGGTTGATCTCGTTGATTTCTTTCCAGACTACAGATTCTAGGGTACCTGGTTCAGCCAGTCTTAATTTATGGCAAAGCTTGAGATATGTACCAACATTGGAGGCTTCAAAATTGGTTAATCCCAGCTCTAATCTAATCTGTGCCGGGGATGCGGTGCTAGGCAAATGAAGTAACTTTTTGTAGATTTTAGTTGTATGTTTATTTAAGACAGTGTTCATTTTGCCTTTAAAAATCTCTATGCCATATGAAAGTGTAGGCCCGATCTTTGCTCTAAGAACTTCCAATTGAGGGGAAAAGGTTGGACCTGAAAGTTTCTTCGATAGTTTGGCCAAGGATACCACTAGGGCCGTGGCTTTGGCTGCAATGACATTACTCTGCTTTGTAAAACAGCCCCTAGAGTCCAAATGGACACCTAAATATTTATATGATTGGCCAATTGAAAGACTTATTTTATTAATTGACCAGCCAGCACCACTGTAACGTTTCTTACCAAATGGAACTATCAAGGTTTTTTCCATGTTAATTTCTAATTGATTGTTGATCGTGTATTGTGATAATACGTCAAGGAGCCTTTGTAATCCTACTCTAGTGAGGCTAAACATGGCCAGGTCATCGGCATATAAAACATTACATAATGCCATGCCTCCTACTTTGGGCGGATGACTGTTTACCTTATCTAAGGTGCTTGAGAGATCGGCTATGAATAGGTTAAAGAGAAGGGGAGCCAGCACGCATCCCTGTTTGACACCACGTGAGGTAATGATTTTTCGCGAGAGATGCGTGCCGGACCCTAGTTTCACTCGAACCCATGTGTTAGAATACAATTGAATGATAGGGTTCAGGATTTTATCTAGAATTCCCCACTGTCTCAGTTTTTTCTGCTGCTTTGAAGTCGACAAAGCAGCAAAAGGCCATCCTAGATGTTGAGAAGGCTTTATCAATGATAGTAGAGAGTGCTAATAAGTTTGTTATAGTTCCTGAATTGGCAACAAACCCTGTTTGATTCAGAGGAATCAGATCATTGTCCTTTGCCCATTGTCTGAGGTCCTCCAAGATGAGCCCTGTATAATGTTTTGCCCCTATGTCCAGAAGGGCGATTAATCTGTAGTTGTTCGGTGCGGTTCATGATCCAGCTTTGTGAATGGGGTGAATAATTGCACCCCGCCATGAGTCCGGGATTGTCAGTGTCCTCAAAGTGTAGTTGAAGAGATTTAATAACACCGTGGACCAAAAGGGGATGTCCGATTTAAATAGCCTCTGTGGCAGGCCATTCGGGCCTGGTGCTCCGTCTTGTCTCCCTTTTGTCACTGCTTTGACAACTCGTTCTTCAGTTAGTTCATATACTGAGGTGAACCCCTGTGTTGTATCGGTAGTATTCGGTGATGCACCAGCGCCAAAGCCATGTGCCCTGGATGATCTGATGCATTCATGTTGGTCTTGTGCCTGAAAGTGATCCGTTAAGTATGATGCCCATTCTGCTTCCTGAATATTCGCTGAGCCGTAGTTTGTTAGGTTCAGGTTGGTGTGGTTGACAAGAGACCAGAATTTCCTTGAGTTTTTTTGCTTGCTTTCCCACACCAATTTCACCCACTATTGAGTTTCCTGAGCCTGTTTCTCTTGGAAGACTGCCCTCCTGAATGCTTTTTGGGCGTGGTGATATGTAACAAGAATAGCAATGTTCCCCGGAAATTTTGAGAGCGACCTCAATGCGTTGTTTCTCGTTCTCTTTAATGATTTTATGATGGTGGAAGATGCAACCCCTACTGATGGAGTGCGATTTGGGCACTGCGCAGTCACTGGGTAGGAGCTGATCAGATGAAGACACCGCTGCGATCATTTCGCTGTCGGGGGGGTCATCTTGATCAAGACAGCCTGTTATAAAATCCTTACTTGCTTTTAAAACACTCTGACTGTTAAACTCACTCCATTTGAGGCGCTTTAAGTTTTCAGAGTGTATTCCCTTATAGGTTATAGGAGCCGTTTTATGGAATTCTGAGTTTGTGATGAAGGAAATGGCCTGCGGCCTGTGGTCGCTTTCAGACCGTGGATGGATGCAAAAACTGTCCAGATTAAACAGTAGTTCTGAGTTACAAATAGTGAAATCTAAGTGGGATTTTTTGCTTACATTCGACCGGGTCCAATTTGGAGGTGAGTCGCTGGTTGTCCTTCCGTTCACTACCAGTTAACCTGCGTTATAGAATCTCATCACAGAGAACTCACCTAATATGTTTGAGGTTTGCATCGGAGGTTTAGATTGAGTCATAGCCTCAATGATGTTAGTCAAGTCGGGACCTTCCATGTCTGCTGCATTCCCCTGAAATAAGTTTGTATTGAAGTCCCCCGTGACGATACGGTCCGAGATGGGGTGTTCAGTGGCAATATCTTTCATGATTTCACTAAGTCGGACCAGATGGTCTTTTTTTGTGCGGGTGCTGGGGTTAATATACAGGTTTATGAGGAAGCGTGAATGCTGCCTCCTCCATGGGTTAATTTTAACCCCTAGTAACCAGTCTTCTTTAAAATGGATTTGATTAAATGCACCTTTTAAGTTATTCAAGATGTATATGGACAAACCGCCTTTGGGGTGGCCGAAGCGGCTTCCCTGAGTGCTGATTTCCAAAATTCAATGTATCCTTCTATGGGGCTTCCCTCTGATGCCCAGGTTTCCTGTAGGGCGATTGCTGTGTGTTTACACAAGAAGGCCATTGTGTCATCGTTTCAGATTTTTTGATGGAGTCCACTGATGTTCCATGAACACAATGAGAAGGACAACCGCCCTTGCCTGTGATCTGTTTTATGCTGTAAGTCAGCCACTGAGAGAGGTTTTCCAGGGGGATTGTATTTTTCTATGAGTATTTCAGCCACAGGCGGTCAATTTAAGTGTTTTGAAGACAGGATTGCTGGCAGTCACCCCCAACTATGGTTTAGTTCTACATAATCTCCAACTTTTTCGGGACATTTAGATTTGACGTCCGACCCTGAAGCATTTTTTAATACAGAGTAGGGTCTCGCACGTTCTGTTGTTTTGATTGTAGCCATCTGACTGGATGAAGTCGATCTGTTTAACAGGGAGATAGGGTACCCTGGCGTGGAATAGGGGTACACTCTGATTCCCCAGTGTGGATTTCTGTTCAAGAAAAGCACCTACCCAGCTGGCCGATGAAAAAGTCGCCACAGTGACCTCAGAAGGTTGGTTACCTCAGGGGGAGAGGAATTCAATGGTTTCTATGTTGTTCGTTGCCAATCCTGCAAGCCCCGGGATGCCTTCTGCTAATTTTAACAATTGGATCTATTAAGAATGTCGTGCCCTCCTTTAGATTAATATTCAGGGGCCAGTAAAATCTGATGACACAATAGGTTATTTTTGCTTGGCTCCGGTAGACTTAAGGACTTGATGTCGGAGTTTTCGACTATCCTATCTGGTTTAATTTCATGTAACTGTTGTGACAGTCGTTGTGCAGCCCTCTTCAAATGTGGGTTGTAACTGGTCAGGGTTATCGGATCGTTACAGATAGTTTTGGAGTAATTTGGTCTTGACGTAGCAATTTCCTTTCCAAGGGGAGTTAAGGCTATCGGTGGCCTAGTTTTTCCTGGTACAGTGTTAGGCCCGATTTTGCTTGCCTTCTCAGAACTCATCCTTATGTTTTCTTTGAGGGCACTGCCCACAACTATTTCTGGGGCCGTAGTTTGTTTGCTTTGTTCCTGTGGGCTCCTCGCTGGTTCTTGAGTGAGTGTTTCTGAGGTGATTCCAACGAGGTTTTTCGTTTTTTCTGTTGTACTGTTTTTGATAGGGGATTTTTTATTTTCAGCTTTTATAAAAATAGGAAAAAGTTCCTGATGGGCCATGTTGGAGTTTGCCCTAAGTTTGTTTCTGGCTTTACGCTGGCGTTTACGCTCTCTCTTGCTGCATGGCGGAAAAGGCCCTGGGGTGGGGGGCGCCACTGTTAACGCGGTCTGAGGAGCGGGCTATTTATTTGCCCGGGCTCAGGTAGATCAAGCCTGGTTGCAATCCCAGGTGATGTCAGTGGAGGACCGATTTCGACCGTTAAATTTGTTTGTAATTGAACGCTCTGAGGGTGTTCATTTTGCTTCGTTGAGCCTGTGATTGTTCCTTTGTTTGGCGCCTCCCCTTCATTTATGTTTGCGTTCTGCTTACCAGGAGCCTCAATGGGTTTTTGATGTTCTTGCTGTATGGGGGGTGGTGGTTTAGTAAAGGCATTTCCTCCCCTCAACAACTTGACTTCCCTTATAACAGTAGTTAGGCATTCTGGGATCAGAGAAAGGGAATCTATAATTGGGGAGCAGCAGCAAGTTGATTGGGCAAGCTTCATAGAGGCTTGCACCCTTAAAATTAATGAGTTTAGTTTATCTAGTTTGCTATCGATGCCAGACGTGAATAGGGCCAAGGTGTTTAGTAGGTCAACCTGCACCTCCAGTTTTATCGAATGGTAGTTAAGTGCATTACCAGTTTGTTGAAGGGTCTGTAGGAGTTGTGGCCAAGCACTGGTCGCAGTGTTTTCTTCGATGTTTAATTTTTCATTTGGGATAAAACTGGGCCTGGGGGAGCTTTGCGAAGTCTTAAAGAAAAGAGACAGGTCTGACATAAATTGATCATTCAAGACAGGCGGTACTGGCTGGTTTTGCAATGGGTCCTTTATTTGTCCGGGTGGCAAAAATAACATGTACGGGGGGCTCAAAGCTGGTGAAGCTGTTGAGGTGATTATTGTTTGTGGGGTTGAGTGTTGTTGGCTGCTGATAAAGTGCATGGGTTGCCTTGTTCATGAATTTGCGCCATCGTTGTTTGCTGAGAAGAGGTCGCAGGGGGCTTGGTCGGGGTTGCTAGGCAGTCGACGGTGGGTTGTGTCGGCGCTGAGTGGCCCTCTGTTGAGCACATGGTGTCCTCCAGCTGGATTTGCAGTGAGTGCGGGAACCCATTGTCATCTGCTGGAGACACGAAAAACTTGCTCAATTGGAGGTGGGCAGATTGAGGATTTTTACTGGTGTGATTGGTATTGGTGGTCCCAAAAATGTAGACTTCTGATGGCATAAATTGCCGTCATGGTTTCCGGAGCCCAATGTTGCACCGGGGCCAAGTGAGTCGACCCTGATTGAGCCTGGGTTGTGGTGATGATTGCCTCCGGAACTTGCACGTGTGGTTGTGGCAATTCCGCAGTCTTTAGTGGCGTTTTTCTAAAGAAGACCCGTAGGCTTAGGGTCTTTTGAGGTTTTAATCTGTGGTTATCGTCGGCCTGGACCTCAGCAGCATCAGGTTGTTTGGGTTTCCTTCGTTTGGGTGCTGTGTACTTCCTTTCCTTTCCTGATCTCATTGTTCCCGAATGGGCTTGGGCTTGGGCTCTTTTGTTTGATCTCAGGTTCAACGCCACTGGTACTTTATTACAGCAGCGAGGTTATTAGGCTTCGGGCATCAGCGGCGGTGTGCGATGACTATGCGCTGTGTGGTGTGCGGCTATATTAATATATAGCAAGTGGCACCCCCCTGCTCACCCAATCCCGCCTACTCGGGCCCCCCGACCTTGACCCCACCCGCTGGCACCACCTCGCCTCACCAGATCGGACCGAAATCCAAGGACAACTGGGGCTACGTGCTATGCAACTCTGGAAGTGGGTGCAAGCACCTCGAGGCCTGGGGGTGGGGTGGAGCCAGTAGGGTCTGAGCTAGATAGTCGGGGCCCGGGCTGGCTCAAAGATGGAGAGCAAGGGGAGCAGCCCCAGAGCTGGTGGGTTCCCGTGAGCAAGCCGGGCGACGAGCAGCGGGTGAGGGGTGACCGAAGGCCGTGGGTACTAGAAGGTTGAGGCGCCCGCCGAGAGCCCCTTGCAGGAGCACAGCGAGCAGCGAGGGCCGCAGGAGCACTCAGTGAGTGAACTCAAAGAGCTCTAAACGCGTGGGCTGCAAGCGCCAAACAGTCAATGCTTTGGGGGGGACAGGGAGGAAGCCGCCCACTTGCCAGGGTGTCTTGAGGGAACTGCAATAGTGTGAGAATTTGCCTCCAGTCAACCCCTACACCCCCCTTCGCGTGTGCTATTTACACACTGCCGTGCTACAACCTTACCGCGAATCACCGGTTTCAGCAGCAGGACTTGCGTCTGCCCGTCCGTCCGTCTCACTGTGCCCTCGCCTAGCTCGCTGCCTCCGGCTCTCAGCGCAGCAGCCCTCGTACACCGCGCACCCACCGCCGACAGCCTCTCCGCTCTCGTACGTTGCCACGCCTACCTGACGAGCCTCGGTAATCACGCTGGTGGGATGCGGCCAGTCACACGCTGCAACCTCGCTGTGACTTGGAGCATTTCGCGTCGTACCATCTTTTCCCTTGTTAACGTGTAGGTCTAGCAGTAACAGTTAAATCAATAGCAACCTGATTACAGATTGCTTCAAAAGCTGAGATGGTTTCCCCCACCGGAGTGGTACCATCAACACATTTCCCAATACCTTCACTCATCTTTGCGCAAAGACTGTCTAAAAACTGCTCTGGGACAATTTTTGCCCATTTCAACCTCCTCCCTTGGTCACTAGTGATCACGCTTATTGGACCGCTGGTGTTATTTACGGGATCAGCACGGAAAAATCCTGCATCCAACACCAGGTTGACCGCATTATGGTCACTAAATGGGGAACTAACTGCATTGTAAAAAATTACATGTCCCAGCAGGGCAGTGGATAGGATGATATAGTCGATAATCGATTCACTTTCCCTAGATTTAAAAAGTTACTACCCTCTCGCTTCTATCACAGTAACTTGGCTCGTAAAGATCGGCACGTGATAAAAGGTCCTCAAGAGCCACTCCCTTCTGGGTATGTTCAAAATGTGGAGATGACGCAAAAGATGGGCCATGGAATTCATTAATTTGGCAGTTGAAATTGCAAGGATGAATGTTGAAATCTCCCAGGAGAATAATATCAATAAAAGTGGTTTGTTGAGCTTTATACTTTCAATAAACTGGGCTAAAAAAACACAAGTGTTCATTACAATACTCACTCTCCCCGGAATTATAGAAATTCATTAACAAAGTTTTCCCATTAGTCTGGGAGGTGATCTCAACTATTAGACAGTTAGGAGAGCTAGAATCTAGAGTCTTTACTACCCCCTTCAGACTCACTGAAAGGAGGAACAGCAATCCTCCCTTAGCTCTACCCGAAGCGGATGGGCGTGCTGGGTGAAAGTAAGATTTAAAACCATCCACCCAAAAGTTATTGTACTGGTCCCAATTCTCTTGCAATGCTATAACATCATTAGCACTAATGAATTTTAGCTAATTTTGGTCTCCCCTTTTCGACCTTAACCCTGCAATATTCCAACCCAGTAGCCTAAAGTTGGGGTCTGCCTTTATGATGGTATCTGGCTCATAGGGGTGTTGTCATGGGGTCGTGTGAAGTGTCCCTAGTCAATCGTTCTCATTTAGACAGGATAATGGGGAAAACCTATTTGCTAAAACAAGGGAGTCCTCCATCATAGTGATCTGGGTGTTCTGTGGTTTATTTAAGGGTATTGCTCCTGAACTGCCACATCACTAGGTGAACCCTTTTTATGGTGTTAGATGGCTGCCAACCTCGTCCTCCCTTTGAATACTGCGGATAGGTTTTTGTCTCTGTGGTTGGCCAACTAGGGCAAGGATAGAAAAGTCCCAAAGGGACTGCCCTAATATTGCCTTCCTCTTTCTTCATATCCGACCCATCCCATAACATTGGGAGGACAACAAGAGGGTTGTTGAAGTTGACAATAGCACAATCCCCTTTGGCTCTCTTTTCAGTTCTCCCAAGCCAACCAACGCGCCTTACCATTATGTTGTTTGGGGAAATATTACTGTCGCCTGAGCAATTATGATTACACCATTTCTTTGTGACAGCAAAAAGGGCATCAGGAGATTCAGCCTCTCCCTCTTTTAGTGGGGGGACCCCAGCCAAGACAATCACCAACGAGGCTGCTTCTGGTGGAAGGTTAATGTTAGGTTGGGGTACGGTTTTGCCTCCGGGGTGATCACCAAATTCTAAACCCCTTTGACCGTTAGGAGCCAAAATACTTGGGGTCTCAGGATTACTAATTATGCTAGAGTATGGTTCCCCACCCCATTTAAGATCTCCCTGATCCCTGGGTATAACAGACTTGAACAAAGGGGCTTTAACCAGTTGGGGAGCTTCTAGCAATAACCTGTCGCCTTGTACTACATTTTCCTTTGTATACACTACAGGATGCTTAGTTGATTGGTTAAATAGTTGAGCCAGTCTAGGGGTACACTTGTGCTGACTTAAAAACATGTTAATTCGTTCACATTTCCCTAGTAGATCAGAAACACAGGTATTCAAAGTGTCAATAATGTCCTTGGCAATATTGGAAAGCGCCTGCTCCAGTCGAGTAGAGAATATTTCTTCTACCATGTCCGGTACATTGTACTCTGTTAAATTAGATAAGTTAAACGCAGAGTTTGATGCAGTATTTTTGGTGTCTTTATCCCGTTTGTTTGTTTTCTTCGGGGGTTTCTTTGGCACGGAACTTGGTTTTTTAGGCTGCCCTTTAATGTTTGGGTGCAAGCTTGGGAGAAAACTTGTAGTTTGTTGTGCGCTATCCTCATGTCTAACAGGTTTTTCTACCTGTGCACCATTTGGGCGATTAATAATTACACTGGGTTCCAGGGGAACGTGATTTTTCTGAACAGCATCTGGGCAGTCGGGTTCAACATCACAATCACTAGTTGAAGCCAGCCCAAGTTCTCTCTCAGCGGATTCATTTTCTGAAGACAGGACCCCCACCGCTGAAGTCAATTAAGAAATAATAGAAGCAGACTTCCTTGGGACTTTTGCCTCACCTCCCCCCTGCTTTTGGGAAATGTGTAATTTCCGCTTACCCATGACTCAGGATCACAATGTTAAGGGGGTGGCCCGACCCGGCCTCTTCTGGCCCCTGATGGCCACAGATGGTCCGCCCTTTGCCCGGGCTTAGTTTGGCGTGCGTCCGCGCGCGTCCCGCGGGACTGGAATGAGGGGCTGATTAAATACACCCACTGCAGTCAGGGCGTGGCGGTTGTGCAGCGCTCGCCCCAATGTCTCCAGGGGAGCGTAGTTCTTCCCCTGACGTGTGCCCCGCTGTTGCCTTCCACAGGGTCCGGTTTTGAAGCTGCGAGTGTCTCCCGCGAAGCGGGAGATGCGAGAGGTGATCTGCAGGTGAGGTCAGGGCGTGGCGGTGGTGCAGCGCTCCTCCCAATGTCTGCTGGGGAGCGTAGTTCTTCCCCTGACGTGTGCCCCGCTGTTGCCTGCCACAAGGTCCGGTTTTAAAGCTGCAAGCATCTCCCACGAAGCGGGAGATGCGAGAGGTGATCTGCAGGTGAGGTCAGGGCACGGCGGTGGTGCAGCGCTCCTCCAAATGTCTCCTGGGGAGCGTAGATCTTCCCCTGATGTGTGCCCCGCTGTTGCCTCCCACAGGATCTGGTTTTGAAGCTGCAAGCGTCTCCCGCGAAGCAGCAGATGCGAGAGGTGATCTGCAGGTGAGGTCAGGGCGTGGCGGTGGTGCAGCGCTCGCCCCAATGTCTCCTGGGGAGCGTAGTTCTTCCCCTGACGTGTGCCCCGCTGTTGCCTGCCACAGGGTCCGGTTTTGATGCTGCGAGCGTCTCCCGCGAAGTGGAAAACGCGAGAGGTGATCTGCAGGTGAGGTCAGAGCATGGCGGTGGTGCAGCGCTTGCCCCAATGACTTCTGGGGATCGTAGTTCTTCTCCTGACATGTGCCCCGCTGTTGCCTGCCACAGGGTCCGGTTTGGAAGCTGCGAGCGTCTCCTGCGAAGCGGGAGACACGAGAGATGATCTGCAGGTGAGGTCAGGGCATGGCGGTGGTGCAGCGCTCGCCCCAATGTCTCCTGGGGAGCGTAGTTCTTCCCCTGACGTGTGCCCCCGCACTTACCATTAACTTGTACTTCCTTCCATAGGAATCCATTGTCTGGTTTTCACTAAGTAAATATATTCCTTAAAAATCGCCTGTATGACTTGAACGCATTCTTTCAACTGTTTACAAGAGATCCACAAGTGCTGGGTCCAGGATCCACCGTAATGTAAAGTAATGAGAACACTACTTACCTGTTAAGGTATCTGATTGTCACGTGGATGATGTCATCAGTGATGTCATTAGTGATGTTTTTTGAGATGTCATCAGTAATGTTACTGACCATGTCATGAATGATGTAATATGTGACATCATCAGCAGTGGATTGCGGGCGCGCAAGATATAGTTAGTACAACTAATTATCGGAGGAATTTCAATGGTTTTGTACGAGTGAAATGTCCAGCTAACTATAACACCCCTAAAACCTATGTTTTTTTCAGTGAATTTCTAAGGTTTTTTAAATGCTAATTCCTAACTATATCAGGCCTGAAACCTATGGTCTTTTCAGTGAATTTCAAAGGTTTTTTAAATGCAGATTCCTAACTATTTTAGGCTTGAAACCTATGTTTTTTTCAGTGAATTTCGAAGGTTTTGTAAATGACAATTTTTAAATGTATTAATTGTTATATATTTTTTATACTGATTTACTACATTTTTTAAACTATTTATTTGTAGATATTTTATTTTTTGAATTACATTGTAATTACATTATACATTACATTACAAAATATACTTTCTCAGGATGAATTACTTTAGTTTAAATACTTTGCAAATAGGCAATAGACTTTTAAGTAAAGTAGTTATTATATATATCTCCACACAATTTCCAAGTAAATGCGCTCTCAGCCACAAAGTCAAGCCAGGCAATCAGTAATCCAAGAGTGTTTATTCACCTACTACATTATGTTTTGGCTTGCAGAAAAGCCTTGTTCACGAAAGTGAATGCGTTTGGAAGCCATACTGATAAAGCTGTGTGCAAGTACGATGGCATCATGGGCAAGTCGATGGCGTCATGGACAAGTGTGGGAAGAAATGTTGACTTGGGATTGAAACCTGAGGCAGCGCTTCTGTCTGTAACAAAATCAGCGTTTTGAAGGGTCTCTGTATTACTGGTAACTACGATACCTCCCCCAATACTGTCTATCAGATTTTCATTGATGGTGTCAGGAAGGTCACCCCTTCTTGTTCTAATTGGAAGATGTCTATGAGGGTATCCACCTCCCCTATTGTGAAATTGTCCGAATTGTTGGTGGTTTGAGGTTGTTTTCCTCGGGCCCCCTTCAATTTGTGCCATTTTTTAACTTCAATTTACGAACAAACTTAAATAAGTCTATTATAGACTCACTGTAATTGAATGGCATGGATGGACAAAAAGAGAGCCCCAGACATAAATTCATCTTTTCATCGTCACTCATCTCCCCTTTAGACAGATTGATGACTGTTTTCTTTACCATAATAGGGTCCATTAATATCCTCGTTTGGAGCGTGTCCTGCTGTTTCCCATGCCGCCCTTGCTCTGCCTCTTCTGCCACCTCTGCTGTAGTCTTTTTGCTCGGTTTCTGCGTTTCCCCGACCTCTTCCATGATCTCGCCCCCTCTGCCCCTTTGTCATTGTTGCTGGAGTTTCTCTGATCGTCGGTCTGCTCTGGCGCAAATGACAATATTCTTCTAAAAAATTCACAGGACGAGATGTATTTATCAAGGGCGCTGCACCTTCTGTGAAAATGTCTGATTCTGTTTCACTTGTTATAGAGAGAGTAATGTGTCCATCCTCTTCATTATTATCTTCTACGTTTGTCAATGGTGTTTCAGTTGAGTTGTAAAGGTCGTCATACTTGCGACTAAACGTCAGACTTCTTCCGCCTTCATATTCATTGTAGTTGCGGTCCACTGCATCCACATCTGATTGTTTTTTTAGATCTTCAATTGTGTCTTGTATTTGTTTGAGGAGCAGTTCCCTGTCTATCCACGCGTATTTCACTAACATTTCCAGCATTCTCCTTGAGCTCAGAGCAGAATTCTCTGACCATTCATTGAGCATGGCAGGGTAGGGTGTTTCATATGTTGGTGTAGTGAAAATCCTCAGGCCCCTGGGAACCATTTCCTGATTGATATAATTTTGCAGGGAAAATGCTCCTACCACTTAGAGATTTATCCCCTCTTGAGTTTCTCAAGTTTGTTGATCTTGTCACTGATGGTCTGTGGGTAATCTGTCTTTGCCTCTTTTGATGTTGTTGGGGGATTCTTTTTTCTTGTAAACAGAATCTGAGCTGCTGCTCTTCTCTCCTCTTCCTCTTCCACAGTGCACTGTCCCTTTTGTTATTGATTGGTCCTGGCATATACCAAGTTACCCCCTCATCAATAGAAGTTTCCTCCTGCGAAATGCTCACAAACTTGAAACTGCAAGTTATACACCACTGAACTGAGCGTTTGATGAGTTTGAGCAAGGAGCAGTGTTGCCCCAGTTTTAACACTCTGTTAGTGAAACGTCTTGCACATAACTCAACTGAATGCTTTGCTAGCGCGATCTCGGAGCAATGCAGCTCTGTGGTGCTTACTGGAGGTACCTAGCGAGCTAGTTTGACCCTAGAGATCCTTAGGATTGAAGGGTACTTAATCTCTCAACTTAGAATGGTGACAGGACGCGTTTAGACACTGGTGAAGGGAGGGGACGGGGCCTGACATGATGTGTACAAAACACGCCCTGTGGCGCATTTTAAGCTGGGGAAAAAATTCAACTTCAAACCTGAGGGACCATGGGGCCCAAGTAGTTCACCAGGTGCTTCCAGGAAGCGCCACTGTGCTGCATTGCAAAAAGCTGGTGCATGCCGTGCCCCTTTTTACATCTCTCTGCTACGCAGCTCTGTGGCGCTTACTGGATATAGTACAAATTCAGATTTACTCACCTGTTATCAGGAGAGTACTCAGTGCTGCATCTTTGAGCTCACTACTGATCCTCAACAGTAATTCTAACCATACTTACCAGTAACTTGAATGTCGTCCATTGGCTAACAATGACTGGTTTCACTTGGAAATTCTTCTAAGTGTGGAATTTTGGAACTTTACAAAATTCCTCTAAAATCAGCCGAACTACGAATTCCGGTTCACTCACCTGTTATCAGGAGAGACCTCAGTACTGCATCTTTCAGCCCACTTCTGATCCTGAAAATTTTTTTTAACCATACTTACAGTAACTTGAATTTCCTTCCATAGGCTAACATTGACTGGTTTCACTTGGAAATTCTTCTGTGTGGAGTTTTGGAACTTAAAAAAATTCCTCTAAAATCACCCGAACTACGAATTCCGATTTACTCACCTGTTATCAGGAGAGAACCCAGTGCTGCATCTTTCAGCCCACTACTGATCCTGAAAAGTAATTCTAACCATACTTACCAGTAACTTGAATTTCCTTCCATAGGCTAACATTGACTGGTTTCACTTGGAAATTCTTTTAAGTGTGGAGTTTTGGAACATTAAAAAATTCCTCTAAAATCAGCCGAACTACGAATTCCGGTTCACTCACCTGTTATCAGGAGAGACCTCAGTACTGCATCTTTCAGCCCACTTCTGATCCTGAAAAGACACTTTAAAAGACCCGTAAGAGTAATATCCTAATCATGCCTAAACTACTTCTACTGTACCTGTAATAATGATGTTTGATTCTGTTTGATGTTTTTATGATGTATTTTAAACACTCTTTCTTTTCTTTTGATGCGCTTGTACTTTAGTAATACTGTTGGAAATTACTCATGGTTCCCTCTTTTTAATGGTCTCCTCTAAAGCAAATCAAATATTGACATTCTGGGACTCTTGAAATCGTTTTTTCTGGTGATAAGTGTACCTGTTCTGTTAAAATCAAGGTTAATGCCATATCATGCCCCTTATCGTGACACTATAGATTAGTAATAATTGCTATATAAGTAAGGAAAATTGTGGGTAAAAAATTCTTCGTTCTTTTTGTAATGGTGTTTTTGATTTTAACTTCTTTGTACTAATAAGTGTAACTTTGAGAATGATTCTTAGCTAACATGTTGTGTATAGGCTGTTTTTTATTCTGTATTTTATGTGGAATTCCTTGGAATTCCAAATCATAAATAAATAAATTTGTTCTGATACTGAAAAGTAATTCTAACTAAGCGTGGGCAGAATTTGCGAAATTCACTTTCGCAAACTATCGCGAAAATGTTAAAAATTTCCGCAAACACGTGGAAATATCGCGAAGACGCAGATGTTTTTTCTCACGCCCGTTTGCAGTATTTTCTGCATGATCGCATTGAAAAATGTCTCGCTAACTTACCCACGCGGTCGCTCATGGACTTGGCCATCTTGTTTTCACTTGTCCCACCCAGCTCGCGCTGCTTACTTCCTGTTCCGGGTAACGCAATGCATGCTCGCGCCCGTTCGCATTACGTATTTCCTGTTTGGGAACGCTTTTACTTGTTCGCGCCGCTTTTTGCGTGCTCGGGGAGAAAATATTGCGCAAACCTGTGCACGTGGTCACAATGGGCGCGGCCATCTTGTTTTTCACTCTATGATATGGCTCTGGGGCCTGCTTTTGAATCCTCCGTTTATCTTTTCAATCCTTACTTTCTAGAAACTTTTTTTTGACCTTTTTTACTTATTATTATTCATACTATTTTCATGCTTCTACATTTTTGGTTTTTGTTTACTTTTTTGTGTTTTTTAGCTACTTTTTCACTCTTTTTCTATTGCCGGCTATTTTCATTTCCTTTACTTACTTTTTTTATTTATTCCCGCCCCATCTCACTCTTCCCAGAACCATGTCGAAGGGTAGGTCTTGCCGCAGCCAGATCCGCGACGCCTTCCGGGGTGCAGGCACTGGCCTTATTTGGGGAGGCGTAGTTGGCTGCACTAATTTTCTTTGTGCAGCGCCACCTCCCCTCAACCCTAGCAGCAGGTGGCAGGCCTGGGTCCAGGTCTGGGGTCCGGGAGCATCAACAGCGTTAGGGGAAGGTGCGCCGGGCAGTGTTCTGCTGCTCTGGGGTCCGACGCACCAAGGCACAGTTGACGCACCGGGGGTCTGACATCCTGGACCGTGAGCAGGACCTGTTGGACCTGCTAGGAGTGGAGGTCCCGGGTCTTGGTGAGTAACTATTTAATTATTACTACTTAGTGTCTGTTCTTATGCTCTGTGTTATATATTGCGAATATCTTTTTTTTCTTCCAACCAGCTAGAATGTTGCTGGTTACATTCCAAGTGAATTACGTTTAAAAGTCTTCTGTGATTGTTATTTATTTATTTATTTATGCGTTTTTATATAGCGCGGACTTTACCCGAAGGTGTCAGAATGCTTCACAATAGGAACAGAACTGATACATGAGAACATTACAAGTGAACACATTACAAAAGCAAACGTTACATTACATGAGGCTAAAATGACAATCGTGAGCGAACAAATTACAAGAGGTAGTAAACGGTGCATTACAGGAGGAAAAAGTGACATGTGTGCAGGTTACAAAAGCTTACAAAGTAAACATAGAGGTATAATACTGCAATATATGGAGGACACTCAAACACAAAAACAAACGTTACGTAGGCAATGGTGGCACTTGTGCAGGTATCAAAAGCAAGAGGTAGAAAAGAGTGTGTTACAAGAGAAAAGTGACGTGTGCATGTTACAAACGAGTACCAAACACAGGTAGAAGGATAATACTGTAATAAATGGCAGACTCTCAAACTACAAGAACACACTGGGAAGGCCCTTCCATAGTCTTCCTTCAGGTAATAGAGAGGGCGTGAATTAAGTTTGGAAGTGTCTTTGAAGGAGGAGAACTTTGAGGTCCGTTTTGAAGGCCTGGGAGGAGGTGGTGGTCCGGAGCTGAGGCGGAAGTGAGTTCCAGATTCTCACTGCGCTGCCTGAAAACGATTGAGCCATCGATCTTTCCTCCTTGATAGTGGGAGGTTCAAGCAGTAGATTTTTCGCATTTCGTGATGGTCTAGAGCCTCCAGAGAGTTTCAGTTTATTTGCCAGGTAGCGAGGAGAGGAGGAGTGCAAGGCTTTGTGGGTAATGCAGGCAGTCTTGTAGACAGATCTTGCCTCGATGGAAAGCCAGCGGAGGGTGGATAACATGGGTGTGATGTGGTCGCTTCTTTTGGCCCCATAAATGAAACAAGTTGCTGAATGGAGAACAGACTTAAGGGGGTACAGGTGGGATTTGGGGAGGCCAGTAAGAAGAGAATTGCAGTAGTCCAGTCTGGAGAGGACCAGCGATTGGACCAGGGTTTTAAGGTCATGCTCTGGGAAGAAGCAACGAATCACCCAAAGAAGGTACAGTTGGTATCGAGCAGACTTTGCAATTGAATTAATGTGGGAGAGTAGATTGAGTTTTGTTTCGAGTATGACACCAAGGAATTTTGCGCTGTCGACAATGATGGGTTTATTGTTCAGTATATTCATCTGGTCCATCCATGATTGAACCGGGGGAGGAGAAAGTGAGGAGGAGAGGAGGAGGAATTCAGTTTGGGAGGGATTCAGAATCAGTTGATGTGTTGACATCCAGTTTTGAATGGAGTCCAAAATAGAGCTTCGGACGGAGAGATCATGAGTGGAGGCAACCTTGAGGTAGATTTGAGTGTCGTCTGCGTAGAGGTGATGGTGGATCCCAGATTTACTTAGGAGATTTCCCAGTGGTTCCAAATAGAGATTGAACAATGTGGGTGCAAGTATAGAGCCTTGAGGAACACCTTGACCCACCGCCAAAGGAGATGAAAGACTGCCCGCTATTTTGATCATTTGGGATCTATCAGAGAGGAAGGAAGCAAACCATTTAAGCACAGTGCCCTCCATGCCCATTCTCTGTTGAAGAGTGTTGAGGAGGGTGTTGTGATTGACGGTGTCAAAAGCTGCTGAAAGGTCAAGGAGAATTAAAAGACAAGACTCCCCCGAATCGAGTATCCGCAGCGCGTCATCAATCCCTTGCAGCAGGGCTGTTGCAGTGCTGTAGTTTTGGATGAAGCTGGACTGAAAATTGTCAAGAAGATCATTGTCCTTGATATGACGAGAGAGTTGTTTCGCAACACATCTTTCTGTGATATTTGCAAAAAAGGGTAGGTTAGTGATGGGGCGGAAGTTGTTGAGGTCATTCGCATCAGCAGTGGGTTTTTTAAGCAGAGGGGTGACCTGCCCAGTTTTGAAGGGAACTGGAAGGGAGCCTTTGCAGAGGGAGAGGTTGACCAGAGTGGTCCAATAGAGAAGAGAATGGGTATAGAAGTCAAAGGCAATGGCACTAGGGATGGGGTCGAGAGAATGGTTGGAGGGCTTTGTTTTGAGGATGCACTTGAGGAGGACATCTTCAGAGATGGGGTCGAAGTTCTGCCAAATGGCTAGTGATTTGCGCTCCTTTGGAGGGGTAGGATGAGCGACCTGATCCACAAGTGATTTCACTTTTTCGTCAAAGAATACAGCAAAATCCGCAGCTTTCTATGTAGAATCCTCCGACTTGGAAGTTGGGGGAGAGCAGTTAGTATTCTTGATGAGATCAAATAGTTTTTTGGGTCTATTTTTGGCTGAGTCAAGGAGGGTTCTGAAGTGTGATGCTTTCCCAAGGAATGGCAGACTCTCAAACTACAAGAACACACTTGGATCTAGCTGAACGAAGCGTGGCCAAATTATCAGTGGAGGGTGCTTTCCTCCATTGTTTCTCCAGGAGTCTTAGGTTCTTCCTTTCTTCATCTACGGATTTGTTGAATCAAGGTGCTGAGGGAATGGGCCTTTTAGTTTTGCTTTGGAGAGGAGCGACGCTATTGATTTTGACTGCAAGGACTGAGAGGCACTGGGAGGTGAGATCGTCAACATCTAGGTTCGAGACTATCCTTGGAAGTGACAGCAAAACTCATTCATTGAGGGAAAGGGTGTCAATATTTTTATTGTCACGGAACCAGAAGGTAGCCCTCCTAGGTTGGTCAAGAGTTATAGAGTGTGCTAGGTGAAGAGAGAATGGAATGAGGAGGTGGTCAGACCAGCCTGCGTGAATAGGGGTAGCGATAGATGCATGCCTGCTTTAGAAATAACAAGGTCCAGGATTGAGCCCTTAGAGTGTGTTGATTCTGTGCAGTGTTGGATAAGATCGTTTGTAGAGAGGACGGTGGCCAGCAAATTCGCTGAAGAGTCTTGCTGGAGCCCCAGTGGAGATTGAAGTCACCCAGGAAGGTCTGATTGTCACTTTGCGCTTATTGGTCCCTGATGAAGTCAATGAGTTACTCCATAAACAAAGGGCCGCTGCCAGGTGGGCGGTATTTGACATGGAATCTGAGGGGTGAGTGGTGTTGTAGTTGAAGCTCAAGAGATAGACATTCAAAAGTGCGGAAGGCGCTGATGGAAAAGCCTTAAGTTGAAGGGAGTTTCTGAAGATGACTGCAACACCTCCCCAACTTTGATAGGTCTGTCATTCCTGAAAATAGAATAGCCTGTGGGTAATATATCGTTGAACCAGGTCTCTGTTAGGAAGAACAGGTCAATATTGTGAAGGGTGATGGTATCAGAGATTTTGAGTTTGTTTTTTATTGCAGATCTGCAGTTGTAAAGCAGACAGCGCAGCTCTGTCGAGACTATTTTGGTGACGGGGGCACTTGGGCTATAAAGGCTGATAGGGATATTATACCTATACGGGGGTGCACAGGAGAGTTTAGGTGGATGCTTGGTTCTGACAGAGGAGATGGTCGGAATAGTGTAGATAGTTGGGTTACTTGGAGATGCAGGTTGAAGAAGGGTGGCGTTCAAGGGCTTGTGTGAGTGAACGATGTTTGCAGACAACAGGGTATGCTTGGCTATGATGGGGTGAGGGGGCGAGGTGCATCTCGTGGGAAGGTGAGAGTTTTCCAAAGGAGTTGAGGTGAATGGGAAAGTTGAAATCTTAGAGCTTAAAAGTGAAATGGAAGCTACAAGCCGGGAGATGGAGGTGATAAGAGACCATAGCTTATTTTCAAGAGAGAGTAGGGCAGAGCAGGGAAGGTTGAGTGTCTCGATGGCAAAAGGAGGGGATGAAATAGGAGGTGGAAGGCAGGGACATGTGGGGGGACAGGAGGAGAGTTGGGGTATAGGGTTCATAGGTGGGGAAAGGTAGAGGTTCAGAGCGGGGGTTGGTGTATCAGAGGTGAAGAGAGAGTTGTCTTTGTTGGCGTTGCACGAAGGAAAGGAATTTAGGACATATTTAGGGGGAGATGGGTGAAGATCAAGGCCGTGGGGAAGAAGGAGAGGGAGAGGGGAGGACCGTGAGGTTGCAGAGGAGTGTAGGAGGTTTGGGAGGAAAAGAGGGGAGGTGGTTGGAGAGGTCCTGTTGGGTAGGAGAGGTGGCTGTGAGGAAACCAGCATCTGGCAGAGTGAGGGGGTTGAGAGAAGGGGAAGTTGAAGAAAGGAAATGGTTCTGCTGGGCCCGATCGAGGAAGATGGAAAGGGTTACCAGGGAGGGAAGGGGGGAGCACAGCATTGCTGGCGGAGTGGGGGGGAAGGAGAGAGATGCAATGGGATTGAGAAGAAATTGGGGTAAGAAGCGAGGAGAGGAGGGGGTAGAGAAGAGGGGGAGAGGGAGGAATGAGGGGAGCATAAGGAAAGTTAGCTGGGGGAGGAGGTTGGCGGAGGGGGTATACTAAAAAAGGGAGTAGCAGGTAGGAATAGGGGGGAGGAGATGAGATTGGAGTACTGGGACGGTGCAGATTGGACCAGGAGTGTATTAGCTAGTGCTAAGGCTAACGTGATGAAGGGGGGGCATACTGTGAAGAGGGGGGAAAGGGAGAGGAGGGCACAAGGGAGGGGGAGGGAAGACGGCTGACCTGTGCCTCCCGAGGGTGCAGCCTATTGGAGTATAGGGGGGTCAGGGGAGGAGAAAGGGAGTAATGGGTGGAGCTAGATGAAGAGTCAGGTGAAAACCTAGTTGCAGAGGAGGGGAGTAAGGAGGGAAAGAGGTGGTCAAAGAGAGAGAGAGACAGGTGTCTTTGCCTTAGATCATGACAGTACCTTTGTTATAGATTGCGATGGTGAGGGAGCCGTTGAAATACGCAGAGGGGGAAATCTTTTGTTGTTTCCCATGAGGGATAGAGGAGGAGGAAGTGACGTTAAGGGAATTATATAAGCTGGTGGACCAAGAGGGGGTGTCGTGAGTGAAAAAAATGAAATTGTTTTTGCGCAAAACGGCCATTGTAAAATTGGTCAACAGAAAGGGAATCAGGGAAACGTTCAATAGTGTTATGCTTCAATCGTTTTACTGAAGCTTTAGTCTGGCCGGGAGGATAAATGATTTTTTAGGAGTTAATTCCATCCTTAACTCGAGTGGTGGCCATGTTGGGAAAATGAGAAGGAGGGCGGGGGATATGAGACGGGTGTTACTAGGAAAGCGGTGGTGATGAGAAGTATAAGGACTAAAAGGGGGCACATATTCCAGACGTCGGGTGAGGAAATCTGAACTAATGTGTCATCGGGGAAGAGAGGTGGGTATGCGGGGTTCTCCTCAGGACCAGCACGATTTCCTATTAATCCTGTGTGGAGAGTATCACCAGACCCTTCTTCCTTGAGTCTCAAGACTCAAGGAAGAGGGATCTGGTGGGAGTACCGTCAACCCGCTGCTTGATCCGGGCTAGAAGACGTTGTGAGATAAAGACATAGTGCACTCGAGTGCGTGTTTTGGTAATCTGTTTGCTGAAGGAAGGACACACCCTTCCACACACCAAAAAGCCCGGCTAAGCGAGAACAACGCTAAGACCGGGCACCCCAAGTAAACGCTCAGAGGTTGGAAGACCATTTGAACAACTTCACACCCGTCCTTTGATACACTCCACACAGGATTATTAAGAAATCGTGTTAGTCCTGAGGAAAACCCCGCATTAGGGGGTTAGAATCGCGTCGACCCTGTGGGTCCATTGTCAGCAATAAAAATCAGAAGAACTTAGTTAGGACACAATAAGATCCATTCTGACTGAATTTTGTTTTTTTTAACCTATAAACCATAAAAAAGAAAAAAATGTAGGCTATATCAAAACATTGGGTTTAATTAAATATTAATGTTGACATTGGCCTATACCTCAGAGGTATATGTTGTTTGTTTTTGTTTTTTTGAATGGGAGTTGTATGTATGTAGTGAGAAAGGTTTAGTGTGGATGTGTTGTATAGTTACATAGAATTTGCTTTGTCATTGTAAAATTTGTATCTATTTGTATATATTTTGTATATGCACAAGAAATGTCTCAAAAAAATGAAAAATATTCTGACTAGTTTAAAATAAACTAGTAACGTAAGTTACAACAGACTGATATGTTTTGTTCATAACAGATCTTTGGTCAATAGAATTCAAGTTAGCCCAGTACTGGCAGTTGTGCTGTTGGTTTAGTTGATTTGGCTTAGCCTTGCTGGTTAAGAGTCAAGACCCAGTTTTGTTCTCATAAATGGAGCAGCTGGCACTACTTGCTGCGCAGCTGTAAAATGTCCCCAAGGATAAAGTGTCCTAAAGGGTGCAGCTGGCCCTGCTTGCAGCACAGCTGTAAAAGGCCTAAATGGAGCAGGTGGCACTACTTGCTGCGCAGCTGTAAAAGGCCTAAATGGTGCAGCTGGCACTACTTGCTGCGCAGCTGTAAAAAGCCTAAACGGTGCAGCTGGCCCTACTTGCTGCGTAGCTGTAAAAGGCCTAAACGATGCAGCTGGCAATAGTTGCTGTGCTGAAAAAGAGCGTGAGCCTTCCCGCCTGCCTGTGGTGCTCAGCAATTAACGGGCTCAATCACCGCTTTGTACAGCAGAAGGTGTCGGGCCCCCACAGGGTTGAGGAGAGGGTGGGGGAAAGGCATCAGTCCACGCACTGAAGGGTGCCCACGTCAGACATTTGCTGCCGAAGATTCTAGGTTGCCGCCATTTTGCGAGGACCGGTAAGGTGTATCGGCAGAAAACAAACAGTCTCACTCGAGTTGGAGACTGACTTTATGGGGCCCCTTCGTTTCTGCTGGTAGGTCTGGGGGCGGGTATACAATCACAGAAACGCCACAATCCAAAGAACAAGGGCTGGTCTGGTTTGGGTTCCGTTATACCACTACTATCCCACGGTTCCGAGGAGGCAGTCTGCTTACAGGGACTGTTGGCGATTCCCACAGTGGGGCACTTTAATCAATGGACCACTCATAAAGGTCTGATGCACTTTACCTCTTTCCTTTGCAGCCAGTGATGCAGGTGCAAGGGCTCGCAGAGGTTCTGAGAGTGTGCTTGTGATGTGCAAATGTTTTGGTGCATGTAAATCCAGTATATCTAGTAACCTGTGGGCAGACCTCCAGGAACTGACTAGGCTTATGGTGTCAACAGCTCCGTTATAGATACATCAGGTGTTCGCTTACGTTGTTTGGTGAGTTGGAGTGCTGGTCTGAACTTTATCACAGGCTTTGTTTGGCAGGCGCCATGTTGTGATTCGGTTCTCGGAGAATGCCAGTTTCAGTTTCGATTTTGAGCTTTTGTTTCAGTTGCTCGAACTTAATTTTTTCAAGAACACTACTCCGACCCTGGGTGAAGGGTGATTCTGCGTGGAAAAGCAAACTTTTGCTGGGCACCCGCTTGCTTCTGAAACAGTTTCTGCCATGAATTTAACTCCTTCCAGTTCCCCGTTTCATTGCCCGCTCAGGATCAGCTGATGACCCCCTCCCCAGCTCCGGTGTCACGCACGCCGAGTACCAGACCCCGTCACTTACATGCCCGGTTCTGAGTCCTCGCACCGCCGGACCCGTCCACCCAACCCCTCACCTCTGTCTGGGAAGAGTCTTTCAGCCGCACCAATCCTGGTTATGGGACTTAGCCCCACCTAAGGATGGGCGCTGGTGCACTGAGATGGCTCCCCACGGAGCCTTGACCCGCTTACCTCTTTCATCCTCTCGGCGGCCAGAGCACGAAAACACTTTGGTTCCTTATTTCCACAATCAAAAAGCTGCCCTTCGCTTGGGTCGAAAATCGGTGTTCAGCCTCTTGCATTGCCTCTTTCATGGGCCCCTTTCAACTCCCCTGCCTTGAGTCTGCCCTCATCCCGAGGGGCGCCCCTTGTTCCTGTTATGACACAGGTGCTCCTCTGCGCTACTACTAATCTTACTTGTTTGCAACTTTGCGTTTGCGCTCGCTTAGCATGATTATGTAAGAGTTTATTTTTGAGAAATTAAGTTAGGTAATGCTATAGTGACTCTAGTCCTTACTTTGTCTTGTCACTAAGAGATAGGGGCGGATTGATACTTAGGTTTAGTTACTTTGTATGAGTTTGTAATTTTTTTGTGGTATGCGTGATGCCCCCTCAGTTACGTCACGTGCTGCTAGTACCCCATCTTTAATTGAACATTTTGTAGTTTGTTCAATGCGTGGTGGTAATAGGCTTAGAACTAGCAAAACATCAGCATCAATCAATCAACAAAAATTTTTGTGTATACCAAAATGTAGTCATGTGTCCTCCATTTGACCATATGCATTGTTGAGGACTAAAAGAAGTGGAAATGCATACTTAATGTACAATTGGCACGCCTGGAATAGGTGGGCTAGGTCAGGTGGTATGTAGTACTTAGGCTTAGTTAGTATTGTGGAGTCAGAATGGAAGACTGAATTAGTGTTGATAAATAGTAAGTAGTCTATCAGCGAATCCCCCGATACTACTTGTTGACCAGATGAGATCGGTCATTTTAGTTATTGCAATTGTTGTTTACATAAGTGTTTTGTGACCGTTCTTTAAAAATATTTCATTTGTTTGACACCATCCATCAATGTTTGTCTCTTTCTTATATCTTTCCTGTTCAGCACCCAGGGGCAGGCAGACAGGGAGGACACAGTCGGCGGGAGAACACCAGGAGGACACCAACGAGGGCTCCTCTGCTGGCCCTTGTAAGTCTTCTTGGGGCATATTATCAAGGACAGGCGATACATTATCGCTGCTTTTATCGGCAGGAAACTGGCGATAAAGGGGCGATAATGGCCTTGATAATATGCTCTATGATTTCCAATCGAAGCCCATGTTAGAAGTGAACACATCTAACATGGGCTTTGATTGGAATTCATAGAGCATATTATCAAGGCCATTATCGCCCCTTTATCGGCAGTTTCCTGCTGATAAAAGCGGCAATAATGTATCGCCTGTCTTTGATAATATGCCCCCTTGTTTTTAATAATAATTCTTATTCCATAAGTTTTACTGCACCATATTTTTCCCGAACTATTGTTTCCATTTCCAAATGCTATTTGTTACCAACAATTATCCTTCGATCTGTACTTTTTCGAAAATCTTGTTATCCCTGCCTCTGCTATGATGACTCTCTGTACTACTATTACTATTAGTCTGTCTGTACTGTAGTAGCTAAGCTTGCCCAGTTGGCCACTCTTTATTTAAAAGGTTGTAAATAAAACTCAGATGCACCAGTAGCTCTAGCCATTGAGTCCAGTCCTTTGGGTTGTCCTCTTGTACTACTTCTAGTCTTATTGATCTTGAGTCTTTGTTAATCTTGAAGCTTTGACAATTCACACCAACAAATGCTCAACCAGATTTATTACTATTTTAATATGATAGGACATACTACTACTACGGTTGTAGGGATTTTGCACATACAGACCGTTGCACAATAAAAAAAGGTTTGGTGACGGGAGGTTGGGACTTCCTCACACATGTCATTCTGAAGTTCAGAACCCACCACAATCCCTTGCCCGACTAATTATAGTAGTGTATTGTGATAACTATTAGCTCTGCAAACCCACCCCCCAAGATACCCAACAAGTAGATAACCCAGAACATAACACGCCCAACGTCTCAGTCGTGAAAGCAATGCACATGCACACCCTTCCTTTCGCTCGCTCACTCGTGTAAGTCCACACCAAATACCACCAAGTCTATGTAAGTTCAAAATTTTTATTTTTAATTGACAAGCTCTGTACGTTGTTCTATATACAGCACCAGCAGAAAAAATCACTACCATTAAAACAATAAAAACATTGTTACACTTACTTAAAGTTGGAAAATAAATAATGATAACTGAACAGTGGTGGAAGTACCACCATACCCTAGGTAGGAATATAGTTTATACATTTATAAATGAAGATCTGAGGGAATTCTTCTGGGTACCCCACCCCTCACCTTAGAAGAACCTAGTACTGGTAGTTGTTGCATCATAAGCTCTGCAAAGCTCTGGTTCGTAGAAGGGAATCTTCCGTCTGTAATGCGAAAAATGAAATGGTGCGCGTTAGTATATTGCAAGCATTTCTCAGCTGTGCCAAAAAGTGTAGCATTTATGGATAAGCAATATGGATTAAAAGTACACCAGAACTTCATAAAAAAGTGGATTGTTAATGTTTTGGTTGACCGCTTGTACGCAACGCTTAGGCAGTAGCAGTATGAGGTCATGTGGGCTCCAAGGTGTCTTACACAATAAGCTGCAAGGTAGCGTCACTTGTGCAAAAAAAAAGACACAAAGGTAAAATGGTTGGTTGGCTCCGGCTAACCAAGCAAAGGCTAGAATTACCCTAGGGACCATATATAACTGCTAGTGTCTACTCTACTACTACCTGATTTGTACTAGTGGTGTATGTTGTATACTATTAACTCATTTTTCAATCTTGCTACTGACCAATAGGAGGAGGTGTATAGATGCCTTAAAAATTTGTAATGTTTTCTAGGCGCACTACCGACCACCATCCCGGGGCCAGCGGCGGTGAAGGTGACGCGGAGGGGGAGGATGCAGCAGTTGCCGATACCGATGGAGTGGTAGGGGAATAGCCAGCACCAGTGGCGGCCGGCGGTAAGTTAGATACATAATCCTTAACTATTGACATTACACTCACTGCAAGGGTGTACTGTATGTATACTGTACTGCTGAGACTTTTAGGGCACCGGCCATTTGAATGGCGGGCGGATTGCCCCTGTGGGAAAGACCCCCGCCATATTACAATGGCTGGGGGGTCCGCGGCGGATAGAAACCGTCTGCAAATGTTCCTCATACTCGACATGTTGACCGGGCGGAAAAGGGTTCTGCGCCCACCAGTGTGGCAGGCGCATCCTTCCTAGTTGTCCCCATGGGCCCTCGTCCTTATGGTGGGCTGTCTTTTTTTAGCATGAGGAATCGGATGGCGGGCGGATCATAATGATGTCCTAAGTAAGTAAGAGTTGTTGTGAACGTTTGAAGAGTGAAGACACCCTTTAATTGGCATAGGGGTGGGAGTATTGAGGAACCAATGGCCTCATCTATCTGTGATTTCAACTCCGCTTTGAAAGTTTTATGGAGAAGACTAAAAGTCAGATCAGATCTCCTGGTGTTCAACTAAAAAGTGAACGACGGGTGGAAGGAAGAAGGACGGGCAAGATTTAATATTTATGACTGACAGACAGAGGGATACATGTGATGCAAGCATGCAAATTGCAAAGGTGGCTGATAGTAAAGAATCTGATGCATGGTTGGTTGAATGCCTGAAAAAAATCTTGCAAATGTTAAAGCCCAAGCAAGTTGGAGGATAGATAGTAGATACATACGACAAATGTTATGTACTGTGCTTTATAGTGCTATCATGCCACTATGTGTATAATACACTTGTATTACTGTTTTTCTAAGATTATATTTTATAATTGTCTTGTTTATTCTTTTGATATACAGCTACTCCTTCCAAAGTTGATCGGAAGGAGGTGGCCACCAAGGCATGGCGTCGCAAGCTGGAGGCAATCCAGTGTGAATTTCGGCGGCTGGTGATCTTGGCAGAGGAGGAGGAGGAGACTGCAGCACTTGGAGCCTCCTCCAGTGCCCTGGGCCCCAGCCACTGCCCTCCAGTGCTACGGCGCCACCACCAGGCAGCCGCCCGCCATCACCTTACCATCTCTGGTGCCCCCACACTGTGGTTGCAACTGCCGCGCTCTCCAATGCCGCGTCGCACGTCTTGAGGAGCAAATGCGTGTCGTCCTTCAATCCCGCCACACATCATAGACTCCTTGATTCTGACCCTTTTTTAATTTTTGTTTTGGTGGGTGGGAATTGGGCGTTGGGGTTTTGGACATTTCATTGGACTTCCCTACGGACATTGGTTGGGGTTAGGGAGGGGGGTGGGTCAGCTTTTGTGGGTTTTAGGTAGTTTATTTTTGTTAGGGTACATTAAATCTATATTTCTACTTTACATGCAATGTTGTTAATGTTTTGTAGGTGGGGTTACTGTTTTACATCACACTGTTTCCTTGCTGGTGCGGGTCCGCCCATAGCCAGTGTTTGATTTAAATAATTGGCTGACTGTGTAAGACACAAAAAGATAGATGCTACGCCCCTCACTGATTGAGTTGTCCTACTAGTACTTTCAGTCTCTCTCTTCTAGTCTATGCATTATCTGGACTCAAAGGGGTGTGTGAAGTCATTGAAAACATGTCCATTATTAAATATACCTCCCCCAAACTTCTCTTACCTTTGCTTGATGTTTAACTTAGGCAAAGCGATGGCTGCAAGGTGAAGATGGTTTCTTTTTTCTAACATGCCATTATTGGGGTGGTTGTGGTAGACTGGTAGTATAGCAGTAGTAGTAGACATTGGCAGGGCAGCAGCATTTGCAGTAAAGAAAATGAGACAGTCAGTTAGTTGCCTTTAAGAGACTTTTCGAGGAGCAGTAGAATGAAGTACAGTACAAACCTCACCGAGCAACAATAATATGCTAAAATATTTTACAACAAAACATAATGGTGGTGGGGATAGCCTACTGTACAGAGTTACAAACTATAGTTGTGTCGAGTCACTTGACTAGGCCTACAGCATAACAGTTAGTGCTGTGTATGTGGAATGACAATAAATCCAATCAATGCTAAAGTAGATGTTCCTTTGTTAAATAAAAATCAACTCTAAAATATACTGCTCATGGGTTGGCAAGCAGAAGAAGATCATCGCTCTGCCTTGAAATTGAAGTACTGTTGCTTTCGCCACATCCGCCCCAGCAAGCGTGTGATTAATTATTGGTGTACATTTAATTTAGTCACATCTCAGTAAGTCACACAGCCCGGGGGAAGAGGGTTAGGGTTTGGTGAATGGATGGGAAGGGGGTTTGTGGAAAGGTTTAACTGTGAAAAACAGTACGCATGGACAAACAACAAACGACAATCTTTGTCGACTACCATATCCATATCAATATTTTAAGGGAGAAAAAGGAAGTGCATGCGTGATGATGATTGATAAGGAGACCCGATCACATACAGTTCTTGTTCAGTTGTTCCGCGCTTACTTTTACAGATAGCAAATAAGATTTTTAAATATTGGTAGGGATGAATCATAAACAGAGAGCAAACCTAATGATAATAATAACTACAAGAAGAACACACTGTTGTAAAGATTGTAGACAAAAAAATAATCAAATTATTTAAAAGAAGATGAAAGTTGATACTGTTGCTGTGTTATCCTGGTTAAAATGTTGACTGGATTTGCATCTCGGCATTCCTCTTGGTCTTCCTGTCGTCCATTAATCTTGGGTGTCGCCAGTCGCCACTGCCGGCCTGGAAAATGTGGATGTATTGGTAAGGTAAGTGTGCATTGTAATGTTTTCCCAAGTATAGGGCAAGGCCCGGCCTGTAATTGCAGATGGAAAAACAAAAAGGATATTGAGAAACAAAGTTGAAAGAAATGCACAAGTTATGGTGTAGTGCAACAAGAACACTTTCCGAGGCGGTATGTATGTGTCATCTCTACTCTAAGCTGTTTCCAGCATTGACCTTCAACAACAGGACAGAGCAGGCCCACAGTGATGGCACGTCACTTAGCACATCCTCTCTTTAGAGTGCTTTTTTTAAAGAGTTGGACAATGCACATACCCAAACATAGCATTTTACAATTTAAGTTAGTAAATCAATGCACTGCATTCATCCCACCGCTACACTCGACTCCACTTCTACACAAACATTTGGGTCTGCTGGGGTTGTTGTTGACGTGTTTACCTTTTATGCCACTCACGAAACGTCCTCCTGACTTGTTATTATTCCATCAATCATCTCCGATACTTGTACTGACTGACTGTGAAGATTGGCCTGAAGTAAAATGTTGTTATTACACAACAAGAGTAGAAATATTATTATTGACTAGAGTCACTCTTTAGTGTGTACAGTAAAACTAGTAGTACACTTTGACTTCACTTCATGCACAATAAACAAACAGCAAAAACACAAACACCAAACGCTCAGAACCAGGTGTCCAATGCATGCCATTCAATTTCATTATTTGATACTTCTCATCTTACTTAACGGGCCATCTTTTTCGGCACCATCATCATGGACAGTGCTGTTGTCATACTCAGTGTTCAGATTTGTCCCCTTCCTGTATTCAATCAAAAGCAATGTATCAGGCTGCAGTAGAAGTACAATTATTAAAAAAATTTGCAAGAAGGGGAAAATTGCCTTGAGTTACGTTTAGTGTGTTCTGTAGAAAGATGATTAGTGCACAATGACATAACTTCATGCACAACAAACAACAAACAAATCACTCAGTCTGCGACTCTGCGTCCAATGCATGGCATCAATCATTACCTGTTCCTTCTCATCTTAAGTTAACGGGCTGTCTTTTTCGCCATCATCATAACGGACGGTGCTGTTGTCATACTCAGTGTGCAGATGAGTCCCCTTCCTGTATTCAATCAAAAGCAATGTATCAGGCTGCAGAAGAAGTACAATTATTAAAAATTCAAGAAGGGAAAAAATTGCATTGAGTTACGTTTAGTGTGTACTGTAGAAAGATGATTAGTGCACAATAACATAACTTCATGCACAACAAACAACAACAAAATCACTCAGTCTGCGTCCAATGCATGGCATCAATCGTTACCTGTTCCATCTCATCTTAAGTTAATGGGCCGTCTCTCACGGCTCTGAACGGAGGATAGCTGTATTAGTCATCATGTAATGTTCCACTTCTTTTTGTGGGACTAGGAAAGTTTTCATTTTTTCTTCTATTTCCCATCATCCAATCATCATGAGGGTAATGAATTTAGGGAGATTCAGTATGATGGAGTGGAGGAGCTGGATTCGGAGGATTGTACAGTGAAATGCACACTGGAAAATTGTATATTTAAATAAGAAGAGTAGAAGACGGTGGTAATGGATTTGTTGTGATTCAAAAGTTTGTAACCGGAACGACAGCCACACAAATAAAGGAAAATAAGGGAGGAAGACAGTAAGAGCAAGCCTAATTGTCAGGGAAGTGTAGCTCGTCCTCAAACTCTGAGGGTTCAGCCAGTAGTAGGTAATCATGTGACACAATACGTCCGTCACCTGATCCGCTGTCCTCATCTTCCTCCCTTGATTCATGTATTGTGTAATTCGGTGGTATGAAGTGCTGATTCATTTTGATCATTGTTAACCTCTCCACGTTTTGGAGGCAAGAGACTGGTCCTTCTCACTGTTACAATGGAACCAGCAGCACTGAAAACACGTTCGGAAGAGAAACTTACAACAGGGCAGCCAGATAGCTTATCGCCAGCCCTTTTCCTATACCAATACTGCAATGGGTTTTGATTAGGGTACACCTCTGTTGGGTCGTCCAGATAGGCCTGGAACATCCCCTCAATGTTCAGGGGTGCTGCTGATAACCTTTTGGGCTCTTTTCTCTCTCTACATACCAATCTTGTAATGATTCTACTGGGCCTAATGATCCAGTTATTGGTGCTGTTGTCGATGGTGATGGCGAGTGTTGTGAGCCAAATGCATTCCCCTCAGCCTCCAAAGTTGCACTTGATGCCGCATGCCCTGCTGCAGTACTTCTTGTGGGTTGATCTTGCGTGCTTTTAATTAGCAGCCGTTCGTTTTCCAACTTACACGCTGCCTCAGCTATCCAAGTTTTGTAGCGGGCAACATCAATCTCTGAAAAAGGAATGAATTTCTTCATCCGAATTTTGCCTGTGGATCCAGAATTGTGGCAGAAATGTAATGTCCTTTTGACAAAATCATATTTTGCACCCTTGTATTTTCAGCTAAGCAATGGGTTAAGCTCTCCACCAAGTCATAGGCTTCCTTTTTTTCCTCTACACCTTTGTATGATTCAGATACCATCTTCAGATGATGCTCTAGCATTTGCAATAATGGAATAGCTTGGCCCATTGTACAGTCCTCCTTGCTGACTTCATGTTTGAAGACCTCATAAGGATGAAGTATCTCAGTCAGACATTTAACTAGGCACCATTGGTCCATCTGAAGGGTCATGCCTTTCACAATAGCAGCCTGTCTTCGCATGACATATTCATTGAGTGGCCTGTACTGCTCAAACAGACGATCAAGCATATAGTACATTGAGTTCCAACTTCTTGCCACCTCCTGGATTAGTGCTTTGACTGGCATGTTATATTCATGTTGAATGATCCTCAGCTGCTTCGGAGCTTTAAAAGTATGGCTGAAATGAGTGCATATTCTTCGGCAGATGGTTAGTAAGTTGCTTACTATGGGTTATTTTTTCAGAAAGTCTTGAACTATAATGTTTATGCAATGCGCCAAACACAGAACCCTGAAATAGAAACCAAGGTCCATGGCCATAAGTACATTATTGCCATTATCTGTGGCAACAAAACCAATACTAAGCCCTCTTGAGCGCAGCCATTAAAAAACCTTGCTGCGAAACTCTTGTAAAATGTTTACAGCAGTATGCGATTTCTCCATGCGAACATGGCTACAGTTGCATGTTTCCGAGTAGCTTTCCAAATCTCAGCTATGTCAACAGCACCTCGTTCAGATAGCATATCTCTAACCCCCACAAAAGAGACCCAGTGTGCAGTGATGCACATGTAATCTGTGGCTTGGCAACTGGTCCACATGTCTATTGTCAGGTGGATATTGTGACCAGCACTCTGCTGCAAAGCTTGTCCAACCAATTCCAGCAAATTATAATGCAGTGCCGGAATAGCAATTCTTGCGAAATAGGACCGTCTGGGAACCTTCCATTTAGGGCAGATGGTTGACACAAATTCAAGGAAACCCACCCCTTCCACAAATGAAAAAGGAAGAAGTTCCAGCGCTAACATTTTAGCCAGCTTCACATTGTACAACTGTGCCATTGGGTGGTTGCATTGGACCTGCCCCTCCAACCTAAGCATGCTCTCAATGGTAGGTTGGGTTACTTTCCTTTGTGGTGCTGTTGTTTTCATTAACTCATTTAGGCTCAACAACGCAGTTTGTCTCATTGCGGTACTCGGTCGCCTTGGTGTCTCAGCCTGACTCTGAGTATGGCTCTTACTGCGGTGCCACTCAGATGTTACTGAGGAGGATGTGGGCAGTACCACTAGGACAGGGCTAGTAATGCCTCCCTCTTCTTCACCTTTCACCGCAATAATATCGTCCCCTGATTCTTAATGCCCAACTTCAATTGGTTGAGTTTTTTTACTTTGTTTTAACTGAAGTAGGTGATTCTCCCACACAAAAGTGTGGTGTATTCTGAGATGACAAGCTTGGCCTCCGGTACCATAGTTTGTACCAAGCTTACCGCGCCAAACACATGTGCGACAAATTAAGCATATAGCAACCTTCTCCTCCTTGGTGCCAACAGAAAAGAAGTTCCAAACTGGGGAGGAGAACTTTCTGGCACTGCTGGATGTGACGCTTTCAATACCAGATGAACTGGAGGGTGTGCTTGGAAGGTGACTCTGTCCAGCTACACTGTGACTTTTACTACTACCACCACTACCTACTGATATGGTTGAGCTGGATATAGTAGGTCCCTGCTGGGCCTTTGAAAATATGGCAGCAGGAGGTCATGGTGGTGCAACCTTTGCTGGTGGTAAGCGTGCTACATCACGCTCAGTATCAGCCTTTCTGGATAGGGTGAGAATGTTGGCGTCCATCCCCTTTGGGCCGGGAGAGATGTGCGTGATGACTGGCTCGTCTGACTTTTCATCAACATCATCCCTCTCTTGTACATCTACCTCCATAACTGTAAGTTTTTCTGGAACCTTACTTTTCAGAAGCATTGTCTTGTGGCGTGAATCACTCTCAGACTGAAACGGTGGCTGCCAAGTGGCGTCACGATCATCAGAAGCGGGGCTTGAAGAAGAAGATGATGGCCTCAGCCTTCTTTTCCTTGCTGGTGGTCTGGAAGACGATAGATCTTCCGAAACAGTGGTTTGCTCCACTTTGTCTGCAGGAAGCTCGATTTCCTGAAATGCCCTTACATCAGGATAAACAACTATTATTGTGGGCTGTTCTTGCAGTTGCTGCTGCTGTTCTTGTTGCGGCTGCTATTGCTGTTCTTGTTGCGGCTGCTGCTGTTCTTGTTGCGGCTGCTGCTGCTGCTGTTCCTGTTATGCCTGCTGCTGTTCCTGTTGCGGCTGCTGCTGTTCTTGTTCCGGCTGCTGCTGCTGCTGTTCTTGTTGCAGCTGCTGCTGCTGCTGGTCTTGTTGCGGCTGCACACTTACCTGCTGAGTTTCCACCTGCATTGATTGTGTAATACTTTGTGATAATGACATTTACACATTGTTGCTCTTTAGTAGACTGGCTACCTCTGTGACACTCATGGGCTTGGGCGGCAGTTGGTAAGGTTGGACCGTTGGTGCGGAGGTGCTGCTCCCAGCTTGGTTCCCGGACAACGGTGCTACAGGCATAACTTTTTTGGTAACAAAAAAACAGTGGCCGGCACACCAGTCGTGGTTAATGGCACTTCCTTTTTCTGTTCCTTCTTCTCACCAGCAACTTTCTTGGTACTGGACCTGGTACCTTTCGTTGGGGCCATCTTTTTCAGATGTCAGGCAGGACTCAGATGCACAATAAGCTGTGGTCACACGTGGACGTGATGCGCAGCAGGACTTCTGTCATGCTGGCAGTACAACGGGTGATGAGATGATGATGATGATGATGACACCTCCTCCTCTGGGTTTTGTGCACCTAAAAGCAAATAAGCCAGTAGAAGAACATCAGTGAAATGATGCATTTGTTGTTGTGATTCAGTTACTCAAAGAATAAGTGATTCTTCCAGAGTGTACAAGTACCAAAGAAAAGGTGGTTCTTCCAGAATGTACAAGAACCCATCAGTTATCATTCGTGCCGCCCTTGTCATCACTTGGGACTCCTTACACCAAGGAGGATATTCCTTATAACGGATGCCCCAGTGTAACTAAAGGTATATGGAAGGTAACCTTATATTGATAACTGAAAAAGCAGTGTGTGACGTAGTGAATGAAAAAAGTGAAAGATATAACATTGGAGAGTAGAGAGGAAAAGAACTTTATTAGGTACCTCTTGTGCTTCCAAGAATAAAAAACCAGTGTGGGAACATAGTAGTTTACAACAAATAGCTACTATTTAGATAGAAAAGGTCAACATGTATCAGCAGTATTTGGACCCTACCAGGTATCCTCTGCTTGCTTCAGGACCAAAACTTTGCTACAGCATTATAGTGAATATTTTTTTTAACAAAAATCACAGGTGTATAAATAATCTAAATGTGTCACCTGGACGTCTTGGAAAAATGACAGTCCTCCAGAATTCTGAGAGAGGTAACGTCCAATTGGAATAGGTTAGCATATTAGACAGACACAACAACAAAATACAGACCACAAAGACACTTGGTATTTGTAAGATGACATCACATTTGATGAATGGTATAAGAATCAATTCCTTAAACCTTGAGTACCAAAGAATTATGTACTGGGCCCCACTACAGGGCTAACGTCCACTTACCTAGTTGGTAGGACGTAGGCGCTGCACCTCACCTGGCTACGGCTCAGGTAGGAAAATCCCCGCTCTGGTAAAAACAAGTAAGTATAAGTCAGGGAAAAATTGTGTTAGTTATTGCAACCTGGTCTACATTGTTCGAAAATAGAGTGCATCAAAATAGATCTATTGTGGGCTTATGCCACCATGGGTAGTGCGCATGCACTGGCCCCATGTTTCACGGTGTTGGTTAGGCAGCATAAGGATACTTGGTGAGTGATCTGGCCCGCTGTTATATATATTCAATGGGTAAGGTCATAATTACCAACAAAATGGTTCAGAGGCGGTAAGTATAACTGTTATCGACCGCTCAATTGTTACTAGGCGCTTTTGACCGCTTGCAAGTGAAAGCACGACTCGTATTGATTCAATAAATCGAGTATAGTATTCATCTAACTGGCTAAGTCTGGCACTTCTCTTAATACATCATTCAATACAAGTTCATCCTAGTCAAATCAAATGACCACCATTATCGTTTCAGCCCTGGCTTAGTTCTTAAAGGATGGCACACATACGTGGAAGTGTCTAAGTAGGAAAACTCAATCGTAGGTCAGACCACTCTGGTGTTATTTAGCGATTCTGTCCATCTAAATGTATATGTACAGCTCTTTTTCATCAGTAAAAGGTGCCCTATTCTTACCTGCCCGTCGGTACTCCGGGTGTCCCTCTGGGCCGTCTCGGGGAGGTACCGATCGGGTAATTTTAGTCTGTTTTATCATTTCCATGTTTCTCGGTCGTGCATGGCGTCAAGCTGTCACGATTTACGCCGAGCATGCCGGGAACTGTAGTTTGCGGTCTCGGCTCTGCGTTGTGCACTTCCTTGTTAGTCCTAAAAACACTATCATGTTATTGGATGTTGTGTAAGAAGCGTGATGTCCTAATCACATCCATTACAGTCACATCCATATCTCATAAGTCTGTCATCCATTTGAAATGCCTTAGAGTTCTAGTTCTCGTTTCAAGTACTGCGTTTCAAAGCACACAATCATAATGATGTCCTAAGTGAGTAAGAGTTGTTGTGAGCGTTTGAAGAGTGAAGACACCCTTTAATTTGCATAGGGCCGGGAGTATTGAGTAACCAATGGCCTCATCTATCTGTGATTTCAACTCCGCTTTGAAAGTTTTATGTAGAAGATTAAAAGTCAGATCAGATCACCTGGTGTTCAACTAAAAAGTGAAAGATGGGTGGAAAGAAGAAGGACGGGCAAGATTTAATATTTATGACTGACAGACAGAGGCATACATGTGATGCAAGCATGCAAATTGCAAAGGTGGCTGATGGTAAAGAATCTGATGAATGGTTGGTTGAATGCCTGAAATAAATCCTGCAAATGTTAAACCCCAAGCGAGTTGGAGGACAGATAGATAGTAGATACATACGACAAATGTTATATACTGTGCTTTATAGTGCTACCATTCCACTATGTGTATAATATACTTGTCTTACTGTTTTCCTAAGAGTATATTTTACAATTGTCTTGTTTTTTCTTTTTGAGATATACCTACTCCTTCCAAAGTTGATCGGAAGGAGTTGGCCACCAAGGCACGGTGTCGTAAGCTGGAGGAAATCCAGCGCAAATTTCAATGGCAGGTGGTTTTGGCAGAGGAGGAGGAGGAGACTGCAGCACTTGGAGCATCCTCCAGTACCCCAGGCCCCAGCCACCGCCCTCCAGTGGTACGGCGCCACCACCAGGCAGCTGCCGCCGCCGCCTTACCATCTCTGGTGCCCCCACACTGTAGTTGCAACTGCCGCATCGCATGTCTTGAGGAGCAAATGCGTGTCGTCTTCCAATCCCGCTACACATCATAGACTCCTTGTCTTCGGACCCTTTTTTAATTCTTGTTTTGGTGGGTGGGAATTGGGCGTTGGGGTTCTGGGCATATCATTGGACTTTCTTACGGACATTGGTTGGGGTTAGGGAGGAGGGTGGGTCAGCTTTTGTGGGTTTTACGTAGTTAATTTTTGTTAGGGTACAATAAATCTATATTTCTACTTTACGTGCAATGTTGTTAATGTTTTGTAGGTGGGGTTACTATTTTACATAACACTGTTTCCTTGCTGGTGCAGGTCCGCCCATAGCTAGTGTTTGATTTAAATAATTAGCTGACTGTGTAAGACACAAACAGATAGATACGACGCCCCTCGCTGATTGAGTTGTCCTACAAGTACTTTCAGTCTCTTCTAGTCTATCCATTATCTGGGCTCAAAGGGGTGTGTGAATTCATTGAAAACATGTCCATTATTAATTATGCCTCCCCCAAACTTCTCTTACCTTTGCTTGATGTTTAACTTAGGCAAAGCAATGGCTGCAAGGTGAAGATGGTTTCCTTTTTCTAACATGCCATTATTTGGGTGGTGGTGGCAGACTGGTAGTATAGTAGTAGTAGTAGACACTGGCAGGGCAGCAGCATTTGCAGCAAAGAAAATGAGACAGTCAGTCAGTTGCCTTTGAGAGACTGTTCGAGGAGCAGTAGAATGAAGTACAGTACAGAACTTACCGAGCAACAATAATCTGCTAAAATATTTTACAACAAAACATAATGGTGGTGGGGATAGCCTACTAGACAGAGTTACAAACT
This sequence comes from Lissotriton vulgaris, assembly GCF_964263255.1. Lineage (NCBI taxonomy): Eukaryota > Metazoa > Chordata > Amphibia > Caudata > Salamandridae > Lissotriton > Lissotriton vulgaris. The sequence continues at coordinate 1,180,638,417 of NC_141689.1, forward strand.
ATAGTTCTGTTGAGTCACTTGACTAGGCCTACAGCATAACAGTTAGTGCTGTGTATGAGGAATGACAATAAATCCAATCAATGCTAAGGTATATGTTCCTTTGTTAAATAAAAATCAACTCTAAAATATACTGCTCATGGGTGGCCAAGCAGAAGAAGATCATCGCTCTGCCTTGAAATTGAAGTACTGTTGCTTTCGCCAGATCCGCCCCAGCAAGCTGTTTGTGATTATCAATCAATCAATCAATCAATCAAGAGTTCTTTATTCGGTGATTAAAAAACACCATTAAAGCACATGTATACAAACAATTAAAATACAATTAAATCATTATCAGAACCCCGACTGCAATTACATGCTGGATTTAAAAGAGACTAGCAGAGAAAATTCATTAAAATAGAAACAATCAGGCCTATCCTCTCGTTACCCTCAATCGCCACATCCGCCCCAGCAAGCGTGTGATTAATTATTGTTGTACATTTAATTCAGTCACACCTCAATAAGTCACACAGCTCGTGGGAAGAGGGTTAGGGTTTGGTGAATGGATGGGAAGGGGGTTTGTGGAAAGGTTTGACTGTGAAAAACAGTATGCATGTACAAACAAAAAACGACAATCTTTGTAGACTACCATACCCATATCAATATGTTAAGGAAGAAAAAGGAAATGCATGCATAATGATGATTGATAAGGAGACCCGATTACATACAGTTCTTGTTCAGTTGTTCCGCGCTTACTTTTACAGATAGCAAATAAGAGTTTTAAATATTGGTAGGGATGAATCATAAACAGAGAACAAACCTAATGATAATAATAACAACAAGAAGAACACACTGTTGTAAAGATTGTAGACAAAAAAAGAATCAAATTATTTAAAAGAAGATGAAAGTTGATACTGTTGCTGTGTTATCCTGGTTAAAATGTTGACTGGATTTGCATCTCGGCATTCCTCTTGGTCTTCCTCTCGTCCATCAATCTTGGGTGTCGCCAGTCGCCACTGCCGGCCTGGAAAATGTAGATGTATTGGTTATGTAAGTGTGCATTGTAAAGTTTTCCCAAGTACAGGGCAAGGCCCGGCCTGTAATTGTAGATGGAAAAACAAAAAGGATATTAAGAAACAAAGTTGAAAGAAATGCACAAGTTATGGTGTAGTGCACCAAGAATCTTTTTCGAGGCGGCATGTACGCATCATCTCTACTCTAAGCTGTTTCCAGCATTGACCTTCAACAACAGGACAGAGAAGGCCCACAGTGACGGCACGTCACTTAGCACACCCTCCCTTTAGAGTACTTTTTTTAAAGAGTTGGACAAAGCACATATCCAAACATAGGGGCAGATTTACAAGCCCCTTGCGCCTCTTTTATGCCACCGTTGTGTCACTTTTGTGACGCAGCGGCAGCGCAAAAGATGCACCATGGTGTGGGGTATTTACAACTTGACGCATCTGGGAGATGCGTCACGTTGTAAAGCCCTGCGCCATAAGGAGGCATTCCGGTGCAGGGGGGGCGTTCCTGCGCAGGAACGCCTACTAGAAGTGGCTGAGTGAAATCTACAAGATTTCACTCAGTCACTTTTAGGCCAATGCTGCGTCAAACCCCTGCGCCTGCTTGAAGCAGGCGTAAGGCTTGACACAGCATTGAACAGATAGGGCCCCCGAGAGCATTGCTGGAGCTGCGTCGCGCTTGCGACGCAACTCCAGCAATGCGTCGCCTTTACGCCACAGATGCGTCACGCATCTGTGCCGTTTTTGCCCCATGGTGCGCCGCATTGTAAATGCGGCACACCATGGGTGGCGGAGCCGGGCTGCACAATAACTGGCGCATCCCTAGGGATGCGCCAGTTATTGTAAATCTGCCCAATAGCATTTTACAATTTAAGTTAGTATATCAATGCACCGCATTCATCCCACCGCTACACTCCACTCCACTTCTACACAGACATTTGGGTCTGCTGTGGTTGTTGTTGATGTTTTTACCTTTTATGCCACTCACGAAACGTCCTCCTGACTTGTTATTATTCCATCAATCATCTCCGATACTTGTACTGACTGACTGTGAAGATCGGCCTGAAGTAGAAGTAAAATGTTGTTATTATACAACAAGAGTATAAATAATAATATTGACTTGAGCCACTCTTTAGTGTGTACAGTAAAACTAGTAGTACACTTTGACTTCACTTCATGCACAACAAACAAACAACAAAAACACAAACACCAAACGCTCAGAACCAGGTGTCCAACGCATGCCATTCATTTTCATTATCTGATCCTTCTCATCTTAGTTAACAGGCCATCTTTTTCGGCACCATCATCATGGACAGTGTTGTGTACAGATCTGTCCCCTTCCTGTATTCAATCAAAAGCAATGTATCAGGCTGCAGTAGAAGTACAATTATGAAAAAAGTTTACAAGAAGGGAAAAATTGCCTTGAGTTACGTTTAGTGTGCTCTGTAGAAAGATGATTAGTGCACAATGACATAACTTCATGCACAACAAACAACAAACAAATCACTCAGTCTGCGACTCTGCGTCCAATGCATGGCATTAATCATTACCTGTTCCTTCTCATATTAAGTTAACGGGCCGTCTTTTTCGCCATCATCATAACGGACGGTGCTGTTGTCATACTCAGTATGCAGATAAATGAAATGAAATGAAATGAAATGAAATGAATGAAACTTATATAGCGCACGACTTACCCTGGGGCATCGCCGCGCTTGCTTAGGGAACCCGTCCTGGTATTCCCCTGCGAGATAACCCTGGCAGGGTATCCACAAGGTGAAAGCCAGGCATCCCACCGCGAGGGGCCGTTGTGGAGATTAAGCAAGGTATTGCCCAGAGTCGCAGAGTGTGAACCCGTGAGTCGAGAAGGCACCGGAGCGAGAATTAACGAGTCCGTGGAATTTTTGAGCCCAAGACCCGCCGAGGCGGGGAATTGAACCCTGGTCCAGGGCCGAACTCTTGCTCCAGGTCTGCCGCCTCTAACGCCTGAGCCACACTTCTCCACACCCCTGAGCCACACTTCAGATGAGTCCCCTTCCTGTATTCAATCAAAAGCAATGTATCAGGCTGCAGAAGAAGTACAATTATTAAAAATATTTGCAAGAAGGGGAAAATTGCATTGGGGTACGTTTAGTGTGTACTAGAGAAAGATGATTAGTGCACAATGACATAACTTCATGCACAACAAACAACAACAAAATCACTCAGTCTGCGACTCTGCGGGCTGATGAGAGGTGTTACCTCGAAACCGGTCCGGTCCTCGGATGCTTGATTCCGTTCTGGGAAGGACATGGCTTTTGTAGTTCGGACTGGACTGTTCCCATGGGGCACAGGGTCAGAGCTGATTTGCATATCGCCATTGTCTAACCCAGGGTGGTGTGGAGTGCAAAAAAACGATGGATATGGGCCCAGATCTTTGGACTGGGGTGAATGTGTGACATTGGTCCACATTCTGTCCATCACCTGTTTTGTTTGCAATTACCGCCATAAGTGCGCTGGGGATGCTCAGACGTGGGTCCCAGGCACTCCACACCACTGGAGTCAAGCTAGCCGGGCTGATGAGAGGTGTTACCTCGAAACCGGTCCGGTCCTCGGATGCTTGATTCCGTTCTGGGAAGGACATGGCTTTTGTAGTTCGGACTGGACTGTTCCCATGGGGCACAGGGTCAGAGCTGATTTGCATATCGCCATTGTCTAACCCAGGGTGGTGTGGAGTGCAAAAAAACGATGGATATGGGCCCAGATCTTTGGACTGGGGTGAATGTGTGACATTGGTCCACACTCTGTCCATCACCTGTTTTGTTTGCAATTACCGCCATAAGTGCGCTGGGGATGCTCAGACGTGGGTCCCAGGCACTCCACACCACTGGAGTCAAGCTAGCCGGGCTGATGAGAGGTGTTACCTCGAAACCGGTCCGGTCCTCGGATGCTTGATTCCGTTCTGGGAAGGACATGGCTTTTGTAGTTCGGACTGGACTGTTCCCATGGGGCACAGGGTCAGAGCTGATTTGCATATCGCCATTGTCTAACCCAGGGTGGTGTGGAGTGCAAAAAAACGATGGATATGGGCCCAGATCTTTGGACTGGGGTGAATGTGTGACATTGGTCCACATTCTGTCCATCACCTGTTTTGTTTGCAATTACCGCCATAAGTGCGCTGGGGATGCTCAGACGTGGGTCCCAGGCACTCCACACCACTGGAGTCAAGCTAGCCGGGCTGATGAGAGGTGTTACCTCGAAACCGGTCCGGTCCTCGGATGCTTGATTCCGTTCTGGGAAGGACATGGCTTTTGTAGTTCGGACTGGACTGTTCCTATGGGGCACAGGGTCAGAGCTGATTTGCATATCGCCATTGTCTAACCCAGGGAGGTGTGGAGTGCAAAAAAACGATGGATATGGGCCCAGATCTTTGGACTGGGGTGAATGTGTGACATTGGTCCACATTCTGTCCATCACCTGTTTTGTTTGATCTTAAGTTAATGGGCCGTCTCTCACAGCTCTGAACGGAGGATAGCTGTATTAGTCAATATGTAATGTTCCACTTCTTTTTGCGGGACTAGGACAGTTTTTCTTTTTTCATTTATTTTCCATCATCCAATCATCATGAGGGCAATGGATTTAGGGAGATTCAGTTTGATGGGGTCGAGGAGCTGAATTCGGAGGATTGTAAAGTGAAATGCACACCTGAAAATTGTATATTGAAATAAGAAGAGTAGAAGACGGTGGTAATGGATTTGTTGTGATTCAAAGTTTGTAACCGGAACGACAGCCACACAAATAAAGGAAAAAAAGGGAGGAAGACAGTAAGAGCAAGCCTAATTGTCAGGGAAGTATAGCTCGTCCTCAAACTCTGGGGATTCAGCCAGTAGTAGGTAATCATGTGACACACTACTTCCGTCATCTGACCTGCTGTCCTCATCTTCCTCCCTTGATTCATGTATTGTGTAATTCGGTGGTATGAAGTGCTGATTCATTTTGATCATTGTTAACCTCTCAATGTTTTGGGGCCAGAGACTGGTCCTTCTCACTGTTACAACGGAACCAGCAGCACTGAATACACGTTCCGAAGAGACACTTGCAACAGGGCAGCCAGATAGTTTATCGCCAGCCCTTTTCCTATACCAATACTGCAATGGGTTTTGATTAAGGTACACCTCTGTTGGGTCGCCAGATAGGCCTGGACCATCCGCTCAAAGTTCAGGGGTGCTGCTGATAACCATTTGGGCTCTTTTCTCTGTGCATCAGCACTGTGCTTATTAATGCCTAACTCTAAAGACCAATCTTGTAATGATTCTACTGGGCCTAATGATCCAGTTATTGTTGCTGTTGTTAATGGTGATGGGATTGTTGTGAGCCAAATGCACTGCCCTCAGCCTCTGAAGTTGCACTTGATGCCACATGCCCTGCTGCAGTACTTCTTGTGGGTTGATCTTGCGGGCTTTTAATTAGCAACCGTTCGTTTTCCAACTTACTTGCTGCCTCAGCTATCCAAGTTTTGTAGCGGCAACATCCATCTCTGAAAAAAGGATGAATTACTTCAGTCCCAAATTTACCAGTCAATCCAGAATTGTGGCAGAAATTTAATGTTCTTGTGACAAAATCTTGTTTTGCACCCTTGTATTTTCAGGTAAGCTATGGGCTAAGCTCTCCACCAAGTCATAGGCTTCCTTTTTTCCTCTACACCTTTGTATGATTCAGATACCTTCTTCAGCTGATGCTCTAGAATTTGCAATAATGGGATAGCTTGGCCCATTGTACAGTCCTCCTTGCTAACTTCATGTGTGAAGACCTCAAAAGGATGAAGCATCTCAGTCAGGCTTTTAACTCGGCATCATTGGTCCATCTGAAGGGTCATGCCTTTCACAATTCATCATCATTCAATCTTTATTTCGATCTATAGATCATCAAAGATATACAAACAATAAAATCGTTTCGTAAATCAATAAAACATTTCTTATAAAATTACACTGCTACACATTAATCAATTCATCATCACAATAAGATTAAGAATCAATAGTAGGGTTAAGTTTGTTTAAAAGGCCAGATCCGTTTTCAAGAGGCGATTGCGAGTGAACCACATTGCTGTCAGGTACTTTGCCACTGCGAACCCAATTGGGGGGGGACACATCCGGTTTTAAGATTCTGTACGCAGGAAGGAACTGTCTAAAACCCAGGTTTTTTAAAAGGGGGATTAGCCAATATCTCCTGATTCTTTTTTAGGCTTTGCAAAAGAAGACCACATGTAGATAATTTTCTTGGTGCACAGACAAAATATCGACTCCAAAATATCGAATGGACAAAATATCGAGTTAAAAATATCGACAATAATAAAATATCGATAACAAAAATATCGTTGGTCAAAATATCGAGTAAAATAATGATTAAAAAATATCGAGTACAAAAATATCGACTCAAAAAAAATTGACAAGACAAAATATCTATAAATAGTCAAAGTAAAAATTTTTGATAATATGTAGAAAAAAGGTTTAAAAAAATACATTTATTAATAGTAATATAAATTGTAGTTAATGTTTAGGAGCGGGATGTTGGGTTAATAGGGGATAAGGGTGGGGAGTAATTTAATAATAATTAATTAATTTATATATTTGTAAATATTTTTAATTAATAATTAATTGGTAATTAATTATTATTAGTTAATTAATTAATATAATTTTGTACATATTTTTAATTAGTAATTAATTGGTAATTAAATAATATTAATTAGTTAATTACATTAATTAGAGTAATTTATTTATATATATAATTTTTAGTTATTGTTAATTAATTAATTGGGAACAAATAATATTCATTATTAAATTAAATTAATTACAGCTAATGTGCTAATATATTTACTTTATTGTTATTGTTAATTAATAATTAATTGGTAATTAAATAATATTAATTAATTTTGGGTAAAGGAGTATTTTTAGTGTTCAGGGTCAGTTTTCAGTTTTTGGGTAAAGGGGTATTTTTAGGGTTCAGGGTCAGTTTTCAGTTTTTGGGTAAAGGGGTATTTTTAGGGTTCATGGTCAGTTTTCAGTTTTTGGGTAAAGGGGTATTTTTAGGGTTCAGGGTCAGTTTTCAGTTTTTGGGTAAAGGGGTATTTTTAGGGTTCAGGGTCAGTTTTCAGTTTTTGGGTAAAGGGGTATTTTTAGGGTTCAGGGTCAGTTTTCAGTTTGTGGGTAAAGGGGTATTTTTAGGGTTCAGGGTCAGTTTTCAGTTCTTGGGTAAAGGGGTATTTTTTGGGTTCTGGGTCAGTTTTCAGTTTTTGGGTAAAGGGGTATTTTTAGGGTTCAGGGTCAGTTTTGGGTTTTTGGGTAAAGGGGTATTTTTAGGGTTCAGGGTCAGTTTACAGTTTTGGGGTAAAGGGGTATTTTTTGGGTTCAGGGTCAGTTTTCCCTACTGTTTTATAGTATGTTACTATATATATATATGTTTTAACAAATAAGATTGTAAAAAATTATTTTTATTATTTTCATTTATTATTTAATAATTATAAGTTAATTTAAGTATTTTTAAGTATATTTTAGTAATTACATTTGAATATTAATTTAATTTAACACTGTTTTTTAATAAAGTCGATATTTTTTACAACTATATTATTGTAAACGATATTTTGTACTCGATATTTGTGTACTTACCTGTTTGTAGATACAAACTCGATATTTTGACTGTCGATATTTTGTCCACTATATTTTTGCAAGTCGATATTTTGACCCTCGATATTATTTCAGTGATCCAATTTTCTTTAGAGTGCGCACATGCCGGGCAGTGCTCGGTAGTTGGTGGAGAAGACCAGGAGGTAGTAAATGATCTAAGGGGAAGTGTTCCATATCTCCATTGCAGGAATAACTTTCTGGTCAGCACAGGAGTTATACCATCCAGAACACATTCCAGTAAGTAGAAGTCTTTGCTTTGGATGAATGAGTTGGTTAAAGATCCCTCACGCATTGTGTTCAAGATATTGGCCAACTTTCGGTCATAGTAGACTTTTGACAATACCTTGCGTGGAATCCTGGTGCTTGCATTTGCCGGATCAGTCCAAAGTTCTGATAGGTCCAGGCTCTCACAGGAACTTTTTATATATCCAAGCCATGGGATGTTGGAGGCTTTTGGTAAAGTTAAAAACTCCTGGAGATCCATTCTGTGGTTGATGAGATCTTGGCTGCTCCATAAGCGTCGCCAGAAGGTTAGTGGTTTAAGACCCAGTTCATCTGCAATTGGCCTAATACTCAAATCCATTCTCAGTGGGAGTAACGGGGTACTTGGTGGAAGAGCTGCCAACTGCCTGATGAATTTATTTTCTGTGCTTGTTAGGTTTTTGGCAGAGGTGTGGCCCCACAACTCACCCCCATAGATAACTGCCCCCCTTGCCTGGGATTTGTAGATCTGGATGACAGGACCAAGTGGACGATAAGATGATGTGTTCGCCATCCTAGAGATTCCACCCGTTATCTGAACCAGTTTCATGTTTGCCCTAGTCTGTTGTGTACCCCAGGTCATGTGCTCATTGAGCGTTACTCCCAAGTACTCAAATGTAGATACCCTCTCTAGCCGCGCTAGACCTAGAGAGGGATTGGGACGTGATGATGGGGTGGGGTTTAAGATCATATATTTTGTTTTGGTGACATTAATCTCGAGACCCTTCTCTATAGAAAATTCCAAAAACCCATCCAGTACATGTTGTATTCCCATAGGGGATTTCGACAGCAGCAGGGTATCATCCGCAAACATGATTGCGGGTACCCTGCTGCCATTCAGTTTGGGGGCATCAATCTCATTAATCCTGGTCAGATGGGTGATTACCCCATTCACAAAGAGGCAGAACAGGGTCGGTGCGAGCACACAGCCCTGTCTCACCCCTCTGTCAAAAGGGAATCTTTCAGTTAAGTTACCATTTTTACCACATCTGACATGGGCAAAGTTATTCTGGTGTAATTTCATCAGAATAGCGAGAATGTCTAATGGGTCAGCCAGGACATTCCAGTGCTCGGATCCCGTATTGACAATTCTCCAGAACTTACGGTAGTCCCTGATCGCTAACGTATTTGAGAGGTTTTCCCATTTATCTTGGTCCCAGTCCATCTTGGCCTGGGTAGTCAGTTTCTTGTATTCCCTTCTTTTTGGCTGTATCTCCTGTCTTCCTTTGCCCTTCTTGATACTGGTCAAGAGATCCCCCTTCGCCTTACGGCATGTGGCATTATACCATGTAATACGGCGAAGTCCACCACCTTTGGTGTGTCCCATGGAAAAAAGATCTGTAGCCAGAGTCTTAATAAGTTCCTCATGTGCCAAACCTAGTAATTTGCGGGTTTCCAGTGTGCTAAGGTCCTCACTTAGAACGCCCACTTTTTCCAGTATCGGAATAAGTCTAGCCTAAAGTTTGGGAAGGTTCTAATTACCGGACGCTAACTTTTCCCACCTTATTCTTCTTCTGTTATTTTCAAGTGAAAGCCCTACGTTTGTCTCTCTCGTAGATTGGCACGAACCTTCCTTGCCAGGGAGGGTATAGACCAGCTCAAGGGCGTTGTGCTCGCTGTCCGTTCTATCTATTACCTTAAAATCAATGATATGCGACCACAAGGACAGTTGAACTAGAACATAATCCAATCTAGACTCCCTGCCTGGTCTATTGAAGGTGTATTTACTGGGGATATCAGATTTGGTACGCCCGGTGCACACTCTGAGAACGTGTTTAAGAGTCAGAGCGGTAATCTGTAAGGCAAGAAGTGTCCATGCTCAGGCCCGGCGGAGCCACCACGGGTGGTACTGACCACCTTGCGTCCTCTTCCAAGGAGGACCCATCCAAAAGGCCTGCTAGGGGCTCGAAATGTGAATTTAGGTCCCCTCCTACCACGTATGCAGTCCCCTTAGGAATTTCCTTCAGAAAGTTTGACAGTTCCTCAATGGTGGCTGATTCTCGTCCTATGTTTACCGGCCTAGAATATACATTTATTACAGCTAATCTAAGGGAGTTTGGCCATTCTAGTGATACTGCTAGTATGTCTTCAGAAAGCAAGGGAAGGCGATTGGCTTGACAATCCAGGTGGGTGGCCACCAAGGTTGCGAGGCCTCCGGAGGGGTGGCCCCTACCCCCCCATTTCACATGGATGGAGAATGCCACAAAACCCTGGCAAGAGTACTCGTCCCTTGCCCAGGTTTCTTGAACAATAGCATCCTGTCTTCGCATGACATATTCATTGAGTGTCCTGTAATGCTCAAACAGACGATCAAGCATGTAGTACGTTGAGTTCCAACGTGTTGCCACGTCCTGGATGAGGGCTTTGACTGGCATATTATATTCACGTTGAATCATCCTCAGCTGCTTCCGAGCTTTAAAAGTATGGCTGAAATGAGTGCATATTCTTCAGCAGATGGTCAGTAAGTTGCTTACTATGGGTTATTTTTTTAGAAAGTCTTGAACTATAATGTTTATGCAATGTGCCAAACACGGAACCCTGAAAAAGGAAACAAGGTCCATGGCCTTAAGTACATTACTGCCATAATCTGTGGCAACAAAACCAATACTAAGCCCTCTTGGGCGCAGCCATTCAAAAACCTTGCTGCGAAACTCTTGCAAAATGTTTACAGCAGTATGAGATTTCTCAATGCGGACATAGCTACAGTTGCATGTTACCGAGTAGCTTTACAAATCTCAGCTATAACAACAGCACCTTGTTCAGATAGCTTATCTCTAACCCCCACAAAAGAGACGCAGTGTGCAGTGATGCACATGTAATCTGTGGCTTGGCAACTGGTCCACATGTCTATTGACAGGTGGATATTGTGAACAGCACTCTTCTGCAAAGCCTGTCCAACCAATTCCAGCATATTATGATGTAGTGCCAGAACAGCAATTCCTGCGAAAGAGGACCGGCTGGGAACCTTCCATTTAGGTCAGATGCCTGACACAAATTCAAGGAAACCCACCCCTTCCACAAATGAAAAAGGGAGAAGTTCCAGAGCAAACATTTTAGCCAGCTTCACATTGTACAACCCTGCCGTTGGGTGGTTGCGTTGGAACTGCCCCTCCAACCTAAGCATGCTCTCAATGGTAGGCTGGATTACTTTCCTTTGTGGTGCTGCTGTTTTCATTAACCCACTTAGGCTCAAAAACGCAGTTTGTCTCATTGCGGTACTCAGTCACCTTGGTGTCTCAGCCTGACTCTGAGAATGGCTCGTACTGCGGTGCCACTCAGATGTTACTGAGGAGGATGTGGGCAGTACCACTAGGACAGGGCTAGAAATGCCTCCCTCTTCTTCACCTTCCACAGCAATAATATCATCCCCTGATTCTTCATGCCCAACTTCAATTGGTTGAGTTTTTTTACTTTGTTTTAAGTGAAGTAGGTGATTCTCCCACACAAAACTGTGGTGTATTCTGAGATGACTTGCTTGGCCTCCGGTACCATAGTTTGTACCAAGCTTACCGGGGCAAAACACATGTGCGACAAATTGAGCATATAGCAACCTTCTCCTCCTTGGTGCTAACAGAAAAGACGTCCCAAACTGGGGAGGAGAACTTTCTGGCACTGCTGGATGTGCTGCTGGATGTGCCACTTTCAATACCAGATAAACTGGAGGGTGTCCTTGGAATGTGACTCTGTCCAGCTACACTGTAACTTTTACTACTACCACCACTACCTACTGATATGGTTGAGCTGGATGTAGTAGGTCCCTGCTGGGCTTTTGAAAATATGGCAGCTGGAGGTCGTGGCGGTGCAACCTTTGTTGGTGGTATGCGTGCTACATCACGCTCAGTAGCAGCCTTTCTGGATAAGGTGAGAATGTTGGCGTCCATCCCCTTTGGGCCGGGAGTGATGTGCGTGATGACTGGCTCATCTGACTTTTCATCAACATCATCCCCCTCTTGTACATCTACCTCCATAACTGTAAGTTTTTCTGGAACCTTACTTTTCAAAAGCATTGTCTTGTGGCATGCATCAGTCTCAGACTGAAATGGTGGCTGCCAAATGGCATCACGATCATCAGAAGCGGGGCTTGAAGAAGAAGATGATGGACTCAGCCTTCTTTTCCTTGCTTGTGGTCCGGAAGACAACAGATCTTCCGAAACAGTGGTTTGCTCCACTTTGTCTGCACGATTTCCTGAAATGCTTCTACGTCAGGATATACAACTACTGTTGTGGGCTGTTCTTGCAGCTGCTGCTGCTGTTCTTGTTGCGGCTGCTGCTGCTGTGTTTGTTGCAGCTGCTGCTGTTCTTGTTGTGGCTACTGCTGCTGCTGTTCTTGTTGCGGTTGCTGCTGTTCTTGTTGCGGCTGCTGCTGCTGCTGTTCTTGTTGCGGCGGCTGTTCTGCTTTTCTTGTTGCGGCTGCATATTTACCTGCTGAGTTTCCGCCTGCGTTGATTGTGTACTACTTTGCGATAATGACATTTCAACATTGTTGCTCGTTAGTAGACTGGCTACCTCTGTGACACTCATGGGCTTGGGCCGTGGTTGGTGGGGTTGGACCGCTGGTGCGGAGGTGGTACTCCCAGCTTGGTTCCCAAACAAAACTGCTGCAGGCGTAACTGTTTTGGTCCCAAATAAAACCGTGGCCGGCACACCAGTCGTGGTTAATGGCACTTACTTTTTCTGTTCCTTCTCCTCACAAGCAACTTTCTTGGTACTGGACCTGGTACCTTTGGTTGGGGCCATCTTTTTCAGATGTCAGGCAGGACTCAGATGCACAACAAGCTGTGGTCACACGTGGACGTGATGCGCAGCAGGACTCCTGTCTGGCTGGCAGTACAACGGGTGATGAGATGATGATGATGATGACACCTCCTTCTCTGGGTTTTGTGCACCTAAAAGCAAATAAGCCAGGAAAAGAACATCAGTGAAATATTGCATTTGTTGTTGTGGTTCAGAAACTCAAAGACTAAGTGATTCTTCCAGAGTGTACAAGTACGAAAGAAAAGGTGGTTCTTCAAGAGTGTACAAGTACCCATCAGTTATCATTCGAGGCTGCCCTTGTCATCACTCGGGACTCCTTACACCAAGGAGGATATTCCTTATAACGATGCCCCCGTGTAACTAAAGGTATATGGAAGGTAACCTTATATTGATAACTGAAAAAGCAGTGCGTGACGTAGTGAATAAAAAAAGTGAACGATATAAATTTGGAGAGTAGAGAGTAAAATATCTTTATTAGGTACCTCTCGTGCTTCCAAGAATAAAAAACCAGTGCGGGAACATAGTAGTTTACAACAAATAGCTACTATTTAGATAGAAAAGGTCGACATGTTTCAGCAGCATGTGGACCCTACCAGGTATCCGCTGCTTTCTTCAGGACCAAAACTTCGCTACTGCATTATAGTGAAAAAATGTTTTTTAAAAATCACAGGTATATAAATAATCTAAATGTGTCACCTGGACGTCTTGGATAAATGACAGTCCTCCAGAATTCTGAAAGAGGTAACGTCCAAGTGGAATAAGTTAGCATATCAGACAGACACAACAACAAAATACAGACCACAAAGACACATTGGTATTTGTAAGATGACATCACATTCGATGAATGGTATAAGAATAAATTCCTTAAACCTTGAGTACCAAAGAATTATGTAATGGGCCCCACTACAGGGCTAACATCCACTTACCTAGTTGGTAGGACGTAGGCGCTGCGCCTCACCTGGCTACGGCTCAGGTAGGAAGAGCACTGCTCTGGTAAAAAAGAGGAAGTATAAGTCAGGGACAAATTGTGTTAGTTATTGCCACCTGGTCTACATTGTTTGAATATAGAGTGCTTCAAAATAGATCTATTCTGGGCTTATGCCACCATGAGTAGTGCGCATGCATTGGCCCCCTGTTTCACGGTGTTGGTTAGGTAACATAAGGCTACTTGGTGAGTGAGCTGCCCCGCTGTTAAATATCTTCAATGAGTAAGGTCATAAATACCCACAAAATGGTTCATATTTGTCACCGATCTCTATGTTGTTATTCTAGCTGTCTTATCTCTTTATGTCAATGTTCAGAGGCGGTAAATATAACTGTTATCGACAGCTCATTAGTTACTAGGCGCTTTTGACCACTTGCAAGTGAAAGCACGACTTGTATTGATTCAATAAATTGAGTATAGTATTCATCTAACTGGCTAAGTCTGGCACTTCTCTTAATACATCATTCAATACAAGTTCATGCTAGTCAAATCAAGTGACCACCATTATCAATGCAGCCCTGGCTTAGTTCTTAAAAGATGGCACATATACGTGGAAGTGTCTAAGTAGGGAAACTCAATCGTAGGTCAGACCGCTCTGGTGTTATTTAGCGATTCTGTCCATCTAAATGTATATGTACAGCTCTTTTTCATCAGTGAAAGGTGCCCTATTCTTACCTGCCTGTCGCTACTCCAGGCGTCCCTCTGGGCCCTCTCGGGCAGGTACCGATCGGGTAATTTTAGTCCGTTTTATCATTTCCGTGGTTCTCGGTCGTGCATGGCGTCAAGCTGTAAAGTGTTTCGCAGAGCATGCCGGGTACTATAGTTCCCGGTCTCGGCTCTGCATTGTGCACTTCCTTGTTAGTCCTAAAAACACTATCATGTTATTGGATGCCGTTTAAGAAGCGTGATGTCCCAATCACATCCATTACAGTCACATCCATATCTCATAAGTCTGTCATCCATTTGAAATGCCATAGAGTTCTAGTTCTTGTTCCAAGTACTGCGTTTCAATGCACACAATAAAGCTTATTGTCTTTTGAATATTTCGACAGAGGCTTATTGGTATATCTAGTATAGAGCTGGCTTTAATGATGTTACACTTCCTCATATTGTTCACAGTAGAAACGCTCATTACAACTACGGCAGGCATTGATCATACATCTCTTTTTACTATAATAGATATATTCTCGATTTGTAGAAAACAAGCCTGAAGCTCTAGTTCACTAACCGGGTACTGCGTTTAACTTAGCCAGTAGAGCTGTACGTCTTTTGAGTGTTGTGGCAAAAAGCTTGTTATTATATCTTTAGCATTCTGCTAGTCTCTGGATGTGTTAGGCTACCTTGTGTTTTACACAATGGAAATGCTCGTAGTGACAAGGTGCAGGCACTGAACGTACCTCTCTTTTCACTTCATCGAAATGTTCTTGATTTTATAATTATCCCTACTATGGACGTTCTACTGCATAATTCATAATTGGGGATCATATTCAACTGTCTTGTTAGTATCAATAGTAAAAATAGTAAATGCCACAGGCCCTGGTCATATCTCCTTTGGCACGTCGCTAGATCTATTTAGGATGATATAATACATCATTAATATCCATAATGAGGACTATCTTAGACATACGTCATATGTATGTGATCCCAGGGAAACATTTAATAAGTAGACCCAAGTTCGACATTTAGTAGGCAGTTACAGAGTATGCAGTTATTCCTGATCATGATCATATACTCATAATGTACTCGTTTAGCGTGGCTATTTACTAGACCAAATGTGTTACCACTTAGTCATTTTCTAGGATAACTAGGATTTATTGTAAATTCTTAATGATGTGAAATGGTTATATATCACGCCAAACTGATGTCTTACTGGTCATTAGTGGCACAAGGAACAGGGGTCTTGTAATTAGAGTGACATCCAAGGTATGTCCTCGTTTAGACCTTCCTTATCTGTGTTCAGCTTATATACCCATTTTTGATCTTTCTTAAAAAGGTATTTGATGATATCTGAGGTGTGTTCAGGAATCATCGGTTGTTCGATAGCTGTCCAGGTGAAGCCTGTGTGGGCATTACCCACCTCCAGGAAGTGGTTAGTGAGGCGAGTGGCCTGTTTTTTACACCAGATGGGGCTTTTATGTTCTGAAATCCGAACTTTTTTCTTCCTGGTGGTCATACCCACATATTTGAGATGACAAGGGCAAGTGATGAGATAAATTAAATTCTGAATATTACAGTTAGTAAAGCGCCTTTGTTGCCATGGACGATTACTTCCGATATCCAGACTCGTTGATTTTGATGTTTGAGGGTAAGCTGCACAATTACCACATGGGTGATGCCCCTCAACGGTAGGCATGTTCCAGAGAGTACCAACCGACCGTGCGATTTTCTTTTTTTTCTTTTTTTTTTTTTTTTTGTCCTCATTCGCCAGTAAAGATATTTTCGGTATTGATTATACAGAGAATCTTTATGGAAGCTCTTTTTGCAGACACCCAGTATACGACTTACGGTACCACAATGTCAATAGTCAGCTCAGTCTTACACTTTACCAGACCCTTGGACTGATCTTGGGGTGATTCATTCCGCAAAAAGGCATAATGATTGGACATAGTTGGTTTATAGCCCTTCAAGTCAATTAATACAAGGAGTCCAAACATGCTTCCTTCTCTTCCATACCACTTTATCTAAACTAAGAGTGTGCCTAATTGCCCTGACCTAGTCTAGATATGTTGGTGCGTTGGTATTCACCCACAATTTACATATTCCCTACGAGCTAGAATAATTAAGTACAAAAATAACTTATTACTGTCTTGAGATATTTCCTCATAATTGGAGGGAATTCCCAAAAATACTTGTTGTGTACTAACCTGTATTTCATACCCAAAAAGGGCTTTCATACCTTCTTGTACTTCAAACTAAAATTGTGATAGTGCGGGACAATTCATAAACATATGGAGATCATCAGCTTTTTCCAAATGGCACTTTGGGCAGCAGGGCGTGGGCCCCTTTGAAATTTTAGCAATCCTGGCTGGAGACCAGTAAACCCTATGGAGAGAAAACAAGTGATTCCGCTTTAAATTGGCAGGTGAGACCGTAAGGTGTTAAAGATCAAAGGATACTTGCCATAAGTTCTGCAAATCGACATCCGAGATTTGTTCGCTCCATAGATGTTCTGGAAGGCTGATGTCTCCATCCTCTCCTTCAAGTATTGTCCAGTAAAGAATTGATGTTTTAAGCAGACTTGCTTTCTTCATTAATAGTTCGTCCAAAATAGATTTGGCACCTTTATCCTCTGTAACAGCCTGGTCCCAGCTTTTTATTTGCAAGTACTTGAATTTGGATAGATTTTTATCTGTGAGAACTGAAATGTCTTCCCAACTCAAAAGATTACCTTCAGGCATCAACTGGCCCCATGATCTGATATTTGCGCTCTGGAGAGGTAGGGATAGTAGATCTTTAGTCCATTCTGGAGAGCCAGGAGAGTCCCAAATTGGTGCTAGGTCGGCGTGATATGGGATGTTCAGCTTTTTTCTAACTCTGTCCCACACATATGCCATGTCTCTAAGAACCTTTAGACGCACTTTTTAACCAAACTTGAACATAAATGCATGAGACCCTCCCTGGATCTCAGATAGCATATTTTGAAACATAAAGTCTGTTTCTGTCCCCCCTAAAGTATCAAATAGGCTAATTCCAGCTTTCAGTAATAGGGTCCAGGCATACACTCTCAAGTCAGGTGCACACAGCCCACCTTTGCCTTTTTTCCTTCGTAGTTTTTTCCAAGAAATTTGTATGCCTTTTGAGGCCCAGATAAACGAATTCTATTTAGCTTGTATCTTAGTTAATCTAGCTTCTTTAAAGGTGAGTGGAATGTTCTGGAATATATATATTATTTTGGGTAGCAACATCATTTTTACTATATTGATCCTGCCGATTAACGTCAGGGGGAGAAGTGACCATTTTTTTAGGGATTCCGCCATTTCTTTATCGATCTTTTCAAGGTTTTTTTCTGCTAATTGGTTTATATCCTGTGTAATTTGAATTCCCAGATATCTCATTTGATTTTTCAGAATTGGGATATGATTAGTTTGGGGTATGTTCCAACACATGCACTCTGATTTAGATTGATTAATTAAATATCCAGAGACTTCACCAAATTGCTCTGCGGCTTTATAAATAAGTGGAATTGATTTGATAGGGTCAGTGATGTATAGTAGCGAAGTTTTGGTCCTGAAGAAAGCAGCGGATACCTGGTAGGGTCCACATACTGCTGAAACATGTCAACCGTTTCCATCTAAATATTAGCTATTTGTTGTAAACTACTATGTTCCCGTACTGTTTTTTTGTTCTTGGAAGCACAAGAGGTACCTAATAAAGTTCTTTTCCTCTCTACTCTCCAATATTAAATTCTTTCACTTTTTTTATTCACTATGTCACGAACTGCTTATTCAGTTATCAATATAAGGTTACCTTCCATAAACCTTTAGTTACACTGGGGCAGCCATTATAAGGAATATCCTCCTTGGTGTAAGGAGTCCCAAGTGATGACAAGGGCGGCACCGAACGATAACTGATGGGTACTTGTACACTCTGGAAGAATCACCTTTTCTTTGGTACTTGTACACTCTGGAAGAATCACTTATTTTTTGAGACTATGCTTTAGTTGGGATAAGGTTGGTGGTCAGACTCTTGCAACAATTTGCTTATTTAAACCCACAGTTACTTTGTGTTTTTCATGTTCTGTAATTTGGTGAGCGTAACTGTGCTTGGTCTGTAAAATTTCCCTAGGACCATCATTCTATCTGTTTGTTCTTGTTGTGGTTCAGTTACTTACTACTGTACTAGAGCAAATAAAAGATATAGTCTAGCCATTTCTTAGACTTTGTGACTAAGGGCATTGTTATACTACTGTGTACACATACACACTACACTCTCAGGAAGGATAGGAAAGAGAATAAGAACAACCAAAATAAAAATGTAATGGAAGTGGGGTGGATCCTATTTGCCATTAAATAATTTGAGCATCACATCATTCATGGAGCTGCTGCTGGCAAAGGGGGTGGGTGGATGGAAGCAGTAAGCCAATATGAAAACCATGCAGGCCTATATGGCAAAAGCAGGACACTAATAACTCCCAACACAAAAGAAGGCCACCAGGCACATGGACACTAATAAATCACAAAAACAACAAGCAGGGGGCCTGGGAAACACCAGGACCGGACAAAAGGCCTATAAAAGCCAGGCAAAGAATGCATGGTAAAGCACGCTAGTCTGCCTTTTTATTGCAACAAAATGCAAATACGAAAATTCACATGCCCCAAAAAGGTCTGCAGGGTGCATGCATTGCACACCAACACACACCAGACACACACAACAAAGGCATGTCTTTAAGACGCCCAACATCACAAAGCCCACCCCCCCAAAAACAACTTCCCAACTCATTCATTCATTCATTGGATTTTTATTCGATGATTAAAAATCACCATAAAAGTACAGACATACAATATACATTCAGTTCATTTATAAAAAAACATTAAATTAACATGAATCCTAATATAAGTACAACAAAGTCACAGAGGGTTAAAAAAAAAACATTATGAACCTTTAAAAACAGTTACAAAAGTCTCATAATCCCCCCCCTCTAGTTGCCCTTAATCGAACCGCTACTTTAATAAAATTAATGATGCAGCAAAGCGTAAGGGGATCAGTCGCCTGCTGTAAACAAATCAAGGCATCTTGAACACATTTTATATTAGATTTTTTCAGGATGTCTACCAAGAATCTACGCCTAGGTTCAGAATAAAATGAACATAACAGTACAAAATGAAGGGAATCCTGCGGAGACCTATTGTCGCAGCCGCAGGTTCCCTTCTGCTCAATTGTAAGTGAATACCCTAATGGTGATCCCAATAAATATGGCAAAAGATTGAGCCTAAAAAGGTACATTAAAAACCTTTGCTGTACATTATGTATCAAATATAGGTAAGGCTCCATTCCTTCTGTGGTCTTTACAAGGTTATATGCGCACATCGTGGTTTTAGCCCTTTCTTGCTCTGTTCTCTGTGTGGCTTTGTTTGCAAAGAACGCTTTTTTAACAATGGTCTTATGCTGGGGGATAATCGCTGTCGGATCGGCAAAGAGATTCCCGAGGCCCAGAGTTTACAAAACAGACTTGACATAACTGAGCCATGGGATTCGCGACCATTTATCTCTGCCCAAGCAGTCCTTCATTATTTCCCTGCTTAAGCTCGCCTCTGGGTTTACCCAGATTTTGAGCCAAGCTAGGATTGGCCTAACCTTCACCGAATCTTCAAGGTAGGGTGTCCCTAACTCCCTGTGTGCAATTGCAGCTGCTAGACTATGTGGGGCTTTCAGGACGGAGCGTAGATATTTGTTCTCCTCCCGCTGCAGTTGGCAAGTATTTGCAAAGCCCCACACCTCTGCCCCATAAATGACTTTAGAGCAACTCATTGAGTTGTACAAGTTCATCACCTGTTCAGGGCACCACCTCCCCAGCCTTCGACCATAGCCTGCAATTGCCCCGTTGGTGACATTCATTTTACGGCAACGATCATCTACCAGGTAATTAAATTTTAATAGCCCGTCAAATAGTAAGCCCAGATATGAGAATGATTTAACCTTCTCTATCTTATGACTCCCTATCGTGAAGGTGCATTTGTTGCAGTGTTTTTTGCCAGCGGATAAAACATAGGATTTACCCAAATTAACAGAAAGGTCTAATGAACCCATAAAAGAAACAAATCCATCAATTAAAATCTGTAAACTCTTTGGTGTACGTTCGAGGAGGACCGCGTCATCTGCGTAAAGTAACACAGGGACATGACGCGTCCCTACTCGTGGGCAATCAGATCCCAGCTGTAGGAGATACTGCTCCAAATTATTAATATAAAGGGAGAATAAAAAAGGTGCCAAGATGCAGCCTTGGCGTACCCCACTTCTGCAGGGGAAGGAGTCAGTGTGTCCGCCCTCCATGTTATACCTGACTTGCGCTGAGGTATCACTATGCAGTTCTCTTAAGATGTTAATGAGGCCAAACTCTATCCCCATACTGGTCATCATATCCCAAAGCTTGCCCCTGTTAACGTGATCGAAAGCAGCTGCCAGATCCTTGAACCGCATGTAAAGGGATTCATCACTGGCCATAGTATGTTTGGCTGCAAGCATATAGAGGTTCAAGCATTGGTCACTCATGGAACGACCCATCCTAAAACCATACTGTGTGTCTGAGATGATATTATTTGCTTCTGTCCACTCAGACAACCGGTTTAATATCCCCCTTGCCAGAATTTTAGCGGAAACATAAATCAGGGAGATGGGGAGATAGCATTGAGGGTCGTCCCTACTGCCCTTTTTGAAAATAGGAACAATGATAGCAGTTGACCAGGAGGACGGTAAGCCACAGCGGATTGCAGCATTAATAACTCTTGTCATTATAGGGGCCCATAGTTCCACAGAGCTTAGGAACAAATCAGGCGGGATTCCATCTGGGCCAGGAGCTTTGTTTTTAGACAGCCCCTCAAACCCGACCTTGATTTCCTTTAGGGAAAAAACTACAAGCTGACCTTGGTCTACATTCCATTTTTCGTACTGTGTGCCCGTTTTGTGGTTATATATACCCCTATAATGAGTAATCCACATGTCAGGCGTAATGTTTGTTCCTAATTTGGGGGCCAGGTCGTCCTGGAAAGTGGGTCTGTTGATGATTCTCCAAAATTCAGTCATGTCCCTCTTTTCCCCCGCCTTCCTTAGGTTTGCCCAACCTTCTGCTTGTAATGCCTTTTTCCTCCTACTCAACTCGCTCTTGTATTTTTTTCTACAGGAGGCAACTCGTGTGACATCCCTTGGCCTTATTTTAATACTATCTTTGAGCTCCCTCACGGGTTTAGACCAGTCTCAGTGAAACCACCGCGGCTGACTACCAATCTTTTTTATCGGAGCGCTAGTCTTTAACAGCCCATCTACTAAATGCGCAATGTTTTCAAATGCTATGAGTAGCTGCTGCCCTTCTATTGTCACGTCTAGACACGCCTCAAAAGCTGTTTTCCCCTTCTCCATCAGTGATTTATAAAACCTTTCTCCGTCAATCTTAGACCACCTTAGGCGTCTGCCCTGATCAGTGACCCTCTCAGATACCGCTACAGGCTTTCTCCCGGTGGAAGTAGCCTCATAGGGTACATCTAACACCAAGGGGTTATGATCACTAAACGGGTTCCAATCAATACCAACCCTGGAGATTCTGTTTTTAAAAGCCCTTGAGCCGATAATATAGTCAATATACGATGAACACCCTCTACCCTTGAAAGTGGGTGGCAGGATCTCATCCTCTGGTATATGCACCATATCCATGGTGTGAACCAAATCCTGATTCTGCAAAAATTTTGTTAAAGCATCACCTTCTAATGAGTGTTCAAAGTGGGCTCCATTATCCTCTGGGCATCATGACCATGTCACGTCTTTTCATGTTCTGTAATTTGGCGAGCGTAACTGTGCTTGGTCTGTCAAATTTTCCTAGGACCATCATTCTATCTGTTTGTTCTTATTGCGGTTCAGTTACTTACTACTGTACTAGTGCAAATAAAAGATATAGTCTAGCCATTTCTTAGACTTTGTGAAAAAGGGCATTGTTATACTACTGTGTACACACACACACTACACTCTCAGGAAGGATAGGAAAGAGAATAAGAACAACCAAAATAAAAATGTAATGGAAGTGGGGTGGATCCTATTTGCCATTAAATATTCTGAGCATCACATCATTCATGGAGCTGCTGCTGGCACAGGGGGTGGATGGATGGAAGCAGTAAGCCAATCTGAAAACCATGCAGGCCTATATGGCAAAAGTAGGACACTAATAATTCCCAACACAAAAGAAGGCCACCAGGCACATGGACAGTAATAAATCACAAAAACAACAAGCAGGGGGCCTGGGAAACACCAGGACCGGACAAAAGGCCTATAAAAGCCAGGCAAAGAATGCATGGTAAAGCACGCTAGTCTGCCTTTTTATTGCAACAAAAAGCAAATACGAAAATTCACAGGCCCCAAAAAGGTCTGCAGGGTGCATGCATTGCACACCAACACACACCAGACACACACAACAAAGGCATGTCTTTAGGATGCCCAACATCACAAAGCCCACCGCCCAAAAAAAACTTCCAACTCAATCCAATGCCATCCATGCCCTAAATGTCTAAAAATTCAACAGACCACACAGAAACACTTGACTAATAAAGCTGTGGCTACCTGCTCCGAGCCTACTGTATGAAACAAAGCAGGCCTGTTGGCAGACAAGGCCAGACAAGCTTGCAGGCCTAGCCTTCAAAATGGCCACCAGCCACATAGCCAGGCCCAACATCAGAAAGCCCACCCCAAGAAAACACACTTCCCAACTCAATCCAATGCCATACATGCCGTAAATAACGTCTAAAATTTCAACAGACCACACAGAAACAATTAATAAATCTGTGGCTACCTGCTCTGAGCCTACTGTATGAAACAAAGCAGGCCTGTTGGAAGACAACGCCAGACAAGTTTGCAGGCCTAGGCTTCAAAATGGCCACCAGCCACATGGCCAGGCATAATATCAGAAAGCCCACCCCAAGAAAACACACTTCCCAACTCAATCCAATGCCATCCATGCACTAAATGATGTCTAAAAATGCAACAGACAACACAGAAACACTTGAATAATAAATCTGTGGCTACCTGCTCTGAGCCTACTGTATGAAACAAAGCAGGCCTGTTGGAAGACAGGGCCAGACAAGCTTGCAGGCCTAGACTTCAAAATGGCCACCAGCCACATGGCCAGGCCTAATATCAGAAAGCCCACCCCGAGAAAACACACTTCCCAACTCAATCCAATGCCATCCATGCACTAAATTATGTCTAAAAAATTCAACAGACAACACAGAAACACTTGATTAATAAAGCTGTGCCTACCTGCTCTGAGCCTATTGGATGAAAACAGGCCTGTTGCCAGACTGGGCCAGACAAGCTTTCAGGCCTAGGCTTCAAAATGGCCACCAGCCACATGGCCAGGCCCAACATCAGAAAGCCCACTTCAAGAACACATGCTCCCCAACTCAATCCAATGCCACCCATGCCCTAAATGATGTCTAAAAATTCAACAGACCACACAGAAACACTTGATTAATAAAGCTGGGGCTACCTGCTCTGAGCCTACTGGATGAAACAAAGCAGGCCTGTTGACAGACAAGGCCAGACAAGCTTGCAGACCTAGGCTTCAAAATGGCCACCAGCCACATGGTCAGGGTCAACATCAGAAAGCCCACCCCAGGAAAACACACTCCCCAACTCAATCCAATGCCATCCATGCCCTAAATGATGTCTAAACATTCAACAGACCACACAGAAACACTTGATTATTAAAGCTGTGGCTACCTGCTCTGAGCCTACTGGATGAAAGCAAGGCTGTTGGCAGACAAGGCCAGACAAGCTTGCAGGCCTAGGCTTCTAAATGGCCACCAGCCAAAAGGCCAGGCCCAACAACAGAAAGCCCACCACAAAAAAACACATTTCTCAATTCAATCCAATGCCATCCAGGCCCAAAATGATGCTTGAAAATGAAATACTTCAAAAAACACCAAAGGAACAGTTGCTTCATCATGCACACACCCATGAGGCCATGACTAGCTCTGGTCCTACTGACTACTACTACCCACAACATTTTAAAAAAAAGGAATGATAGAAAGAGTGATCTTTCCAGCTCAAAATCCAAAGGCAGAATGAGAAGGAGATGAACAAAGCTCTGGGAGTAGCCTGCTGGACAGGAACAGGAAGTTGGAGATTCTGTGGCACTTCCTCCCTCTCCCCACCTTTTTAAAAATGGACTCCTTGCACCAAAAAGGACAGCCAAAGGTCAATCTGAGGAATTTTTTCATCCAAATCATCATTTGCAGAATGTTTCATGCTGCTAGAGCTGATATTCTTCTCCAAATTGAAACTTTTACATATTTGAGTTCTCGAGCTTTACATTACTTCTGCCGGCGGTTCAAAAATGCCGTGATTGCGTTCTCTCGCTCTTTGTCGCGTTGGATATGATATGTTCGGGTTCTCTGGCTCCTTGTTGCGTTCGGTATGAAATGTCTGCATCCTCACGCTCTCGCTCGCGGTGGAGAATGACGTGTTCGAGATCTCATACTCTCGGGGTCATGATCGTAGGCGCTAACTCGCGCTAGATAGCGCAAAATGGCTGCCAACAATCCAACATCTCGTGGAGAACGCGACCGGATCGGGAAAACTTGCCGGTGATTGCGGGGATGCAGGTAAGGCGAACGTGTGCGCAAGAATGTATTTTACAGCGCGAGCAATAAAAAAAAATTCCGGGACAATGCGGATTGCGGAAATGTTTACATTTTTGCACTCTCCACGAAACGGGAAAATGTCAAAATATCGCAATTTCCGCAATCCGAACGGAATTTGACCCCACCCCTATTTCTAACCATACTTACAGTAACTTGAATTTCCTTCCATAGGCTAACATTGACTGGTTTCACTTGGAAATTCTTCTAAGTGTGGAGTTTTGGAACTTTAAAAAATTCTTAAAAAATCAGCCGAACTACGAATTCCGATTTACTCACCTGTTATCAGGAGAGCCCTCAGTGCTGCATCTTTCAGCCCACAACTGATCCTGAAAAGTAATTCTAACCATACTTACAGTAACTTGAATTTCCTTCCATAGGCTAACATTGACTGGTTTCACTTGGAAATTGTTTTAAGTGTGGAGTTTTGGAACTTTAAAATATTCACCTAAAATCACCCGAACTACGAATTCCGATTTACTCACCTGTTATGAGGAGAGACCTCAGTGCTGCATCTTTCAGCCCAGTACTGATCCTGAAAAGTAATTTTAACCGTACTTACCAGTAACTTGAATTTCCTTCCATAGGATATCATTGCCTGCTATATAAAATATATATACATTAAAAAGATATAAAATGAAAATAAAAATATTACAATTTAAATATTTAAAAAATTTTTTTTTTCAGTTTATATTAAAAATATGTAATGTAATTTAAAAAATAAAATATCTAAAAATAAATACTTTAAAATAATGTAGCAAATCAGTGTAAAAAAATATAGCAATTAATACATTTAAAAATTATCATTTACACAACCTTTGAAATTCACTGAAAAAAACATAGGTTTTAGCCACGTTATAGTTAGGAATTAGCTTTTAAAAAACCTTAGAAATTCACTGAAAAACCATAGGTTTCAGCCACGTTATAGTTAGGAATTAGCATTTAAAAAACCTTAGAAATTCACTGAAAAAAACATAGGTTTTACACATGTTATAGTTAGCTGGACATTTCACTCATACAAAACCATTGAAATTCCCCCGTTATAGTTAGTTCAGTTAACTATAATTTGCGCGGCCGCAATGCACTGCTGATGACGTCACACATTACATCACTCATGACATGGTCAGTGACATCACTCATGACATCACTGATGACATCTCAAATGACATCACTGATGACATCACTGATGACATCATCCTTGTGAAAGAGTGGCAGACCTCCTCTCACCCTAATATTGTCCGGATTCGAGGTGTGCCTACCTAAATACAATGAACTGCATCTCCCAGAAGGCCATCTGTTGTGGTAGGAGCTGTATGAGCCATATATTCACGTGAGAGACTTAGTGCGTTGCACGTGATTTTGTCCTTGTGTATGGATTTTGGTAATGGCGAACGCTCTGCTCCTGCGTTGCCCTGTTAGCTGTGTCCTAATGGAAGTCCTTGAAGTAACCCGTGGCTGCGGTGTTATGTTACATTGAAGTGGTGTCCGAGTGATTCTGTGGAACGTTTGGTGCTGAATCGGGAAGACGCCGGATTTTCCTTTCCCGAGTCTGCAGTCGAGTAAGGAACTTTGCCTGGCCGGGAGAAGCTGGAGATGCCCCCTTCCCGTGACCGGAGACAATTGTGCGGGTACTGAATTGGCCGGGAGATGCTGGATTTGCCCCCTCTCGTGCCGTTCAGACAGCCGTTTAGGCTTGAGCATTTTTTCTGGATCGGGAAACGCTGGATTTCCCCCTCCTGAGTCCGGACTGGAAAATTTAGTCACTTGCCTGTTCGGGAGATGCTGGATTTGCCCCCTCCCATGACCGGGGATCTCAGTGTACAATTCTGGTCAGAAACACGGATCTGATAGTTGGGAATTAAAGCAGATGAGTCGCCAAACGTAGTGAATTGACAGGTATTTAACCTGATAACTTTGCAGGCTGTATGGAGCACTAGCACCATCTTCTGGTATCTTTTGAGTATTCGATTCCTGGGTGCTGGATTTCTTCATGAGTTCAAAAGGGGTGAGAACGAATGGTATGTATGCATAATAGTTGGTTGTCTTCTATAGGGAGGTACAGATCAGAGAACAGAATAACAAAGGGTTTTGTCTTTTTCAGGGATACCATCCCATTAATAAGAGAGTCTATCTCATTTTCCAGTATACTAAGGAAGGGAGTTGACGCCTGAGAGTTATCAGGTAGGGATTGTATAATCTGATAACATTTTACCCTAGTCAGTGGAGAGCCTGATACTAATGTGTAGTTCTTGTTGTTACAGGCATGCCTTTCACCGCAGTTCCTCGCCCCGGATTTATCCCTCACCTGCTTACTACCGTACTCTGTCAGTTACTATAGCCAGAGTGCGGGGAAAGCTGGAGGTGGAACCCTTTTTAGCATCACCCTGATTCTGAGGAGATGTTGGACCGTGACAAATATAACCTTTGATACACACATTCAAAAATAGAAACAAAAATGTTCAAAAAAATGGAGATACTAATACCAGTTACAACCTATTCAGTATTTCCAACATCTACATACACATTCACTCATTCATCAACAGTTCTATATAGTCACTCATACATGTACTCACTCATCATATGTACTCATACACTTATACATCCTATTACACACCGATACTCATCCATAGAGTTACTCACTCACATACTCACACATGCAAATAAACTATCAAATATCCATTTACTTGCATATACAGCTATACACACACCACTACACTTACTTCTACAAAAACGTACACATACTTACTCTCCTAAACAATCCCTTATAGAAACACATACTTATTTATACAGGAACTCTTCCAATCTCTCACTCTCACATATACTCTTTTATATACATCAATACTCACATATACTAGTTTAAAACATATATAGTTACTCATAAATATACTATTGAGACAGTCATTCACTCACTAACAAACCCATGCACACACTCATCCACCCATACAATCCTGCACACATGCTGTCTTCAAAACACATACAAACAGTGAGGCAGTCATTCATGCATCTGTGCACTAAGTAATACACCCCACCGAACCATACAGACACTCATTCTGATACTCAAAAAAACAACTAATAACCCATATACACACTCATGTAGATACTCACCAACCCATGCAGCCACTTATATACAAAGTGAGACACTGATACAGATATTTAAATATTTAAACATTACCTGCTTATACATCTCTTCACTAAGATAAACTTAATAAGTCAGTTATACAATCAATAATACAAAAAAAATATCCATTTAGACACTTATTTACCCATTTATTCTTCCATCGACCTTTAGATGTACATATATAAAAAACATTTATTTTTCAGAAAGACACACATTCACTGGATGATGTGATCAGTGATGTCATCAGTGATGTCATTTAAGATGTCATCAGTGATGTCATGAGTGATGTCCCTGACCATGTCATGAGTGATGTAATATGTGACGTCATCAGCAGTGCATTGAGGGCGCGCAAGTTATAGTTAGCTGAACTAACTATAACGGGGCAATTTCAATGGTTTTGTATGAGTGAAATATCCAGTTAACTATAACATGTGTGAAACCTATGTTTTTTTCAGTGAATATATATATATATATATATATATATATATATATATATATATATATATATATATATATATATATATATATATATATATATATATTTTTTTATTTATTTATTTATTCAAAGTTTTATATAGCGCGAACAAGATCCTTACAGATATCAGAGCGCTTCACAATGACATGGTAGGGGCAGTAGGAATGAACAGGGGTAATGGGAGCAATGTAGTAGTCACTAACATGAAAGGATAATAATAACATACATAAAACATATCAATATACAGTCAGGTAAACAGGTAGTATAAGACGGCACACGTCATTGATCCCACTACAGAGGTGTTCAGGTACACTTTGGGTGTGTGGAAGGCTTATACCAGTGTTTTAGTATAGAGAGAGCACTGAGTGGGGGCAACCGGGAGGGTGAATCAGTGACCCAACGTGTATCATATATTGTAAGAAAGTAGCGTAGTAGTGTCTCCATCAAGTAGAGGTATAGTGCCAAAGGACAAGGTGAGTATTGACACAAGGCAATGCAGAGTCTCTGATCCAGCACCTATAAGGTTCAGGAGAAGGATGGTTTTCACCTCTTTCTTGAAGAGTGCAGTGGAGGAGATACGCCTGGTTTCAGGAGGGAGCGCATTTCAGATCCTGGGTGCCATTCCTGAGAAGGAGCGCTTATAAGTTTTCTCTTTCCGGAATCTACGGGGTTTCAGGAGTAGATTTTTTGAGCTTCTATTGGATCTCGAACCTCCTGATATAGACAACTTTTGAGCGAGGTAGTTGGGTGCATTGTGGTGCACGGCCGCGTGTATCATAACTGCAATTTTTAGTTGTATTCTGGCTTCAAAAGGCAGCCATTTTAGGGACTTTAAGTCTGGGGAAATATGCGAATGTTTTCTTGAGCCAGTAATGAGTCTTGCGGCAGCGTTCAGGGAAGCTCTTAAGGGTGCTGTTGTGGATAGCAGGAGTCCGCTGAGGGCCACAATTCCGTAGTCTATTCGAGGGATGACTAACGCTTGTACAGCAGTTTGGAAGTCTTCAGTAGGGAGGAAGGGTTTAATTTTCCTCAGTGTGTTGATTTGGAAATTAGCTGCTTTTGTGGCTTTGCTGACGTGCTGCTGCATGTTGAGCTTGGCGTCTAGTGTGATGCCTAGGGATTTCGCCGAGTCCACGATGGTGGGTTGGACATTGAGTGCTGTTAGGTTGTTGAGCCATGTTTGGGTGGTGGAAATTTTCGCCGGGGGTGAGATGAGAAGGAACTCAGTTTTCAGAGCATTTAGTTTGAGGTGATTATCGGCTAGCCAAGATTGAGTGTTAATAAGCGTGGAATTCAGATGTTTGATATCTTCCGGAGATTGAAGCTTTAGGTACAGTTGTGTGTCGTCGGCGTACATATGGAATTGGACATTAGAAGCTTGGAGCAAGGTGGCGACCGGTTCCATGACGAGGTTGAATAATGTGGGGGAGAGGGAGGATCCTTGTGGAACACCTAGATCGGCAGGCACAGGTGAAGATAGCACATTGTCGATCTTGAACTTCTGAGACCGGTTGTGAAGGAAGGACGAAAACCATTTGAGAACCGTTCCCGATAGACCCATTCTAGTGCTTAGCAGCTCCAGCAAGTTCTCATGTTTGACCGTGTCAAAAGCTGCCGAGAGGTCAAGAAGGATGAGGAGGCAGGACTCATTGCGATCAAGAATTTGGAGGGCGTCATCAATTATGTGTGTCATAGCTGTTTCCGTGCTATGTTTCGCTCGGAAGCCTGATTGATGAGAGTTGAGGAGGTCAAATTGGTCAATGTGTCTGGTTAGTTGGAGTTGGACACATTTCTCCAGCAGTTTGGCCAGGGTGGGGATATTGGTGATGGGCCGGTAATTGTTTAGGTCAGATGGATCAGCTGTAGGTTTCTTGAGTATAGGCGTGACTTGCCCCACCTTGAGGGAGTCTGGAATGAGGCCTTGTTGCAGGGAGCAGTTGATGATTTTGGTCCAGAGAGGGAGGAGCAAGGGGATGAAGTCTTTTACAGCATTAGCAGGTCGAGGGTCTGTGAGGTGATTAGAGGGCTTCAAGGTGCAGAGCAGTTTGTGTATTGTTTCTTCCGAGTAGGTATCGAAGTATAGCCAGGATGCCATGTTTTTAGGTTGAGTGTTAGCCATTCTTGTGTGGTTGGGGAATCGGCTTACATTCATGATGAGGTCATTTCTTATGTTGTCAGTCTTTAGCTTAAAGAAAGCAGAGAAGTCTTCACAGTGTGAGGTGTCGCTTGTTGTGCTATTTGATTGTAAGGGTTGTGCCTTTGTTTGGGTCTTGATTAGTTCGAACAGTTTTCTTGGCCTGTTTTTTGCTTGGTCCAACTGGCGGCTGAAGAAGTCCAACTTTGTGCGCTTTATTTTCCTAAAGTAGGCATTTCTCTTGTTTTTAAGCCTTTTGAGGTGCAGTGCTGAGGGGTCCGCTCTCCAGGTGCGCTCTGCCATTCGCATCGAACGCCTGTCGTCATTGAGTCTGTCGTCATACCAGGGGTTAGAAGTTTTGGTGGAGACTCTCTTCAGTTGCAGTGGAGCGACTTCATTGACTAATGTATTCATAGATTCAAGGTAGTGGTCAGTCAGTGATTGAACATCCGAGGCACCTGAAGGGGGAAGGAGGAGATTGCCGATGTGGGGAGGCAGAGTAGAGGGGTTGAGATTCTTCATGTCCCTTTTCCATGTTTTGGATTTGATTGGTTGAGCCAGGTTAGGTTTAACTTTTTCATTGATAAAGAAGGTGATAATGTGGTGATCTGACCAGTCGCAGGGTGTAATCGTCTCCAGTTGTGTAGAATTCTCTTTGGCAATGATGAGATCAAGTATCGAGCCTTTGTCGTGTGTTGGTCTATCGCATATTTGGGTGAGGTCAAGCGCATTAAGGAAAGTTTTGAGACTATTCACCACTGTGTCTTTCTGATCGTTCCAGTGGAGATTGAAGTCACCCAGGTAGACTTGGGTGGTCTGCCGACCGGCATTGGAAGTGATCATGTCCATGAGTTGTTGGGTGAATATGAGATTGTCACCAGGCGGGTGATAGATGAGATGTAAAGCACAAACTTGTTTGCCCTCGCTGGTGATGTCGAGGCAGAGGAGTTCACAGGAGGAGAGGGAGGGGGAGGTGACTTTAGTAACGGAGAGGTTGCTTCTAAAGATGCATGCAATTCCCCCGCCCGTCTTGTCCGAGGACCTGTCTAGCCTAATGATGTGATAGTTGGGGGGACTAGTATGTCCATAATCGGGGTAGAGGCTTCAGTGAGCCAAGTTTCTGTTAGGAAGGCTAGGTCCAGATCCCTAGCTGAGACGAGATCAGCGATGTCGGAGGAGTGTCTCTGGGCCGACCTGCAGTTGAGTAGGATGCATTTGAGTTTGGGAGAGAGAAGGGTGGTCGAGCTTTCTAGAGTGAAGGGAACTTTTCTGAGGTTGTTAGGGACGGAACCTCTGTTGTTGAGTGTTGGGAGCCTCAGAGGGTTTGTAAGAATTGTGGGTATGGGGATGTGTGTGCTAGGTATGTGTTTTACCGGACCTGGGCCATAAGTGCGTAGGAGAGAGCATAGGTCGAGGTCCGACAATGGGTTGAGGACACGGTGGGGGCGGTGGGAGTTGTTGCGAACGGGGATAGTCGGCCAGCGCAGATGTCGTTGGAGGTGAGGGTATGTAGGGCGGGAGCGTCCTTTGTAGGGTAGAGGGATGATGGGAGGTAGACTGGGCTGTGATGAGAGAAGGTCTTTGATTGCGTGGACATCTTTTTTGATTTGTAGAATATCCTCTTTGACTTGTTGGAGGGTGGGTAAAGTCAGGTCGGGGGTGCATTGGGGATGGCGTAGGTGGTGAGAGCCAATGGTGAATGGTTGTGTAGTGAGCTGGAAAGCGGGCAGGGAATCGAAGGGGGGTAGACTGGCGTTGTTGGAATGTTCTGCGGTGCAAATGGGTGGGATGGCATTCAAAGAGTGGGCGTCTTTGTGGGCGGGGGGTGTGGGTGAAGTAGGCGGTGTAGGCGGTGGGTGGGAGGCATAGGTAGTGCCGTCAGTTGGAGACGGTGCCGGTGAGTGGAAGAGTGAGTGAAGGCTGAAGACAGTGGGGGAGACCGGGGGGTAGTGAGGGCTGAGAATAGGAGGTGGGAGAGAGGGGGATGCTAAGGTAGGGGAGGTGGTATGTTCTGTGTGTGTTGTTGGGAGGGTGTGAGTGTCGTGGGTGGGAGTGGGGAGGGAGCTGGGGGGGGAAAGGTGTCCGCCGTGTGGGGTATGGGAGGGGGGGTGGATAGACTCCGAGTGGTGATGTTATCAGATGGTGGCGTGTTGTGGGTGAGAGTTGTTCTGTTAGGTGTGAGAGTGTCGTGGGTGAGAGTGGGGAGGGAGCTGAGGAGGGAGAGGCGTCTGTCGTGGGGGGATGGGAGGGGGGGGGTGGATAAACTCCGAGCGGTGGTGTGTTCAGGTGGCGTGTTGCGGGTGGGGGTTGTTATGTCAGGGAGGAGAGGGATAGGGGGGATGTGAGTGGGGGTAAAAGGGATCCTGTTAGAGGGGCGGTTAGTATAAGAGGTGGCGACATTTGTGTCTGTCCTTGGGGAATGTAGGGCGTTGACAGCAAGTGGGCCATTTACTGGGGTACTGGGGGTGTCTGTCCTTGGGGAGTGTGGGGTGTTAACAGCAGGTGGGCCATTTACTGGGGTGCTAGGGGTAGAGGTGTTGTAGGTGGGGGCTGCAACGTCAGGGGTGATAGTGCTGGTGGAGATCTGGGTGGGGGTCCGCAGATTGGAGAGGTGCTCTTTGAACTTGGGGAACAGGTTGTCTAGTAGTTCCAGATTCTTGTCCGTGGATTGAATTAGGACAATCCCGTTGTTATAGATAGTAATGGTAGTCCTGCCAGGGAAGAGGTGGGAGGGTGTGATAGAGAGAGTTAGGCCATGAGTTGTTTTCCTGGTGGAGGAGACGGTGAGTAGGGTTAGGAACGTTTTTTTCCATTGGGCTCTGCGTGAGGTGTGGAAGATGATATCGGTATTCAGGGCTCCATTGCCCGGTGAGAAGTAGGTGTCGGCAAAGGGTGTTTCAGGGTGCGACCTCATGAAGTTATGTTTAAAACGTTTAGTGGCTTTTTTGGTGAGGGTGGAAGGGTAGTTAATTCTAAAAGTGTGCTTGCCGTTGCGCTCCATTTTAGAGGCTGTAATGTTGGGTGTAGGAGCTAGGGCGTCTTAGGTGACACTAGTGAGCATCCAAAAGAGATATGAGGTAGCGTCCAAAAGAGATATGAGGTAGTATGTATCTAAATCTAAATCACTGTGTCTAAATACAATAATCACAATCAGACTCAGCAGTCGTTGTAAACATGGTCAGAATCAAAATCTAAATACAATAATCACAATCAGACTCAGCAGTCGTTGTAAACATGGTCAGAATCAAAATCTAAATACAATAATCACAATCAGACTCAAAATACAACGAAAACGGGATGTAGGAAGTGGTAATTGGTGCAGTCCAGGGAGAGGAGTGGAATGGGTTCACCTTACCGCAGGGGATGGAGACAGAAATATGTGAATGGAGCTCGACGTAGAATAAGCATAAAAATACTAATAGTAATAATACAGGTATGAGGTAGCATAGTACTAGTAATAATAAAAGTATGAGGTAGCAGTCGGTGCAGTACTGAGATAGAGGAAGAAGGGTACAGTTTATAACAGTGGATAGTCTAGAGGTGTAATATTAGTGATACACTAGAACAAGGTACAGGTATACAGAGTGAAGAGATATGCAGTTTTTTTTAAAATATGAGGTAGTTAACGGTGCAATACTATATTGAAAGTGCGAGGGGTGTAATATACTTAACGGAGTATAATATTAATGATATACCAGGTCAGAGTCTATATACATAATACATGTGCAAAAGAAAAGCAGCAGGAGTCAGAGATGCCCCTAGTGAGCAGCCAGAAATATATGAGGTATCCGTCAGTGCATTAAGTACATGTAGAGGTATAATACTGCAATAAACTGTAGACACTCGGTACTTGAGAATTAGGAGAGAAGAGAGATAGGGTCAGACCATATATATATATATATATATATATATATATATATATATATATATATATATATATATATATATATATATATATATATATATATATATTACCTACTGGCGGTCGCCAGTAGGTATAAATAGTTAGGATTTTTTTAATAGGGATTTCTGAAAATTCTATGTTGAATAACTTTGGCGTTGATGGACGGAATTGGCTGAAATTTTCAGGAAAATGGCACATTTTGTTTCTGAGCGTCCCCTGAAAGGTTGGGGGGGTTTTGTCAAGCGGGGGCCGAGAAAAAAGGGGGGTCCCAAAACATGTTTTTAATATTGATTTTCCATAGGGCGGTTGGATTCACTTTTAGCTCGAACGGCTGAATGGATTTCCACAAAACTTGGCTAAATTGTAGGGACTGGTAGCCCGATGTGCCTTTGCTATGTCTCAAGATATATGCTCCAGTGGTTTTTACGAAAATTAACTTTGAAAAATATATATTGGGCTACATTGGGCTATATATATGTTAGAGCCCAAATGTAGCCCAATGTAGCCCAATGTATCCCAATGTAGCCCAAAGATGGCCACCAGAGAAAAAAAAAACAAATGTAGCCCAAATATCAACCAGATGTAGCCCAACTATAGCCCAGTGACAGAATGTCCCAGAGTGTTCTAAAGAACAACTAGAGCGCTAACAGTCTTACTTATGACAAAAGTATGGCACACCTGAAGTCATCTTGATTGGAATAAAGTGTTAACACTTAAAACCTTTAATTTGTAAAGGAACAAAATGAGGGGTTTCATTTTGCCATAGAAATGTTCTATATATATATATACATATATATATATATTTCACACATGTTATAGTTATATTATGTTTGGTTACTTGCAGAATAATCTGGAAAAATAAATCTATTCACCTGAATGCTGTGGTCTGTCTCCTGCTTCGCCGACCCTGTTGGTTCGGAGGTGGTTTCCTGGAGTGACTGTCGATATATATATATATATATATATATATATATATATATATATATATATATATATATATATGAACCACGTGACTCCTCTGGATTTCTCTGTGTTTCCAGCGCCTGCTCAGCACATTCAGCACACCAGCAAACAGAAAGGAGACGGACCACGTCACATCAGCATATCGTTGTTTATTCGGTACACAGAAAGCAGCTATGCGTTTCTGGCAAGGTATGCCCTTGTTCACGCTGCTACTGGGGGGGGGTTCGTCAAGCGGGGGCCGAGAAAAAAGGGGGGTCCCAAAATGTGTTTTTAACATTGAGTTTTCCATAGGGCGGTTGGACTCACTTTTCGCTCGAACAGCTGAATGGATTTCTATGAAACTTGGCAAAATTATAGAGACTGTTTGCCCGATGTGCCTTGGCTAGGTCTCAAGATATGTGCTCCAGTGGATTTTGAGAAATTAACTTTAAAAAAAATATATATATCTGTGACAGCGTCCTGGTTAGCGCCCCGGTTCGCGTACCAGTCCCGTAACGGAACTTCGCGAGGAGAAGCGGATTGGCTCCCCGGTGACTCTCAACATTCTAAACAGTCCGGAGCGGCCGCCATCTTGTCTCTCGGTAGGATAGAGAGACAAGAGGTGGAAATAAACGAAGGGGGAAATGAATGAAAGGGGCAAGGTAGACCCCTCCTGACCCCCTAGGATTGATGTGGGGGCTATTAAAGGGCCCCGTGGGGCAAAAAATAAAATACATTTTTTTTCGATTTTTCCCGGTGGAGGCGCTACCCGGTACGCAAACCGGGTAGCTCACCGGTAGCGGAACGGGAGTCCGCCATCTTGTGTTTCGGACGAATTTAGTCACAAGATGGAGGATAAACAATGTTGGGAATGGGTATAAGGGGGCACGGGAGACATATCCTGACCCCCTAGGTTTTCTGAGGGAGGCTGAGGAGGCCCATTTATGTTAAAAAAAAAAAAATCTAATTTTCGCACGGTTAGCGCCCGGTCTGCGCACCGGGTAGCGTTCCGGAAAGCGTAACAAGGGGAAACCAAGGGAAATAGTAAAATAATATTTTAGAGTGCTTTGAGGTAGGGTAGCTCTGAATAGAGCTGTTGTGTTGTGTGGGTGATGTAAGTACCAACATGTAGGTACCAATGAAGAGTCTAAAATTCAATGTACACCGTCTTCTCTGTAGATATTTTGTATGTTCTAATATGGGTTATTTAAATGTAAATGTGTGGAAAAGCACTTCATGCTTTAGAGCAATTGTATTTTTGAACTGATTGTTCTTTCCTCTTAGTCCTCCTCTTTGTTTTTTTTTCCCCACACTCTTCTTCAGCATGATAGTTGATAAATTCGTTCCCTCAAAAAATGTATATACATAAAAAAATTATATTAAATACATATAAAATATATTTTTCCTTTAAAAGAAGAATACATTTTACAGCTTTTGATATTTGCTATTAAAAAAACATTGAAATTCACTGAAAAAAACATAGGTTATAGACCATATATAGTTAGGAATTAGCATTTACAAAACCTTGAAAATTCACTGAAAAAACCATAGGTTATAGACCATATATAGTTAGGACTTAGCATTTACAAAACCTTATTTTACTCACACAAAACCATTGAAATTCGCATATATAGTTAGTTGCACCAACTATATATCGCGCACCCGCAATCCACTGCTGATCATGTCACATATTACATCATTCATGACATGGTCAGTGACATCACTGATGACATCACTGATGACATCTCAAATGACATCACTGATGACATCACTGATGACAACATCCAGTGACTGTATGTTTCTGTAAAGTTAAAATATGTCTTACATATTGAAGAATGAGTGGATGTATAAGTGTCTGGATGAAGGATTTAGTAGGTGCATGACTGACTGTATGAGTGAGTGATTAAATGTGTCTCACTGAGTGCATGGGTTAGTGACTAAACTGTCTTAATTTGTGCATCATTATGTCTGTTGTTCTGTAAACTGCTGCATGTGTTGATCAGTAGCTGTATGAGTAACTATATGGGTTATTGATTGGTTGCCCAAGTATTTGTATGGGAGACTGAGTGTGTGTGTGGGTGGCTGGGAGGGGTATGACTCTGTGCATAGATGTGTGAGCAGTTGATTCACTAGATGTATGGGTTCAAAAGTGCATGTGGAAACAGCTGTATGGGCGGTTGACTGTGTGCATGAGTGTATTGGTGAGTGAATGGATATCTCAGTGCTACATGTCAAAGTAAGTACATATGTAAAACACAGTACATCTGAGAGTTGACATATATAAATAACTGTGCATAAGAGCCAGTGAATGTGTGAGTGGCTGTATGGATCATTGTGAACTTGTATCAGGGATTGTATAAGAGAGTAAATATGTGTTAGTATATGTTTGAATAAGTAAGGTGTGTATAACTGTATAGTTGAGGAAATGGAGGTGTGATTGATTCTTTGCATGACTGACTAGGTGTGTGAGTAACTCCATGGATGAGTGACAGTCTGTGAGTGTCTGTTTACACTGAGTGTATCTAAGGTTATATTAGAGTCTGAAGAGATTCATCGTATTATCACATGAATGATGTCATCAGTGATGTAATCAGTAATGTCAAATGAGATGTCATCAGTGATGTCATCAGTGATGTCATTTGAGATGTCATCAGTGATGTCATTTGAGATGTCATCAGTGATGTCATCAGTGATGTCACTGACCATGTCATGAATGATGTAATATGTGACATGATCAGTAGTGGATTGCGGGTGCGCGATATATAGTTAGTGCAACTAACTATATATGCGAATTTCAATGGTTTTGTGTGAGTAAAATAAGGTTTTGTAAATGCTAATTCCTAACTATATATGGTCTATAACCTATGTTTTTTTCAGTGAATATATATATATACATATGATTTTCTATCAGAGTCCCAATCGCGCTTTCAGGTTCTTGCATAAAACACCAATAATCCAAAGGTTAACAAAGGGGGTTTATTGACCTCATAAACCCGCTGTGATGCGTTTCACCCTCAAGGGGCTTGTTCACACAACGGTGTCACAAGTGGCAAAGCCTTACATCCAGAGTGAACCAGAGGGAGGATACCGCAATGGGAAGAGGAAGAGGCAGGAGAGGTGCTGGCAGAGGAGTAAGAAGAGAGAACATTTCGTAGCAAGTGGGAAACAGGTAGACACGCTCCAAGAAAAACCAATAATGGATGATGCAACAGTGCATTCTGTAAAAGTGGTCACAATTTGCGCTCTGACTTTTATCAATTGCAATGCTGTTTTGTAAACTGATGAATATACTAATAGGTCAGTTCATAAAACAGCGATCACAATTAATATTAATGAGGTAAGCGGCAAATTGGGACCTAGTATGATTTGTTGGAATCTCAGGGATGGTGGCCTGCAGGGAATTTTTTTTCATGAGTAAGCAGTGCTCACCCCAAAAATATGTTTTGATGAATATTCTCAAAGGGTAATAATGGATCACTTGGAGACCCTTAGTCATTTGCAATTGAGTAACCACCTCCTTTGTGGTATTGGCAAAGGAATGATTTGTGACCACATTTTGATTCCATAACATTAATACACGACGTAAGGAATCAGTATATTCCCTTCAGGAAAGCCTTTCTGAATGTTTAAAAGAGCTTAGTACATTTAAAAAAAAATGTTGCATTTGCAAACTAAACGTTGAACACTTTGTACCTCTGGCCCGAAATCCCTTGGGCCAGATACAAACGGCAATAAGAGTGACTCGAATATTTCCCCAGCAATATTTAAACCGATCCACACACTACTTCCATGTGTTGTTGCTCATAACACGTGGGGATTTATGCTTTTCTAAAGTATGTGCGTGGTTTCTTTTTAGAACAATTGTACATGAGTATTGGTGAGTTTTAGCAGCAGCACACACTGATGTTATTTAAAAGGCAAGCATGTATAACTCGACAAATGACTGCCCCGGTGTACTTGCGAATAGTATAAAAGGTCAAATATGACTGGTTAATTACACACCATTCTTAAATAGCTACTACAGTGTCTTGCATCAGGTAATAGTTAATAACAAGAAACAACCACCTCAAAAAATGCGTTCGGCTTCTCCCTGAAGGTATCTGGACTAATGACCCCTGACAAACCTGACTCTGAGTAACAGAATTACTTAATCAATATTTGGCTTCTGCATTTAATGCTGCATTTAAAGACAATGGATTCTTTAATGAGTACATGGACAGCAAATTAAGAAATAAAAAGTAAAAGCAAAATGGTGTAGTGGGGCTTCCAGAAAGACTCTGCATATACTCATCAGGTACATCATCATCGTCAGTGGTGCATGCCATGGGTGTGATTCGAATTTGGCAGACAGATTACTCCGCTGCAAATGTGATGGATAACCTGTCTACCTTATTACAAGTGTGTGAGGATATAATGCATTTTTAATAGGGCGGGTGAGGTATCCTTCATGTTTGTGACAAAGTAACCTGTCCGCCGAACTTTAAATTAGGGCACAAATCTTTTCTATAGTGATAAAACCTTTGCTGTGAATAGCTGCTGCCTAAAAATGACGCTGTGTACCTTATATTTGACCAGTGGAAATCTAATTTTATTCACTTTATTGCAACTTGTTCACGCACATTATTGGAACAATTTTTGCTTGTGCAAGTCTAAATCCTCTGGCCCCATTTATGAATCTTTGTCTTCTTGTGGTCTCATACGTCTTTTATGTATCCACACTGCATTGTTTGGGTTGTGTTTTTGCCCTAAATTCACTAGTGGTCCCACTTAATGAATGTATTTTCATAGGTATGAGAGAGACCTCCCAAAAGTTGGTGAACCCCTAGATTTCTTAAGCAAAGATGCTGTCTTTGTTGGAGTTTTTACAATTTTGAAACGCACGGCTGCACCATATTTTCAAGAATGTGGTTCTGTCTTACATAGTGCAGGGTGTCTGCATGCAGGGGAGGATTGTTTATGTGTCAGAAGATGTTCATTCCTGCACATAAACAATCCTAAAATGCCATTCTGTGACTGCCATGTGTGCTGCTTCATGCAGCACACATGAAGGTCACAAAGTGGATTGTTAATGTACAGGAAGGTGTCCCTTCCTGTACATAAACAATCCATGGCATTTTTCTTTTTTCAGAAAGCAAAAACTAGGAGAAATAATGCATTTCTTCTTGTTTGGCCAATTTAAGAGCAGGTTTTACCTGGTCTTATTTTTGCGCTGCCTGCTATGTACGCTACTCTTGTAAATAGGGGGCAGCATCAAATACAATGGGTGTTGCGGTGGAACGCCCACTGCAACACCCACTCCCCACCGCTTTCACGCTAACCATAGCATGAAAGGTAGCCTTATTTACGAGGCAGTGTTAAGCCACGTTAAGTGGCTTAACACTACCTTGTAAATAAGGTGCAGCCCCTATCGCCACCACAACGTCGATACAAGTGTTGTTGTGGTCGCAATTGGGGCCTGCACATATGCCCTAAGTCTCCATCTACATCAAAGGAGAAATGAGCTCATTTGAAATATTCCCTAGTTTGGTCATCGAAAATCCTCTTTCTCAATAAAATGCTAGATACGGGTAAGGATCTGGAATTTCTACCAGCTCAGTGACAGGGGGGCAACTTTAGAGTTTGGTGCAGCAGACGCAAAGTACCCTGTCCAGCAAATGGAAAGTCAGCCAGCCTCATTTAGAGGTAGGTGGTCGTTCATTATGTTGGCGCTGAGACTCCTCTATCTCCGTCGCTAACATAATCCTCTGACATCCTGACATACTAAGGAGTTTTAGAGGTTTGCCATGTTTCCAGTCACCCAACTTGAATTGGGTGAATACATGACCAGTTTTAATGGACCGTCACCTCATAATGAAGGTTGGTGGAAACTGCAAAATGTACTTCTCACCATGGGAGAAACTTTCTATGGTGAAGGGGGGTAATTCCTTTTTATTTACCAACACAAAAGCCAACTTGCAATACATTGACAGGAACTGCAGTTCTTACCAATGTTAAAGATGTCTGCTGGGCCAGTGTACATTTCAGAATTTTGCAGACAAGGACTTGTCAAGGCAACAAATCACTCTAATACGTCACCCTGCCGGAGTACTCACAGTCCGATGAATGAAATGAAATGTCACAAATTGATTTAGCACTTTGATTATCATCCGACGCTAAATTAGGCTCCTAAACTTTAGGTTAATGGATTAGAGTTAAATCGTTAGGAAAAATCCCTTTATTACAAGAATAACTGAGGAAAGCCAAATATACAGCTCAATCTAAGAGTGGGGGTTATCCTATTTCCACCAAACTCTAAATCAGTCCCCTTGGTCTCTATTTTGTCATTTATGCACACGTGTGGTGCTTGCCCAAAAAATACAAAAATTAATATCAGCAGTCCCCCACTACATAAATGCGAGGACTGTTGGGCAGAGTGTACATGTTAACTGCCTGTTAAGACCTAACAGTGTGAAACAGCATATTGGAAGGTTGGCAAAGTTTTGTTGACCACGCTAATATGAGTGAGGGTGACCCCCATTCCACTTCTGTAAAACAGCTGTAAAACAGCTGTCAGGTGAATAATGACAGGGATTGCAGCACCCACCAGTGAAAATATTCAGGGACCCTTATTTGCATTAGGCACACTCCCATGCAAATGAGTCAAGTGCTCTGCTGGTGTATTTTGTACCTTTTGTACCTCTGTGTACTAATGCTCATTCTTACATGAAGTTTAGTGATGGTCAAAGACAAGTGCTCTGGTCCCATTTCAAAAAGGAATTTGCTCATGTAAATTTAACGTAAAATGCAAATAGCTTCACCAATGACTGGTACTTCATTTTTGAAATTCAAATAACTTGAACTTACACTCTCAAAGGCCTTTACTCATGCATTATATTACCTGCGATGAATGAGTGTTCCAGGGAAGCAATGCCCTGAATGTTTTTGAGCATAAACAAACATCGTCTTTAGTTATACCCATCGAAGAAACTATCTAAGATTTGCTACTGTCAATACCAAAAGTAGATCCATTTCCTGAGTAGAAATGTCACGGGAGCTTTTCCAAATGTATTAAGGTTGTCAGAGAGGAATTTCTCCAATGGTAAGCAAATGTTATCACTGGAGAAAAAAATTCAAATCTATGCAAAGTAATTTTACATGAGCAATAGTAAATTTTGCAAAGATATGCGCGTGAAATTGTCTTCACCTGCATGCAATTTGCAACCCACACACGTTCCCCTGGAATATTCTTGTAAATATGCATCTGTTGTAGTCCTTTGTGAAACAATGAATCAATTTACACCTATGGCAGTGTTAAACCTACAGGACTTTTTTAAGTAATAAAGTATTTTGTCTATATTTGTGTAGGTGCGTTAACATGAAGATTAGTACAGGTGTTGGATTTTATGTTGTCAGGAGCATATCCCCAGAGGTTGATTAAGTTCAACCTTTGCATCTATGGGGGAGAGAGAGCAACATCTCCATATAGAGGAGGACTGTATATGCCTTTAAAATCATACATTAAGAAACAGAAGTGGCAAGCACCTGGATTGACCTGGGACCATCATATGCTTAGTTACAATATAGAAAAAATTACACTGAAAGGTACTCAACTCTCACCCACTTAATGTGCCCATTGAACACTTTAAGGCACTCCGGACCTATCCGTTGCCATGATGACACTTGGAATGTATGTTTGTAATTGGTTTGCTGTAATATACGTGGGTGTATTATGTGCAATAATTGAAACCTTGCAATTCTAAAATGTTGTCAGGATATATAAACTACTAGCATTAAATTAACTTTACGCCACCACCTACAAGGTTAATGGTCTGTGTTTCAGGTCCCAAATATAATAATGGTCGACATGCTTTACTGCATACAGAGCCCACCAGAGTCTAGCACCTTCAACTAGACATATTTCATAAGGTTACACACAAAGCATACAGTGATTCAATAGCCAAAGGTGCTCCAAGCAGCCTAGCTACCTGTCTCACTGTTTGCTCTGACAGCATCTATGGAGCCCTTGCTTTAAGCCTGACCATGCTGTATGCCACCTTCATGATCGCCCCTGACTATCCCAGATTGTGAATATAGTGATGACATATACCGCAGTTTGGGTATGATGGTTCATCGTCATATAGGAGTATCAGTCACAATAGCTCCCATACCCCTACAGAAGATTGGGCTAGAGGAGGTAACTCTGGCAACAAACAAAATGAAGCATGGAAAAGCCCCAGGACCGATGGGGTCCAGCCGATACACATAACAAGCATATGCAGCTATGGACACCTATATTACCTCAGGTCTACAATGCAGCCACTATAGGCTGCGTACCTAATACATGGACTGAAAGTATAATCATCCCCATGTTTAAAAAAGGCCATTGGGGGGACGTGAGATGCTACTGTGCCATATCCCTTCTAGATTCATCAGTAAAAATCATGGGGTGAATAGTCCTTGGAAGACTGGTGGTCTGGGCCACTGATAGTAATATCCTAACAGATTCCCAATATGTCTTCAGAGGGTGATGGGGACAGTGGAACAGTGTATACATTTGAATATAATCATTGGTAAATACACGCTGGCCAAGGAAGAACACATCCACTTATGTTTTGCAGATCTAGTTCTACCCTTGATTGCATAAGCCACGCTAAATTGTGGGAAACAATGATTGATATGGGTGCCCCAGAAGACATTGTCTCATTTCTATCACAGCTTTACGCATGATTAAGGCTGTGTCATTGCACCTCTCCTTTTTTCATTATATATTATTGGGAATAGACAAAACCCTCCAAGAACTGAATACTGATGCACCGAAAGTAGGCTCCTGTCCAACACCGTTGCTCCTGTTGTTAGGTTTGAAATCCCCTTTCATAT
This sequence comes from Lissotriton vulgaris, assembly GCF_964263255.1. Taxonomy (NCBI): domain Eukaryota; kingdom Metazoa; phylum Chordata; class Amphibia; order Caudata; family Salamandridae; genus Lissotriton; species Lissotriton vulgaris. The sequence goes on from NC_141689.1 coordinate 1,180,682,840, forward strand.
TGTGCATTTGCACATATTATATAACTTAGCATTATGTGGGTAAATAGATGCCATTTGTATTAGTACTATGAAACACACTGAGTTATCCTTGCAGCATGCAAGCTTTGTTGGCTTGTGCACCTCCATCTTGTAATGTGTGACTACTAGAAGTCTGTTTAGGCCCTTTCCACACATGGGCCTAGATGTAGGTAATTTCATTTTACCACTTCTTAAATACCGAATTTTACCGATTCGGTATTTAAGAAGTGGTAAAATAGAGGGGGGAATGTATGTATTACAGAATCGGTAAATACCGAATCGTTAACATTCGGTATTTACCGGTTCTGTAAATACCGACTCAGTAATGCCCATTGATTCCTCTGGGCATTGAAGCCCATAGGAATCAATGGGCATTACAGAATCGGTATTTACTGATTCGGTAAATACCGATTCCAGCAAGGGTGCAGGGGGTGTCACTTTGACACCCTCTAGCACCCCAAAAACAGGCTTGTGTGCAATGTGGCACACAGACATGCCCTTAGGGCATGTCTGTGTGCCACATTGCACAGGTGTGCATGCACAGATGTGCATGCACACCTGAATTCGGTATTTTACCACACAATAGGATTGTGTGGTAAAATACCGACTCTTAAGGGCCTGTGGCACTGTAAACTGTGCCACCTACATTTGTAATGACAGAATCGGTATATTTACCGATTCGGTAATTTCCCGATTCGGTAATTTTACCGAATCGGTAAATATACCGATTCTGTAATTTTCAGCCCCCTACATCTGAAAACCCTAATACCGGTTGGAAACGGCCGAAATCGGCCGTTTCCAACCGGTATTAGGGCTCCTACATCTGGCCCTAGGTCCCATTTACTTTCTGCTTGCTTCAGCAGAACTGTAAAACCTTATACCGTTATTATTCTTTCTCTGCTGTCCAAGGTGGAAGTCTAATTTGCTAATAAATTTATGTTCTTTTTGTACATTCCTTTCTGTACGTGCAGTTCTGCTCCCACGTTAGGAGACGTTGAGGCCCAGCACACTGGCCTTGGAGTACTGATAACTCACCCGTCTAGGAGGTGTTAGCTCATCTCTCTGTACCTCCTTTTTTCATGCCCGGCTCAGGCCAGCACTTTTCCACGAGAGGCGTGACTGAAGTCCCCAGAAGGATTTATCATGTATTAGCACGCCTTGGGTAGTCAGTCCCTCTTGGCAACTATCCTAGGGTGAAGGCCTGACCTGGGGCTTCTCTGCAGAGCATCTATTCAATAAAGTAAGTTTGCATTCTCTACTGTCTGACCGACTCTTCATTTGGAAAGGCATAGCAGGTGGTTGTGGAAATAACCCACAGGCCCTTGGAGGGCACGTTCTTCAGATGGTGCCCCAAATGGGCACCCCACAAAAGGGTCCCCACACCCATAACCGAGGGAAACTGACCTTTGAGCTGTTGTGCTGTTCGAGGAGGAGCCCAGTTGCCTGTGACTCTGTGGAGGTGGACTGAGGAGGACTGAATCTACGCCTTGCCACACCCGCTGCGCGGGTGCCGCTTCATCCGTTTGGGGAAGTGCTGTCTTCCGTGGGGCTGTTGCTGTGCTGCGGGGTGAGAAGGGCTGTGAGCGGGCTGCGTTGAACGCCGCAGGGACTCGAACTACCAGGAGTCCCTGCGTGACCTGTAACATCTGGTCCGCGTTCGCCGCTCAGCACCGCCCATTGTTCACAGCACAGTCAAAATCGCCCCGCACTCCCCTCCTCTTGGGAAATTGACCTTTGAGCTGTTGTGCTGTTCGAGGAGGAGCCCAGTTGCCTGTGTCTCTGTGGAGGTGGACTGAGGAGGACGGAATCTACACCTTGCCGCACCCGCTGCGCAGGTGCCGCTTCGTCCGTTTGGGAAGTGCTGTCTTCCGTGGGGCTGTTGCTGTGCTGCAGGGTGAGAAGGGCTCTGAGCGGGCTGCATCAAATGCCGCAGGGACTCAAACTACCAGGAGTCCCTGCGTGACCTGTAACACCTGGTCCGGGTTCACCGCTCAGCCCCACCCATTGTTCACCGCACAGTCAAAATCGCCCCGCACTCCCCTCTTCTTGGTAAACTGACCTTTGAGCTGTTTTGCTGTTCGGGGAGGAGTCCAGTTGCCTGTGACTCTGTTGAGGTGGACTGAGGAGGACTGAATCTACGCCTTGCCGCACCTGCTGCGCGGGTGCCGCTTCGTCCATAACCATGTCGCAGGCGCTGGGGGGTATCTGGTGAGTCGGGTGGATCTAGGTCCCTCACATACAAGACTGAGCTTGGTTCTCACAGCTGCTACGCCCTCCTGATTTGACCGATACTCAGCTAGTGACCCTTGGCAGGGGTCCTGAAAGCAAAACCCTGGAGTGGACCGTTTGGTCCGGGGAGTCGGCAGTGGAAAATAACTTGCTTGACCGGTGAGCACCAGGTGAATGATTTGATTGTTGGAAAAAAGGTGCCTTGCTTGCATGACATGAACCTGCGGGCCATGCCTGGTACAGTCTGCGGACTGTCTTGTCTTGGACTTGGTGGGGCTGCGGTCCCTTGAGGGACACAAAGCTCTTGTGAGCAGTCTACCTGGCCAACTTGTAATTGGTCTCTAATTGAAAACATCCGGGACTGTTCATAGGTGATCTGCCAGACCTACTGGTAATTGGATTTGCTCTTGAAAAGGTCTGGGGCTCAAGGACTATCCTCTTGTATTGTTACAGTTTTTGACCTGTTTTGGGTGCAATTTGTTGACTGCCATACCTGGATGACACTGGCCTGCGGGCGGTGCCTTGATACAGTCTTTGTACTGTCTTGGACGACACCAGCTGATGAGCTGTGTCTTGATACGGTCTTCAGGGCTGTCTTGGTTTGTACCAGGTGGGTTTGCGGACCCTTGGAAAAGACACAGAGTGTTCACGAACAGTCTGCCAGGCTAGCTGGAAATTTGACTCGAGCTCTAAAAGGACTGGAGCTGTTTACAGACAATCTGCCAGGCCAATTGGTAATTTGGCCCATGTTTGAAAAGGTCTGGGGCTAAAACCTGTCTTCTTGAACCTGACACAGTCTTCACAGTGTGTGGTTTGCGGACCGCTCTGTTTCGGTTTTGGACCGTTGTGCTCTTGTTTCATTTTTCTTTCCTTCTTTGTTGGTGTTATATTTGTCTGTTGGGGACAGTGTATGTGTCTTATATTAAGATGCCTTGTTTCAGTAATGTTTGGGTGTTTCAGTAGTCGATGGTGTTACAATGATGCTCGATTGGAAGAGAGCCAGCCTGCACCTCCGGAGGATTCCCCAAATGTTGATGTATATGTGAAGCATGGTATTGGCCCTATTATGTTTAGCAGGTTGTGGCATAAATATACGAGGGATAATTCTGAACTACTATGGCCACTTGCTGGCTCGTTTGAAGAGCAAAAATTGAATTTCTAGCAGGACAATTCATTTGCTAGGTAACGTAGGCATTCAATGTTTGATTCCTTAAGAGTGTGGCAGAAAGAAGGGAAGCAGCGGCGCATGAGAACAGCGAAAGAGGCCAGACACAGACAATAGCACAGAAAGCTGTGGCCTATGAAAGGGAAAAGGTAGAGATAGGTATAGAATGTGCAAACAGGAAGTTTCACTTACAGATTGATAAATGTTATGTTACGAGGGAAGAAGGTAAAGGTTTTGTTGAAGAGCTATTGGATTCTCGTCCCCAGCTCCTTATGCCCCTGTAGGGATATACCCGACAGTCCCGAAGTCCCAGTCTCCAACTCCTAGTGCCACCCTCCCAGATGCCTCTACATCTATTTCTACTGCCTCTGCCCCGACCCCTCTTGCCTCCCTTTCCTATACACCAGTAACCGGAGCGGGTGCTGTTAGCCCCCCTACCCTGTCCATTGATTCCCCTTCGGTTGCCACAGCTCTTTCCACACCTACAGCGCTGTCCCCTTATTTGATGATTCCTTTCTCTGCATCCCCTCATTCCCTTCTGAGTGTGACGTCTCAAATGCTGCCGAAGGTTGACATGCCTCTGCGTGGGATGCTTGAAGGAAAATGGGCAGTTGTGCGAGATCGCATGGAGAGAGTGTTGGTGAGTTCTGCTGTGGGCGATGAGGACAAGACGATGGTGGCGAATCAAGCAGCCCAGTGGGTTCGGAATGTGATTTCTACTGTGGAGGATGTGTGGAGCGTGATGAAAGACTATGAACTGTTCTTACTGCAACTTGCTCCTAAGCCCCAGTCACCTACATTAATAGGATTGTGGGAGCAGTGCTTTCAGGGTGTTGCACCGCAGATTATATATGACATACAGGACAGGGGTTATGCTACAGGTATGGCTCCAAATTAAGTTTTTGCCAATGTGACAACATTAGTTGGGTACTGAGGCAGACTGCTCTAAAAAGTTCCGACCATAGGGGCACAGCACCCTATGAGAGAAGTCCATCCCATTTATCTTCCTGAAGTACCAGAACTGTGCGATTCATCAAATATAGAAATTTGCGTCCGAGTTGATGCCCGGTTTCAAGAACAGTGGATCTGTACTTCCTGGAAGAGGAGTGAGGTCCTGTCTTTAAAAAGCTAGCTGCGGGACCTTCAGAAAAACCCCACTGTATATTACAAAGAATTGACAAAGGTGGCCTCCTCCACTGTGATGAAACAAGCTGATATACAGTTGCTTGTCAGCTTGCTGGTGCCAGTTGATATATGTAGGCAGGTTCATACGCAAGATCATGCACTGGAATTAGGAGGCACCTGGGATGAGATTAAGTTTCTTAGCATACATTTCAATTCCCCATGACGACGGTACCAATACTCATTAGTACCACGCTGACATGCCATGAGATTAATTAGATGAGATTCTAAAACAGTGTCATTCTGTTGGACTTTATCCATAAAGTTCCTTGCCGAAACATTCTGCAGATGTACTCCACTTTTTAGTATGTGGTTCACTGCATAAGCAAGTCCAGACAAGTCACTCTCAAACAGAAGATGAAAAAAACCGGGAATACATTGACGAAACCTTGGATCTTCTGCATATAATCTTGATGTCCGGTATTCAGATGCTGGTATCTGCACAGGTCGATCATCATATCGTCCACCTTGACCTGTTGGAAATAACTGAGGAAAACAACGAGCTTCCAAACTTTCTTCCCATACACTAATGGGACTTCCTTTTGCTTCTTTTATTTGGAATACCTCAGTAGCATTACCCATTACTTCTTTGGAATGCAGTGGATGAACACTATATTGTTCATAAATATGTTCACTTCTGGACACACCCACTTTTTCAATTTTTCCAGCTGACAAATCACAGTCCTCTTCTTCAGCTGTTTTCTCTTCTCCTATATATACATTTTTGTAGTATTGATTGTTTTTTACCAAATACAACGTTGCCTTTTTGACTTTCCCAACATCCACTAATTCTTGCCAGATTTTCTTACTCTTCGTAGGTACGCCATTAACTAGACATTTCATACTCCAATAAAACCTTCAACATCACTTCATCCGGTATTTCATTACCATTGTCCTCAATTTCAACATTTTCACCTTGAAATTCAATATCTTCCAACGCTTCTAAAAATTCAATATCCAAACTTTCATCAAAGAAATCTGAATGTTCTTCATTAATATCCTCTCCAAAAGGTCCACTTGATTCCTCTATTACTTCATATGAGATGTCAAATTTTGCAGCAAAGTTCTCCTGATCCTGATCCATTTGAGCAATATGATCATTTTGCTGGACCTTGCAAAAAATATATACACTTAATTATATAATTTTTACTAATAGATAATAAAAAACTACCTTTATCAATTTCATAAGTACATGTATTCCCTATGCAAATTATTCTGTCATATTCCTCTCAAATGAAAACTGACCCACACTGTCATCTTAGACACATAACACTATCCCTTCCTATTCAGTAAAATGATTACTACAATGAAAGTGACTCTTGCTGGGAATATTCTTTCAGGGTTTACAACACTGCAGTTGTGTTGGAAGAGTTTAGAATATTTTTCTAGAAATGGAGTTTCAGGGTTTAGGACAATGAAGTGAACTTAAAGCAGTGTAGTGAGTCAAGGTGGGACTGAGAATGTACAAATGAAATTCACTGAAATGATTACTACATGTTACAGACACAGTTGCTTTTGCATTTCAACAGCACACCAAGCATCTACATTGTACAGCATAAACACAATTTGAAAATTAAGAGGCCTAAAACACATACTGCATATGACTTTCTACAACTACATCACCTCTGTGTCTCTGCTTGAACTATTTCACCCTCTCTATGCACCATCTTTTCTCTGACTGCACCATCTGTCCCTCTGCCTGCAGCTCTGCACCATCTATCCTCTGATTGTACCGGTTTACTCTCTGCCTGCATTATCTCATTTTCATTCTGCACCTACCCTCTCCCACTGCTTGTACCCTCTCATGTGCATCTGCAGAGGCCTTTTAAGATATGGCTGCTGGTGTGTATTACACAGCGCTACCATGTTAAATCTTTCACTTCTCTGCCTGTAGTCTCGCACCATGTCTGTGTCTGCTTGCACTATCTGTGTCTGTGCTTGAACCATTTCACCCTCTCTCTGTACCATCTTTTCTCTGACTGCACCATCTGTCCCTCTGCCTGCAGCCCTGCACCATCTATCCTCTGATTGTACCAGTTTAGTCTCTGCCTGCATTATCTCATATTCTGTCTGCACCAACCCTCTCCCACTGCCTGCACCCTCTCATGTGCATCTGCAAAGGCCTATTATGATATGATTAATTCTATTTTGTTGAGGAAAAAGTCACATGCAGAGGCTAATTTGAGCACACAAATGTGGAGATAGTGAAGAAAAAGATAAAACAGTAAAAGCAAAAGGTGTGAGACTAAGGCAGAGAAAGAAAAGATTTAACATGGTTGCGCTGTGTAATACACACCAGTAGCCATATCATAATAAGCCTCTGCATATGTACATGAGAGGCTGCAGACAGAAGATGCACCCAGATAGAGAGGGATAGTGCAGACAGAAAATACATTTCCAATTTACAGCACTATCTCTTTACCAGCATTTAATCAAAACATGAGACACAATATCAAAACAGACAGGGGAGATTATAGAAAAAGGGGCAAATATATTTCTTTAATTTACACAGGCACTCAGTGTGATCCTGGACAAAAGGTTTAAAACCAAACATTTTACCAAAACACATTTACCACATGAAAAATTTTAGGAGACAGAACACGGCCTATCTACTTCAGCACTACCATACAGTGCAGAAACCTGAGTCATTTTCAAAATACATTTCCAATTTGCAGCATTACTTTTTTGCCAGCATTACATCCAAACATAAGACACAATATCAGAAGGAAGAAGAAATTATAAGCAGAGAGAGGTAGACTGTGAGGAGAGACAGGGGAGATTATAGAAAAAGGTTCAAATATAATTCTTTAATTTACACAGGCATTCAATGTGATCCTGGACAAAAAGTTTAAAACCAAACATTTTACCAAAACACATTTACCACATGAAAAAGTTTAAGAGACAGAACACAGCCTAGACACTTCAGCCCTACAATACAGTGCAGAAACCTGAGTCGTTTTCAAAATACATTTCCAATTTACAGCAAACCTCTTTTTACTTCTAGCACACAGTGGTGGGGAATAGGGTCCTTTCTTTCTTTAAACCTCTTGTTCTTTGCACCAATTGCCCGGTACTTTGTGGATCTTTGATATCCAGTACATTAAAAAGTTGAGTAATTGAATATTATATTCAGTCCACAGGCCCCTGACGAAGAACTCGTTGACCTTGAAATGCATTGGGCACAAAGAAGAGTCGTATAGGATGATGTTTTGAATTTAATTTTGATGACGTTAAAAATGTACCAGATTTATTGTGATTGAATACAATAATGGTTTGAATTGTTTTTGATGATAACTCTACACATAAGAGAATATTGTGAAGTTCATTGAGTAAATATGAATGAAATCTGTTGAATTGAAGTGCAGTGATCATTTTGTTATATAGAAAAATTTGAAAAAGTAGAGTGTCGTTCGTAAGTCTGAACCACATTAGCAACAGTGCACAGAGGTTAAGTGAGTCTAGCAGTTAAGATAGGTATTGGAGAGAGCCATGGACAAAGTGAGGGAGATTACCAGAGACCAGACACACAAAAGGGAAACAAGAGACAACGGAGGGAGAAAATCCCACAAGAGTAATCCTCACATACAACACTGATTCACGAAAAATATCCAAAATATTAACCCAGAACTGGAACATTCTAGTGAGCGACCCGTTTATAGGATGCAATTTACCAGAACATCCTATGTTTACATGCAGGAAAGGGAGAAGTCTCAAAATCAGTCTAGTAAAAGGTGACATCACCAATAAACAGTTAAGTATCCCACACAACCTACAAGAGTTTTTTCCGTGGGGAATCTGCAAAGCCTGTTGAAATAGTCTCATGAAGAAAACTTATGACACTCCACGGAACGTGAAAACCATCAGCCAATTTTTGACATGTAGTTCCCCCTTTGTTATCTATGTGTTAGAATGCCTGTGTAATTGGTGATATGTGAGGAACACTTCATTAACAGCTACGAAAGAGTGCTTGAACATATGGGGGTAATTAACAACAAAGATACACACTACGCAGCGGCTAGACATTTTGCTGAATACCATATGTTGAATAGCTTACTTCTAAGTTTCTTTGCAATAGAATAAGTACAGCAGAACTCAAGGGGTGGTAATAGGGTCCTTAATATGAGGCAAATGGAATCCTGGCATATTCGAGACCTCCAGATTTAAAACCCTAGGGGCAACAACCAAGATGAGGAACTAGGAATACACCTACAGGAGGACTAACTCAAAGGAATGATCTGTTTATGTCTATTCTGCATTGGGAAGTTTTTTTAAACAACTATCTGCACAGAGATAGATCTAACATGGAATTTATGTTCCTATTGATTAATGTATCTTGATGATTTTAACTAGAGAGTTAATAACACTTTCACATGTATTCTTTTGACACTACAGGAGGAAAGGAAGGGGCCTACTATCGGATGGAGATGTTGACAGAGGTCCCTACCCTTTTCTTCAATACCATGTCTCCGTGGTGAAGGGTACTGTGCAAATAAGAACACTTTCTAACTTTTGTATTCTTGAATGAATTTTAAAATCTGGGGTTACAACATATTAATTTGGGTGAAACTGTCATACAAATGGATATATATGTATATAAAGATTGTGGAAGTCCAGGCTGACTAGGACTAATTTCAAATGCAAAGTATGAATAGCATAGAAGTACGTACCATGGTGTAAACTGGCCTGACACATAGAAAGGTTTACATTTATAAGGGGCTACTAGCAAGGTGAATGAATAAGGAGCTTACCTACCAGGAAGATAGTTACTGCTCAATCGGCACATTGACGAACGTGTAATAGACAAAGGGCTACATGTAATAGTATCCATAAATGTGGATAGGCACATAGGGCCAGATGTAAGTAAATGAGATTTACCGATTTTTAATTACCGAATTTTACCGATTCGGTAATTAAAAATCGGTAAATCTGAGGGGTGGATATGTAGGAACATCCAGATGTTCCTTTTACCGAATCGGTAAATATCTGTATTTACCGATTCGGTAAATACCGACCGGTAATGCCCCATTCATTCCTATGGGCTTTGAAGCCCATAGGAATGAATGGGGCATTACCGGTCGGTATTTACCGAATCGGTAAATACCGATTCTGATAAGGGTGCAGGGGGTGTCACTTTGACACCCTCTAGCACCCCCAAAAAAGGTTCGGGGGCCATGTGGCAGGCATACCTGCCCTAAGGGCAGGTCTGCCTGTCATATGGCACAGGTGTGCATGCACACATGTGCATGCACACCAGAATCGGTATTTTACCATCAAATAGTATTTGATGGTAAAATACCGATTCTGTAATGCTTGTGGGACTCAGAAGAGTCCCACCTACATATCAATTTTACCGAATCGGAAAAAATACCGATTCGGTATTTTACAGAATCGGTAAATTTACCGATCGGTAAATTTACCGATTCTGTAAAATACAGGGCCCTACATCTCAAATTGCATTTACCGGTCGGTAACGGCCGAATTCGGCTGTTACCGACCGGTAAATGCCTACCTACATCTGGCCCATAGTCTATAACTAGGCTTTCCTGTTTTCGGTTTCTATTTTTAGTAAATTCTGGTGTTTTTTTCAGTTTTTTCAATACCTTAAATAAACAGTGGTTATCAGTGGTTACACATTTTTGCGCCATTAAAAGCAACAGAAACAGTGTTTTTCCAATGTTTATGGAATTTGTATTTAATTTTAAATATTGATTGCTTTCTGCACTGATAGTGCATGTGTATAGGTAGCATATGCACAGGGTATATGACGATCAAATAAATTTTTACTGCACCAGAATGGACTATAAAGTCAATAGCATTCTTCATTAACACTGAAGATTGTAAAGATGCTTTCAGCATACCATCTGGCAAGTGATAAGGATCTCTTACAATAAAGCACTTCAACTCACATATTGATTTTGACAGGCCATCATACAACATTTTCATATACATAGCTGAATTACCGCAAATACAAACAATATCACTCCAATCTTTATTGAACTTAATAGGAACTTTTTTCAGAAGCGTTCCACGTGACACTGTGTTCCATGTTTACCAAATGCCTGGTGTCATGCTTTTACCACTATCTGCGATGCTTGGTGACAACATTCTTTACACATATACATGTAACTACATCTTCCATTGAATGTTTAAAGACTGGGGTGTTTAGCAATGCACTTACAATCAATACTGACTCACTAGAAAAGGGGGCTGATGTATCAAAGGATTTCACCCATTCTCTGACTGTGGGTAAATGTGATGTTACATATTAGGGAAGATTCTTATGAAACCAGCCATTTCACCTATCAGTGAAATCAAAAGAAGCCAAAATTTCAAATATGATTTTGATATTTCCTGATTCTCTACAGTTTATAAAATAACTAAATAGGACCTAAAACATGCTTCTAAACACCTCATCATTAGACCAAAGACCACAAAACTAAAAAAAGCAGAAGGAAGAAGAGACAATGTTTTAGTGACATCCCTAAACAACAAAACTCAAGCAGAATAATGTTAGCACTGTCTTTCTTGATACTACCCTGCAACATAGTTACTTTGTATTGGCTCCTTCAGGAAGAAATGAAATTGACTCTTTCACTCATCTTTTCCTTTCTTTGAATCAAACTTAGTTTGTGGTTGTAAAGGTGTTTTTTCAGTGTTTATATGTTTACACCGGTGATGACTATTTTCCTTTCGGTGGGTTTTTTTCAGTTATTATAGCTGATAGTCTATCTATAACACTATGTCTGATACTGAAGATGCCAAGCCTTCACTGTGTATACGTCTATGGTTTTGTATTTTATTTTAACAGAAGCATCCAAGCAAATGACCTTCTAAACCCTGTTTGAATAGAACACACTTTTTTTGTATTATACAAATCCACATGGTAAATATTATGGCATTTGCAATAGATATCCACCAGGCAGACATTTAAACAACAGGGTTGATACAACAGCATAAATAAGTATTCTGCCACTTCAAAATGGATGCCATAATTACGTTACAGAACTACTTGTAAATTGTTACTTGGTCCTCTCTTTATGTTTACACCTTGTATGAAAAATGTGGTCCGTCCCATTTTCCAATGTGTGATCAAGACTGCTTTGCAGTCGAAACACGTAACTGGACTAAAAACAACTGTTTGTGAATTCATCCCCTGAGAGTGTGTTTACTTTGGTTTTAACTGAAAATATATATATATGGTGAATTGTATAAATTGTGGATTTTGCTTTGCGCAGTGTAAGTATTATACATGGTTTATTTGTAACATTGCCAATACTCTACTGAAGAGAGCATGTGTTCCCTGCATAGGGCTGTGAATGCATTAGCGTAATGAAGAGTATTTTGTTTATGTCCACTGTGACTTTCAGTGGGAAGGGTTACATATACTGTGAAAATAATGGCGCCAACCAGATTGACAAAGGCTTCTTGCAAGCCGAAACGCGTCTCTTATCTCAAGGGTTGAGGGAGGACCTGTAAAAATTAATTTTTGCCGTATCTTGACTGCCTCGAGTCCATGCCTTCTTCCATGGATGTTTTCTGTGGGAGCTGGATTCTTTGTTCATACATATATATATATATTCACTGAAAAAACCATAGGTTATAGACCATATATAGTTAGGAATTCGCATTTACAAAACCTTATTTTACTCACACAAAACCATTGAAATTCCATATATAGTTAGTTGCACTAACTATATATCGCACACCCGCAATCCACTGCTGATGATGTCACATATTACATCATTCATGACATGGTCAGTGACATCACTGATGACATCACTGATGACATCTCAAATGACATCACTGATGACATCTCAAATGACATCACTGATGACATCACTGATGACATCTCATTTGACATTACTGATCACATCACTGATGATATCATTCATGTGATAATACGATGAACCTCTTCAGACTCTAATATAACCTTAGATACAATCAGTGTAAACAGACACTCACAGACTGTCACTCATCCATGGAGTTACTCACACACCTAGTCAGTCATGCAAAGAATCAATCACACCTCCATTTCCTCAATTATACAGTTATACAAACTTTACCTATTCAAACATATACTAACACATATTTACTCTCTTATACAATCCCTGATACAAGTTCACAATGATCCATACAGCCACTCACACATTCACTGGCTCTTATGCCCAGTTATTTATATATGTCAACTCTCACATGTACTGTGTTTTACATATGTACTTACTTTGACATGTAGCACTGAGATATCCATTCACTCACCAATACACTCATGCACACAGTCAACCACCCATACAGCTGTTTCCACATGCACTTTTGAAACCATACATCTAGTGAATCAACTGCTCACACATCTATGCACAGAGTCATACACCTCCCAGCCACCCACACACACACTCAGTCTCCCATACAAATACTTGGGCAACCAATCAATAACCCATATAGTTACTCATATAGCTACTTATCAACACATGCAACAGTTTACAGAACAACAGACATAATGATGCACAAATTAAGACAGTTTAGTCACTAACCCATGCACTCAGTGAGACACATTTAATCACTCACTCATACAGTCAGTCATGCACCTACTAAATCCTTCATCCAGACACTTATACATCCACTCATTCTTCAATATGTAAGACATATTTTAACTTTACAGAAACATACAGTCACTGGATGTTGTCATCAGTGATGTCATCAGTGATGTCATTTGAGATGTCATCAGTGATGTCATCAGTGATGTCACTGACCATGTCATGAATGATGTAATATGTGACATCATCAGCAGTGGATTGCGGGTGCGCGATATATAGTTAGTGCAACTAACTATATATGGAATTTCAATGGTTTTGTGTGAGTAAAATAAGGTTTTGTAAATGCGAATTCCTAACTATATATGGTCTATAACCTATGGTTTTTTCAGTGAATTTTCAAGGTTTTGTAAATGCTAATTCCTAACTATATATGGTCTATAACCTATGGTTTTTTCAGTGAATTTTCAAGGTTTTGTAAATGCTAATTCCTTACTATATATGGTCTATAACCTATGGTTTTTTCAGTGAATATATATATATACATACATATATAAACATATATCATCTGTATATCTATATAAATACAAACATAAATGCATGCATACATATACTTATATGCATACAGATGCATGTTATTTACATGAAAGTTGAAAAAACACTAATAAAAGCAAAGCTAAAAAGCCACCTCATTACAAACAGAATGGCTTTAACTTAAACAAGGGCGAGATCTATTGCATTTTCAATGCTTGTTTACTTTGGTTCCATCAAGAAGGCATTCAGATGTGTCACACATTTGCCATAAATTCTGAATGTTAGCACTCTAGTTGCACATTAGATCACTGTAGTAAAGCTACTGCTCACCAGGGACGTCTGCTGCTGGTATTCAAAGTGCATGTTTCAGTCTGCATGTCAGAATTTTTTTCATGAAATAGAAGAGGATTTGAGAAGTCACTCAAAATGATCCCTAATTTTTCTTTCTGAAGCACTAATCATACTTTCTATGGCAAAATTAACCCCCTCATGTTGTTCCTTTTTAAATTGAGTGTTTTCAGACTTACCACTTCATTCCAATCAAGATGGCTTCTGGTGTGCCATAGTTTTGTCATAAGTAAGACTGTTAGCGCTCTAGTTGTTCTTTAGAACACTCTGGGACATTCTGTCATTGGGCTATACTTGGGGTACATCTGGGTGATATTTGGGCTACATTTAGGCTCTTTTGTCTCTGGTGGCCATCTTGGGAGACTGTATGTCAGAATTTTTTGATGAAATTGAAGAGGGTTTGAGAAGTCACTCAAAATGTGCCCTAATTTTTCTTTCTGCAGCACTAATCATAATTCATATGGCAAAATATACCCCCTCATTTTATTCCTTTTTAAATTAAATGTTTTAAGAGTTACCACTTTATTCCAATCAAGATTGCTTCAGGTGTGCCATACCTTTGTAATAAGTAGGACTGTTAGCGCTCTAGTTGCTCTTTAGAACACTCTGGGACATTCTGTCATTGGGCTATACTTGGGCTACATCTGGGTGATATTTGGGCTACATTTGGGCTCTTTTGTCTCTGGTGGCCATTTTGGGAGACTGCATGTCTGAATTTTTTAATGAAATAGAAGAGGATTTGAAAAGTCACTCAAAATGTGCCCTAATTTTTCTTTCTGCAGCACTAATAATACCTTCTATTGCATAATATACCCCCTCATTTTGTTCCTTTTTAAATTAAATGTTTTAAGAGTTACCACTTTATTCCAATCAAGATGGCTTCAGGTGTGCCATACCTTTGTAATAAGTAGGACTGTTAGCGCTCTAGTTGTTCTTTAGAACACTCTAGGAGGCTGCAGTAGAACACAAAGGAATCAACTGACAGTCTCTGTCCTTGTTGGATGTACATGTTTTATTGAGAATGTCAGACTTCATTTTCACATGACTGAGAAAGATAATGTGAATTTACAGAAAATATGCTTTCAGTTTAGCTTATAGATCCCCTTCCAAACCACTGTGGGAAAATCATGAGATATTAGTTTTCTTTCAAACAATATTCATGATATCACAGCAGAAGGTTTTTTCACATGGTAAAATCACCTTAGAACCCACCACAATTCCTAAAACGAGTATGGTACCATCAACAAATGATTTATAATGTAACTAAAGTCCTAAAACCCTCTATTAACTACAATGCTTTTTAATGAGGTGCTATCATGTATATTGGTCCCAAGATGGCTGCCAACACTTCTTGGATGAAGTGCTGACAGCCAATCAGATCAGATGTGTGGTTAGGCTCCGCCCAGATATATATCTTTTTTTGAACCTAAATTACTCAAAATCCACTGGAGCACATATATTGAGACCTAGCAAAGGCACATCGGGCTAACAGTCCCTACAATTTTGCCAAGTTTCGTGCAAATCCATTCAGCCGTTCGAGCTAAAAGTGAGGCCAACCGCCCTATCGAAATTAACATGGGAAAAACACGTTTTGGGACCCCCCTTTTTTCTCGGCCCCCCCTTGATGAAACACCCCCAAATTGTCAGGGGCTACTCAGAAACAAAATGTTCAATTTTCCTGAAAATTTCAGCCAATTCCGTCCACAAACGCCAAAGTTATTAGACATAGAATTTTCAAAAATCCCATAGAGAAATAATCCTAACTATATATACCTACTGGCGACCGCCAGTAGGTAATATATGAACACAAGGTTACCCGGGTTGTTTGCCTTCGATCCAAGGAATAGATAACACAGGAGCCGTGGCCACGGCTCCTGTGTTGTCTTTTCCTTGGATCGGAGGCAAACAACCTGGGTAACCTTGTGTTCGTGTTTTGGGGGTGGCTACCCCTGCCGTGTGCCCGCCGAACTAAGTAGCTTGGGATCTAGCCATCATTTGTAGATATATATATATATATATATATATATATATATATATATATATATATATATATATTCACTGAAAAAAACATAGGTTATAGACCATATATAGTTAGGAATTAGCATTTATAAAAAAACCTTATTTTACTCACACAAAACCATTGAAATTCGCATATATAGTTAGTTGCACTAACTATATATGGCGCACCCGCAATCCACTACTGATCATGTCACATATTACATCATTCATGACATGGTCAGTGACATCACTGATAACATCACTGATGACATACATATATATATATATATATATATATATATAACATTTCTATGGCAAAATGAAACCCCTCATTTTCTTCCTTTTCAAATTAAATGTATTAAGTGTTACCACTTTATTCCAATCAAGATGACTTCAGGTGTGCCATACTTTTGTCATAAGTAAGACTGTTAGCGTTCTACTTGTTCTTTAGAACACTCTGGGACATTCTGTCATTGGGCTATAGTTGGGCTACATTTGGGCTCTTTTGTCTCTGGTGGCCATCTTGGGAGACTGCATATCAGAATTTTTTTAATGAAATATAAGAGGATTAGAGAAGTCACTCAAAATGTGCCCTAATTTTTCTTTCTTCAGCACTAATCATAATTTCTATGGCAAAATGAACCCCCTCATTTTGTTCCTTTGCAAATTAAATGTTTTAAGTGTTAACACTTTATTCCAATCAAGATGACTTCAGGTGTGCCATACTTTTGTCATAAGTAAGACTGTTAGCGCTCTAGTTGTTCTTTTATTTTGTCTCTGGTGGTCATCTTTGGGCTACATTGGGCTACATTGGGCTACATTGGGCTACATTTGGGCTCTAATATATATATAGCCCAATGTAGCCCAATATATATTTTTCAAAGTTAATTTTCGTAAAAACCACTGGAGCATATATCTTGAGACATAGCAAAGGCACATTGGGCTACCAGTCCCTACATTTTTGCCAAGTTTTGTGGAAATCCATTCAGCCGTTCAAGCTAAAAGTGAGTCCAACCGCCCTATGGAAAACTCAATGTTAAAAACACGTTTTGGGACCCCCCTTTTTTCTCGGCCCCCGCTTGACGAAACCCCCCCCCCCCCCAAACTTTCAGGGGATGCTCAGAAACAAAATGTGGCATTTTCCTGAAAATTTCAGCCAATTCCGTCCATCAACGCCAAAGTTATTCAACATAGAAATTTCAGAAATCCCTATTCAAAAAAATCCTAACTATACATACCTACTGGCGACCGCCAGTAGGTAATATAGATATCCGGCTGAACTTTCTTCGCGGCATGCAAAAGAATCAACTGCGCTCTGGTGGTTGAAATCAAACGGGTTTATTATCCGTGAAATTCAATACACAGGACGCGTTTCGGCTTCGCACCTTTTTCTTACTGTTACTGCACATCATGTTAATCATCATTTAAATAATAAAGTTTTCTGACATTTTTTGCATTCAATGATGTCATTTCCGAATAAATCATTCAAATAGATGATGCACTATAGTTAGTTCATTCACATGGCAGCCATCTTAACATATGTTTTTACATTTTGGATCGAATAGCAGCAAAAAGCAAAATTAAGCCATAAATCGGCACTTGAAATTCATTATTAAAAAGTTTGCGGTCGAACAAAAAAAGATCAATTCTAGACTGAGTGTATTCGAAGTCATGCGAAGGGCAAAATGTTAATCCTTTTTTCAGTACCATTTCTTCATTTTTTGTAAATGTATGTGTCGTTACATTTACAATTGTGAGATCTTCCTGAGTTGTAAGCTTCTGTTTCCTCTCTTGCTCCTAGTGTATGAGGCTACACATTGATACTCCTCTGTGGAAGCCTCCTCGTCGCATCTGTCTTGTCTTCTTTCTGGCGGTTTGCCATTGGCCCCCCTCTTCCACAACTATCGCATTAATTGAAACTCCTCGCGAAAATAGGACTTGTCTCTTGATGTTGTTGGTCTCTTATCTCCGGATTGCTCTGTGTCTGTGGTGCCATCTGATTCTGAGGTGACTACAACTGGGATGCTTCGCTTGCTTGTAACATTTCGCAGTGCTGTACGTGGAGAATCAAATTTTCGAGCAAAAGTAAGGATACGTCCTTGCTCATAATCCCTGGCATCTCTCTGGAATTTGCTATGTTTAGGTTTCTTATTTTGTCTTTGTATGCAAGGAGACGTTTTTTCATGAATTCTCAGAGAGCATCCCTCGCTGTTGAGTCTGGATCCTGTGCAATCAGCGCTTCGAGAGCTTCAATTCCTTTATGACATTTCGCTCTGTCGCTACAAGCAAACTTAATTAGAATCTTGAGCATTCCTCCTGGCATTTCTGCGGTATAGCTGGCCCATTCATCTAGCAGTTGTAGGTCAGGATTTTCATATGATGGCACCATGTACACACGGAGCCCGCAGGGGATACGCTGTACCTCAAGAAAGTTTTGAAGCGAAGTCACTTCCCACCACTTTCTTATTTCGTGTACAAACAGTCTTTCCAACTGTATAAATAAGGTTTTCAGAGGGCTTTGTGCATTTGTAGTCGTACTACTCGCAGATCCATGTGCTGCTGCTTCAGCATTTGTTTTGAAAATATCTGCTGCAGTCTCATGGCCTGCTTCGTCAGAATACATATGTGCGCGTTATCACTGGATTTAATGTGTGTTTCCAACAATGTTTACAAGATTTCTTCCACTTCCCTCCAGCCATTATGCCGCTTTCAATTTCACTGCGGTATTGTTATGCTTCCGCAAAGTATTAGATGTGACAGGGAAAAGGCAAACGAGGTCGGCCAAGCCCTCCGACTTACCCGTTCTCGTCGCCGTTTTCACCGATGTTGGTTTCAATGACCGTCTGGTCCGTAGTTCGGCGGTGCTCGGGCGTTGTCAGAGCAGCTCCAGTTTTACCATCAAAAAGCGCCCTTGTAGCCCTCAGGAGTGGGTGCGAGTCTGGAAACAGTGGTGATGGTAACCGTTGATAATATCAGGCTCAACTTCCTTCGTGGCTTGCAAAAGAATCAACCGCACTCTGGTGGTTGAAATCAAACGGGTTTATTATCCGTGAAATTCAATAAACAGGACACGTTTCGGCTTCACGCCTTTTTCTTATTGTTACCGCACACCATGTTAATCATCACTTATATAGTAACGTTTTCTGACATTTTTTGCGTTTAATGATTTCATTTCTGAATAAATCATGGAAATAGAGGATGCACTACAGTTAGTTCATTCACATAGCGGCCATCTTAACATATGTTCTTACATTTTGGATCGAATAGCCGCATAAAGCAAAATTAAAGGGTGGGATCTGGTGCAAGAGAGTCTTGTCCAACTAACTCAGGAAATTAAAGAGCGCTTTTCAACCTCTGAGGCAAATCAAAAGGAGATACAGATAACGTGTTCTAGCCTGGAGGGGTAGATGGAAGGCTTAACCCAGCATACGCAGGAGCTCCAATGCAGAATGCAAGATTTGCAGATAAAAGTCCAAGAGAATACTCAAGAGGTGGTACGTTTAAAGAAGAGAGAAAAGGCACTAATGAAACAACTTGAAAAGTTGGAAAATAACGCTAGGAGGAACAACATCAGAATTTTGGGAGTGGCAGAAGAATTGGAAGGGTCAGATATTAAGGGCCTAATGCATCAAAGGGTTTTTCCCATTCTATGTCTATGGGAAAATGTGTTCATGCATATGGCCCTAAATCCTTCGTGATAAGTCTACTGAAAAGCTCCTCCCAGCAGGAGGCCACAATGTGAAATCTAGACATAGAAATCCAACAAGTACAGAGAGACCCTTTTAAGCTGCATTCAGTGTGTAAAAAGCCACAAAAGATTCTGGTGAACTCTTTATCTTACTCCTTGAAAGAAAAAATGTTGGGGTTAATCTTGTAGGAGAAAGAACTGCATGCACAGAGGGTCACCTTCAAGTTCAGGTCTGACATCTCCAAGGAAACAGCAGAAAGACAGTGGGACCTGGGAAATAGAATGGAGGAGCTGAAGAATTTGGGAGCTCCAGTAGAACTAAGGTTTACCGCCATTTTAAAAGTTATGTAGAGGAACAAGATGCAACATTTCTTAGATCCAGAAAAAGTGGAGAAATGCATAGTGGAGGTAAAGCAGGGGAATTCAAGTAAATGATAGACAGGGGAGAAAATATGTTATAGGCACTCCTAAAAGATGAGCTCAGAAGGCAGTAGTAGTGACTCATAATACAAATGGGAGGGTTTCTATCGGCGGGACCAAATGTGGTAGGGAGCATAGGTGAATTCATTTTATGTCCTCAAGTAAAAAAGGAAAACATATAAGGAAGGCACCAACCAGAAACATTAAGGTTGCTTTAAAGGAGGAGGGTAGAAGGAGAGGGAGAAGGGATTATGAATGAGAAGGAGTCCTTAAAAAATGTAATGTTGAAATGTAAATGGGTTAAGGGTAAAAAAAAAGGCAGTGAGTAATCCTACGATATTTAAAAAACCATAATGCACAAATAATTGTGCTCAGGTAACACATCATTTGAGACAAGAATGCAAGAATCTTTTTTTAACACAAAGATGGATAGAGAGTTTTGGCACCACAGATCAAATGCACTGTACAATGTATAGTCGTAATATTAAAAGCAAAATCAGGGGTAGAGTTAGTTAAGTACAGAGCCGACGAGGGAGGATGTTGGATAATTGCTAAAATAAAAGTACATCATACTTCCTATACACTTGTAAGCTATTATGGCCCAAATATTAATGATGTTACTTTGCTGACTCAATTTTTCTCTTCTCTTGTAGACTTTGAGGCTGCCGTTGTTTTAAGTGGGGGTTTTAATATTTTATTGGATGATAATGTTGATATATCCTCAGTACAGATCCAGATTACTCACCCAACGATGAGGGCATATGTGATGGATATGATGGAGAATTTTAACATCTGTGATGTTTTCCGTAGAGTGAAGGGGAACTGTAAGGATTCCTCCTTCCACAGTAAGAAGAATGGACACTACTCTAGATTAGGCTATTTTGTTATGGACAGGAAAGAAGTGGAGAAAGTAGTAGGGAGCGACCACCTTCCTATACAACTGTCACATCACACAGTAGTTCTCTTAAAAATTGAGATAAGAGACTCCTGTAGCATTAGAAGGTGGACGGTTAACAAAAAGATATTGTTGCAGATAGAAATAATGTCAAAGGTGCAGCACAGTACAGAGTTTTTTTCCCTGGAATCTAACATTAGCTCCCAGGCACGTGGTATGGGATGCATATAAGCCTTGCTTAGGGAATTTCTCAAAACCTTATCAGTGAATTTGGTGACAGAAGAAAAAGCACAACTTACTCAGTTAGAGGTAGATATGTTAAAAGCTAATCAACTGCATGAAGAGGAAAGGAAGAGGTTATTAGAAAAACGTGAAGATTTTTGGGGGCGTGGCTTCAGCGTCACCTAAGATGGCGGCGTATCGGCGGAGCTCTCTCACCAACTTCCGCGCCACGCCGCTCCAATTTCTTCTGCAGTTTTCGACTTGGAAACGCTATCGAGTGCTGCTAAACATGAAGTGAGCCTGGTGCCCTCATAATTGCTCTTGTTTGCTGCTTTTTGGATGTTTTTTCGGCTGTGACTCATTTTCTCGAGTCCCGGCCGCTATTTTGTGTGCTACGAAGCGCGTTTTACGCTTCTCAAAGCTGCATCTCCTCCTCAACTGAGCTCCCTTCCAGAAATGAGGTGAGCCCAACAAATCTTCTGTTAAAGGTTGATTTATGTTAGGGTTTCATGGTTTTCCACAGAAGGAAATATACATTCAATGTATGCCTTTGGTTTTGTTAAAGCAGCAAATGAACATTAAAAGAACTGTAGTTTCTTTCTACCTGCATTTATGCATTTGCCTATGCTTGTTTGCATGCTAGACTTGGTAACGTTTGTAAGGAAAGATTCTGCCGGAAAAGATGTTCGAGGCACGTATTAACAGTCAGCGCTCTTCCGCGTGCAGCATGTGCCATGCAAATTACCAACAGGTATAAATATGAATGCAGCGCTCAACTGAGCGTCACCGCGAACACTGCTGCTGAAGCTCTTGCCGTGTTGCCGTGTATCTGGATTCCCGACTTTGACTCACGCCGTGCCTGGAAAATCAGAAGCCCCGACATCTTCCAGTAGAACTCCTCTTCCTGTAAGTGCTCTCCGCCTCCCCTCCTCTCGCTCCTTCTTCCCCCTCCACAATTGCCTCCCTCCTCCCGCTTCTCTTCCCTGATCCTACTTTTGAAGAAGATCACGGTCGGCGTCTGCTTCTTGTCTTCAGTCCCTGCCCATGGAGGTTACCTCTTCCTGATCAGACCGCATCCCCTCAGCTTCCGATCCAGTACATCATGTCCGGTCGCCAAGTAGGTTCATTTAACCCCTCATATCCCTGTAAATTCAAAGAACAGAGTACAAAATCAGTAAATAATCAACGACAAACCTAATACCTAATTCCCGGTGATAAGACTTTGAATTTGTTAAGGGAATTTGAAACTTTGGTCAAGTAAGCTTTGGAACTTGCTACAAACTTACGGACAAAAAGCATTTGTCGTAATTTGACAGTGATCGGGTTAGCGTTAAGCTTTGCTACACGAATTTCCCCTTATCTTGACTAAAGTATCGGAGGCCATTTTGAGAAGCACTGGCGTCCATTTTGGATGAACATGCTGCCTCGTGGTCAGCATGCCCTTTTGTCCTTTCTCTGTATTACTGACCGCGTAACTTGCCCAGCAACAGGCTATTTTTAGTACCGGTCAAGCTCGCACATGCGCAGTTAAGTGCTCTGTACTAGTGGACAGTCATCGTTTAGGAATGTTCTTTCAAACTGACCAGTGGTGTTGTAACTCCTCCCACGAGTTGGCTGTGTTCCAAAAATGACCTTATATGTACCTAAACTGAGCAAATGTGTTCCGCCTACTCTTTTTATTACTGTAAAACTGTATAAAAGAGGTGTGTTGTAGGAATGTACCGCCAGCCCAAACTTGTCTTTTGCATTTTCCAGTTTCTGTGCCAACGTCTGTTTTATGGTGTAGCGGGTTTTGCAGAATATGTAGGCCTGAAGAACCCAATACCACAAATTGGCGACCACGAAGGGACTCATCGGCGACTCGGATGCCCGAAGGAGAGGTTGTGACGAAGGATTGGAAACTCGCCATGGGCGCGTACGCTGCCACTGAGTGACCCGAGTCTTGGCACCCACAGTGTTTTCTTCCTTTCATTCTGATCTGACCTTCCAGGTGGCGCCGGTCTTCGACTGAGATCCTGCTCGTTCGAGTTGTCGTACAGTGTCGGTTTGGCTGATTCGATTAAAGACCTTGGCAGTTGGAACCTGGATATTTGAGAATTTGGTAAGCTTGTGATTGGTAAGATAGTCTACGGACACTTACTGTGGCTCTTGAATATGTTTTCAGTTAGCTAACATTTGGTTCTATGATTTGAGTTATATGTGCAGTGCACTTCACATAGGCGGGCATGTGGAGATATTTCTCTAATTCTGTATTTGTTTGAACGGCACACCTTCTGTGAAGTATATTAAGTGCCATTTTGTGATATCGCGTTTTCGTGATATTTTGACATGCCTGTTTTAAGCACACTCCGAGGAATGTGCTGTCTTGGAAAAGTTACCAATTATCGATTAAATGAATCTCAGCCGGCTCCCCCAGAGGGGACACCTAATCGTGAAATGTACGTTAAATTTGGCATTCCCCCTATTTTATACAGTACATTGTGGCATAGATATACAAAGTCTGATCCTGAATTGCAATGGCCACTACATGGGTCGTTTGATTTACGAAAGGTTCAGTATGTGGAGCAATGTTTGTTTCAGCGCAGGTCTAGACAAGATATGTTTGATTGTGTACGTATGTGGGAGAAAGCGGTACGCGAATGCATGAAGCGTGAATTAGCCTTGGCGGACAAAGAGTAGTGGAAGGCTGCTCGGGATAAGGCTTTACAGCTGGAGGAGAAAGAGTTGCAGGAAAAGAAAGAGAGGGAGGCACGGGAACGTAATTTGCAAACGACTAGTCAATTTCCTATTCGACGTCCTCTTTATCCTGTCCTTACTAATGAAATTGATGATTTTTCATTATTAGATCGTTGCCCGCCTCCCTATGTTCCACTTACGGCCCCCGCTGAGGATTCGGACGGAGATGATCAAGGAGGTAGTCGTATTTGGTTAACTGGTAGTGAAGCTGCGAATTGCGCAGTTTTGCTCGCAAGCTCAATGTGAATGCAACAACTATTGCAGAGATTAATGACCAAATACATAAGTGGTCCGAGCGAGAACGGTTGTATTTTTTGAGCCAATTTGGAGATGAAGTTGTAGATCGATTTAGAAAGTATTGAGATGATTTAGAACCTAAGGATATATCAGTTGGTCGTGAAGATATGCGTAAAGGTCTTTTTGTTATTGCAGATGCGGATCGTTTTTTTCAGCGGTTGGTCCAGCTACGGGATGAGGCGTCAAGACTACGGGAGGCGAGAAAAGCATCAGATGCGCCTGCGCCGGGATCGACGGAACAATCCAAAGAGTGTTCTATCTTTGGAGCAGGTAAGCGTTCTACAGTTCATGTTATGCCTATGCGTGAAGCTGCACCTTTATATGTCCCTCCTAAAGGGCAAGGTACAAGTGATGATAAAATGTCCGTGGATGCAAAGGGTTATTTTATATACAATTGGGTTTACACACCGTGGAATAGAGCAGATGTTATGGCACTTAGAAAATGCTTTGCCTGACCCCCGTAAGAATCCGGCAGCTTTCTATGAAGGAGTGGAAGGGGCTATTTCTTCGTGTGTTATGATGTTAGTTGATATCGATCTTTTCTTTGGGTTAATATTGCCTCCTGATATGTGGAGGGCGATTCGTAAGTTCGATGATCGAGCGATCCTGGGGGCGGATTGGAAAACTTTAGTTCAAGCTGACGTAGTTAGGGAGCCTGCATGTAAGCCATGTCAATTGATCTTAGATCTCCCGACGGCTATATTAAATAAGTTGAAAACGCTTGTCCCCCCTAAAAAGATAGATTGGACTATGCTAGCCTCTTGCAAACAGAAGGCGGATGAGTTGGTTTCTGATTTCTTTTCACGTTTTGAGGAAGCATTTCATGACTATAGGCGGACAGTTACTAACAGAAGATACGGGTAGGCATTTGTTTGTTGATAAGTATGTAGCGAATCTCCTACCAGAGATTTCAAAACGCTTAAAGACTAGTGAAAGTTCTTGAACCACTGCGACCCCTGCTTCTTTATTGACTATGGCTCAGTATTATGAGCGACAGGAATTGGAGGCTAAAGAAAGTACTGACAAGAAAGCGAAGGAATTAAAGATGAATGTTGGTGATGTTAGCTCAGGTTTATGCTACACAGCCAAGAGGGAACGATAGAGGTAGGCGTGGATCGTACGGTACGTCTTCTGGTTGTACCGACATTGCTAAGGATCAGTGTGCATATTGCAAGGAGTTTGGACACTGGGCCTCAGACTGCCCGGTGCTTCGAGAACAACGTAATCAGCATGGTCGAGGAGGTGGAAGGACACAGAATAGTTATTCAGGAGTGAGGGGTGGAGCAAGTGATCGTGGTAGGTTTGAAGCGAGGGGTCGTGGTCAGGCTGATAATAATACTTTTGATCAACGGAATCAGTATCAGATAGCGGAGGGTGAGAATGTGGAGTCTCAGGATTATGTACATGCATAGGATTGCCTAGGATGGGGTGTGAAGTACCAGTAGATCAAAGAGGTCCATATGTATCAGCGGGCATTTTGGGTTCTACTGACTAGTTTCTGGTTGATACAGGAGCTACTCGTAGTGCTCTGTCTAAAAACTTGGTTCCAAGGGCTCCCCTGTCTGGCGAAACGATTACATTGATAGGGTTCGATGGAACAGCCTCTCTTAGCCCATTATCACAACCCGTTTCATTTTACATTGACAGATTTTTTGGCCCGTGCCCGTTTTTATTGTCACCAAACACTCCAGATAATATTATGGGAATAGACTTGCTTAAATATTTTCGGGCAACAATACGCTGCGCTCCTGAAGGAGTGCGGGTTATTTTGAATGACAATTATCCAGGCGTAGAGAGACTGTGCACTATGCAAGAAATTGAAGCGCTGGCCTCTCTCCCACAAACGTTATGGGCTACTTCAGACACGGATGTGGGACAGATGCTTATTCCCCCTATTCGAATAACTGTACAGGAGGGAGCGTCTCTGCCTCGTGTACCACAGTATAAGATCTCCAGGGAAGGCGAAGTTGCCTTGACACATATTGTACGTGATTTGCTTACTGCAGGCATAGTGGAGGAAGTTCCCTATAATGTCCGTAACAGCCCTATTCTTCCGATTTTAAAGAAGGACACTGATGACAAAATCTATAGATTCATTATTGATCTGAAAGAAATTAACAAGATAGTAGTGCCCCAATACCCGGTGGTGTCTGATATTACTACCTTACTTACTTTGATTCCGCCCACAGCCACCACGTTTACCGTGATCGACCTGAAAAATGCATTCTTTTCCATTCCCATCCATCCTGATAGTCGATATCTATTTGGCTTCACATTAAATAATAAATCAAATAGATTTTGTCGAGTTCCTCAAGGCTATACAGAAAGTCCTAGCATTTATAGCCAGGCTCTAAAAAGACAGCTCGATTCTTTCGATCTACAGTCTGGAGTTGCTCTTATTCAATATGTCGATGACATTTTACTGGCAGCAGATACGCAGGAACAATGTGAAGAGAGTAGTCTTGCTTTGCCTTCATTTCATGCTCAGAATAATCACAAGGTTTCGAGGAAAAAGCTTCAATATTGAAGACCAAAGGTGACCTACCTCGGTCATCTTTTGTCTAAGGAGGGACGTGCATTGACATCTGATCGAATTCAAGCGATTTTAGATACACTAGTCCCCCACACTCAGAGAGATGTGGGTGCTTTTATAGGCCTAACGTCCTTTTGTAGGCAGTGGATAATGGGGTTTTCACACATTATAAAACCTTTGTTAGCATTATTGTCCAAGATCACACCAATGCCCCTTGAATGGAAAGATGAATGTCAGAACGCTTTTGAACAATTGAAACAAACCCTTTGTTCTGCACCAGGGTTAGGTACACCAGATTATATGAAGATTTTTACACTATATGTGCACGAGAAGGATGGGTGTGCATTGTCAGTCTTAGTGCAGACACACGGGGATAAACAGAGACCTTGCGCGTATTTCTCGGCAGTACTTGACCCCGTAGCACGAGGATTACCTGGGTGCTTTAGAGCAGTCGCAGCAACAGCAGTGGCCATACGACAGAGTGAGGGAATAGTTTTGTCACACAAATTGTTGATGTTAGTTCCCCATGCAGTGGATGCTTTGTTAAACCAAACGAAAACCCAGTACTTAATGAGTGCACGTTTAGCAGGATATGAGTTAACATCGTTGACGCCACATATCAAACTAAAGAGATGTGCTACTCTGAACCCTGCTACTTTATTGCCGTATCCAGTTGCAGAGGGCCAGGAGGAAGAACACCATGATTGTGTTTTTCTGACTGAAGACCAAACAAAGGGTCGTGTTGACTTACAGGATACGCCACTTCCAGATGTGGATGGGGAACTGTGGGTTGATGGATCGTGTTTGAGGCTGCCAGATGGTACAACTTCCGCAGCATATGCGATCACGACGCTTAAGACAGTGGTAGAAGCAGCACGAATACCACAGAAATTGGCCCAAGCAGCAGAATTGATAGCCCTAACAAGAGCATGTGAATTAAGCGCCGGTTTATGTGTGAACATCTACACTGATAGCCGGTACGCCTTTGGAGTAGCGCATGATTTTGGCCTACTCTGGAGAGAGCGAGGGTTTTTGACTTCACATGGACGGAGAACTAGTGTGTGATCTCCTGAATGCGCTACTATGTCCAAAGAAAGTGGCGATAGTTAAATGCAGTGCGCATAAGAAAGTGACAGACAAAATAGGACAAGGAAACGCCTTTGCAGATCACACAGCGAGTGAAACTGCTATGTCACGAAATGCCTCGCCAATGTATGTAGTGAAATCGCAGGCTGAGCGATGGCATGATGCTAGAGAGGAGATACTAGATATTCAGAAATCAGCGTCTGAAGCAGAACTCGCAACCTGGGCAACGGAGGGAGTGTTGGACGATGAGGGTTGTTGGAGAAGCAAAGATATGGAGAGATGGAAATTGCCTGCAGCATACTTGCAAGCAATGGTTCAAATGACACATGGATTGGCACATGTTGAAGCTCTTGCAATTACTAGATTGCTTACGCGAATCTGGGAGCATCCTGAAATTGCCAATACGGCCAAAAGAGTAGTGCAGACCTGTCTGATATGCTTGCAGCACAATCCTGCTAAAGGGACGTATACTCCGAAAGGAGGGTTTGTTCCACCTACTGCACCATTCGAAGTGCTACAAATGGATTACATTCAGCTTGAACGCTGCAATAATCTTAAGTATGTCTTAGTGGTGGTGTGTGCTTTCAGCAAATGGATTGAGGCCTTCCCCACGAAGGATAATACAGCGGTGACAACAGCCAAGGTGTTGCTTAAAGAGTACTTCCCGCGCTATGGTGTTTGTAAATTTTTGTGGAGCGATAATGGTCCTCATTTTGTGGGGAAAATTGTGGAATACGTCATGAAGGGATTAGGAATTCAGCAAAAGTTCCACGCTGTATTTCATCCGCAGTCAGCAGGTCTAGTGGAAAGGTACAAGGCTACTTTAAAATTAAAGCTAGCAAAGATCGTGGCATCCACGTCTTTGAAATGGCCGGATGCTCTGCCTCTGGCATTGCTATCTATTAGATCAGTGCCCCATTCCCGAACTGGCCTCACACCTTATGAAGTGGTGTTTGGAAGGCCTATGAATATATGGGGAGTTCCTAGCCTCGATTGTTACATGATGTGC
Source organism: Lissotriton vulgaris (assembly GCF_964263255.1). Taxonomy (NCBI): domain Eukaryota; kingdom Metazoa; phylum Chordata; class Amphibia; order Caudata; family Salamandridae; genus Lissotriton; species Lissotriton vulgaris. Next base: position 1,180,711,728 of record NC_141689.1, read on the forward strand.
CTTGTATAATGATGAACGATTATTTGGCACAATTAACAAATGATTTATTTTCTATTCATCAACAGGTTCGAGAAGCGCTCCCTGACAATTCCATTGGAGAGGCTCACAATCTTCGTCCCGGTGACCACGTTATGATCCGGTTCTTTGAGAGAACAAGCAGCTTGGAGCCGAGGTGGCGTGGCCCCGAGCAAGTGCTACTCTCGACTCGAACGGCTGTGCGAGTTACTAACGGGAAACGTTGGGTGCATTCGACCCATTGTCGTCGTGTCTCTCCGGACCTGGTGAGCCCAACTGTGCTGTCTGATTATCGAGACATCTTGGACGAGGAGAAGAGCCCAGCTGTTACGTCTACTGAATCGGAGGGAGCCTTCCCGGACCACACCGTCTCTGGTAGAGAGAGATACAATCTACGGCCGAGAGAAGCGGTTATTTTGTGCGAGACTGGTTGAGTTACCGCTCCAGGTTTGTAAAACGGAAGCCGGGAATCTCAGCACTCATATTTTATTTTTTAGTTGTTTTTCTTTTTGAGACATTTGTACTTTGAACTATGGCATCTTCTACAATGCGAAATAAGAGAATTCTTGGTGCAGTACTTTTTGTGATGACAATTGTGGTGATAGCAGTAATAGCTTGGGTAGTAGACCTACTGGTGCCGGCAAGAGAACATTTGTTGCCTACTACTCCAATTCCATCCGAACATTTCCATTTTACTTTGCCTTATCATGAAGAATGACACAGACAGACTTATCTGAATAATAGTTTTATCCAGATTCTACATCACACCCATAATATGACGAACACTTCGAACTGTTGGGTATGTGGGATGTTGCCCGGACATCAAAAGAAAGGAGGCACTCCGCTTATCCCACTCCCATTCTCTCATAATGGTTCTTGTAATGCTTGGTATACTCTTTTATTCACTTTGCGATGGCCGACAAAAGGTGGACTACTTTTCCGACTTAACTAAGTCTGCTTTAATGATCGAGATGGTTATCCACAAGATGAAGGAACTAAATTTGAATGGGAGGAATATCGACCAGATAATGTATCTTCGCCTCAAATTTATACTAATCAACAAAATGTAAATATGTCCAGCCTGCATGTAATCACAGTTATTGATACGAAAGCATACTTGTGTCTTCGAAATAAAGGTAAAATCCCAGTAGGAAGAAGTGAATGTAACACTACCCTCGCCTTTGACACTCCGAATGGTATCACCTTTGTGGCTTCACGAAACACTTATTTTAACTGTGGAAATAAAGGTTATCACCGTCTCCCTATAGGATGGTTAGGAACATGTTATATATCTTTTGTACTACCCCCTGTGTTTATCGCCCCACCTATGTACCATAATAATTTTGTTTTATATAATGACTTTATACTGAATAGAGTGAAGAGAACGTTAGCTCTCGATGACATCGACCAGACTGATACTTCTCTGCAGCAGTATGTTGATTTTAATTTAGGCCTTTTCTCATTTGTTGGTGCTGCCCTAAATAGCAGAAAAATTAGACGACTGACACGTGTTGTAGAAGCTGTTGCTAATGAGACAGTTTTTGCTTTAGGGAACTTGACTGAGGAACTTCAAATTACCCGAATTGTAACGCTCCAGAACCGAATGGTTCTAGATGTAGTATTCGCTGATCGTGGGGGTGAATGCCGCATTATCGGAAGTAGGTGCTGTGTGTACGTGCCAGATAATTCACCCACTGTATATGATGCAATTTCTAAGTTACACAAAATAGCTGCTGAGATACATCCTGATAATGGCACCTGGACACTTTCGGGGTGGTTTTGGACACTGCTTAGCACTTGGGGCTGGAAACTGTTAACTATTTTATGCGTAATTATCGGAATACTATTCTTCCTATGTCTGTGTATCCAATGTGGCCCTATGTTATGTTCCATGTGCCTTTCTGCTTGTATTCCCTCCAAACGAGCTATTGTTAAGAATGAACAAATGATTCATAGAGAAGTAGCAAACATTATGTTGATAAATATTGATGATGAATATCCTGACTATGTCCACTATAAGGTAGCTTCAACTAAACGCTAAAAGGGTCGTCTGTCGTAATTTGACAGTGATCGGTTAGCGTTAAGCTTTGCTACACGAATTTCCCCTTATTTTGACTAAAGTATCGGAGGCCATTTTGAGACGCACTCGCGTCCATTTTGGATGAACATGCTGCCTCGTGGTCAGCATGCCCTTTTGTCCTTTCTCTGTATTACTGACTGCGTAACTTGCCCAGCAACAGGCTATTTTTTGTACCGGTCGAGCTCGCACATGCACAGTTAAGTGCTCTGTACTAGTGGACAGTCATCGTTTAGGAATGTTCTTTCAAACTGACCAGTGGTGTTGTAACTCCTCCCACGAGTTGGTTGTGTTCCAAAAATGACCTTATATGTACCTAAACTGAGCAAATGTGTTCCGCCTACTCTTTTTATTACTGTAAAACTGTATAAAACAGGTCTCACATCGATGTTCGGTGTGATACTTCTTGCATTACCGAAGGGTGTTGTAGGAATGTACCACCACCCCATGGGGTCTTAATAAACTTGTCTTTTGCATTTTCCAGTTTCTGTGCCAACATCTGTTTTATGGTGTAGCGGGTTTTGCGGAATATGTAGGCCTGAAGAACCCAATACCACACATTGGCTCATAGAAAAAGACTATTGTCATTTCATTGTATTACTAGGTGTGTTTTCGTCATACAGATTTTCAGAATAACAAGGTGTTTCACCATAACATTGTATAGGGTTGGTCATGGAATTGATGCTGTGAATTATAAACAAGCATTGTTAAAAACAAGGGCTGTGAATTATAAACAAGCATTGTTTAAAGCAAGGAGATAGGCATCTTCAGGGTGCAGGAGTTTTTGTTTCATGTTTTTTCTTCTAATTATCGTTACGGACCAGACTCCCAAATCCAGCTGTAAACTACAACAATCCAGGTATGTCAAGTTGTTAATTCAAGTTCGAAGTTAGTACTAATACACTAATTTTAGAGATAAGAAGAATATTCAAAGAATTGTATTTCATGAATACTAGTTCTTGTTCAAGGTTTTCCAAGAAGGAAGAGTTTAGAGATTGTTGTAGAAGTGTAAGCAAGGGCTGAAAAAACAAAGGGTATGTCTCGCTAGATAACAACAAATAATTGAAAGAGTTCATTGACAAACATTGTATTGATGTCTGTAACACTTGCACAGCAGTAAACGTTTAAAAGGCCTGCAACACTTATCTGAGAGACATCATTGGATCTGAAGAGCTCCTGTGTCTTTTTTGTTTCTCATTCCACTTCCCCTTTTTCCTTGTGGATAAATTGGAGTGTTCAAGAGTTACCATCCTTGACGCTTTGGTTTGTTCAAGAGGGAGCTGGGGGTTTGCAGCAAAGAAAAGAAACAAAAACCGGCAGTGTCGAGGTGTAAGCTCAACATCTTCATTTATACCTGCTTCTGTAGCATTTTTGGTGTCTTCCTCGGCTGCATTCCGGACTTTCATCTTCCAGCCGCCATTTTGGGCACTACCACAATGCGCTTTGCGCATGATCCCCTAAGCCTCTTCTGCTTACTTCTGCACTTCATTACTGGATCACCGACGCACTAATTCTCTCCCCCACGATGAGGTGAGCAATCGCTCCTACTTACATTCATTTTTACATTGTATTTCTGGCACTGGTAGCTGATCTTCGCTTCCTCTCACACTCCAGCCACCATTTTTTCTCTTCAGCAGTGCGCATTTCCTCATTTGAACGCCATAATGCTTCATTTCTTTGTGGACATTTTTTCTCTAATTGTTTTTCCTGTGTCTTGAACGACCCATGCTCTCGCTGACTCTCTTTTACTAATTCTAACCTTTGGAGACCAACACTTGAGTTATTGTCAGTTTGCTGTTACTTCTACATGGGGAAACTTCGTAACCTGAAATTATCTACAACTACTAAGGTGCCTAGTTGCTCAGATTCTGACTCTCCCTCACAAGATGTGGCAGAAGGCGCAATGTCTAAACCTGAGATTAATTCCGGAACGCATTCTAAATCTCACAATAGCAGTAAACTACTGACCACCTCAGCATCCTCTAAACGCCTCAAAAAAGATCCTCCCTCTCCTGACAACACCTCTTCCTCTATGGTTCTTATTTTGGAGGAACTGCGGGGTCTCAGACCTTTTATGGAGACAACAACTAAAACTTTACAAGTTATGCACGATAAATGGTTATTGTTAGATTCTCGTGTCCTAATTCTTGAACAGTCCACAGAGTCTCTCCAAAGTTCCTGTTCCCAGATTTCATCCATAGACTCTGAAATTCTTCAACTCAAACGACAGACAGAGGATTTGGAAAACAGAAATCGTAGAAACAACTTACCCCTTTATGGACTTCCGGAACTTTCAGAGGGATCCAATCCTACTGCATTTTTCCAAACCTTTCTTCCAAAAATTTTGGATGCACCTGCCTTATCTTCCATCAATATACAGAAAGCACATCGGCTGGGTCCCAAAGTCTCCTCAAAACCTTGAGGCGTTATCATGCTGTTTCTACAGTACACTGCTGATCTTCTACAAGTTCTTTCGAGTGCCAAGGCCAAGAAACAAATTGTTTGGGAGGGCCATCGTCTTTATCTTCCACAAGATGTTGCTAAAGTTACTGCTGACCGTCGAAAGAAATATCTTGACATGCGCCCCCAATTGAGAGCTCTCAATGCTAGATATGGTCTCCTTCACCCATGTCTGTTCAAAGTCACTTACAAAGAAAAGACTACAACATTTGAGGATCCTGCTGTACTACAAGAATTTCTATGTCGTCACGGAGCGGATGCTATGGACGCTTCAAGTATCACCTGATCGGACCTCATACTTCTCTAGTCTTGTGCACCCTGTTTTCATTTTTGTTGCCTATCCCTAACCGATTGTGTAACCTTTTCTTATTACCCTCTGTATATCTATGTCTTACACTGGGTTTCGTTCTTGTTGTTTTTTCTCATTAATATATTTTTCTACCCCTCTTTTTTTTTTACAGATTTTCTTTCTACCATCATTCCTTGATGGTACCCCATTGGTCCTGAATACTGTCTCTTCTGCTACTATGTTAGCGGAAGTTTGGTCGTTGGTCTTGCTGTCATCGTCGCCGTCTCTGATGCCGTCACCACCTCTTGGTTTGCTCCTCATCTTCAGTTGTCTGTGTTGGACTTGTACTGTCTTTATGTTCTTTGTTCTTTTATTCTTTACCTCTTTCTCCTCTCTCTTTTCTTCCTTCCTGACCTTCTCTTCTTCTTCACTTCTACACTTTATCATTCCTTTGCTTTTCTCTCATCTAATGGCTTTTCACTACTTTTCACTTTTACTCAACTTTGCTCCTTCTCTCACGTTTTTTCTAATTCTTACTTCCACATATTCATTACTTGCTTTAAATTCCGAGTTGTTACATAGAATGTTAAAGGTTTAAATAACCCTATTAAAAGGCAACAGGTTTTATCCCATTTGGCTAGACTTAAAGCGGATGTGGCTCTTCTACAAGAGTCCCACCTCTCTGATGTTGAAGCCTTGAAGCTTAAACGTTGCTGGATGGGTCATGTTTTTCATTCACCGGCTCTAGGTAAGAAAAATGGAGTTGTATTGCTTTGTCGCAAAAAGTTAAATGTTTCTGTTATTTCTCTGATGCTGAAGGTCGATGGGCTCTAGTTACTTTATCCATAGATAAGATCCCTGTGGTTATATTGATTGTTTATGCTCCTACTGGTGTTGATAAATTGTTTCGGCCTGCTATATCAGATAAGCTTGCTACAATTACTGATGAATATGTTATATTTGGTGGTGACTCTAACCAAGTCTTAGATCCAATTCTTGACAGGAACTCTAAAGTGAAATTTGCATTCCCAATTCACTGCTTCTATCCGTAACAATGCTATAGTTGATATTTGGCATTTAAGTAACCCTGACCTTAGAGAATATAGTTTGTACTCCCCTTCCTATCATTCCCAATCCTGCATTGATTATTTATTTTTAAGTAAGCCCATAGCCCATAGCCCAACTTACCCTTCAGACATTGGTTCCTTTTTAATTTCTGACCATGCTCCTGTGTTTGTGGATATCCTCCCCTTTTCCCCTCATCCTGGATGCTGGAGATTCAACAATTCACTTCTCCTTGATCCTTCCTTCTGCACTAAATTTAAGGTTTTTGCTACGGAAGTTTTTGCTTTTAATCAAACACCTGATACTCCTTTTGTGATGGTTTGGGATTCCTTCAAGGCAGCTGCTAGAGGCTTTATTATCAATTTTGTATCTCAAAAAAAGAAATCGTCCCTAGCCAAGTCAACCCAACTTTTAGATAATATTAAAAAACTTGAATATACCTATTATCAATCCAACACTGATTCATCTCTTAAAGAACTTATTGATCCTAAATTCGCTTTTAACAAATTCACTGCCAATGCTGACTCCAATTCCTTTTTGAAATGCAACTCACGTTACTATGGTGGTCAAAACAAAATGGGGAAATTACTAGTCAATTATCTTAAAATTCGGAAAAATAGACAGAAGATTGATTCTATTCAAAACTCTGGGGGTTCGTCTTTGTTCAAAGATAAAGACATTTTGAAGGAATGTGTTTCTTTTTATAAAACTCTTTATACTCCTGATCATTCTCCTGCCAATATTGTTTCTTATTTTCAAAATGTACCTTCTCCTCCTTCTTCTCATGTTGATTTTCATTGTCTAGACTCTGATATTACTCTTTCTGAACTTTCCCGCACAATTTCTTCCTTGAGGCTTGGTAAAGCACCTGGCCCGGACGGCTTTACTATTGAATTTTATAATTCTTTCACTTCTCTTCTTCTTCCAAAATTACTTACACTGTTTCATTCTTTTGCTACTTCTGGCTCCTCTCGTGGTTCTTTTCAAGAGGCTTTGATCTGTCTGATTCCAAAAGATGATAAGGATCATACTTTATGCAAGAATTTCCGTCCCATTTCTTTGGTAAACACTGGCTACAAAATCTTTGCTAAATTTTTGGCTCTTAGAATGGACTCTCTTCTTCCCGACTTAATTGGTCCGGTACAATCAGGTTTTGTGAAAGGTCGCCTCTCGTCCGATAATTCCCGTGTGTTCTTTAATATTTTGAGCAAAGCTTCCTCTCTCTCCCTGCCCTTGGCTGCCATCTCTTTAAATGCAGAGAAAGCATTTGACAGAATAGGTTGGGATTTCACGTTTCAGGCTCTCAAATGGGCGGGCTTTCCCCCTAAATGTATCTCCTTTATCTAAATACTTTTTTCTTGCCCTCAAGACTCCATATTCGTGAATGGTATGGTTTCAGATTACTTTCCATTACAAAGAGGAGTTCGACAAGGTTGTCCCTTATCCCCTCTATTGTTTGTTTTAGCTCTAGAACCTTTTCTCACTAAAATTAGAAATGATACTAATATCTCTGGGTTTCAATTTGGTTCTCAACAAGTTAAACTTTCAGTTTATGCAGATGACGTTCTTTTATATTGCTCTGATCCCCAATCTTCTCTTCCGTTCTTTTTACAACAAGTTTCCTCTTTTTCTGCAGTTTCTGGATATCGATTAAATGCCGATAAAGGTGAAATTTTGCCTTAAAACTCTCTTTGTCACAAACATCTTTTCGAACATTCTGGTTTTTCGTGGCAACCATTGAAAATTAAATATCTGGGGGTTTGGTTTGCTCCTCATCTTTCTGACACCCTCAAAATCAATTTTGAGTGTATTTCCAAAAAACTTTCCTCTGCTATCACGCAACGGAATCCCCTCTTTCTCTCCTGGTGGGGTCGCCTCGATTCTATTAAAATTATGTTAACACCAATTATTTTATACACTATAGCTATGATCCCCATTCATATCCCTGCTCACTATTTTAAGATGATCAACTCCATTCTCCTTAAATGTTTGTGGAAAGGCAAACGCTTGCGCATTGCCATTGCCTCCTTGAAGAAGGCCAAATTTGTTGGTGGTATCAAATTTCCAGATTTTAAGTCTTATCACAGAGCCTTCTCTCTGAAACAGGCTTCTAGATGGATTTCTACGGATCTCCCCTTTGGCTTCAGATCGAGTCCTCTTTTATTGTTCCTTTTGACTTTCATGAAATCCTGGCCTTTACCTCTAAATCTACCTCTTTACGCAATCCCATCATTTCTCACTCGCGTGATCTTCTTAGCCCCTATTTGCCCTCTTCTTATCCATCTGCTGTTTCTACTCATTTACAACCCATTTGGCATAACAAGTTCCTTAAAATTCTGAATTGTTCCTTTTTCTGGAACTCTTGGCATTCTTGTGGTCTTAAATGGATTTCTCAACTCACCTCTTCTAATTCGCCCCTTTCGTTTTCTGATCTATAATCACGTTTCTCTCTCCCATCCTCCTCTCGTTCTCAATATCTATCGCTTTATCCCATTCTCACTCAATATCTCCATTCACTGCCCCCTACAAATGATATCCCCACTTCCCATTTCTTCTGCATTAGATAACACTCCCTCAACCTCCTTTTTCTATAAGTCCTTTCAATACGTACTAGATAGAACGGAATACAGGATTGAATTGGCTTGGGAAAAAGATTTATTACAGGAGTGGCCCATTCCCTTGTGGGATAAAATTTGGTCGAAAATACATAAGACTTCCAGAGCTGCTAATACTACCCAAACTTTATACTTTATTTATAATCGCACTTTATTTACACCATTAATTTTATCATCCTTTTCCCCTGATACTCCTGCAACTTGTTGGTCTTGCCCCTGCGCTTCTGCAGATCTGAAACATATGCTATTTGACTGTCCACCCATCTCCCGTTTTTTTAGCTTGGTTTGGACTCAAATTCAGAAGTTTTTAGCCTTTCACTTCCCATTTTCCATTGTTAAAAATTTGTTCTAGGCTCCTTATCCCCTATCTATTCCTAATCCTCACAACAGTACGCTCTTTTGGACCTCTTGATAGCTATTGCTTTTCACCTTATTACTTCTAATTGGAAACAAGCGAATGATGTCACTTTTCGTGCTTGGTGGAATGCGGTTTGTTTCCATCACAGGCTTGATACCAATTTTGTTACTCCAATTACCCCTGCAGTAAAACGAGATCTCCTGTGGCTCCCTTTAACTACTTATTTAGCCTCTGTTGCTTCCCCTTCACACTCCTCTCAAATTGAACATGTTGAAGTTCGTAAACCACCATGATTTCTTCCGCTGCCTTTTTCCTACTGTTACTAATATTTAATATTGTTAATAACTGTACACTTTTATATGCTTTCATTTCTTATCAGTAGCTACTATGTGTAATTACTTTAGCCATTCATTATATGAGATAATTATCAATTGCTTGTAATTTTTGATTGTTTTTTCACCTTCTGTCTTTGTTTCTTTAATCTTCAATAAACTCAAACTTAAAAAAAAAGAAAAACGTGAGGATTTGTAATTGAAGTTTATAGGTAAGATAGAAGAGAAAATAATGCAGCAATGGGATGTTAGCAGAGTAAGCAATATTATGTACTGGGGATGCTGCAGGAAGTTATTAGCCAGGAAGTCAAGGCTGGAAAGAAACCACCATTTTATTAAGAAGATCGATTAGGAACAGGTCTGATAGTTGGAAAGAGCAATGACATTAGAGCTGCATTTGCCAACTTCTTTTAGGGGTTATATACAAAAGATTTAGTGGTCAACAAGTAAGAACTAGAATATTTGCTTAACAAAATACCTCCCCATCTGACTAATGATCAATCTCGATATTTAGGCCAAGAATTTAATGGCAGTGATATTTTGGATATAGTGAAAAAAATAAAAAGAGGAAAGGCTGCAGGACCGGACTGGATCCCCTGCGAGTTATATTCTGGAATGGGGGAGCTGATCATCCCTATATGGGTTAAGCTATCTAATTCTATATTGTTAGAAGATTTGCCAATTCCTGCATCATGGAAAAAAGCAGTAATTTTTCTAATCCTGAAGCCGGGTAAGAACCCCTTGCAATGTCAATCTTACTGTCCAATCTTGTTACTTAATAGTGACTTTAAGATTTTTACCAGCATCCTTGCTACTTGTTTGAATAAAATGATTAGGAAATTGATAAATCAGGACCAAAACGCTTTCCTACTGGGGAGGAACATGAAAGAACTTCATCATACCAGGATAGGATCAATAGACAGAGCTACATTACAAGGAACCCATCTCTCCATTGTGACCTTGGATGCTGTTAAAACATTTGATCATGTTAATTTGAAATATCTTATGATAATTTGAAAATATATCAGATTAGGTAAAACTGTGATAGACTCAATGTTTAAGATTTATAGCGTTCCAATGGCTAGGATCCTGGTGAATGATAGTTTACCATCCACATTAAGAATAGAAAGGGGGACAAAACGAAGCTGCCCTCTCTCTCCCATATGGTTTGATCTCTACAATGAACCTTTTGCTCAAGGTCTGAGAATGAATGATGGGATCAAGCCCTTTGAAGTGGGTGCATATTCAAGAAAGATCTCCCATTATGCAGATGATCTAATGGTTTATACTATAGATGTAACTTCTGCTTTGCCACACCTTCTAGCTGAGGTAAGGAAATTTGGGACGTTTGAAGGATATGAAACGAATGTGGAGAAAATGGAAATAATGACCTGGAACCAAAGTGGTGGAGTAATGATAAGCGTTTCTGAAATGAAATACTTAGGAATAAAAATAACCAAATACATAGGAAAGATAACAGTGGTTAATCTTGAGAAAGTGGGTAAGGAGATAGGAGAACTATTCAAAAGATGGCATGAACTTTCACTTTCTATATACGGGTCGAGCAACCTAGTGAAAATGTCTGTCCTTCCCAACATGACTTTTTTGATTGAATACATCCCATTACACTTTGAGAAAAAGGCTCTATTGAAACTAAAAGGAAGAATAACATCATTTTTTTGGACTAGCAGATGAATACGCCTCTCTTGAAAGAAACTGAGAAGCTGGTGTACGAGGCCTGGACTTCCTGGTGTACAACTTTATTGCTGGGCCTTTCAGTTAAAAAATAATAGAATGCTTCTTGTATGTCCTGATGAGTCCCTAAGAGGAGTTATGTTTAGGACTATGTTGGTGGGCCTGCTTGAGGAAGGTTTCTCTTACAAATATAGAGCACCGAATCTTTTTTAAAAGGTCATATTGAATGCTGGCAGGCAGCAGCAAGAACCTGGTATGAGATTAGATCAATTTTGGGCATAGCCTATTACAGCAAGTTGGCCCCTATATGGGATTCCCCAGGCATTCTGGAGAGTTTGCTTGATAGTCTTGTGAAGCCTTTCAAACAGGGTGATGTCACAAGATTGGGACCATTGGTGGATGATAGGCAAAGGTTAAACTGACGTTTTTGGAATAACAAGACCAATGAGGCTAATTCTAGGTTTAAAATCGACTAAGTAAATGCTTGGCTTGGAAGTCAGAACTGGTCAGAAGTTGACTCTGGACAAATGGAAATAGACCTCCAGGACCTATGCATTAGGTAAAAAAAAGTGGTGCATTAGTACCAGTATCTGCTGATGGTAGAGGAGGACAAGATGAAAGCATCATATTCTGCGTGGGATGGATACTTGCAGAATGCAAAGCTGGCTGAGTTATGGCAAGTATCTTTTACTATACTTTATTCAGTGGTCAAAATTGTTGGAACTAAGAAAGAATAATTTCTTTGCCCTGCATAGAATTTACTAGACCCCAAAAAAGCTGGCAAAGATATGGGGAAGTGGTGACACAAAATGTAGACATTGTGGCAGTGGAGAGGCAGATGATATGCATATGTTTTCCACGTGCTCAAGATTAGAAGAATTATGGTCAGCAGTGGGTAAGACTATTTCTCTTTCCTTGGGAACTAATATGGAGGTAAGCACTGCTTTAATAATGTTTTGGGGTAATGCAGCAGGAAAAGGTTATATTTAATCAGTAGGAAAAATGCCTCTATAGAATATTTTACTTAATTTTACTAGCAAGACGGGAAATATATAAGCTTTGGAACCAAAGTTTGGCACCTGCGTGGCAGGCCTGGAAAAGATCTGTGGTTTTCTTTAAAGAACGGGATAGAAGTAGTAATAAGGAGAATGGGAAAGGAAGGTTTTGGTATTTGTTAAAGATATGATACTTCTGTCCAATGATTACACCCTCTCAATTCCGTAAGGCTGCGGAGGTTATGATCACTCGATATAACCCAGTAATTCTTATTGAATTAGAGCCGATACTGAGCACAAGGGAAGGATGTCGGGTAGGTGCTTATCGGTGATTACATAAGGACAAAAATAAGATTTGCAATCACAAATTGTGGAACCATCGAGATTTTTAAGGCGACAAGCCAGATTACTTAAAAGTTGACTCAAAAGCAGACGAACTACATGCAACTCATCATTTAAATATCCCAACAAAGCACATAAATGAAAGCCTACCTTTTATGTCACTACAACACTGGGATAATGTGTCCCACTGCCACTTCCCTTTCTCTCTGGGTATTGAGAAATTCTAGAAATGTTAACTCTTTGCTTGTTAACAAGGTTTCTGAGGAGAGCAATAAATCTTCACTGTGTACAAATCTCAGGGAGCTTATGTAAAGGAGAGTGTTCCCTTAAATAACGACAGGACACTGAGGTGAGGAGACACGTTGTTTAATTAAGTAAATGTCCCAGAGAGTGCCGAGCCGGTAATGCTCCGTGCTCCGGCACTCGCGCCTTCTCATTGGGGATGCGCACGCATCCCTAAAATGGCCGCCGGCACGTCGCGTCATCACGCGAAGTTCGTACAATAGAACGCTGACACTACATATCTCCCTTTTTTCCAAACAATGGGAACATATAACTTACAGTCCGCTGCTCATATCAAAATCTTGGAACCTGGCTGGTCTCACCAGTGTTCTTTCCCTGCGGGTCAGTCTTACCGGGGTAGCCGTGGCCTCTCTCTCAGGAGTCTCTGCGCTACCTCCCCTATTGCTCAGCGCGGCCTGGCTCTCCATTGATCTCCTTGTGTTCATCTCCTTCTCCGCTCCGGGGCTCCCTCTGTTGCTTTGCTCTTCACTGACTTCTTCTCTTCCCATGTCCATCTCCTCGTCGAATTGTTCATTTCTTGCTTCGGGCTCCTCCGCACTTTCCAGTCCTTGTCCACCTTGGCTCCACTGTAGTACTTTATTGCATCTCACCATGCGGTCCTGAGACTATACATTGCCGTCACTCAACAGGGCAGCTCTGTCATACACCTCCTTAACCTGTAGGGGTTTACTGTATTTGCTATCCTCTTTTCTTTGCATTGTCGCCAACTTGACTCGCACCCATTCACCTTCCTCTAATCCAGTGTCTTTCACGTTCCTTCGCCTGTTGTAGTGCTTTGCGTAGATGGCCTGTGCTTTCTCCAAGTTCGCCTGAACCACCTTGGGGGACCATTTGCTCATTATGGTTTTCTCTTTCCACACTCGATTGTCCTTCGTGAAGGAGTCACAGCCCCTCAAAATTTGGAAGGGACTATATCCAGTTCCTGTCGGGGTGATTCTGTACGCCCATATCATTTGCCATATTTCTTTCTCCCAGTCCTTGTTATTAGATATCGCAGCTTGCACGGATCCCATCACCACTTGGTTGAAACGTTCTACTAGTCCATTTCCTGCCGGGTGATAGATCGACGTGTGCTTGGAGAGGACACCGTTTCTTTCCATGAAGCTGGTCCATTTGTCTGAGGTGAACTGAGGGTCGTTGTCGCTCAAGATGGATTTGGGAATGTCCTCTTTCACAAACGTGTCGTTCAAAAACCTTAAGATAGTCTCTGTGTCCATTACTTCTTCCACCTTCATTTCAGGCCATTTCGAGTATCTGTCGATGAGGACGCACACATACTTTTGGATACCTTGTCCATCCAAGATCGGACCCAATATGTCGATGGATAGCTCCTCCCAAGGGTTCTGTGGGGGGTCAAATCTTCCCAGCGCCGGGAGCAGTGGCTTGAGTGTCTTGTCTGCTCGCTGGCACTGTGGGCAATCCCTGACATACCGTACCACTTGTAGGTCCATGCCTGGCCACCAGTATCCTTGCTTGGTCCTCAACTTCATCTTGCCTATCCCCAAATGGCCTTCATGGAGTATCGCCAATAGTTTTGGAACTATGCCTGCTGGGGGAATGATCTTGTCTCCCTTATAAACAAACACTCCTTGATCGTCCATAGACAACTCTTCCCTGACCGCATAGTACATCCTTAGGTTTTCGCTGGTGTGTTTCTTCTCTGGCCAGCCCTGTACTATGCATTTTTTCACCTCCTGCATAGCTTGGTCTTCACTGTAGGCTTCATTCCACTCCTGGTTGCTGATGACCTTCTCCTGGTCGTCCGTCAGGGCCACCATCTCTTCCCCACCTGCCTGGTCCTCTTCTCCGGGTTCCATGGCCGCCGCCCTGCTTAGATAGTCTGCCACTTTATTCCGACTGCCTGGAATGTACTCAACATCACATCTAAATTCCAGCATTTTTAATGTCATTTTTGAGATCCTGGGGGTGGCACTCGCGTGCCCACTGGAGGTTAGTACCTTCACCAAGGGTTTATGGTCCGTCTTTAACTGAAACCGTATACCCTACAGGAATTGTCTGAACATTAATTTGCCCACACCACAGCTAGCATCTCTTTTTCAATACACTATACTTTCTTTCTGTGTCGCTCAATGTGCGAGAGGCGAAACTCAGTGTTTCCATCACTCCTTGTCCTCGGTCCTGCATCAACACCGCGCCCAATCATTTATTGCTGGCATCTGTTGTGAGTACGGTTCTTCCATGAGGATCGTATCCTTGCAGGGGTATGGCTCCCGCAACGTCTTTCTTTATGCTCTCAAGTTCCCCTTGCGCTTCTTCCGTCCACCAGAACACTGAGCTCTCTCTTGTTAATTTCCTCATGTGGTGCGTCTTTGTTGCGAAATGCTGCACAAATTTACCATAATAGTCTGCCATTCCTAAGAAGGACCTGACATCTTCTTCGCTGGTGGGTGGTGGTGCGTCACAAATCGCCTTTACATTTTCAGTCTTGGGTGTGATCCCTTGCACTCCAATTTCATGCCCTAAGTATGTCACTGATTCCATGCCCAGGTGGCACTTTTCCCACTCTGCCGTGCGGCCTTTTCCTTCTAACACTCTCAGCACTTTGGTCAGTTTAGCATCGTGGTCTAACATGTCTCGTCCCATCACTAGGATGTCATCCTGGAAGTACTGAATGCCATCCATATTCTTAAACAGTTGGTGCATCAATTTCTGAAACACCGCTGCCGCCGATGCTAGTCCAAATGGCATGCTGCGGAACTGGTAGCACCCGAAGGGGGTAATGAACTATGTCAACCTCCTCCTCTCCGGGTGCAATGCAATTTGATGGTATGCTGAGGTTAGGTCAATGGTTGAGTACCACTTGATTCCTCTCGTCTTGGCCAACATCTCTTCGATCCTTGGTAAGGGAAACTTCTCCACTACAATGTTCTTATTCAATTTGCGCAGGTCCACGCATAGCCTGACCTTCCCGCTGGGTTTCATGACCACTACCAATGGCGCCAGCCACTCAGCGCACGTGATCGGTTCAATGATTCCTCTTCTTTCTAATTCTTGTAGTTCTTCTTGCACTGCCTCTCTCACTGCGAGAGGTACATTTCTCACTTTGTGAGACACCGGTATGGCGCCTGCCTTGAGAACAATTTTGTGCGCAAACTTTTCGAGCCTCCCCACCGTGCCTCCAAATACCTTGGGGTACTCTCTCTTCCACTTGTCCAGGTCTCGCCACACTTCTGGTTCGGTGAGTAGGATCTGGACCTTACCACCAGAGTCCAGTTTGATGCCAAGGTCACCCTGGTCTAACCATCCCAGCACCAATGGTCCCTTTTCGGACATGTACAATTTGCAGTTGGCACTGCGTCCTCTGAATTCAAACTTTAACGGCCTGAATCCTACCATGGGTATGCGGTCTCCATTGTACGTGACTGGCCTTATGTCCAGTCTCTCCAGGTCTGGGCCCAAGTGTGGCTTGAAGGTTTCATTCCACACCGCTCTCTGGACTATGGTATAGGGCGATCCAGTATCTGCCACTATACTTTTTGGCACTCCTCCGATCGTCATGTCCAGCACCGGCTTGGTCGATCTTTTGTTGTCTACGCTCAACACTTGGTCGTAGATGCAGAGTACAGTGTCCTCATCTTCGTGGTCATTCTCCTCCCTGTCCTCTTGTCCTTGGTTGATGTATTTAACCATACTCCTGGAGGTCTTCCTGCGGCACACTTTCTTGTAGTGCCCTACGATCCCACAGTACATACATTTGGCGCGAAACGCCGGACACTTCCTGTCGTAGGCTTTGTGTGCCCAGCTTCCGCATCTATAGCAGTTGTTCCCCGTCTGTTTTCCCGGTGGTCCCGGATTCCCTTGCCACCTGTTCGGTCCCTTCGATGTGGGCCCTTTACTTCTGCTGTCCTTACGGGGCTCATCGTCTTCTATCCTGTTCACCATCGGACTTGTTACGGTCTCTCTTTTTGCCGCCTCCGCGCATCTTCGCGCCAATTCCGCTCTCTTGACTATTATCATTACTTCCTGCAGCGTGGCGTCACCCCTGGCCCACAGCTTGTCTTGCACCGCAGTACTCGTGGTGTGCATCACGATTTGATCCTTGATCAATTCATCTTGGAATGTATCGTATCTACACGTGGATGCCAACTTCCTTAATGCCGCCACGTACTCTTCCACTGATTCCCCTGGTTGTTGCTTCCTTTGCTGGAAGTTGTATCTGTCGATCGAAACACAAACCGCCGGTTTGTAGTGTTCGTTCAATTCTTCAATTGCGTGGGCATACACGTCGTCATCTGTACTCCCCCGTTGTTTGGGTACCAGATTCTTGAAAATCCTGAGCCCCTCGGGGCCTAGATTTGTAACAATATCCGCTTCTTCCTCTTAATGGTAAACTTTTCATCGTTTTCATCCTCCAGCACTTCAATGAAGTTGTCAATATAGTCTCTCCAATCTTCCCACCTCATGAGGGGTTCCCCTGGCTTGGGTAAGAATTGCACGGGCCGTCGCAGACGCTGCTTGCGCACACATCTTTTCGTGCCTTTTTGTGGGTGGGGTGCCACTGTGGCTTCTGGGGCTACCTGGTGCACTGTTTTCCTCTTGTTTCTCGGTTTGCAGCTGGGGGCTCTCTGTTTCTGCCCCTTCGCTCTTCCCAGAGGTCGCCAGTGCTCCTGCCCTTGGTTTTGTTGTGTTGTAGGGTGTCCTGGGTGGTCTACCCCTCTGCGCGCTCTTTTGCTTCCTCCCCGGTACTCAGTTTGGCTCCCCCGTGTGGCTGTGGGCTCTGCCGCGCTCTCTGGTGTCCAATTGTCTATATGTGGTTGCTACTTACAGGCTGACGTATCAGTTGGTGTGTCTGGTGCCTGGTTCCAGACTGTTATCTCTCCCCTGTCCTGTTTTTTTTTTTCTCCTTTTGTAGTATTTCTTCCTTTGGTCTTCATCCCCACCTCGTCGCCATTGTAAAGGTGTGTCTTCCCTTAAATAACGACAGGACACTGAGGTGAGGAGACACGTTGTTTAATTAAGTAAATGTCCCGGTAATGCTCCATGCTCCGGCACTCGCACCTTCTCATTGGGGATGCGCGCGCATCCCTAAAATGGCCGCCGGCATGTCGCGTCTTCACGCGACATGCGTACACTAGAACGCTGGCACTACAGCTTAAGCAGACAGAATGCAAAACCGCATCTAAAAGCTTCAGTGATGCAGCCTTTGGTAACAACACTAGGCTGCATGCATGAAACATGAACATGCTGGTGGGTGGCGCACATTTTATAGAGTGATTTCATTTCCACATTCAATCTAATTTCTAAAGATTAAAGTGAACACCTGTGAACCAATAGCCTATATTGTGTTTGTAACAACACATGAAAGCTGCTGATAAAGCTATCATCCAGGTGGCTGATCCCACCCTAAATGGTATTCAGTTATTAACAACACCAGAATGTCTCAATAGTGTCTGTTTCCCGTCTCTAAAAACAAGTGTTTACAGGCGTTATTGCTTAGCCATCTGAAAGTGCAGGGTGACTGATAAAAAGTATTTTTCCACGTTCATAAAAACGGTACAGCTAGAAGGTTTCTTTGCGATGCAGTTAAACAATAGTGTCACACATTAATCATCTTGATTTTGATTCCATACTAAGACGCTGTAGGAGTGCATCATAATCATGCTTGGTCAACACTCTAATATATTATGTGTGATTAATATTACTAATGGAAGATGGAGTAGTGAATATTTAAAAGAACTTCATGTCAAAACTCAATACAAATGAAATTGTGTGCTTTGATATGTGATTATTAAAGTTGTTTATAGTGTGTTTTGTTTCAAAACTAATAGTATACTGAATAGAATAACTAGTGTTTGTACATTAATACAGGTGATAAGAATTATTTTATGTTGGTGTATTTTGAAGATGGCATTCTAAGTAACCATTTGCATTTATTTGTTTACTGAGAAACTACATTTGCTAAATGTTTAGTAATGTGCATGTATTTGTTACCAGTGTACTGCTAACTTGACATAGTTTTGTGGCCTCCAATATTTGCTACAGTGCAAGCTCACATTAGAATCTAACATTTCATTTGTGTTTAACCTCCAATGTAGAATGCATTTGCTTGTATTTTTGTTCCCCACTGCAGGTGTGGAAAAAGCTAAATTATTTCATAATGAAGGGTTTGCTTTGGTTAGATTGTAAGGTAGAATAAGACAGACTTTGGCAAGAAGAAACCCGGTAATGAGCAAATATATGAGTTCTTCTCATGGCGGAGGAGAAGAATGGTTAAGGCAGAATGGAGAGATCATATAGTTGCATGGTAATGTTTAAGTGGGCCAGAACATTCTCAGTTGGTAGCAGAGTAGGATGGTTTTCTCTTGAAGTAGAGGTAGATAGAATTTAACCTAAACAGTCTTCCAACCCCAGCGTCCCTAGTTCAGAGCCCAAGATCGAGATGCAGAGCATAGATTGGAGTTCCAGTGTCATGTGCTCAAACAGCAGCAACAGTTGAGTGAGTTTTCGCAGGGTTGTGTGCATGAGTATCGTGCTTAGCTTGCTGCGAAAGAGTAAGTGTGTGATGTCTGGCTGAGATGTTGTGAAAGTTGTGTGAATGTGGTATTAAGTTGTTGTTGAAGTTGTTATTGGGTTGAATGTGACCTAAGATCCCAGGCTGTGTAATAAAGATCCAGAAGACACCATGTTGTAATTGTCTGCTAATGTTTTGTGGGGTTTGTCATGAGACATCGTAAACAGCCCATTTGAGATAGGAAACTTGGGGTCGATTACGATTGCGGAAATCCGCATCCTCCGGGCCGGCGGTGGCTTCCGCCGGCCCGGAGGATGCGGAATGACCGCTGCAGACTGGAAAAAGAACCCCCGTCAGATTAGGATGCCTGGGGGATATTTTTTCTGTCCGCAGCTTTTCCGCCGCGGTCGGCCTTCCGACCGTGGCGGAAAAGCTCTAACATAGCTGGCGGTGTCTATCAGACACCGCCAGGCATATTAGGATGGCGGCGGTCCCATGCCTTTCCACTGCGGCATTTCCACCGTGGAAAGGCATACGGTCTTTTCTTTGGGGGCCCGTTGTGGGCACCCAGGGGTGAAGGGGGGGTGGGGGGTGCACATGGGGGTACCTATGGTACCTCTCTGCCTTTGCCTGCACGAAGCGGCAGGCACCACGCGGTGCCTGCCGCTTTGTGCATGCTAAGGTAAACATGCGCTTATTAACCTTGCGGCGGGTGCTGCTTGAATCAGCATCCGCCGCAATGTTAAATGTAGGGGATGTGACCGCCAGGGTGGCGGCCACATCCTAATTTGAATGGAGGGACCGCCGCTGCCCATGCGGACGGTCCCTCTTCCTCGGGGGTGGCAGACGGACGCAGCTCCATCCGCCATCCTAATAACCCCCTTTGTGCGCAAGTTAGATTTGTGATTAGTGTGGTGGACCTTATTCCACAAAAGAGAAACTACACTGATCTAAGTGAATCCCCTCTGATAGAGATTTCTCTTTTAAGTGTGGACATTCTTCAGGTGACTGATATTCTATCAATTCTTTTAGCAGAACAAATTATCGTTAGCTATTGTTTTTGTATGATCAAGTGTAAATGAATGAGAGCAAGCTTGGGGAATTGTAGAGGAGGGTAAATTGCCACAAGGAGTGAGTGTGACATCAGAGTGTGCCTCCCTGGAATAGGTCGGTTGGTGTAATGCCATGCTGGGATTGGTTGTAGTCATTATTTGGTACCACACTGCATTTGGTTATTGACTTAGAACTTAAATTGCACTTGTTCTGATGAAACATTTGAACATGAGATGTTTCAAAGCAACAAGAGATATAATACAAGGAGATGTGGGTCTACCTACTGGAGTGGGTGAAGAGGCGCCACCAGAGGATACGCCAGCACATTATATAGTGACAAATGTAGGGCTTCGCACCATTATTTGGATCAAAAATGGGCACAACACAGATAAGGAAGGTGCATTAGTATTTCTATGCTGCATTTTTTCTGAGGATAATTGATAATTAGAGATGAATCATGTTCGCAATTAAACCATTACCTGGACCTACACAGTTTGAAGCACTCAATGTTTGGCTTCACATAGAGTAGGCAAAACAAAGGGACAAATATCAAGGGAGAATGAAGAAAGCAATGTGTGCATATGCAGAAGTGAGGTGGGACACATAGCAGAAGAGATGGAGGGTAGATATGGTTGAGAGAATGGGTTTACACCCTTCCATAATGAGTGAAGAGAGTGATTGTTTAAAAGAGAGAAAGAGAAGGGAAAAAGAATAATACGGAAGATTGACATGTGGACCACAACAGCAAAGCAAGTGATAGCATTTAGGATGGACTGTTAGCAGAACCTTTCACCCTGATATAATCAGTCACACACTGGAAGTGGGAGAGGTATGGCAGTTACCAAAGGCTCTGGAGGTACTTCAGCAAATGTAAATGTAAATGTTACATACTTGTAAAGCGCACAGCTGCCCCCACCGCCGGCGTCCCAGCGCTGTATACCGCTGGGGAACCCGTTCTGGCTTTCCCTGTGAGATGATCCCTTCTGGGCACCCCCAAGGTGAGACCAGGCATCCCCTGCGTTGTAGGGGCCGTTGTGAAGATTAAGAAAGCTATTGCCCAGAGTTGCAGAGTGGAACCCAAGGTTAGAGTAGGCGCCGAGAATTATCAGGTCCGCGGACATTTTTGACCCAAGACCCTGCCGCGTTGGGAATCGAGCCCTGGTCCCGGGCCGATCTCAGCTTCCTGGTCTGCCGCCGCTAACCATTGAGCCACACTTCTCCACTTGCAGCTCTGGTGTTGTTGGGGTTATATTAACAGGCATGACACAAACTGTAGCAAGAGGGAATATGGGAACATGTGCTCCTGGTCTTTTGGAAACTTGTAATGATTATTCAGCTTTGAGGATTCCAAATGCTCTTACAGTACGGTTTGGTATTGGTCCTATAGTTCCCATGTATGACATGTATGTTTGTTGTGGAATTACATCTTAAGGATACCTGTCCTCACAGAAGAAAGCAAATCAAAGGAAGAAATAGATGATCCCAATACGAGATTTGTCCCATTAACTACGATTAATTGCAGCACACCTTGTGAGGCGAGAGCAGATCCTTCCACAGCACCGAATGGATTTTGACCCATAAGGTCCGTTCCATGGCTTAGCCTGTATGGGAAACACTCCCAAATGTGCGTAACATTATCCTTTGAGAAAACAATATCCCGAAAAGAACTTCTGAGGGTCAATTTATCTTTGATATTCAGGATTTAGAAAATTACTTTAAAGAGCTTAATAATAATAATTTAAATGTGAGTCAAAGCTCAGAGACAAGCTGTGGAACTATAAAATAAGCTGTAAAAGTTGACTTGATTGACATGGTTGAATTAAAAACAGAATTTTGAAAAATGATAAGTGGGAGCCTTGAGCTCATTAGAATCGACATTTATCAACCAGGTGAATTGTTGTTCTTGATTAAAGATGTTACTAGGAAACTCTCCCTCTTGTTTCACCCGGCGTCTATGCCCGGCTCCTTCCACGGGTCCCGCATTTGCGCGGACGTAGCCCCCGCGAATACATCTTCCAGGGTGCTGCGCGAGGCGCGTGGCAGAAACGCCATCAGGAGGGCGCCGGAGGCCTTGAAATCCAGCCCGGCCCTCCCGCAGCGCGGGACGCGTTGCTCCAGCTTGCCTGCAGCCCGGAACCTACCTGCTGCCTCCTGTCACCGCCGTGAGGGGAACGGCCTTGGAAACTTTCCCTCTTGCTTCGCCCGGCTTCTACGCCCGGCTCCTTCCACGGGTCCCGCATTTCCGTGCATGCAGCCCCCGCGACTACATCCCCTAGGGTGCTGCGCGAGGCGCATGGCAGAAACGTCATCTGGAGGGCGCCGGAGGCCTTGAAATCTGACCCGGCCCTCCCGCAGTGCGGGACGCGTTGCTCCAGCTTGCCTGCAGCTTGGAACCTACCTGCTGCCTCCTGTCAACGCCGTGAAGAGAACGGCTTTGGAAACTCTCCCTCTTGCTTCGCCCAGCTTCTACGCCCGGCTCCTGCCACGGGTCCCGCATTTCCGCACACGCAGCCCCCGCGACTACATCCCTCAGGGGGCTGCGCGAGGCGCGTTGCAGAAACGTCATCAGGAGGGTGCCGGAGGCCTTGAAATCCGGCCCGGCCCTCCCGCAGCGCGGGACGAGCGCGGGCGTGCCCGGGCAAAGCCCGGGCCAAGGGCGGGCCCGTCCCACACCGGTCAGTGACCGGAGGAGACAGGGCAGGACCCCCTCACTAACATCTGGACTTGTAGGCCTACACTTCAAGGTGTTTAAGGACCAAAAAGGTACTGTGGGGTGTTGGAGGGGGTTTGTAATAACTAAGGGACCATCTACTGCTCTTTCTGCCGAATTGCCCTGTGAAGGGCCACTCATAGCTTTCAGAAATCAACCAGAAGTGTCTTTTTCATTTTTTTTTTTTTCTTCTAATTTGATTTCCAAGAATGGGCAAAAGGAAGTCAATGTGGAGGGGGGGGGGCTTCTAGCGGCACATCCAAAAAAGGCAAAAAAGGCAAAAAAGGCTTACACGCAGCAACTAACTGTACTTTAATAAGAATTGACACTATTGTTAGTGATTGTGAGGAGATTATAGTGGTGAATACCAGCATTAACTGGGTGGGAACCCCTGACCCCCTCCCCGAGATACTAAAGCAGCAGCGAGGGAAAGTGATCCCCGCAATTTTCAACAATAAAACGCCATACTCTTCCCCTATTTGTGAAGTTCATAGGTCCTATGAAGGCCCCTCTGAGCGAGATCCCATAGAGGTATCAAATGGGTTTCATTTTCCTACTGAGAATTCGGAAAGTATAAAGCAGGAGGGTCTGCAAGAAGCTTTATGTGGGATAGGTATTAATTATTCTAACAGATTCGCTGTCCTGGAAGGGGAATCAGGGGACCTAAATGAGGTTATAGCCCAAGTCACTAGGGCTCCAGAGACAAACTGCGAAGATCCTGTGGAGTGTTTGAGATGTTTGCATTCAAACAGGGAACTCCTTAAGAAAATTGAAAATTTGGAGATGGAATTGTCATCTATTAAAAAAATGCTGAAAGACCTAACACAGACAGGAAATGATCAAAGCCAAAGATCGCCAACCCCTATCATCTCCTATATCGGCAACAGTATTGAAGCTGAGGGATTCTTTACTTATTAATCCACCGAAAGGAGGGGGACGATCAAGGAAAGGGATTCCTGACCAGGGATCACAAGGTAGGAATATTTTCATTGGCCAGTATAGCCCAAGTTCTTATGCTGAAATTAAGAAATCAGGGGGAGCAGTAGTCGGAAATAAGGTTCCCTATTCAAGAAAATTAGCCGCCTGCTACACCCCAGTGGGCAATAATGGAAAGTTAGTGGTTGATCCCCAGAGTAATGTACCAAAAAGTTTCGATCCTGGGAACCACACTGCAACTGTCTACATGAACGGGGTTCCCAAACTTATTAGGACCTCTGGCCAGGAATCTAGTGAATCTGTCCATAATAAAGCGATCCACTGGCTTCGTCATGTGAGGGGGTGTAGATCTATCATCAGGGATGACATGATGAGTGTTAGGAGATTGTCCCTCTTTGGCTCCCACACAGACTGCATTGAAGTTCAGCTCTGCAACATAGCATTGGCAGAGAATTTAGTGTCTTTAGAGTATCGGACTTGCCCCTCTAAGACCTCTAATATTCAGATTAGACGCTTGCCTCTCTGGTCCGTAGCTGGGGGCAAGGATGATTCTGAATGAAATGGATTAGATTGACTAACTCAGGATAATCGCAGGAGTAATTTGGTAGAAACACATAATACGGGTGACCCCGAGAGTCTGATCTGCACACTTAGTGCAACCCTGAGTCCCCTTGGTAGGAAAACGCCGGATCTGGACACTCAGGGGCCACATAGGGCTGGGGCAAGCAAAACAAGGGCTATTCGTCTCCTCTCCTGGAACATAGCAGGCCTCCAAAAGAAACTGGTAATTCCAGAATGGAATGATTTAATTGCCAACTACGAGGTCTGCATGTTTCAGGAGACATGGAGTGTGACACCCCTTATATAAGGTGGGGTATTCCACCTACTTTATCCCAGCGACAAATCTAGGAATGGGCCGTCCATCGGGGGGCCTCCATATATGGGTGAATGTGGCTTTGAATTGGGACATCACTGTTCACAATTTACCCTCAGATGATATTCTACACTTATCATTCAAGGGCCCTTTAAATGGCAATGGGGTGGAGTTATTTAATGTTTACGCTAGAGGAACCCCAGGGGCACAGATTTCGGCTACAATAACAGTATTGGAAATGGCTTTAGCAGGTATTTCCCCCCCCCCCCCGGTCCAACATTATTGTGTGTGGTGACCTGAACTGTACATACGAACCCCTAAGTGAGGAACATTTTCTGGGATCTTATAAAGAAGATGCAAGACAGTCTATCCCCCCCATTGAATCTGAGGCCTGTAAAGAAATGGTCACCAAGGGCGATTCAAATCAATGCTTTAACTTTGGAATACAACTTGCGAGCAGTGAATGGTAGGAGGATTTCAGACCCAAATGGGGCCATGACATTTAACAGATTTAGTGGTCCCTCACGCATTGATTATATTCTGCTTGACACCCGACTCTGGGGGAATGTAGTTGATATGGAGGTTAAACAAACGCAGGATAGTGACCATAACCCCCTTTGTATGGAACTTAGATGGGAAAGTACCAGAAGTACACTAAACTTACCATCACTATTAACAAAAGAAGTAGTTCCATCTAATTGCAATTGTAGGTTAAAATGGAATAAGATGGCATGCGAGGAGAATGTTCTACATAGCATAGGGGAGTTAGTAGAACTAAAGAGCGCAGAACTTGTAGCGCTTAATAGTTCCCAGGATAACGTGCAGGGATTACAATTAAGTGAATTCTATAGGAATCTAATAGTAAAATTGGGCTCCTATTTTAAGATTAAGGATGCCAAAGGGCAAAAAAGCAAAGTAGCTAAATGTGGCAATTTATGGTACATGGCTGCATGCAGGAAAAAAAGAGGTGATCTCTGCAGCCCTCGGGCAAAAAGATGCGGCAGCAGTTAGGATGGCCAGAAAGGAGTACTATAAGACGGTAAAATTAGCAAAGCGGGACTTGAAGAAAGAACACTGGCAGGAACTAAGCATGGGCGAATTTTGCGAATTTGCAATTCACAAATTAGCGAATTTGCGAATTCGCAATCCGCAAAATCCGCAAATTTGCGGATTCGCGGATTTTGCGGATTGTGTGGGTAAAGGCCGGGCGGGAAAACGGTGCACATCGCTAGTGTGAGGGGCAGAGCCAAACGGGCGAGGCTTATATGCGAGTTCACATGCCTCTTGTGTGTATAAAAGGACAGGCACGGACCAGAGAAGCTCGTGTTCACAGGAACTGCACAGGGATTAAGCTCGTGAAAGTCAATAATGCCCAGCCTCGACAAAACTCAAATTTTTGGGGGGCTGATTAACTTTGCCATCACACCGAAGAGCACCGGGGTCCCTCGAGTGAGCTGTCCTTCATAGTGGGTAAAGGGCTGGAAAACGGTGCACATCGCTTTTGTGAGGGGCAGGGCCAAACGGGTGAGCCTTATATGTGAGTTCACATGCCTCTTGTGTGCCTGAAAGGACAGGTACGGATCAGAGAAGCTCGTGGTCACAGGAACTGCTCAAGGATTGAGCTTGTGAAAGTCAATAAGGCAAAGGCCTCCATCAAGCATCATAGCTATTTTTCGACGATAGATATGGGGAGAACGCACACCTGCCCAGCCTTGACAAAACTCACATTTTTGGGGGGCTGATTAACTTTGCCATCACACCGAAG
Source organism: Lissotriton vulgaris (assembly GCF_964263255.1). Lineage (NCBI taxonomy): Eukaryota > Metazoa > Chordata > Amphibia > Caudata > Salamandridae > Lissotriton > Lissotriton vulgaris. The sequence continues at coordinate 1,180,738,084 of NC_141689.1, forward strand.
AGCACCGGGGTCAGTCGAGTGAGCTGTCCTTCATAGTGGGCAAAGGGCTGGAAAACGGTGCACATCGCTGGTGTGAGGGGCAGGGCCAAACGGGCGAGCCTTATATGCGAGCTCACATGCCTCTTGTGTGCATAAAAGGACAGGCACGGATCAGAGAAGCTCATGGTCACAAGAACTGCACAGGGATTGAGCTTGTGAAAGTCAATAATGCAAAGGCCTCCATCAAGCATCATAGCTAATTTTCGACGATAGATATGGGGAGAACGCATACCTGCCCAACCTCGACAAAACTCACATTTTTGTCTGAATCCTGTAACTATTTTAGGATGGCGCCGGCAAGCTGCCAGTGCCATCCTAAAATAGTTACTAAGTTAGCTTCAACAGGATGCACTAATAGATAAAATAAAGCAGGTGCTCGAGCACCTGCTTTATTTTATCTATTAGTGCATCCTGTTGAAGCTAACTTAGTAACTATTTTAGGATGGCGCTGGCAGCTTGCCGGCGCCATCCTGAAATAGTTACAAGTTTAACAGGCTTGAACTTTTGCCCCCCAAATCCGCCGCTCGCGGATTTCGCGGATTTTCAGTAAATTCGCGGGAGTTTGCGGATCGCGGATTTAATGAAAATCCGCGAAATCCGCGAGCGCAACGGATTTTGCGCACATGCCTAGCAGGAACTTAAAATGCGGCCTTCTCTAAAGATTCAACCTTATTTTGGGTATTGATAAATATACTTAGTAGAAGGGGTGCAGAGCCTGTCCCAAACCACATAACCGAGCAGCAATGGTATTCCCATTTTTTAAGTCTCTATTGCGGTGAGGATAAATCTGAACAAACGCAAGAACCCCTACCAGAAATATGCCCAGAGAATTCTCTGCCAGTAGAACCCTTCACACCCCAGGAAGTGGAATTGGCTATCAAAAACATAGCCCCAGGCAAGGCCGCAGGTCCGGATGGCCTTCCTGGTGATTTACTCCTACATAATCCCATCCTGTGGGCCGACTTCATGGCCCTTTTGATGAATTTGCTGGTCCAAGGGCATTCAGTCCCTGAGTCGTGGAAGGGTGCTGAAGAGGTTACTGTTTATAGGAAAGGCGCTAGAAATGACCCTGCCAACTACAGGCTGATTAGTTTAATCGATGTGGCACAGAAGGTAGTAGGCAGGGTCATCATCTCTAGATTAGGGTCCTGGCTGGAGGAGGGGAACATCCTGATGCATCTACAGGCGGGATTTAGACAGAAGGTGGGCGCGATGGACCAGGTTTTCAGATTTTTTGCGGTATACTGGAAATCTGTGTCCATCGCGAAAGGCAATTTGTACTTAGCCTTTATAGATTTGGAAAACGCCTTCGATCTTGTGCCCCGTGCCAAGCTTTGGCAGGTGCTGCAGGATATGGGTATTCCACGATATCTCCGCAAGCTTATTAAAAGACTACATGAGGGTAACTATGCAAATATCAGATGGGGGAGCCAGGGCCAGCTGACAAGGAGGGTACCAGCAAAGAGGGGGGTCCACCAGGGGTGTAAGATGGCCCGACCTTGTTCTCTCTCTTTATAAATGGGTTGGCAGACCATTTGAGAGAGGACCCAGCCGATGCCCCCACTCTGGCAGGAGAGAAAACACCGACCCTCCTCTCTGCAGACGATACCCTCCTGATGTCTAAAACGCCCTCTGGTCTACAGAAACTCCTAGATAGGTTTAGTTTGTTCTGCGAAGAACGAGGCTTAACCATCAATACCTCCAAAACAAAACTAATGGTATTGTCATCAACAAAAAGATCTAGAAGGATCAATGTTACTCTTAATGGTTCCCTGCTAGAGGTGGTGTATGCATTTGACTACCTGGAAGTAAGGGTCAATAGTAGAATGAAATGGGACTCCCACATGGCCAAAATGCTTCTTAATCACAAAGGAGTGGTGGGAGCAATCCTAAGAGACCACCGGGCCTCTACTAGCAGACCAATAGCCCCGGCTTTAGCAGTTTATGAAGGAAAGGCACTGGCTTCCGCAGTCTATGGTTCTGAATTGTGGGGGTTTAAGAACACTGCGAAGTTGGTCAAAGCCGAGAACAAGTTTTTGAGAGACCTAGTTAGCCTTTCACTTTCAACCCCCTTAAAACCTCTTTTATATGACATGGGCAAACGCTTAATCAAGGACATAGTTCGCCTCCGGCCACTATTATATTGGGTGCGCATAAGAAAGACACCAGAATTGGCAAACTATGCAGCAGTGTCTGACAAACTCATCAATTTGAACAGCTCAAAGAAGATCGTGTGGCTGAACAAGTTGAGACAGTTGGTCATAAACCTGGGGTTGAGCGAATCATGGACTTCCCAGTCCCCCCCACCTAAACAAACCATCAAGAAAATGTACTGGGAGTGGGTGCAGGCTGAGGAATTACAAGGCTTTAAGTGAGGATCTTTAACTGATGAATTTCTAGAGCACAAACCCGCCAGGAAGCTTGAACTTTTTTAGATTTTATCCAAATTCCTAGAGATAGAACTCTCTTTTTAAAGTTGAGGTATGGGACACTCCCACTAAATGAATTCACTAAGAGTTGGAAAAAAAATTCGTCCCATCAAACTACCTGTTGAGTCCTTAGCGCACTTTCTGTTTGCCTGTAGTGCTTATAGGGGAGTTAGAAGAAGATAGCTAAAACCAGTATGCAGAGAGCTGGGAGTTAGACAATATAGGCTGGTCTTACGCATCCTGACACAGAAACAACATCTCTTACTATTGTATGTGGGGTTGCAAAGTACTTGGGGAAGGCTTGGCAGATACGTTCAAAGCTGCTACAGAACAAAGTGAGGCAGATTACCGTAGCCTAAGGAGTTTGGCTGCCCCTGACAATATTTCAGCAGCACTTTAGGCCCTTTGGCTCCCCTTTATTTTTTATTGTAAATAATGTCTTTTTTTTTTATTTAATGTTGTATCGTCCACATATGATTTTTATCTTTTATCCTATGATGGAAATACATCTACTTTTATGTTAAATTTTTATCGAATAAAGTACTACAACGTTACTAGGAAAGCAAGACAAGTGCACAAGAAGTGATCTGGGTTGGCTTAAATGTATGATATTGATGTAGAACATCGAAAAGATTTATAAAATAACCACAGACTTGCATTTAGCAATCAGGACATAGAGAACCTGAGATTACAGTGGTTGAAGACTAAAATTCGAGAACTAATGTTGAGCATTCAAATTTGGAGCACATTGGACATATGGGAAGAAAAATGCGCTAAAAGAAAAGTTTCTAAAAGAGCAGCAGTTGAACCACCTTCTTTAGGGCAAAGAGGAACAGGTGCCCAGGATTTCCTTTTATGAGAAGTACCAATTAGAGGTTGTGTGCATGTACCTTAGAGTAGAGGGGATCTTGCTGCATTTGCCAATGATTTCCGAGGTTAAGAGAGAATTGATTTGAAAGTTTTATGTAGTGCAAACGTGACTTTTGCGCGTATCAAAGCAATTTACACGTAAATACGGCAAAGACATACAAATCAATATGGATTGTCAATATACTTACAGAATAAGAGAACAGTAAGCTTGTAAAACAGTATTCTGATGATCTGTTCAAGAAATGTATTCATAAATAAAAGTTTGACATTTTCCTTAAAGATTGTAGTTGAAGGGATCAGTCTTATTTTGGGTGAGAATGAATTAATGAATGATTCACCATTTGTAAAGCGCATGGCTACCAAAGTCCTCCCAACGCTAGAGACAAAGCCATCACACAATCAAACAATCAGAGAGTTCCAGAAAACTGCAGAGTCTTCAGCTGTTTGTGAAAGGAGAGATGATTAACCTCGAGTCAGATATGATTTGAGAGCTGATTCAGCATTTGGCCGAGATGAGGGAAAAAGACATCCCCAGAGAGAGAGAGAGAGAGTTACAGATTCAAGGGGCGATGCCAGAAAAATCTCTGTTGTAGGTTTTCTTCCTGACTAATCACTGTGGCTTTAGCATTAGGGTGTTTTGCTTCTAGCAGACTTTGAGACTCCAGACAGCTCGAGCTAATTGGCGAGATAACTAGGGGTGTTGCAGGGTAGAGCTTTGAGCTTCATACATGCACGTGGAATTCTTGCTTAATAAGTGCACCAGTTAATAGCTTTCAAGTCTAGATAGATGTAGTTGTACTTTTTTGATCCCCTGATGAATCTTGCAGCAGAGTTAAGTGAGTCCCTCTTCAGGCTGTTGTGGATCTTGTCAAGCCTGAGAGGATTGCACTTTTATACTCCAGTCTGGGAATCATGAGTGCTTGCACAGCAGACTTGAGGTCATTTTGAGGGAGGAAAGGCTCATTTGTTGAGTTATTCCTAGCAATCTTTCTGATTCAATGATTTGTGGCATGGAATTGAATGCTGGTAATTGCTTCATCCATTTAGTAATAGTATGTATTTGATTGGGTGAGGCGATTAAGAGAAATTCAGTTTTTTGAGTGTTCAGTTTGAGGAGGTTGCATGACAGCCAATTTTAGGTACTTTGAAGAATAGGCTAGAAGGATTGTATGTGATCAGTGGATGAGACTTTTAAGTACAGTTGGATATAATCACTGTATAGATGATAATAGATGTTAAATGACCATAGGGGTTCTGTTAGTGGCTCCATGAGTAGATTGGAATAATGGGTGAGAGGGAGGTGCCTTATGGGACCCCTAGTGTGACTGGAGCAATCCTAGAGAGGGCTTGAATTAGCTTGACAGTTTGCAGTCTGTTTTGTAGAAATTAGGTGAACCAATTTATGACAAACCCTAATATTTCCATCCTGTGCTCTAGTAAGTCAAGTGGGTAGTCATGCTTAATCGCATTGAAAGCTGAGGAAAAGTCCAAGAGGATTAGTAGGTATGATTTGTTTAGATCCAAATGTTCAGAGGATCATCCACTATATGCATCAGGGCTGATTCAGTGTTATGCCGAGAGTGGAAACAGGATTGATGATGGTCAAAGAGGCGTAATTGCTCAATGTAGTTACAGAGTTGGACAAGAACACATTTTTCAAAAAGCTTCACCAGCGTCAGGATGTCAGAAAGAGGGCAAAAGTTGTTAAGGTTGATTGGATCAGACTGTGTATTTTTTAAAATGGGCGTGACCTGTCCGGATTTTAGGCAGTCTGAGATTTTGCCTTGTTGTAGTGATGCATTTACGATCTTAGTCCAGAGTGGGAGTGTGGACATTTTGATGTTGTTGAAAAGAATGGAGGAAAGCGGATCAGCGAAGTGGTTTGTGGGTTTCAAATCTGTTAGAATTTTGAGAATTGTGTTTTTATCAATTGTTTGGAATCAGAACATCTAGCCAGGACCAACGCCCTCGACCCCACACAAAATGGCTTCCATGCTGGGCACAGCACGCAGACCGCTCTTCTTGTGATGGTGGAACATCTCCGTGCGAGGTTGGATGCTGGTCAAACGGCGGCGCTGATATTATTAGATCTCAGCGCCGCCTTCGACACGGTATCTCACAGCATCCTCCTGCATCGGCTCGAGGAGATTGGCGTCGGTGGTCAGGCGCTGCAATGGTTCCGCTCCTTCCTCGGCAATCGTTCCTTCTGTGTTGCCATCCCTCCCTTCAAGTCCAACTTCCAGCCTCTGGCCATGGGGGTTCCGCAGGGGTCTTCGCTGAGCCCCACGTTGTTTAATCTTTACGTGAGACCGCTGGCTGATGTCGCTAGGCAGTGGAGCCTAACTTTGGTCTCATATGCCGACGACACACAGCTGGCGGTTACTCTCAGCGGGGACGCGGAACAAGATGCCCCCAGGTTTCAGGATGGACTGAAGGCGGTGGCCAGCTGGTTGACGGGAAACTGTCTCCAGCTCAATGCCACCAAAACGGAGGTAATGATTGTCGGAAGGGGAGTGGAGTTGTGGGGTGACCAATGGTGGCCACCAGAGCTGGGACCTACTCCTATCCCGGTGTCAGAGTTGAAAAATCTGGGGGTCTGGCTGGACGCTGGCCTTTCCTTTGTAGGACATACCAAAAGAACAGCAGCTTGTTGCTTTGGCCTGTTGAGAGGCTTAAGACCTGTGCTCAAATTTTTCGATGCCCCAACCAGACAGCTGGTAATCCAGGCTACTATCATCTCTTGCCTGGATTACGCTAGCTCTCTTCTGGTCGGGGCTAACCAGGCTGAGCTTACTCGCCTGCAACGGGTTCAAAATGCGGCGGCCAGAGCGATTGTTGGCCTGCCCAGATTTTGCCCGGGGACGAGTGTTCTTCTCTCCCTACACTGGCTTCCAGTGAGGAAGCGTATTCTCTTTAAGGTCCTTTGTCTGACCTTTAAGATCTTGAGAGGTATAGGCCCCGAAATTTTGTCCAGCTGTCTCTCCTTCTATGTCCCCGCACGTGCCTTCCGTTCTCAAGGCCAGGCCTTTGCTGTAGTCCCTATCTTTAATGATCAGCATTTTCCCTTGATCTTACCAAATACCCTATATTTTGTCTTCTCAGCATTTAGTTCCAGGCCCCTGAACTCACAGAATCCCAGAAATGTATTGATTCATTCTGGTGTCCCATTGGGGTACTGGCAGGAGTAAAGAGTTGTCAGCGAACAACAGGATTGGTACTTTTTCTCCATTTAACATTGGAGAATCATTTTTACAATCCTGCAGTTCATTGACCTCCCTATTTACAGTGAGGGAAAACAGTGTGGGTGTATGGACACAGCTTTGGCGTACCAGTCATCAAACAGGAATTTTAGTAGTTAATTTGCCAGAATTCCCTCATCTAACCTGTGGGTAGGTGTTCTCACGCATCCTCACAAGCAGATTCACTAGTTGTTCCAGGGCTCACATTCCTTTCAAAACTAACCAAAGCATTTCCCATGGTACCAGGTCAAAGACGGCACAGAGGTCAACGAAAGCTACATACAATTTTTGCTTTTTTAAATTGCACGTATTTCCAGATAAGTAGGATGAGCCTAAACACCTGATCACATGTACTAGTTTTGATACGAAATCCTGCTTGTTAGGGTGAGAAGATCTCATTGTCGTCCATCCAGGTTGATAATGTATTCAAAACCTGTCTGGCGAAGATTTGTTTCATGTTGTCTAATAGGCTGATTGGCCTATAATTCGATGGGGTGGAGGCGTCACCTTTTTTATATATAGATATTATTTCTGCAAGCTCCAGGTCTCAGGCAATTTCCCCCCATCTGCAACTAATTGGACACAAATATTTTAGATAAGGGGCCCAGTCCAATGTTGGGGAGACTCTAGGGTCTAGTGAGTGAGGACATTGCTGACATGTTAACAGAAGTTCAGCTTTCTTCTTTTCAAATACATTTTTCACAATTGGGTGGTAGACTGGATCTCTTTGGGGAGAGATTAGGTGGGTCCTTGGACTGATGTTTGACCAGATCAAATAGTTTTTTTTTGACAATTTGTGGCTTGGTACATTGGTTTTCTGAAGAAGTGTGCTTTGGCATTTAACATTGTTGTTGCAGGCAATGTCAATACTTATATATTCACATGATGAAAGTGCAGGGGACTGTCACTGTTTAACTGACAGGTTGTTACAGTGTATACATGCGATGCCGCCACATAATCTAATGATTCTATCTAGTCTGATGGTATCATAATTAGGCAGGACTAGAATGTCGAGGATAGGTGTGGAGGACTCATTTAGCAAAATATCTGTAAGGATCAGGAGGTCAAGATCCTGTGCTAGGATTATATCTGTGAGGTTCGCTGCATGTCTATCAGCCGGTCTACATTTGAGAAGTATACATTTTATAAAGGATTTGGGAAGGACCGTGGAGGTCTGGGTAAGTGTAACTCTCTTGAGGTTATGTTTATTTATAACTCTGTGGTTGAGTTTAGATTATCTGTGTGGGTTTACATAGATAGGTTGGATTTGACTCTGATTGTCAATGCTCTCATGGTGAAGAAGGTTGTATGATAGTAGGAGTGATTGGATATCTTTGAGTGATAATGAGTTTCAGTCAGTAGATCACATGGGTCTAGAGTGTGCATTGGGCTGGGTTCTATATCTCAGCAATGGATGCTTTGAGAGAGAAGCAGAAGGGTAGGTTGTGGCTGGAGTTGGAGGCATAGTGGGGAAAAAGTTAGGTTGTTCATGGTCATGTGTAGTCGCACTGAGATTCGTGCTTCTCCCATGATTGACAGTTGATTTAGTTGTGAGGTGTATAAGGCTATGTAAGTTTTCCTTTATTTGATTACATATTTGTGCAATCTCATCTATCCTAGCCACTAGTAGGATGTGCGAGGATGAGGTATGGTCTTGGTATCGGAGGAGAGGGGGAGATGGGCTGTTGGTATCTGTGATAATCTGATATGATTTGCCAGCAAGGATAGGTATAGGGGGAGTGGCCTCAATGTTGAGATCTTGTTTTGGGGAGTATAGGTGGTGTGATGTTGAATCCTGGGAAGGCATAGTGCTGTTGGGCAGGGAGATGTGCGACTAGAGATATAGGATTGGATGAGTCAGTCAGCTTCCAATTAGTTGGCATGGGGTTAGGGTGTATTTAAGGAGTTGAAGTTACTGACATGCCATGCTAATGTGTAAGATATTGGGTTTAGGCATTGGGACTACTATGGATTGTAGCGAGGGGGGATGGTGGGAAGGTTGGAGGAAGTAAATTGTTACCATGAATATATAGTTGAGCAGTGGTTGCTCTCATTGAGGTGCTAATGTGGTGAGGTATAGTGAGTTATACGGGGTGGCTCCAATACCCGTGAAGATATAGGTGCGCACATGGAGTACATCTGTTTATAAAGGCATTGGGAGGGGGAGAACACATTTGTGGAATCAGCTTTTTCGATTAGTTGTACTATTTTCTCATTTAACTCAAAGTTGCTATCTGACAATTGGATGAGGATTGTCCCATTGTTGTAGATGATTGCTTCCTCTTTGTAGACAGATGAGGGCGTTACAGAGAGTCTAAAACCATGTGGAGTTACTTGGGATGCAGAGATCCAGAGCAAAGAGAGTAAGGCTTTCCTCCAGTGTGCCCTTCTTCTCGTATAGAGGATGAGGTCACATGTGATAGCACCCGTTCTAATGCAGAAATATGGGTTCAAGATAAAGGATTCAGGATGGGTTTTTAGAAATCTGCTTTTAAACTTCTTGGCTATGTTTTTTGTAAGGTTCGGGGGATAATTTATTTCATTACCATGTTTGCCATATTGTCCTAGGCTGGTGACTAGTTGTTGTCAATGGATCCATATCAGAACGAGATGCGTCGAGCAGGTATTCAAAGTGAGAGCGATCAGGTGTTCTGCATGATAGTGATCAACCATTGATATATTGTGAAGCTAGGGTTTGAGTCATTTGGACGTATTATAATGATGACAGATGATTGTGGGAGGAGGCTGGATACAGTGAGAGTGGAGTCTATTGCATACCAAAGGTATTGAGCTTTAAATGAATGATGAGAACATCTCTTTCAAACTGGCAAACCAAAATGTGCATGTTTCATTGTTACCCATGTTGGCGGTAGAAGATTTACCAATAGATGTCAGAGACATAGTGAAAGATCTAATCTGGTACTTTTCAGGAAAAGTTATTGGACTTATTAGAGGAGTTGAGGCAGTTTTAGTCAAGTTAAGTCAAATGCTGAAAACCCCACAATATAATCTGAAGCCCGAGACAGTTGCGGGAAATGCACATGTAATTGAATCTATGATTGAGTAAGGTATTTTGAGAGAGATTCTGGGAGGCCATGTAATTCACATTTTTTGGGCTTGTGGAAGCCAAGCAGTAATTACTGCAACCTTTAGTATCTCTGTAAAATAATAGCCTAGTGGTTCCCTGTTGTTCCATGGTACTGAATCCTTCTGTAATACTTTTCCAGATTGCATGTGAGGCTGAATGGTTCACTGTCTTTGATCTTTGCCCAAAAATGTTCTCAATTCACCTACATGTTTTTGTTCACTTTCCGGTTGGGTAATCTAGTTTAACATGGTGTCCTGTCCCACAGGGTATACGGAAAGTCCTTCCATCTTCAACCAGATCGTGAAGAAGAATCTGGAGTCTTTGGTCATGTCCTGTAATTCTGTCTTGTCCAATATATCGATGACCTTTTGGTTGCATCGATTTTTAAAGAAGCATGCAAAACTGGTGCCTTCGCCCTTCTGAACCTTTTGGCTGAGAAAGAACTTAAAGGGCCCTATCAGGATGTTGGGCAGATTTTCCTCCGCTCGACATCGTCTCAGTCATGGGATCGACCGACACCCGGTCGGCGGCCCCTACCGGCTAGTAAGGATGCGACAGAACACTGACAGCCCTTGGGATTACTGGCTACATTCCAACTGGCAAATGGGCTCTTCAATCCCATCAGAAGCCAGTTGGAATGACCGTTTGGATTCCTTTCTTACCACTTCCATCATAATGAGGTGGTCGTAAGGGAATCCGACCGGCATAATATGTGGTCGGAAAGGCTCTGAACTGAGGTTCCGTGACAATTATAATGATGTTTTTGACTCGCTCGAATATGGACGAGTTTGGTATCTATGATCCGCAAATGACGAGTTTAGTGGGTGTACGCATTTTCGCTACACTGGCCTGAACCGTTCGTCTTATTCGTGGGTTTCTTCATCTGAACCCACGGGTTCCATTTTAGATACGGCATCCATTTTGTCTCTTGCCCTCAAGTAGCCAGCGAACGGACACTGTCCGCTTCGTGACCCTGGGATTCCCAAGCTCTTGCGGAAGACACGTGTTCCTTTGAGGGTGTCTTTATGACAAGGGGGATGACACTGCAAAGGCAGATGGCCCCGCTCAAGGCTCATCTTGCCGTGCCAGTCTATTGTTTCAGCCGTGCATGCATAAGGCACGAATCCTTTGATCCTGCAATCGTGTTTCCGATATCGCCTCCTATACTCTTTTTCAATCTGTTGTCTTCCTTGCACCGGTTTCTGTCTCTTCCTTAAACTTGTTTACAGCCGGAATGGAATGTACTTAATGATGGGATAACGTACTTTTACAGTTGGGAACCGGCGATGCTACTGTAATTATGTTCCGGGACCCTGAATACATGAAAGCGACCCTTTTGAAGTTTACTGTGGGAACTGAGTTGTAACCTTTTGTTCGCCATGTTGTGCTATGACTGAAATATGTATAAAAGGAGCGACCCACTGTTGCAATTCGAAGCAGTCTCCTAGAACCTACATATGCTGTACTTCTTGTGACTTCTGTATTCCCTGCAGTAAATAAACGCTGATCTTTGACGCCGAAGGAAGTGTCCTGTGTCTCTGTAATTTGTACGCCGGAACAGGTAACCCACGAAGGTTTCAGGTGTTGTTCCCTGGCACCGCTGGGCCTTAGAATAGCCCAGTCCTTCAGAACGACCGTTGGAGCCATTTCCAACTGCATCGTAATAGGGCCCTAAGTGTCCCCAAGTAAGTTGCAGTTCTCTTTGATGAAAGACTTTTACCTAGGGCATCACATTGTGAAGGGTGCAAGAGAGGTGTCACAAGAAGAATCTTGGCGATCATGAAAATAAATTCACTCGCAAGCAGAAAGAAGTCAGGACGTTTCTGGAAATGGTGGGCTATTGTCGCCACTGGACAGTGGACACCCAGCTTTTCTTCAATGGCCAAATCTCTGCAGGGGTTGACACATAAGGATGTGTTGGATCCAGTACCCTGGGGCAATGATTGCTTGAATGAATTCCTGGAGTTGTGAGAGTGTCTCTGTTGTGCTCCTGGCTTGGGAATGGCTGACTACAATAAAGAGTTTTTGCATTTCTGCAGTGAAAGAGAGGGTTGTGCTCTCTCAGTGTTAACTCAGAATCATGGAGGTGCTTGAAGACCAGTTGCCTATTTCTTAGCCACATTAGATTCTGTAGCATCAGCACTGCCTGGATGTCCCAAATGTGTTGTGCCAACAGGTACCAGCATCGAAAGATGCAAGAGCATTGTAATGGGTCACCCTTTGATGGTCTATGTGCCACACTCTGTTGAAATTTTGCTGACCATAAAACGTACGTGTCATTTGATGAATAGCCAACTCACTATATATGAGAAGACTATTTTGGCTGCAGAGAATGCAACTCTGCAGAGATGTTCAGTTCTGAAACCTGCTACATTACTGCCAGTACCTGCTTGCGATGAGTATGAGACCAAAGTAGAGCATGACTGACTCGATGTCACTGAACTGTGCACCAAACCCCATCCTGACATACTGGACGATCTATTTCCTGAGTCTTATTACGTCCTGTTTGTAGATGGCTCTTGTCTAAGGGATAATGAGGGAAATCTGAGGGCTTCCTATACTGTTTGCACTGTAATGGGAGTGGTGGAAGCTAGCTGGCTTTAAAGAGTGTTATTATGTTTCATTTCCCCTTTCTCCAGATCATTCAAGTTACATGCTCTGTATAGTATTATAAAAATGGGGTGGTGATGGACGGAGCATCTGAATCAATCAAACACTCACACCCAGTCAAAAGATCTGGGTTTAATCCATCACCGTTCTTTAGCCCACTCTGCCACCCCAGTTCAGACATGGCTATATGTAAATCAGTCTGACCCTGTGCCTCATGGGAACAGTCAAGCCCGAACTGCCAAGCCATGCCTTCCCTGGACCGGAAACAAGCTTCCGAGGACCGGTTTCTGGCATTCCAGCCGTCTTCAGCCTGGCTTGCTTGAATCCAGTGGCAAAGTGAGCAAGGAACTCACGTCTGAGCATACCCTGCCACACTTATGGCGGCCAAAAGCGGTACAAAAAGGGGGTGGTGATGGACGAGCATCTGAATCAATCAAACACTCACAGGCAGTCAAAAGATCCGGGTTTAATCCATCACCGTTCTTTAGCCCACTCTGCCACACCAGTTCAGACATGGCTATATGCAAATCAGTCTGATCCTGTGCCTCATGGGAACAGTCCAGCCCGAGCTGCCAAGCCATGTCTTCCCTGGACCGGAAACAAGCTTCCGAGGACTGATTTGCATATAGCCATGTCTGAACTGGGGTGGCAGAGTGGGCTAAAGAACGGTGATGGATTAAACCCAGATCTTTTGACTGGGTGTGAGTGTTTGATTGATTCAGATGCTCCGTCCATCACCACCCCCTTTTGTACCTGTATAGTATTATGTCACTCCTTACCCCGATCTGTACATTTCATCCCTCCGTCTCCCTCCCTTCCATCGTGGCGATTAACAAAGGTAAGTTACACATGTTAGTAATCTACAAGTATTATTCTAGTCTTACACTTTCGAGTAACTTTCACACTTTCGACTGTTCACACATTCCAAGTCTAAAGTTACTCAAAAGTGTAGAGTGACAGGTTTCCATTGCTTTGAAAAAGAGGGCGGAGCATAATTTACGAGTGTATGATATTACTAATACAAACAGTAGTAGCACTGCCAAACGCTCTGATAAGAAAATAATGAGGACAGGGACATAAATGAAATCACTGTAGGAAATAATGATAATTTGAATTAAAGTGTTTTTACATTGTTAAAAAAACAAATATGTAGCATTTAATAATGCAAATATAAACATATAGTACATATTTTTAATTTAAATATAAAATATAGTAATAACCATTTCTGCATTAAATATAAATAAATAGGGGGCGTGGTGAGCTGGGCTGCATAGTGGCAACTAAATCGAGGGGCTCCACTGGTCCAGTGCTGCATTCTGGCTCCATCAGTCTCTCTATGAAGCGTTAGGCAACATCCTACTACATGCCCTAAGCTGTGCCCTATCCCCAAGCATTAAAAAAGCTCTGGGGACCCCATCACCCAGGGCCATGCACTTTTTTTATTTTAAGGGGTAGGAGGCTGGGTGGCTCCTTCCAGTTTTATTTGGCCCTAGGGACCCCATCCTCTGGGGACCGCATCATATCAAGGTGTGTGCCCTGGTGCATTTCTCCCTCCTGCTGGGAGCAGCTACTTATGCTGCTCCCTCTGATGGGAGCCATTTCTTGTTCTGTTTTCCTGCCTACATTAATGTGGGCAGGTATACAGATCACAAGTCTTCTCCCAGTCGACTGAAGCATTCTCAAATATCCTGCTGGCTGGGAGCTGACTTTGTATTTGCTCCAGTGTGGCGGGAGAGTCAACAATGCTCCCACCAGGTGGGAGCAAACTCAAGTTTTCCTGGGCTCCCTGGGACATAGCCTGTGAGCTGGTCCCGGGGTACGGTGACCCTAGGGCCCTAATGGCTCAGATGGGGTGTTGCTTGGCCCCACTCTCTTTCAAGACGTTTAGCGGCCCAGAATGGGGTCCCCAGGGCCTTTAGAGGCTCGGGAATGGAGGCCATGCAGAACCACTCTTCTTAAAGAATACATTGGGCCCTGGGAGATGGTCCACAGGCCCGACTGGCCGTTGAGGGCACCGGGCAATTCCCCGGTGGGCCGCATGGTTGGGGGCCGGTTTTGGGCCCCTGGGGCCGTTTTTGTTACAGGGCCGTTATCCTGCAAAAACGGCCCTGTAACAAAAACGGCCGAAAACCGGCACTGTGACAGAGCGCGGTCGCACCTCTCCACCCTCCCCTCTCCTCCGTAAGGTGGGGAGGGGGGCCGGCCGAGCACTTTGCCAGGGCAAGTTCTGGTTCCCAGTCCGGCCCTGATGGTCCACGAGTCTGAAAGCAGCTGCAATCCCCTCTTATGAAATACAGCCCAGGCTGTGCACCTCGGGTCCTATAATGTCAAAGCCGCTGGCCAGCAGGAACATCGTAATACAGGGTAAGAGAATTGGAAGTGCACTTGGCACCGCCGCCGCTGTGGTATGGTGGTAAGACCGCCAAACTCGTAATCAGGCCCATAGTATTCATTTAGGGTTTAGCTCATTATTGCACTATTAAAGCAGGTGGGGTGACCTTCTTGTTCTAGGTTGCTGCAGGACAAATCAGTGAAGTCTTCAGATTTGTGAAAGCAAGGAAAGAGGAATTTTTCCCTGTTGCATGTCATTTTCATCCCTTAACTGGTAGGTCAGAGCATTACGTACTAAAGAGCTGGCATTATGACTCCAGCTTTAACCCCTCCCCTGCTGATGACGGAACCGCTCCGTCATCAGCTACAGTTGGGCTGTGCTAATGACGGAGCGGTTCCGTCATGGCCCGGCCGCCGCGCCTGCGCAGCGCTGATTTCGCGCCGGCGCGGCAGTTTTAATGAGCGGGGCGGGTCATGACGGAACCGCTCCGTCACCAGCACAGCTCAACCGCGGCTGGTGACGGAGCGGTTCTGTCACCAGCATGCGGCGGTCGCGCGGCTGCCCCGCCCCTTTAGCGCTGCGGCGGAATAGCCGCCGCAGCGAAAGGGTTAAGTGGGTTCAAGGACAATAATTAAAACATTGCTTTTGTGCTTGCTGCTTGCTAAAGTAATAATGTAAGTTTTGTAATCTTTTTGCTGTTTCAATGGTGTAAGGCATAGTTTAGGGCTTGGTTCTGTGGTGAGGTGCATGGTCTGCTTGGTTTTGCAGATCAGGTATCAATTGCTTAAATTCAAATAAATGGAGCGAACAATGGTAGACTACAGTTTTGAAAGGAAACGATGGTGGACTGGACAACCGAGGAGAGTCGGAGTTTTGTGCGCCTGAGCATCATTTGTTTTTTTGAAAGATCGTGTGAAGATTCTTTGTTAGGAAAGGGAGCAGAGTTACAGCCTCCAGACACATGCAGTAGCTGTAAACTCCCCTTTCCTGAGCTGAAATCTATCACATTGGCAGAGCTCTTTCTAATGGTCTAATGGTTATTTTTTTCTATGCTTATATCTACTTTGTCTAAGGCAAAGTTTTTTTCTGAATCTTTCCTCTAGCATTCAATATACAACTAAAATATAATGCAGAAGCTTACTTCCTTAAACTATTCTAAAGTAATTCCATGATACGTAGGGACATTTGACTTTTTACAACCGTCTTGAAACTCAAAACATGTTTGAATAGAAATTGACATGGCAATTGTTTAAATGTATCAATATGTGTTCATGCCTCGGAGTAACATCCCTGTTAGGGCATAATACTAACAAGCTATGTTTTTTAATATACTATTTCATGGGTTGATTGCCAATCAATAAGTCTGGATACAGCAGGCATCTCCAACCTTTTCTGTAATAAGAGCTACTTGTGGTAAATAAAAATCATCCTGAGCTGCTAATATTATTAGTGTGGCGATAGTGACCACATCAGATAATATTACATCAGTGACCACCCCAAGCAACATTACCAGCAGCAATCACCTGATTGCATTAGGCAGGGTTGCAAGCAGTAATTGTAAAAAAGGCTTAATCAATTTGGAATGCCTATCTATGGCTAATACATAACAGCCATAGCTGAAATGCCCTTGGCAAAACATTAAATAATAGTATGATTGAACAATAAAAGACCACCTTGATATTTTTTGGATACATACATTAATTGAACCAAGTAAAAGTTTCTAATTTAGTAGACTGGGCTGCACACTGGAGAGCTACTTACATGTAGCTGGAGAGCTATCAGTAGCTCCCGAGCTACTCATTGGAGAAGCCTGGAAAACAGGCCGCCTAAAAGATCTGCCAGAATTTATTTAATCAACATTCACAGATACAGATTGGTATGCTGATCTGCCACATCAGTCATTGCTAACTTTAAGTGTCTGGCTTTCCTATTTTAGAACAGCCTACTGTAGCTACAGCCTTAATTCTCATATTAGGCAGTGTGGATAGAAAAAGGTGCTGGTCTCCAGGACAGCATGATATCACTTGAATATGTCTTATGTAAAGATATGATCTCAAAACTTTAGTCAGAGTGGCACTGAGAATATGCACTTCACCACTTATGCTTTTGCTCTTCTCATTGTAAGAACGTCTGTAGCTAACCTGTGATAAGGCTTTACAATCTACACATATTTTCATTAGAAAGGAAGAACAGAACCTTCTTACAGAGGAGAGCTGCCTTTAGATTTATCCAGAGAGTAAGAAGCCTCATCTCCTAAAAGGTCTGGGACATGTATTCATGTCTTTTAGATTAGTGCATGTTCCTAGTTAGTTTTAATGCCTTTCTTCCATGCTCTTACCCCAATGCTTTTTCTTCATTCCTTACCTACTTATTTGAAAGGTTTTATATAGCACTGGCTAGACCCGGAGGTATCAGAGCGCTTTACATGAGTATCAGTCCATGGTTGCAGGTTACATTGTTACAAAGGTTATACAGTTATTAGAGCATAGCTACATAGTTACATGTTCAGTCGAGACAAACAATAAGGGCATATGTGTAAAGGAAAAAGTAGGCATGGGGAGCGATTCAGGGGGAGGGGGGAGTAGCAGGGGAAGTAGACAGCGAATGCAGGAGGGAAAGAGGAGGGGAGGGTGTGAGACACAACATGAAAGAAGAGGGGGGTGATGGAGCACAAACCGGTAGATCAGTAAAAGCTGCGTCCAAGTCCAGTAAGCTGTGATCCCAGGGGAAGATGCAAGAGGCTCCCTTTACACAGTGGACTCTCTCAGAGGGGTCTCTGAGACTCTAAGGCCTACCTAGTGGATTCTTCCCCAAAAAGCGGAGAGAGAGTGCTTTGGCAGGGGGCGCCATATCATGCCTCGACTGTGAGGGGCTTCCGTAGCGCTGTGGATTCTCTCAGAGGGATCACTGAGACTTTAGAGTAAAAGTAGTTGGATTTTTCTCCAACAAGGGGAGAAGAAGTGCTTAGTTAAAGGGCACAGAGGACAGGGGGCGGGGGAGCATAGCAGGCAAGGGGAGAGATAAAGGGGGAGGGGAAAGGAGCAGGGGAAGTAGACAAAGAATGAAAGAGGGGAAAGCGGTAGGGGAGGGTGAGAGAGAGCATGAAAAGAGGGGAGGAGGGTGCTTTACGCGGTTGACTCTCTCAGAGGGGTCTCTAAGACTTCAAGGTCTACCTACTGGATCCTTCCCCAAAAAGGGGAGATGAAGTGCTTTGGTAAGAGGCGCCATTCTATACCTCAGCTGTGTGTGGTTCCCTTGATGCTGTGGACTCTCTCAGAGGGTACATGAGAAACCAGAGTAAAATATTAGTTCTTTCCCCCAACAAGGGGAGAAGGACTGCTTAGTCAAAGGGCAACAAGGGACAGGGGGCTAGGAAGATGGTCGGAACTGGCAGGTCTACAGAGGGGGAAAAAACGGCAAAAGAAAATCATATTAATTACTGAAGGATAACACATACAATACCCAGATAACTTAACGATCCAGAAAAAGACAGGATCCACAAAAGCCAAGAATCAGGGGGGACAAAGGGAGTTAGTCAGCAAATTGAAGAGTCCCACAAGGAAGAGATACAGATAGTTGAAAAAGGAAATGAGTACGTTGTAGAGTCACTCAGGAGATAAATTCAAAGGCAAAAAGCTCAGAATCATAAAATGGTGATATCAAGTACACAGAGCAACTACATATACTAGTGGTTAGAGTTGTAACTATGCAAAATAGTAAATTAACTCAGGGTTCTATTATCACAACGATTAGGATAAAAACGATTGTATGTTACTTATCAACAGAGTGAATAGAGAAATAAGACATCCAAGGGGGTAGAGAGAGGGAGGGGGAGGAAATGAGATAGGTTATGGGAGAGGCAGGGACCTAGGAGGGGAGAAAGAGATAAGGCCTCCTGCCGAGGAGCAATGACTGAGAGTCGGCAGGATGAAGTCCGACGGACCGAGGGAGAGGACCAGATACAACAAAATAATGGCTGAATTCACGCTCCGCATTTTGCGCCGTCAGTTCCCAGACACATCACTTGACCGTCACTCTGAAGCATCTCCAACTGTGTAGTGATAGGGCAAATTAAGCAGTCACATTTGTGGGCTAGATACAAAAGAACAAACTCCAAGGAGGCAATCAGTGTCTATAAATCCTTGGCGGGAAGGCAGTTCAGGCAGGCCCATCAATGACACATTTGGAATTCCTTTAAACTATGCCACAATGAACTTAACAGTACGTCCACTTTTGTAAAGTCAGGGGGCAGAGATACCAAGGAGCTCGCATTAACACCCCCTGAAAACCATTTAAACACAGATATTGTTCAAAGAACATGGGATTTCTACCGAATGTATTGCAACCTGTCTACCTACTAGTTGAGCCCTGGCGGATTATGCAGCCAGTTTACCATTGCCAGTGAGAAACGAAGAGCACAATGGCTATACGCACTTGGAGTGATTGACCTATAGGCTGGATATCACGAACATTTAGTCTGTGAATTCACCACTGCAGGTAGGGACGGTTGTCTGCAAGGTGCAAGTATGTCCAGGAATAAGGTGCATAGGCACTTCTGTCATATTGACACTTCCAGGAACAGTTGTACTTAAGGTGGACAGTAATAACTTTCAACAGGACTCTCCTTCTAATAGCAATAATACGATCGCGTATGCACAAGTTCGGAGCTTTTACTGGGCCAGTATTATTTTTTCAAAACAAAAGCCCCCAGCATGATAAGAAACTTGTCAAACTTCTTTGCAGGGCTTGCACACTTTAAATATGATGGTAACAACAGTTTCAGAGTAGGTTTGTGCAAACGTTTACCGCTTATCAAGCATAAACTACTGCAAGTACAATTCAAAATACAACGGACATGCATGTGATGTAGACAGACCGTCCCCCACTTCAAAATAAAATTGCACGTACTCAATATAATTCACTTTGTAACAAATAAACGCAATGCCGGGTTACAACAACCTAGAAAATGCCTAATTTCTCTATTGGATTACACAATAGCACCAAAGTATCCATACATGCAAATACCCCAGCTGGCTATAAGCCATTCATTTCCTGCCTTTCGGCTCCACGAGTCGGTTCTTACTTCTGAGTGCATACGCAAGCATGGAGACACCATGGGCCTGCCATAAGAGACACCCGACCACAAAAGAGGGGGACGAGCGGATTTGAGGAGGATTCGTTGGATAGAGACTGGCAGTCACATTACAGCACTTTGCTAGATTTACGTGCGTCAAACATGAGGCAAGGCTGAGATTTTTCCGTTTTCCCCATTGTGGAAAGTGGGCATGGCAAGTGGGCAACAGCCGTCTGTCTAGGGGATGATGGCAACAATGAACAATCCCCTGGCTTGGCTTCCTACAGATGTGCCCAAGTAAGATGCAATGTCCCAAAAAAACGGGCCTGCCGTGTCCGTGCCTACACCACCACAATATAGAAAGTGCTCCATGAGTGTGCCCTCCGAGGTGGACTGCTAATGTGTAATAGGAGTACTGGGAGGCCCACTGAACCGGCAGGCCACAAGGCACCGGGTGACTGCCAGTCCACTTCGCTGCTCTCACAATTAACACGTTAGTGCAGGCAAGAGATGAATGCTCCAATAGTGAAAGGCAACGCAAACCAAGGACCATGCGGGAAACCTACGTAGCAAAGTCAGTTCTGGCTAACACTCAGTCCAAGGCCCAATCCAAGCATGTGATAACCACCAGCAGGCCTCAGCAATGCACGGGCCCTCCCGCTGGTCGCAACTCGCAGACTGCGGCCACGCACTGCAGCCCACACTGCAGGCCCAGGCAAGGCCACGCCCCCACTCATCGCAAACAGCTCTGGTACCACTATCCTCCGGCAGCAGTGAGTAATGCCTCACACTGCATTCCACCGATAACATCAGGCCTCCACACTGAGTCCCAGCTCCGTTGAGGTCCCCGCAGCTATTCAGGGGCCGCTGGGCGCCCATGAGGCATGTCCTTCAGCAGCGCAGCTCCGCCTCCAAAAGTGTAAACTCCATCCACAGGGAACTGGTCACCATCTGTCTCCAACTCGCAGCAGGGCAGCGTTGCGGACCGGTTCACCACTGAGAGATGGCGGTCGCCATCTTGCGCCCTCTGCGTCAGAGCACTCCACAGCGCATTTCTGCTTGTTGCTCGTCGTTTGCAGTCAGTAATGCCACCACTCAGCTCAGGGATAATTCGCCTTTCAGACCAGTGGGTTTTGGTGCACTGATGCTGTGATTTCATGCAGATATTTGGCGGTTCGAGGATCAGCCGGGTAGAGCTGCACTCAGGCGCAGCCATCTTGACTATTGCTGCTTCTGTTCATCTTACTTCATTTTGAGGCTTTATTTTCAAAGATTGCTACTTCAAATGTAGGATCACTTACTCAAATACTGAGACTCAGCTGAATTTCATGAACTCCTCTTTATGGAAAGTTCTGCTGCTTAAAATAGTCTTTTACCTTTATGTTTACAATATTTTCCTTTGAACTTGAACTCTTCATGGGTTTTACTAACTCTGAAATTCTGGTCTGAACTCTTAGAATAGGGTTCTATTGCTTTGTGACAAACACTTGATGCATTAGTTTGTCTATTTGATTCTAACCAAACTCTTTAAGAGATTTCTGTAAACTTACTAATAATATATTGATTAATAGAAATAAAGGGAAATAGGATAAGACAATTACTTTTCTCTTAATGAGAATAAAGCGTTTAAAACATAGTCACACTCTCATCATTGGCTGAACTTGGAATTGCCCTTGGAATTTGCTAGTGATGTTAAAATAGCACTTAGAATCATAATACTTTGGCCAAGATCCAAAACCTAGAGGAGAAGGGACTGGTATGGGAATGGGTCTTAACCCTGTAAGTGATGATTCTTATAAAGTGAACTATATTACTTAATTTTGGCCCCAATCATGTTATCAGTTTTTTGGTAGCAGAGTTATGGTTGACCTTGATCAAAGAGCTATAAATAATTATTCAAGTTAGAGTAAATACTTGAGTCTTGAAATCCAATGACCAGAATGTGAGGAGTTGACAAGGTGCGAGTTTTAAAGGCAATTGCTGTTTTGTAGGTGTGACTTGTATTAGGTTAGTGCAATGTCTATTGTAATTGTGTTTACAGTTGTAATATTGATTTGAGAGTGAAGGGTTTGATAAATGAAGATGGTTATTGTTTCAATGTCAAGAGATTGAAGAGTTTCAGACTCATCATAGTGTAAGACCCCAGGATAAGAGATAAAAGATAAAAGATAAAGAATAAAGGATAGAGATATAGACATTGAGCAAGTGTAGAAGACACTTGAGTAAGCCATCATTAAATGGTATTTCTTGTTTGCAGTTTTGTGGTGTAGAGGTAAGGTACCATCACCTAAACAATTGAGATAGAAATATCTATAATTTGTGTGGATGTTTAATGTCGATTAATGTTAGCAAAGCCTAGTAATGCAATGGTCAAGATTTCACTTGCAAATGTGAAATTCTTCAGTGGATGAATTACTATTGTTTTTGTTTGGAAGAGCAAACACGAATTGATATTATTGTCACTTGTAAAGTTTTAGTTGGTTTGTGTAAGTATGAGAGAAGTAGTAAAGGAGGGTGAGCTACTGTGAAGAGTGATATTGTACTTAATGGTGTTTCACGCAGAGATTCGTTGGTTGGTGTGCTTTTGTGCTTGGATTGGTTGGTGATGTCAGTGTTCTAGGCGGTGATAAGTTAATATTTGGGTGTAAATTACATTGGGAATGTTACAGGACTTTGATAAAATAACAACTGTGACCAGATTGGAGTAAAGAGAATCTGACGTTTACAGAACAGAATCAAAATATTGAATTGCAATTCTTAATTCCTTGTTTTGCAAATTGTCCAGAATCATTGAATGTTTAAGGAATTTAAGAGTTTTGTGAAGAGTGATTTTACAATTCTGTTATGAGAGGGTAAAGAGGCACCTCCAGAGGGTATGTCTGCACATTATATGGCAACTGAATTGGGATTACATACATGTCTATGGCTTCATCAACAGTGCAAGATCACTTATATGGAAGGATGTATTAAGATTTCCATAGTAGCTTTGAGACTAGAAATATTGAAAAATGTAAAGAAAAACTGTACTAAAGGAAACTGCATCCTACATCTACACAAAATGAATCCTTGAATGTGTGGAAGAGGGCTGCCTGAGAGAAAGAAATAGAATAATATCAGAAAACAACATGGAAGACAATCCACAATTATGCAGATGCTCGATGAGATGAAGGACAGCAAAGATGGGGGAAAGCCATAGTTAAAGGCACTAGGGGCAAGATGTATAACCATTTTAAGCTGTTGCAAATGGGACTCAAGAGCGCTTGCAGGTCAGCGGATAGCACGTCAGGTGTAATTGGCCCTGAGGCATCACCATTTTGGAGTTTGGCACCCAAGAATAATTAAAGTTAAGATTATTTGAAGCGCGCCTCACCGCCACTGCGGTTAGCATGTCGGCGGCAGCTGATCTCAGGATTATGGATTCATCCCAGGCCTCATGGGAACTCACCAGCACTGTTACCAGCCTCCAAGTCTGAAAGATGGCACCGCCGGAAGCCGCAAATGGGAGGGGGCTCCTCACTCCTGTGATCTCTTGATTACTCGCTGGGCGCTGCATCCCCCAGAGTATAGCTGTTTCTTGGGGCTCCCATGGGTCCCATGAACAGGAGAGGGCTCAGAACCACTCATTGATGAATCTGCCGATCTCTCATCACCGAGGCAACAGTAACCAGCCCGGGAGTTAGCGAGGCACAAATCGGTGTTCCCAGCAGGGACACACCACCCGATTCACGAACACTCCCTTCAGTTTTGATCTCTGGTGAGTCCAGATGAACGTAGGGTCGTCGGTGGGGGGGGGGGGGTACAAGGATTTACACTTGGAGTGAGCCAGAAGCCCAGAAGCTCGATCTCGGAGCTCCTTCTCCTTGGCAACCCTTGTTCTGCAGAAGCCATTGTATTGCATTTAGGTAATCGCAATTTCCAATGTATGAAACTCAAAGAGTTTCATATACCGATTCCCAGTGGGTCGCAAATCGACCTACCTGATTATTGATATTAAGGTGGATCGCAATTTGCGATCCCCTAGATATCGCTAAAATCACAGGGATGGTGACCTGCTGGGGTCAGCAGACCACCATGTCCGTTACTGCTTTTAAATAAAGCAATCTTTTTTTTTAAATGCAGCTTGTTTTCCTTAAAGGAAAACAAGTTTCATAAAAGAATAAAAATGAAAAGTCTTCGGGACCACTGCCCGCTCTTAAAAAACATTTTCACTACCATTCCCAAAGGGGAAGGGGTCCCTTGGGGACCCCTTCCCATTTGCCAATGGGTTATCCCCTACTTGAAGTAGGTGGTTAAATGGAAATGTTTTGTGACTGCATTCATGGCCACAAAACATTCATACAAACCGTTAGTAAGGCACACCCTAAACACACCCCTTCCAGATACCGAATCGCAAACCCATTTTGCGATTCGGTAAATGGTTACAGAATCGCAACATGGGTTTTGAGATACATGAAAAAAGCCTTTTTTGCATTTTGAACTGGCCGTTTGCGAACACAAATTTGGTTGGTACATGTGGCCCACAGAGTCAAAAAAGAATTTATAAGACAGGAGGGGTAAATGTTTATATGAAGTGCCTCTTAAGAAATGCGCCTGGTTCCAAAATGGCCGATTCAGTAGATTGGCATCTGGGGTCTTAGCAACACCATAATGGATTCCCCCCGCCTTGCATCTACAGCGTAAATGCCACATAATAGAAATTGTATCTCCTGTCGGAACTATACCGATGTCCCAGATTTGCTCCCTGACTATGCGAGAATGACTTTGGAGTCACCCCCTCTGAAGACATGCGTACACTGGCCATGTCCTCCTGCCACCTCACTGCATAGATTGCACCCCCTATGCTTTTGAGTCATTGAGAATTTTGGGGACCGACTGAACTTAACACCAAGTTCACAAGCCCCCTGCCTGACCTCAAGATGGCCACCTCAGTTGGTCTCTCCACAATGCTCCACCACTCCTGGACAATAGAATTGGTCATCAACCTGATCTTAACCATATCCCTCACCTGACCTTGATCCTGCTCTCCCTCTAGGACATGTACTCTTCGAACTTTCCCTCGACCGTGGAGACCCTGCCATTTGACCAATGCCCGGTGCAGCCACCTGTTAGCTGAAAAGGAGATGGGCTTTGGATCCCCCCTCGGCCGTCACCTACCCAGCCGGAAATTGAACAGACTTTCCTTCATCTCTCTCTGTCGTATCTCCCTCTTACCCCTTCACCCTTTCCCCTCTACGCTGCCTTTTGTTTGCCTTCTATCCCTTTAATGTTTTTCTGTTGAAACCTAGCTATTTGACCGATGCCCGGTGGAGCTACCTGATAGCTGAAGAGAAGATGAGCTGCGGATTCCCCCTCAGCTGTCACCTACCCAGCCGGACCTTGGGCAGACTTTCCCTTTGTATCTCCATTGTATCTATACCCTATCCCTTTCTCCCCTACCACCTTACCCTACTCACTCCATTTTCCTTTTCTTCTATGCTCCCTAAATATTTTTACTGGTATCATTGGTAATATGTAACTGATGTAAGTTTGCAACTTTGTGGAACCTTATGTAAAGCACTCTGATACCTTCGGGTCTAGCCAGCGCTATATAAGACTCTTTAAATAAATAAATAAAGGCACAACGTTTGAGGTTGACTCTGCAGAGAGTGCCAGCTCAAACAATCACATGATGCACTTCCTTTTGCATATCATTTAGGGAGACCATACCCTGAAGGTCCTACCGCCATGCTGAGCCATAGTGGAGCCAGCACTTCATTGCCAGAGAGTGGATTGTGTGGTCTTATGAAGCACTGCCATGGACTGGTAAACAAATCATGCTTCAAGCCCCTAGAGGAATTGCCCAAGGCTCGCTGTGGCTATGTTAGCACTGGACATCTGCAGCATCTGCTTTAACCCACTTGCAGCAGCAATAAATTGAATCACTAGTTGGTGCCCAGATTGGCAAAAGGACTGCAGCAAAGGCTAACTGGAAAGTCAGTAGCTGTGTCTACAAATAACAAAAACTGGGGTGGCCTAGCTTGTTAAAGTCACAAGACAGTCCAGTATGGGATATGCTTTTTTTGACTGACTATTTAGAAGTTCAGTCACCTTCCTTTAATAAGGTCTATGCTGACTGATACACAACCTTGGCTCTAATAGCCCATGCAGTATGGCAGCTGCCACCCCAAAAGATCTACCACTTGACCTGACTTTCCTGAACATCGGTACCTTCACCAGTCTCGCTGATGAGGAGCGAAGCCTTCTCATCGGGACATGCCAAATCAAATTTGTTCCGCATGAGCGGAGGACCCAGCCCATGAAGGGCTTTGAAAACAAGGCAGAGAGACTTGAACTGAACTCTCTGTCTCAAAGGAGCCAGTGCAATTCTGCCAAGGACGCGGATGAAGAGGACCTTCTGGGCAGTCCTAGAGCCAGCATGGCCACCGCTGACTGGATCCTCTGAAGTCTATCCAAAAGGAACTTCGGAGAGTCAAGCAGCAGGGCATTACAATAATCCAGCTTACTGAGAATCGTACTACTTGCCATTAGCGCACACTCCAGAGGGGGCAGCAGAGGAATTTCTTTTCGTAAGGATCTGATGATTGCAAGACAGCAGGCCTCCATTTCTGTAACCTGGGCTTCCATAGTAAGCTTTTAACAGGCCAGACTTCAGTCAAAGCATAAGAGGGCCAAAAGTTGCCGAACAGAAAATCACCTCAGTCTTACCCGCATTAAATTGTAAACAATTGTGAAACACTTCCACTGGCGTCGACTCCTCTCCCTCAAAGGAGAGAATCAACTGTGTGTCATCAGCATAATTTACAAAGTCAATATTGTATGCTTTGATGACCACAATCAGGGGTTATAGATAAATATGAAATAGAATAGGGCTGATTGCCGAGCCCTGTGGCACACCATGCGACACATTGGGGAAGGCATATTAAAAGGGAGGGAGGGACACTGCCTGCTGTCTGTCCTGTAAAAAGGACCAAAACCAACGTAGGGCACAGCCCCTCACCCCTGCCTCGCTTAATCTCCTTAACAGGATCTCACAACTGTATCAAAGGCGGCTGGCAGGTTGAGCAGGATCAGCACGGCTGAATGACCCCTGTCTGCCCGCCTCTGAAGGTCACCAAGGCCGTCTCGGTATCGTGGGCTGGGCGAAATCCAAACTGTACCTCCTCCAATAAGTTATGTTGCTCTAAGTGCCTAGAGAGAGTGTTACTAACTACGTGTTCCACAATCTTAGCTGGGAATGGCAGCAGGGAAATAGGCCTGTAGTTCTTAGAACACTCTGGATCACGGAAAGGCTTCTTAGGCAAAGGTGTCACCAGTGCTTGCTTCCACTGAGATGGAACCCCTCCACTAACTAAAGACTGGTTACAAATCAAGCGGAGAGTTGGAAACAGCTCTTCCTCAAACTCCTTCCAAATCTTATGTGGTACCGGATCCAAAGGAGAGCCGGAGGAAATACACCGTGCCACCCTACTGAAATCCTCTGCAGCTAGAAGCACAAACTCAGATAAATAGTCTGTGGCCAAACAAGCGGGGCTAGTTATGTTATGTTATGTTAATGCGTCTTATATAGTGCACAGCTGCCCCAGCAAAGGGGCGTCCCGGCGCTTCCAGCTAAGAGGTACAACACGCACAATAACCTAAAACCATTTCAATTGCCATAATACCATAAATTAGACTGAGGGAAAAAGGAAGGTTTTAACAGCTTTCCTAAAGGCGAGTAAACAATCTGTGCCCCGGATCAGTTCCGGCAAAGAATTCCACAGCCCAGCTGCCAGGTAGCGGAAGGATCGGCCTCCTGCACGGCTGCGCTTACTACGCGGGACAACAACCAACTGCTTCCCCGCCGAACGCAGCCTGCTGAAGAGAACATACGGAGCAAGCAAATTACTCAACAAGTTGGGACTAGCAAGTTTCACTATCTTAAAAGATAGGCACAGTGCCTTGAATTGAATACGCTTCTCCATAGGAAGCCAATGCAGCCTCCGGATGGGGTCAGCAGCAGAACAGAATTGCGGGAGACCTACCAGGGTTCTGGCAGCGGCATTTTGGACACGTTGCATCTGATGTATTTTGGCCTTATTTGCCCCAAGTAAAAGAGAGCTGGCATAGTCAAGGCATGATTGAATGGTCACCTGTACAACCAGCTGAAGTGTAGTGAGGTTGAAAAACTTCAAAAGGGGCTTAAGACTCCGCAGAAGGCCGAAGCATGTGCCAGACACTTTCCTGGTGTGGTCCTGAAAGCTAGGAGATGAGTCAATCCACACCCCAAGATTTTTGACTAAACTCTTCGGCGTAGGGACCTCTGCCAGAACAGTTGGTCACCACTGCTCACTCCACAGGCTAGCGTTCTTCCCAACCTACAAAACCTCAGTTTTGGTGGCGTTGAGTTGCAGACAATTGGTAGCCATCCATCGGGCTACAGTCGCAATACCATCTCTAAACCTAGAGGCATTCGGGGAAGACCCTTCAGCCAAGGTGACAACCAGCTGCGTGTCGTCGGCATATGAGGCCATAACAAGGTCCCATTGCCTGGCAACAGCTGCCAAAGGCTGAACATAAAGATTGAACAATGACAGGCTCAAAGCTGAGCCCTGAGGTACCCCTTGGTCAATGGAATGGACCTGGGAGAGAAACGGAGGAGCGGACACTCTGAACTATCTTTTGGTCAGAAAGGATCTGAACCATTCCAGAGTGGGCCCGTTCACTCCAGCTTCCTCAAGCCGCTGTATCAAGATGTCATGCGAGACCGTGTCAAATGCGGCATTGATGTCTAACAAAATCAGGGCCGCACTTTGACCAGCATCAAGAATGGACCACAGATGCTCAGTAGTGGCCAGGAGACCGGTCTCCGTGCTATGGCCCAGTCGAAACCCATTCTGAGATGTATCCAGGATGTTATTGGATTTCAGAAACTGAATAAGCACGTTGTTGACATGTGCCTCTGCAACCTTAGCCACCCAAGGAAGAAGAGAGATGGGTCTGAAGTTTTCCGGTTTGGAAGGGTCCATTGTGGGTTTTTTAAGAATGGGAGACACCCAGGCCTGTTTCCATATTGCAGGAACAGTAGCAGTGGAAAAGGAGGAATTGATTATGTGGCAGAGTGGAGCCCGAAAAATAGAAAAAGACTCTCTAAACTGCGAAGGCCTCAAAGGGTCAGCAGAGAGCCAGTTTTGATTTTACCACTCAGCCGAATGAGCTCCTCCTGAGACATACACAGAATGACCGTCAATGTCGGCCGAGACCCAGTATCCATGGACAAAGGGATAGAGTGGGAGGAGCCTAAAGGAAAAGATTGATAAATGGCACAAACCTTTTCTACAAAAATGGTTGCTAAATCGTCGCACTGCTGTGCCGATGATATAGTAGACACAATAGCCTTCCTAGACCTAAGATCTTTAAGAATCTTAAAAATACATTTTGCTGGATTAAGACTCAGCTTCTGAGCCACTCACCACAGGAGCATCAGAGCTCATAGCCTCAGAGGCTTCAGTCCCAGCTACCAGATGGCCCCACTCCAGATCTTTAATATTCAATCGGATTTTTTCATGGATGTAGTGCCTGTTGTAAGTGCAAACTTTCTGAAGACATGATGGGATGTGTAAGCATGTATATGGTTCTAAAGTTCTAGCAATGAGTGGTTTGTCAGTTGCTGCTAGGATCTTGAAAGCAAGGTCGTATTCAGAACATGTTTGTGTCGTGGGTGCTTAGAATACCAGTAAAGTCTGTTTAAAGCAACCTTCTTCAAGTCTGATCACTCACTTCATATTAGCGATGAGCGTGGTTTCAGTTGAACGTTGACAGACTTCATGGTCACCCATCTTCAACATTCGGTTCACACTGCAGTTGAGGAACCTGCACTGCGTTGTGTAAATGTGGGTCCAAATTTGGCCATATTGAGGAGAGAGTGTGTGAGTATAGCCCAGCATAGGAAATACTATTTTGAGGGTGACATGGTTAAAGAGTGTGCCTCCGGAGAGCACGCATAGGAAAGATCCAGCGCGTGAGGAGAGCACTCACAACCTGTCTCGTTGAAGACAGTGCACATATAGCCCGGCTCCAGCGCATGAGGAGAGCATGCATTGCATCATTAAAACCGTGCCAATTCTACCAACCCAGTAGTTAGGAGGGAACTGTCATCATATGGGGACGTTTCTGTGGCCATATTGGATTGGGCACATTGACAGGTCCAATGTGTTGTTGCAAATTGTGAATGACGCCGTGGCTGTGGTTAACCCTTTCCGTGCTCATGATGGCCTGGAGCCGTCATGATACACGGTGGGCGTATGCTCATGACGGGTCCAGGCCGCCATGACACATCGCCCTGAAAATCCCTCCAGTGCGGGCACTAGAGGGATTCCCTTTACACCAAAGTGCCTCGGCAGCTGGGGTAGAGCTTCCCCAGCTCCCGAGGCCCCCCTGGTTCTCCTGAAATGACGATTGGTGTTCATGTCGCCCTGACGTCATTTTAGTGAAACCAAAACTGAAATGAGCCAAGAGGCTAGGGAAAGCTACCAAACCCAAACATTTCTGAAAACTAGATACCCAGTAAGGTCCAGCAAGGTATGGCTTGTGTGGGTCCCCCAACGTTTGTCTACCCAGAACCCCTGGCAACCCTCAAATTTAGCTGGAAAAATCACTTTCATCTCAAATTTCTGTGTGGCAAAGTTTTGGAATCTACTTGGATCCACGAATTTCTTCCCACCCAGGGTTCCCCCAGATCTCCTGATAAAAATGATACCTCACTCACGTGGGTGGGTCAAGTACCCGGGACAGGCTAGGGCCCAAAACCTACTGAGGCGACATGAACATTTCCTATCACAAAACATTCTGGTTTTGTAAGGAGGTCCCATGAGTTTTTGGCCCCGGGCCCATCGGATTTTTTCATGGAAGAACCTTGCCAGGTTCTCACAGAGTTCTTGAGAGGGGTTATCACATTCTTAGAGCAGTCAGGAGTTGTAAGACTGTTCAAGATGTTAAAAATATTTCTAGAGCTATGGGAAGCATTGCAAATTAAGGAAGAAAAGTGGTCTGTCTTGGACCTTCTGATCTCCTTCTTGTAGCCCTCAATTTTAAATTTCTACAGGAGCGTATCCTTCTCCTTGCAGCCTGGCCTCCACCTCCTCTCAGCCTGCTTGCACGCTAATTTCAGGTTTTTCAAATTGTCGTCAAACCAAGGGGCCGAGGGTCTACCCCTTCGTCTTTGTTTTTTCAGGGGGGCACAGGCATCCAAGGCCGAGGTAATCTTCAGGCACAAAGAGGCATAATTCTCCTCAACTTGCTTGTCTAAGAAGAAACATTCTTCAACCTTGAACACATAATCAGAACCCCTAATTCGCAGGAGAGCCTTCCAGTCTCCACTGATGTATTCTGTCACAGAGAGCGGTACCTAAGTGTTAAGGGTGCTGGAGTTAACAAAAATTTTTATCAGATATTGATCCGACCATTCCATAGGGAGAATTTCACCAATATGCAGGAGATGGATTTCCGAGGAAATTAAATCAAGAAGGTGCCCAGCTTTATGAGTGGCCTTGAAAACCTGCTGGAAAAGACCAAGACCTTCACATGAGTGAAGTACATTATAGAAACCTGAACCAGAGATCCATTTAACCACAATTTAAAATCACCCAGAATCACCAATCTACAGTGCGTAGCTGTCTTGTTAGTGAAGGTATCCAACAGTGATTGCTGCTGTTGTACACTAAGAGCCCCGGGAGGTCTATAACAAATGATCCCAGTTAAAATAAGACCAGAATCACTTTTAATAGTCAAGCCAAGTAGCTCAAATCCTGTAACCGCATCAATAGCAATAGTCCCCATCCTCAAAGTGTCTTTGTAAATCAACCCACCCCACCTCCCCTCCCATTTGGCTCAGGTTGATGATAGATTTTATAGCCGGGCAGACAAGCCCAGCCAGAATCAACCTCACAGTCGGGATGGGTCCAGGATTCTGTCATAAACAGAACATCAAACATGTGTGATTGCAGCAGCAGCTGAATTTCCACACTATGCTTGGGCAGAGACCTAACATTTAAAAGCCTACAGGCTAAAATACCTTTGTTTAAAAAATCTCCTGTGGGAGCAACAGACTCAGAGGCCCGGAGAACCCCCTTATCTCTGCCTGATTCACTGATGCGGTACAGCTCATCACTAGAGTACCTTATGTGGCCATATTTCACAACAGAGCCCCCATCAGCGCCCAAATGGGCAGCATAACTGGCGCTGGGCGCGGCCTTAGCGCGGACTCAGGGCAATAGCTTGCTTAATCTTCCCGGGTGGCCCAGCGCCAGGAAACCACTTTGGAGGTAGCTGTGTGCTTTGCAAATTCAAGGGTATTATTATTATGATTAATTTTATTGTTATTATTATGATTATGATTACTATTATTATTATTATTATTATTATTATTATTATTATTATTATTATTATTATTATTATTATTATTATTATTATTATTATTATTGTTGTTATTATTATATCAACTATCCAGAATATTATGAATACACTACTTGGTGGTTAAAGCCCTGATGAAGTTCCTAATGTGATACGAACGAGACAAGTTGGCTGATGGCTGATCTTAATTCAATTATAAATAAAGAAGGATGATAGACTAAACTTGCTATCATGACTTCATTTCTGGTGCATCTTCCACTTAAAAGCATTTCGGTATTTTTTGGATTCCAGTGGTACTAAATAACGGCAAGTGTTAGAAGTGTATGCACAGGACAATAAATTGAATGCAACAGGGATTCGGAAGCTGAACCTGTGGTCAGCCATTGGGAGCATTGTGTATGACATGGAACTGCTGTTGGAAAGAGTCTTTTGGGGCCCCTAGCACCAACACCGGCACTCTTGCACCAGCTTACCTTGTTAACAGGATGTTTTTTGCACTTCCTGCACAAAAACTGAGAATGTGTTTGGGGTCACCAGCAGCCACTGGAAAACTGAAAATGAAAGCTGTGCCCTCTAAATAAAATGAATCAGAAAAAATTAGCAACACTCTAAGTTGCTGCAATAGCACAGTAACTGTGATTACCCATCTGTTTTTGGCATCACCAGTAGTTACTGAAATGAAAAATGAAAGCAGTGCCAGGCAACCTCAATTAATCTGTAAAGTGAGCAGCGCACAAAGCAGCCTTCATTGCCACAAATAAACATAGTACATAGCAACAGTGATTACATCATCTGTGTTTTCCACCACCGTAGAGTAAAATTGAACGTGTGATGTGCAACCACAAGGATCAATAAAGTGAGTGGCGCCCTAAGCAGCCACTGTAACCCCAAATAAATGTGATGCACTGTAACCACAATTTCCCAATTTGTGTTTGAAAGCACCAACTACTGTAATATAAAAAGAAAGCAGTATTTTGCAACCATAAATAATCATAAAAAAGAGGTGCTGTCACTGAAAACTTAAAATGAATGCGGTGCACTTCAATCGCAATACAATTACCAAAGATGAAGTGCCTGTTGTAAGTGCAAACTTTCTGAAGACATGATGGGATGTGTAAGCATGTATATGGTTCTAAAGTTCTAGCAATGAGTGGTTTGTCAGTTGCTGCTAGGACCTTGAAAGCAAGGTCGTATTCAGAACATGTTTGTGTCGTGGGTGCTTAGAATACCAGTAAAGTCTGTTTAAAGCAACCTTCTTCAAGTCTGATCACTCACTTCATATTAGCGATGAGCGTGGTTTCAGTTGAACGTTGACAGACTTCATGGTCACCCATCTTCAACATTCGGATCACACTGCAGTTGAGGAACCTGCACTGCGTTGTGTAAATGTGGGTCCAAATTTGGCCATATTGAGGAGAGAGTGTGTGAGTATAGCCCAGCATAGGAAATACTATTTTGAGGGTGGCATGGTTAAAGAGTATGCCTCCAGAGAGCACGCATAGCAAAGCTCCAGCGCGTGAGGAGAGCACTCACAACCTGTCTCATTGAAGACAGTGCACATATAGCCCGGCTCCAGCGCATGAGGAGAGCATGCATTGCATCATTAAAACCGTGCCAATTCTCCAAACCCAGTAGTTAGGAGGGAACTGTCATCATATTGGGGACGTTTCTGCGGCCATATTGGATTGGGCACATTGACAGGTCCAATGTGTTGTTGCAAATTGTGAATGACGCCGTGGCTGTGGTTAACCCTTTCCGTGCTCATGATGGCCTTGAGCCGTCATGATACACGGTGGGCGTATGCTCATGACGGCTCCAGGCCGCCATGACACATCGCCCTGGAAATCCCTCCAGTGCGGGCACTAGAGGGATTCCCTTTACACCAAAGAGCCTCGGCGGCTGGGGTAGAGCTTCCCCAGCTCCCGAGGCCCCCCTGGTTCCCCTGAAATGACGATTGGCGTTCATGTCGCGCTGACGTCATTTTAGTGAAACCAAAACTGAAATGAGCCAAGAGGCTAGGGAAGCCTACCAAACCCAAATATTTCTGAAAACTAGATACCCGGGGAAGTCCAGCAAGGTATGGCTTGTGTGGGTCCCCCAACGTTTGTCTACCCAGAACCCCTGGCAAATCTCAAATTTAACTGGAAAAATCACTTTCTTCTCAAATTTCTGTGTGGCAAAGTTTTGGAATCTACTTGGATCCACGAATTTCTTCCCACCCAGCGTTCCCCCAGGTCTCCTGATAAAAATGATACCTCACTCACGTGGGTGGGTCAAGCACCCGGGACAGGCTAGGGCCCAAAACCTACTAAGGCGACATGAACATTTCCTATCACAAAACATTCTGGTTTTGTAAGGAGGTCCCATGACTTTTTGGCCCCGGGCTTGGCGGCCATCTAGTGAAACCTACCAAACTCCACATTTCTGAAAACTAGACTTCTGGGGGAAGTCCACCGAGGTATGGCTTGCAAGGGCCCCCTAACGCGTTCCTACCCAGGATCCCCTGCAAACCTCAAATTTAGCTGAAAAAATCACTTTTTTTCACATTTTTGTGTGGGAAAGTCCTGGAATCTACATAGATCCACAAATTTCCTCCCACCAAGCTTTCCCCCAGGTCTCCCAATAAAAATGATACCTCATTCGCGTGGGTGGGTCAAGTACCCGTGACAGGCAATGACACAAAATCTATTGAGGCGACATCAAATGACCTATCGCAAAACATCCTAGTTTCGCAAGGGGGGGGTCACCTGGGCTTTTGTCCCTGGGCTTGGTGGCCATCTTTGAAAACTACCAAACCCAAACATTTCTGAAAACTAGACACCGGGGGGAGTCCAGTGAGGTATGGCTTGTATGGGTCCCTCAAGTTTTCCTACCCAGAATCCTCTGCTAACCTCAAATTTAGCTGAAAAAATAACAATTTCCATATATTTTTGCCTGGGATCACCGTGCCGGCACAAATGTCCTACCACCAAGCGTTCCCCGTGTTCTCCCGAGTAAAATGATACCTCACTTGTGTGGTTGGGCCAAAGGCCTTTGGCTAGGAAGAGCCCTAAACATAGGGAATTAGAGTATAGCACCGAGAATTCTAAGCGCTATATTTAAAAAAAATACATGTTTAGCCAATTCTGCTTTGGACACCCACACAAGTGAGGTATCATTTTACTCGGGAGAACAAGGGGAATGCTGGGTGGTAGGACATTTGTGCCCGCACGGTCATCCCACCTAAATATATGTGGAAAATTTGTTTTTTTCAGCTAAATTTGAGGATTGCAGTGGATTCTGGGTATGAAAATGTTCAGGACCCATGTAAGTAATAACTCGCTGGACTACCCCGGGTGTGGCAGGTTTCCCAATAGATAGCAGCCGAGCCCGGGGCCAAAAACTCATAGGGCAGAGCCCTTGCAAAACCAGGTTGTTTTGTTATATGTAATTTTGATGTCACCTCAATAGGTTTTTGGCCCTTTCCTTTCGCGGGTACTTGACCCACCCACGCAAGTGAGGTATCATTTTTATCCGTAGACCTGGGGAAACACTGGGTGGGGGGAATGTGTGGATCTGTGCAGATTCAAGAACTTTCCCACCCAGAAATTTGGGGAAAAAAGTGATTGTTTGAGCTAAATTTTAGGTTTGCAGGGGATTGTGGGTAGAAAAACGTTAGAGGATCCACGCAAGCCATACCTTGCTGAACTCCTCCGGGTATCTAGTTCTCAGAAATGTGTGGCTTTGTTAGGTTGCCTAGATGGTCACCAACCCGAGGGCCAAACACTCATGGGACACCCCTTGCAAAACCAGGTTGGTTTGTGATAGGTAATTTTGATGTCGTCTCAATAGATTTCGGGCCCTTGCCTGTCACGGGTCCCTGACTCACCTATGCAAGTGAGGCACCATTTTTCTAGGAAGACTTTGGGGGAGTGAGTGGGGAGTGAGTGGGGAGTGAGTGGGCGTTTGTGGATCTACGCAGATTCCAGAACTTTTCACCACAGAAATGTGAGGAAAATTAGTTTGTTTAGGTGTGCAAAGGATTCTGGGTAACAGAACTTGGTGAGAGGCAGTCAACTCACCCCATCCTAAATTTCCCTGGGTGTCTAATTTTGAAAAATGTATAGGTTTCCTAGGTTTCCCTAGGTGCTGGCAGAGCTAGGGTTAAAAAACTAGAGCTAGGCCAAAAAGGGTAATTTTTCACTATGAAATTGGGGTGTGTAAAGCAACTGTTATTACCTATTGACTTTTGATGCATTTATACCTTCCAAATGAATGACAATGAATAAAAAATAAGTCATTTTGAAAAATTATCGATAATTCTCATGCTAGTATGAGTATTCCCAATTTCGGAAATGTGCAAATACCTACTGTTTCTAAACTCTATGGGCCCGATTCACAGAATGAATTTAAGACTCAATCCTAAACTTACTACTATTTTGGTATTCACAGAATGCACTTACTACTTTTGGCATTCACAGAATGAACTTACTCATTTCGGTATTGACAGAAGTTAGTAGCCCTAACTTTAGGACTCCTAAATGCCTTCTGTGAATACCGAAAGTCTTAAAATTAGGATTTTTCTCAATTTAGTAGTAGTAAAAATAGGACTCCTAACTTTAGGACTCCTAAATGCCTTCTGTGAATACCAAAAGTCTTAAAATTAGGATTTTTCTCAATTTAGTAGTAGTAAAGTTAAGACTCCTAACTTTAGGACTCCTAAACTGAGAAAAATCCTAATTTTAAGACCGAACCTTATTGTAACAGGCGATTTTTACATGTTCCTTTCAAAAAGTAAAGGAAACAACCACCCAATAGAAGATCAACTACACGAAAGGGGGATCCTATCATTGGACGAGTGCCCTTG
This sequence comes from Lissotriton vulgaris, assembly GCF_964263255.1. NCBI lineage: Eukaryota > Metazoa > Chordata > Amphibia > Caudata > Salamandridae > Lissotriton > Lissotriton vulgaris. The sequence continues at coordinate 1,180,774,998 of NC_141689.1, forward strand.
GGGAAAACAAACAACATATCTAAAAAGCTATTAAACGATCTAACAAACCTGGGCCTCATTTCGATAAATGGCCGATCTCCGGTGGACCGGCCCATAGCTTCAACCTTCCACAACTTCAACTCAAACACAGCAATAGACTACACCTTTCTATCTTATTCACTTTTCCCATTAGTACATGATTTTAAAATTGGCACATCTGACTGCAGCGACCATCTCCTGCAAGAACTGACACTGATGGCACAGGGGACAGCACTAACAATTCCAACTGACATACAAAAGCTATCGCTCACGGCAAAGTGAAAAAGAATCCAATGTAAAATAAGCAATCCAGAAAAACTCGCCAAAGATGCTAAGATCTGCTGGGAAAGTGCTAAGCCAAGCAATGACAACAACATAACCGCCTGGGAAACCTTTCTGAAAACTTTCGGTCTAGCTAACACAAAGAGCAACTCCTCACAAGAAATCTATGCGCCAATGAGGCTAAAAGATCAAAATGCCAGGCTGACAAGTAATCCAAAAACTCAGCCCCAGATACTTCGAAACTCCAAATTAATGCAAATAAAAACAGCAATCAATAGAACACTCCGCGGACTGCGGAAAAAAGGGAGTGACAAAAACCTATTGACTGACCTGCGGTCATTAAAGGCCAACAAGAATAAGATCCTGTGGCGAAACAAACAGGACTCTACCGACAAAACATGGGCGAAATTGCTTTACGACGCAAGAAGCAACAACAGCACGAGATTCTTGAACACAGTTAACAAAATTGAGAATCCTAAAACCCCTGGAATAAACTCCCATATCACGGAGGAGACCTGGGTAAAACATCTAACCAACCATTTTAACAATGAAACCGACAAAATAATACAAAACCCAGACATCTGGGAGGAGAAAACGAAGAGCCAAAAGCCACCAGCCAAGGAGACGAACTTCCCAGGCTCAACAACACATATTAAGGGGAGAATCGCGAAAGGCCGGAAAGAGGGAGCCCAGAGGCCAAACGGAATTTCCCCCGCCCTCTACAAGGAAGATCCAAATTACTGGGCCGAGCAAATGCTCTCAATCTTCACAAAAATCTGGGTGGCCGAACAAATCCTGAGTTCTTGGATGGGCTCAATTATCGCCCCGATCTATAAAAAAGGCAACAGGAGCGAAGCAAAAAACTATAGGCTCATTGCCCTTATTGACAAAGATGCCAAATATTTTTCGGGGCTCTTACTAGAAGAACTAACTGCTTGGGCATCAAAGAAAAACATAATCCCCATTAACCAGACCGGCTTCCAAAAAAACACAGGGATAACAACAAAAATTTTGGCCCTCTCCCTGCTAATAGATTCTACAATTCAAAACAAAAAAACAGCTATACATCTGCTTCATTGACTACTCAGCCGCATTTGACAGCATAGACAGAAGAAAACTTTGGGCTAAGCTCTTAAGCTGGGACCCCAACCCCAAACTGTTGAACCTACTGATCTTATTGCATTCAGAAACCTGGATCCAAATAAAACTGGGGGCAGGTAATTGTCTATCAAGAAAAATAACTACCACAAAAGGTTTGAAGCAGGGGTGCGTCCTCGCACCGACCCTGTTTAACCTTTTTATGTTAGATCTCTCCAACGACCTTCATAAATGCAATCATCACGCCCCAAAGCTAGGGGGCCTCACTTTCTCGAACCTGTTGTACGCGGACGATTTAATTCTAATAAGCCAAACCCCCATTGGCCTTCAACATCTCATTAACACAACGAGCAATTTCTCCGAAAAGAACAGATTAAGTATAAACTTTGGGAAATCAAAGGCGATGATATTCAATCAAAAATCTAAAAAGCAGCCCTCACAAAGGGTTCCTGCGAGACCAGAAGATGGAAACAGTCAAAGAATATAAATATTTGGATATAATCTTCGACTCAAAAGGCTCGTTCAAACAACAAAAAATGGCAATTAAGACCAGAGGGATATCCCTGGCAATTACTCTAAAGAGCATTAAGAACAAGTCTACATTAGACAAAGTAGTAGCAAAATCAATGCGAATACTCTTCAATCTCCCTCCGTAAACCTCGCCAGCTCAATTAAGGTTTAAGTTTGTCCTACAGAAAATACAAATAGCACGTAAGGGTGCTTACGCAAACTGCTGGCACAAGGTAAAGAGCTCTGAGATGGGCACCATGAACACTTACCTATGGAGAGAGCTGGAAAGAAACATGAACAGCCCTGCAATGGTCTATCTTCAAGCAGCAATAAGCACCCTTGCGCTAAAAGATCTTTGGGATAGGAGCTGCACACACAAATGCTTCAAACAGCTTTTTAACAAAACTGTGAAGTGTCAATCCCTGGAAGAAGATAAAGCAGCACTAACTAGTAGGACTCACAGGTGGTTCGTGATTCAGAGCTACACCAGGCCCCAACCACAGGCCTATCTAGGCCTATCTAGGAACTGGTTTCTCAAGGGCGGTGAAGGAATCCTTCTTGCAGTCGAGAATGGGGGTAATACCATCAAAAGAACATCTTCCCCTATACATCTTCCCCAATACAAAGTGCAGACTCTGCGAAGATCCAAAAGAGGACGTTTTGCACTTGTTATGCAGCTGCAAAGCCCTAGACAATGTACGAAGGAGACAACTAACACAGCTCTGGAACTAAAAACGTTTGCGAACCTGTTGACAGGCATTGTTGGCATGCTTTAACGGGGAGGAAATTCAATTAGCCTGCAGACTGGTTCGCTTCACGAAATTAGCAAATACCGCACTAAACCCAGCCGTCAGTCCATGATCTGGAATAACTATGACCTGCGAAAAACCCTACATGAAAAGAACTTTCACTGCGAATGTTTGACAGGGTCCTTTTCTTCCTGCTATAGCAAGCAAAGAAATCATACACTGATAGTGCCTCACAGGAATCCTTGGGTTTTTAATTCCTCTTCACTTAAAGATTGCACAAGATTCTTTTTGCACATATTTACTTACAAATGTATTAACATTGTAAAATCTTGAAATGGTTTTACACGAATGCGACTGTAATGAAATGTACTCCTTTTATTTTTTCCTATTTTCTGTATCTTGCAAAAGTGCTCAAGACAAGCACTTTTTATACAAATTGCAAAGATTTTTATTAATCATGCAATAAAGAATTTTACTTACTTACTTATTTACTTACTCTCTAAGAATTCAGGAACTATTACCTAATTTGGGTGATGCTAAAATATTTTCATTAATTGACTTACGTTTTGCAAATCACCAAATTGGTATGACCCCAGATTCACAAGAGCTTACTACAGTCATTACATCTTTTTGGGCATATAAATATATTAGGCTTCCATTTGGTTTGGCTTCGGGGCAAGTGTCTTTTGAAGATTATAGTTTCATTTTTACTAAGTACAAACAAACACACAACCACATTTTATGGAATGTGTAAAAGATACTGGGATAACCATCAGACGTAATAGGTGTCAATTTGCTGTTTAGTTTTAGAGTACTAAGGTCACAGCATTTCCACATCGGGCATTAAACCCTTTGCTTTGTCTTGTAAAAGCCAGTGAAGAAGCAAAGACCCCCAAAAACAGAGACAGTCTTAGGCCATTTTCTCAGTAAAGTCAAGTATTATGCACATTTTGTACAAGGCTTTTCCTAGATTGTAGAACCATTAAGAGTTTTACTAAGAAAGTAAGTGAAGTTTGTATGTTCAAAGGAGTTAGAGGAAGGAAAGTGAAAACAATGACTGTAGGAGCACTAGCCTTACACACTTATATGCAAAAAGAACAGATGATGGATGGAATGCTGAACAAATCAACCATTCACCCACAGTCACAGATATGAGTTTAATCTGTCATTTTTCTGCTCATCACACCATGCTAGTATGGACCCAGCTATATTCAAATCAGCCCAAACTGCCAGGCCAGGTATTCACTGGACTGTAAACAAGCATCCAGAGACCAGAATCGGAGTATGACCCCTCATCAGCCAGTCTAGCTTGAATCCAGTGGTACAGTGAGCACAGGACCCACATCTGGGCATGCCCTTACCACTTATGGTGACAAAAGCAAAAAAAAACAGAGGAAGGACTGGAAATTCAGGCTGGACTGTTCCCATGGGGAGCAGGCACAAGACTGATTTTCATATGGCTGGGTCGAAACTGGAATGGCATGGCAAGCAAAACAATGATGGATTTAACCCAGACCTGTGACTGGGGGTGAATGTTTGATTTGTTCAGCATTCCAATCCATCATCTGTTCTTTTTGCATTTGTTGCCCTAATTGGGAAGTGTATACCCAGGCATGGGTCCCCTGCTTGCTATAACACTGGATTCATGCTTGGTGGCTGATAAGGGTTGACACCCTGCAACCAGTCCCAGGATGATTGTTACTGGTTCAGGGAGGACCTGGTCTGACAGTTCGGGCAGGACTGTTCCCATGGAGAGCAAGGTCAAGACTGATTTGCGTATGGCTGTGTCTAAACTGGAATGGCATGGCAAGCAATAAAACAATGGATGTATCCCAGATCTGTGACTGGTGGGAGAATGTGTAATTTGCTCATCATTCCTTCCATCATCTTTTCTCTTTGCATTAGACACTTATAAAACTGAAAGAAAATGCATAATTTCAATTGATGCCAGGTTGACAGGTCTAGGGGCAGTCCCCAGCCAATGGATTAATAGCAAAGAACAGATGATTGGTTTTGCTTCAAGGTCACTTAGGCAGTCAGAAAAGTACTACAGTACTATATAAAGGGAACCATTGGCAGGTATTTGGGCAGTGCAGAAATGTAAAATGTATATATGGGAATGTCAGTAAAGTTTATTCACAAACCATAAACCACTTGTACATATACCTAATCGGAGAGGTTCCAATAATACATCTGCCAGACTAATAAGATTTGTTTCTAAACTTCAAGAGTACAATTTTAAGGTTACATTTTTTTGTGGTGCAAAGAATTTTCAAGCTGATGGCTCATCATGCAAGTCATTTAATCATGATGAAGAAAATGTGTTATAGGACACTGAGCATGTGGTGGGGGTTAGTAAATGTGAAAATGAAACGTCAGAGAAAAGGAGGGTGGAAGCAAGTCGGGTGGTGAAAATTTGGAGAAAGTAATGCAATTTCGAATGCAACTATGGCCGTAAACCAGATGTTTGCCTGGTAAGTTAAAAACATTTGCTAATAATTCAGAGGAATTATCAAAAAGTCAGCGGAATGGAAATTTGTGGGGAAATGTTTGTACAATTTGAAAGCACGAACTGATAGTGGTAGATCATCAAGGGCATTTGGGAATTTCTAAAACCTGCAAATGATTGAAGCAGTTTTACTGGTGCCCATCACTGGATCGCAGTGTGAAATTTGTAATCTGTAAACGCCCTGATTGTCAAATATAAGATAAGCTTTGATAAACCAGAGAATCTCCTTTACATCCAGTAGCATGTGTTGATGCTACCTGAGACAAAGTGAGTTTTCTGATCCATTTTCTTTGCTTCGAAACAACATGAGGTATTTGAATGTATTAATAGATTATTATTCAAAATGGATTTCTTTCTCATTCATTGATTCCCTGAGTACCAATGCTGCCATAACATTCTCAGAACATGTTTTCAATTTAGAAGGTTCGACTTAAGAGATTTTAATGGATAATTGAACTCATCTGTGTCTGAGAGTATATGTTTGGTATTCAAATGTCACTCATAATGTAAAACATCATACTCTCCAACTTCAAATGGCTTAGTGGAGAGGGCCAACAGGATCAGAAAGGAGAGACTTCAAACAGCTGTAATCTCAGGTCAGACTCAGGAAGTGTTTTCATTTTTGAAAAACAAAGTTTGGATTACAATTTCACCCTTCATAGTATATTGCTAAGGCGACGTAAGGTGTATACTAATTTGTTGCCTATTTGGTTAAGGAGTAAAACTGGGAAAGTGAATGGGGTACAATCTAATAAGAGTGTTTATTGTACCATAGCATTGAAACAAGTCAACATGAAGGAATATTTTAATAAGAAACATCATTCTTATGACAGAAATGTTCAGCATTGGGGATGGGGTGTGATGTAGAATGCTGTTGTGTAGTTCCTGGAAATATATCTAGGATCTGCACGTTTAGACAACATAAACTGTGGGATCTGCGTCCAGACTGACTCCAGACACCCCTGCCAGATATGTTTGCCGGTACAGAGCTAAAATATCAATGTATAAATATCGATGTACAGAAATAGTGAGGAAAATAATATTGTGGGATAGAAATATTGATGGAAAAAATATTGTGGTCAAGATTATCGATTGTTAGGTAAGTAATATCCTTTGCAAAAATATCCAAGTGTTAAATATCATTTACAAAAATATAGTTGTGAGAAATATCGATTTATTATTAATATTATGTATTTTAGTATTTTATATGAGAATTGTTAGTATTTTTAGTGTTCTTGTTTACATTTTAGTAGTTACATATTTTTTAATTCAATTTTGCATTCTGCGTAGTGGGGTGTGGGTTTATAGGGGAAAAGGGTGGGTAGTAATTTAATTATAGAGATTGTATTTACTATTTATAGTAGTTAATAAAAAAAATGAATTTTGCATTTTTAGTTCTGTAGCGGGTTGTGGCTTTATAGGGGAATAGGGAGGGAAGTAATTAAATTATATGACATGTATTCAATAATTTATATTTATTCATAATTCTATAATTGTGATGTTATTGAGTTAAATGTGTACATTGATTTATTAATAATTGTTTGATAATTAGTTGTTAATTAATTTCAATTAATTAATTATTAATTAATTATGGAAATTGTTTAATTAATTTTTTGTATGTGTTGCGGTGTTTATAGGTGTAAATGGTGGGAAGTAATTAATTTTTTTATTGAGGAATTATTGATTATTTGTTTATTAATTTGTATTAAATAATTAGTAATTGGTAATTGTAACTGTGTCATTAATTTTAGGTGTGTCTTGTGGATATTATAGTGCTAAACATAGTGTAATTAATGAATGTTTATTATCTTTTTTAATATTAATATATTTAAATGTCAATATTATTTACGTTAATAATGGAAATAAAATGTAATTAAAATGTTATTTTTTTTATTGGTGTGGTATCCAGCACTTTCCCTATTGTTGCGCTCACTGGAGTGGGAATAGTAATTTTTACCCAACCGCTATCCAACATTTTCCCTGCTTTTTCACTCACTGGAGTGGGATTAGTAATTTTTACCCCTCCACTATACAACACTTTCCCTACTGTTACACTCACTGGATTGGGACTAGTAATTTTTACCCCTCTGCTATCCAACACTCTCCCTGCTGTTGCACTCACTGGAGCGGGAATAGTAATTTTTACCCCTCCGCTATCCAGCAATTTCCCTGCTGTTCCACTAACTGGAGTGGGAATAGTCATTTTTACCCCTCTGCTATCCAACATTTTCCATGCTATTATAATAATTGTGTTGTGAAATTTAAGTTTTTTTTAAATAGTTTAATGTCTTAATTAATTATAGGATGTTTTATTTTAAATTATTGATATATGTCTATATTTTATTTGTATATAATTTGAAACGTTTATAAATTAAATAAAGACAATAGATAATAAAATGTATTTAAGTAAATAAATGTATATGTACACATTTTTGAGTGTTTATATTCGTTTTTATTAATTTTATTTGTTTTATTTAGTTAAAATATATATTAAATGTTATTTATTTTGTTAAAATATTAATATTGTTTAATATAATTTGATTAAGTTATATATATTTTAAAGTCGATATTTTTACATCTATATTTTTTACTTTGATATTTTTGATTCAATATTATCGTACGTACCTGTTTAAGTATAGGGAGTCAATATTTTTGCATTCAATATTTTTGCATCAATCTTTAAACATCGAACCATATTTGCCTGTAAACCACTAGCTCACAATGCCAGTATGAATACCTCTTACCAAGGAGAGAATAGTTTCTAGCAACTATCGAACATGACAACCCTGACACCAAAGGGATCGTGGAAACAGTACAGTACTTTTCGCTCAGTCACTTGTGCGCACTTTGTCTCAATAAGATACACAGAATAAATGATGGGGACTTTTTCAATAAGCATTTATTGAACCAGCATCATTCTAGTGTAAAATATGTGTGCAGCAACAGTCCTAAGACAGAAACAGATATAAACAGTTATGAGCACCAACATAGTAAACAGATGGAGGAATTCTACCATACTGCTAAAACAATGAATATATGCATGCATATAAATATGAAAGTAATAATGCTTACTCCTACAATGTTAACCCTAACTAAATGTACCTAGCATGTATGTAGGTGTATAGCCAAAGAATTCCCCTAGGATAAAGCCAAGATGGACACTCTGCGAGGGATGGCAGACCACTGTGTGCTGGACTGTCTGCCTAAAGGAACCTTAGCATCTTGTGTCAATGTGTCAGCATGGAAGTCTTTCTCCTCTGCCCACACCGGCAAAGATATGGTGTTTATAATAAAAAAATTAACCTTCAGGGGTTCTATCTTGCTGTGTCATGTCAGCCGAGGATGACAAAAGTGATGAACCTTATACACTGTTATTATGCAGAAGATGATAATCCTGCTGTGATTCTGGGAATCCTCATGCATAATAAATTAGGCTAGTTTTCAAGGCAAACCAAACAACATTTATGCAGCACCAAACTAGGTAAAAGGTCAGGACCAAACAGTTATCTAGTACAATAGCAGGGTAAATGTAGGTAAAAGGTTAGGAGACAACCCAGGCCTACATTGGGGTGTAGTGTGAATCATAGCAATGCGAGAACAGTTAAAGAATGAGAGTCTACATTTTCATTACCAGTTTGGATTGTAAAAGTCAAATGTGCCATTTTAAGAGAAGGCAAGAGTTGGTGAAATGGGAGTCAGCTGATCAAACAGCTGACATTATGATTCTAAGAGGGATGCATGGATACCGACTCTGATTGGTGTTCTTGGTTACAACCAGAAAATGTGGTAAACAATCAGAAGTGTAATTCCTAGTTGCCTGTGCCAGTGGGGAATAATTTTCCAAATTTAACAAGGGAAGTAGGTTCATGAGTTGTAAATATACCAATGTGATATATTAGGTCTCCTTCTTCAAACTTTATTTGATCTTTCCAGTGAAGATCATAAAATTACATAAACAAAAATACAAAAACAGCAGCAAACATTATATAGATAATCCCAGTTCATTTAGGTAGAAAAGTGCCCTGCTAAAATTCCTTTCGACTTACCCTTACATGTACGATTGTGATAATTTCCATTCTAAGTTAAAATCAGAGTTAACAAATGACGAGTTACATAAAAATAGAAAATAAAATAATCCATATCTTATTTTGGAGCCCAGTTGTTTAATTTTTTTTCCTACATGCCCATAAAAATGACGCTAAGGAGAAACAACCTAGAGGATCGGGCAAAGATTTGAAAAAAATATATTGCAACCCAACTTTGTTTAAAATGATGCCGTTTAAAAATAGGGACAATGAATTCCTTTCCCTCCCTCTGATAAAAACCAAAGAAAAATAGCAAATTGAGATCATTATGAAAGGATTTCGAATCACAAGGACAGAGGATCAATTCAGAATGTTTGAAGATTCTCCCTGGAAACCTTAACATTAGTGGTGTCAAGTTCAGATGAAACCTTAGAAGAATGAATTTGTGCTGGAAAATAGGAATGTCTTCTGAATCAAAATAGCTACCCTCTAGCATAGAAGGAATTAGCTGATTCATGAGGACCTCCTATTTACAGTAATTTCTTTCATTACGACTATGTTGAGCCTGCAACATAAATGTATCGACCAGTCTCCGTTTAGACATCTTTCTGCAGGCAGTAGTGCTCTTGGAAAGCTCAGTCAGCCCCAGAGCGGTCAGTTCCCATTCTACATAGTTCAGCCACTGAGTCCTGCCGTGGTTCTCCATTTTTGAGGTGTCTCTTATTATATATTGAGTTAGGGTCACCATATACCTATGGCATATGGAGAGCCAGAGTAGGAGCGGGGCTGATCTAATGGAGTCAGTAATATGCGGTAGGCCCAGTTCCATATGAGTTACCTAGTTCCAGTTGATGGATACAGGCCTCAGCAAGGCATGCGAGTGCGAAAAGGGTTCGCCCTTCTGTACCCAGAGTCCTCAGACTATGTCAGAAATTGGCACGGAAACTGGAAATACAAAGACATAGTTTAATAAACCTTTAAAGGTGGTACTACAGCCCACACAACACTCTACAGTATTGTACAAGGTAGTACAAAGAACTCGGCCATGCGGTCCCCTTTTACACACAAAGAAGGGGCTCATAAGTGGGCGGTTACAACTCAAAAGCATGATTTACAACCATATATGGACATTTCTTAAACATGATCGATACATGGGTGGAGTTAACATAACATATATAAGTTCACCAAACCAATAATATGACTAGTCACTCCAAACAAACAAACAATTTAGTCAGGGCAAGCGTATAAAACTGCCTTGCCAAACAAGACTATCAAAGGCTCGGAGCAAGTATCGTACAACGATTCTTACCAATCAAGAGTGTCCAGATTCCAACTGCCAAGTTCCGAATTCGCCCAAACGGCCACTACGCGGCAAACCGACAGAAGAGGTCTCAGTCGATGACCGGCGCCACCCAGATGGTCAGATCGGAAGGGAAGGAAGAATACCTTGGGATGCCAGGACCAAAGGCGCTGCTGGCAGTGATCACGTCCCAGGCAAGGTTCCAATCCTTCGTCACGACCAGTCCTTCCAGCATCCGAGTCGTCGATGAGCCCCACGTGACGGGCGCCAATTGATGGATACAGGCCTCAGCAAGGCATGCGAGTGCGAAAAGGGTTCGCCCTTCTGTACCCAGAGTCCTCAGACTATGTAAGAAATTGGCACGGAAACTGGAAATACAAAGACATAGTTTAATAAACCTTTAAAGGTGGTACTACAGCCCACACAACACTCTACAGTATTGTACAAGGTAGCACAAAGAACTCGGACATGCGTTCCCCTTTTATACACAAAGAAGGGGCTCATTAGTGGGCGGTTACAACTCAAAAGCATGATTTACAACCATATATATACATTTCTTAAACATGATCGATACATGGGTGGAGTTAACGGTTCATGAAGCCCGCCGAATGCACATTCCAATCCCCTCTAAGCAGAAACAGATGTTACATGTACTGGGCATGCGCCAGGCAAGCTGGAACTATTTATAGCCTGTGGCTGGGCAAACTTCAGGGGTGACAATCAGCGAAGTAGGACTTGCCTCGTGGCGAGCACATGGCAAAGTGTAGAATACAAGATGGACGCTCGAAAACAAAATGGAGTCTGGCCGTATTTCAAGTACGAGCGGGAAAACTATGGCAAAGTCATGATAGCATGTCTTCAGCGAATGCTTAACATAATCGCTGTTTTATTTGCAACAGACGACCCTTTCAGCATTTGCTGAAGACATTCGGTTTTCTCGGATAATCTAAATACTCATCGTTTATATCGATGCTCATCATATCCGCTATCTCTCTAGTTATAGTTTTCTTATGGGCAGCATCCGCAACAGCTTGTTTATCAGGCACACAAAGTGAAACACATAGAGAGCATATCATTGGGCTACATTGAATACAAACGCAACAAGTGAATAATATAGCAACAATTATACATAGTCCAGTGAGAACCTTCCAACCCCATGTAGAAATTAAGGTCCGGAACCACGCAAAGAAAGTCCAAGATCCATTTTCTTGGTGTATATCAGCTGCAATCTTGTGTAATTTGTTAATGGCTTTATACACAGAAGGAGTATGATCAGGGATAAACACACAACAGCTACTTCCGATAATTCTACAAGCTCCACCTCTGTCTGCTAACATAACATCAAGAACCATTCTGTTCTGCAAAGCAACAATCCTGGTAATCTGTAGTTCTTCAGTAAGGTTCCCAAGAGCCGCAGCAGTTTGATTGGTGACAGCTTCCACTACTCTTGTTAACCTTCGTATCTTTCTACTATTCAGAGCAGCTCCCACAAAGAAAAATAATCCTAAGTTGAAATCTATATATTGCTGCAGACTAGTGTCCGTCTGATCAACATTGTCTATAGATAAAGTCTGTTTGAATCTGTTTACAGTTACATTACTCAATAATTTCAAGTCTTTATGATAAGATGCAGGTGCCAAAAATACAGGTGGCAATAAAAACGATACATACCATACCCCAGACCATCCGGCTGGTAATCGATAATAGCCCTTATTTCCGCATACAAAATAGGTGTTATGTGAAGTAAGGAAAGTACTGTTATTCAGGCCATCAATATTCAATACAACAATACAGTCACTAACACCTACAGGAATATGGCCTTCACTTTGTACACATAAATCAGCTTGTGCTTGGGCCACTGAAATCACAAGCTTCTCTTGCCCAACAGTGTCTCTAGTGTTCGTAAAGATATAAGGTGTTGATGCATTGTCCGGTCGATACTCTTTCCACTCCCATATAGTTCCGTTGGCTGGTGGATAGCCGTCTTTATCTTGATGCCATTCTTTATTCAGTCTGAAAAGTAGTCTGCCTACTGTAGGCTTTTTTTGTTGCAAAAAGCAAAGTGTACCACGCTCTGCAAGAGCCATTATGAGAAAAGGGAAGAGGTATGAATGGTGTCCCCACTTTCTTTCGATGCGCTGGCATCATCCCACATATCCAGCAGTCTGTAGCGTTTGTAGCAACGTGGGTATGATGCAACATCTGAATGAAAGTATTATTCAAATATGACTGTCAATGTTTCAACTCTTGATATGGGAGTGTATAGAAAAAGTGCTCATCAGGGACTGGAGTGGAAACAACATATAGTTCACGAGCAGGAGCCTTCTCCTCAATGAACCACATGACTGTAGCGATAACTGCTATAACAATAATGAACCCTGCAGAACCAAAAATCTTCCTCTTATCCATTTTGAGCAAATGTACACAGTATCTTCCTGAAACTAAAGTGTTGTCAGAACTCTTACCCCGTAGGTAGCCGTTGTTTTCTTCACCATCGGGCCAAGACGGGTGTCCCTTCCTTGCCTTATTGACTCTCCGTTTCACTAACCTAGGGACCGTTCTGACAACTTCTCATACAATTGCAGATTCTTTTCTTGGTCGCAGATTGTATCTTCTCAATGCAGGCGTTGTCTGGTCCGGGCAGAACTCCTCAGAATCATCAGGTACCACAGCACGGCCTCTTTCCGTAGTCAGGATTTCTCGGTGGTTGGTCAATACAGCAGGTTCCACCAGATCGGGTTGCACTTTTCTACAGTGGATGGAATGAATCCAGTTTCTGCGATTGGTTACCCGCACTGCTGTTCTTGTTGCCAGGAGGACCTGCTCCGGGCCGCACCACCTCGGCTCTAGGCTACTCGACCTCTCAAAGGATTTCACGAGGACAAAGTCACCAGGCCGGAGATTATGACCTTCTCCTGTGGACCGATCAGGGAGTGCTTCTCGAACCTGTTGATGAATGGAAACCAAGCTGTCAGTTAATTGTGCCAAATAGTCATTCATTAAAACACAAGGTACATCGTACACTGAACTTGGTTTGGGTACCCCCATATGTTCATGGGGCGTCTGAAAACAATTTCGTAAGGCGTTAAGCCTGTCGGAGAATGTGGTACTGATCTGATAGACAACAACGCCAAAGGCAGAGCATCTGGCCAAGTCAGAGAAGTAGAAGCCGGTATTTTCGCAATTTTCAGCTTAAGCCTGCCATTGTACTTTTCCACTAATCCTGCTGATTGCGGGTGGAACACTGCATGGAACTTTTTCACGATGCCTAATCCCTTCAGGACATACTTAATAATGTCCGCCACAAAATGGGGCCCGTTATTACTCCACAACAATCTGGAAACACCAAACCGAGGAAAGAATTCCTTCAAGAGCACCTTAGCAGTAGTCATTGCAGTATTGTCCTTCGTAGGGTATGCTTCAATCCATTTGCTGAATGCACAAACCACAACCAGGACATACTTTAGATTATTGCAGCATTCCAGCTGAATATAATCCATTTGCAGTACTTCAAAAGGTGCAGTGGGTGTTGCAAATCCTCCTGCTGGAGTTCGTGTCCCTTTCCCTGGATTATATTTAAGGCAAATCATGCAGGTCTGTACCACTCTCTTAGCCGTGCTAGCAATTTCTGGATGCTCCCAAACTTGCGTAAGCAATTTCACAATTGCCGAAGCTCCAACATGTGCTAGCCCATGTGCCACCTGAACCATAGATTGTACGAAGGCTGTAGGTAACTTCCACCTATCCATCTGCTTATTCCTCCAACAGCCCTCATCATCCAACTCCCCATCTTTGGACCATTGGTCCTGTTCTTTCTCAGTAGCAGTCTTTTGCATTTCTAGTACCTTTTCCCTAACATCGTGCCACCGCTCAGCTTGTGACTTCACGACGTACATTGAAGTGGAGCCAGGCTGCATCGCAGTTTCACGTGCTACTCGATCTACAAAAGCGTTTCCTTGTCCCACTTTGTCTGTCACTTTCTTGTGTGCACTACATTTCACTATGGCTATCCTTTTAGGGTATGTCAGTGCAGTCAAGAGATTCTGTACTAATTCTCCATACATTATCTGGGTTCCGTGTGATGTCAAAAAGCCCCTTTCCTTCCAGAGCAGGCAAAAAATCAAGCGCTACTCCGAAAGCATAGCGGCTGTCTGTGTAGACATTCACACATAATCCTGCACTAAGTTCACAAACTTGTGTCATCGCTATCAGTTCTGCTGCCTGAGCTGATTTCTGCGGTATGCGTGCTGTCTCCACTATCGTGTGCAGTGTAGTGATTGCATATGCTGCAGAGGTGGTTCCGTCTGGTAGCTTTAAACAGGACCCATCCACCCACAGGGCTCCATCCACATCTGTAAAGGGCGTATCCTGTAAGTCAATACGACCCTTTGTCTCTTCCTCAGTCACAAAGACACAGTCATGTGTCTCTTGTGCCTCGGGCTGAGTCGTTGGGAAGGGCAACAACGTAGCTGGATTCAACGTTGCACATCTCTTTAAAGTTATATGAGGAGCCAACAGCGTCAGCTCATATCCTGTCAGACGAGCACTGGTTAAATGCTGCGTCTTTGTCTGATTCAAAAGGGCATCAACAGCATGGGGGACCAACAGCTTATGAGATAAGACTATCCCTTCACTCTGACGTATTGACACAGCTGTCGCTGCTACTGAGTGAAAACATCCAGGCAATGCTCGAGCAACAAAATCAAGTACTGCCGAGAAGCATGCACAAGGGCGCTGCTTATCGCTGTGCATCTGCACTAACACTGATAACGTGCATCCATCTCTCTCATGCACATACAATGTAAAGGGCTTTGTGTAATCAGGGGTGCCTAACACTGGTGCTGAACAAAGGGCCTGACGTCATTGTTGAAAAGCATTCTCACATTCATCTGTCCATGGAAGGGGAACTGGAGTATCCTTTGTCAAAAGGGCTAACAGTGGCTTAACTATGTATGAAAGCCCTATTATCCACTGTCTACAAAAGGAGGTAAGACCCAGAAAAAGCTCGAACTTCTTTCTGAGTGGAGGGTGCTGGCGTATCTAGAATGGCTTGAATACGATCTGGTGTAAGTGCACGCCCCTCCTTAGACAAAGGGTGACCTAAGTAGGTTACCTTTGGTCTACAATATTGTAATTTCTTTTTCGATACTTTATGGTTGTGAGATGCCAAGAAGGTAAGTAAAGACAATGTGCACTCCTCACATTGTTCAGGGGTGTCGGCAGCCAACAAGATGTCATCGACATATTGTATAAGCGCCACACCTTCGGGTAAAACAAAAGAATCCAATTGCCGTTTCAATGCCTGACTGTAAATGCTAGGGCTCTCAGTATAGCCTTGGAGAACTCTACAAATCTGTACGATCTATTATTCAACGTGAAACCGAAAAGATATTGGCTGTCAGGATGAATAGGGATCCAAAAGAAAGCGTTCTTCAAGTCTATAACCGGGAACGTTGTCGCAGTTGGCGGGACCAAAGTAAGGAGTGTCGTAATATCAGAAACCACTGGGTATTGAGGTATCACTATCTTATTGACCTCCCTCAAATCGATAATAAATCGATAAATCCTGATGTCAGTATCTTTCTTCAAAATCGGTAGTATAGGACTGTTACACACATTGTATGGAACTTCTTCAACCACTCCCACTTTAATCAAGTCCTGCACTATCTGTATGAGCGTCTCCTCCCCCTTCTGTGATATCAGATACTGAGGCAGGTGCGGCAGCACAGCTCCCTCCTTTACACTGATGTGCACCAGAGGGATAATCATCTGTCCAACTTCAGTATCGGACGTGGCCCACAAAGATTTAGGCAAAGAGGCCAGTGCAGCCTCTACGGTAATCATGTACACCCTCTTCATTGTTGGATAATTATCAGTCAGTATTACACGTACTCCCTCAGGGGAGCACCGTATCGTGGCCCGAAAATTCTTGAGCATATCTAGACCCACAATATTATCAGGCGTGTTTGGAGAGAGTAGAAATGGACATGGTGCAGCAAACTGATCTACATAAAGTGCAAGAGGTTGTCATAGTGGGTGAACAGAAGGCATTCCATCGAACCCTATTGACGTAATGGTTGAGCCAGACAGGGGAGCCCTCGGAACCAATTTTTTGGACAAAGCGCTACGAGTAGCTCCTGTATCAACCAGGAACCGATCAGTAGAGCCCAAAACATGTGCTGAAACATAAGGACCCCTCTGATCTACTGGCACTTCAACTGGTTCCTTACCCCATCCTACGCAATCCTATGCATACTGTGAATCATGCTGTTCAGGAGGTGCATAATCAGACATTTGGTACTGATTTCGTCGATCAAAAACATTAAACCCATCTCGTGGCCGCATATTAGAATCAAACCGAGCACGATCATTCGTGTTGCCCCTAGGGCCTAAAAAACCTCCTCTATTTCTTATGGATCCCTGCCCACGCTCTTGCCGCTGTGCACGCAATAACGAACACTTATTCGCCCAATGGCCTTTCTGCCTACAATACGCACATTGATCCCGGGCAAAATCAGTACGGCCTGAAGGAGAACCAGAAAAATTCCTGCCGCCCCTATCATTGCCTCTACGAGGCGGCCCATATACTTGTGCTAACATAACCTTCGTTTTCAAATCTTTAGATTTCTTTTCCTCACTACTCTTCGCTTCTAATTCCTGACGCTCGTAATACTGAGCCATCGTCAGGAGGGATGCTGGTGTCGAAGTTGTCCAAGAACTTTCACTCGCTTTTAATCGAGCTGCTATACTTGGTAATAAGTTTGAAACATATTTATCAACAAAAAGGTGTCGACCTGTGTCGTCCGTAAGCGACTGGCCGCTAAAATCATGAAAGATTTCCTCAAATCGTGTAAAGAAATCTGAAACCGATTCATCTACTTTCTGTTTACATGACGCTAGCATAGTCCAATTAATCTTTTTAGGGGGGATAAACGTTTTTAGTTTTGCTAAAATAGCAGCAGGAAGATCTAAAATCGACTGGGCGGTTTATGTGCTGGTTTCCTCTCCCTGTCTACATCCTCAAGATCCACCCATCGAACTTTTAATGCCTGAAGGTCATCTATCTTTCGTATTGATCTCCATATATCTGGGTGTAATATTAGCCCGAAAAATAAATCAATATCGGCCAGAGTCATAGTACATGAATTCAAAGCCCCCTCAACTTCCTCATAAAAGGCTGCGGGATTCTTTCGAGGATCAGGCAATGCAGCTTTTAAGGCCATAACATCCGCTCTATTCCAAGGAGTATAAACCCAGTTATAGATAAAATACCCTTGAGCATCCGCTGACCCTCTATCTGAACTAGTACCCACTCCTTTAGGGGGAACATACAAAGGCGCCGCCTCCCGCATTGGTTTAGCATGCACTGCACCGATCTTATCTGAATAAAAGATGGATGACTGCTTCCCGCCGCCCCTCGGATTCGATTGCTCCTCGCCAGCTTTCCGTCTCCGTGCTTCGTCCCGTAGCCTAAACATCTCATCACCTAAAGCAAATAGCCGTCGAATCGCAGCGGGCACCTGAGAAGGAAGAAAAAGACCTTTACGCAATTCCTTTGCATCAGCTATCACATCAGCTGGTTCAAGAACATCGGAATATTTTCAAAAAGCTAACACTACTTCATTAGAAACAAAATCAGTAAAATATAATTTCACCATATCTTCCCATGACTCAAGTTCTTCCAACAAGTCAGCAAGGGAGATAGTGTCTTTGTTAACCCGATGAGCAATCTTACGAAGATTAGCCATACGCTCGGTCGATAACATGGACCGCGTATCCACTTTCTGTCTGGGCGGTTTAGAATCTTGATCCCCTCCACTCGGGGCAGACGGGCCAACGTACGGGGGCGGTGAGTGATCTAATAACGAAAAATCATCATCCGATCTATTAAGGGCAGGATAAAGAGGCTGTTGAACAGGATACTGGCCAGAGATTTGCAACTGACGTTCTTTCTCCTGCTTCTCTTCTAATTCCTTTGCTTCACGTTTTTTCGCCTCATGCGCTTTCTCATGCTCACTCTTTCGCTGCTCTTTTTCAATCAGTGCTTGCTCACGCTTCTCACGCTCTCGCACCTCTTTCACCCACATTCGTATACATTCAAACATATCTTGTCTCACTCGCCGCTTACACATACACTGCTCCACATACTCAATTTTCTTCAAATCAAACGATCCATACATAGGCCATCGCAACTCAGGATCCTTCTTGGTATATTTCCGCCACAATGTGCTGTACATTATGGGGGAAAGACCAAATTTAATATACATATCCCTATTTGGCGTCCCTTCTGGGGGAGCCGGCTGTGATTCTTCAAGTACCAACCGGTCATTTCCAAAACAGCAGCACCACTTAAGGAGTGCGCTAAAAACAGGCATGTCTGAAAAATAATGCAGAATATGCAATATTATAATTAAATGGCACTTAAAACGTTGTGCCGCTCAAATTCAAAGGTCAGGAGAAATCTCTCCACATTGCCCGGCTATATGGGTTGCAACTCATATATAAGTTCACCAAACCAATAATATGACTAGTCACTCCAAACAAACAAACAATTTAGTCAGGGCAAGCGTATAAAACTGCCTTGCCAAACAAGACTATCAAAGGCTCGGAGCAAGTATCGTACAACGATTCTTACCAATCAAGAGTGTCCGGATTCCAACTGCCAAGTTCTGAATTCGCCCAAACGGCCACTACGCGGCAAACCGACAGAAGAGGTCTCAGTCGATGACCGGCGCCACCCAGATGGTCAGATCGGAAGGGAAGGAAGAATACCTTGGGATGCCAGGACTAAAGGCGCTGCTGGCAGTGATCACGTCCCCGGCAAGGTTCCAATCCTTCGTCACGACCAGTCCTTTGAGCATCCGAGTTGTCGATGAGCCCCACGTGACGGGCGCCAATTGATGGATACAGGCCTCAGCAAGGCCTGCGAGTGCAAAAAGGGTTCACCCTTCTGTACCCAGAGTCCTCAGACTATGTAAGAAATTGGCACGGAAACTGGAAATACAAAGACATAGTTTAATAAACCTTTAAAGGTGGTACTACAGCCCACACAACCCTCTACAGTATTGTACAAGGTAGCACAAAGAACTCGGACATGCGTTCCCCTTTTATACACAAAGAAGGGGCTCATTAGTGGGCGGTTACAACTCAAAAGCATGATTTACAACCATATATATACATTTCTTAAACATGATCGATACATGGGTGGAGTTAACGGTTCATGAAGCCCCCCGAATGCACATTCCAATCCCCTCTTAGCAGAAACAGATGTTACATGTAATGGGCATGCGCCAGGCAAGCTGGAACTATTTATAGCCTGTTGCTGGGCAAACTTTAGGGGTGACAATCAGCGAAGTAGGACTTGCCTCGTGGCGAGCACATGGCGAAGTGTAGCATACAAGCTGGACGCCCGAAAACAAAATGGAGTCTGGCCGTATTTCAAATACGAGCGGGAAAACTAGGGCAAAGACATGACAGCATGTCTTCAGCGAATGCTTAACATGATGGCTGTTTTATTTACAACACAGTACGAATGCCGAAGGGAAACCACTGACTCAAAAAATCTGTTCTAAATGGTTTGCAATGCATCAATAGGTGTCATACATATTCCCTCTGCCCCATAGGTTGCTTCCGACTTTGCCTTGGCGTGATATATCTTTTTGACTGAGGCTAAAGGTTGTGCACCCAGCTTCTTGAAGAAGGCTTTTATTGCTGATAAACTCCTCTCCATTCCCTTGGCCCTTCCTTTAACCAGCTGTGACCATGCTTGTTTGTTGTCAAAAAGTATCCCTAAGTAAGGGAATGACCCGACCACCTCAATTTCCCCTGAATCCATATGAAAGTGTGGTGTTTTCTCTCTTTTACCCCCCTACGACCATTACAAATGACTTCTACTGATTAACTTTTAGATCCAGTGAAAGTATAAATTCGGCATACGCTGATATGAGGCGCTGAAGTTCTAGCCCTGTTCTGGCCATCAAGACAGCATCATCAGCGTAAGCGAGAATTGGCAGCCACTGGGAGCCCATCACAGGGACATCCATGGCTGCATCCCCAAGAACTTTTTCTACTCTATTCTTATAGATTGAAAAAAGGAATGGAGCGAGGACATAGCCTTGCCTTACTCCACTTGAAATCCTAAAAGGGTGGGTACATTTCCTGTTTTTCCATAGCGGATGCATGCAGAAGCGTCGGAGTATAATTGACAGATGGTAGCCGACTGGTAGCAGCCCCTTGAAGCAGCTCCACGCGCTGGGATCCCAGGATTACAGGATTACTACAACAATAAATAATTCACCCCCTTTAGAATTTGGCCCTTACCTGTTGCATACCATGGAGTGGGTGCCATCCTGCGACTTTGAGGGGCCGCATCCGCCCCCTTCATTCAACAATCGGAGGATCGGATGCCATCCTGCGACTTCGAGCTGCCGCATCCGCTCCCCCTGGAATCGACAATCGGTTGCTGGTTCTGACCCCCTCAAGTCGGCTTTTGTTTGCCGTGACCATCCTGGCCGCACCGTGCCGAGTCTTCCTCAAACCCCTGGCTCGTAACTCCATGTGGACTCGTCATGCAGGATGCGACTCCTGCAGACCAGCGATTGACAGGTGTGTCCGTCCTGCACCAACCGCCCCGCAAGGAAGCCTCCCTCCAATCCCCCTGACGCTGATTCCATGGCTGCAGTGGCCCGAGGCCTCGCCCCTGTGACCTGCTCACTGCTAGGGGTTCGTGGTTACGGTGGAGCACAGGGCTGGGACTCGCCTACTCCAACACCCTCGCACCAAAGACCGCTCCAATCCTGCCGACCCACGGCAGGATTGGAGCGGCCAGATCGGAATTCGCGCTACAGAATCGCCTGGCCTGCCAGAAACACAGAAGAATCGGGAGAACAGCTTGCTCTCGCTACATTGCCCCGCCCCCAAGGAAAATCGCTCCTTTTTGATGTTCACCCACAGTGCCTATCTGCAGGTCCAAGTAACATCTTTGCCTGCTACCTACTTGCATCGACCCCAGGATCTACAGAGCCCCTATGAGCTCCCATGAAGGTACTGTCTGCCGCGATCTCTTATTTCACATTTTTGCTGGTTACTTGTATTTTTAGCTGCTCTCCTGCTGCCTGTCCTATTTTTGATCACCCCCTTCTCCCTCTACATTGAGCATCCTCAGAGGAATCTTTCCTTTTGCTGCACCCCAAAATGGCTGGTTTTATAAAACACCCCCATTAATATCTTTGTTCTGCCTCTCAAAATGGCGGTAGCTGTGTTTAGAAAACACCCCCATTAGCAGCTTTGTATTCGCCTCTCAAAAGGGATGTGGTCATAAACCTCAGCTACCATCGCACCTCCCCCTCCAACTGACCATTACTTAGCCCTGTTAAAATCAGTGTCCTACTGTGATCACCAAAACTGTTATAGGACTGGACTCCCCAAATCAATCGAAATTGAAATAGGTCTAGGATACCGATACTGGTCTACTCGCCCTCTCTTACAACTCCTACCCTACTCATCACGATAGAAACAGGACCTATCCCCTCATCCCACCAAAGATATAGACATCAAGATAGGACATTGCCTTCTCACTCCTATCATGGATACAGACAAAGGACTATACCACCACTCTCCTCCACCCTAAAGTGTCGGCCATCTTGGACTAGTCCTATACTAGTCTTAGACTAGTCACACCGCAGGCGCCCCTATCACTACTGCTACTCCCCTTTTTAGCCACTCTCTCTCGTTCCTATGTTAGATATAGAAATCAATATAGGACCACGCCCCCTTACTCTTGTCTTGGAAACAGACAAAGGAATATACCACCACTCTCCTCCACCCTAAAGTGTCGGCCAACTTCGACTAGTCTTATACTAGTCTTAGACTAGTCACACCGCAGACGCTTCTATCACTACTGCTACTTCCCTTTTTAGCCACTCTCTCTCTTTCCTATGTTAGATATAGAAATCGAAATAGGACAACACCCCCCTACTCTTGTCCTGGAAACAGACAAAGGAATATACCACCACTCTCCTTCACCCTAAGGTGTCGGCCATCTTAGACTAGTCTCAGACTAGTCTTTGACTAGTCCCTCCACAGGCATCCCTATGACATTTTCCTCAGCTCCTACTTCCCTATTTAGCCACTCTCTCTTCTCCTAAAGTGTCGACCATCTTAGACTAGTCCTGTCTGGTCTTAGTCTAGTCCCACCTCAGGCATCCTAATCACTTTCTCTTCAGCTGCTACCTCCACTCTACAGTACCACCCACCCCACCTCACCTGTACAACATCTCTCACCATGGAACTCACAGGCACCCACACATATAAAATCATTTACCCCCCCAAGCTCACAAAAAAATCTGCCAAAAACTTCAAAACCAACTTTCTTAAAGCCCACCCAGAAACCCCCTTTGCAGACCTGTATTTTTCACCGCGAAATGGACTCACGACCACCAACATCATCTTCTACACTAAACGCAGTGCACAATGGAGAAAGCCTTCTTATCCTTACTCATGATTTCCTTCTCGAAGAAGTCCGCACATGGTCTTCAAATATCTATTTCACCATCACAACTCTTCCAAGCAACAGCAACCATCACTATATACAACAACGGCACTATCCTCATTCAGTCCACGGATCCTAGCCTCAACCTATTTAATAACATATTCCCCATCATTAAAGAGCAGGTAGCCAATCCCCTGACCTCCTTCCAACCCACCCCCACTCCCTACACCCTAACCAATTCTTCTACTAGTCAGCCCCCCACCCCTACCCTCTTGACTCCTAGTTGCCCAGAGCTGCTCGCCTCTCTCAACCCCCTACCCCACCCTACAATACACTTCTCCTCTCTCCCAGCCCCTCCCCTTCTTTCTCCACCCCACCTCCTCTCAAATCGAGCCCCCCCTCCCCTACCACCTCCTCACCAGCCCCCACATCCAGCCTCCCACCCTCCAATACCCCCCTCCTTTCACTCATAGTCCACCCTCCTCCCGCTACTTTTCCACCCCACCCCTCTCACACTCTCACATCGAGTCACCCCTCCTCTTTGCACACCCCTCCACCCCCACACCAAGTCGCCCCTCCTCTCCTCGCATCATCACCACCCTTCCCCCTCACATCTTGTCCCCCATCCCCCTCCACCACCCCCCTCCTCCCACACCTAATCCATCTACCCCCCTCCTCTCACATCTTTACCCCCCTCCTCCCACACCTAATCCCCCCTCCTCTCACATCTTCACCCCCTCCTCTCACACCTAATCCCCCCTCCTCTCACACCTTCACTCCCCCTCCTCTCACACCTAATCCTCCCCCCTCCTCTCACATCTTCACCCCCCCTCCTCTCACACCTAATCCCCCTCCTCCTCTCAGACCTTCACTCTCCCTCCTCTCACACCTAATCCCCCCTCCTCTCACACCTTCACTCCCCCTCTCACAACTAGCACCCCCTTCCCCTCTCCCATCACCACCCCACTTCCTCTTACACCTAACCCCCTCCTCATCTTAACCCCCTCCCCTCACTTCTACTCCCCCCTCCCATACCACTTTGTGTCCCCCCTCTCCCTATACTACTTTTAGTCCAGCCCCCCATACCACCCCCCCACGCGGTCACTCCCCCACACCCTCACAATGTCACCACACAAATGCCCTCCACTGAACCCCCTACCTCACCTCCTCTCCCTCCACCGCCCTCCCTTACCTCCTCTATTCCCACCCTTAATACATACCCAACACTCTATCCACCTCCACCCCATACTCTTTCCAAGCCTTTATCAGTTCTCACACCATACCAAGTCAAATCTCCTCTACATATACCTCGCCCTTCCATCCCCATACCGTTCCTAACTCCACGCTGGTCAAGATTATGTCCACCCTTTTCCAAATTAAAGACGAATTACAAACCTTCAATGAACTATTTGCAAATCAACTTAGACACCCCTCTCCACCTGATACCCTCTTATACCACGAATCCTCCACCCCACCCACACGCTCATACAAGCATAGCCCTCCTCACTGGACCTCTATCCCTGCCCACAACATTGACACGGTATGACATATGTGCCCTTCTATACTCCGACGATACCGTCCCGTAGTCCACACAGCCACCACGCACCTCCCCATCCCCACTATCCATTCCAATTCTCACAGGCCCCCCACTCTAAATACTAGAGGCGCCATCTCTAACAATCTTACTAAAGTCACCCTCACTTTGGACCCTCCACCTCCATCATCACCCCAAGGCTCAAATGCACATTTCCAAAGGTGACGCCACCCAACTAGACTAAATCCAACCCTGTGACTGGTCTGAACACCACATTATCACATTCTTCATCAACGAACATGTGAAACTTTGCCCAGCCCAATTGACCAAACCCAAGACCTGGAAAAAGGACCTGAAGAAACTTAATCCCAACTCTTCACCCTCTCCCAGCTACAACCTTCTCCTACCCTCCACAGGCAACAATGATGTTCAGTCCCTCACTGATCACAACCTCAAGTCAATGACCACAATAATCAGCGAAGTTGCCCCCCTTCAGCTAAAGAGAGTCTCCTCCAAAAGCTCTAAACCATGGTACGACGGTCCGCTTAATGACGATAGACGAGCTCTGAGACAAGCTGAACGTAATTGGAGATCTACACCTTCAGCTTTGCACCTCAATACACTTAAGAAAAAAAGAAATGCTTACTTCAGGAAAATCAAAAGATCGAAAGCTGAATTCTTTAGCCATCAACTAGACCAAGCAAAAAAACGACGAAAAAAACTCTTTGAAATGATCAAATCTCAGTCCAAGGACGTTCCACAACGACTACCTAACACATCCAGCATTCTACCATCATGTCAAGAATTCTCTACCTTCTTCAATCTAAAAACAGTTAACATCAAGAACGAACTCCTCACTGATCTAAACCTATACTCCAGCTCCCACAGCAAAACACCCATCAAACTAAAAAACAATGCTACCTGGTCATCCTTCGATACTTACACAGAAGATTCTATAGGCAAGATCCTTAGTACCCTGAAACCCTCCAATCACCTATCGGACCCTCTTCCTGCAAACGCTGTAAAAGATATCAGCCCTTGGCTT
Source organism: Lissotriton vulgaris (assembly GCF_964263255.1). Taxonomy (NCBI): domain Eukaryota; kingdom Metazoa; phylum Chordata; class Amphibia; order Caudata; family Salamandridae; genus Lissotriton; species Lissotriton vulgaris. The sequence goes on from NC_141689.1 coordinate 1,180,800,558, forward strand.
CTCCCACTCTGGACAAGGATGCATCCCGGACCCCCTCATAGTGGGGCAAGTATCGCCCATACTAAAGAAACCTTCAGCCGACCCTACTGACTTTAATAACTATCGCCCTATCTTCAACATCCCTACTTTAGCCAAATTGCTAGAAAAATGTGTTCACCTCTAACTGACTAAACACATTGATCACTTTGACCTCCTCAACCGACAACAATCTGGTTTCCATGCAGGCCACAGCACTGAATCAGCCATGACACACATTATTGCTGACGCGCTTTAAATTCTTGACCAAAATGGTACCTGCTTCCTCATCCTACTCGACCTTTCCTCAGCATTCGACACGGTCAAACACGAGAACTTACTTGATCTGTTGAACACCAGAATGGGTCTCTCAGGGACTGTACACTAATGGTTCACCTCCTTCCTTCATAACCGGACTCAGAAATTCAAAATTAACAACACAATGTCCAGCCCGGTTCCAGTAACATTAGGCGTCCCGCAAGGATCATCCTTATCCCCAACCCTATTCAATCTAGTCATGAAGCCACCAACCGCACTGCTTCATGCCTCTAATGTGCAATTCCACTTGTACGCGGACGATACCCATCTCTACCTCAAACTACAATCCCCGGGAGACATCAAACTTCTCAACGCAACGCTGAAGGACACACACACATGGCTGGCAGAGAACCATCTCAAACTTAATGCTCTAAAGACTGAATTCTTCTAATAGCCCCCCCTCCAAAATCCCCATCGCTCAAGACTGGCTTAAACACCTCAATGCATTCAATGTCCAACCTATCATTGTAGATTCAGGAAAATCCTTAGGTATTACCCTCAACTTCAATCTCAATATGCAACGACATATCAGCAATGCAACGAAGGGAGCTAATTTCCAAATCAACACCTTGAGGAAACTGAAACCCTTCCTCCCAACCAACGACTTTCGAACTGCAGTCCAAGCGCTAGTTATCCCTCGGATTGATTATGGAAGTACCGCCCTCTGCGGCCTCCCACTATCTATAATGGCACCATTAAGAGCCTCTATCAATGCGGCAGCAAGGCTCATCACTGGATCAAAAAAACGCTCACACATCTCTCCGACTTAAAATCTCTGAACTGGCTACCTTACGAAGCCAAAATACATCTGAAAATCGTGTGCATTACGCACAAGGCCTTACACCACAACTCCTCCAGTAACATTGCTAAGAAATTGGTAATCTCAGGAGGCTCAAGAGCAACAAGAAGCACACAAACTCTCCTCCTTAAACCACAAAGATTCCACTAGAAAAAAACGTACAAACGCTCCTTTTCAGGGATGGCTCCCAGGATCTGGAATTCCCTCCCCCAGAAACAAGACTTATCTCATCCACTGCATCCTTCAAAAAGGAAGTCAAATCGATCCTCATGGCTAAATTCACTTGAATATAAATTTTGGAAATATTGTTTTGACGGTCTATCTCTCCACTGAATTACATTGTCTGCCATGTCGTATTTTTCTTTTGTAAAGCGCTCTGATATCTGTAAGGATCTTGTTCGCGCTATATAAAACTTTGAAATAAAATAGCCCAGTCGATCCCCATACCTTCCATTATACACAGAGCTTAGAGTGGGACACACAGACAAATGCTGCTGATAAATCCATGAATGCGAGATAAAGTTTCCCCTTTCCTCGCTGAAACCCATATTGGGTCTGCAGTGACACTTCCCTGTCCTGAGCCCAGGACTCCAGTCTCGATAAAAGAAGGTGATCCATAAGTTTTGCTGTTGTGTCAATGAGTGAGATTGATCTATAATTCTTAGGGTTTCCCTTATCGCCTTTTTTATGGATCAGGACTATTATGCTGGTTGTCCAGGAGGAAGGGGGCACGCTATTGTGTTCTTATTGAAAGTGTTGGTAAATAGGGGGACCCACAAGTCTTCATTCACCTGAAAAAAGGTCTATCTGGACACCATCGTGGCCCAGGGCCTTCCCAGTACTACAGGCCTCCAGCCCACTTCCTACTTCAGCCAGTGTGAATGTTAAATTGTCCTGTGTAGTGTGATATGTGATTGTGGGTGGTAGGACAGGAGGTGCACTAGGTGAGAAGATGTTTGCAAAATGTGCCACCCAATCCTCTTCACCCACATTCATACCCAAAGTAGGGTACCTTTGAGTTTTAAAATAGGGTGCAATAATGATTTCCCAGAATTCTTTCCTACAACCGGTGGCTGTTGCATGCTCGAGTTTAGTCCAGGTCTCCTCCATCATAACACTCTCCCTATTCCTTCTTGCCAATGTATATTTACTTCGAAGTGAGATGATTTGGGACGGCTTATTAGGTTGTTCGTTCAGAGCTGTAAGGAGAGCCTTCTGGGTTTTCAGCCAAAGCAAACCTTGGCTTTTCCAGTTTTGTCTGGTTTGTTCTGGGTAAGAGCCACCTTATATTTGTGCTAACAATTCCGTAAAAGATGATACCAGTGTTGAGGGGGAATTGCCTAGGTCAAGACAATTTCTGATGTTATCATAGGTAATCCTTATTATTTCGGGGATCCGTTAAAGGATGTCTATTTGAGCCCATTTTAGTTGCTAGGCATTTTTCCTGGATAGTAATGGGAGTCCTTTTTCCTGTTGCTTAATTACTACCCTAGAAGTAAGGAGTACCTCACAGGTTAGGATAGCATGGTTGGTATCAGTTGTGAATTGTGCATCTATATACTTACAGTTATCACTAAACGGATTATAAACTAATATAAACTCTATTATTTATTCTTGTGTTTCTCGCCTGAATGTTTTTTTGGGGAAGTCCAAAGTGGTGAGCACATCACGGATTATTGCCATGTTTCTGGAAAAAAAGTGTCTGGTTCAGACTACTTTTGTTGGAACTGCGGAGAAAGTGATGGACCGGATTCTGCCAGAGTTTTTTCCAATGTGCATTGCCCACTTTACTTGTGATACCCGCCACATTCCAGGATGCTATTTTGAGTTTGAAAACTTTCCCCTTCCCAGCCTCATTGTTTGAGCTGACTACTGGGGTATCAAGCATTTGAGCTCCCAGTGTGACCAACCCCTCAGTGGGCTGTGGCTGTAGTCAGTCACATAGTTCCCGGTCAGAAAGTGGAGCAAATCTGTTCCAAAGGGATAACCCCACCTTGCCCACAGTACTAGGCCTTAATCTATCTCCCCTTGGGTAAGTCCTGGTTTGTAATGCCAACAATAGGGGGGGACCAATAGAAATGGTCTAGGGGCAAAGCTATAATCTGAGTGCCTTTAGGTGGGGCTCTTTGTAGTTGTTCCAGAATAGAGCTCGGTGCTAAACAATTATTAAAGATGTAATGCCACCTAGTCCCCTTCCAGTGATTTCGACAATGACCCCAGTCACCCTACCCTCCTAGCCATTATGATTTGACTTGCCAGAGGTGCGGCCCCCCCTAGCCATACCAATAGTGTGCTGAGACAACCAGTGAAGGGCTTTATCCAACAATTGTGATGCTGATTCAACTGGACCTCCCTCAGGATTGGAACATTACCCAAAACCAATACAAGAGGGGCTGCAGCCAGTGGAAGGTGCAAGGACTGATATGTTGAAGGAGTCTAATTCTGTCTGTATACTTTCTGCCCTAAACCGTCATCATTTTGTCCACCCCCCCAGGTGTTGCCCGTGGATGAGTAGCAGACCAATTTATAATGGTGTTGGAATGTCAGTGGGGGAAGCTTTTGGGTTCTCCCATGTTATCAGAGTGCTCACTACGTTGTGAGGGAGGCTACTGGCCTTGAGGGCAGGTGGAGCAAACTGAGGGCTCAAGCGTTCTCATGATGTTGGGTCAAATGGATGTTTGAGACAAATGGTTCCTCTCAGTATTATGTTCCGTTAGGCACTCCCCCACAGAATGGGCTACAGAGCCCGGGCCTGTGCCGGGTATATACAATGGGGCAGGGGGGTTCTTATGAACGTATCCTCATTTCAAGAAATTCCTTGATGTGACTAAGTTTCAGTAAAAGAGGGTTTAAAAGGACGGTGACCAGAGTCTCTACTCTTTTCCAGTAGTCTTCGTCACATGCCCGGGGAGACTGTGTGACAGAGTTAGTGAGCTTCGATTGAGGGGACGGCCAAGGATCAGCTTCTAGATTCCATCTTTGTTTACCAGTTTGGGTCATCTTCTACTTTTCACCGGTGGCTCGCTGTGGGGGAGTTAAAGGGGAGTTGTTCTTAGAATTAGCACAGAAGGAGGAACTATTCTGTGTAATCAAAGAATCCAAAGAGAGCCTCCGCTCCATTAGCTCAAACTCTTGCGTGAGGAAAGACTCAGCCCTAGTTATAAAAGCATCAAGAGTTCCAACTACTCCACACCCTGGGAGATCAGGACGACCCTTATATTTACTAATGATATAATGAAGTAAGTAACAAAGTAACCGTACCTTCACAGAGGGGTCTTGCAGCAAACTCCTAAGTATCCGATGTTTGAGGGGGGGCCAAGCCCAGCCTGCTCCGGGCTCTTTCGGGCATTCTTCTTATCAAGTGCGTCCACGCACTGTGCACCACGGGAGACGTGGTCCCCAGGGAGTAGTTTGGCGTGTGCCAAAACAACAAACCAGCAAGAAGCAGCTAGGTATATTTAAGTACTAGGCTAGTTCAATGCTGATGTGATGCTTTAGGTATTTAAGATTCAGTTTATTTTATTCATTTTTAATGCAAGTATTGTTTACTGTTATTAGTTTTTTTAGATATGGTTACTTTTTGTCATTTTTTTCCATCAGTTGTGTAGAGGAGAAAGTGCTGTAAATGTACACTTTATGAAGTCATGATGGTCTGTGTATGCATTTCTACGGCTCTAAGGTTCGAGTAGTGACCGGTTTGTCAATTGCTGCTAGGATCTTGGAAGCAAGGTTGTGTTCAAGACATGTTTGTGTTGTGGATGCTTTAAATATCAATAAAGCCTGTTTAAAGCAACCTTCATGGAGTCCAATCACTCACTTGAGCCCCACAACTAGCAGCATTGATCAAAATGAACGTGGAGCACCGCACCGCAACCAAGATTTAATGACTAAAAATGTGGTGCAAAAAACAAACAAATTGGTGAGGGTCCAAGGGCTAGATTAACGACCCAAACAGAAACGTGCCCTAATACTACATATTCATAACAAAAAATATCTGTGGGTCAAAAAAGGAGAAATAAGGTTCAACTGTGTGTCCTAAAGTGTAGCACAACCGAGGAAAACCGAGAGAATGACTAGTGCAAAAGTGCAACAAAACCCACTAAATTCCTTGAGTAGGAAAAAGTGCCCATCAGTTCCCACTCTGTACAGCCCTATTCATCATCAGGGCTCTCCTAACCCAGGAGAAAGTGTAGTCTGCCACTAGATGTTTTTTGTGATAGACAATCAGAGCAAAATGGAAAATATTGATAAGGGGTGGAACCGAAAAAGCTCAATACACCAGGGTAACTGAATTGCAGTGCATGGGTGTATAGGGAAAATAAGTGAGTGTTATAAAATTGGGTAGAAATGAGTAGAGATAAACAATTTTAATGATTTCTCTCATTTCTCCCAATATTAAAAATAACATAATGAACTGACAGATTTAACAAAATATCTGCCTGCAAGTAGGGTCAACATGTTTCAGCAAATGTGGCTAAAGTTAAGCCACTGCCTTCTTCAGGACCGGGATTTTAACTGCTACTGCAATAATAATAAAATATGCCACCTGTATAGTTTCAGGTCTTGCTCAGTCTCCTCCAAAGAACTAAGGAAACAGTTTTTGCCCAAACATGAAAACACAGAGAACCACAAAAGAAATAGAAATTTGAACATTAATGTATTGTTCAATCGTTTAGTGCCATTAACACAACAGGTCAAATAAATAGGGTAATTAATTCCATTTTCCCAGTAAAACCCTGCTTACCTATTTGGTAGGAGGAAAATACCTCACCCCACCTGCCTGCAGCTCAGGTGTATGGAGCACCGCTCTGGTGAAGAAACAGAACAAACAAGACAAACTCACATTCAGACATTACAGGTATATGGATTTGAAATAGTAGTAAGTAAAAAACGATCTCTTAGAGCTCACATCTCCTTATGGCGCCTATCTCTTAGCGGAGCCTGCTAATAGCGATTATTTGGATCATTCAAATCTCTAATGAAACGCTATACATAGTGTGGTAAATAAAGATTTACCGTATACTGAATTTCTATGCGGTATAAGTTCAATAAAATAGCTCAATCAAATGAGAGGCAGAGTCCGTGGAGTCTGAGTTTGTAAGGGTTTTATTCCATGTAATGGAATGGTTCGAACCATGGTATTGTGTTCCTTTACCGCGAAGGTTCAGGAAGGGATAGGCAATGCTTTATTAACAGTGCACAATATATATAGTAAATGCATACAATGGTAAAGGATACAGAAGGCGTAACAGCTGAAAGAAACGAGATAAGAACACATGTGCGTAACAAAAGGCGTGCACGAGGGCGTACACGAAGGTGTGTGCTAGAAACGTCACATGAAAGTGTCATAAGTGGGTGGATTCATAGAGGAATCCTGCAGTGTCAGCAGAAATATATGGCTGGATGCGCGCGCAGGCAACATGACGTGTGCTTGACGTGGAACTGGAGGGTGAAGGGGACTTGACATTTAGCACTATAAGGGGAGACAGAAGTCTGGCGTGTCAGAACAACCTAAACCCAAATCATATCTGATATCTTGTGTTTGGAGAACTGTTTTATCTAGAAGGAAAGGTCTGTCGGGTAGAGGCTATTCTATACTGACTGCTAGTGCGTGCATATGTGTCTACGTGTAATGCGAGGGGCCATGGGCCTACCATGATAACGGGAGCAATGAATTTCGTGCACGGAGACAGAAAGGCCGGGCCCTTTGCTCTGCAGCTGGGGAGATGTTTACCTAAATCACTAGACAGGAATGTATTTTCGAGGAGCGGAGCAGATAACTTGAAGGCTAAATTGTCTTGGCAGGCAAGCAGGCCGAACCGGGCACCGCTCGCCACGCAGGAAGTAAGGTAAGGGTCATGGATGCAGATCCAGGCTGTAGCTTTCTGAGGCAGAAGGCAGAAAGGGCTCGATGGCAGAAATCAGGGCCTAACTCAACAGAGTCAGGAAAACGTGAAAGTGCACCATGTAAAGACGGTGGCACGGCATACTTAGGAACGGAATTATCGACCCATTCGGATGTATGACGTTACAACGCATACTTTTACAACGCCTACCTTTACAACGTGGTTTTTACCACGCATACCATTACAACGCATAATGCTTTTAGGCGCTGGATAGTGAATAGTTTAATTTACTATTCCAACTCCAGTCCCCGTGGATAGTAGGGAAGGTTATTGGATAGTAAATTAACCTATTCCCTATCCTAGAGCGCCCCCAGAGCAATGCGTTGTAATAGTTTGCGTGGTAAAAGTTGCGTTGTAATGGTAGGTCGTTGTAAAAGTTTCGTTGTAAAGGTTGTATACCGGAGGGAAATTACATGTACTTGAAGCACGTACATGGAGCCGTTGGGGTCTACGTTAGGGGACACAATTGACCATAAAAATTCCAATTACCTCAATAGAATGATGTAAAGCTCGACAGTATGCACATCAAGCTCAACAGCTCGCATGGAGTACGGTTAAGGCAGAATAAGAATGAAAATGTTGCACAGGCTAAACAATGATTAGGAGTAATGTCGCCCAACTGACCGACTGCCAGTAAGGGCGCGCACAAAGCATGGTTAAGGCAGAGTAAGAATAAAAATGCTGCACGGGCTAAAATGATTACGAGCAATGTCACCCAACTGGATAGCTGCCGGTAAGGGCAAGGGTGTCACCAGCAAACTCTTTGTAGCGCAAGGGGCAAAATAGCATTAATGTACCGTTAACCGACCCCACTGACAGGACCAGGACCCATTCTCACGCTACTCGAGAGTAAATGCTCTCTACTTCTGGCGATTAAGAATGAAGATAATTTAGCCTCTCTCAAGAATCTACCAAAGGTTGCCCCAACATGGACCTGTCCGTCGTTACACCGGGCGTACCTCTGAGCAATCTGGGGGGGCGCCGGTGTACGTGCGCTTTCCATATTTGTTTGCCTTCAAAGTCCCCATGCGATCACTTGACTAGCAAGCGCATGTGACCGAAACTACAAAAACGCCCATCTGGTATTGGGAATTGTAGTTATTTGGAGTACATTGCAATAGTTTTTGAGTGTGAAAATAAACAGACTGCTTAAAAGTTCACTAAAACTCGATGAATTAATATTTGCCAAACGCTAAACATTTACTTTGAAAAGAGGCAACCCATTGAAACAGTCACGTGTGCCTGGGAACTAAAATTCCCCTTATGGTGCTGGGAGTTGTAGTTTACATAATAAGAACAGCTTGTATGAATTTCAAGCTTCCTCTAATGAAAGCCTCAACTTATAAGTGTAGAGAAAGCAGACTACTGAGATATTCCTACAGATAAGAGAGGGGCGAAAACAACGCTACTCATTTGTTTGAGATAATGAAGGCAACCCGTTGGAATGATTACGTGCGCCCAAAAACTTCAATTCCCCTTGTGTTAATGGGAATTGTAGTTCAAGTCTCCCCCGGTGAAAATGTCTATGCGTACATAATTCAATGTAGAAAAAGCAAGATGCTTAGAGTATGCTAATAGAACAGTTAGTAATAGCTACTAACTTGTTTGGAATGATAAAGGCAACACATGAAAAACAGTTGCGTGCGCCCGAGGACTGAAGATACCCATATACTGATGAGAATTGTAGTATGCATAGGAAGTGAGGCTAGTTTATCATTCGAGACTCCTCCGGTGTTCGAAATAGTAGAGGCAACACGTAAAAAACAATTGCGTGCGCCCGAGGACTGCAGATCCTCATAAAATAATGGGAGTTGTAGTATGCATAGTAAGTGCAGCTAGATTATAATTTGAGACTCCAACGGTATCAAATGGCCTAGCAATGTGTCTAGTCGTACTGAACGCTACTGTAGTGAAGCAGCCCATTAAGACAGAGCGAAATTAATCGCATGCTACGGAGTTAGAACTTCTTTTTCTTCCGGACCTCCTGCTGGTAACAACGGTCACTAGCCTGTACTCATATTGACGCCCAAGGGGCAGGTGTACTTATAGGGACATCCAGGGTATATCTTCGTGCAGGCCTGCTTTGTCACTGTTCAATTTGTAGACCCATTTCTGCTCCTTATTAAATAAATATTTGGCAATTTCTGCAACATGTTCAGGTATATTAGGTTGCTCCAAGACTGTCCATTGAAATTCAGTAGGACCATGGCAAACCTCCAGAAAATGGGCTGTTAGCCGCGTTGCTTGCCTGCGGCATCAGATGGTGCTCTTATGCTCAGAAATTCTCAGCTTTATTTTTCTGGTTGTCATGCCAACATAACACAGTTGGCAAGGACAGGTGATCAAGTATATGAGGTTCTGGCTATTGCAGTTAGTGAATCTACGTTGCTGCCAGGCTCTGACGGTGCCAATGCCCACAGACAAGGATTTGGACGTCTGTGGGCATGCTGTACAAGTCCCGCATGGACGGTGACCTTCCACTGCAGGTAGGTCCCAAAGGGTCCCAACCGACCGAGAAATGTTCTTCTTTGGTCGCGTGTGCACTAACTTGTCCCTCAAGTTGGAACCTCTTTTTGCGTTATTATTTCTTATTTTAATTACAAGGGGTTCGATAAAAAAGGTAAAAAGCAGGGGAGATAAAGGGCAACCTTGCCTTGTGCCTCGTTTTATTCTAATCTTCCCTGCTTGCTTGGCGTTTATTATCACCTGGGCAGATGCCCCCTCATAAATGTTTAGTAGCATATTAATAATAGGGGCGGGAAATCCAAAATAGCCCAAGGAAAAAAATAACGTTGACCAGTTAACTAAATCAAATGCTTTTTCCGCATCGATCATAAGAATGCATGCAGAAATAGAATTAAGATTAAAATAATCTAGTGCCTGCAATAAATATTCTGTATTAGCAGCCATATAGCGTCCAGCTATGAAACCTGTTTGATCTTGATGTATCACCTCCTGGGCGGCCAATACGAATCTTTGAGCCCAAATTTTCATAAAGACCTTATAGTCAGAGTTTAAAAGACTAATTGGTCTATAGGAATTTACGTCCTCCGGGTTCTTGCCTTTCTTAACAAAACTAATAATTGTGGACTCTTTAAACTCTGAGGGGACCCTACCACCTCGTCTGATATAATTAAATAAATGTTTCAAAGGATCCTCCAGTTCCTTCAGAAAAACCTTATAAAATGCAATTGGGAATCCATCAATCCCTGAAGCCTTTGCTCCCGCTGTGGCTTTTATACTATTTTGAATTTCCAAATAACTTATATCGCCGCCTATTTGATTAGATCTAGATTTAGAAATTTTGGGGATATTTAAGTTGTCGAAATATTCCCTGATTAAATTTTCTTCAATTTGGATATCAGTAGAGTATATTCTCTCATAATGATCAAGGAATATTTTCGCAATTTCCTCACTTCTAGTATCTATCCTGCCTGATGGATCTTGAATTTTTAAGATGATGGAAGATTCTTGTTTTTTCCTAATCAAATTTGCCAACAGCTTGCCCATGAGTTGACTATCTTCATATAGCTTTTGTTGGAAAGCTTTTGAGCTATTTATCTCTTCCAAAATGAAGAAGTCCCTAAGTAATACTTTAGCTTGTTCCCAGTTGTTTGGTTTTTGATTAAGTTTCAAGGCTGTAACCGGGACCCCCGCGAGTGCCCCGCGCTAGGGCGAGAACTGACCATGTGTGACCCCCCCCTCTTCTCTCCACAGGCCGCCCGTACAGCTAGTTGGACCGGATCGGAAAGATACAGCTGTGACGAAGAAGATGACGGGCCCTTTAACTGGACCAAGGGCCTTGCGGAGGAGGTGGAGTCGGAACATCGCATAAAGGGCGTTTCTGAGAGACAACAGGGGTGTTATTTCACCGGAGGAGCGGTCAGTGAGGAGCAGGGCGGAGTGGCGGGAAGCAGCGAGGACGAGTGGAGAAGCGGAGGACGAGAGTATATCGAGGACGGGTGGAGGATCGGAAGGCGAGAGTACGGCGAAGATTTCACGTGGATTAGTGAAGACTGCATCGCGGAAGAAGAGGACCCCACGACCCAGGAGCCGGGAGCACAACCAACCACCGGAGCAACCCCGGACATCCCCGAGCAGCCGACAGGACGAGACGGGAGGAAAGAGGAAGAACAGGAAACGCCCGGAGGCCAACACCGCGATCCGCCCAGCCGTACACCAGGAGGGGTACGGCTCACTGAGGTGCGTAATCGCTTCTTGGGTTGGTTCAAAAAGAGAGCGGGTCGCATTACTTAGACAGCGACTGTGTCCCTGGTGATACCCCGGTTCCCTTCACTGACCCCATATCCCGACCTGTGTGCTTGAGGTGAACGTCCCGTTGGGTGTAAAACACTGGGTGATCCCACAACCCCGGTCCCTACCTGGAGTATCTTTGTCTGAGTTCACAACCTTACTGATACAGGCCTCTCTTTTGTTTCCCCTTCTCGGTGCCGGCGAGGGTGGACAGCACGGAGCCTCCGGAGCCCAGCAGAAGGAGGAGCCCCGTCAGGAGACGAGAAGAGGGGGTGCTCAGGAAAACACGTCGAGAACGGAGTAGATCACCCCGCAGAGGAGCTATTAGAAAGACATGTACAGATTCCTTGTATGAAAGAATAAACCCGGGCATAACAAAGACACGATTCCTGCCTTTTACTAGTCCCGCCGTTACAAAGGCATACTCATTTTCTGCGGCATCCTGGAGGGCAGATATTTTTCTTTTTCGTTCGTTTGCTTTGTTATAAGAAAAGGCTATAATTTGCCCCCGAGCTGCTGCTTTGAATGCCCCCCATACTGCGAAGGGCTCTGCTGAGTCCTTATTTACTAGAAAAAATTCCCTTATCCATTCTTTAAAACCCTCAACCCATATTGTATTCTGTAAAAGGGTGCGATCCAGCTGCCACCTAGGTCGCACCCCTACCGTGCCCTCCAATATTAATTCAACCTCAATCCTCTCATGATCTGAGAATGGATTGCAGCCTATCAATGCGTTGGAAATTTGGAGCGATCTTGAGGATAAAAAGAAATCTATTCTAGAGGCTGTGTGAAACCTATTGGAATAGCATGTGTAAGATTCTAGGTTGGGATTTAGGGAGCGCCATGAGTCCCGCGATTGATATTCTGACATAAAAGCCTCTAATACCCCTTTTGTTTTTGGTTTTAGTTGTTTCTTATTCTTATTAGAGGTGTCCTTTTTTAAATCCTGTATATAATTAAAATCACCTCCTACTATAATTTGTCCAGCAGTACTCCTTAGAATTTCACTAATTTCAGTCAGGGCCGAGGTGTCATCAAAAATTGGGCCATAATAGTTAACAAAATTGTATACCTTTCCCAACAATTTCACTGCCACCCAAAGCCATCTCCCTTTAGAGTCCCTTTGCATTTGAAGAATCTCCCAGGGTAAATTTCTTGAGAAATAAATAGCTACACCTCTCTGGGCAACACCAGCAGAGGAAAAGAACCCATGGGAGAAATATCTAGGAAGAAACAACTTTGGGGAGTTTGATTTCAAGTGCGTCTCCTGGAGGAAAACTACGTGAGGTTTAATAGCGATTGCCCATTTCAAAAGTGCTCCATATTTCTGTTTATTTAACAGTCCATTCGCGTTAATGGGCAGGATATTACATAAGTCAATTGTCATTGTTAAGGCTATGAGATTCTAAACTCCTTCTGTACCAACCAAAGAAATTGAAAATCAAAATAGCAACCCTACTGTACTTGTATTTTTTTACTGCTTTCCCCCCCCCCCCCCCCCACCCTAACCACCCCAGGGATGCGGGAACCCCCTTCCAGACCATGCTGCCCCCATCCCTCCCTCAGCTTCTTCTTTGGGTGTCTTCTTCTTACACCCTGGAGTGACTCAATAACCCCGTGCGCCCACCTCTGTTATTCCTTTTTCCTTTTTTTCTGTTTTTATTTCATTTATCTTTTTCTCTTTTTTTCCCCCCTTTTTCTTTTCAAACCTAGTGTGTCAATTTCAAGATATAAATCAGATTCCTGCTCGAATTTTTAAGCCCTTGCAGAAATCTCGTTGAGAAGAGTTTGAGCCTCCTCTAAGTCAGTAAATAGGAAGAATTTTCCTTTTACAAGAACCTTTAACTTTGATTGTTGTGCTATCGAAGCCTGGGCGCCATTAGCTTTAAAAAGTTGCAACAATTTTACAAATTATTTTCTTCTTCTGGCCGCTGCTGCTGTCATGTCCATAAATATTCTACATTTTGCCGTCTCAGAAACATTGAATTGGCGTTGTTGATATGCCCTAGAGAGGATTCGTTCTTTTATCCTGAAGTCCGCATAATTCAGTAAGATTGTTCTTGGAAATGGAGAGTTCGCAAAACGCTGTGCTGGTACTCTATGGGCCCTTGTGATCGTCAAATCCCCTTCGAACTCTGGGAGAACTACCTTTTGGATAAAGGAGTTAGCCCATTGTACTGTGTCGGAGCCTTCTGTCCCTTCAGGGACTCCCACAATTCTCAGATTTGACCTGCGAGAGTGGTTTTCCAACTCCTCAAGTTTGTTTTCCATGGTGATGCTCCTCTTAGTGGCCTCTCTAGTTGCTCCTGATACCAGTCCCATTTGATCTTCCAGAGCTGCCCCAATTGCCGGAATGTCGAAGTTAAAATTATTCGCAGATGACATTATTCTTTATATGGCTCCCGATAAAGAAAATATAGAAAATCTTATGAAAGAGCTACAGAAATATGAGAAGGTAGGGGGTTACAAAATCAACAAAAAGAAAACGGAGGTTCTTATTCTGAATACTGATTTAGACTTCCTTCCGTCAGATTTACAGTCTCAAGCTGAAAAAAGGGACCCAATAAGATATCTTGGGATTTACGTGACCAGAGACTATCAAGAACTTTTTCAATTGAATTACGTAAGAACTATGAATAAAATCAAGAGCCTTTTAGAACATTGGGATATACTGCCCCTATCATTGATTGGCAGAGTGGCATTGATAAAGATGAACATATTACCTCTGCCTTTATTTTTGTTTAGTAATATCCCAATTAAAGTTAATTTGGCCTTTTTTAATGAACTAGATTCCATGATAAGAAGATTTATTTGGAATAAAAAGGCCAATAGAGTCAAACTTGCGGTAATTCAACTTCCAGTTAACCAAGGTGGACTTGCTCTTCCCCATTTTTATACATACTACGAGGCAGCTTTTTTTGATATAATGGCAGGATTATTAAAGGCTAGACATACAAGAGACAATTTTTTTTTTAATAGAATGCTTGAGGAATCAGGTTCTCAAATTTCTATTTTCTTAAAAACGGCAAAAACTTCCAAAGAGAACACGATATAAGACACTGGTGGGGTATTCATCAAAATTACAGCTTTTATTTGAAAAACATGGCCCAGATGGATCCATCTATTTGAAACTTTCGGAATGTACTAAAATGGGTCTTAAGATCTCTTCAAACCATTTGTCAGAATGGGAATTGTCCGGATTTTGTGAAATAAGGCTTCTTCTCACGCAAAATACGTTAATCAGCTGGCAAATGGTCAGAGACAGAAGATATCCGAATCGGCTCATGTTTTTTCAATATTTACAATTGAGTTATTTTATAAAAAAAGTTATAGGAAATCTTGATAGAACACCTAATGCTTTGTTAACAGCGCTATATGGGGAGAAACATAAGGGTATTGGATTTTGGTATAAAAAGTTACCTCTTCCGGGTTCAACCAATATAATAGGCAACCATCTGGAGAAAATAAGTCTCACAATACAGTGTGTGGTGTCTGACAAAGATTGGGAGACAATAAGCTACTTAGGAAATAGGGCACTCCGAGCAGCCAATTATAAGAGGATGTCTTTTCTTTGTCGTTGGTTGGCATATTATACCCCGGAAGCTCTTCAAAGAATGTTCCCCGAATACGAAAATAAATGTTTTAGATGCAAAACTAGGGGACAGGGTGGCTGGCATCACATTTTCTTCTCATGCCCAAAGTTAGAACCCTTGTGGAGGGAGATTTTCACAGATCTGGAGATGGCAATAGGGAAAATTCTTCCTCCAGAAGTGGAAGTTGCCCTTTTTGGCATTAGTAAAGACAGGAACAAGTTCAATGAATCAGAAGAAGTGTTTATCTTTATTTCCTCTGTCGTAGCAAGGTCTCTGATTCTGCAAAATTGGAAATCCACGGTGTGTCCTTGCCATGTTAAGTGGGTTAATAAAATGAAGAGAACTTATAATTTTGAGAGAGCCTATGCAGGTAGAGTGGGTGCAACTGCAAGATTCGAAAGGAATTGGAAATATCTTGATCAGCTTGAACTATTAAAAGGAAGGTAATTGTTATATCCTAGCTAATTGAAAGACGGCATTACATTTATATCTGAGGAAATATAAGTATTCGTATGCTATGCTATATCTAATTGCTGAGTATTTTTATCATGTTATCAGTTCTGTTTCTATATATCAGTACTTTATTGCACTAGTCACTTTATACAGGCTGAGAAGAGAAAAGAGAAGAAAAAAAAGAAGAAATTCTTTTTTTTTTTTTTGCACACAACAGCACTAGCACTGTCAAGTGCCGGTTTTTCTATTTTTGCATTAGCACTTTATGAACGAAATATTTCGTGTAATTATATATTGGCACTTTAATGCATTAGTCACTTTATTAAGGCTACATGTTGCACATAATAACACCTTCAAGCGTTGGTCGTTCTACTCTTTGTATTTGCACTCTATGTTCAGTATAATAATAGCAATATTATTCTTGATGTTGCCCTTTTATCGCCAGTTGTTTATTGATTGGATAATCTTAAATTATGTATTATTTTTACTGTGGTATTCTATTGTCTAGGGTTGTCTCTTGGATTTTATAAATTTTTGGCTAATGTGCGTCTAATTATGAAGAAATTTAATGTACCATTGTATTGTCTTTACCTACGGCTTGTAATAAAAAACTTTAAAAAAAAAAAAGTTGGAACCTCTTTTAAAGGCAAAAAGTGGTCGCGATATTTGATCGCCTCCAGTATTGAGGATTGACCATTGTCATTCGTCATAAGTAAAGGGGCCAGCACCCTATGAAACAATGAAGGTTACCCCAGTCAAACCCTCAGTATCCCTCGTAGGGAAATTAAAGGGCACAAAAAAAGGAACCAGAAATGTTTAGGCAGGAGAGGTGTTTTATGGGTTGATTCTCTACCTCAGTAATAGAAACCAAATAAATCTGCTTCGAAAGTGGTGAAAAGTTAAGGATGAATGGGCACATTCACTCTTAGAGTACGCATTGGAACAAGGAAGGAACTGAGGAAGTAATTAATCATTATTGAATCCGAGTAGCATCTAATGTAATGAAACTTACTTGGGTAAGTAAAACATAATTGGGCAATATTAAAATGTTATTGCAGTTTACAGAATCAAACAAGTTAGCTCTTAAGTAATAACACAACATTAAAAAATGCTTGTTAAAACCTCTCATGCAAAAAAACAATCACAAACTACAAAAGAAAAATACAAATTTTTATGAAAACTAGAACTACTTTTGAGTCATCAAAAACAGCATGTTCTAAATCGAACAGATTTCTGGAAAGAGCATTGTTCACGCACGCTTTTTCAACACAAGTACAGCATTCCTTATTGCAGCTTTCATGTATGTGATTACATTTTGGTTTTCATGCTCTGCTATTATAATTGACATAGAAAAGGTATTCTATGGGTTTTGAAGGCCAATGTGCTCTTAGTGTGAATTGAAAACGCTGTAGAGAATGATCAGCGTGTCACTTCCATTGAATCTTGCCCAGCTGTTACTGCATTGAAGCTGTTTTCGTTTATCCAGGTTACATTTAGCTTGACATGTATTTTAATACTTCTTTTGTGAGAATGGCCTTGGCCAAAAGGACCTTGACAGCTCAATTTCCTATAATAGGTAGCAGATAATGAGAGAATCTTTAAATGTCTTACAGGGATAGTAGCAGAGATCATATGTAAACCCTTGACTCATCTCTCATAGGCAATGAGTAGTTCTGTTTATCCTCTGTGTTCAGTTCAAGGACACGTGAATAAACACAAGCATGGTGCTTACTATGTATCAGAAAAAGATGATGCCAATTTCAAAACGCTTGCAAATGGATTTCTTACAGCGAAAGGACTGCATTATTTTTTCAAATAGCAATTGCAAGTATATGGCATTATTACAGCCTTATAGTAACATATGCTGCCTCAGGCCCTACCGTTTGTTAAAGCCCATGAACCGGAGTTAAGATAAATAGAATAATTCAGCCACCGAGTGTAAAATGTTTTATATTTAATAGGGAGAAACAGAAAAACAAACACCGGAATGTTCCGGCCACAGGCCTACACCAGTCAATCATAATTGGTCCTGAGCCAATTAATTCGCCTCAGCGGAGCACCCAAAATTCGAATGTTGTCTGTAGATATCAAATATCCGAAAAAGCATTTTAGCAATTTCTAGTCGTATGTGCCCACAACACTGGAAGCCAAAGTATTAACGAAGAAATTACACCTAAATTCAAAATAGTCTCTGTCAGTCGGGTGTTCTGACCAATCGGTGATCATAATATTACCAATATATCAAGCTTAATGGATAGTTTGCCAGACAGAAAGTTAAAAGGCAATATTCTTTTTGCCTGAGGCAGTCATGTGCCTCTGACCGCCCCATACACATGGAGACAGTTTTCATTTAAGGTGCACTCGGTTGTCATGGATGCACGCGAGTGGTGGGGGGAAGGGGAGGTGCGAAGTGTCTTTTTTTTAAAGAAAAACATTGGGGCATAATATCAAGGGGGTTTATCTCCGCTTTTTTGGCTTTAAAAGCCAAGAAAGCAGAGATAAAATTATCTCCCTATTACCTAGCTGTCGCTAACACCAGTTAGCGACAGCTAGTAGGAGATGGCGACCATCTTGGGCTCCACTTTGCATGTCAGTGAAATTTATCACTAATGACATGCAAAGTGGGCGTGCCAAGATGTTAGCGACTGGAAACAAATATCTCCAAAAGCTAACACCTGCCCTGAGCAGTTCTTAGCCATGTTATCCAATGGTAGGTGGATAACATGGCTAAGAGCATTGGCTCGTTAATGCATGAATATCGCTGACTTTTCAGCGATATTCATGCATTTCGGCTGATTTTTATCGCTTAGAAGTGAAACCTTGATAATAGCAAGGTTCCTAAGCGATAAAAATCGCCTCAGCACGGCGATAAAAATATTGCCGCTAAGCCAACATAGCGATAATTATCGCTAGTTGTTGGTAATATGCCCCATAATTTCTCTCGAGCTTCCTAGCTGCAAAGAAGGCGTCTGATGCAAAGCTCTAACGGAGGAGGTATTTGCCATAAACCTTTTTGGAAGGCCCTCAATTCGTTTGGACGTCTGTGTTAACGGGTAAGTAGGGACATATATTACATATATTTACATATATTTTAACCTCTTAAGCGCTGCGCCTATACCAGCGGCCGACGGCACCACTACCTCGGGAGTGCTGCCGTCGGCCGTTGGACGTTCCATCTGCACCTGCGCAATGGAACGTTCAGCACTGGAGCTGGACGTTCCAAAGCAGCTAAGGTGTTAAGTAATTACAATTCAAATACGCTGATCCTCACATACATTCTTTATTTTACTGTTTTATTTATGTCTGTTTGTCTAAGTGTTCTGTCACATACTCACTCAATCCACACAAATCCTTATGCTGCCCAAAGTGATGTATTTTGTTTTTACAGTACCTAACAGTCTTGCCTGTCATGTCAATGGTTTCTTCTAACTGAGACCATTCTCCCAGTAACTTTAGCCAGTGCATGACTCTGTGTTACACTAACACATTTCCATTCCCTGCTACTAGTTTTCTTGTGATATTTCAATAATTTCTATGTGGCTCTCTCCACAGCTGTTGTGACACTTCTCCTGTATCCTGTTGTCTACTCTGGTACATTCCTCACAACATTTCATATGAATATCCATTTTTATTTCTTTCACACTCTCACTCATTTTTAACAGGTGTCTGCCAATTTATACTTTTGTCCCTGTAAAACAAATATGTTGCATTGCCCTTTGACATTTATCAACATATGTGATCACAGCTGTCTTCGGTCACATTGTAAAGCAAACATGCATAGAGGAATTAACCTCTAAGAATAGTTTTTTTGTGCACAAAGGTTTCCCTTCCTGTACAAAAACTCTTCTGAGCACCACATAGGCACACTTGTGTCATGGTACAAGGGTGTCTGTCAGAGGCACAACTAGAGCCAAACTTCGGGGGGGGGGGGGGCACAAAAAATGTCAGTGAGTGCTGACTCTTCCAGCAATATGCAGAGTGGAGATGCAGGGGTTCTAAGAAGTGGTGAAAACACAACAGAGCCTGTTTAGCAAGTAAATGCTCTTTTAAAGACCTGTGAAGCACTCAGTGCGGGTGTGTGTGTGCCCGGGAAGGTGTCTCAGCCGCAATGACACACACGACGGGGGTGGGGAGGCTGAAGCCCTTTAAGCCCAATGGGCGCCTGGTATTTACAATGCCTCTGGGCAGCTAGACATATACCAGCGCTACGAGAGCACAGAACTGCATCTTATCTAAATATCTGTGACAGTTTCTGATCTCTCCCTTTGATGCAACGCAGCAACCTCCATTGCTATGTTGCATTTTGTCAAAGTTTATTAAATCTGGAGCCAGGTGTCTTCGGTAACACCCTAGTGGTCCCAACAATACTTTCCAGTGAAATTACATACTGGAAAAAACTGTGAAATGTGTACAGTAATGTACATAGGTGAACTCGTGCCTCTTTTAGGTGTATTTATCAGCACAAAACATGCAGGGTGTCCTAGTTTGAAGGGGCATTACAAAAGTGGGTGGTTCATGCATATAGGAGGAAGAGACAGTATGTGGGTCAAATAATGAGTGATGTATGTGCACACGCATACAACATTTGCAAAAGCAATTTTGGTTGTGGCATCATAGTGGTACAACAGTGATGCCCAGGAAGGTATTTGTGCATGATGTATTAGTCCATTTTTCATCATTGACTTCATACTGACCACTGAGATGCAGCAATCAAACTAATAGGTCAGGTGAAATGTGGGAGTATTACTTTGTGATGCATTTGCACATCGTACCCTCCGAACTTTGGCCCACCGCGGGAACCTAATTGGGCTGTAGTTTAGGGTTACTGTCTAAAACTGAACTTCATTTGGGAACCTGAGAAGCGCCCGATATTAAGATACGTAAAGCACTTTGAGAATGGGAAAACTGTCCTCTATCATGAATTACATACATATATTCACTCGGTTGTACATCACTTTGATGCAGGATGGTTGCATGTCACTGGAGAGCCCATACATGTTATCACCTGCAACAAAGGCATGCAACATTTTTTTCCATTTGATAGAATGAACATTTTCTAGATATGCTATGCTCATTGCCAAATTCTTAAAAGTGAACCTCTCAGGGTTCAAGATGCACCCATTACCCCCCTCACAAGTGAAATCCAATGATTTATTATCCCAGTTCATAAGCAACATTTCTAAAACAAAAGCAGACTTCTCATCTCAACAGTCACACCTACTAGTGAATTGCTAAACGTTCCACGACCTTGGACTCCTTCAAAAACTCGAATTAGAAAAACTAAGGTAATCAAAACATTGAACCCTTCCTATTACTTTGGGGACATTTTACCAGCCAGTTTAATACAAGTGTACTTCTACCTACTTATTTCAAACTGAATTCAAATTGCAAATGCATCAGTTTCTCACGGAATCTTTCTGAAGCCTAATGCAGACCCATATCAACTAGAAATCTATAGACCTGTATCCAACCTACCTTGACATGGAAAGCCATTAAAATGGTATCACTATATAAATAAACAACTACATAGCTCAGAATGCCTTTCTTTCTCGATGCTAATCTTGACTTAGAGAAGACTACAGCACCGAAATGGCAATGCTATAAGTGCTGGCAGATATCATTCACATATTATTCTAATGGGAGGCCTGCCTATTGATCTTGGTGAACTTGTTGGCGGCCTTTGTGACAGTTGACCATGCTGCCTTTGTGACAGTTGACCATGATGGTTTTCTCAAGATGCTGCAAACTAGGGGGCATATTCTCAAGAACGTGTGATAAGCATTGCAAAATGAACTTAACGCAACTTTCAACATCGCAGTTTATTGATGGAAAATAACACAGTTTTAAGTAAGTATTCACCACACAGATGCACCATTCGATAGGCCCCCGGCAATGCATCAAATGTCCAAGATAAAGTCAACGCGATGCCGCAAAAATGCGAAACAGGAATGCAAAAAACTTGCAATGAGGCCAATCGAGATACAAAAAGCAGCGTAAACCAGCGGCAGGCCTGCAAAACCCATGAGTCTGGAGGGAAAATGCACCATAAAAACAACAAAAGAGAACACACCAAAAATAATCCAAAGTGTGTAGCAACATGGATGCACCCGGACCGCATGCAGAGGGCAACGCGAACCCCACAAGTCCCACAGACCTCCTTCAAGGAACAACAGGGTCAGTGAAGGTCAAGGAGAAGAGGGAGAGGAAGACGGGCAGCAGTCCGCAGGCAAACCGGATCAGCATCATGGAGGTGACAGAACACTTCCATCAACTGACCCACAATTGGACTACCGTGAATACAGTCAGAGTGTCGAGGAGGTCAATGGAGGAGGCCAAGAGGCGCTGCCTTGATGTGAAAACCAAACCAAGGACAAACCTGCTGCCAACAGGAAGGCAGCAACGGCGACAGGAGGTGGGAGTTCTGCACCACAGGAGGAGCTGAAGAAAACCAGAGTCATCAGGGTGGAGATGGTGCAAGGAGCTTGGAGTCCGGACACAGCTCGAGAGGACCTGACACAACATTAACAGGGTGAGTAATGACAGAGACTGGGGGTACGGGAGGGAGATGGGCACAATGGTACACATGCACAATGATGGGTAGCACACTGCACACCCACAATGACCCTGGATCATGTCCCTGATACCAGTGGCACACTGCAGCACACACATAGCAATAACAGCACATCCACATTGACGACAATGTGGTACAATATGCAACCCCAACACTGCAGAAAAGAGGACAGAACTGGGTCAGTATATGTACAGAAACAGGCCATCTACATCTGACAGAGCTGGAAACTGTGAGATGGAAATGTACGTGTACAACCCCACATCCGTCGTGTAGTCCAAAAGTCCACTGTCCCTCACCTCCCAAACAGTCACAATGTACATTGTCATACAGTCTGCATGTAAACAAGAACAATGTGGCAAAATACATGTCAACACAATGTCAACATGCATCTCCCTTTACATTGCAGTGGGACACACAACATCTTCAGCAGAGCAGACCAGACAACTCATCAGGGATGCTGGAGAGGACCATCACACCTTCGACACCGACGCCCTACAACAGCTCATGGACATCCTAGGCCACCCACTCCGAGGAGCAGGGCAGCCAAGTTACATAGAGTAGACCCCACCCCCGTGCACAGACCACACCACAGGAAACACCAGCCAGCACTGCTGACTCCCAACACTTCACCGAGCCACACATGGCATCCCAATGTCAGGCATTAGTATGCCAAAGGGAG
Source organism: Lissotriton vulgaris (assembly GCF_964263255.1). Lineage (NCBI taxonomy): Eukaryota > Metazoa > Chordata > Amphibia > Caudata > Salamandridae > Lissotriton > Lissotriton vulgaris. The sequence goes on from NC_141689.1 coordinate 1,180,823,146, forward strand.
GTGGCCGAACAGGTGCGGGTGGGGTCACAACAAATGGAAGACGAACTAGATCACATGCGTGGGTGTCTAATTCCCTTCAGGGAACTTCCTACACACCACAAAGGAGACCCACACTGTGACAGAGACACATGCATTTGCACATTTCCTGTACTTAACCACACCCAGAGCCCCACTATTATCAGTCACACACCCAAGCTGGACCTGGGTACGATGGCCTATCCCACTACTCTTACGTATTGCGTGGGTGAAGAAAAAGCTACTTGTCCAAGCTAACCCGCTGCTGAAGAAATATAAACCTTCTAAGGTGTTCACTGATACACCTGGTCCTTTTAACCAACAAAGAAGAAATTGGCAAGGAAGCTGTAATATAAAAATAATACATTTATTAACCTCAGATGAGGGATATTGTGTCACACAGTACCCTCACGCCACTGTACGAGGGATTCTAAGGAGTACAGAGAACAGGGGCCTTATATATGCATAGGTTACATTAGTCAGCATAAAACCAAGGGGAGGTCCTGGCACATACCAGCGTGCAAATTAACTAATATGGGTATACAAAATTTGCTTGCTCAACAAACTGGGAGGAGAGACATTTCTCTTTACTTCAGCAAGAATAGCCTGACAGTTCTATACTAGGAGCAGGTGCATTCTGACAGCTAGGCCTTTCTGAGCATATGCAAGGCTCTGGAAGAGGGAGAAACCACATGGCAAACACATGGCTAACTAAGATGGCTGCCAAGTACAAAATGGATTTCAGCTCATGCTAACAGTGATTCTTGCAATATTTAACACTGCCTGTGGTGACATTGTTGCATCCACTGTACACAGCACATAGGAATGTTGTAGGGCCCGGGGCCCTCATGCATACCTCATGACCAGATGGACACACGCAGCTAGTATGTGGAACTGGCTACGAGCATGTGCGCTCAGCCCTTTATTGCCAGGGTCACATGTACAGTGACACCTGTGCTGGATTGGTGTGGGGTGAGCGTAAGCCAGCCCACACAGAGTGGTTGGTGCTGGCAACAACTTGAATAGTGATAACCATCAAAATAGAAACAGAAAACACCAGCATAACATAAACAACTGCGAAGCATCATGGTGGTAGCCAGAGCAAGTCCAGAGGTTACTCAGTTCAGTTCAGAAAACTTTATTCGGTTATATTTCATAACCATAAAAGTACATAAAATCACATTAAAATTTTACAGTCATCAAACATCAGTTAGCAATCAATTAAGGAAAAGTAAGAAAGGATAAACAATCTATACAAAATATTTATACACAAACAAAAGTCATATTATCATCGTCTTACGCAGATAAAATACACTTTTAAGAAACGCCACCACAGAAGAAACGGTAAAAATATCTTCAAGGGTCTGTATGGCCAGAAATGCAGGATGACACTGTCTCAAATTCATATATTTTAAAATTGGCATAATCCATCTCTTTCTAGATGTCACATAAAATCTACAAAAAAATAAGATATGAATGTCCGATTGATCAGAGACATTGTCGCAAGGGCATATACACAGAACCGTGGACCAGTCATACATGGCTGGGAAGCTCAGTAATCTAAACAATATTCCAAATCTAAATCTGGTCAATAAGAACCTTTCATGTTCTGTCATTTGTAAGTTTAGATAAGGCTGAATAGTCCCTCCTTTAGTAATCGTTTGATGGGAAATCACAGTCTTTTTTGCCATTTCAACTGATTATCTTTGATTCACCATAAAATCTAGGCACAGTTCTTTAAGTGTCTTCCTGGTAATGTTAAACATAGATTCTGGCTCATCAAAAAACTGTGGGTGCTTAATGTTATTAAAAACAGTTTTTATATAGCGTAACCATTTTATCCTTTTGGCCCCATCCAACTTTAACACATCTCCCAAAATAAGTCGGTTTAAATGGCATCTCTCATTAGTCCATACCCGATGCCAAAGAAGCATCGGTTGAATTTTAATTAGGTCTTCCAAAAAATAGATACCCAGTTCTGTGTGGCAGTTATAATTTGACGTGCTCGATGGGAACGACAATAAGAATCGTAAGAAATTGTTTTCACTTATTTGCAAACTGTTAACATTTAGATTTCCCCAAATACCAGCCCCATATAGTGCCACTGAGACACAACTATTCTTGTAAATATATAAGAGCTCTTTGACTGGCTTTTTTCCCATCTTTTTGCTAAATGACTTGAGGGCCATTATGGCTTTGGAAAATAGTAAATTCCTGGCCTGTATTGCCCTGTTCCAGTTCCCAGTATGATCAAAAAGAATCCCCAAATATGAAAAAGTCGGGGTATGCTGTAGTGGGGTTGATCCAATAAACATTGTTGTCTTCTTTTGTCGAACATTTCCGCCACAATTCATCACAAATGTCTTGGTACAGTTAATTTGTAGTTCGAGTTTATCCATAAAACCACTAAAAGACGAAATCATGGCCTGCATAGCTAAAGGGGTTCTGGCCATAAACACCGTATCATCTACATAAATAAGTGCAGGTAACCGGCGGGTCGTGGCACTTGGCATGTCATTACATTCCTTTAGGAGTGAGTTCTCTAAGTTGTTAATGTAAATAGAAAATAAAAAAGGGGCAAGGACGCACCCCTGCCTCACGCCCCTTCCCACTCTAAATTCCCTTGTGCACTCGCCATTTAAGCCAAATTCGACCATTGCACCAGCCCCATTGTATAGTTCTCTTAAGAAGCTGATGATATTAGCTTCTACTCCCAGACTAGTTAGGATTGTCATAATTTACCGTGGTTTACAAAATCAAAAGCTGAAGTCAGATCTAAAAATGTTAGATAGAGTCTACCTCCCTTAGCCGTGGTATATTTCTCAATCAGGATTGATAGATTAAGTACTTGCTCAGTTGTGCCAACTCCTTCTCAGAACCCATATTGGAGATCACTTATGATATGGTATTCCACTGCCCATTTTGGAGTCTGTCTAAAATGACTCTCCCAATAATTTTTATGGTAGAGTCGAGTAGTGATATGGGCCGGTAACAGGCACAACTGGATATATCTCCTTTTTTAAATATCGGAATAATGATCGATTTATACCATGTATCAAGTAATCCTTTGGAACTGGTGGCATTAAAGATCCTGGTAAGTATCGGAGCCCAAAGATCGATGTTCTTTTTAAAGATGTCTACTGGGACACCATCGGGCCCTGGTGCCTTGCCCCCAAGACTAGACTTGATGCCCTTAATTACCTCATCAAGTTGGAAGTTAAGTTGATGGCCTTCTACATATTTCTCCTGAACCATAGGTTCTTTTATTAAATCGATGGTGGATACTACTGGTTTGTAGAGAGTTTCAAAATGCTTAACCCAATCTTCCTCACATACGGCTATCTCCATACGGGCCTTTGAACTATCTTTAAAAAAAGGAGCATTGACTACTTTCCAAAAAGCAGTCATGTCCTTTAGTTCTGAGGCTTCCAAAATGGCAGACCATGCTTTATTTTTTAAAGACTCCTTTTGAGTTTTAAGTGCTGTTTTGTACTCCTTAAGTAAAATCCTTATCAGGGATTGATTTCTCACTTGCTGCTGCAGGGCCAATTTTAGCAATTTATGAGCTTTGCTACATGCCGGTGTGAACCAACCTTTGTTTCTCGCTTTACACTTGTTAGCCTTAGCATCAACCCATTGACCCTTTTTTATGTTGGCAATAATCTCTCTGAAATTAGTTATAATTTCAGAGTCCTTTGTTTCCGGGTCTAGACATACGTCGAAGTTTATACTACAAGCATTTACAAGTTTTCTAAGGAATATCTCAGGGACCACCTTAGTCCATTTGAGGGCATATCATTTTGTCTGTTTATATCAACATCGACAGAAAAATCCTCTGCTCTTTTGTGCACAGTTAAACATACATCCAACAGTTCTATCCTTATCGGGAAATGGTCGCTGAGAGGGACATCCAGAACATTGTAATTAACAATACAATCCTGGTAGCATGTAGAAATGAGGATATAGTCAATAGTCGACATCAATCCTCTGCCATTAAAGGTTGCAGTGAATGGCATTTTGTTATGACATAATTCATTTGCAAACCCTAAATTATAGGTAAACAGAATATCATTTAATGCGTTCCCCAATGTTGAATGCTCAAAATGGGATATGTTGGTATCCCTTTCTATCGATAGGCCACAATTTCCTGTTCCAGCTCTTAAACATAGGGAACAGTTAAAATCCCCGCCCCATATTACCGTAAATAGTCTACTAGAACCATTGATGATACTATTTAACTTGTTATTCAGGGTTTTAAGTACCAACAATATATTTGCAGAAGGTATGTTGTTGTAAAAATTAACTATTAAGGAAGAAACAGAACTACTAAAGTGAACCCCAACAATGTGAAAAATGCATGTGTGGGAATATAGCTGTAGTTTTTTAAAATTTAAGCGATTTGAGATATACATACATAAACCCCCTTTCGCTCTTCCATGTAACGAGGCTACAGCGGAGATAGAGACTGTTATGAAACCACTCAAATGATGTTCCCCCTCTGTCCATGTTTCTTGGAGGCATATTATGTCACAATTTTCAGTAAAAAGCCTCCATGCAGAATTCTCTAACTTAGCCCGAAGGCCAGCTATATTCCAGAAAGTAATGGACCATTTTTTTTGAGAGATTTCATCTAATCCACCACCAGCACATCGCTCTCTGTCTTTGGTTATTCCTGAGAGGCCCATCCCCAAAACTTCATTACCTTTATCGGTTTCATGGTGATTTTCATTCGCCCTAGGCTCCTCAAGTATACTAGTAAGTTCGACTTGACCAGAATCATCACTATTACCATTGCTACACACTTTTGGGACATCTTCTATTATCGTTCCAGCATTCATCAGGTACCCACAGGACAATTTCTCCCTCAAACCTGTTACATTGAGTCATTCATTCTCATCCAATCCAGAGAAGGGGTGGAATAAATTTGATAGTGGTATATCCCAGTTTTCCCTGGGATTATTAGTATAAAAGTTGTCCCTGGGATTATTGGTGTAGAAGTTGTTGTTATTAAACAATGGTTGGTTTGGATACATAGGTGAGAAGCAAGGGATGTTATTCCTACTGTGAAAACTATGGGCAGCCGGATTCATAATTAAATTCGATCTATGTGGTACATTAGGTCTATGCATCTTAGGGAGATGAGGAGTAGGCATGGGTTGGAAAAAAGGGGAGTCATTTCCGTTATAATGTCTATGAACTGGATTCGAGATTGGATTTGGTCTATATAGTACATCAAATCTCCGTTTATTTGAGGGATGATTTGTGATCAGCGTTGGTGGGTTATTATTTAGGGGCATCATTAGAGCTTCCGGATAGAAGTAGCTCAGATTGCGCGTTGAGATGCCTCCCTCACATCTCCCTGGAAACCAGTCACTGATATATGTGACCAGTCTGTGATCTTTAAAATTAACGATGATCACATCCCCTTCAATATCCTTTGGTTGAAGTCCCACCCAATTACATCGCCTAACTGAAACTATATCTCCATTTAAGTGCAAAGGAAGTGGTCTATTTTTTCGCAGCCAGTGAATAACTTTATTTTTAAGACTGGAATTATGTTCTGTGTTTCCAACTGGCATGACCGGGACTCCTGTAAGAACAATAACATAATTTGATGATTCCGGGGGCAGGTCTACAACATTTCTAATTTTTGTTCTAGTTGTTTGAGTGGGCTTACTAGGGGGTTCGTTTAAAATATGGCCTCTTTTTGATATGCCTATATGGGGTTTTTCTTTATTTGTATTCTCAGTAACTATAGGAGTTTTAATGCCCGCCAATACATTTGGTTTTACAACGACAGGCATGTTATTTGGTGTAGGAGTGGCAGTTTGTTGCCTGGGTGGATTACTAGTAGGCTGTTTTACTACCAAATGCATTATACTTTGGTTACTAGGTTTGTAACAGGCTGCTGACTTTTGCTCTATCTGAATCTGATCCATTTTCTCGCCTAACCTTTTAACTCTTTCGGTAAGTGGGAGTATTAGAGCCTTTATGAGGCAATCAATATCCTTTAATAGCCCTTTGTAATTAGGGGCAAATATCGAATTAGCGGTCAGATGCCCTATTGAGTCCACATTCCCTGCTTCTTTGGTTATCTTATGTGGGGAGTACATATTACTAATGAGAAGTCTATTCCCCTTTTTAATTCCTCCCTTCCTTCTCCTCTTTCTTGGTGGTAAACAAGAGACGCTATTGTATCCCTTAGTAGAAGGTTTTTTAGACTTTTTATCAAGTACAATGATCGGGTGAGGGTCAGGTCCTAAGGGTGTAAACACAGGGGAAGGTACATTTATATCATGAAGGGGTACCACATCATTAGGTAAAGGGGTACTTAAGTCAATTGGCTGATTAGATGTTTGAGTTGAATCAAAAAGTATTAAGATCAGGGATGACTATAATATCATCTAGGGCAGGCTGGTTATTTTGAAATATAAGCGGAATATTATCTGTGCTAAATTGTTCAGCATCAGATTCTTTGTGTATGGTTAGATCTGAAGAGGTGCATAATTATGTCCACCCTCTGAGGTGCAAGAAGTGGTCTTTGTTTTAAGAGCTCAATAGAGAGACGGCGCCCAGCTCGCTTCTCTGCAAGCGTGATCTCTCTATCGACCTCATTCTTCACTTTAGAAAAATATTTGTCCAGTGGGCCAAGAATAAAACCCCCTACCGTGCTAGATAGGGGATTCGCTACTGGTGATGACATTTTTGGCATAAGAAAAGGGTTTAAATGGAACGTATATGGGAGAAACCTAAAGGTGCAATTAGTAACAAACCCACTTAAACATAACTGGTCATGTAAAACATAACATTCAATAGTATAAGCAGAATTGGGGCACAAATCGATGTTTAGTAACTATACCACAGTCCCGCTTTCCAAATATCAGGGGGGTGGCCCAGCCCAGCCTCCTACGGCCCCTAGCGGCCACAGACAGTCCCGCCCTTGTCCCGGGCTTCTCCCGGGCACTCCCGCGCTGCGGGACCAGGCTGTTAATTTTATCTATTCAGGATGAGGGGAGGAGCCTGCAGGGAGAGCGTCCAGGTGCTGTCAATGGAGGCGGGTGGGCGCTCCTGGGACTTGTAGTCCTGCGCCCAGCCTCGCTCGCAGCCCTGCAGCCCTACTTCAACAGCAGCCCCACAGTGTCAGTGGCAAACGTGGTCTTCCAACAGACTTTGCCGATGATGTTACAGCAGTCGCCCCACACGAAGCGGGACCCGCGCAGCAGGTTCCGCGAGGAGTTGACAGAAAGGGAAGAGTATCGTATCTCGCAGTCCCAGACGTGGCAAACAGAAGAATAAGGATTCCAGCGAGTGAGCAGTTCAAAGCGCTTTTCTAGTGGCAGTAAATGGGGAGGAGCCTGCAGGGAGAGCGACCAGGTGCTGTCAATGGAGGCGGGCGGGCGCTCCTGGGACTTGTAGTCCTGCGCCCACCCTCGCTCGCAGCCCTGTAGCCCTACTTCTAGAGCAGCCCCACAGTGTCAGTGGCAAACGTGGTCTTCCAACAGACTTCGTCGATGATGTTACAGCAGCCGCCCCACACGAAGCGGGACCCGCGCAGCGGGTTCCGCGAGGAGTTGACAGAAAGGGAAGAGTATCGTATCTCGCAGTCCCAGACGTGGCAAACAGAAGAATAAGGATGAGGTTACTCAAAAAACAAACATACGTGTCGTGAGTTGCAATGCCCTGAGGTTGGGGCACTAGAGCTGAGCGTGCACATGTGAATGAATTGTCTAGGATTGTGCCCCTTTGTTATATACCTGATGCAGCTGCAGTGGGGTGTGTTACACCTGCATCATCTTCCTCATCATCGTCCCAGGTCTCCCACACTGCCTGAGGTAAAATTGCTGCGTAACCTCTCAACAGCACAAAACTCAATAAGACACTGACCATGGCTTGCGTGCACTGAGTTTGTGGCACCTGGAGTGCTGAGCAGGGTATCAGGCCAATGATGGCATCCACAACAGGTGTGAGCAACTCCTATAGTCTGTCAGAACCACTGTTTCAACTCTGGCAGTTGGCAGTTGGAAGTGGTCCTGGCGGTGGTGGCGTGTGCCTCCTGCGGTGATGCAATGTCCGGGACAGTCAGGACTCGATTTGATGTGTGAGTCCTGTTGGACCGCAGTTGTGGCAGGAGGCAGTGGACAGCACAGGGCCACATACACATGGCGTTGATGACCCCGAGGCCATCGTCTCAGACGCCATCCAATATTCTATCAGACAAGCTCCATGACTTGAGCTGAACAGAGTTAGTTACCCCGGATGCACTGCTGCCGGCACAGGCACACCGCCACAGGACGGTGACTTGTGGTGCAGTGAGATGGGCCCCGAGAGCTGAGCAGGTCCTCATCGATGTCCGAGGTAAATGTGGTGGAGGGTTGCGGGGGACAGTGGAAGGTGTCCTCCAGGGCATGATGCAGAGGGCAGAAGTCATCTGGAAGCAGCAAATTGAGGAGTGGAATGCTACAGCCTTGTCTTCACCACCAATTCGGTATCAGCTACATGAGGATGAAGACAACCCCCTAGTCCATAGACTCAGACAGCACCAAAGTTCAACCAGAGAGTGTCCATGAATGTTGGGAACAGAATTAGTGGCACAGGGGCTGCGAGGGGACGCAGTCCGTGATGATGCCGGTACAATGATATGAAGTCGGCTATTGCTAAATCAAGACTCAGTTCTAAACGTGTGTCCTACTCCAGCCCAGTGTGGCCCGAGGGCAGTTGTCAGTGGGGCCCACAGACACGTTTGGTTGGAGTCCCATACACAGACTTGTTGGCACCACATTGAAGGCAGTATAGTGATATAAACTCAACCATGAACAATGTTCTCTGCCATGTTGTAATTAAGACTCAGTCCCAAATGTGTGACGTGGCTAACAGCCACGTGTCGTTGGCTCGTGATGCACAGAGTCAGTGACACCAGGACAGTTGTAGGTAGTGTTCGTTCACCTCCGTAACAATGATCCTTTTTTCCTCCTGACTGCAAAACGTCATCCTCTTACACCTCTCCTTGCGCGCAATGATGTGTACTATGCCATTGAAAAATCGATACTCAGTTCCAATTGTGTGACCTACTCGAGTTCAGCCTAGGCCGAGGGCAGTAGTTGGTGTGGGCCCACAGACACGCGTGGCTGTAATGCCATGCACAGACTTGGTGGCACAACATCAAAGGGAGTATAGTGATATAACATCTGCCATGAATAATATTATCTGCCATAGTGTAATCAAGACTCAGTTCAAAATGTGTGACCTACTAGTCCACTGGGTATGCCGGTTGACTATGTCAAAGAGAAAGGAGTACTGCGGGCCTGTGTCGCGGAGGCCGTGATGGTCTGTAGAGGCTGCCAGGGTCATGGCCCTTGGGCTTGGAGCTTGCACCGCACGTGGTGGGCCCTCTTTGACACACACTGGTGTCGGCAGGTGGGCATAGAGGCCTAGAAGCGCCAGGGTGGGAAGACTGGTTCCGGGACCAGCGTCCCAGTGCAGCAGGTGCAGAGGATCGCAGGCAACACTGCTCACGGCGACTGCGTCAGCCTTGTGGCAGGGTGAGAGGAGCTGCCCTGACAGACACGTCGGGCATTCTGGAAGAGGACCACGCCCAGAGTTACATGCCTTTTATTCACACCCCTATGCTGGCATGGCATACGCTACATTTAATAAGAGCAGAGCGAGATTCACTACAGATACAAGATGTGACGAGGACCTTGGAGCCCTACTGCGTTCTTTTTTAGGGCAACCTCATAGGGGGAACCGGGGAGGAGGTGGCCAAGCACAAAGAGGCAGGAGAAGAGGCAGAGCAACCCATATACCAACATGGCAAACGTACTCCCCTCGCATTACTCGCAGTAGAGACAGAAACCATCAATAGAGGAATCCCCTTTGACTCTTCAGCCATTGTTAGCTAGTGCGAATGATATTGTAGGGAATCTTTCATCATACACTTTAACTACAGATGAATCTTGAGTGTTAAATAAAGGCCTGGGCTTTGTCCCGACCCCCCACCACGACTCTTTCAACTGTCGGAAAGAGATGTATGAATTAATGAGAAAAATCAAAATACACAAATTCTTTAGCGATAAAGAAAAGGAGACCCCTTCTATGTTCTCCACTGATCTACGGAGACCGCCAAACTTTTGTCCATCTAGTGCCACAGTGGGACCAGAGGTGATGGTCTTCGAACAAAAAGTGTTGAGTGACATAGAAGCGCTTGAACTGACTTCAGGACAGAACCGCCAGAATAACATGAGTAAAGCAGATTGGCTGGCTGTTAAATCCTTACAGGATAATAAATCAATTATAATCAAGTCAGCTGACAAGGGCGGTGCGGTGGTGGTGCTCAATGCCAGTGACTATGATGCCGAGGTACTCAGGTTGTTGGGATCATGTAGTAACTACCACCCCTTGATGAGGGACCCCACACCTGAGCTCCAACAGACTATCAAGACCTGGGTGGGGGAGACGCTGGAGAAGAAGTGGATCACATATAAGGAGGCAGACTTCTTGGTAAACTCCAAACCAAGAACCCCGGCATTTTATATCTTGCCAAAGATCCACAAACCCCAGCGCCCACCCCCAGGTCGCCCTATAGTGTCAGGCATCCAGTCTGTACTGGAGCCCTTATCTCAATTTTCGGATTTCTTTCTTAGAGAGTCGGTAATTAACCAACCCTCTTTTGTACAAGACACTACTGATATTCTGAATACTTTACAAACTTTGGAGTTTGATCCCACAAACCAGTATATAGTGACGATCAACATCGAGTCGCTATATACAAGCATACCCCAGGACGCCACGCTGGTGGCAGCAGCACGGGCTCTTGGTGGTATGGACTGGTTTTATGATACTCCCCAGTCATTTGTGTTGAAATGCATTGAATTAGCATTGACCAGGAATTTTTTCGAGTACCAGAACCAATTATATCTGCAGGTTTCTGGTACCTCGATGGGGGCCACATTTGCCCCAAGTCTGGCCTGCATTTATGTAGGCCAGTTTGAAGAGAATGTCATTTACCATCCTGATAATCCCTTCAGAGAGAATATTTCTCTCTGGAGGCGATATATCGATGACATTCTCTGTATTTGGACGGGGCCAGAAGAGCAACTTAAAGAATTTTTTTCCTGGCTTAATCAGTCGGATGAAAGTCTTCGGTTTACGCGGACTTACAGTGATTCCATGGCTGTGTACTTGGACATTGACATTACAGCTATTGAGGGCATTTTGGCCACCAATGTGCATCAGAAACCAAGTGACAGGAACTCTCTGTTGCACTACCAATCTTTTCATCCCAGAGCTCTCCGGGATAATCTCCCCGTGGGGCAGTTTTTGCATTATCGACGGAACTGCTCCACGACAGAGAAGTTCGTTGAACAATCCAATGAGCTTGTGGGTAAGCTCCAAATAAGAGCTACCCGGGAAAAACTATCAGACAGGCACGGAAACGGGCGCTGAATACACCACGCAAAGTTTTGTTTCAACGCAATGTTAAAACAAAATCTGATTGCCTACCAGTGGTAACTACTTTCGACCCATTGGCAACTAAGGTCAGACAAATAGTCAGGAAACATTGGTCAATTCTTAGCACTCCCACTAGTAAAATGCCTCCACCTCGTTTTGCTTTTAAGCGAGCGCCTAGCCTGAAGGACAAGTTGGTACACACACGCTTATCAAACTTGCCTGCCACTTCTACTTTACCTTCCGGGCATCATCTTTGTGGTGGTTGCTCTGTCTGTTCCCTCACGAAGGCCACTAAAAGTGTGATTCTGACAAGTGGATGTGAGTGGTTCCTCACAAAATTTAGTAACTGTAAATCCACCAATGTTATTTACAGACTGACATGTAGTTGTGGCCTTCACTACATAGGACTTACATCTAGGAAGGCCAAAGTGCGGATACAGGAACATCTCAGCACTCTAAAAGCTAAGAAATTGACAACCAGGTTGGTTCAGCATTTTTCTGAGAAACAGCATGATCCCACAGACCTCCGGTGGACAGTCCTTGAGAGGGTCCTTGGGGACACACACAATATTGAACAGATTCTGGCGAAGAAAGAAGCTAGATGGATTTTTTCCGAAAAAACTGATAAAGTGGGACTTAATGACCTTATAGAGAGGAATACGGTCAGTAGCCGCTAAAATTGTCCACCAGGGGGCCTTGACCATTGGGATTCATTATGTCCACAGTGGGAGATATATGTTTTCATCCTGGATGAGTACTGTGGTACATACGTGTGTTTGGGACAATTGTTGTGTGAAGCCCCGCAATTTTGAAACCCATTAGGATGGTATTCCTGTACTTGTTGCTGGTGTTGAGCATGTACCACCGCTCCTGTTTATGCAAAACTTAACTGTTAGCTAGTAACTTTGTAAAAGTGTGAAAGTACCATTGGAATTGTTTGTGGCGGTGGCAATGGTGAGTGATTGTTAAATAAACACCATTTCAACCGAAAGAATTAGATCTGCCCTGACTTTTCTTTCTTTTGCGCCGGATATGTTAAAAACATATTTGGAATCGGGGGATTGGTATTAAGACTTATTTCTTTCCCTACCAAAGATGGCGACTAAAGTGAACAAGTCGGATCGCGGTCACGTGTCTGATGCGCTCGCGCAATGGTGCGTGATACGTCAGCCGCTGTTTAACATGGACCCGATCACAGAGACCGGGGCCGGATGATTGAACGTGCACCGAGCCCTAGGTCACAGTAAGAACTTGAATGTGACGTTTGGAAGTGAGTATAATACCACGCAAGTGTGGAGGTCTTTAAGCAGGTCCCCCTAATATACCGAATGCGTTATAATGTTGAATACGCATTCTTCCTAGGAATGACAATAAGGTCCTAGACCCGTTTTTATTACATAGTGAAAGGATGTGATTTCCTCATGGGAAGAGGGGTGCGAGAGACCATTTAAATGACGATTTTGGAATACGGGTAGTGATGGAGTTGCTCTGCCTTCTAAATTTGACCACAGGTACATTTGACCACAGGTGATACAGACCCGTGGGCATTCAGCAGGAGGACGCGATCATACGATGCGTTAGTGTCTGTGAGGTTGCCGGTATGCAGCAGTAACGCAACTAGAAGGTATGATGGTCAAATTACCTTGAAATACTGATGTGGAGTACTACAATGCCTTGGGATAAGTTTTGAAAGAGATTGCAATTATAATCAGTTTTAATCCCGTCTGTTTCATTTTATCACCACCGAAGGTTCTGATATAAATCCCTATTGAAAACAATGATCTGGATCCCTAGCCCTGACGAAGTTGCTTCAAATTGAGTATAGCAACGAAACATGTTGGCTAGTTATGAATAATCTTTGACTTGATAGGAGTCAATTTTAACGTGGAAAGGCTTACAGCTAAAGAATAAAGATTATGGGTGGCAGGTAAGCTTTACCAATTTTTATTGGTGAGAACTACGTCTTTGGTTCTCACGGGATCCTTTGAACACATGCACGATTTCTGCACATATAGGAAGTACATTCACATTTAGGTTGTTTACTTCTTATTTCTCGTTTTTATTTTCATTGGGTTGTGGATTTGTTGCACTATATATGCACATTTTTCCATTGGAAAGAAGGTAACCGATGATGAGAAGTGGGTCACTGGCGAGTACCAGTCAGCGTTTTCCCCCTTGGTGTTGCTATCATGAGGTGCCTTCTTTCCTTCTCACACTTTTTCTTTGTGATGAAAGGTCTGTGGTGGTGGTTTATTTCTTTTTAGAAGTAGGATAAAATATGATGTGTCCATGTTGCGTTTTTGCCCGTTTCCTGTTGCAGGCACAAGGTCTACCTACACAAGTGAAGTACCATTTTTTTAGGAGACTTGGGGTAATGCTGGGTGTGTGGAAGTTTGTGGCTCCCTGCAGATTCCATAACTTTCCATCACAGACATTTGAGGAAAATGTGTTTTTTTAACAAAGTTTGAGATTTGTCGGGAATCCTGGGTAGCAGTACGTGGTGAGAGCCACACATGTCACCACATCCTGGATTTCCATTTGCATCTAGTTTTAAAAAATATACAGGATTGCTAGGTTTCCATAGTTGCTGGCTGATCCAGGGTGCACAATTCACAGCTAGGCATTATGCAAAACAAGGGTCAGTTTTCACTGGATTCCCCAACCTTCCATCACAGAAATGTGAAGAAAATCTGTTTTTTTACAAAGTTTTAGGTTCGCAAGGGATTCTGGGTAACAAAACCTGGTAGGAGCCACACCAGTCACCCCATCCTGAATTTGACTGGGCCTCTTGTTTTAAAAAATATACAGGTTTCTTAGGGTTCCTTAGTTGCCACCTGGGCTAAGGTCCTAAATCCACAGCTAGGCGCATTGCAAAGAAGGATCAGTTTTCTGTTGAAAACTGTGATGTGTCCACATCGCATTTTGTGTCATTTTTTGTCACAGGCACAAGGCCCACCCACACAAGTGAAGTACAATTTTATTGAGAGACTTGGGGGAATTATGGGTGGGGGTAGGGTTGGGGCTTCTCACAGATTCCTGAACTTTCCATCACAGAAATGTGAGGAAAATCTGTTTTGTTTACAAAGTTTGAGGTGTGCAAGGGATTCTGTGTAACAGACCCCAGTGAGATCCACAGATGTCACTCCATCCAGAGTTACCCCGGATGTCTAGTTTTAAAAAATTCACAGTTTAGCTAGGTTTCTCTAGGTGCCGGCTGAACTAGGGTCCGAAATCCACAGCTAGGCACATTGCAAAAATCTGGTCAGTTTTCACTGGAAAAATGTGTTGTGTCCATGTTGCGATTTGGGCCGTTTCCTGATGTGGCACTAGGCCTACCCACACAAGTGAGGTACCATCTTCATTGGAAGACTTAAGTGAATACAGAATAGTGCAAGAAGTTTATTACCAATTGACTTTCTATGCATTTAGCCATGAAAATGTAAGACAATGTGTAAAAAAGAAGTCATTTGAAAAATTCCCTCTAATTCAAATGCTAGTATCGTTACCCACAATTTTGGAAATATGCAAATAACCACTGCTTATAAACTCCACAGTTTGCTCCCATTTCGGAAATCCATAAGTTTACTTGATACCTATTTTACCAAATGAATTTCTGTATACCCTGTACACAATGAAAAACCAATACAAGGCACAGCTAAGTTATTGACTCTTGGTACCACAGGTTCTTGGTGAACCTATAAGTCCTATATAACCCCGCAACCAGAAGGGCCCAACTGACTAAAAGTATATTGCTTTAAAAAATCTGCCATACTTAGAAGAAGTTACAGGCAATATTGTAGGCACACATTGCTGTTTTTTTCAACTGAATTCCAATATTTTCCTTTTTCAAATTTATTGTCTATAGGAAAACCTTGAAGGAAGTACAAAAATGACCCCTTGCAGAATCCATAATGTTGTCTTCTTTTCAGAATTGCACAGTTCTCCAGGATCCATTATTGGTTTCATACCCATTTCTGCCACTAACTGGAAAGAGGTTGAAAGCACAAAACATTGGAAAAATAGGCTATGTCCCAGTAAAATGCCAAAACTTTAACAAAAATGTTGGTTTTATGGCAAAAGTCTGTCTGTTTCTGAAAGCTGTGAAGGTGGTGATTTTAGCACCACAAATCTGTCCTTAATTCGATTTGCAGGGAAAAAACAGCTGCTTTCTTCTGCAGCAGTTCTTTCTCATTTTGTCCTCGGAAATAAAATATAGTTGTACTTTGGCTAATTTCTTGGTCCCCTCCAGTGGAATCCACAAACCCTGGGTACCTTTACAATTCTCAAGATGTTGGAAAACAAGGACGCAAATTTGGCATGGATACCTTATGTGGACAAAAGGTTACAAGGGCCTAAGCGCAGACTACCCCAAATAGCCCAAAAAAGGCTTATCACAGGGAGGCCTGGCAACAAAGGTGTTAAATTTGGGGTCTGAAAATGTCACTTTTAGAAAGTTGGCATTTTCTTCCTTTAACCATCTGTTCCTCTGCCTGTCTCTGAATAAACATGTGGGTAAAGATGACAGTTGGGTTGTTTGTGTATTCACTCTAGACAGTCACACATGGAGCTGAGGTGTGCACTGTATATCCTGATGCCTCATCACCAGGCTGATGTGTCTTCCTGAGCTAGAGTGGTAGGAGGAGTTGACACTGACACCTGAATAGGGCTCTGCTTGTCCTCACACAAAGAAGGAAAGGCAGGGTCTTGTGCACTACAAAGACTTTACTTTGAGGTTTGCCTACTACAAAGGCTAAAATGGGTATATACTGGACCTGTGACCCCATATACTCAGAACGCTTCTGGGTTGAGGACATTCTGCCAGGCAGAAGAGCTGGATTGCTGTCAGGAGATATTGACACTTTACTGGGTGCTTTGCTGTGCTGGCCTGCTGCTGATGATTCTGTCATTCGAGTGAAAAACTGAACTTTGCTTTCTACATATCCGCTTCAAAGGTTATCCAATGGCTTGTGTGCACTTGCCTCCTGTTAAGAAGTCTCAGGGCCATCAAGGAGTTCACCTGCAGCTTGCTAAAAGCACCTGGACGTCTCTGCTGGGAGTCCTGATTGCCAAATGATACCAAATCCACTTCCTCTGCCCTTGGAATCATGTGGTTGGTGCTGCAACCAAAGAACCCTGACATAATCAGCAATGCTAGCCTGACTGATGAAGGTTGATGCCCTGAAACCAGTCTCCAGATGCTTGTTTCTGGTCTAGGGAGGACCTGGCATGGCAGTTCGGGCTGGACTGTTCCCACAAGGAACAGGGTCAAGACTGATCTGCATATGGCTGGTTCCAAACTGGGTTGCTGTGGTGAGCAAAAGAATGATGGATTTAACCCAGATCCTTGTGACTGGGGGGGAATGATTGCATTGTCCAACATTCCATCCATCAATTGGTTCTTTTGCATATGCCAACCTAAGTGGGAAGGGTATGCCCAGACGTGGATCCCGCACTCACTACACCACTGGATTTGAGCTAGCCTGGCTGATGAAGGTTGATGCCCTGAAACTGGTCCCAGGATGCTTGTTTCCGGTCCAGGGAGGACCTGGCTTGGCAGTTTGGACTGGGCTGTTCCCACAAGAAAAAGGGTCAAGACTGATTTGCAGATGGCTGGGTCCAAACTGGGGTGATGAGCAAAGGAATGATGGTTTTAACCCAGATCCTTGTGACTGCGGGTGAATGCTTGCATTGCCCGACATTACCTCCATCAATTGTTTCTTTTGCATATGTCGCCCTAAGTGGGAAGGGTATACCCAGACGTGGGTCCTGTGCTCACAACACCACTGGATTCAAGCTAGCCTGGCTGATAAATGGTGATGCCCTGAAACCGGTCCCTCTGCCCTTGGAATCATGTGGTTGGTGCTGCAACCAAAGAAAAACAACCCTGACATAATCAGCAGTGCTAGCCTGGCGGATGAAGGGTGATGCCCTGAAACCGGTCCCAGGATGCTTGTTTCCGGTCCAGGGAGGACCTGGCTTGGCAGTTCGGGCTGGACTGTTCCCACAAGGAAAAGGGTCAAGACTATTTTGCATATGGCTGGGTCCAAACTGGGGTGGTGTGGTGAGCAAAAGAATGATGGATGTACCTAGATCCTTATGACTGGGAGTGAATAATTGCATTGTCCAACATTCCATTCATCAACTGTTTCTTTTGCAGTTGACTGCACTGGAGCTGAAGGCCCCATTTTTGAAGAGCACAGGGCACTGCCGGACTCACAGCGCAGTCCTGGTGTTGCCTCTAACAGCAACTTATTGACTCCGGGCCGATTCACAGAACTGACTTAGGACAAAATCCTAAACTTACTACCATTTTGGTATTCACAGAGGGCACTTACTCATTTCGGTATTCACAGAAGATAGGAGTCCTAACCTTAGGACTCCTAAATGCCTTCTGTGAATATCGATAGTCTTAAAGTTCGGATTTTTCGCAGTTTAGGAGTAGTAAAGTTAAGACTCCTAACTTTAGGACTCCTAAATGTCTTCTGTGAATACCAAAAGTCTTAAAGTTAGGATTTTTCTCAGTTTATGATTAGTAAAGTTAGGAGTCCTAACTTTAGGACTCCTAAACTGAGAAAAATCCATTGCAGAGCCTGTGTGAAATCTGGTACTGTCATGTCGACTTGGCAAGTTTACCCACTTGCCAGGCCCTAACCTTCCATTTTCTTACATGTCAGTCAACCCTAAGATAGTCCCTAGGTACTCATGTGGGCAGGGTACTGTGTGTGTGAAAAGTAGGACATGCCCTCGTGTGTGTGGCATGCCTTGATAGTGAATTGGTGGCAATTTCATTTTTCACAATTGCAAGGCTAACTGTTCTCCATAGGACAGAATGGGGAGTTTGTTTAGAACATCTTATAAACATAACTGGCCCTGGGAACTAGGTAGGAACATAACGTTTAGTTTGCCTTAATTCGGAATCCAAAGATGAATCTTTTAGTGAAGTGTATTTTTACATTCTGGGATTGAAAATACCACTTTTAGAAAGCAGGTATTTTCTTGCTCAGCTATCCAGCAGCCCTCTGCTGGGTTTGTGGATTTACTGTCTTTTATTTGGATGACCGGGGCTGGGAAGCAACATTGGCTCCCGATAGTCTGGGTGGGTAAGGAAAAGGCTGAATAGACCTGGGCTGCATTTAGAGTAGGGAGAGGAGCTTTCATTGCACCTGAATGAGGCTGGTCTGCCTCTGAGAATGCCGTCTCCAACTCCTGCCAGGAAGCCACTCCAGAGAAGGCAGAACTGTTTCTGGTTAGGCGCAGACACTCTCTGCCGCCCTGTGGACCCAAACCCCTGAACTTTAGAACTCTTTTGGACCAAGGAGACTGCCATTAAGAAGAGCTGGAGAAGCTGTGAGGAAGAAATACCACTTTGCTGTGTGCTTTGCTGTGATGGCCTGCAGTGGCTGCTTCTGTCTTGGGCAGTGAAAGGACTGGACTGAACTTTCTGCGATCTATTTTTCTGCGTTTCTCCAAGGGCTTGAGATAGATCTTGTCCCCTGTTCAAGAAGTCTCAGGAAGAGCAAAGACTTCAAGTTCTTCTGCCCTCAGCACTGGGAACTGTGTGTTTTGTGCTGCAACAGAAGAAAAAGCAAACCAACAATGTCTACCATGCCTCTGACGACTCTGTATCCTGAAGGCACCGTCACAGCGCAGTACCACGACCCTGGTCCCACCAACGACACCTGCTGAGGCCACTGCCCAGCCGCTGCTCGCACCTTGACCTGTGGGCACTGGACTCCGTACCTCCTTGCTTCACGACTCCTCCTTGGTACCCCCAATGACGCCGCTCCACGCCAAAATTGGCGTAGCTGCTTGTACCGTGGTTAGAGGGCACAGCTCGTAAAGCTACACGATACACCGCCCTCATCCCGCACCGCAGCCTTGGCCTACCGACGCAGGTGCCATCAACTTCATATCATCAGACAAACAACAGCACTTCAGCAATGATGACGTCGCTGCCTGCATCATGACCTGCCAGCACCACATCACTTCGCACCACGACCCTGGTTTCTCAGACGACGCCATCTGATGCCGCCACAGAGCCGCTGATCGCACCGCGACCTGAGAGCATTGCACACTGCACCGCTGCACTTCGCACTGCAGCATCCAACGCCTGCCAACACCAGCGCTCCTGACTTCAACCTTGAGGAGTTCAATCTGCAATGCGAGTGACTTCAAGGGTATGACGGCTCCTGTACCAACATATGGAACTGACACCTGCTGACACCGTGCTTTGGAGGCTCAACGAGAGGTTGCTGTGATATGCTTATCCCATTGGTTTTCTCATGTGTATCCTTGGAATTGTAAGTATGTCATGATGGTGGTGGTGGAACACTGTACATGTCATGATAGTAGGTCATGGTGGAACATTGTATATGTCATGATGTTAGGTCATGGTGTTCTGCTACAGCTTTGAAGGAAAACTGATTCAGTTACAGTTTCTGTTGTAGCCTGTTGGATGGGATCCTTATGCTGGATTAAACTTCATGATTAACTTCTACTTCTGTGTCCTGCTGGATTCTTAAATTACTACACTGGCGTAGTCGGCAGTCTCATGAGGATCCTAACACAAGCTATCTCTGAGGATTGGTGAGACCTTTCCATTTTTTTTTAAAAGGAGGGAGGTATGTGATATGCTTATCACATTGGTTTTCTCATGTGTATCTTTGGAATTGTAAGTATGTCATGATGGTGGTGGTGGAACACTGTACATGTGATGATAGTAGGTCATGGTGGAACATTGTATATGTCATGATGTTAGGTCATGGTGTTCTGCTACAGCTTTGAAGGAAAACTGATTCAGTTACAGTTTCTGTTGTAGCCTGTTGGATGGGATCCTTATACTGAATTAAACTTCATGATTAACTTCTACTTCTGTGTCCTGCTGGATTCTTAAATTACTACAGTTGCCGACACCTTGCATTTTTAAATTTACTGTTTTGTAGGTCTTCCTCACACCATAGCTGGCCCGCAATGCCACGGTCGGACAGAACTGTTTGGATTTGTTTGTTCACAATGCTGTGATAGCCCCGGATGTAGCAGTTGACTTCAAGGGACCGTATTTCATGGTTATTTTGATAAGTGAAGATTTCCAAGTACTGTATTGTGGATTTTTATTGTTTTTGGTCTTGTCTTGAGTATATCAATCAATCAAATGACGTTTATAAATGCGCCGGGTTGCACTAGCCATTGCGTCCCCGCACTGCGACAAGATCCAGTGTAAGGCAGAATGAAACAGTGAAAGAATCAGAGAATGGAATCATCAGATGGCAAAAGCCACGTCTTGAGCGTTTTCCGAAAGATCGTCTCGGATGATTCCAGCCGGAGCCCCATCGAAGCTTGTTCCAATAGGAGGCCTCTAGGAACCTAAAAGAGCATCCGCCCCTCCTAGCTCTTTTGATGATAGGTATGCGTACCTGACCCGTTCCGCTAGATCTTAAACCTCGCGTGGGAGCATACGGGGTGAGGAGATCATTTAAATAGGAGGGGCCATTCTTCTGCGGGATACGGTGACTGATACACATAGCTTTAAGCAAAACACGTTTCTTCATTGGAAGCCAGTGTAAAGAAGCAAGAGCCTTACTGGATGATGCTCTCTTAGGGAGCATTAAGACAAGACGTGCAGCCGCATTCTGAATGTGCTGGTGTCTCTGAACACACTTGATGTTAGCACCCAGAACATTCCCACAGTCTAACCGTGATGTCACAAGAGAAGTGGACCATCGACTTTCTTGCTGACACTGGGAGTACATCTAGGGTCTTCCAGAGAGTGAGTAGGACCCCCACACAGTTTCCCATCACTCACCTGGTGTGAGTTTCAAAGGACAGTTTAGGGTGCAACCATGTCCCCAAGTTCTTCACCTGGTCCTTGGGGGATGGAGTCTGGCCCAAATGATGGGACCACCAAGGAGAGGACCTTGCCTTTAACTAAAACCTCTGTTTTATTACCATTTAGTTTCAAACAATTTGAGGCCATCCAGGACGCCAACTCTCAAAGACACAGTGAAAAATTCTGTGCAGCCTCCACAGAATCTTGGGTCAGGGTCACCACAAGTTGTGTGTCGTCGGCATATGATGCCACACTAACTGCAAACTTCTCCACAATATCTCCCAATGGGGTGATAAACAAATTAAAAAGATATATATATTATATACAAATATTAGATATTTTTCTAAACTGGCGTGGTGTCCTTTTGTAGTGCTTACACTGTATTACTGTTGGTTATGTGCAAATGCTTTACACACTGCCTCTAGAATAAGCCTGACTGCTTGAGCCAAGCTACCAAGGGGGTGAGGAGTTTTTTTTTTAACGAGTGTAACTCCTTTATCCTGACTAGGAAGAAGGGTCCATGGGGCATATTATCAAGGACCGGTGTTAAAATTATCACCGTTTTATCTGGTGTTAACATGGGCTTCTATGGGAATTAACAAGGGCGTATTATCAAGCCCATTATCGCAGTTTTATCGGCAGTTTCCTGGCAATAAAACGACGATAATTTGAACACCGGTCCTTGATAATATGCCCCCATATTTGGCCAAAGGTACCTACCTCTGCCAACTAGAGACCCCCATTTCTAACAGTTCGCCATTGACTTTTTGTGCACAAGCTACTTTATAGTTATTGCTAAGCTTAGCTATTATTTTGATGTCTAATTTGTTCACATTTGAAGATGGGTAAAAGAAAGGTGATGGAGGGAGGGCCAGATGTAGTGAAAACTAAGAAACCTAAGAAAGTCTAAAAAACTGCTGGGAATAACTGTGTTTTAGATAGGATAGACAATTTACTAACTGAATGTAGGCAGATTTTAGTTCTCGCTCTGACTGCTCCTCTCCTCAGTACCCCTAGCTCCCCCAAAAATAATACTGGACATAATTAGGACGTTCACAAGATCCAGGAAACAGAGCCAGGAACCTATTACTGTTGCTCAAATTGCCTCATGCTTTTTCAGGTTCTCCTATCTCTCCCATTTCCCCTACCTTAGCTTCACCTGACAGTGTTTTTCCCTGTCGTAACTGCTTTGCCCCTATGTGCTAGACACTGGTTGAGCAGGTCATTGTTCCTGCCTCTGATAACAACAATCTTGCATGTTCTTATGCAGAGTCCAAAGCACATGGCACTCTATTTTAAAACAAGGCTTCTCTTACTTACCTTGAAAAAAGAATTGAAGGAGGGGGTGGGCACACTAAAATCACTGTACTCTACTTGACAACTACCCTGAACCAGTTGTTATGCTCCAGAAAGCACTCTGCAACAGCTCTTTCCCAACCCCCTTCCTCATCCTCCTTCTTGCCCCTGGCCACTCCTTCCCTGCCACAGATAGCCTCCAATAATTTGGGGGCCTTTTTCCTGGCTACACATGAATACCCTTCCCCAGGCCTAAGGCATTGAGGGCTACACCTCAGAGAATTCAAAATACCACTACTCTCAGTGTCCAGGTTTCGAGCCATAATAATAAGAACAGCAAACATTTTAGCACCCATGCTCTCAGGGAAGCACATGGCCATATTCCTAAAACCCTCACACCCTTAAGCATGATCAGACACATTTTTCCCGGTCCCATAACAATGATTAAAGTCCCTCATCTCATTGATGAAGGGGAAGGTTCCCTTAAAAATAAAGTGATTCACTGGATTCGGCATCTTAGGGGCTGTCCTTCAGTCATCCATGATGACATTAGTAGTGCCAAATGATTAGCTTAAATTTGGCAAATAATTTGGATACCCTCGCGCTAGGACTTGTTTGCAGAGTCACTCCAACATTCAATTTAAATATTCAAGACCAGTTTACTATACCAACGCTCGTTCTACTATGGAGACAGGCAGACACCCATCATCTCTTAGTGAGACTAATCGACTTGAGAGAATATATAGCACATATTCTAACTGACACCAAATCCTAGCTATCTCAATCTGCTAAGAGGATTGCGGGGAGAATGCTGTCCCAATTTGTTCTTGCTCCCCTAATGCTTCTACCAAATCTAACTTAAATTGTGCGATCACTAACATGTCTACCACCACCACATCGCGTCTTGTCCACTCTTAATCTCCTAGTAACATTATTTTGCTTATAGCAAAAGGGGGTCTTGTAACAAGACAGGTATTTCCAAAACCCAAACCCAACAAGCTGTCTCTCCTCTCTTGCATTGTGGCTGGTCTCAGGTCCAAGTTAGCATGTCCGATTGGAGCACATCTGTCTACTTCAAGAGACATGGTCTCCTGAACCAAATCATAGGCCTGTTTGTCTCAATGTCTTCATTCCTGGAATCTCTACTTGGAGGTATAGAGCCTGTGGTAGCTTAGTCATGTGGGTTAGGGTTCCCCTTAACTGTCAAATTCACAAACTTAGTATTGACTCATCCCATATTTTGGCCATTAAACTTATTAGTAGGTCTAAGCCCAATGTAGTTATAGTTAACGTTTATGTTAGAGAGACCAGAGGAGGGAAGGCATTGAGCACCCACCAAGTTCGTGAATGTCATCTTGCTCTGTCCAACAATATCTTATATTGGCATGTGACTTTAACACAAAATTTGAGCCTCTTGATAATGATGACTTCTAGCTAGTATACAATTAGGATTCAGCTTAAGCAGTTAACCTCCTAGCTATCTACAGATGGTCACCAATTGCAATTACTTGAAAAATATTGTATCACCTACACCATACCCATTCCACCTGCACTCCGCATGTATGAGGCTAACATATTTGCATCGTTTTTCTACAGTGTGGAGTTGTGTGGTTTTCCAACATTGAGTTATTAACTAGGGTGGAAAATAAATTCCTGAGAAAACTCGCCTTTCTTCCCCCCACCAGCCCTTTGCATCAGCTCTTACTTATCTGCAAAGCTAGGTTAAGCCCCCTGATGTACTGGAGGTGTCTATGGACCACCCTATAACTCACCCATTATGCTACAGCCCTCCAGGAAGACATTGAAACTGACCAATTCTCAAAAGTCTCTTGACTCATGAACATCAAAGTGTTGCTTTACACTCTTGGGCTGTCTGCTCTCCGGGACCATCCTGCTACTACCTGTTTCCCAGTTAAGAATTCACTGAAGTTGTTCTACTGGGCAGCCACAGTGGCCAATGATTTTAGGAAGCTGCTCCCTCCTCTAAGCTGGTCATCAATTTTTGTGATTTTATGTTTTTGTGTGGGTATGACTCATGCTGGGATTAGGTGCATATTTCCATGGAAAGGAAGTTATACTTCCTGCAGAGAGCCTTCACCTCACCTCAAAATGATCTTGTGGGTGGCACTGAAGACAGTCCAGCGTGTAACTCCTTAATTGAGGGTGTCTCGCACATCCTCTTTGCCTACCTCGCTTATGCCCAACACATAGAACTTGGCTAGAACCTACCTGCAGACGCCTAGGCAATCACAGCCATTCTGCTGCTCTTCGCATTTTAAGATCAGTCTACATTCCAACTCCTACCAATCCAATAGCCAAGTTCCTGGGTCCCATGTGGATACCTCGAAGAAAGGCACTCCCCTCCCTAATTTTCCACTGACCCTTGTACCACACCCTTTTCTCTTTTTTATATCTTGTTTGTCAAGTATTACCCCAAAACAGGTCCAAGGATGATGGTTTCCGGTCCAGGGAAGACCTGACTTGGAAGTTTTGGGCTGGACTGTTCCCATGAGCCACAGGGTCAAGACTGATTTGCATATAGCCAGGTCTGAACTGGGGTGGCAAAGTGAGCAAAAGAACGATGATGGATTCAACCCAGATTTGTGACTGGGGGTGAGTGTATGAAAAGTTTCAGCACTCCATCCAGCATCTCTTTGTGATTGCTTTGTTCGTCCTAAGTTGGCAGGGTATGCTCAGACATGGGTCCCTTGCTCACTTTGCCACTGGATTCAAGCCAGCCTGGCTGATGAGGGGTGTTACCTGAAAACCGGTCTCAGGATGCTTGTTACTGGTCCAGGGAAGACCTGGCTTGGCAGTTCAGGCTGGACTGGTCCAATGAGGCAAAGGGTCAAGACTGATTTGTAAATAGCCAGGTCTGAACTGAGGTGGCGAATGGAGCTAAAGAACGATGATGGATTCAACCCTGATCTGTGACTGGGGGTGAGTGTCTAAAGAGTTTTAGCACTTTGTCCATCATCTCCTTGTGTTTGCTATGTCAATAAAGAACAACATAGATTTAAGGGCATATTTACAAATTTTGTGATGCAGCGAGCCACCTGGCTGTGCTGCCCTGCATGACAGGGAAAGGTCAAGAATTAGCCATATTTATTCAATATTGTGCATTCCTGTCCTTTCCCTTGCACTGGTGCTGTTTTGGCAGCCTAGCACAAGTGCAGGCACCCTTGCCCATGGTGCAAGGGGGCCTGTGTTGTAGGCCCAATCTGTTTTTTGCCAGAAAGGGGAATCTTCCTGCACAAAAACAAATCCTGATAGTTTGTTTCCTCTTTCTATGCATGCTGCAGAATGCAGCATGCAACACACATAGAAAGAAGAGCAAACACGGGAGAAATAAATATATTTCTCTTGGTAACGCCACCCTTTGGAGGACATATCTTTTTAGGGCATTCCCATGTTTACAAGGTCATTTAAATCTTGAAATGTATCAAAAACAATTTAATATGCTTGGGAACACCCATGCAATACCCATGGAAAGCCCATAGAATGCCGACCCAGGGCAGAGTAAAACAGCACAGAGATTTGCTCTGCACTGTGTTACTCCAGATTTTTAGAGCCACTGAAAGCCATGCACAGTCGCTTTGCGTGGCTTCGAAAATCTGACTTACGGTTTGCATAACTCTTGCACCACACCGCGTGGTACAAGAGCACCCCAAACAGGGTCATAAATGTTACCCTTACTCTTCATCACAGATATCATCAAGAAACATAGTTATGTAGCTATGCATTGTAAACCTACTCGTACCCATATATATTTAGCGTCATATTAGTTTGATAGTTGATATTCTGATCATAATAGTTTTGAAATCCAATGTTTAAACAAGCTATTATTTTGAAAAACCATTTGATCGCTCTTCTCATGGAAGGCCCCAACAACTAAGTTAAATATTGGGGTCCTAAAACCAAAGATGGCAGCAAACAGCACCAGTGCTGTGGCATTGTCAAGTATTTGCAAGCACACATTCCTTGATGTGTAGTTTGCCTTTGACAAAAGTTGGTATTGTTATGAATTGCTTAAACCTCCACAATATTCTGCATGTCCATGCACTATTTGCTCTTTTCTCATTTGTTCCTGCATTAATGTTTCCTTGTGAATCTAGTCCACTTTGCATATGAAGTATTGAACACTTGAAGCTGGATTCATGAAATATAGTTTGAAAATTACATTAATAAAATGATTCTCCCAAATGCCTGAATCTGCTAATGTCAGTAAGCTATCATTGATTTGCACATGCCACCCACAGGGCGGACATGACATACTTTAACGTTAATGGGCCCATTCATGTTAATTCATTCCATTATATTGCTTTCCCTAATTAGGTATTTAAATACATAATATCCAAATCGTCCTCTAATTAAATATGAGCAAATCATGGTTTGCTTCACAAAAGGTGGGGAATTTCAGAAATATTCTCACTTGTAATGTCTCCTATATATATTTAGTTTACTAAAGAATTCTCAAAGAATTCCATACATACTTGCCTATGTTGGGTTCTTGCTCACAGTCATCAAGATGACAAAAAATCTGAGTTATTGGTAACAGTGCACAGAGTGGGACTATTCATCTCCCTCATTGCATAAGACATATGATCTATACATTTAACAAAGCCACATTGTAAATTTGACTAATATATTCTAATAGTAAATGAACTGGAGAATACTAAGCAGAAGAGAGTCCAGGCATTCATCACACCACTTGTTTTTAAAATTACTCTTTTTTTTAGAACTAACTACTCTTGGAAAGGTATATGTTGCACTGGGTAGTAGGGGACCATTGTCTTCAGCATATCTAAGGGTATAAGAGATATTGAATGGGTGTGATAGAGGATTAACATTTGCAAAGCTACATTCGGAGATCAAAAGAAATGGCTATTATGTGAGAGACTCCTCCAAAGGCCACTGAAACAAATAAAAGGCTTGATTTTACATAATATTCTGAACATGTCTAGGCCCCCACTTTCCCCTTTTTCTGTCAGTTCTTTTTCTCTCTCTTTTGTCCTTCTACATCTTCATTCAGAATTCTTTGCATACTCATCCCTACTGTCTCCCTCAGCCATTGTCTGTTTTTCTCCCATGCTTTCAATTTCCCTTTTCCTCTCCTTTTTGTATTTGTCTCTATCCCTGTACCTCATATCCCTCTGAGTCTTACCTCCTTTCTTTTCATTGCCCCTTTTCCTGACTTTTTCCTCCAGTCTGTATTAATGAGATGACATAACACATTTTTACAGCCTGTAACATCAAAGGGCATGATGCTACAGGAAGTTTACATTTTTAAAATCTATACTGAATTACGTATAGTGTATTTCTATGGTCAAACCTAGCCAAAAGATAGTGGAGTGCTGTAGACGATCAAAGACAAGCATAAAGTCAGTGAGTTATAGGAGAGGAAGCTGGGTTGTGGGCAGTTAATATAATGTGATGTTCTTTAAAGAACTGCTGTCAACTCTTTCCTAAAATGGAGCAGCATGGAGGCAGTCCAGATAGATATGGGGATGGTATTCGAGATCCTGGGTGCATGGATACAAAAGGCAGCAGGTATCATTTTTTCTCTTTTTTTTTACACTTATCAGTCTTCAGTTTGATTGTGTCCTGTTTTATACAGAGATAGCAAACCTCTATTCAAGCTAAGTGGGGGTGCTTGTCACAAAGGCTTTGTAAGTTTTTCAGCTAGTTTTGAAGATGATGTGGGCCAGTAAGGAGAGCCAAGGGAGTTCCATCAGCATGTAGGTGACATAAGTATATCTCTTCAGGCCCTGGATGAGATGTGCTGGAGTGTGTAGAATGTCCATAAGGGGTGCCAGTGTGCTGTCTGGGAGGCCATGAAGTTGGCCATTACCACCATTCAGATGCAAGAGTATGAGTGCTTGAAGAGCAGTTCTAAATTCACTTTCTGGAAGAGACGTTGTGATTTTCTCTAGAAGAGAGAGCTGGTCTTTCTGTTTTTGTTAATGTGTTCCTTGAGGTTGAGGTTGCTGTCCAGAGTAAATCCAAGCGACTTGTCCTTCAGTGAAAGTCAGGTTTAGAAACTGTCACAGTGTGGGTAACTGAAAAAAGTTTGTGCTTTTTATATTTGTTTTTTCTTGGCAATAAAAGGAATTGTGTCTTTGTTGGGTTGAGCTTCCAGATTTGAATGATGTGCAAGCTGTGTTTGAGGAGTTGAATGTCGGAAGCAGAGAAGACTTTCAAGTAGAGTTGTGTTTTATTTGCTTATTGTTAAATCTAGATTCAAATATCTGTGAGTACATCAACAAGAGGGTCCATGTGATGTAGGGGTGAGCTGAATTTGTGTAGTCGCGCTACGCAGAGCTCAGCGAAATGTTAAAAAATCTCTCAAAGCATGCAGAGTTCCGCGAACACTTGGTATTGTTTTTTCCGCCCGTTCAATATGCGTTTTTCCTGTACGCGTGCTCGGGGGAGAAAAAATCTTGCGAACCTGGCAATGCATTCGCCAATTGGTGCGGCCATCTTCTTCCACTTGTCCCGCCCGCTCGCAATGCTTGTTTCCTGTTTGCGGCGCGTCTGAATGATATGTTCGCGATCGCGCACTCTCGCAGGATCGCGCGGCCGGCTACCAAAATCTTTTGGCACATGCGGAAGGATAGGAAAACTCATTGGCAAATGCAGGGATCCCATCAAGACCCTCCCGTGCTTGTGAACACGCATTTTAAAAGCGCAAACAAGGAAAAAATTCTGCGATGCCGCGTATAAGTAATCTTTATCTAAACCAAAACAAGACCAAACAACAAAAATCCTCAAAACAGTAATAACAAAATATGACTTTCAGATGGTGGAAATAGTTAAGTTCAAAGCAAATTGCAGATGCAACACTTTTCGCATAAAGTACCTTAGATGCGTATGCAAACAAACAAAACGGGCCGCAAGGAATTAGATGCGTCAGTTCCTTACACTCAGGGAAGGTGATGCGGTAGTTCCTTGCTCCGAGGGAGGTGATGTGTCGGTTCCTTAATATAGCACAGGGTAGTTGAGGTGTCTGTTCCTTACTGGAGAGGACTTGATGCATCAGTTTCTTACTGTGTAGGGAGTTGATGCATCTGTCTTTTACTGCGTCCCCCAACGATGCGGCAGACTTAGCACCTCAATGCGATGCTAGGATCTGGGACAATGCGTGGATTCTTGCAACAGCACACCATGGCTTGTGTTGCGCGCGGTGTAGTAATCTCGGACTTTGGAGGTCTTGGCACTAGATGCAGCGTGCGTCAATTTCTCAAGCTACGGCAGGTGCTGTAACGGTTTATTCGGCAATGCTTCAGAAACAGGTATGACGGCGTCACGCTTCTTCGATGTTGCATCGATTTTCCAGCTCCCACAGGAAAACAGTTCTCTTGAGGTCCAAAACAACAACAGGCACCTCTTCCAGATCAGTGGAGCTGGTGGTGATGTATTTGTGTCCTAAGACTTCAGAACAGAAGCAAGCTCAGTTTCAAGCCCTTGGAGATATTCCTCAAGATGGCAAAGCAAACAGAAAAGTCCTTTTCTCCTTTCCTTGGCAACAAGTAGCCACTGCAGGCTAACCCCGTACAGCAAACAGCACAGAGGCAGTATTCTTCCTCAGCTTCTCCAGCTCTTCTCCTTGGCAAACGTTTCTCTTTATTCCCAGTAGTGATCTAAAAGTCTTGGGTCTAGGACCTTCTTTTTATACACAAAAATCCTTTGTTCTCTGAAGGCAGGGAGTGTCTATACCCAGCCAAAACCAGTTCTGTCCTCACTGGTGCAGCTTCCTGCCAGGAGGTGGAGAGAGCATTGTTGAAGGCAGATCAAGCCCATTCAGGTGAAAGGAAATCTCCTAATCCTATTTTAAATGTAGCCCAGCTCTATTCAGCCCAGCCCTGACTCATTAGACCTCTGTAGATGCTGCCCCTCTCCAGCCCCTGTCATCCAAAAGACATGCAATACACAAACCTAGCAGAGGCACACTGGATGGTTAGGCAAGAAAAAACCCAGTTTCTAAAAGTGTTATTTTCAAACACAGAATGTAACAAGCACTGGCATTGCCAATAGGTCTCGCAGTAGGAAAGTTGGAGCTATTGGTTTTGTGAGTGGCGTTGCGTGTGTGAGTGGCGTTGCGTGTGTGAGTGGCGTTGCGTGTGTGAGTGGCGTTGCGTGTGTGAGTGGCGTTGCGTGTGTGAGTGGCATTGCGTGTGTGAGTGGCGTAGTGTGTGTGAGTGGCGTAGTGTGTGTGAGTGGCGTAGTGTGTGTGAGTGGCGTTGCGTGTGTGAGTGGCGTTGCGTGTGTGAGTGGCGTTGCGTGTGTGAGTGGCGTTGCGTGGGTGAGTGGCGTTGCGTGGGTGAGTTGTGTTGCGTGTGTGAGTGGTGTTGCTTGGGTGAGTGGCGTTGCGTGGATGAGTGGCGTTGCGTGGATGAGTGGGGTTGCGTGGATGAGTATGAGTGGGGTTGCGTGGATGAGTGGCGTTGCGTGTGTGAGTGGTGTTGCTTGGGTGAGTGGCGTTGCGTGGTTGAGTGTGGTGTTGCGTGGATGATAGTGGGCTTGCGTGGGTGTGAGTGGCGTTGTGTGTCTGTAAGTGTTGCTGTGTGGGTGAAAGTGGCACAGAGCCTTTGATGTGACATTTCAGGTGCAGAGCATGAGATTGATGCAAGGAGCAGGCATGGGAAACAAAACCTTCCTGATGTGAGAGACGATAACGGGTGCATATGCATAGGAGGAGAATACAGGTATATGGCATGTGAAGATATCAGGTGGAAAGATTGGGTAGGGAAGATAATAGGGTCAGGGCTTGCAAGGCATGAGTAGAGTAAAGCATGACAAAATGGTGCAAGGCATGAAAAGAAACTAATGCCAGGTGTGGAAATTGAGGAGTAAAAATAACGATACGGCATGAGATGCCCAGCAAGAGAATATAAAATGTGTGCCAAATTCAGGTGGCATGGGTAGGTAATGTAGTTCAAGCAACTGTGATATAAGTGACATCACAGGCTTTGGTGTGCAAGGCTAGCGAAGGGCCGTCACTGATGTAAGGCTTAGGAAGAGAACATAAAACGTCGAAAACAAGGACAGCGAAGAAGATAGCTGTCTGACCATAGCTGATCCGAAAGTAGCCTTGTTTGCTATGATTACAAGTGCAAAGAATGTCCCGAGAAGGTAGGGAGTGCAAGGCATGATACAGGAAATTATGTGTGCCTTAAACCATGGTAATGTAAGCAAACTGATACAAGTTGATCGGCCGGGAAGCGGCCAGGAAACTCAAGTACCGCCGGCTACATAATTAGGGGAGGAGAAGCCGCACAGCACACGCTGGGAGAAGCCCTTTGATGTGCTGTGCGGCCGCGATGCGCGCTCTGTGCTGGGGGAGGGGGGAGGGCCATTAGGAACAGGAACAGATGGCCATGAAAGTGTATGGGCCAAATGCGCGTGCCTGTACGTGCACTCGAAGAAAACGCCACGGAAAAAAGCGGTGGTTTGACTATCCGATGGAGCACATGAATTCTCCCCCATTTCCCATTGCTTCATTGTTTTGTTTCAAATATTTACGCACAAACAAGAACCAAAAAAAAAAACGAGGTCATTGAAACCAAAGCGGTCATTCGTCTGCAGGTGATCAGATGACTCAAGGGATCTGTTTTTCATTTGTGGCTCTTTTTGACTGTTATTCAAAGAGACTGGCTCTTTCTGTGCAGTTGGCTCGGCGCTTCGTACATCTGCAGTTCAGAACAAGAACAAGTCGGGTTGGGGCGGGAGAGTGAGAGAGTGGGAGGGAAGAGCTGGAAAAGCCCAGGCTCGGCAGTGCAGCATGGCTGTGATTGCGTGGAGAGAGAGGGGAGGTGCTGGTGTGGGAGGGGGAGGCTGTGATTGCGTGGAGAGAGAGCGGAGGTGCTGGTGTGGGAGGGGGGAGGTGCTGGTGTGGGAGGGGGAGGCTGTGATTGCGTGGAAAGAGAGGGGAGGTGCTGGTGTGGGAGGGGGGAGGTGCTGGTGTGGGAGGGGGAGGCTGTGATTGCGTGGAGAGAAAGGGGAGGTGCTGGTGTGGGAGGAGTGCTGCTACGGGAGGAGAAGCCTGATGCCGGATGGGGGCGGGAGAGGCTGGGCTTGCATGCGATGCGCGTGCATGTTCACGTGAACTTCATGAAAACCGCGGGGCTGAAAGCCCTTTGGTTTGAAGATGTTTTCGCCACATGAATTCTCGCTACGCTCGATGCGCTTGCGCACATCGATAGGTCGCGAGACCTAAAAACCACCCTCACTAAAAGATGCATTTAAACATTCTGAGTTCAGGCATACTAAACTTTATTTTTCTACCTTATCCTATGGGAACAGGTAGCCTTGCAATAGTGAAAAACGAAATTGGCAGTATTTCACTATCAGGACATGCCACAGACATCAGGGCATGTCCTACCTTTCACAAACAATGCACCATGCCCGCAGGGGTACCTTGGGCCTACCTTAGGGGTGACTAATATGTAGAAGAAGGTACGGTTAGGGACTAGCAAGTGTGTGCACTTACCAAGTTGACATGGCAGTTCAGACTGCATACAGGCTCTGCAATGGCAGGCCAGTGTTACATTTTACAGGCTGCTTCAGTGGGTGGAACCATCAGTTCTGTAGCACACTAGCAGCATTTGATTTACAGGCCCTGGGCACACACAGTGCACTATACTAGGGTCTAACAAGTAAATCAAATATGCCAATGATGGAATCACTAATCCATAATAATAATTTCCAAAGGGAGTCCAACACATAGCAAAAACACAGGAGGCAAAGGCAAAAATGCAGGGGGAACCCACACCAATGGTGCCAGGTGTAACAGCCCAGTTAATGTTGAATGCTTTGTTCATAACCTTTAAAAAGTGCCATGGTTCTAGGTGTTTTTAGTTACCCAAACCTATAAGATGTATCATGTTTTCTTTTTCTTTTATATCCTATAAAGGCTTAAAAGATTTGAGACTCCGGATTGTGAAAGAAGGTTGAGTTCAGTATATCGAGGCTGCAAATGAGGTATTGAGGAGACTGCGAAGATAGATAAAGGGGTGGATGGCAATCAAATAAGGGGGACCACTACTAGACAATGAGAGCATCAATTGATTTGTTAGAATTTTAGGTATGTTTTTTATTTTACAAATTAGTAGGGGGCGGCTATGAGTGGCCTGCAGTGTCTTTGGGCCGGAGCTCTAATACTTTTTGATGGCTCTATGACATGTCTTTGATGAAAGAAATGGTTCAAATACATTTTACCATCATATCGAAAAAAGCAGACTTGTGAAGATGGTAATGAGTGTCAATAATACTTGTGCATACATTTCTATGTTGCATTTTGTTGTGGTGCTCATGTTTTGCGTTATTGTTTTGTTTCTGAGTTATTTCATTTTACTGTATTATTGTTATTTTGGGCTGTGGTTGTCATGCTACCTTATGACTGTTTTTGATGTGCCTGGTTATGCTTTTATTTTGCTTTGTGTAAAGTTACTTTGGTGTGTTCTGTAATTAATTTACAGATGTCATACACCTTTCACTACATCTCCTACCAGTACATTCCTTCAAGGTTACAGCAAAAAATAATAATTTACTGCTGTCAAAGGCAATATATTACATTACTTTAGCCATTCCACTACTTAAGACACCTATCTGCCCAAAACCGTGACAGAAAATACATCTTTCTGTTCTCACTTTAAGTGATGCAGCCCCAAATCTTTGAGATATTAATGCCACCAAGCTTAAGTCTCTTAACAAATTTCACACTGTCATAGACTGGGAGGGCAACAATACAATCGTCTTGGTAGACACAGCCAGCACTAAACGCTGGGGTTAGAACCAAAGCAAAATATGCTACGTCAGTTTTACTATGGACAGGTGCCTTGGCACAGGATGTGTCTGAAGTACATGAAAATTGATGTGTAGGATTTTATGGCTGTGCAGTTAACAGTGATAGATGAAAAGCAGTATTTGTAGGGTTTGCCGTACATTACGTATTGCTTATTTACAATGTCCATAGTAAAGACATCCTGCTTTTCTTACACTTATGGCAAACATAATATTTTCTCTTAAGATTTGTTTTAGAGCAGAAATGTCTTGCAAGATCAGTGAAAATTAAAGCATGATGCATTTTTTTCTCATACGGTGAGTCTATTATGATGACTCACACGCATTTTGTATGGAAGATCATACTTCACATATTGTTTTCTCATTATTAACTTGACGGTGAGGACCTCTCTTCCAAAGGGTAATTTATGTAGCTCTTGTGGGACTTCACTCCCCCAACATCCCGACATTGCAATCTTCACGTATGTTCCATGCAGTATAGCAGTTTGTCATTTTGTTGCGCTAAAAATTCCACGTGTTCCTATTAATTTAATTAGTGATATTTTAGCAATGTCAGAAGGAGAAAAGGCTGATATGACCCTGCTCATATTCAAGCATGTGTCCTGCATTTCACGCATAGATCTTAACACAAGGCACTATACTAGCACCTTTACCCACTTTTATGAACATTTACTTATTTATCATAAAGTAGCCTGACAAATCTACCAGAGATATATTATATAAGGATAATAGCAGCACATACCTAGGGCGTTGTAATGGATTACGTAAAAGAGAGTGGAGATTAAAGTTTTGAAATAACATGTTCTTCAATAAGACAGCATAACACCAGCAGTTAAAAACACAGTACATCTGGGGTTCAAGGTAAAATAACTGAGTTGATCTATCTATAGTTTTGATACCATGTACATCGTTCATTTTGTAGGTCTCGCCTAGTGTTGCAGCGTATACGCGCTGCACACTCAGTGAGACCTCTTGATATCAAGGAGATTTTAGAAGGGGACTTGAAGCCCCCTCCCATCAATCCCATTGACTGGCGTCATCCTTTATACAAAACGCTGGCCTCCGATTGGAAATGAGGCTTATTTGTTACCGCCCTGTCTCCTTTTTGTCCGGCCCACCCGGACTGGATTGTCTGCTTGCCGACTGTCGTGAGGCTATTTCTTATCTTTGGAGGCGTATTTCCTTTTATTATTTAATGCTGGGCAGGCACGAACATCAGAGGCGCAGGGGGTCATGATGAGGACAGGGGGATCCCGGAATACTCTGGGTGCTTTCCCTTTCAGCTGCAGTGCGCTGTGTTTGTAGTGTGTTGTATAATGTTTTAGATTGTGAAGGCGCTTATACCATTAATGTGTTCCATTCATGAGCAGTACCCATCCGTCTTACCTTTGCTCCTGCCCCTTCCCCCATCCCTCCTCTCTCCTTTTCAGCATGCTTCACGGTATGCCATTATTTGCACTGCTAGTCATGTGAGCCCCTCACCTTTGCACTCAATGGCTCAAAGCTATTCCCCAAGAGTCCTGTCTGGGGCCCCAAACTTTAACACAACTGTGAACACACAGGAACAGGAGATACTGTGATGCAGCATCCTGGGGCGATGCTGCGGCTCATGATTATGCGGTCATCAAAAGCAAAGCCGGAAGAGCACACCACTGCTTCTCTACAGTCCATGTTTTACTGCTTCTCACCAGTGGGGTAAGGAGAAACCTTGGGCAGGAAGGTCAGTGTGTGAGTGCACCTGCTGCTAAGAGCTGCGGCATACTCAGCCAGCCGTTCATCAATCTGTGGTAGAAAAACAAGGAAAGAGTTTTTCGGAGCTGGGAAGCGCCTTGCGCAGAACACTATTTAATACAGGCGTCTAAATCCGAAAGTATGGGAATTTCCGCAAGCAGGCTGCCAACTGACAAACCTACAAAATATGCTTAAGTGGAAACAGTAACTTTTGAGAGAAGCAGCACGATTGCCATCAGATGCATATCGCAGTCTGCCCTTAAGGCAAGGCTAAGCTCCAGGACAGACCGTCCTTTCATTTTATCAATCTCAGAGAAATCAGAAAAATATGCAAAGCCCCCTTTGGGAGGGTCTCACCTGTAACGCAACTGGTGCTCATGTAAAGCGCTCAGATACCTTCGGGTCGAGTTCGCACTATTTAAAACTGCAAAAAAAGTTGAGATATTTCCAGTGATGAAGAGGTGGATGGAAAGAGTTCTATAATGTCGAAGTCCTCTTAAAAAATATATGCTACTGCTTCCTGTATGTTTTTGTGTAGTTTGCTTCTTGTGCACATGTGTATCCTTAAAGCAATCCATATTGTAAACTTATGCAAAGCATCATTGCCTTGGTCCCTTTTTTACAAGAAATGCTAAGTAACGTTTCCCATATTTCTTAGTTGACTACAACATAAAAGAAAAAACGTGCAAAGGGTTCTTTGAAAGACACTCACCTGTAACACGCAATTTTTGCTTGTTGAAACATGCTGATAGATGGCTTAGCTGAGGGTGGCACTGTGCTGGTGGTAATCTTTGATTTGTCTATACCGTTTGATAAGGTGTCACAACCCAATCCATACTATATTGATTGATGAAGGTGAATAGAACATCCAAATAGACTGTCAATTGATGGTTCTGGTTTCTAAACAATAGGTTGACGCTACATCGATACCAAGCAGTGGGAAGCTACTTAGTTCTCCATTGTCTTCTGTTTAGTAGTTAGGGAAAATGTAAGTGGATATCTTATCGAAGGGGTGTCTTGTGTACGACAGAAAGCCACACCTGCAATACTTTCTGTTTACCCACTGAATATTTAAACTAGTTTTATTTAGATTAAATGTATATACCTTTGATGTGTCTAAATCTAGAAAACCCGTTACAGGGAAGTCTTCCTGGTACTAAGTTAGCAACCCCTGCCTTATTGGGTCGATACTATGCAGAATGACTGTTTAGCCACCAGATAGCCTTCTCGGACTGGGTACACAATGGATTATGGACCCCAAAAAGAGTCTTAACTAGTTTAGCATGCCAGGTCTCTCATTTAAGCAAGTATGAGCTATTGGTATTGCAAATAACAATGCCTTTAATTTTTTTTTTTTTTTTTAAAACCTTTATTAGAGCATTCATAAAATACAAGTATGGGCCTACAACCGCAGGGGCCGGCCACTATACATAAGTAGAACACATTATATCGTGATACAACACAGCTCATCAGCCGACAACGACCGCGGGGACACCATCTTCTAAGGCACCATCCGATGGTTCCAA
This sequence comes from Lissotriton vulgaris, assembly GCF_964263255.1. NCBI lineage: Eukaryota > Metazoa > Chordata > Amphibia > Caudata > Salamandridae > Lissotriton > Lissotriton vulgaris. The sequence continues at coordinate 1,180,860,790 of NC_141689.1, forward strand.
TACTCGCTCCATCACGGGGTCCTCGCACAGAGTCAAAATGGCCGCGGCTTGAACGGCTGCAGATTGCTGTTCCAACAGTGGGGCAGGGTCCGGTACCACAAGTAGCATCTCAGATAGGCTTGCATCCATTTTAGTCAATAGAACATCCATCTGTGAGTGAAACGCCCAAAATTCTGCCAATATTGACCTCAGCGATAGCTCAGACACCGTTCGATCCATAGTCTCACGCCCGAAACCAATCACAATCACCCCCCCGGGTGAATCTGGCATCTCCGGGGGGAGCAAACAGGATCACGAAAGGGCAAGCGTGGACGGTGACCCGTCGTTCTCTACAGCCGTGTTCACCCGGCTTAATGCCGCAGGCCGGGGTCCCGACCCGCCGAAACCCGGCGGGAAACCAACACCGGGTCCGCGGGGCGGGGACCCCTACCCACAGTTGGTAGCAAGCAGGGTCACCTCTCCATCAATGCTGAGCAAAGAAAACAATTGCCGCCAAAATCGGGCGCAAAAGAAGCCTCCACTACGATTGACCCGACTCTGCCTGGGACTCTCAGCCGATGTTGTTGAACTGCAGCCTGGCCTTGCAGATACTCGAGGCCCCGGCTTCACCGCTGGAACAGGCCACAATCTTCAGCTCGATGTAACTTCGTGAAACCAGCCGATAAAAAGTTTTGGATTTCACCATCGGAATGAGGAACAGTTCATTTACGCAGGGGCTGGGCGTAAAATCAGGATAATGTACAGGATCTTGTGGCGGGATACGGAGGTCGGCGGAGCCGGGAGCCTAAGCAGCCATCTCGTTTGCCATCGTAGCTGCTCCCTAATGCCTTTAATTTTTCTTTTTAAAACATAAATAAAAGGCATAGTCATTGCGAGACCTTTTGCATTGCAAATGCTTGTCTTGCACTCCAATGACAAGAGAGAGCCTTTCATAGTCATGTTGAACTCATTTAGTGAGGGGCATTCACAGATCTCTGGGGAACTGAGCTCCAGTGATCTTGTCCAGAAGGTAGCATGATCTGAATCAGGTTGCTGCACGAGGTGGTTTGGTTGTGACTAGGAAGTTATGGCTGAGGCTTGCAGATTTCTGGTGGGAGTGCAATAAGTCAGTCTGCTTTTAAGTTACCTTTGTAAGGTATCATGAACCGATTGTAGAGCCCCCTGTTTTTACTTGAGAACACCCTATTGTAATGACATAACAGACGGATTGGTGTGTGCAGGCTTAGGCTGAAAAAGGTTCTAGTACTGAGGTTAAGTACACATGAATTAAATTGTGCCATCATGGTGTGGAACTGGCAATTTGGACGTGTGTTTCATTTATTTGATGTAGTTAGTAACCCTGTGCAACAGCAGTGGCTGTAATAAAGAAGGGCATGCTCATTAAAGTGTTGAAAAGTACCCTAAAGATTATAGCAGAGCAAAAGAAATCCAGAATCTAGGGAACCAAACTAGAGAAACTAGGTGGGTAGAATGTGTTGATTTTAAGGAATATACATACCTCAGCTTTGGAAAAATTCAACATCAGACAGCTGAGGCTGGAGTTATCAAAATGTCATGCACACAGGAAGAGAGCTTGCTGCGCTGCGTTGGATGACAGGGAGGGAACAGGAATGTGCCATATCTACTAAGATGTGACATTTTCCTCCTCTATCCTAGTGCTGGCGCACTGTCTGCTGCCTACTGCATATCCAGGATCAATTGCTCCATAGTGCAAGGGTGCCTGCAATACATGTAGGATTGATTTTTGGCAAGAAGGGGCACCCTCATCCAGAAGAAAACATGCCATTGATGCATTTTCCTTTTTCAATGTATGCTGCAAAGAGCAACACACCTAGAAAGTAGAAGTAACGAGGAGGAATAAATATATTTCTCCCTTTTTCACATCTGCTGGGACAGTGTACCATCACAGGTTTACACGTCCATGGTTGGATGCATGGGAACGGCCATACACCACCCATGGTATGCCTTCCCAATGCAGAGTAATACAAGCCAATGACTTTTGCTCCCTTGCATTACTCTGGATTTACTAAACTACACAGAATTATGCAAGGTAGTTTTGGGTGGCTTACTAAATTTCACTTAAGCCCTTGCGTTGTCTTGTGGTACCTTGCATGATGCAAGGGGAAGATAAAGGCTTAGTAAATCTGGCGCCTAATGGGTGTTAAAAATCTCAAAAAAGTGAGGCAGTCAGAGGTACATTATTGAAGGAACGGGAGAAGGAGATGAAAAAAGACAAGATTTGTCATATGTGTAATTGTTGTATAAAAAACGAAAGTAGATTATGTTCCCAAGAGAGGTGGTGTGTAGAAACAATAGGACAATTCTTTGGACTTATCTTTGAGAAGTCCCACGTGGTAGATGAAGTAGGGATTATCTCTTGATGGCCCATAACACTGAAAAAGAGCATTCCCACAGATAGGAGGAGAACTGTTGTAGAATGGAGTCTTAGATGCCCATGGATTAGAGTGAGGAAAGTAATACAGTGTGAAATATAGTATTTAATACCACAAATTCGTCAAAAAGGAGTGGAATAAAATATGAGTGATTGTAGTAAGCATAAGAAAATGTTTTGAGATTATGATTTCAGTTGACAGAATGTTGAAGAAACCTAAGTTGAAATGGAGAAAGTTTTTAGGGGAAAGTATGGCAACTAGTACATTGGAAAAATGAGAGCTCTAGTAACTTGGACAATACAAATTGTGGGAATACTGGACTGTGGATGGAAGGAGAGCACTGATCAATTGTGTTTTTTTTTAAGAAGGGAAGAGAGAACGGTTGAGTAGTGAGGTTAAGTGAAGAGTCACCGTGGAAAATATAGCCGATGGGTTCACAGTTTGTGGTCTGACAGAGTAAGATGAAGAGCATGTATGGTTAGAAATGTGAATATACAAATGAGAACCATAGCTCCATGAGAGAAAATGGAGAGTAGTCAAAGAGAATAGCAGATGGTTTTTAGTGGGTGCTGGGACTGGGAGTTAAAACAGATGGGAGGGAAGAGGGCGGATAAGCAAAGAAGAGAGTGCATACCTAATAGTGGTGATTGTTAAGGGACCGTATAATGAAACTGCTTTGAGTGTAAGTGGTGGGGCAAATAGGATATTAGTAGTGCTTTTCAAAATATGGTGGGAGGCAGCAGCAAGGAGATGTTTTTTAAATGGATAGACTTTGCATTGTATATCGTAATGCTTTCAAATGACAACATTTTTTAGACATTTGTTTTCTGCAAATTTGTGAAGGAGCTGCACTAGGGGCAAAACACAGGACTCTACAGACCCTATCGTGCAGGGGGCCAACCACTCTTAAAACTTTCAGTGTGCCCCCAATTCAGCCCAATGTCAATCCGTTAGATATCAGAGACTCAGGTGCCCTGTATCACATGTTGCGGGGCATCATTTTGAGTTGTACCCCTGGAGCACACTTTATTTTCTTGGATGAACATTTTATCTGATGTAAAGTTGCGGTTGTGAACAGCCAGAAGTGAATGTGTGTGGATAGTGTGTATTAAAGCATGTTGTGGCATATGTTGAAATGGTCAAAGGACTTGGGGGCATATTATCAAGGAACTGAGTTAAAATTATCGCCACTTTAGCGGCAGAAAACTGTATCTAAAGCGATGATAATGGGCTTGATAATACGCCCTTGAGAATTCCAATAGAAGCCCATGTTCACAGCAGAACATGGGCTTTTATTCAAATTCTCAAGGGCATATTATCAAGCCCATTATTGCCGCTTTACCAGCAGTTTTCCGCCGCTAAAGCGGTGATAATTGTAACGCTGTTCCTTGCTAATATGCCCCGTAGTGTGCTGAAGTAGGGTACGAAAGTAAAAGATAGTCAGTTGTGTGATTTCTTTATCAGATAATGGATGGGATGGTGAGCTTGGGGACAGGAATCAATTGACCACAATGTATCACTAGCCTTGCTTCAAGAAAGATAGATAAATCATAGAAGTGGAGATACTTAAATTGCTAGACATTAGTTAAGTCTACATTTCCATGACCTTTAGTTTGCTAAAGATTAGTTAACTTAATCTAGGATCCAATCGTTCATTTTGTTATAGAGCTACCTGTAATAAACAAGCACTGGCAATGTCATGCTACCGCTCAATCATTAAAGCAATTTTCTCCGACATTCCCCAGTTTAAAGAAGAGGCCATCCTGTTTGTTTCAAAGCTACCAGTACTGATGTCCTTAATGGACTCTTAGTCTATAGACCGCAAGGACCTAGAAACATGTTAATCAAATCCATCTCAACTGGTATGGAATCATGCATTGTACACTCGAATTTCATTTGGAAGCAATTGATTACATGGATACCAAGGAGTTAACAGACCGTTTTTTTAGTTTAGGTCTAAAACAAATAGTCAATGGGCATACACATACAGGCAAACATACCCTGGATGGTATTTTTGCGAATCACCCAGAGACAAATTTTATTAAAACACTACCCTTACTTTGGACGGATCACAGCGCTGTCTTCTTCGAAGTCCACACAACTGGTCTCCTGAATAGAAGCTTTGGTACAAATAGAACAAAGATATCACGCCCCTGGAAACAAATAAATACCCTTGATCTTCAGACTGCTCTGCGATCACAGAGCATTTTTCTGGACACTGATCCTCATTGATCAGCAGTACATTTCAATTGCTGGATGGAACAGTCTTTGGTAAGTCTAGCACCTGAAACTAGTGTACCTGCTAATAATAGGTTGTCATCTGCCCGATGGTATAATATAAAGCTAAAAAACTTTAAAAACATCTGCAGAGCCAGAAAAAGACTTTGGAGAAAGGAATACTCAGAATCAGACAAAAAACAATACAGAGGCGCATGAGCAAAATATAAGGAAGCCATAAATGAGGCAAAATCCACTTACTTTACTGAGAAAATTATGGCCTCTAAAAATACCTCTCGAGAACTTTTCAAGACATTTTCTAAACTAGCCAATTTTGCTAATACTAAACATTTTAAATCAACAAGTCAGTTTTGTGACAAACTTGCCAAGTTCTTCCACGATAAAGTGGTAAATGTATATGACGAATTCTCTACTGATACAAATGAAATCAGACTAGTTGAATGCGAGAGGGACATATCAAACATACAAGTTTTCCTAAAAAAGTTCAGGCCGCTCACACAGGATAGAGTAGAAAAAATTATCATGGCAAATAATTCAGGCTATCCTTTGGACCCCGGCCATGGTCTTTCACATGGCCGCTGAAGTTATTACTAACACCCTGACACCTCTTTTGAACAACATCTTAAATCAAGGACAGTTTCTGGTGCACTGGAAGAATTCTCTGATTAATCCTATTTTAAAAAAGCCGACCTTGGACCCCTCGGAAGTGGCTAACTACCGGCCTAATACCTCTCTACAATTTCCATCAAAAGTTCTTGAGAGAGAATTAAATGAGTGATTGCTGACCTTTATAGAGCCCAACGACATATTAGATCAAGCACAACATGGTTTCAGGCCTCGACATAGCAGCAAGTTTGCATTGATTGCAGCCACTGAAAGCCTACGTGCTCAATTAGATCAAGGTGGGAAGGCAATATTAATATTACTTGATTTAGCCACTGCGTTTGATACGGTTGATCACTGTATACTTCTTCAGCGGATAGCAGAAATAGGTATAATTGATAGGGCTGCAGATATTTTTCGGTCTTATTTACCTAACAGACAACAAACAGCAATTTGAGAACAGTTGCACTGGCTCCCTATTATGGCTAGGATCCAATTTAAGTCTATATGCATTCTACATTAGGTATTGCACGGAAAGGGACCCCGATAGATTAGCCAATATGTTGAGTGCTATGCCCAACAGAGATGTCTCCGCTCTGCCTCCGCGTCCTTGCTTATAGTTCCATGGATAAAGACGCTGAAGTGGGGTGGTAGAAGCTTCCAATACCTAGCTCCAAAGCTATGGAATTCCATGCCCTTGCATCTTAGAATCCAAAACATCTACTTCAGGTTAGGAAGGATCTTAAAACCTGGTTATTTACCTGTACATAACTGGCTGGATGTTTCCCCCTTTGAATTTTAGCAAGCGCTAAGACGGCATGGTAAACACGCGCTCTACAAAAAACGATATTTCTTTTCATTTTCAATAGCCCTGGCTTATGCATGAAAGTGAGTTCCGTGTCACTGGTAGGTGTAGATAATCAATAAGTCATCACACACACTCATCTTTGTACTCAAGCACCCATTAATCAATCGATTAACTCTTCCTCCCATGCACCCTTGGACACAACCACGATAGAACGCATAGAAACTCAACAACATATACAAGATAAATTAAAAGAACACAAGAAGCAAAAAAAAACATGCTGCATTCTAAACAAAGGCAAATGTTTCCAATTACAAAACTAAACATAGCAGTGGGTATTCATATTGCAAGGGTATTGTAAACATTGTTTTAAATTGTTATTTAAATTGTTTTAAATTGTATTTTAAGGATTGTTTTAAAGTTCAAGCATTTAGAACTACCGTGCTGGCCATCTTGTAATGGTAAAAGAATGATACACAATGGACAATAGCATTCAACAATGACCTCCTTGTTTAGGAAAAAAGGGGTCAGGTAGAAGGAAGTGCACTGCAGAAGAAATGAGCAGCCAGTTAGCGCTGCCAGGAGAGATGTTATATCCTTTTAAGAAACATTAAAAAAATAAGAGAAGGAAAAAACATAAAAGGGGAACTATAACATGAGAAACTTCAAAATTAAAGGACTGGCCAGCAGGTTCTGATACTAAAGTGCACTCATTTTCAGGCAGATTTGCAACATGATCAACATGATCAGAGAATGCCATCATTAACAGGCAAAAGAGCCAATGACTGATGCAGATGAACCATATCCCCATGCTATGCAATGTCATAGATATGAGCAGAGTGTAAATAGCACTGTGAAAGACCAATGGCAGAACCAAGTGAACTGAAAGGTCCTTTTTGTGTTTATATGTATATATATATATATATATATATATATATATATATATATATATATATATATATATATATATATATATATATATATATATATTACCTACTGGCGGTCGCCAGTACGTATATATAGTTAGGATTTTTTCTCTATGGGACTTTTGAAAATTCTATGTCTAATAAATTTGGCGTTTGTGGACAGAATCGGCTGAAATTCTCAGGAAAATGGCACATTTTGTTTCTGAGCAGCCCCTGAAAATTTAGGGGGGTTTCATCAAGGGGGGGCCGAGAAAAAAGGGGGGTCCTAAAACGCGTTTTTCCCATTCATTTTTCCATAGGGCGGTTGGCCTCACTTTTAGCTCGAACGGCTGAATGAATTTGCAAGAAACTTGGCAAAATTGTAGGGACTGTTAGCGCGATGTGCCTTTGCTAGGTCTCAATATATGTGCTCCAGTGGATTTTGAGAAATTAACGTTTTAAAAAACAGATATATCTGTGACAGGGTCCCGGGTAGCGCTCTGGTTCGCGTACTTTTCGCGTAACGGAACTTTGCGAAGCAAAGCTGATTGGCTCTCCGGTGTCTGTCAACATTCTAAACAGTCCGGAACGGCCGCCATCTTGTCTCTCGGTAGGATTGAGAGACAAGAGGAGGAGAAAAACGAAGGGGGAATTTAATGAAAGGGGCAAGGTAGACCCCTCTTGACCCCCTAGGAATGATGTTGGGGTTATTAAAGGGCCCCGTGGGGCAAATAAAAAAAATTGGATTTTTCGCGGTAGAAGCGCTTCCCGGTTCGCGAACCAGGTCGCGAACCGGTAGCGAAACGGGAATTCGCCATTTTGTGTTTCGTTTTAATTAAATTACAATATGGAGGAAAAACAATGTGAGAAATGGGTATAAGGGGGTACGGGAGACGTATCCTGACCCCCTATGTTTTAGGGTGGCTGAGGATGCTCATATATGTTGATACATGTTCCAGCGGCTGCGCGTGAGCGGATTTTTTTTTTTGCTGCGTGACGTCTGTTAACGTTTGATTCGAAGGAAATCAGGAAGTGTTGACCGCCATTTTGTCACTGTGAGTAAATATATTGTTAAAAATAATTGTTATAAATTAATCCGTATTGATAAACATTGTCTGCGCCATCTTGTCTTTTTTCCAATGCCACACTTTTGTCGTGCACAGCAGCCATTTTAGATGCCTTGACCAGACCCACTCTCTGCACGCCGCCGATCCTCAGCATGGCTCCCCACCCTCGCAAGCATCTCCCCCACGCACTGGTCACTCCCGCTCTCTCTCTCATGCATGGGCCATAAACCTCCCCCCATCTGCGCTGCTCTTCCCTGAGAATCACACCCTGTGCCCGCCAGACACCTCCCTTTCACCCTATTCACTACCGCACCCTCTGACACTCCTCTTCCTCTGTGTCCGATTGTCCAGGCCGGTCCCAGGCTATCACCTAGCCCTGCGGATGTAGTTTATGGCCCCAACTGTAAAGAATCACCCCTCTTCAAAGGAGTTACAGTAGATCAAGGCCCCCACCCCATGCGATCCGTCTCACCACACGCGTTCCTACTATCTGATAACGATCCTGTATTGTGATTGGGGAGGGCATTCTCACTGTAAGGGTGTGTGGGACCGAGCCTGAAGCGGAAGATTCCAGGGATGCCTTTTTGTACATCAAAGTCTTCACAATTATGTGTCACATTAAAAATATATAGCACTCCAACAAAGTAGTAGGATTATAACACTTTAATAACTTATAAATATATACAACGCTCAAACAAAGTAAACACGTTAAAAAAAAAAACATTTTAAACAACTATTTACATGGCAGCCTGCTGCAACATCCATCTCAAAGCAACAATGGGCTGCTTTGGTCTGTCTTTTAGTCGGCAAAATCCGTCGGCCTGTGAGGTGGCGCCAGTAGCGGTCCGTTGTGCGAATAGGCCGAAGGCAGCACAACACGCCGAGATCCGGACGGCACCCAGGTGGTGTCCAGCAAGTTGCCACACTGGTCTGGCCATCCTACAATGCTGCGCCAAAAGACGGCGTGGGGCGCCCCGGGGGGGGGGCAGGCGGCGCGAACAGGCCTCCCCCGCCTCCCCAGGTGGAGGCTCCTCTGCTGCAGTGGGGCGCCCCTTAGCATTTCAGTCGCCATTCAGCTGAATTGCGCCCGCTCTTGCGGCACTGTGCCTCATCCGCCATTCAGCTGAGTTGCGCCCGCTCTTGCGCTACAGCGTCTTGCCCACCATCCAGTTGAATTGCGCCCACTCTTGCGGTGCAGCGATAGGCGGCTGCCACAGGACTCTTAAAATGGCGGCCGGCTCTTCGGATTTGGGCCTGGTCCACTAAAATGGCCCTGGGACACATTTGAACTCGGACATTTGCCTGCTAGGGCTTGGGCCCCATTCCGAAAGCGTCCCCTCAGCCTTGAAGATTCTACAAAAGTCATCGGGGCCCCCGACTCCCGCAGGCTTCCGGTGGGGAGCGGCTGCCATGATTGCTTGCGGAATGGCCACGACGGAGCCATGAGATGGTGGTGCTCTCATGCTGAGGCCAGCTTCAGTCTGAAACATCCAGAAACACTGTAGACTACCAATTCGATGACTTCCGGTGGAGCCCCAACGTGACCCGGTAGGGAAGAACTTGCCCTCCCCTCTTTTGACTGATGGTTCTTGTTGCCTGTCCCCTCTGTTGTCATCTAACGGAACCTTTTTGGACTGCCGAGTGAGGAAAAAAAAGGTGGGGCTTTCATCATTTGGGAAAAAAAAATGTTTCAATCCAATGAAAAGTGTTATTTTTAGGTCATATGATCAAGCCTTCCATCATTAGGAAACCAAAAGTAAAATGAACCAATGAAAAGTTTTATAAACAAGTCACATGACCTGTTATGCAGCTTTGGGCTATAAAAAGCCTACAAAATCTGTTGGCCTGTGAGGCGGCGTCAGTAGCGGACCGATGTGCGAATAGGCCGAAGGCAGCACAACACGCCGAGATCCGGATGGCACCGAGGTGGTGTCCAGCAAGTTGCCGCACTGGTGTGGCCATCCTACAATGCTGCGCCGAAAGACGGCGTGGGGTGCCCGGGGTGGGGGGGAAGGGGCGGCGCGAACGGGCCTCTCCCGCCTCCCCAGGTGGAGGCACCTCATCTGCAGTGGGGCGCCCCTTAGCGTTTCACTCGCTGTCCAGCTGAGTTGCGCCCGCACTTGCTGCTACAGTAGGCCAAAGGCAGCACAACGCGCCGAGATCCGGATGGCACCGAGGTGGTGTTCAGCAAGTTGCCGCACTGGTGTGGCCATCCTACAATGCTGCGCCGAAAGACGGCGTGGGGTGCCCGGGGGGGGGGGGAGGCAGCGCGAACGGGCCTCTCCCGCCTCCCCAGGTGGAGGCACCTCTTCTGCAGTGGGGCGCCCCTTAGCATTTCACTCGCTGTCCAGCTGAGTTGCGCCTGCACTTGCTGCTACAGTAGGCCGAAGGCCGCACAACGCGCCGAGATCCGGATGGCACCGAGGTGGTGTCCAGCAAGTTGCCGCACTGGTGTGGCCATCCTACAATGCTGCGCCGAAAGATGGCGTGGGGTGCCCCGGAGGGGGGGGGGAAGGCGGCGCAAACAGGCCTCTCCCGCCTCCCCAGGTGGAGGCTCCTCAGCTGCAGTGGGGCGCCCCTTGGCGTTTCACTCGCTATCCAGCTGAGTTCCGCCCACTCTTGCGGCACAGTGCCTCACCCGCCATCCAGCTGAGTTCTGCCCGCTCTTGCGGCACAGTGCCTCACCCGCCATCCAGCTGAGTTGTGCCCGCTCTTGCGGCTACAGCGTCTCGCCCACCATCCAGCTGAATTGCGCCCACTCTTGCGGTGCAGCGGTAGGCGGCTGCAACAGGACTCTCAAAATGGCGGCCGGCTCTTTGGATTTGGGCCTGGTCCACTAAAATGACCCTGGGACACCTTGGAACTCGGATGCTTGCCTGCTAGGGCATGGGCCCCATTCCCGAAAGCGTCCCCTCTTTTGACTGATTGTTCTTGTTGCCTATCTCTTCTGTTGTCATTTAACAGAACCTTTTTGGACTGCCGAAAGGGGTTCTGGTCCGACCGCTGGTTGGTGGAGACATTTTGACTATATCCTGGACCTGCCCGGCCTCGCCCAAAATGGCGCCGGTATAAATGGGACTCGTTACTCCTTGTTGTGTACTGGTTGCCCAACCTTGATATCACGAGATACGTATGCAGTTTTGAAGTACATGGCGGGCGGGGACGAGTACTGATTGAACATTTGGACATCCCTATTGATATTAAGTTCTGATGTGTTATTGATTACTGTACTATTGAAAGTTCGAATTAACGTCACCCATGGTACTTGCCCGCAAATGTATATCTAGATAATTTTATTGTAACTGGCCCGGTCGTACTTTTATTATAAAATGTACGCCCACCGATTCCGCAACTGTTAGACACCTTAGTTCTTGCAACCTAATGGCCCGCCCGTTACGTTCTTCTACATTGTAAATGTCCCCTCATCATATACGATTACAGTTTGCTCCGTGGCCGGCCCACCTGGTTATAGGCCCGTATTTGTATATTGACATTTTCACAATAAAGGTTTTTAAAACAAAACATGGTAGTAGTACCTAGATTGGTAAAGTTTTGAATAATAGCCACTGTTTTTGAATCAATAAAAGGCAAGTGAAATAAAGCAGCCCGATTACATGACGGTTAAAAGGTATAATACGCAGGTAAGCAGTAAAGATAAATGGTCAAGGGCTGTTGTGTTTTCCACTCCTGCAACATAAAGTGATCGATAAGAATCCGATATTCATGCCTATCAGCGACTAAGACAGCAGGTCGAGCCTCTTTTGTTCAACGGCTCCCTCATGGGACGAAGAAACACCCTTTTTCTCGAAATAGGAATATTTTACTTGCAGGACAGTTGTAAATTTCCCGGGAAAATACATTAGCCTGGAACATTGTTAGTGATAAACTGTAAATGCATCTGGGTCCTTTGCTTTACAAGTCAGAGTGAGAAAAAAAAATGTTCGAAACCAATGAAAAGTGTTATTTTTAGGTCATATGACCAAGCCTTCCATCATTAGAAAAAAAAAAGTAAAATGAACCAATGAAAAGTTTTATTAACAAGTCACATGACCTGTTATGCCTACGTTACGTGCAGCGCGCCGCGCCCTGGATCGCTTCCGGGAAGCTGCGCCTCGCGCACCGGAGCACTTCCGGGTGCGCTAACGCGGCGCGTCATATGAAGCATTACGCGACAACGCAGGTCCAGAATATAGTCAAAATGTCTCCACCAACCAGCGGTCGGAACACAACCCCTTTCAGCAGTCCAAAAAGTTCTGTTAAATGACAACAGAAGGGACAGGCAACAAGAACCATCAGTCAAAGAGGGGAGGGCATGTTCTTCTCTTCCGGGTCACGTTGGGGCTCCACCGGAACTGATCGAATTGGTAGTCTACAGTGTTTCTGGATGTTTCAGACTGAAGCTGGCGTCACCATGAGAGCACCACCATCTCGTGGCTACGTCGTGGTCATTCCGCGAGCAATCATGGCAGTCGCTCCCCACCGGAAGTCTACGGGAGTCGGGGGTCCCGGTGACTGTTGTAGAATCTTCAAGGCAAGGGGACTCTTTTGGGAATGGGGCCCATGCCCTAGCAGTCAAGCGTCCGAGTTCCACGGTTGCCCAGAGCCATCCTTGCAGGCCAGGCCCAAGTCTGTGGAGCCGACCGCCATTTCGTGAGCTCCGTAGCAGCCGCCTGTCGCTGTAGCGCAAGATTGGGTGCAATTCCGTTGGATGGCGGGTGAGACATTGTAATAGCAAGAGCAGGCGCAATTCAGCTGGCCGAGCGAGGCACTGTGTCGCAAGAGCGGGCGCAAGTCAGCTGGTCGAGTGAAGCGCTGGGGTGTAGCTGAGAAACCTCCACCTGGGGAGGTGGGGGAGGCTCGTTCGCGCCGCCTCTCCCTTCTAGTGCACCCCACGCCGTCTCCTGGCGCAGGAATATGTGATGGTCGGACCAGGGCTCCGCAGGACGTGTCTTCAGGTCAAACGGATTGTGGGACAAGGTGTGGAGCAGGCGCAATTATCTCGGGGGCCTCCGTCAAGCGGTTCAGGGAGGCACCGCATCACATTGTTTTCCAATGCAGTCAGGTCCACAAACAGCCCCCACTTACTTTGAGAATAGTGAAGCTGCAGCAGGTGCAAATAAGCTTCAGACAGTGTTACAAGCGCTGCTCGGAACCCTCAACTATGGCACCCAACATCCAGGACTTATGCCATTTGTGCAAGGCAGTGACATCGAAGCATCTCAGGGACCAAGCAACATACCATATCCAGAGTCCTTCCCACAACCTCTGCCTTCCTTTTTACCTAGTTATTGTTCTTTCACTCCCACTCCAGGCTTTTAGTCTGTGGATGGAAAACCATGAACCTACACTCACCTATGAAAATCTTACTATTGATGGTTGATTTTGAGCCACAAACACAAAGGCTTGTTTGGATTGATGTTGCAGCAGGCTGCCATGTAAATAGATATTTAATAAAACGTTTTACCCTGTTACTTGTTGATTTTGAGCCCCAAATACAAAGGCTTGTTTGGATCGATGTTGCAGCTGGCTGCCATGTATTTTATTCTATTTATTTTTATTTTTGGAGTTTTCTATAGCGCTGGCCAGACCCGAGGGTATCGGAGCGCTTTACATTTAGTCGGGAAAAACAGGTGCGAAGATAGTACAGTATAACATAAACAGGGTTCGTATAAGTTCATAGATTAGCATAGAGGTCTTCCGCCTGGGGGGCGGTTTTGAGGTAGTGTTTTCGAGGTAGTGCGAGTTCCATGTTGCGCTCTAGAGTTAGAGTTCGGGAACGCGCTGTTGAGGTAGAGGGTTTTTAGACGATTCTTGAATTCTGGAAAGGAGGGGGTAGTTCTGATGTCCACTGGGATGCAGTTCCAAATTTTTGGGGCGTTGCCGGCAAATGAGCGGCTGGCGGTTTTTTGTTTCCGGGTTTTCAGGGGGATGAGTAGTAGGGAGTTCGAGCTTCTGAGATTTCTTGATTGACCCGCTTTCTTGAGCTTGGAGGCTAAATATTCCGGTTTCCCTGTGTGTAGGGCTTTGTGTGTTAGGCAGGCTGTTCTGAAGTTTGCGCGCATTTCCACTGGGAGCCATTTAAGATCTTTGAGTGCGGGGGATATGTGGTCAAATTTCCTTGCACCTGATATCATTCTGGCTGCTGCATTGAGGGTGGTTTTCAGTGGCGCTAGGTGGGATTTGGCTGTGCCGGATAGGGTTGCGATCCCATAGTCCAGTCTGGACAGGACTAGTGCTTGGGTGGCTTGTTGGAGATCTTTTTGTGGGATGTGAGGTTTGATTTTATTGAGGAGTTTCAGGTTAAGGAAGGCGCTTTTCGCGGAGCTCTTGATTTGGTTAGACATAGTTAGTTTATGATCCAGGGTGATTCCAAGTGACTTTACTGAGTTGGTCAGGGTGAGATTTCCTTTGAGAATGTCGATGGCTTTCACCCATTCGGTCATTTGGGGGTTGTTGTCTTTGTTGGAGAGGAGGAGGATCTCGGTTTTTCCTTGGTTGAGTTTGAGGTGATTCGATCCTAGCCAGTCTTGGATTTCTCTTAGAGTGTTGTTGAGCCTTAGAATGTCGTTATAGGAAGTAGCTTCTATGTAGATCTGTGTGTCGTCCGCGTATAGATGGAAAGGAATGTTGGCTTTCTTCAGTATGGTGGTGAGAGGGACCATGTATATGTTGAACAGTTGAGGGGAGAGAACGGATCCTTGGGGGACCCCTCTGGTCACTGGGAGAGGGTCGGATGTGAAGGATTTTATTTTTACTGTTTGGAAGCGGTTCTGAAAGAAGGAGTCAAACCATTTCAGGACCACGTCGTCCGCACCTACTCGTTCTTTGAGGGCCTTGATGAGGAGCTTGTGGTCAACCGTGTCAAACGCCGCTGACAGGTCAAGGAGGATGAGTATGCAACACTGATCCGAGTCAAGGGAGTTGCGGATGTCGTCTACTATGTTCAGGATTGTGGTTTCGGTGCTGTAGCCTTTTCTGAAGCCTGATTGGTTTTGATCAAGAAGGTTGATGTTGTCGAGCTGGTTGTTGAGTTGGCGTAGTACGCACTTTTCTAGGATTTTGGCTAGGAAGGGTAGACTTGAGACTGGTCTGAAATTGTTTAGGTCGTTGGGGTCTAGACCTTGTTTCTTTAGGAGGGGAGTGACCTGGCCAACTTTGAGGCAGTCCGGGATGATGCCAGATTTTAGGGAGCTGTTGATGATTTTACACCAGAGTGGAGCAAGGGTGAGTTTGAAGTCTTTGGCCATTTGGGCGGGGATGGGATCCAGGATGTGGGAGGAGGGTTTGGAGGATGTGATTAGATTGAGGACCTCGGCTTCATGGACGGGGTCGAAAGAGGACCAGGCGGTAGAGGTTGTGTCTCCAGGGATGGTGAATGTTGTAGTTAGGTTGATGTTGATGGTCGGGGCAGGGTTGATGTTTAGGGATAGTTCGATCTTGGCTATTTTTTCATTGAAGAAGGAGACGAAGTTGTCACATAGGGTTTTGGAGGGTTGAGCATGGACCGTGGAAGGCTTGGAGGTTTGTTTTTTGATGATATCAAAGAGTTCTCTTGGTCTGTTTTTTGCCTTTTTTAGAGCATTGCAGAAGAAGTTTGTTTTTTCATTGTTGATGTGGTTTTTGTACCTTCTTCTCATTGCTCGGAGTTCCTCGTGGCATCTAAGGGAGGGGTTCTTTCTCCAATGTCGTTCTGTGGCTCTGAGTATTCTCCTTTTCTCGTTGATGTCCTTGTTAAACCAGGTTCTTGATGGGATGTTCCTGGGTTTTTTTTGTTTTAGGGGTGCCAGTTGGTCTAGGATGGCGGACGTGGTGGTGTTGTAGTGTGAGATGAGTTCGGTAGTTGAGAGGCCTTCTGTGGGGATTGGCAGGGAGGAGGCTATTTTTTCTTCTAGATCTTTTGAGTTGACTTGTGATAGATTTCTGGACCACGTGCTGGTGGCTGTGATTGGGGGGAGGGATTGGATCTGTTGTGTGAGGTGGAATAGGATTAGGTGGTGGTCCGACCAATCTACCGGGAGGATGTGTTCAATAGAGATTGTGTTGTTCCTGGCGATGATGGCGTCCAGGGTTGCCCCTTTGTTGTGGGTCTCTTTTGAGCAGTGTTGGGAGAGGTTGTTTCCGTGGAGGAGTTCGTTTAGGGATTTTATAGTGGCATTGTTTTCGTTGTTCTAGTGCAGATTAAGATCCCCTAGAATGATGGTGTTAGACTCTTTGAGGGAGCAGTTGGCGATGAGGTTTGACAGTTGTTCTGCGAATATAGCGTTGTTGCCTGGGGGGTGGTATATTAGGTGGCATTGGAGTAGGTTGTTGTCGATGGTTTTGATATTGGTTGTAAGGCATTCGAAGGCGTTGTAGTTGAAGGCGTCGCATTCGGCCACTGCGAGGTTGTTGTTGTGGATAATAGCCACACCTCCGCCTTTTTTTTGGTCCTTCCTATCTTTGTTGATGATGGAGTAGCCAGGGGGGGACAAGCGTATCTAGGATAGGTGTGGAGGATTCGTCAAGCCAGGTCTCAGTGATGAAAGCTAGGTCTATGTTGTGGTTGAGGATGGTCTCTGCTAGCTTGGTCGAGTGTTTGGTGGCGGATCTGCAGTTTATGAGAAAGCAGTTGGTCTGGGGAGATTCTTTTTTCCTGGGTTTGGTGGGAATGGTGATGCGGGTGATCGGGGGTCTGGGGGGTTTGCGTATGGGTTGTTCGTATCTGAGACCAGAAACGTTTTACCCTGTTACTTTGCTGGTGTGTTGTATATATTTATAATATTTGCATAGGGTTTGTCGTTATTTTGGGTGGGGTGGGCGGCGGAGCCGAGCTGTCTTGCAGCCATCATGGTGTCGAGCTCAGTTCCTCTCACTAGTTTCGTATTTCTCATGAGGTGTTGTTCATAATGTTTCTATTTTAGCGAGGTCAAAATGAGATCCCATTAGTGGCCTACTGATTTTGCTTGATTCCTTTTGTTTTTTTAACGATTTTTCACTATCTGCAAAGACTAAACAGAGTATTGCGACTCTGGGCTTATTTGTAAATAGAGAATGAACCAAAGAGAACCAATTCCAAAACAATAAATGCTAGGATAACAATCAATGAAATGGACAGGGAAGCAGGCACGACGGATTACAACGGGGGCAAAGGCCTGCGTTAACTACCCTTCACTATCTGCAAAGAGAGAATACTCCTAAAGGAAAAGAGATGGGGGGGGGGGGCAGCGTTCAAAGCACATCAGCGTGCATAAACACGAAAATGTTTGTACCTACCACGTACTTGACATTTTAAAGCTTTTGATATTTGCTATTAAAAAACCATTGAAATTCACTGAAAAAACCATAGGTTATAGACCATATATAGTTAGGAATTAGCATTTACAAAACCTTGAAAATTCACTGAAAAAAACATGGGTTATAGACCATATATAGTTAGGAATTAGCATTTACAAAACCTTATTTTACTCACACAAAACCATTGAAATTTCATATATAGTTAGTTGCACTAACTATATATCGCGCACCCGCAATCCACTGCTGATCATGTCACATATTACATCATTCATGACATGATCAGTGACATCACTGATGACATCACTGATGACATCACTGATGACATCTCAAATGACATCACTGATGACATCTCATTTGATATTACTGATCACATCACTGATGACATCATTCATGTGATAATACGGTGAACCTCTTCAGACTCTAATATAATCTTAGATACACTCAGAGTAAATAGACACTCACAGACTGTCACTCATCCATGGAGTTACTCACACACCTAGTCAGTCATGCAAAGAATCAATCACACTTCCATTTCCTCAACTATACAGTTATACACACCTTACTTATTCAAACATATACTAACACATATTTACTCTCTTATACAATCCCTGATACAAGTTCACAATGATCCATACAGCCACTCACAAATTCTCTGGCTCTTATGCACAGTTATTTATATATGTCAACTCTCACATGTACTGTGTTTTACATATGTACTTACTTTGACATGTAGCACTGAGATATCCATTCACTCACCAATACACTCATGCACACAGTCAACCGCCCATACAGCTGTTTCCACATGCACTTTTGAACCCATACATCTAGTGAATCAACTGCTCACACATCTATGCACAGAGTCATACACCTCCCAGCCACCCACACACACTCATCAGTGATGTCATCAGTGATGTCATTTGAGATGTCATCAGTGATGTCATCAGTGATGTCATCAGTGATGTCACTGATCATGTCATGAATGATGTAATATGTGACATGATCAGCAGTGGATTGCGGGTGCGCGATATATAGTTAGTGCAACTAACTATATATGAAATTTCAATGGTTTTGTGTGAGTAAAATAAGGTTTTGTAAATGCTAATTCCTAACTATATATGGTCTATAACCCATGGTTTTTTCAGTGAATATATATATATATATATATATATATATATATATATATATATATATATATATATATATATATATATATATATATATATATATATATATATATATATATATATATATATATATATATATATATATATATATATATATTGTATATATATATATGTATATATGGATATATGGATTAATTAATTATTTCATGATTTATTATGACTATCTAATTAGACATTGAAGACGAGATTCTAGCAAGAATTATTGCAATTCAATACTTCTTTGCTTAGGATTGTGAGTCAGTCACCAACACCAGAACCATTCCCTACAGAGCTAATCTTACATTTTGTGTAACGGATTACCTATCTTTTGGCTTTAATACAGAGAAATACCAATCAACAGTGCCGTAGGAAGGGGGGGGGTGGTGGGTGGGGTCACCCCATGTGTCTTAACTGAGGGGTTGACAAAATGGCAAAAATATGTGTTTTAAACACATATTTTTGCCAATTTGTCAAGCCGGGGGTGACAAAATAAAATCTGCACCGGGTACCACCTGATCTAGCTACGCCACTGCCAATCAATCCTTGAATGCGTGTTGATTTAACATATACTTTTCACAAGTAATGTGTCAAGCTTAATGTGTTTAACATAACTTCACAGCAATAAACTGATCAGACCTGTGGCAACAGAAATATTTTTATAGCAATCCAATCAGGCCTGAAGCTATTATCAATGGTTTTCACCATACCCAACTAAGGCCTACTGTACTGAAAATAAGCTTTCCAACAAGACAACCATAGGGCATACAGACATAAAGTGACATAGTATACAAAATAACATTTAGCAAAGCAAAAGTGCCTAACAGGGATTTAGGCAGTATAAATCTTCTATGCCCACATTATTAATAGAGGTGGACTCCAGCCCCGAAATACATGTCTACTATCGTATTATCTGAGATTCCCTGTGACAAAATGCTTTCTGTAGGCCATAATACAGAGTAATAGCAATCTACCCTTAAACATCTATTTATTTAAATGCATGCTTTTCACAATCAATGTGTCAGCCCTACTACTTTTATTATAACATTTCTTTTTAAACAATTAAAACTATAATCTTCATCATTAGCTTGTCACCATAAGCAAATCAGACCTACTGTGTTGGCTCATAAGCATCACCACCCTTGCCTACTGCAGTAATCTGCAAGACTTCATGTAGCAAAATGCCAGCCTAGAGGCGTTAGCACTGAGTAATAACAATCTACCCTTACAAGCTGTTTTCCTTTAGCACATACTTTTCACAACAAGTAAGTAAGCCCTACTTGCTTTATCATAATGTTTCATTATAAACAGATCCCACCTAAGGAATCTTACATAACTTTTTCCAGTGAATTGATAGGGGTTCTACCCTTTACCCATGGCTTGACACTAATTACAACCCAGGTCTAAAGAAGTGTGCAGAAGCTGGCAACCTTCAGGTGTACAATTATAAAATTACAAATATGTACAAAATTACAATTGAAAAAAAAAACGAATTTACTCCCAGCAGTTGTTAGTGTGCAAATCTTCTATACTAATTGGTAGTCAGAGGTGGTAACTAACACCAAAAGTGTTGCCAACTAGGGTAATCGATAAAATTCAAAGTAACATAGAACTATCTTTAGGCGTTAATTCAGAATAATAACAATCTATCATCAAATGTCTATTGACTTTAACAAGTGCTTCTCACACTCACTATATTGGGCCTACTGTCTTCTTTTCAAACTAAACAGTCAGACAAATAGCCTTCATCATTGGCTTGTCAACAAAACCAACTTAAAACCATTGTACTGAGAGTAGTCTTTCAACAAGGCAATGATAGTCATACAGTTATAAAAGTACACATGACTACAACATTACAGTTGGCAAAGCAAAATATTATGTCTAATAAGTGAGCCTAATAGGGATTATTGTAATGCTTATCTCCTATCTCAGCAAAACACTTGCCTACTACAGTAATCCATGTTACAAAGTAACTGGCTACAGGCTTTAGCACAGTGTAATAGCAATCTATCCATAAATGTCTATTGGCTTTAACACATCATCCTTTTCAAAATAAGTAGGTCTGCCCTATTGGGTTTGTTATAACTTTCCTAAAAAAACAAATCAAACTATGAAATCTGGCATGCTTTCCCAATGAACTTATAAGTCTTCACACTTTACCAACACCAGCATATTCAATTGCACATAAACTGGCAACCATTGTGCATAAACTAATAGATTTAAAATATGTAGAAAAATACTTTTTATAAAATAATATGCAGCCCCTCTCAACAGAGCCTAACAGCAATCACAGTGAAACTCCCTAGAGGTTTTCATAGTGGGTGACCAAAGTCAAAACCCTTGCGAACTACTGTAATCTGTGAGACTCCATGCAACAAACTAAGCTTTACTATAGTGTAAGAACAATTCATGTCTAAATGCCCATTCACTTAACTTATGCTTTTATACTAAATAAATCAGGGTTAGTGCATCATAATAGTTCATAATAAACAGATTAGGTCTAAGGCCATGGTCTTTGGCTTGCCAGTTTGACCAATTCATACAGTCCTTTTAGTGAATGAACACAAAGTTGGCCCAATCAAATTTTGTATGCAGTGGGTCCAACATTCAATGGAGCTTAGGACCCCTCTCAGTACTACTCTGAAAGATCTTTTTTGTTGATCACATAAGGTAACATGACAGTTGTTCTGCCAGACCTAAAACTCCATGTAGATTAATTACTGCCCTCCTCCCATCAGTGCTGCTGCCAGAGAAAGCACATAAATTATCTAGTTATCTTAAACGCTTTAATAGCATTACAATTTCATGTGTATGCTCCTGGAAATTAAAGCACAGGCAGCTGGATAAATAAACACAATAATTACAGCTGGCTGGAGGTCAAACTCTTTTCACACAACTTCTGCCCAATCAATCCCAACATGTGAAAGGACTCAAAGCCCCTCTCATGGTGATTCTCGCATAATTGGTGAAATCTATGCTGTCAAGCTAGACCATAAAAACTGGAATATTTTTTCCAGCTGTAAGTAGGGTTTGGCTGGGTTAATATTCTCTCTAGATTACCCTTGTCCAACCCAGCCTTCCTGGTGCAACTGGTTCAGAACTAAGGATAAAAATTGCATTCCCAAGAACACCTAATAAAATCTATGTGGTGAAGTGGCATAAAGTTGACATTTACACTAGCTATACCTAAACCAAAGAAAATAGGACAACTGATGTCATCCAAAATTCCAAATGACAGTGACAAGTATTGTATATGGAAACTGTGAATTTTTTTTGGGTGTAGCTAAAATAGATTTTTGGTTGTGTGACCTTAAATTATGGATTGTGTCTATAGTCTCCACGTTCTTAAATTAAAACAAGCCCCCTGTAGGGAATTTCACCAATGCCAAATCATTGCATTGAAGTGGTTAAGACTTTAATGTTCAAATAGGCTCATAGAACCACCTTAAAATACACAAGCATACAAATACACATATGCAAAATTAACAGTTTACCACACACAAAGGAACAGATGTGTGAAAACACACACACAAACAAGGCAGACATTGTTGAACAGTAGAGAAGGTACATTTGTTATCAGTTAAAAGGTGATAAGAAAGAAACGTTCTCTGCCTGGTAAAAGACGTATACCCTTTCCCTAAGTGCTCATCTGTACTGTTGTCTGGATCCCCAATGCTGATTTTCTGTGATTCAGAAAAGAGGGTGGTGATGAACTGAGTGTCTGAATTAAGCAGACCACTCTTACCCAGTCCAAAGATCAGGGCTTGTTCCATCAACATTTTTTAGCTCACTGCACCATCCCAGCTCAGAACCTGGCTACATGCAAATTAGTCTGTCCCTGGCCCAGTGCATCATGGGAACAGGGCAGACCAGACTACCAAGCCAATTCTTCACTGGAAAGGAGACAAGCTTCTGGGGACCGGTTTCTGGCATTTCAGACGTTGTCGGCCCAGCTTGCTTGAATCCTGATGGTGCAGTGAGCAAGGGACTCATGTGTGAGCATACCCTGCCACACCTATAGTGGCCAAAAACGATTCAGAAAAGAGGGTGGTGATGAACAGAGTGTCTGAATTAAGCAGACCACTCTTACCCAGTCCAAAGATCAGGGCTTGATCCATCACCATTTTTTAGCTCACTGCACCATCCCAGCTCAGAACCTGGCTACATGCAAATGAGTCTGTCCCTGGCCCAGTGCATCATGGGAACAGGGCAGACCAGACTACCAAGCCAATTCTTCACTGGAAAGGAGACAAGCTTCCGGGGACCGGTTTCTGGCATTTCAGCCGTCGTCGGCCCGGCTTGCTTGAATCCTGATGGTGCAGTGAGCAAGGGACTCATGTCTGAGTATACCCTGCCACACCTATAGTGGCCAAAAACGATTCAGAAAAGAGGGTAGTGATGAACAGAGTGTCTGAATTAAGCAGACCACTCTTACCCAGTCCAAAGATCAGGGCTTGATCCATCACCGTTTTTTAGCTCACTGCACAATCCCAGCTCAGAACCTGGCTACATGCAAATTAGTCTGTCCCTGGCCCAGTGCATCATGGGAACAGGGCAGACCAGACTACGAAGCCAATTCTTCACTGGAAAGGAGAAAAGCTTCCGGGGACCTGTTTCTGGCATTTCAGCCGTCGTCGGCCCGGCTTGCTTGAATCCTGATGGTGCAGTGAGCAAGGGACTCATGTCTGAGTATACCCTGCCACACCTATAGTGGCCAAAAACGATTCAGAAAAGAGGGTGGTGAAGAACAGAGTGTCTGAATTAAGCAGACCACTCTTACCCAGTCCAAAGATCAGGGCTTGTTCCATCAAAGTTTTTAACCTCACTGCACCATCCCAGCTCAGAACTTGGCTACTTGCAAAATAGTCTGTCCCTGGCCCAGTGCATCATGGGAACAGGGCAGACCAGACTACCAAGCCAATTCTTCACTGGAAAGGAGACAAGCTTCCGGGGACCGGTTTCTGGCATTTCAGCCGTCGCCCTAAGCGTGGAAGGGTATACTCTGATGTGAGTTCCTTGCTCATTGCACCATCAGGATTCAAGCAAGCCGAGCCGACGACGGCTGAAATGCCAGAAACCGGTCCCCGGAAGCTTGTTTCTTTCCCAGTGTAAGAAGTGGCTTGGTAGTTTGGTTTGCCCTGTTCCCATCATGCACTGGGACAGGAACAGACTAATTTGCATATAGCCAGGTTCTGAGCTGGGATGGTGCAGTGAGCTAAAAAACGGTGTTGGATCTAGCCCTGATCTCTTGACGGGGTGAGAGTATTCTGCCTAATTCAGAAACTCTGTCCATCACCACCCCTTGTTGTTGAATATTTTGTCCACCCTAAGCGTCGAAGGGTATACTCATATGTGAGTCCCTTGCTCATTGCACCATCAGGATTCAAGCAAGCCGGGCCGACGACGGCTGAAATGCCAGAAACCGGTCACCGAAAGCTTGTTTCCTTCCCAGTGTAAGAATTTGCTTGGTAGTTTGATTTGCCCTGTTCCCATCATGCACTGGGACAGGAACAGACTAATTTGCATATAGCCAGGTTCTGAGCTGGGATGGTGCAGTGAGCTAAAAAACGGTGTTGGATCTAGCTCTGATCTCTTGACTGGGTGAGGGTATTCTGCTTAATTCAGAAACTCTGTCCATCACCACCCCTTGTTGTTAAATATTTTGTCCACCCTAAGCGTGGAAGGGTATACTCAGATGTGAGTCGCTTGCTCATTGCACCATCAGGATTAAAGCAAGCCGGGCCGACGACGGCTGAAATGCCAGAAAACGGTCCCCGGGAGCTTGTTTCCTTCCCAGTGTAAGAATTGGCTTGGTAGTTTGGTTTGCCCTGTTCCCATCATGCACTGGGACAGGAACAGACTAATTTGCATATAGCCAGGTTCTGAGCTGGGATGGTGCAGTGAGCTAAAAAACGGTGTTGATCTAGCCCTGATCTCTTGACTGGGTGAGAGTATTTTGCTTAATTAAGAAACTCTGTCCATCACCACCCCTTGTTGTTAAATATGTTGTCCACCCTAAGCGTGGAAGGGTATACTCAGATGTGAGTCCCGTGCTCATTGCACCATCAGGATTCAAGCAAGCCGGGCCGACGACGGCTGAAATGCCAGAAACTGGTCCCCCGAAGCTTGTTTCCTTCCCAGTGTAAGAATTGGCTTGGTAGTTTGGTTTGCCCTTTTCCCATCATGCACTGGGACAGGAACAGACTAATTTGCATATAGCCAGGTTCTGAGCTGAGATGGTGCAGTGAGCTAAAAAACGGTGTTGGATTTGGCCTGATCTCTTGACTGGGTGAGAGTATTCTGCTTAATTCAGAAACTCTGTCCATCACCACCCCTTGTTGGTAAATATTTTGTCCACCCTAAGCGTGGAAGGGTATACTCAGATATGAGTCCCGTGCTCATTGCACCATCAGGATTCAAGCAAGCCGGGCCGATGACGGCTGAAATGCCAGAAACCGGTCCCCGGAAGATTGTTTTCTTCCCAGTGTAAGAATTGGCTTGGTAGTTTGGTTTGCCCTGTTCCCATCATGCACTGGGACAGGAACAGACTAATTTGCATATAGCCAGGTTCTGAGCTGGGATGGTGCAGTGAGCTAAAAAACAGTGTTGGATCTAGCCCTGATCTCTTGACTGGGTGAGAGTATTCTGCTTAATTCAGAAACTCTGTCCATCACCACCCCTTGTTGTTAAATATGTTGTCCACCCTAAGCGTGGAAGGGTATACTCAGATGTGAGTCGCTTGCTCATTGCACCATCAGGATTAAAGCAAGCCGTGCCGACGACGGCTGAAATGCCAGAAAACGGTCCCCGGGAGCTTGTTTCCTTCCCAGTGTAAGAATTGGCTTGGTAGTTTGGTTTGCCCTGTTCCCATCATGCACTGGGACAGGAACAGACTAATTTGCATATAGCCAGGTTCTGAGCTGGGATGGTGCAGTGAGCTAAAAAACGGTGTTGATCTAGCCCTGATCTCTTGACTGGGTGAGAGTATTTTGCTTAATTAAGAAACTCTGTCCATCACCACCCCTTGTTGTTAAATATGTTGTCCACCCTAAGCGTGGAAGGGTATACTCAGATGTGAGTCCCTTGCTCATTGCACCATCAGGATTCAAGCAAGCCGGGCCGAGGACGGCTGAAATGCCAGAAACCGGTCCCCGGAAGCTTGTTTCCTTCCCAGTGTAAGAATTGGCTTGGTAGTTTGGTTTGCCCTGTTCCCATCATGGACTGGGACAGGAACAGATTAATTTGCATATAGCCAGTTTCTGAGCTGGGATGGTGCAGTGAGCTAAAAAATGGTGTTGGATCTAGCCTTGATCTCTTGACTGGGTGAGAGTATTCTGCTTAATTCAGAAACTCTGTCCATCACCACCCCTTGTTGTTAAATAATTTGTCCACCCTAAGCGTGGAAGGGTATACTCAGATGTGAGTCCCTTGCTCATTGCACCATCAGGATTCAAGCAAGCCGGGCCGACGACGGCTGAAATGCCAGAAACCGGTCCCCGGAAGCTTGTTTCCTTCCCAGTGTAAGAATTGGCTTGGTAGTTTGGTTTGCCCTGTTCCCATCATCCACTGGGACAGGAACAGACTAATTTGCATATAGCCAGGTTCTGAGCTGGGATGGTGCAGTGAGCTAAAAAATGGTGTTGGATCTAGCCCTGATCTCTTGATTGGGTGAGAGTATTCTGCTTAATTCAGAAACTCTGTCCATCACCACCCCTTGTTGTTAAATATTTTGTCCACCCTAAGCGTGGAAGGGTATACTCAGATGTGAGTCCCTTGCTCATTGCACCATCAGGATTCAAGCAAGCCGGGCCGACGACGGCTGAAATGCCAGAAACTGGTCCCCGGAAGATTGTTTCCTTCCCAGTGTAAGAATTGGCTTGGTAGTTTGGTTTGCCCTTTTCCCATCATGCACTGGGACAGGAACAGACTAATTTGCATATAGCCAGGTTCTGAGCTTAGATGGTGCAGTGAGCTAAAAAACGGTGTTGGATTTGGCCTGATCTCTTGACTGGGTGAGAGTATTCTGCTTAATTCAGAAACTCTGTCCATCACCACCCCTTGTTGGTAAATATTTTGTCCACCCTAAGCGTGGAAGGGTATACTCAGATGTGAGTCCCGTGCTCATTGCACCATCAGGATTCAAGCAAGCCGGGCCGATGACGGCTGAAATGCCAGAAACCGGTCCCCGGAAGATTGTTTTCTTCCCAGTGTAAGAATTGGCTTGGTAGTTTGGTTTGCCCTGTTCCCATCATGCACTGGGACAGGAACAGACTAATTTGCATATAGCCAGGTTCTGAGCTGGGATGGTGCAGTGAGCTAAAAAACAGTGTTGGATCTAGCTCTGATCTCTTGACTGGGTGAGAGTATTCTGCTTAATTCAGAAACTCTGTCCATCACCACCCCTTGTTGTTAAATATTTTGTCCACCCTAAGCGTGGAAGGGTATACTCAGATGTGAGTCCCTTGCTCATTGCACCACCAGGATTCAAGCAAGCCGGGCCGACGACGGCTGAAATGCCAGAAACCGGTCCCTGGAAGCTTGTTTCCTTCCCAGTGTAAGAATTGGCTTGGTAGTTTGGTTTGCCCTGTTCCCATCATGCACTGGGACAGGAACAGACAAATTTGCATATAGCCAGGTTCTGAGCTGGGATGGTGCAGTGAGCTAAAAAACGGTGTTGGATCCAGCCCTGATCTCTTGACTGGGTGAGAGTATTCCGCTTAATTCAGAAACTCTGTCCATCACCACCCCTTGTTGTTAAATATTTTGTCCACCTTAAGCGTGGAAGGGTATACTCAGATGTGAGTCCCTTGCTCATTGCACCATCAGGATTCAAGCAAGCCGGGCCGACGACGGCTGAAATGCCAGAAACCGGTCCCCGGAAGCTTGTTTCCTTCCCAGTGTAAGAATTGGCTTGGTAGTTTGGTTTGCCCTGTTCCCATCATGCACTGGGACAGGAACAGACTAATTTGCATATAGCCAGGTTCTGAGCTGGGATGGTGCAGTGAGCTAAAAAACGGTGTTGGATCTAGCCTTGATCTCTTGACTGGGTGAGAGTATTCTGCTTAATTCAGAAACTCTGTCCATCACCACCCCTTGTTGTTAAATATTTTGTCCACCCTAAGCGTGGAAGGGTATACTCAGATGTGAGTCCCTTGCTCATTGCACCATCAGGATTCAAGCAAGCCGGGCCGACGACGGCTGAAATGCCAGAAACCGGTCCCCGGAAGCTTGTTTCCTTCCCAGTGTAAGAATTGGCTTGGTAGTTTGGTTTGCCCTGTTCCCATCATGTAATGGGACAGGAACAGACTAATTTGCATATAGCCAGGTTCTGAGCTGGGATGGTGCAGTGAGCTAAAAAACGGTGTTGGATTTGGCCTGATCTCTTGACTGGGTGAGAGTATTCTGCTTAATTCAGAAACTCTGTCCATCACCACCCCTTGTTGGTAAATATTTTGTCCACCCTAAGCGTGGAAGGGTATACTCAGATGTGAGTCCCGTGCTCATTGCACCATCAGGATTCAAGCAAGCCGGGCCGATGACGGCTGAAATGCCAGAAACCGGTCCCCGGAAGATTGTTTCCTTCCCAGTGTAAGAATTGGCTTGGTAGTTTGGTTTGCCCTGTTCCCATCATGCACTGGGACAGGAACAGACTAATTTGCATATAGCCAGGTTCTGAGCTGGGATGGTGCAGTGAGCTAAAAAACGGTGTTGGATCTAGCCCTGATCTCTTGACTGGGTGAGAGTATTCTGCTTAATTCAGAAACTCTGTCCATCACCACCCCTTGTTGTTAAATATTTTGTCCACCCTAAGCGTGGAAGGGTATACTCAGATGTGAGTCCCTTGCTCATTGCACCACCAGGATTCAAGCAAGCCGGGCCGACGACGGCTGAAATGCCAGAAACCGGTCCCTGGAAGCTTGTTCCCTTCCCAGTGTAAGAATTGGCTTGGTAGTTTGGTTTGCCCTGTTCTCATCATGCACTGGGACAGGAACAGACTAATTTGCATATAGCCAGGTTCTGAGCTGGGATGGTGCAGTGAGCTAAAAAACGGTGTTGGATCTAGCCCTGATCTCTTGACTGGGTGGGAGTATTCTGCCTAATTCAGAAACTCTGTCCATCACCACCCCTTGTTGTTAAATATTTTGTCCACCTTAAGCGTGGAAGGGTATACTCAGATGTGAGTCCCTTGCTCATTGCACCATCAGGATTCAAGCAATCCGGGCCGACGACGGCTGAAATCCCAGAAACCGGTCCCCGGAAGCTTGTTTCCTTCCCAGTGTAAGAATTGGCTTGGTAGTTTGGTTTGCCCTGTTCCCATCATGCACTGGGACAGGAACAGACTAATTTGCATATAGCCAGGTTCTGAGCTGGGATGGTGTAGTGAGCTAAAAAACGGTGTTGGATCTAGCCCTGACCTCTTGACTGGGTGAGAGTATTCTGCTTAATTCAGAAACTCTGTCCATCACCACCCCTTGTTGTTAAATATTTTGTCCACCCTAAGCGTGGAAGTGTATACTCAGATGTGAGTCCCTTGCTCATTGCACCATCAGGATTCAAGCAAGCATGGCCGACGACAGCTGAAATGTCAGAAACCGGTCCCCGGAAGCTTGTTTCCTTCCCAGTTTAAGAATTGGCTTGGTACTTTGGTTTGCCCTGTTCCCATCATGCACTGGGACAGGAACAGACTAATTTGCATATAGCCAGGTTCTGAGCTGGGATGGTGCAGTGAGCTAAAAAACGGTGTTGGATCTAGCCCTGATCTCTTGACTGGCTGAGAGTATTCTGCTTAATTCAGAAACTCTGTCCATCACCACCCCTTGTTGTTAAATATTTTGTCCACCCTAAGCGTGGAAGGGTATACTCAGATGTGAGTCCCTTGCTCATTGCACCACCAGGATTCAAGCAAGCCGGGCCGACGACGGCTGAAATGCCAGAAACCGGTCCCCGGAAGCTTGTTTCCTTCCCAGTGTAAGAATTGGCTTGGTAGTTTGGTTTGCCCTGTTCCCATCATGCACTGGGACAGGAACAGACTAATTTGCATATAGCCAGGTTCTGAGCTGGGATGGTGCAGTGAGCTAAAAAACGGTGTTGGATCTAGCCCTGATCTCTTGACTGGGTGAGAGTATTCTGCTTAATTCAGAAACTCTGTCCATCACCACCCCTTGTTGTTAAATATTTTGTCCACCTTAAGCGTGGAAGGGTATACTCAGATGTGAGTCCCTTGCTCATTGCACCATCAGGATTCAAGCAAGCCGGGCCGACGACGGCTGAAATGCCAGAAACCGGTACCCTGAAGCTTGTTTCCTTCCCAGTGTAAGAATTGGCTTGGTAGTTTGGTTTGCCCTGTTCCCATCATGTACTGGGACAGGAACAGACTAATTTGCATATAGCCAGGTTCTGAGCTGGGATGGTGCAGTGAGCTAAAAAACGGTGTTGGATCTAGCCCTGATCTCTTGATTGGGTGAGAGTATTCTGCTTAATTCAGAAACTCTGTCCATCACCACCCCTTGTTGTTAAATATTTTGTCTACCCTAAGCGTGGAAGGGTATACTCAGATATGAGTCTCTTGCTCATTGCACCATCAGGATTCAAGCAAGCCGGGCCGACGATGGCTGAAATGCCAGAAACTGGTCCCCGGAAGCTTGTTTCCTTCCCAGTGTAAGAATTGGCTTGGTAGTTTGGTTTGCCCTGTTCCCATCATGCACTGGGACAGGAACAGACTAATTTGCATATAGCCAGGTTCTGAGCTGAGATGGTGCAGTGAGCTAAAAAACGGTGTTGGATTTGGCCTGATCTCTTGACTGGGTGAGAGTATTCTGCTTAATTCAGAAACTCTGTCCATCACCACCCCTTGTTGGTAAATATTTTGTCCACCCTAAGCGTGGAAGGGCATACTCAGATGTGAGTCCCGTGCTCATTGCACCATCAGGATTCAAGCAAGCCGGGCCGATGACGGCTGAAATGCCAGAAACCGGTCCCCGGAAGATTGTTTCCTTCCCAGTGTAAGAATTGGCTTGGTAGTTTGGTTTGCCCTGTTCCCATCATGCACTGGGACAGGAACAGACTAATTTGCATATAGCCAGGTTCTGAGCTGGGATGGTGCAGTGAGCTAAAAAACGGTGTTGGATCTAGCCCTGATCTCTTGACTGGGTGAGAGTATTCTGCTTAATTCAGAAACTATGTCCATCACCACCCCTTGTTGTTAAATATTTTGTCCACCTTAAGCGTGGAAGGGTATACTCAGATGTGAGTCCCTTGCTCAT
The DNA here is from genome assembly GCF_964263255.1 of Lissotriton vulgaris. Lineage (NCBI taxonomy): Eukaryota > Metazoa > Chordata > Amphibia > Caudata > Salamandridae > Lissotriton > Lissotriton vulgaris. The sequence continues at coordinate 1,180,891,497 of NC_141689.1, forward strand.
TGCACCATCAGGATTCAAGCAAGCCGGGCCGACGAAGGCTGAAATGCCAGAAACCGGTCCCCGGAAGCTTGTTTCCTTCCCAGTGTAAGAATTGGCTTGGTAGTTTGGTTTGCCCTGTTCCCATCATGGACTGGGACAGGAACAGACTAATTTGCATATAGCCAGGTTCTGAGCTGGGATGGTGTAGTGAGCTAAAAAACGGTGTTGGATCTAGCCCTGACCTCTTGACTGGGTGAGAGTATTCTGCTTAATTCAGAAACTCTGTCCATCACCACCCCTTGTTGTTAAATATTTTGTCCACCCTAAGCGTGGAAGTGTATACTCAGATGTGAGTCCCTTGCTCATTGCACCATCAGGATTCAAGCAAGCCGGGCCGACGACGGCTGAAATGCCAAAAACCGGTCCCCGGAAGATTGTTTCCTTCCCAGTGTAAGAATTGGCTTGGTAGTTTGGTTTGCCCTGTTCCCATCATGCACTGGGACAGGAACAGACTAATTTGCATATAGCCAGGTTCTGAGCTGGGATGGTGCAGTGAGCTAAAAAACGGTGTTGGATCTAGCCCTGATCTCTTGACTGGGTGAGAGTATTCTGCTTAATTCAGAAACTCTGTCCATCACCACCCCTTGTTGATAAATATTTTGTCCACCCTAAGCGTGGAAGGGTATACTCAGATGTGAGTCCCTTGCTCATTGCACCATCAGGATTCAAGCAAGCCGGGCCGACGATGGCTGCAATGCCAGAAACCGGTCCCCGGAAGCTTGTATCCTTCCCAGTGTAAGAATTGGCTTTGTAGTTTGGTTTGCCCTGTTCCCATCATGCACTGGGACAGGAACAGACTAATTTGCAAATAGCCAGGTTCTGAGCTGGGATGGTGCAGTGAGCTAAAAAACGGTGTAGGATCTACCCCTTATCTCTTGACTGCTTAATTCAGAAACTCTGTCAATCACCACCCCTTGTTGTTAAATATTTTGTCCACCCTAAGCGTGGAAGGGTATACTCAGATGTGAGTCCCTTGCTCATTGCACCACCAGGATTCAAGCAAGCCGGGCCGACGACGGCTGAAATGCCAGAAACCGGTCCCCGGAAGCTTGTTTCCTTCCCAGTGTAAGAATTGGCTTGGTAGTTTGGTTTGCCCTGTTCCCATCATGCACTGGGACAGGAACAGACTAATTTGCATATAGCCAGGTTCTGAGCTGGGATGGTGCAGTGAGCTAAAAAACGGTGTTGGATCTAGCCCTGATCTCTTGACTGTGTGAGAGTATTCTGCCTAATTCAGAAACTCTGTCCATCACCACCCCTTGTTGTTAAATATTTTGTCCACCTTAAGTGTGGAAGGGTATACTCAGATGAGAGTCCCTTGCTCATTGCACCATCAGGATTCAAGCAAGCCGGGCCGACGACGGCTGAAATTCCAGAAACCGGTACCCTGAAGCTTGTTTCCTTCCCAGTGTAAGAATTGGCTTGGTAGTTTGGTTTGCCCTGTTCCCATCATGCACTGGGACAGGAACAGACTAATTTGCATATAGCCAGGTTCTGAGCCGGGATGGTGCAGTGAGCTAAAAAACGGTGTTGGATCTAGCCCTAATCTCTTGACTGGGTGAGAGTATTCTGCTTAATTCAGAAACTCTGTCCATCACCACCCCTTGTTTTTAAATATTTTGTCCACCCTAAGCGTGGAAGTGTATACTCAGATGTGAGTCCCTTGCTCATTGCACCATCAGGATTCAAGCAAGCCGGGCTGACGACGGCTGAAATGCCAGAAACCGGTCCCCGGAAGCTTGTTTCCTTCCCAGTGTAAGAATTGGCTTGGTAGTTTGGTTTGCCCTGTTCCCATCATGCACTGGGTCAGGAACAGACTAATTTGCATATAGCCAGGTTCTAAGCTGGGATGGTGCAGTGAGCTAAAAAACGGTGTTGGATCTAGCCCTGATCTCTTGACTGGATGAGAGTATTCTGCTTAATTCATAAACTCGGTCCATCACCACCCCTTGTTGTTAAATATTTTGTCCACCCTAAGCGTGGAAGGGTATACTTAGATGTGAGTCCCTTGCTCACTGCACCATCAGGATTCAAGCAAGCCGGGCCAACGACGGCTGAAATGCCAGAAACCGGTCTCCGGAAGCTTGTTTCCTTCCCAGTTTAAGAATTGGCTTGGTAGTTTGGTTTGCCCTGTTCCCATCATGCACTGGGACAGGAACAGACTAATTTGCATATAGCCAGGTTCTGAGCTGGGATTGTGCAGTGAGCTAAAAAACGGTGTTGGATCTAGCCCTGATCTCTTGACTGGGTGAGAGTATTCTGTTTAATTCAGAAACTCTGTCCATCACCACCCCTTGTTAAATATTTTCTGTGATAGGCAAACATGTATTGTGTGTGTATGCCGTGACATAGGACTGTCTCATAGATTGCAGTCTTGTTGGACCATGGAGGGGTGTCCAACATGCTACCTGTATATTATTGGAAGTCTACCGCCTTCACCAAGAGTTAAGCAGCATGAGCGCAGTGGTGGCAGCATACCGTGTAGAGATCAATATTAGTGAATAGATCCATTCTACCCTGTGTCAACGGAGTGTGGTCTACAGGCTCTCTAACCGTTTTTAAAAGTTTAGCTGATCTGCACTTAACTCATCCTTGGCCTACTTCTGGAAGATGTAGAATGCTGTGTAGGGCAAGTTTAGTGACTCTGCACTGGATGTATGTGTGTCTGTGATGGGAACACTACAGGGATGTAGCATTGCTGTGCAGTGTATGTGTGCTTAGTGTACATACTGAGGACTTGATTCACAAAGAGCCTGCCCACTTGTGGTGAATTCTCATTGTGGAGATTCTGCTTTGAATGCGGAGACTCCCTCATGACACTGAAGACTCCACCACTAGTGTGGAGGCCCTTTATGAACCAAGCCCTACGTGTATGTATACCTACTGGGAATACATTGCAAGATCAATGTAGTGCAGTGCAATGTATGCTCAATAAAAGAACGAGTTGGGTGTATGTGTGCTTGCTTGAAGTACATGAAGAGTGAGGTGTTGTGCAGTGCACACATGGTGAGTGTGTGTGTGCTGACAGTGGTGTGTGTACAAATAGAAAACCCTGGTACCTTGCAGAAAGGCTAAAGTATTGAACAGTGTACACAGGCTCAATGTGTGTGCTGAACGTATGTGTGAACTGTCTTTCAGGGCAATCAGCTTTGGAGTCTTGCTTGCTGTGACAGACATTCTTTCAAGATGAAAGAAGATCAAAAGAAATATACACTTCAAAATAAACAACGTCATTAAACTCCAGAGACTCAGACCTTAAATCACATTTGGTGTCTGGAAATGGACTATAAGAAGAGGAAGATGAGACCCCAAATGTTGTCATCTGCAATACTACCAGACGGGCTGTGTTGGAAGCGGAATCTCTGGCAAGACTTTTGTCTGTGTCCAGAGCGAGGGACAAAGTGTTGCTTATCTCTTTGCTGCGCAAGGGGAAATCACCCAGGGACAACCAAGAACACCTGCCCTGGAGCCTTGCCAAGATCAGTGTGCCCTTTGAGGAAGAGGAAGAGGAGAGGGATGAGTGAGGTACATCGGGGAGCCCTGCCAAGAGGACTCTGAGCGCAAGGTATGAGGGAACAGCTGAGCACCGATGGGATCATTGCCTGTGTGCGTAAGCAAATTGGCAACCATCGTATGTGAGGAGAGGGCTTCAGTTGTGAATGCTGTGTTGAAAGCGTCAGGCCCGCAACCTCCTTTCCTCCCCTCAATGACCCCATATGACAGAGGGGGCCACCCTTGAACTAATGGTTGCAGGAACGTCAAGACTTGTTTCCCTCTTAATTGGTGACCCCGCATGCCAGGAGGGCATGTTGAAGGCTGTGTTGAGGGCGAGTGTAGGAGAGAAATCTGAGCCTCAGTGGGGAGTATCGCATGAACCGCATATGCCAGAAGGGGCTGTCAGTACTCACATTTTCAGAGGTTTGGATCATCCCACTGGTGGAAGATTGCGGCTGTGACTGGAGAGTCCATACACCAAAGCTTGCATATGACTGACATCACAAGGACCATGAAGGACACTGTCTGAGATGTTGCACTGTCACTGGTCTCCAGTTGGGAGCCAGGGGGTCGAATTCCCCCACCTCACAGGGACAGGAGGAATGACTTAGCGGGAGCAGCTCTGAAAGTTTTATCAAGAAAGCATCGCAACTTGAGGGAGAGAGTCTTTGCCTGTCAGGTGCTGTCATCTGCAAAGGATCTGCACTGCTGAAGGCCAACAGAGTGGTCCCTCGCTGCACCGCTGAACGGTTTCTGCACTGCTAGAGCAGGTATTACTAGAATTTGGACTTTTAGGCCCTGGTTGACTTGCTGCTAATGTTGCTGCAGCAACATGACCACTTTTGACTAATCCCTGAAGAGTCAAAGAGTAACTCTTGCGTGTAAGGCCTAATAGTGAGTATTCCCTGAATGCGGCCCCCATTGAATGAGGAATAACCCCAAACTGTTATAAGGAAGAGGGTGGGACAGAGATTTGTCTGACAACCACTAGAACACCAGCCTCACCTGGTTTGTATCATTATTCGCAAATGTTGGTAATGCTTTGAAATGTGTAGAATTTAAAATAAAATACAAATTTTCCTTATGAAATTATGTACTGAACTGGACATTAATGTATTGTTCATACTGTGTCCTCTGTGAGGGAGCGTTTGACTGCTCATACACAGCTACTACTGTGAGTCAAGTGCAGAAGGGGTATTTGACACAGTTGCTTAGGACCAATTGTAAGTCAGGCCTCGGGACATCAGGAGGAAAAGGCCTCAACCCCCACTATAGGCCCCAGTAACCCTGCTTGCCCCATGCCCCTTTGAAATGGGTTCCGATAAAAGATACAACAAGAGCACATAAAATTAAGAACTGAAGAAAGAAATCTATAGCAACAAATATATTGCCTGAGCATTCATCTCATAATAAGCAGATGCAGGAAATAAATTGCCTGAGAATTCGGAACGGGACCATGATGGGGTCACTAATTAAATATATTAGTATTATCATTATAAACTGAAAAGTCTTAATCAAAGAGACATAAACGTATAGACATATCTATATTTTAAAGAATGTAATATAAAAAATGCCAACGTGTACCTGACATACACTACATTTCACCTGGGATAAAAAGGAGAATGTGTTAATTCAGAAAGGAAGGCAATTTCATTTGTGTTTTCAGCCTTGAAATAATATAATGTGATTCCAGTGAAGATCAGATTGTTTGGCAGTTATTCGTATTGGAACCCAACCCATTGGGACATCAATCAACTACAAAGTACATGCAATAAACAACACTCCTATTGAGGTAGGTACATAACGTTACATTGCATTATGGATTGTTGTAATTTAACTACAAAAGTGAACAATTAATGACAACCGAGGCTCAGAGGTAATACTTTAAAATTCCAGTTACGTTCACAAAAAAAAGTTTTCTTTAAAACATGCAACATGAAAATGGTTTTCGAACTAACATAGTGAGGCATTTCAAATTGGAACTTGATTTCTCGGTTCAATGGCACCAATAATTCTTTCGTCAACTTTAAAGTGCTTTTTAGGAGCTTACCGACGCTTTCTAAACTTCAATACGTTTCTCGTGCATCCATTCAAAAGACAAACAAAGTTAGTTTTGGGCCCGATTCCCAAAACTAACTTAAGACAAACTCCTAAACTTACTACTATTTTTGTATTCTTAGAAGGCACTTACTCATTTTGGTATTCACAGAAGGCACGTACTCATTTTTGTATTCACAGAAGTTAGGAGTCCTAACTTTAGGACTCCTAAATGCCTTCTGTGAATACCAAATGTCTTAAAGTTAGGATTTTTCTTAGTTTAGGAGTAGTAAAGTTAGGACTCCTAACTTTAGGACTCCTAAATGCCTTCTGTGAATACCGAAAGTCTTAAAGTTAGGATTTTTCTCAGTTTAGGAGTCCTACTTTACTACTGCATTCAATGCGGAGTCCGCAATGCAGTGGGTAACATTATTTTTCTGGCTGAAGCGGGTCCCGCATTTTATTCCTGGGTTACATTCCCGACAGTAGATGCAAATTATAATTTGTTTCACGCTTACACGCAGCTGCTCCTGCAGTTGAGTATCATCCTAATTGAAGTTCCGTTGATGTCCTGGGAGCATACCATGTGGTTTAATGGCGCCCTACCTCACTGTGTCTCTTTTGTTCGAATGGGGCCCTTGTCTGTCGACTGGGCCACCTGACCAGTTTTGGCTGGTTTTACACCACATCCAAATTATCTCAGTGTTACTATCCCAGTTGGATCATCTGCATAAACTAGTCATACAGTGTATGTCATGTGCACTTTATTGCAGCTCCGTCTGGAGCTGCTCCTCTGGCACCAGGTCACAGCAGAGGACTTGTGATTACCTCTGTGATAGTTAAAAGTCCTCAAAATCAGGATGGCATTACCATTTTGGCTTGCACAAAAAATTGAACAGATCGAGGGTATTTTTGTACATACATCTCCTGTTGAAAAACACAGGATTCTTACAACGAGTTTGCTGAGTGGTCTGATTCCTCTTTTAGCAGATTGCACCACCTGGCGTACGGTGTTTGCTTCAATTTATACACTATGCATTGGCACCAACTCTATGAGCGTTCAGCTGAGCCTTCTGAAGAAGGCACAGGATGAACAAGGGGCTGGTCCAGCCCTGAATTTTGGGATGAAATTACTGGCTATGTTCCCTCTTGTATCTGATATGATTCTGGCCAACATTAAAGGTGAGGCAGTTTGCTTGCAAGTGTACCAACGCCTGGTGGCGTTGGCGGACGTGGATCGGAAGAAAACGGTTGCTGAGTATTATTGCAGATGCTTATTCATCCTTGGGATGCAATAGTTCAAGGATTCAACTTTTTACTCAGCTGCTGTCAAACTCCCTCAAGAGAAGGAGAGTCATCCAGTCTTCCCTAAAAAGGCATGGAACAAAAATGGGGGGCGGGGGATATTGGTCCCGGGACTCAAGTGAGTCAGTGCAGCCCCCTCAGACAATTGACAATTGATTTATAGCCCTGGGGAGGTGGTGGTCCTCTGGGCTCTGGGGGTTCCAAGCGGCCCCCGCATTAATATTATTAAGTCCCAAGCAGCTGACTATATATTGGATATTTCGTACTATTTGGTCAGTGACCATGCAACCAACAAAAATACTTCACTCTTTATCCTTCTGCCATTTAAAATAGTAGAGAACATGGGCTATTTAACAAGCTACCGTGCAAAGAGCAAATAAACGTGGCTATTTACCTCTCCTTCAAATAAATAGCAAAGATAAGTTATAATTTACACACAGCATGCAAATAGCACAGAATGTTTGCTATTTGCCCAGTCACTGAATACATAGCGGAGATAATGTACTATTTGGTCAATGGCTGTGCAAATGGTAGCGAATGTTCATTATTTACCTGGCCAGTAACTAAATGGCAGAGGTCATGTACTGTTTGGCTGGTGGGCATGTGAATAGCTAAGAAGCTTCACTATTAACTGGTCACTAACTGGCTATCAGATAGGATATACTATTTTGCCGGCGGGCATGCAAACAGCAAGAAACTTTACAATTTACCCGACAGCACACTCAAAAGCAGAAATGATGTACTATTTTGCCGGCAGCCATCAAAAGCTAGGAAGCATCTCTTTTTAACCAGCCACAAACTAGACAGCAGAGACATGTTTAATTTGACCAGCATTCACACAAATAGCAAAAAGGTTCACTGCTTTCCCAGTCATCTACTAATTGGCAGAGATCATATACTATTTGGCCAGTGGCTGTGCAAAAAGCAAAGAAACTTCACTATTTGTTCGGGCACTGACAATATAGCAGAGATTACGTACTGTTTGGTGAATAAACTTTACAATGTATGCTGTCACCGATCAAATAGTGCTTAGTTTATGTTTGAGTCTCTGCTCTGTCACTGAAGGGCTCTCTCTGTCTCTATTTCCACCAGCCTATGGCCATCCCTGTACATCTTTGTGATGTCTCAACCTCTCTATGACTGTCCTTTGTTTCTGATCCACCTACAGCCCTGTGAAGTCTGTGTCCTATGAATTCTTCTGTGTTAGTTTAATATAATGCTTCTGGGGTTTCGGACTTCTTCTGGCTCCTTACCGGCACATGGTCCGATTCACAAGAGTAAACTTAGACTTGGGTCTATGTTTGCTACTTTTTGATATTCACAAAGGTAAAATGCTGCTAGTAACTTTACTACTAGTGATTTTACTTGTAGCAACTTTACTTAAATAAAATTTACTAGTAGTAAAGTTACTAGTAATAACGTACCCTTGTGAATCCCATACAGTAGTAAACTTAGACTTAAGTATAATTTTACTACTTTTGGTATTCACAAAAGTAAGTTACTACTAGTAACTCTCTAATAGTCATTTTACTAGTAGTAAATGTATTAGTAGTACATTTACTAGTAGTAACTTACCTTTGTGAATACCAAAAGCTGTAAACCTAGACCTACGTATAACTTTACCTTCGGGAACTGGGCCCTCAGGCCATTCCAGGCAGTCTCGGTTATGATTAAGACTCCCTGTTTTATGTTTTTACTGATTTTTACAGGTAAATACCGACAGAAAACCATTTATTTTCCTGTCTGTATTTATTTTTAAATGTGGATAAAACCAGAAATGAGGTTTGTTTTTGAGTAATTCTAAATGCTGTTAATCTTGACTGCCAGGCCAATAGCTGAGCGGATTGACAAGCAAGGGGATCAAAAAAATAGGGTTATTAGCAAAGAGCCTTAAACAGCAGTAGATTTGCACAACCTTGATACTAAAATGTACGTATTTTTTATAAGTGCATATTTTACCATCTGACTGTGTGTATATGATTGAAACCTGTCAGGCGTTGAGGCACGAGTACACATTAACTGGTTAAATAAATGTAGAAATATACACATTTCAGCTTTATATTTTCACAAAACCGAAAGTAAATATGGATAAATACAGGTAAAATGAGCAAAAAATAATTGTGGATAAATATAGACGGAAATTACAAAAATATAAATACCATAAAACCAGGAATCCCCGTTATGATGCCTTTTTTCACAAGCACAGGATACCTCTGATCCCCTTAAGCTGCGATATTGTTCCAGATTGTATCTGCTCCCCTACTTCATACTTGAACTCCCAGTCTTTTTGGTAAGAGTGGGTGGATGACACAAGATTTAACTATCACTGAAGGCCAACTGATGGCCAAATGAGTGGATTCAGCCTTACATTAGTCACTCATTGTTCAATTGAGCTTGGTAGTAACACCGGTTATGTAAACCAAACATTAGGTAACAGGTATTTAGTCAGCCACTGGGTAAACTGTGAATTTTCAATGTTATTTATTTGGCTGCTGGCTAAATAGTAGAAAATATTTACTATTTGACTCGCAGTCTTGAAAATAGCAGCAAATTGTTACTATTTATTCGGCCGCTGTCTAATTAAAAGAGGTTCTACACAGCTTGGCCAGCGGATGTCAGCAGCAGAAAGACTTAACTGTTTGCCCGGCCAAGACGTAGAGGTTATGCACTGTTTGGCCAGCAGCTGTGCAAATAACAAGGACACTTGACTATTTACCTGGCAACTGGCTAAATAGCAGAGTTTATGAACTATTTGGCCAGCAGTCAAGCAAATACCAAAGAAACTTCACTCATTACCCGAATGCTGGCAAAACTGCAGACATTCTTCACAATTTAGCTAGCACCTATACAAATAGTAATTACATGTAATTGTTATTTTCATGGCTGCTGGTTGAGTAACAAAACCAAGTTGTGCATACTGCCATTGTAAATAGCAGGCAGTATGCACAACTTGGTTGGTAACCACGTAACTAGTATTTACCTGGCTGATGTTTAAACAGTTATCATTTTGTGTTATTAAGCCTTATGTAGATTTCTACAAGTACTTACCATCAGGTAGAACTGCAAACGAGGAGTAAATATAATTGGTGTTTATCTCATTATGAATGTTAGGGTCCTGATGTATTATCATTTCATTCACTATTTGCCGTAGCAATTTGTGCACATTCTGTTTTCGAATGGAATAGTACTTTGCAAACCAAACTATGAACTATTAGATTGTTTCACAAACTACTTAATTGCAGGAGGTTCCAGAATGACCTGCCTAATAAATAATTCATTAGGCAGTTACTAATTTGTGATGCGCTGTGATTGGCTGTAATCACAGTGATGGTGGCCCTCAAGGGACAGCACACCAATATCCCAATGGCTGCATTTCCCCAAAAACACACTATTTTTAAAGCAGCCTGTGTTACTCAAATAAATAGTGCTCCTTTTATAGGTTCTCTGTATTGGAAAGCCTCCTCCCTTTGAGGTTTCAAACACGTGAATCGACTCGTAAGGGGAACCCATTTCCTCCCCTTTATAAATTGGTTGCCACAACAACCTGGTTTGTGACCGCAAATGAGGTTGAAAACTATCAATACATTCCTTCTCAAATTAGAATTGGGTGCCCTTTTTTAAAATTAGGCCCTTAGTGCTAAAGCTTTCTTAGGTGCAAACATTAACTTACAGGTAGGTTTGGGTGAAATTTTAATGATGCTATGTAGTGCTCTCCTTGTCATTATGGCACTGCAACCAGTGGTCCAAGCCCTCTTGGTGCAGGCTCTCCTTGTCTAGGTTCTTCTGAGTCTCGTCATTTTGGTCCTGGTCCTCCTGGTGATCTGGGGCCATCGTCTTTATTTTTACTGTCTGTTCTGGTCCTACTGAACATCCTCACCCTGTTCCTGCCTACCTCAAATCCTGGTGTGCTTTCTCCACATGGTACTCCGAGCCCTGCTCAGTTTGTTCATGGTCCCCATGACACTCCTAGGCCTGTTACTTGTTCTATCAGTGCTGATTCTTCTAATCCTTTTTGTTTTTGTCCTGGTCCTCCAGACTCTGGTTCTCCTGGTATCCATGGTACTGCCCCCCCAAACTTCCTTGCTTATTTTTGGTACTCTGGTCCTACCATCATTAATACCTAGTCTTCCAGGATCTGGTCCTGATCCTTTTGCTTTTCGTCCTTGTGCTTCTGCACCAACTGATCATGGTCCTCCTTCCTCTGGTCATCCTATGCATTGCAATTCTGTTCCTCATTTTCCTGGCCATCTTGTTCCTAGGCCCCTTGCCTGAACATCCAGGGTGTGATTATCCAAGTCCTTATGTCTGTGGTGCTTGTACTCCTATTCCTCCTGACCATGGAGGAGGTCTTGATTCTCTGGGTCCTGGTCCTCATTGCCTTGATCTTTCTGGTGCCACAGTCTTTCATTTCCTGGTCCTTTTAGATTATTTCCTTCTGATTCTGATTGTTTTTGTCCCTGGTCTCATCTCCTTGCTATTCCTGGACATGGTTGTACTATTCTTGTTATTCATAGTCCTTGTCCTTCCTAAGATTGTGTGCCCATTGGCCCTGAGCCTCTTGGTCCTGATCCTTACTAAGCCTGTTTGTAGTTCGCAGAGTTCTGCTGTGCGGAACTACACAGAGTGGATAAAAAACTCTGCTGCACTTTTCGGAGCTCTGCAAGCAGCAGAGTGCGTTGGATAAAGGCTTTTCGCAGTGATTTTCAGTGCCAGGTGCTTGTCTGCACTGTGCAATCATCGCGAACGGCATCATGCACTGCGCAAGCAGACGCTGCTTCCTTTCTGCCACTTGAGTAGATTTTTACTTGAGCTGCAGCTTTCTCAATTTTTAAAGAAAAATGGGTGACCCTGTGTCCCCCAGAACCTGGGTAATTAATGGTTATTATAGAAAGCGGTTCTGTCGGGTGTGAAACATGATTAATTCAAAGAATACTATTACTGTAATTGAGGAACCCCCTCTTTAGACAACACAATTCCAGAACCTCAAAATTAATGACTCGAGGTCTTATTCATTGCATTTTCGTATTTATCTGAATTAATTTCATTCAATTGGTATTTCATGTAATACAGACAGAGGAATGTCAAAGTGGATTTTAAGTGCAAAAATAGTGACAATGGTGAATGATGATCATGTGGTGAAACAATATGTACAGTGAGGGATCCAAATCTATACAATCTATATATACATATATACACAGTTCTTTTTTTGGAGGCCATGTGCTGATGGGTGTCTAGAGATTCTCAATATTTCTTTTAGTTTTTTGGGAATCCTAGAAGTGATTGGCCTGTTGTGGGATGTCGACATTTTGACCCTTCTGCGCCTGTGTATGAGGTTGCGGCGGGTCTTTATCAAGACAGGGATGTGTTGCATGACAGTCCGCGGATGACAGGTCGTATTGAATCACCTGTGAAGGTTGAGGCTCAATGGCCATAAAATCCACTTCCAAGTAGTGAAGGGATGGGATCGCTGGCTCGGAGTTCCATAGATCCGCTGCCTTCTGTCAACGTGAGCGGACAGTTTCTCATCACGAGCGATCACAAGCATACGCCACCACAGAAATCTGACTGCCTGCGATGAGAAATCTTACCTGGAAGTTGATTTTCCACGCTCGCTCTCGCCAACACGATGATGACGATCGCAAATGAGGAAAAATCTAGCCTGGAGGTGGATATTCCTCATTCATGCTCGCCAACTTGACATTGATGAATGTGAGCAAGGGAAAAAACTCAGCTCTGCTATGCAGTGCGGAGTTTCTTGGAACTCTGCGAGCTCGGCGTAACACAGAGTCCGGTAATAGTTGCAAACTCCACAAGCGGAGTGGGGTTCACCGCCGAGACTTACTCCTTAGAGGGTGTATGTTTCTTTGTGGTTCTTCTTGTCCTACTGTTCATTTTATCATAGACACTGTCTTTTGGTCAATGTGGCCCTTATTAGTTTCCCCAGTCTCAGCCCATCTGTCTTTTGTTCCTTTCTGGTCCCCTAAGCCCTGGACATCTTGTTCTGGTTCTCCTCACCCTAAAACTCCTAGCCCTGGTATACCAGGTTCTGGACCATCCGAACTCCTGTGTCTTGGCCCTTTTAGTCTTTGTCACCAGGTTTGGATTGTCTGGTTCTCCTGGGTCTATTCCTTGTCCTCATAGTCCTAATGATACTGCAGACTTGATTCTTTTCTGTCTTGACACAGCTTCTCCTTTCTTGGACCCTACTAAAGCTGGTCATATAGGTCCTGATCCTCCTGGACACCACTGTCCAGTTACCTTGGCCTTGCAAATTCAGGTAGGCCTTCTTATATCTGATCCTCCTTAGCTTCGTTCTGCTACCTGTAAGGATTGCTCTTCCCCACTTGATAATCCAATTCCTGACCTACTACGTCCTGATCTTCATGGCCCCTTAGCCCTCATTCCGGTCATCCTGACCATGATACTGTTACTTGAGAATGAAATACCTTGAAAAAAACAAGAGACAAGAGGAGTTTGGCAAACAAGAAACAGTTGGATTAATTATACATAGCAGGCAGGAGAAAATTACAGCCACAGTCTCTGAGGATTGTCTCAATTTACATTAAGTTAACATCCTTCTTAAATACAGTTTTCATCACGGTGTAAAGTTCTCCACTGAATCATATATGCTAAGGATCCTTGTTGCTGCCTTAGAGTCATAAAGTAATGGTCAAATGGTTACTACTGCAGGGCATCAATCTTGCATGGGCACAATGTGGCCAGTGGGTAAAATATCTAGATGTCCCGCATGAGGAGTGTGTGATCACTGTGTGTGCTGTGTTCTGATTGGCTCCATAATTTTATTTTAATAAAAATATTTGTATTTGTTTTTAAAGAATAAACACTTAAATCATGAGTGTGTGATATCCAGGCAACAATACACATTGACAATCGGTGATAGATAGAACAGGTCGCAACTTCTCCCCCGAACAAGGCTGTGTCTCTCCAACGTAGGATGACATAGGTACATACACTGGAGGCCCCTACAATATCCAGCAACAGATCTATCAAAAGTCCAAGCATTACAACAGTTAAGGCACATCTCCCGGCTATATATTCTTAACTCAAGTGGCATCTGACTTTTATGGTGTTTTATCAGCTCGTGTACCCCCTCTGGCAACGTGTGCTTTACTGGGGTAATTCTCTCTTGACCATTATAATGTCACTGCACATATATGTGGAAGTGAGCTAGGGTTTTCGGTTCATATGTTTATCTGCCAGCTATTCGCCATCCCACCTCTGCTCAGCAACCCCGGACCTGGGTCTCAGAACTTGCCTATGTGTTTGCAAGTCGTGTTGATATGGAGTTCATGACGGGTGATTTAATTAATAAGGATGTACTTCATACATAAATGAATGTATTGTTTTCCATATTAACACTATAGTTTTCCATATTAACATTCCCCCCCTAGTTGGTTCTTCAACTATATTATCTAACTTATCCATTTGTACTGTTATTTTATTAGGCTCTTGCTGTTCCCCTTTCTCTCTTTTGACTATAAAAACCTTCTTAGTTGCATTCTACCTAATTTGAGGACCGTGTTTTTACAGCAGGTGAAACCCAATTGTACAGCCACATATGTCAATAGAAGCACAATGTTATTTGGTAACAATGGTTTACACAATCCTCGTGCATCTCGGCACCGGAACTTGCTGCTCTAAGGGGAACTACAGCCCCCAGTCTGCCCTGCTTTCGAGCCTGGATGCGCCATCACCAACCCGCACCTCCGGAGGCGCATACAGTAACTTGTGCCTCCCACTTCAAGGGAACCGCGCATCTTGGCACCAGCACTTGCTGCTCCGGGGGGACTACAGCCCCCTGTCTACCCTGCTTTTGCGCCTGGAGGTGCCGCCACCAGCCCGTGTGACCTGAGCCGCATAAAGTAACTTCCGGCTCCCACTTTGCGGGACGCACGCGGACATGCCCTGGAAAAAAGCCCTGGCCAAGGGCGGGCCTGTCCATGCCGGAGGAGGCCGGGCAGGGCCACTTCTCCGGGTTTTTATATTTCGGAGACATCAACGAGCCAAAAGTAAGGAGTCGGGTTAGGGCGGTGGGGTGATAACCTTCAGCTGCACTGTATTTGGCTCCCAAAAACTCACAAGGTAAACTGTGGGTACTGAAGCCACTCAGAGGGTTGTGGGGGCCCTGAACAAGGAAATTGAACTGGCAGAACACAGGCTTTCTCTGGGTCCATTATCCCCATTCCCAGCCATGAACATGAGCTCTGCTCAGTCTGACCTCTTAACAACTGCAGAGGACTCATCGAATAATACCTGTATCTAATCATACCCCCAGGAGGAACAACCAACAGCCCTTTCACCCACTGTTATTATCTTGAGCCAGGGAATACAGATCCAAAGCCACAAGGTAGTGGAGTTGTACCCCCAATAACCAAGGAGGACCACAATGTGGCAGGGGAAAAAGGAAGCGCAGTGACCTGAATGTAAACAGGACAGATCAACATACCCCGGGTCGCATGCCAAAAACAAAGATAACTAAGCAAAAACCCCCTACCTTAGGGGGAAAACCCTGTGGGGGAGGAGGACCTGCAAAAACAAAGACTTTGTCCGATATGGACATGATGTCATCACATTTTGGTAAATTAGTGTCAGACTCCCTGAAACCTATTTTATCTTGGCTGGCCTGCATAGAGGAGCAATTGTCCCGTTTCTTGTCTTCTCAGGGGAACACACCCAAGCAAAGTTGTCTTATTGATAGATGTCCCCTGGATGAAGGCCTGCGAGAGAGAGGTGTCGAGGCCACCCCTGGAGCTCCAAAAAGTCGGAGGTTAACCTTAGAGGGTCCCTTAGATAGAGGTGCAGAGGCCAACACATTAGATTTACCCCAGGATAGGGCCATCTGCATAGATCCTGAAATAGAGACACAAACCCAGGCAAGGAGTGAAGAGAGGAGAGGTCCTAGTAGTCTGATAGAACACAAGGGGGCATATTACCAAGCAATAGCGATAATTATCGCTATTGCTTGGTTAGAGACAGAAATTTACCGCTAAGCTGCGACGATTTTTATCGCAAATAAACCTTGGCATTACCAAGGTTTATCGCAAATGCGATAAAAATGGGCCGCAATGCATGAATATCGCTGAAAAGTCAGCGATATTCATGCATTACCGAGCTAATGCTCTTAGCCATGTTATCCCCCTCCCATTGGATAACATGGCTAAGAACTGCTCAGGGCAGGTGTTAGCTTTTGGAGATATTCGCGCTTAGCGCGAATATCTCCAAAAGTTGGTAATAGGAGATAGCAATGTTAGCGACTGTTTCCAGTCGCTAACATCTTGGCACGCCCACTTTGCATGTCATTAGTGATAAATATCACTGACATGCAAAGTGGGGCCCAAGATGGTCGCTATCTCCTACTAGCTGTCACTAACTGGTGTTAGCGACAGCTAGGTAATAGAGAGATAATTTTATCTCCGCTTTCTTGGCTTTTAAAGCCAAAAAAGCGGAGATAAACACCCTTGATAATATGCCCCAAGGAATCCTATTCATTGAGCACTGAAAGTGATCGTAGAGTGAGCTCAGGGAAGAGGAAAAGGTTAAATAGAGGCTCTGAGTCCACAAGGCAGGACAAAAACACCATAATAAATCTCCCTCCGGAGTGTACCCCGTGCACTTTGGTCATCACAAAATTTGTCAGAGCCTCATTAATGAATCCACCTACCGGTGCACCAGTAAAATCGGGTCCGAGGTAGACTGGCTTAACCACATTATAATGGCAAGACGGGTAAGTTGGTTGGGGAAAACACATAAAGACAGAGAGGGAGAATGTGTGGTCCTGAATTGTAACGATGAAAGATGGGTGGACTTTGCCCTTTGCCATCTTAGAGACTCCCCTCTTGAGCACATAGAGGCCCGCCCACTGGGTTTTTTCTATCCTCCCTATCAAGGGGGCATTATGCCTCGTTAGTGTCCCCAGAAAAGAAACCCACTCCCTCTCCCCCGGCCCCCTCCATGCTTCTACCCCAACTATTTTGAGGCATTATCTGGATTATCAGATATTGACGGATCCCATATAGCTCAAGCTGGATGTTAAGGACAGAGGGGGTTACTTGGGATAACCTTCCCCGAGCGGTTAGACTAGAAGGTAACAGTCTGGGGACAAAAAATCCAGACTACCCTTCACTTAACTTACCTGATAGACACGTTGGCAACGATGAGGGGGAGACTGTGGACGTGATATATAGTCCTTCAACATCACACAGTTCAGGGACGTGGGGGTCCGGTTTAAACCTCTCGATTGTTAGCAAGAGGAAGAACCCAGGTCCAAGTGCAAATTAAACTTGTTCTTTCAGAATTCTCTCCTGGAACATTGTAGGTATCCGTTCGAAACTAGAAGACGAAATGTGGTTAGATTATATAAATACTTTTGATATTATCTGCATCCAGGAAACATGGGCCAGGGAGAATATTGAACTAGATGTCTTCTGTTACCTTAACGTCCGTCCATGCTATTGCCTCACCAGCAGCGAGAGTGAAAGGAGGATTAGCGACATTGATATCCCTTAAGTAAGGGTCCATCAAAGCGCATTCCGTTAAAGTCACCCGCTGGTATCAATTGATTTTAATTTCTAACTTGTTTCAGGTCAAGACTACAATGCTTTTGACTCAAATAGTAGTGACATTATTGTAAATCTTAAAGTGGAAATTGACAAGATTGTGGGGAAGTGGCAGCCCCTGTGTATTTCTATTGGGTGGGGGACTTTAATTGCTCCATATGTCGGCATTGCACAAATGGAGCAAGCGGGCAAATGGACACCAAGGGCCAACCCCTAATGCACTTTAGTCAGTAACACAATAACCCAATATCCTAACTTCATAAGCAGAGGGAGTGGAAGTGGTATTGACTTCGTGCAAATATCCCATAAATTTTGTTTCCTGGTGGACAGTTTTAAAGTGGAGCCCAAAAACGCCAGCGATCATAATCCCCTCACTCCCTCACTGCCTCCTTATACATAACTGCCCAAGAGGAGAAAGGTAATGGTCGCCCCCTCCAGTATAATTGAAATAAGGGGGTGAGAATGAAATGGAACAATATAAATCCTTCCCAATTTGAGGAGAGTATCTTTAAAGCAAACCTAAGCTCCATACTGCAATGCTTAGACCATGACTTCCCCTACCCAGAAATGGGTATACAGGGATTTGAGGGAATCTGTAAGAACGTGTCCCAAAAGATGACTACCCCAATAGTATTAAGGGAACCCAGGGGGCCTAAATGGTTCAACACAGAGTGCAAAAGGACCCAAAAGAATTAGAAAAAGGCACAACATAAAAGCCCCAGAGATAAAACCTTAATCAAGAGTGCAAGACAGGCTTACAAGAGCACAGTGGTTAAGCGAAAAAATGAACTGAGAAAGCTGGCCTGGGCGGACTTAGAGAGAGCGATCGCTCTAAAAGACTCTAGGAACATTTGGAAGGTAATAAACTGACCCCTATTCACAATGAATTCAAGGGGATGGATTCACTGATACCAGGACAAGCATGGGAATCACACTATACAAGCATATTTAACCCCAAGGAGATCACTGGACAGAAATTAAGTCTAGATATCCCATTAAATCCAGTAACTGCCCAACCACTTGAGCTCCTCCCTAGCAATAAGCGAGGTTGAGGATGCCCTTATGAAAGGTATACAACTCAAAGCTGCAGGGCAGGATGGGGTACCTTTGGATTTTTCTAAGAGTAATATGCAATTGTGGTCACCCTTCCTAACAAATGTTTTTAGAGCAGCAATAACTGGCCCGATCCAAACCTCATGGAAGGAGGCTGTGGTGGTACCTGTATACAAAAAGGGTAATAAGGAAGACCCGGCCTACTATAGGACCATCTTCTTGATCGATGCTACGGTCAAGGTGATGGGGAGGGTCATTTTAGCACGACTAGAATCCTGGGCAGATTCAACTGGGCTAATTTTACCAACTCAATACGGGTTTAGGAGAGGCATAGGGAAAGCCAAACAGTGTCTCAACTTGGCCTTGAATATGGGCAAGTACATGAAGGCTAGGAAGGAATAAATCCACCTTGCCTTCACGGACTTGTCCAGCGCCTTCAATACAGTTAACAGGGGGAAACTGTGGTCCATTATGGGTGAAATGGGCTTCGAAGAACCTCTCATCACCCTCCTGCATAGGCTGAGTGCATCCACTACGGTAGCCATACGATGTAGTCCAGGGGGAAAGAGGACTAGACTCATCGTTTCCACTGAGGGAGTTCAAGTTCAAGTTCAAGTTCAGAAATTTGTATAGCGCACTACTCACCCATAGGGTCTCAAGGCGCTTGTGAGAGGGGGTGCATTATTTATCGAATAACCAGGTTTTAAGTTCCTTTCTGAAGGAAATGTCGTTCTGTGTGAGGCGGAGGTGAGTGGGGAGAGAGTTCCAGGTCTTGGCCTCTAGGAAGGAGAAAGATCTTCCTCCCATGGTGGATCTGTGGATGCGCGGAACTGCTGCAAGAGCTTGGTTGGAGGATCTTAGTTGGCGGGTGGGTGTGTAGAAGGACAGCCGTGTGTTGAGGCATTCAGGTCCTAGTTTGAAGAGGGCCTTGTGAGCGTGGGTGAGAAGACGGAATGTTATTCTCTTGTTGACGGGAAGCCAGAAGAGGTCTTTCAGGTGGCCGGTAATTTGAGCTTGGCGAGGGATGTCCAATATGAGTCTGGCAGATTCGTTTTGGATGCGTTAGAGTTTTTTCTGTAAAGGCTGTGGTTCCGGCGTAGAGGGTTTTTCCATAGTCCAGTCGGCTAGTGACCAGTGCGTGGGTGACCGTCTTTCTTATTTCGGAGGGGATCCAACTGAAGATTTCTTTGAGCATACGGAGTACGTTGAAGCAAGAGGATGAGACGGCGTTAACTTGTCTGGTCATCGAGAGGGAGGAGTCAAGGATGAAGCCCAGGTTGCGTCCGTGGTCTGTGGGTATGGGTGCTGTGCCCAGGGCCGATGGCCACCAAGAGCCGTCCCAGGCAGAGGGTGAAGATCCTAGGATGAGGACTTCCGTTTTGTCTGAGTTAAGTTTTAGGCGGCTGTTTTTCATCCATTCGGCTACTTCTTTCATACCTTCATGAAGATTGGTTTTGGCGGTGTTAGGGTCTTTGGTGAGGGAAAGGATCAGCTGGGTGTCGTCTGCGTAGGAGATGATGTTGAGGTTGTGTTGTTGCGCGATGGATGCAAGGGGACTCATGTAAACGTTGAAGAGGGTGGGACTAAGTGATGATCCTTGTGGGACTCCGCAGATGACTTCGGTGGCCTCTGATTTGAATGGGGGGAGTCGGACTCTCTGGGTTCTTCCGGCGAGGAACGAGATGATCCAGTCCAAGGCTTTTCCTTGTATTCCGATGTTGCTGAGGCATTGTATGAGGGTGCTATGGCAGACTGTGTCGAAGGCGGAGGAGAGGTCGAGTAGGATGAGGGCAACTGTTTCTCCATTGTCCAGGAGCGTTCGGATGTCATCTGTCGCTGCGATGACAGGGGTGCATATTGGCCCCCTTTCTTTTACTGCTTTTATGTCAGCCATGGACCTAAAAGTAAACTTCACTAACTCTTACGCTATGGTCTGCGGTCCAAAACACACCAAATCTAGAATATTTTCTGTAAAGGGCAAGTCAATTAATAAGGTCTCTAATTTTACTTATTTGGGGAATGTTTTTAAAATTAAACCAAACTGGGACACTCTTATCACATCACGGGTGCTGAATACTAACAGTGCCACGGAAGGCCTTTTTCCTTTGCATGTAAGTTATTCCACAAACCAATAATGGAATGATCACCTTATATAATGCAAAATGTTTGTTTATTGCTACCTATGGGGCGGGAGTATGGGGAGATTACAAAAGTACTTAACTACAAACACCAGAAAATAACTTCTTTTAAAGATTGTTGATGGTCCCAAAAAGTGCACCATCAGCATTTTGTCATCTTGAGGTAGGGATTGGCTTCATTTCAGGTGTGACTAACATTGCCCTATTGATGCTTTGGGCCAAAGTCTGGTTGTCAAAAGATTTAAATCTTGCAAGAGCGATCATTAAGGATTTTATGACACTAGATAATGCTGAGGCTATTTCATGGCTTTGCTACGTAAAACAAAAATTTAATGAAATATGCCTAGGGCATTACTACGATAATGCATCGAGCATCAACACTAATATGAAACTCATTATAAAAAATGCATATTTTGCTGAGCATAAGAATCCCAGGCAGCAACTAGGGCCACACTCCTCCAAGATAGGCCCTTTTTTCAACAACAATTATACTTGTCCTTTAGAACTAACTCGCAGAACAGATTTTTATTGACTAGGTTTCGGCTTTGCACATTGCACTATTTAGTGGCCTTTCCTAAACAGAAAAAGTTGCCCCGCAATTAGCAGGAAGGATTCGATCTCCTGCGATCCATGACCTCTGAAGTTATTTGCGCTACAGTATTAAATTTTATTAGAATTGCATTTTTAATAAGGAAATGGTATGAAATGTGAATGAAATGACAGTTTGCCTTTTTTAATAAAGTTTACCTTGAATCTTTTAAAATAGGAAAAAAACTCATTATGTAGTATTTGAGTCATATCATGTATTGATGAGCAAATTTAATATGCAAATGGTATTCATTTCTTTTTGTATGTACGGTATACTTTTATTGTCAATTCTTTAAACCAATAAAGTTATTCTTGATTTACACAATCTTCATAACCATTGTGTGAACCCAGATAACCAATAGGAAAAACACTCCTGCGCAGGGGCATTTTCCTCATCACACATGCCTCTTTGTAAATTGTGCAATGCTTGGATGGTAAGTGTTAGAATTCCATTGTCCATGTCATTCCCTGGGATAAAGGTGCAGCAGACTATTTCAATCTTGGCACACACTCCTCCCTCCATAGCGATCAGTAAGTAAAATACATATTGGTGCTGCCTCCCTATCAGACAGATTGCTCACAGTTCTTCTTTGAATGAATTCAGGTAAAGTCAGTGCTGTTAATCATTATAAGCATTTCCCACCTTGTGATGTAGACGCCTAAAACAAAGAATGAACAAATAATACCAACTCTGTATCAGCAAATAAGATGAATAGAATTTATTATAGGTCATCAGGATAATACAAATACTTGCAGCACGGAGACAGTCAGCATAGCTACTGAGTGTCCAAAGAGGTGACGTTTCTGTGACAGCTTTTATTGGTACTAAACCACAAAAGGAAAGAGTGTCATAATGCATGTAAGAAAAATTAATCATTGAATATATGTCCAATCAGAGGAGGCCTATGCTGCGTTATACCTTTTATGGTCCGAGATGTACTGTTGCTGACCACAGGTCCTCAGTATGTGACAACTTTGGAAATTTACACTTTAACTAAATGTATTGGCCTTAGTACTTGCCCATATAAATTATTGCAGTATCTAGCAAGTAACAGGGTTATTTCTAAATATGATGTGTTAAAACACTTGCGGCTTTGCTAGCATCCTTTGCTATTCTAATGTAATTCTTGAGCAAGCCTTGCGTTACGAGAGCAGCTTTACCTTGATCCATGGAAAAGAGCAAGCATTTGTCTGATGATTTTATATCAATTTAGCAAGATCCTGAAAAGAAAGACATTTGACATCAACCCAAAAAGAGGCTTTTCACATTACCCCATTTGATACCAAATCACTAATTCGTTTAATTTCTAATCATCATCTCTGAGCCTGTATAACTCCAGTCAGCCCTGGACTTGTGGTGTTTGCATACCTTGTATTTTGGCACACAATGTGCACAATTAGATGTGAAAGCTAAAATTGATGCTGGGATGGTCAACCTTGCCATTGTTTTCTCCCACAATCTTCCTTTGATCCATTCATTTTGTTTCCCCAAAAAATATCTTTGAGTTGTTCCCATATCCACCATGGCATTAAGGAACGGTATTTTAATGTCACTTGCACAAATTATAATGACTGAAGTTACTAATTATTCCTGGAACCATGGACAAAATTGCTGTCAGCACCGCTGGCCACTTTCTTTCCACTCTCCTCATTCTTTCCATTGTCCTAGCTGTTGTCAAAAGGTTTTGAAGTTTCAAAACTTTGAAGTTTCTGGGCGATGCAGTTAGTCTTTGTATCTAACCAGCAGGTCCGGTGCTCCAATTGAGGCAGGTGTCAGCAACACTATCAAAAGAAACCGTTGGTGCTCCTGTTGTGTACCGTCAAAGGTCACCAGTACATAACGTCACTGAGCACTTGAAAGAAGCGTAGGGATCCTTGGAAAGATTATATCTGGAGGCCTGGCCTGATGTGCACAGCAGGGATCTGCCTCTGTCAAATTTAGTTTACTGTTGGAGGCCCGGCCAGCTGTGAGCAGGGATCTGCCTCTTCTTTAGATCTTACTTGCTGTTGTTTTTTTGCTGGAGAGAACTTTGGACTGTAGGGTGCCGCAGATGCAGCAGGTGGTGCAAGTGGACTTGCCTTCCTTGCTCCTGCCCTGTTTCTTTCTTGGTGTGGGAGCTTTGGATCCAGGATATCAGCCCCTCATGATGGCTGTTGCTGTCATCAGGAGATCCTGGTAAGGGCCTTTCCAGTTTCCACCCTTGCTGGAGGCATTGTTGTCTGGTGTGGGCTTTTATTCAAACCCAGTCGCATTGCTGCAGGTATGGTGGGGTCGCTCCTTCTGGAAGGGCCTGCAGAACCTGGCGATGAAGATAACTCAATGTATCTGTTGATTTCTTACAGTAGCATAAAAGCAAATCGTCTTCTTTGACAGTCTGGAAGTGGACATGTGGCCTGTAATGTTCATTGGGTGAGCACACTTAATCTCATGGGGTTTTACCTTGGTCACTCTGTCTGGTGTACTCCTCATTGCGTCTACAAAAGATAGTTCAGTCGATGCATGAATGTCTTTCAAAAGGTAGTTAGCAACAGTCTGTGCATCACAGTTCTTTGTTGTATGGACATTAGACCATTTGCTAAAAATGCACCCTATTACCAATACAACTGCGGGGAGGTAGAGAGTGGCCAGATGCAGTTGCTGTACCCTTCCCAGTGTTGTATTGTGCACAAACAGTACATTTCTTACAAAGCCTTTCCGCTATTGGACGGCAATTGGAATTGTACTGAGACGTGCCAAAGAGGAGAGCATTGATGAGGGCAATCATATTTTAATTTCCAGTCCTGTCCATAACCCCTCCTTTGTTTTCACACACCCTCCTTTTCTGGTTAATCTTGCCCCCCCTCCAGTACATTTCTAGCTGTTCCCTCTTTGTAAGAACTTTGCAGTGAGCCTGTGTTATTGCTGATGCATGAACCATGAACAACTACATCTTCTTTAGCAATGGGAAAAGGTGTCTCTGAAATCAGGTCAAACCTTTATGTACTTATCTGTGGCTAGCACACATATGCTAATCTTTACCAAATCCTCACTGTCTCTGACCCATTGCTAGGTGTGAAATCAGTGTTGGTGCATTGTGTTGGCAAAACTGTCAGTAAAATTGAACACATTTGCACCAGTGGAGCTTCCTAGCCAGATATGAAGGGTGGAAAGGTTATCATTAAGTGCATGCAGGCAAACATTTTCGAAAACAGCAAGTTTCTTTGTCACTGTAACACTTTTGGGAATCAAAATACTCATAGTTGTCGAAGTCTGTCAATTCCTTATACCTGAAAAAATACTTGCAATCGCCCCCAAAGACAGCACCTGTACACTAAAAGACATTTTAAATCTGTACACATTTTCCTGAAAACATTCTATTACGAAGCACAGTTATTAAATGCACACTATCCTTCTGCATTGGTATATACTCATCACAAAACATCAGTATATAAACATAAGATTACTACTTATTATTTATCCTTGGCAGTCACTTGCGAATGCACTGTATAGGAAGGTAGGATCCTTCTCCATGTGTAGCCCCACTTTTTGCTGGTGCTAAGCTGATTATTTACTAGTCTGACTGGGATCCTGCTAATCAGGCCCCCAGAATAGACTTTCTCTTTAAACTGTTATGTTATGTACTGAGGTACACTCCAGATTGGATACAGGGGTACCCTTTTCAGTCCCTAGTATGTGGTACCCATGTACACAGGGCATAGGTACCCCAGATGCCTCCCATCGGCTAAAGCATGTATTATGCCACCCATGAGAGACCATGCAAACTGGAACTACAGGTCTGCCAGTGCAGCCTGTGTTCATTGGTGCATTCACCACTTACTTAAGATATAGGTTTACTATATATAAGGGTCACTACATTTAAAACCTGTAAGTCACCCCTATAGCAGGGCTTAACAATCCTGAAGGCAGGGTGCTTAGTTCTAAGTGAGAAGGTTTCACTGCATGTGCAGGACACCCCTGCAGCCTACTGAGTCTATTCTCTCAGATTTTTAGTGCAGCAGCCATTTACGAGATAAAGAGTGGCATTATGCAAACGCGAGATGACCAACTCTAAAACGGCTGAAAGTAACCCTATTGTGTTTGGTGTCAAACATTGTAGAATCATACCTGCACAAAGGTAACCGGTGTGGAAGGTATGATTCCACCCCTTAAAAGCAAGCTTCATTGGATCCATTGTGTTCTCTGTACCAGCCTTCTAGTCCCAGGCAGCACAAAATGGTTGTTGCCGACCAGAGACTTATTTCTGCTCTCCTGCTGCTGAGGCAATCTGGACTTCATTTGGGTCCAACTTCACCTCCCTCTGAGGCATCATCTGTGCCAGTGCACCATACAGGCTCCATGCAGGACCTGTGGAATATCAAGGACAACCAAAGATATCCTCCCTTGGAGTGAAGGAGTCACTCCCCTGCAACCGCAGGCACAACATCACAACTGACCGGTCTGGTGCTCCTGAGCTTCTGTACACTCCGAAGGATCTAGCAACACAGGAGGTGGTTTTTACCTCTCTCGAGGTCCAAGCTGCCCTCTTACCAAATTTAAGTCCGGAATCCCTTGTGGGAGCTGCAATACCTATACCCCTGCGCACCACGTTCATATGCAAGTGCATACACTTGTTGGCATTTCCCAAGCAAGTGCATTGGGCTCTGAGTAGCCCCAACCTCCGGCACCATTTCCTACCAAGAACTCCTGCCTCCTCACACTGAGTACCCCATGGGCTGCTGTTTGGTGAAATTGCTAGAGATCTTCTCATGACGCCTGTGCCTCCGGTCAGGGAGTCCATTTGAGGGTCAACTTTGCATTTCTTTGGCTCCCCTGATTGCTCCTAGTCATCCTCAATGTCTTCTGGTCCCCGTGGCTGCAGTGCCAATAACTTCATAAACACATCTAAAGCACTGACATCGGTGGAAATTTGTCTACCGACCCTCCGGTCACTCCTGAGTGCCCCAGACTCTGCCCCCTCTGCTTTCAGTTACTCTTTGACAAGAAACCACCTTTGGATTCCAGGGGACACTTTTCTTCCTTCCTTCCAGCAGTGGCTCTTCTATGACGTCCTCCATCGAGATCTACGGCGGTTTCCAACACCACATTATACCTATGCATCCTGCTTCCCTGGGTTAGGTAACTGGTGCTAGTATTTACCGGTGGGGTGGCTCTCCAACATCCTAACTTCCACAGGGTTTCTTCGAAGTCCAATGGGAAGGGTCCTTAAACTTTAAAACTTCAACAGTGACTTCCCCATAGAAATGTACAGAGCACATGGTTGTGTTCCCACACTGCACCCGTCTTCTGTGGGGTCCCTTCTTACTCAGAAATAAAAAGGGAGTGGCCCAACTATCCAAGGGACAGGGTACCAACACAACCAGTGTAATCAAAAAAATCCCTTGGATTGGATGTAACTCATACTTTCATTCTCACCACAACTCAAATACAATATCATATCACAAATAACATTGTTACACAGCTGTGAATACAAGCACAGAAAACTAGGAACCCCAACTTAGAAAAATATATATCTCAATTTATTCGGTATTATAACCAGACATATATACACACATAATCGCCATGGTATTAAATAAGAACAATTAAAAACTCAGAGAGAGACAATAATGAGTGAATCAATATAAAAACATCCTAGGTTATCAATTATAATCATTGTTGGGTAAGGATCTGCAATTGCCAAATTTATAGTCCCTTGAATTTGATATAGTAGTTGCGTCGACGCGTTTCGGTGAGTTGCTGGATATGCACCACCTTTCTCAAGACCATAGAATATAAATGTCTCTTTTCTTATAGTATTTAAAAAAAGAGATATGTCCAATAATCTAAATAAAAAATGCATAAAAAATATATATCAGTACATTATTAAATAGAACACATTCTAATTTATAGAAGATACATCTCGATTTGCACATCAAATATCTAAAAGTAAATAAATGTTCATGATCCTAATATGTCTGCCCTCTTCTAATGCCTAGCATTGACGAAAATCTACATTCTAATGTACACTTGGACATTGAACATTATCATTATGCTCAATGATTTCACATGGGGTACCATTGCTATCCATGCCTATTCTATTTATTAAACATTATGCGTTATTAAACATTATACATTTAGGTGTCAGCTTCAATATTGTGGCATCTCTACACCTATTCCCTCCCCACCATATTGTGGTCTATCCACAGCTTTGTGTGTTATTCCATTTATGTTACATACATTTGCCATACTCTACTATTAAACTGATCTTTACTCTCAAATATGCTCTTCTATTATGTGGGTTGGGAGAT
Source organism: Lissotriton vulgaris (assembly GCF_964263255.1). Classification (NCBI taxonomy): domain Eukaryota; kingdom Metazoa; phylum Chordata; class Amphibia; order Caudata; family Salamandridae; genus Lissotriton; species Lissotriton vulgaris. Next base: position 1,180,919,014 of record NC_141689.1, read on the forward strand.
GCTACCAATCCCTGGATGTATTGAAATCAATTTGGATCACTTTGTTGATTACACCTCACGGCATGTAAGATGATTTTATGTGCCCATTGTATTTCACAAAAAAGTCTCATACGTACCGGTTGATTTCTAAATGATCCGGTGCTATGTAATGAGCGATATCGTAAGTTTCAGTAAGACGGTATCATTGAATACTAGAATGGGATATCAGAATATAAATGTTTTTCAATAGTCCCAAATCCCACAGATCACTATCTCTGATACATTAAAACATATCCAGTGATCAAACTCTGATTACCTGTATAGCTAAATCTTTAAGTGATTTCATTTAGCGTTTGCCCTGATTGACCTTAGAGCAAAGCTGAATGGCCTCATTCTCTGTTGTATGGATGGCCTCAATGTACCCACTCCGTCCCTCCGTTGTATTATAATAGGAGGTTTCTCCAAGGGGAGATAAAACAAAGTTGATACTAATGCTCCTCTCAATATCTGAGTTTAACTCCTCTTCCACCCAGTCACATAAATATCTCCCTGGCAGGGTTCCTGGACCATTGCCTTCAATATTTCTCTCTGATGGAATGCGAGATGGAAGCCGTTTCAGAACAAACGCCGTATTTATCGGTGTGTTTACCCCGCCGGCTCGCAGTCGATTTTTATCGGTCTCCAGATACGGAAAACCTTCAAACGAGAGATAAAAATAATACGTCGGGTAAATCTAAGCGTTCCAAGACTAAAATCTAAATTAAGTCTAAAATGTCAGACCGATAACGATATTTACTTAAAGGGTCCCCCTAAAGCATTGCAACTTACATATTGGGACTCCTATTCTGGCTATCTGGCTGTGACATACCTCAAGTGTTCGTCGAGCATCGTGCGTGCAGCTCCGGGCAGTATAAGAAATGCCTACCCAGGATCGACCGACCTTTAAATATATCCACGGGTCATTTCTAATACCGAACACCTGTGTTGTTCCATGGCCGCTACGTGATCGTCGCCTTCTATTCATGTCATCACGTACGCTGCTTGCTTAGGGGTGATTCAGAACTACTGTATTGCCTCTATTATGTCCACTGTGTGGATAAGTAGAGTTTGTACGTTGCCATAGATATCGACTCGAGTAAGCATTGCAAAGGATAAATTACAAGGCGCAATGCATTTAAGATCAATAGTGCTCCTACATTTTAAACATTTTTTTTCGAGTTAGGAGATAGGGCGGACAATCACAATCATGAAATTTCAGTCCATCTTAAAGGCAGACTGTTCTCCGGAGCTCGGTTACTCCTTCGAGGTTGGTACGAGCCAACCGTATCAGCAATATATGCCCTTCCTTCAATCTTATGCATACTGGGTGGATATGGGAAAGGCAAGGCACAGTCGTGAATTAACCTGTAATAATTTGCCTGCCAATCTATCATACAATGATCCATTGCTTATTTTGTTCTTCCAAGTGAGTGGAAAGTCAGAAGAAATCATCTAAAGCAATGATTTACATGTAAATCAGCCCTCTCATGAGTTGCTTTTAAAGACAAACCTTCTCCTTCAGGGATATATTCCTTATTCTTTGGGAACAAAGTTGTCATGTTTATGCGGTTGTCAGAAATGAATCCTTTCTTTTGAATTTGAGAAAGTTTCTAGTGACCTCTGAGCTAGCTGGCACTCACAATTAAGTCTAATATATTCAATAGAGACCTAGTAGACATAAGTCCTACGTCACATCTATAGGATATATTATTCCAATGTGCAGAGCACTACACTACACTCCTTTCACAGGAACTACATTACACTCCTTTCATTTCATTAATACTGTAAGGTTGCATTTTAGTAAAACAGGCTTTCACCTTGCTTGTCCAGTTTAGACGCCATATTGTCTACTCGTTGCGTTAGGGAGTCAAGTTTGCCATTGATGGCTTGGAGGTTCTGTTGGATGGACTGCAGGGCGTTGCCCATCTTGGATTGCTGTAACTGGTTTGAGTCAAGCTCAGTGTCCGAATGCGCCGTCATCTGTTTGTTTGAACGTTTGCTTTCAAATGTCAGCTTCGGTTGTTGTTTTTCAGGTTTACCCATTGCAGCTGTATCTATTTTGCTTTAGGATTGCTACTGAGACTGTACTTCTGTGTTGGTGGATAGGGTTATCGCGGTGACCTGCTTCCACTGGTGAAATGGGTAGCTGCCTGGATCAACCTCGTGGTGGGCACGTCTTGGGGTGAAGCAGTAATTAAATGGTGCCTATGTGACCAGCCACTTCCTAATATGTGAGCTCTCTTTGTTAATACCTGTTCAGTCGTACTCATAGGCAGTTGTGGTCTCAAAATCTGTATTAAAGGAGAAGATAGAGCAGGGTGCCTTTTGCCTACACAGCAGTAAGACACCAGTGGCGCGGCCTGGCCTCTAGATGTGTCCTCTGTTATTGTGTCACAGCAGCATGAAAGCCTGTAGTCAGGATGTCAAGGCTGAACGAAGGGCGTCTCGCATCGCGGCTCCTCCGCCCTTGGATTGACAAGGCTATATGATTATCACTGCTCACAGTGTAAATTATGGTGTCAGGCAGAGGTGGCACGCTGCAGCAGGTCCCTATTATCTACTCACATCAGCATGGATTGGCACATTCCGCAGACCAGTGTCGCCAGCATGTAAATATTCTTAGGGGAGTTGCAGGTGTGGATCGCTCTTCCGGCACGTACCGTTCAGCTGTCGAGGGTCTTGCTTGGCTCCAATTTCATTCCTTGGGTACCTCCTCACATACGTGTCATCTCAGATTGCCGTCTAGGAGTTTTGCACCAGCGCTTTGTTTGGGGGTGCAGTGGAAGTGGGAAGAGTGCTTCGCTTGCACTGTGTCACAACGCGGCTATGACATTGCAATTCCCTCTGAGGCCATCTTGAATATGCATTCGCGGCTGGGAGGTCCCAGCCGCCAACACAGTTTTTTTCGGTTGCAGCTGCGTTCCTCTTACATCCAAGGATGGTATTGTATAGCCAGTGGGTTCCGACGTGCTTCTTTCTTGGCTCACCACACCAAAACCGACTATTTTTGACAGGATCGTGGTCCCGACCGGCGGAGCGGCACTAATGTGCAGACATTCTGTAGCACCCTCTCTAGCGACCCCTGTATTATTGCTATTTATGGTGATTTCTCTGCTATAGTATTGCATACTTTGTGCATATCTTCATGTTGGAGATAATGGAATGTACTAGAGTGTATTATATAATGAATACATATTTTTATAAATACCTTGTGTAGTTCCCTTTCATTTAATCTACCCTATAAGTGGCATCTGGTAAAACAAGCTGCTTAACATTCCTTCAAAACTAATCCTGAAGGCTGCTCTCCACAGCTACCACTTGGATAGCTTTCTAAGGTTATATTTGACCTCTTAAATCACCATAAGGGTTGTTTGGACTGGTGCAAGGTATCCACTTTAATTAGTGGATAGCATTTACCAGGCCAACCTTTCACACACTGCATCAAAAAGCATTTTAGTGCATCCCCCTTACAATCTAAGCCGTTATAATACTATTTTCTATATACACACATAAAATAGTACTTTTCCTTCAATATATGCTTGTTATTGTGTGCAAAATTCTTGAGTAATACAAATCTAATTTCTCTATATTCATTTTCATGGTCACTGGGGTGTGTGTGGGGGTGGTGGTTTTGTATGTGAGGTGGAACTCTATGAATGTGTTATACCACACTATGGGCCCCATTACGATGGCAGGCGGACAAAGTACACCCGCCACCGTAACAGAAAATAGGACCGACCGTCAGAGGTGTGTCAGTCACACAAGGCAAATTAGGATGCGCCCGCCACACTTTCGGGCACATTCTTGCCTTTAACATTGCGTTAGGCAGTGCTGTAAACAGCACCCACCGCAATGTTACAGGGGCATGTTGTGCATTGCAATGCACAATGTGACAGGTACCCTGCAGTGCAGCCACCCATCCCCCACCAAACGGGCCCCCAAAGTCGTTCTCCACATGCCTTCCCATGGCAGAGCCATATACCCCCGCCATGGTAATATGACGGGGAGTTTTGGCATGCGGATCGCCACCGCTGGTCGAGCGGTGGCAATCACCATGCATCATAATGACCCCCTATGTGTGGAAAGCAAGCCAGTTACCTAACCTGATCGAATTGTGTGATCCTGGGCAGTTTATCCGCCTCCTCATCTTAACTTTTTCTTTCTTGTTCTACACTCTACAGTCATAGAGGTAAACACCATCCTTCTGCTGTTCATGGGCCCAGATGCCACCGACAGTAGGGTCATATGTGATTCCTGGTCTGCATTTACACTATGAGGGCAGAGGCTCTTTACACATTTTTTCTTGTATATTTCCATTAAAACGTGTCTCCCCTGCCTTTCAATAAAGTAGCTATTAGTGTAATGCAATGCAATGTCTTGCATTTTAAAACAGCAAATGTCCCCTGTTGTAAAGTATTTCTGAGAGATGGGGGTGGGGTCGGGGACCATGGGATGCAATCACTCTGGCCCTTACAATGTCAACAAACATAACATGATACAAGACATAAACAGACACATATGGAAAATGAACATCTCTTCTCATCTCAAAATAAAAATATTAGGAAACAAACCGTTGCACCAAAATTTTAAAGAGCATATACACAAAATAACACTTCTCTTTGTCTATCGTTAAATGAAATTTAAACAAACTATAAGTTGTAACAGTATTCAGGGGGCAAGATGGCGTCTGAGCGATAAACCCCGATGCGATGCTCGGCCGATCAGACCCCGAGAAAACTGTATAAGAACCCCGTTTAGATCCTGAACAATGGAACTCTGTATTACACATATCAGTGTAAAAGGAATTTGAATTCAGCCATCCCAGCATCTGCAGCACAGCCCTACCTTGATGACTTGGTTTGCAACATGACAAGCAGGTACAGCTGTACACCACGTAACTACCTTGAGAGAGCCGCTGTGAAGCGGACATCACCGATGCTCGTCACCCTGCAGCGTGACACAGCCGCAACGCTGTTGCAACTCAGAAACCTGACGGTGAGCCACATTAATCCGCTTGCTGGGAGGGAGATTCTTGTCGGACTGCAGATGCTTGAACAATACATGGAGCTCCTGGCAGCCTGCTACATCACCGGGATACATTGTAGCACCAGGAGAACTCAAACACAAGCACAAGTAAGGATGGCGGGAAGGGGGGCAAAAGCAGCAGCAAAAAGTAAAAATATGCTGATCGACTCCCAATCTCAATCAGCATTGCAACCTTGCTCAGTTTGGCAAAAACTATTAGACAATTGGGTGAGCAAAAGCAAGGTGCCCGAAAAAAGAGAGAAAGGGAGAACTATGACCGGGTGGAGGCTCCAAATCAAGAAGGAGGGGTAAAAGGAGAAGCCACAAGAAAACCGCTTAAAAAAACGTATAAAGATCCTGGACATTGTCAGCCGTTATTCACAAGCAGGTCTGGGTTGACAGCGGGGTCAGGGCTCAAGGATTATACCACGATAGATGGGGGAAAAGGGGCTGTATGGATGGAAACAACTTAGACCAAACAACGTGAGGCTGAGGTGGATACATTTGAAGGAACGGTGCACATAGGCGGTCCCTCTTCTATAATACAGAAAGATATGTCTGCTCCCAAATTAAACTCTACCCCCCTACCCAGCCTGGAAACCGCGGCAGATGCTCCCTCAAACCCTGATCAGGATGGGGAGGCCCCTGGCAAGTTATCAAAACACATGGATGGGGATGGCTCTGCGGATAAATACGAATTAAAAAAGCAGCAGCCCATATGAGGGATAAATGAGCATAACACAAAGCATAAGCAGCAAAGCCCCTTGTACCTCACCCAAGACGCCTGACAACTTTCCGGGAAAGTTCTACTCAGTTCAGGTCAGTTCGTCTTTATTCGATAATTTATAATAATAAAAGACACAATACATACATAAAAGTGTCATAAAAAACAGTTAAAACCCTAAAAGCATATATTTAATACAGGATTAATACAGTATTAAACCCACAGTATCGAAAAGCTAACTAAACACGATGGTTAAGATAGATGTATCTAATATAATATTTCCTACATTAATTCTCTGATAGGGAGCCAGTTTGGATTGTGGCTCTCTAACACTAAGTTTAAATCCTCAGCAATCTCCAGTTATTTCCTCCTCAGTGGCCAGGCCCAACTCAAACATTTCCCTACAGCAATAACAATGTCTGCACGCGTGTTCGTTATCAGGATACGCATAGCCATCATGCAGGATCTAGTGCCAAGGTTGGAACACAGTGGCTTCAGCCACCTATCGCTTGGGCCTTTATAAGCAGGACACACAAAGAGTACATGGATTATTGTCTCTTCCTGAGTATGGCAAAAAGGGCAATTGGCATTCATGGGTTTTTTCCATTTAGCAACGAAAGACCTCAGAGGGAGGGAACACACACGGAATTGAGGATATAATTTCCTATCTCTATGCTTAGTAATCAAATTCCAGTATGGTTCTGCTTTCGATGCAAACTTGTGATCGACAAAGACACTTGTAAGCGAGGTTCTGCCCACTGTTGACAGGTGATCAAATCCCAATACAAATGTTTTAAATCCTTTTTATTGGGAAAAATATTTCCTATTGGATCATCCCACAATTGACCAAGCCCCATTTCCTTCAGGTTGTGCTTGATCTTCTGCAGCCATTTGATTTTTGAAGATAAATCGGTACTCCTACTGTGCATTACTGCACTCGCATATGATGCTAATTCGTGGGCAGTCCAAAGCCTCCTCCAATAGGCTAGGGGTCTAAAACCTGCAACCTCATTTAAGGAAATACAGCCCAAGTCTAAAAGTAAAGGCTTCATAGGTGTTGATAGTGGAAGGGCAGTCAGGGATCTCAAGAACTTATTTTGTGCTTGTACAAGGGGTAAAAGATTTTCGATCCCACAAAGTTCTGCGCCATATATAACAGAGACCTTAATTTTACCATTATAGATATCTACTGCAGGCCCTATGGGTTTTGTATGGGACAGTCGGTGTTCCTTTAGTAGGGCACCAGCCAGCTGATTATGCCTTAAAACTATGACATCTAGATGGGAGACCTAGTTCATCTTCCTACCCATAGTTACTCCTAAATAGTGGAATGTATGGGTATGTTCCAATAATGCATTATCCAATACTACCCTACTCTTGACACATTTGTGCCTGTGCAATACCATGAACTTTGTTTTGTCAGCGTTTACCACAAGCTCATGGTCATTGCAAAAAACTACAAACCAGTCAAGGGCACGTTTCAGACCTGACTGAGTTTTGGATAAAATGAACGTGTCGCCTGCAAACATTAATAAAGGTACCCTTGTACCGGCAAGAGATGGTGCATCCATTGGAAAACTGGAAAAATCTTTAATCACCTTGTTTATGAATAGGGAAAATAGGGTGGGGGCAAGGACGCACCCTTGCCGTACTCCCTTATTGACTGGGAAGGAATCGGTTAATTTGCCCTGCTGCCCCCACCTAACTTGAGCTTAAATTGCCTCATGCAGTTTAACAATGGAGCCGAGAATTTCCTTAGGCATCCCAGCCTCCTTTAGCGAATCCAACAGCTTATGGCGGGGTACTAGGTCAAATGCTGATTGTAAATCAACAAATGCTGCATAGAGTGTTCCGCCTGCTAAAATCACAGTGGACCGATAAATCATCATAAATCTAAAAATGTGGTCAATGGTGCTGACATTTGGGCAAAAACCCGCTTGATAGGTAGTTAGAGCATCCTGATCTATAATCCATTCATTAACTCTACCTAGGACAAATCTCACGGTAGACAGTCAAAATATCGAGTTGTTAAGGTCGATGTACCATAATATCGAGTCCAAAATATCGATGGTACGAAATGTCGAAAACAAAAATATCGTAGTAGAAAATATCGATTTATGTGTGTGTTAAAAATATCGAAGACATAAATGTCGAAATCAAGAATATCGATGGTGAAAATATCGATTGTCAAAAATATCGATATGTTAAAGTGATGTTTTAAAGTATGTTAAGTAATGATTTATTTATATGTAGTTTATATATAAGATCATTTTTATATATAATTTTATTATTTTTAGTAAGAAGTCTAGGAGCGGGATGTAGAGTTTATAGGGGATAAGGGTGGGTAGTGTATTAAAAAAGTATAGTGTAAATATGGAATAATAAATTTCGCATTTGAAGTAAATATATAATTTCGCGAAATTTTAATCAAAATATTTATAAATGCGAAATTTTATATAAAATTATTGAGTATTGTTAAATTATTTGTTCTTTGATTTTGGATATATATTAATAAATTGTGTATATATATCTAAATATTTATTTTTTTACTAAATAATTGTATATTAATGTTAGGAGCGGGATGTAGAGTTTATAGGGGATAAGGGTGGGTAGTGTTTTAAAAAAGTATAGTGAAATTGTAAAATATTAAATTTCGCATTTCCTTTAGATTTCTAAATTTCGATATTTATAAAAATTGTTTTGGAGTAGTCGAAATTTGTTCGAAATTTAGGGAGTTAATTAAACATTATGATTAATTTTTGTGTATGTAAATAAAAAAATTTTAAATAATAAAATATTACATTACATATTTGTATTATTTTTACTATAAATTTAGGAGCGGGATGTAGAGTTTATAGGGGATAAGGGTGGGTAGTGTTTTAAAAATATAGAGGGTAATTATATAAATTTCATTTTCGCAATTTCAAAAAAATTTGCGAAATTTCAAAAATTGAAATTAATATTTCGATATTTGCGAAATGATATCGATTTTATTCGAATATAGTATTTATTTTTTAAGTTTGCTGTTGTTTATGTACTAAAATATATTTGTAATTATACTATTTTCATATATTTTCTGAAAATATTTGACTAATTATGTTATGAGTGGGATGTATATTTTCAAGGGGATAAGGGTGGGTAGTGTATAAACAAAGTATACTCTAATCATAGAAGTAAAAATTTCGCGTTGTATTTCATTTTAGTTTCAAATCGAAATTTTATATAAATATTATTCAAATACGAAATTATGAACACTATTAGGTTGTTGTTCTAATTTGAGGTATTTTGTGTATGTAGTAAAAAGAATCAAAAATATATAATGTAGTAGATATTAAATAAATAAATGTATCATATTTTTAGGAGTGGGATGTAGAGTTTATAGTAGGTCAGGGTGGCTAGTTTTATCAAAGGTAAATTTTGTGCGTTTAGGGTCTGGTTTTTGTGTATGTGCGAAGGGGTATTTTAACTGTTCAGGGTCAGTTTTTTGTTTGTGTGTAAAGGGGTATTTTTAGGTTTCAGGCTCAGTTTTTAGTTTGTGGGTAAAGGTGTTTTGTTAGGTTTCAGGGTCAGTTTTTAGTTTGTGGGTAAAGGGGTTTTGTGAGGTTTCAGAGTCAGTTTTCAGTTTGTGGGTAAAGGGGTATTTTTAGGTTTCTGGGTCAGTTTTTAGTTTGTGGGTAAAGGAGTTTTGTGAGGTTTCAGAGTCAGTTTTCAGTTTGTGGGTAAAGGGGTATTTTTAGGTTTCAGGGTCAGTTTTTAGTTTGTTGGTGAAGGGGTTTTGTCAGGTTTCAGGGTCAGTTTTTTGTTTGTGGGTAAAGGGGTATTTTTAGGTTTCAGGGTCAGTTTTTAGTTTGTGGGTAAAGGTGTTTTGTAAGGTTTCAGCGTCAGTTTTTAGTTTGTGGGTAAAGGAGTTTTGTGAGGTTTCAGAGTCAGTTTTCAGTTTGTGGGTAAAGGGGTATTTTTAGGTTTCTGGGTCAGTTTTTAGTTTGTGGGTAATGGAGTTTTGTGAGGCTTCAGAGTCAGTTTTCAGTTTGTGGTTAAAGGGGTATTTTTTGGTTTCTGGGTCAGTTTTTAGTTTGTTGGTGAAGGGGTTTTGTCTGGTTTCAGGGTCAGTTTTTAGTTTGTGGGTAAAGGGGTATTTTTAGGTTTCAGGGTCAGTTTTTAGTTTGTTGGTGAAGGGGTTTTGTCAGGTTTCAGGGTCAGTTTTTAGTTTGTGGGTAAAGGGGTATTTTTAGGTTTCAGGGTCAGTTTTTAGTTTGTGGGTAAAGGTGTTTTGTAAGGTTTCAGCGTCAGTTTTTAGTTTTTGGGTAAAGGGGTTTTGTGAGGTTTCAGAGTCAGTTTTCAGTTTGTGGGTAAAGGGGTATTTTTAGGTTTCAGGGTCAGTTTTTAGTTTGTGGGTAAAGGGGTTTTGTGAGGTTTCAGGGTCAGTTTTTAGTTTGTGGGTGAAGGGGTATTTTTAGGTTTCAGGGTCAGTTTTTTATTATAGGGGTACAGGGAAAACATAAATTAAGATTATTTTTAAATTAAAATTATTATATTAAATTAATTTTAATGCAATAAATTATTATTTTCTTTACATTTCTTTTTTTATAGTAATTAATTCATATTTAATGTCCTGCAGTTACTTAAATTAATTGTTAATTGGTGTTGGAAGAGTAAATTTTATATGTTCTGTGTTCTGCACTTACTCTAATTAAATGGTGATTGCATTTCTAATTGTAAATTAATTACTGTTTTTGAGAAGCAATTACCGAAAGTAATTGGTTATTGGAGTCGGAATATTTAAACATTTAATTATGTGTTTTTCAAAAATTGATATTATATGTATATGGGTGTATGAATAATAATTTTTATAACTTCAGTGTATAGTATGTTCTTTATTTACATGTGGTATATAGAAATAGATATAACATTACAGTTATAATACTTTTGCAAAAATTCATAAAAATGATTTTGTCATAGGTAATACAAAATAATGACACCAGTTTTCTTTCCAGTAAATTTTTTTATTCAACACTTGAAATATACGAACATATATACATTTTATTAAGCTATCTTTGGTATACATATAAAAAAAAATGGAGGACAATGTCTTTTTAATAATCACATTTTATAGTAATTTTCTTGACAAGTACTTTAAATTTGTAGAGAAAAAATGGTTAGTTCACATAATGTAATGTATGATATTATAAATACATAATACTATTATTGTTTCTTAATAAAACATCAACATGTGTAATGAAAAACATAAGTCACTAATTTTTAATATATATAGTGATATACTGATGATGATATTAACATATGAACACTTTTAAAATTATAATATAATATAAATATCCTAATTAGAACATGGACATCATCATCAATGATTCTTTTAACATTACAATATTCTTATGTATGATTATTATTATTAATAAATACGTTTTAATAATAACAATTTTCACATATTAGTCATATTGTAAACATCTAAATCTGATAAACAAAAACAATATTACACATTTAGTTATATAATAATTTTAATAAATATTACATTAAATATTTTTATTTTTTTATACTTAATGTAATAAATATTAAAAGTATGTAATATATAATTAATATACAGCCAAAAACATTTTCTATTCACAATATACTATACAATTTTTTTAACATTACACATAATTTCGAGCCATATATATAACAATAATCGACATTTATAGTAGTTCTTTTCACAGTTACATATTATTTGGATCGTTTCTTTTGTAACCACTCTTTGTCTTTTTGCGTTATTTTGGTAAATGGAAAGTCGCGGTTGGAAGCAGGTTCACTTTTGAGTAGGTACGAATCTACTTATATATTGTTAAAGTATTGTAAATTATAATAAAAGGTTATATTTTGGTATTTTGGGGTTGAGAATTAAAGTATGACTATTTACATATAATGGAGTGGAATCAATACGTATTTTCGGTCACGACTTTTTGAGCCATTTAAAATAGTTGGAGTTAATGAGTATGTGGTATAATTTAATGAAATTATAAATAAATAGGAATATTATGTTTAAATATTCTGGGATATTTGTTAGTGTTATGTCGGTGGGATTGTTTAGCTGTTTTTTTTTCTCGTATTTTGAAACAGCTATTTCCGTTTCCGATAATTTTTTTTTAAGGGAAAGGAAGTGTGTTTCAGTTGTTAGAACGGAGATGATTTACATTCTGCCTTTATATTTTGAGTTCTGTGATATATTTATCACACTTTAAGATAACAGTCGTTATTGTAAATGGCATTTAAATAGTCGTTTAATTTGGATGATGGATAGTTTTTGCAGAGTTAAAGAAAACATAATTAATGAATCGTTGGATTAAGTGTTTGATATTTACACATTGTATTGTCGGATAAAGGATTATCTTTATGATGTTCTATTTAAAGGTAAGTTATAAATTTATGTTCTTTTATTTGGATGGAAGCAGTTTTTAAAAACAAATATTGTGATATAATAATATATTTATTTAGTCTTTTTAGAATAGTGTTAAAAAATAAATTAGACTAAATAAATATTTTTTATTATATTAAAATATGTGTTTTTTTAAATTAAGGATATTTTTTGATCTCTATCAATTAATTTAGTTATAGCAATTAGTTCAATGTTTTGGCTATCATTTTTAAATATTCCAGTCCTCTTGTTGTAGGATATAGTTGGACTTGCTGTTGTAGATATAAATACATTTGAGCAGTTTGTCTAGAGAGTTTTGGTTTCAGTTGTATGACTGATTGCTGCATACGTAGTTCCTGAAAGCTTTGCTCTTTTTGTATAGCTGAGACTAGCTTGTGTAATGTGGGTGTTGTACGTCCAGTAGAAGAGAGGAAGGCATTGTGCCAACCTTCAACAGCATTGTTCGTTTTTGCTTCTTGGTTGAGTGTTGGTAGATAGACATTCCACCAGGGAATTGCAAATTTTGGCTGGCGTCTGTGGCCTGACCTATGTAGTCTTCCTACCCAGTTGTCCTCAAAGTAATCTAAAAGTGGGGCGAGTCTTTGCTCATTTTGGGTGTAGAAAGGACTTTCAATTAACAAATTGTAATGTTCGGCCACATCAGTTACTGGTACATATGCCAGAGCAATGAGATGTTTGATCTGGTATGCAAAATTTATATTTGTTGCATACTCAACACTAAAGGCAGATTTTTGTAAATGTCTCCAGAGACATTGATTGAAATGAAAATAACATCCTTGAATGGATGTGTGTGGGTACGTTTTCAAAATAGAATTAATCATAGCTTGCTCGAAGTCTATGATGATTTTCATTGGGAAGTAGTCAGAACTTTGTTCCTTTATTTTTTGTAAGATTTCAGAGTAAGTAGTGGCTTGTTTGTTTGGTAATAAACAATATATGAAGGGGATACAGGTATTATGATATTGCCCATGAATTGTGTATAACTGGTAGAAAGGTTTTGGGCATATAGAAAAAGTACCATCCATCATCCAAGTAGTACTTTCAGTTAATTTTTTTATATTGTTATTAGTTGCAAACATGATTATTCTTTTGTCCTTGCTATGATTATCATAAAATATAAATGGCTCCTCATTATGAGTAATTACAAGCTCTGGCGGAATTATGACTTCTTCAAAAGTTTTTGGAGTTGGTATATTGGGTCTACTTGCTTTTTTGGTTCTTGCTATTGTTCTTTTAATGGTAGCAATAGATGGTAGCTGACCTCTTGCTTCTTTGGGAACTTTAGGTAGTAATTCTTTCAGAATTACGTTGGTAGGTAATTCTGATCTGGTACTTAATTCCTTGATATTTTCAAGAGTGGATCTCACTTCTATTTCGGAGATGTTTGGTGGGTGATTATGTTCAGTGGTATTTATAACACTAGTTTCCCTTGTTGTAGCACGGCCATAGCATTTATTGGAGTAATATTTTGTACACTTCCAATTCACTTTAAGGTCTTTTTGTTTCTCTTGAGTATAAATGTAGCCCATATAGCATAACAAAAATTTCCCTTTCTGAGATGTAATAAATCTTGCATCATCAGTCATTCTTTACTTCTGGTATCTAGAAAAGTTAATATACAAATATTAATACAATATGAAATGTATAAAAGATTTTAAATAAAGCTAGTATTCTTCTAGTAATTTACTTACCAACAGTAATGTTCTATTTATCGAAAGTAGATGCTTGTTCAGTTAGATGTTGTTCTTGTATTGCCACGGTCTGTTGAGAAATAATTAAGTATGTTATAGGAAAAGTTACCATTTTTGGCTTGGTAACTTATTTCTTACGTTATAATGTCTCTAAAAATAGTTTTGTTAATTGAATGTAAAAAGAGAAATTTCCAAGATTATACTAACAGATGCATAAAAAGAGTCATTTTTATTTCTAGTACATTCTATAGAGTTTATAAAGACTAGTTATGTTTTATTTATGAACTTACCAAGAGAATTATAGTAGTAGCAGAATGTTTGTTCTTTGATGTGAATTATCTGTTTTCTGTAACTTTGAGTTCTGTTTAGAGAGAAAGATGATGAAAATTACTAATGCGTTTATATGTAATATAAATAATACACATTTGTTATAAAGCATTGTTACTTATTTGCTAAAATGAACCGGGGATGATACATGTATTATGAGTAAAAGCACAAAAAAACATATTTAAGAACAGGAAGATTATACTAACAGATGCATAACAAGAGGCATTTTATTTCTAGTGCATTCCATAGAGTTTATAAAGACTAGTTATGTTTTATTTATGGTCTTACCAAGAGAATTATAGTAGTAGCAGAATGTTTGTTCTTTGATGTGAATTATCTGTTTTCTGTACCTTTGTGTTCTGTTTAGAGAGAAAGTTGATGAAAATTACTAATGCGTTTATATGTTATATAAATAATACACATTTGTTATAAAGCATTGTTACTTAATTGCTAAAAAGAACCGATGATGACACATGTATTATGAGTAAAAGCACATCAAAACATATTTAAGAACAGGAAGAAAATATTTTTTGCACAGCATTGTAATTTTTTTTCCTCAAAAAATTCTGCCTGCACAATATGTATTAAGATTTACAGGCTAAGAAACAAAGTATAGAGTTTTAAATTAGGCCAATAATTGGCTAATAACGCTAAGTAAATGTTAAACATATGTAGATACCTTTTTTAAATGTAAAGTGTCCTGTATCTTGAAGTTGAAGTATAACTTGATTTGTTTGTAGAGTCTGTTTAAAGGTAAAGTACATAAAGAAATAACAAATTAGGTTACAAATCTTGGTCTATAATTAATAGACAAAAAAATTAGAATTTATTAACAGAGTTATATGATTACTTACTTGTAGTTTTAGGACGAATTTTCTTGAAGAGAAGAATATAGATGGTGCTCCCAAAATTGGCAGTATGTGGTCACGAAGAATATTTCCTGCAACTTGTATGGCTGTTTGTGATTGGTTTATATAGTCTATGTGTAATTAAGTTTGCCATCTGATTGGTCAGATATGTAAAGACGAGTTACTATTGGTTAGTTTGAATTTTTTTTAAGTAAAACATTTAAGATATATCTTCTTATATAGTTTATGTTAAGGAATTAAAATGATATATTTATGTAAAATAAAACTCTTGTTATAAATAAAGTTTATGTAAAATGAGTACTAAGTATTAAATAAGTATGTTTACAAAGAGTTTATATACAAATTGCGTCAGTTAGCGAAAAACCAATATTGTGCACTAAATGTTACTTAATTATTTGAAAATATATTAGTGAAGTCATTAGAAATGTGTGTATTACTTAGAGAATAGATTTATTGGTGTTATATATAAAAAAGGAGTATAATTTAGCTATCGATATTTTGATATTGACGAAAATAGTGCTATCGAAATTTTTGTATTCGATATTATTGTAGTGTGGTATATGTAGTATTGAGTGTCGATATTATGGTATTCGAAAATAATGCTAACGATATTTCTGTAGACGATATTTTTGTGCATCGATATAGTTTGCTCGATATTTTTGTAGTTTACATGTTAAGTATAGGGTGTCGATATTAGTGCTATCGATATTAGAGACTCGATGTTATAGTAGGTCGATTTTTTGGAAATCGATAATCTGTCAGTGATTCAAATCTCACAGCTATTTTTTGTAAAGTATCTATTAGGCTTATCGGTCTATGGTTGCTGGGACAGGCACGGTCTCCCTTTTTATATATGGGGATCATTTCCACCCCTTGCCAAGTTTCCGGTACTGGAGCACCATTGGCTACAGCATTTACAAAGATAAAAATATATTCGATCCATATCTTCCTATCCTTCTTATAAAGGTCTGCCGGGATGCAATCTGGGCCGGGGGCCCTCCCTGCAGGGACCCTGTCAAAGTTCTACACATTAACCAACAAATCTGATCTATCAATCGGATTTAAGTATATCTGCCTCAAGTGAAGAAATAAGGCGTAATGGAAACAGTAGCTCAAGCACAGAGCTCTACAAGAACGGACAAGGGCAGGGAAAGGTTCAAAGAAAAAAGAAGGGAGAACGACAAAGAAGATGCGATACCCCTAATGGAGGAAGCGCAACTGACCTGAGATGGGACTATTCCGCCACACAACTTACAGTCTTGTCTGACACAACGATTGCCTCTGGTGGCCACTGTACAATTACAGGTAAAATTGGAGGCAACGGAAGAGGGGAAGACGGGGCGAAGTCTGAGCCTGCACTGGCAACAGTTTTACAGTCAATCAAGAGCATCCAGGAGGAGGCCAAGTCTGCCAGTCGCAGGCCACGTCTAGCCCCCATGAGGGACTGTGAGGAAGGTCGGCAGAACCTGTGCAAAGATTGCAGATTAGATGGCCTGCATTGAAGTATGTAGACTGAGGTAATTGGGCGTGGCGCACAGCGTTGGTATTTGAAAAAGTTAGTTAGAAGGGTAGGCAAAGTAATCAATTTAAGGTGCTCCTACAGGTGGCGTAACTGTTCACTGATACGTCCTAAAGGATTAAGGGGTTGAGTGCGCTACTGTGGTGTAGGCGCATCCCTGTGGTGGGCACACTTGTGTGGTGCTGTGTGTGGCAAGACAACACAGTGATTCCCAAAAGTAGTTCAAATAAAGTTCCAATAGTTAAAGGTTTCGAAGTTTAATTAAAGTTTTTCATTGATATATTTCATATTGCTTTCATATGAGTTAGCAGACCATCAATTTAATCCATCAGAAACTGGAAGTAGCTCCAATGCATTTCAGACAAAGGTGTCCTTTCTCAAGGAGCACTGCAACAAAGAGTAAATAAAAAATCCAAATCAATACATGCAGTATAAAGATAATTAAGACACAATACTGGTTACATATGTGTCTCTGCGAGTGAACCTCATGCACCCTTCAGCGGGATAAAAGAAATGTGAAAAGAATGTGAAAAAAATGCAGTCTCACCGAGGAATGTGCATAGGAGAGTATGGTTGGTGTGGATAAGGAAACTACCAAGGCGGTTAGACGAGGGTCAGTGACGAAAGTGATTCAAGGTAATGAGTAAAAGTGGGAATATCTGAGGCGTGACGGGACAAAACGGAGGTGGGGGTTAGAGGGAAGAGAGTTTAACAGTGAAAACAACGGCTCGAAAGAGCAACGAGCGAGGCTTACGTAAACAGCTTGCAAGATTCTCAGCGATCCTAAAAGAAAGATAGGATCGCCGACTTTAATAAGACGAAAGGGTGGAAGCAAAACTGAGCGCTGTGGGAGCAGCGAGAAATCGTGGGGGACTTACTAGGTCTGGGGGTTAGGCGTAGCCATGAATCGGGTTCCTGGATGGTGAAACTCCGCGTAGCGAATGCGGAGTTTTGGTGGAGGGTGGGAGGGTGATGGAGGTGGAAAAAGGACTAGGAAGAAAGGTGGAAAGTGGAGTGGCCATCTTGAAAGGGAGGGTGAAACGTGAAATAGCGGGGAAGGTCAAGTAAAGAAGTGCAGTGAAAAGGGCAACAATTAGATACAAACAGCAAAACAGAGTTATGATGCATCATTGAATGCCCACTGTCGGCATTATAAATAACAGCTCAGTTCAGTCCGGTCATTAAGACCAAAAGGTTTCTGTGATTGTAACCTATAAATCCAAGCAGTTTCTCTTTGCAACAGAGTTTTGTTGTTGTCTCTTCCTTCAGCTTTAGGGACAGTCTCAAGAACCATGTATTTAAGCTGGGCTACATTATGGTTAGCCTCATTGAAGTGGATGGCAATGTTAGATTTGATGTTTTTTGTCCTTATATTAGACTTATGTTCGTTCAACCTCGTCTTTATTTTCCTGCTCGTTTTGCCCACATAGGTTTTTCCGCATGGCCACTTTAGGAGATAGATCAGATTGGAAGAGTCACATGTGGCGTCCACATTAAGTTTGATATTAAATCCTCTCATAGGGTGGCTGACAGTATTTCCTTTCATTACATTATTGCATTTACTGCAATGGTGGCATGGCCGTGTGCCAGTGTGATTAGTTGAGGTACCTTGAGTTGTTTGCTTGGATAGAATTTCTTTGAAATTCATAGGTCTGGTGTAGGCAAAGATGGGGGGATCCTTGAAGAGGTCCCTAAAATCTGGTTCGGATGAAAGGATGCGCCAATGTTTCAATATTATCCTCTTGTAGTTGTTGCTTGAGGTGGAGTATCTAGAGACAAGTACCATTCTCTGACTGTCAGTTTTGGGCTTACTCCGTAGAGCTTCTGTCCGAGAGGTTGCGAAAGTGCGATCCATAGTCTCCTTAAGGATTGTCTCTGGGTAGCCTCTGCAACGAAATCTAGATGCCATGGATCTAATTTGGTTCGTCCTGGTGTCTGGATCGGAAACAATGCGGGTTACTCTCAACATCTGGCTGTAAGGTAGGTGTCTTTTTAAGGAGTTTTGATGGAAACTACTGAAAAGTAGAGCGTTGTTACGGTCAGTGGTCTTTCGGAAAAGATCTGTCTGTATGCCTTGTGGGGTTATTTTAATGAGAACGTCCAAAAAAGCTATCTCTTGATGATTGATGTTCCAAGTGAAATCTATACGATCATCTTTGGTATTGAGGTCCGTTAGAGCAAGTTCTAAGCTCTCTTGAGAGTCCTTCCAGATGAAGAACAGATCGTCAATATAGCGTACATAAAGTTTGAGGTTGTCCATCCAGGTTTTGTTCTTGTAAATATGGTTAAGTTCGAAATTGCCCATGTATAGATTTGCGTAGGTGGGAGCCGCACAATTGCCCATAGCCATTCCGGACATTTGTAGGTACCAGGTTTCGTCATGTTTGAAATAACTATGGTACAGGGTGTATATCATCAGTTCAAGAATGAATGGTTTCAAAGGGTCGCTGATTCCAGATGAAAGCAAGGCCTGTTCCACCGCATTGATACCCCCTTCATGGGGGATAGAGGTATATAAACTTCTCACGTCGGCTGTACAAAGAATTAGTTTCTCGTTTTCAAGAAATTGTACTGTAGATAGTTTGTTCAACAGCTGTGTGGTATCTTTAATGTAGCTGGGTAGGCTTAGGACCATGGGTTGCAGGTAACGATCTATGAATTTGCCAGTAGGTTCGTGGATCGAGCCTCTGGTCGAGACGATTGGGCAAAACGGGGGATCCATCAAGTTTTTATGTATCTTAGGTAGCATTGTGATAGATGGGCTCCGAGGATGTTCTGTGATCAGGTATCTCTTAGTTCTGTCATCAATGACTCCATCAGCTGTGGCTTTATCAACAATGGACAGTAGTTCCGTTTTATACTCATTGGTGGGATTACCATCTAGTGGTAGGTAAACATTAGAATCCGTGACGTGTTCTGTTGTTCTCTGGTTGTACAGTTCCGTGTTAAGGATGACGAGGGCGCCTCCTTTATCTGCTTTCAAGCATTTGATGGAAGGATTCCGTGCACTGTTTTTAAGAGTATCCATGTCTTTGTTAGTAATGTTCTTACGAGTCTTTTTGCGGAAATTAATCTTGGAGATGTCCTGTTTCACAAGGGTCTCAAACGTGTCGATGCTTTTGTGGCTAACCGGTGGTACGAAGGTACTAGAAGGCCGTAAACCCATAAGTAGGTCAGGTTTTTGATCGATGGTAGGATCTAGGATTTTCTCAAAGAAGTGTCTGAGTCTTAGTTTCCTTGTAAGTTTGAACGTACTTAGGTCTAGTTCGAGTAAGTTGGTATCACTGGTGGGAACGAATGACATGCCTTTTTGGAGGATCCTTGTTTCATGATCAGTGAGGTGGACATTTGAGATGTTAATTACTAACGATGTTTCCTGGTTTTCTTGTTGGACTTCAGGGGTTGTTGGGTCTCTCCGTTGTTTTTTGCCTGCCTTTTTGCCCCGTCTGGGTCTGCGGTTTTGTCTGGGCCTTCCTCTAAAAAAGACTCGGTGGTGGTCAGATCAATGTTTTGTGTTGGAGGTGCTTCACTGGATGGAGGAGTAGATGTTGATGCTCCAGTAGGGGTTCTCTTCGGTGGTCGGTTGGTGTTATCACTCCCTGGGGATGAGGTGTCTGTGTTGGGGTTGTAGGGTTTGTTCCTGCGGCGTTGTGCATAAACATCTGCCCACGTATATACCTCTCCTAGTTTGTAATCCAAGGTTTCCCGACAAAATTTACCTAGCTTACGTTCATTTATTTCTTTTGTATGCTTATCCAGTTGTACATTGATTTCTTCGAGTGTAGCAGTCAATTCTTCAGGGGTACTCAGTTCCTTTAGCTCACTTTCAATGGTGGTGATTTCATGAGTGAGTTCAGTTAAGATACCAGACAGTTCGTCCATGATTAGTAAGATTAGATCCAGGCTGCACTTATTGAGGATGGCATTCCATCTTTCAATAAATGTTTTAGAGTTTTTACAGAGGGACGGTTTTAGGGCAATCCGTAGGCCACGGAGAATGCGGAGTACCTTGTGGTACTTGATCAAGGTGTTAGCATGTAATTTTTGGTTAATGCGGCGTCTTGATAGGTATAAGAGTTGCTTGATGCACTGTTCCTTTGTTCTGCTGGTTGCAGTTTGGGTTAGGTCTTCATTGATCAGAGCGTATATCCCCTCTGTTGCATCAGTGTCAAAGGCTAGGATTTCAGCTCGAGCTTCTGTCGATTTAGAGATTTCTTCGTACTGCATGTTGGTGAGGTGCGTGCTGCCTGCCCCGAGAACAGTAGGGGTGAATGTAGACTGAGGTAATTGGGCGTGGCGCACAGCGTTGGTATTTGAAAAAGTTAGTTAGAAGGGGTAGGCAAAGTAATCAATTTAAGGTGCTCCTACAGGTGGCGTAACTGTTCACTGATACGTCCAAAAGGATTAAGGGGTTGAGTGCGCTACTGTGGTGTAGGCGCATCCCTGTGGTGGGCACACTTGTGAGGTGCTGTGTGTGGCAAGACAACACAGTGATTCCCAAAAGTAGTTCAAATAAAGTTCCAATAGTTAAAGGTTTCGAAGTTTAATTAAAGTTTTTCATTGATATATTTCATATTGCTTTCATATGAGTTAGCAGACCATCAATTTAATCCATCAGAAACTGGAAGTAGCTCCAATGCATTTCGGACAAAGGTGTCCTTTCTCAAGGAGCACTGCAACAAAGAGTAAATAAAAAATCCAAATCAATACACGCAGTATAAAGATAATTAAGACACAATACTGGTTACATATGTGTCTCTGCGAGTGAACCTCATGCACCCTTCAGCGGATAAAAGAAATGTGAAAAAAAATGCAGTCTCACCGAGGAATGTGCATAGGAGAGTATCGTTGGTGTGGATAAGGAAACTACCAAGGCGGTTAGACGAGGGTCAGTGACGAAAGTAATTCAAGGTAATGAGTAAAAGTGGGAATATCTGAGGCGTGACGGGACAAAACAGAGGTGGGGGTTAGAGGGAAGAGGTACTCCGCATTCCCCGTGGCCTACGGATTGCCCTAAAACCGTCCCTCTGTAAAAACTCTAAAACATTTATTGAAAGATGGAATGCCATCCTCAATAAGTGCAGCCTGGATCTAACCTTACTAATCGTGGAGGAACTGTCTTGTATCTTAACTGAACTCACTCATGAAATCACCACCATTGAAAGTGAGCTAAAGGAACTGAGTACCCCTGAAGAATTGACTGCTACACTCGAAGAAATCAATGTACAACTGGATAAGCATACAAAAGAAATAAATGAACGTAAGCTATGTAAATTTCGTCGGGACACCTTGGATTACAAACTAGGAGAGGTATATACGTAGGCAGATGCTTATGCACAACGCCGCAGGAACAAACCCTACAACCCCAACACAGACACCTCATCCCCAGGGAGTGATAACACCAACCGACCACCGAAGAGAACCCCTACTGGAGCATCAACATCTACTCCTCCATCCAGTGAAGCACCTCCAACACAAAACATTGATCTGACCACCACCGAGTCTTTTTTAGAGGAAGGCCCAGACAAAACCGCAGACCCAGACGGGGCAAAAGGGCAGGCAAAAAACAACGGAGAGACCCAACAACCCCTGAAGTCCAACAAGAAAACCAGGAACCATCGTTAGTAATTAACATCTCGAATGTCCACCTCACTGATCATGAAACAAGGATCCTCCAAAAAGGCATGTCATTCGTTCCCACCAGCGATACCAACTTACTCGAACTAGACGTAAGTACGTTCAAACTTACAAGGAAACTAAGACTCAAACACTTCTTTGAGAAAATCCTAGATCCTACCATCGATCAAAAACCTGACCTACTTATGGGTTTACGGCCTTCTAGTACCTTCGTACCACCGGTTAGCCACAAAAGCATCGACACGTTTGAGACCCTTGTGAAACAGGACATCTCCAAGATTAATTTCCGCAAAAAGACTCGTAAGAACATTACTAACAAAGACATGGATACTCTTAAAAACAGTGCACGGAATCCTTCCATCAAATGCTTGAAAGCAGATAAAGGAGGCGCCCTCGTCATCCTTAACACGGAACTGTACAACCAGAGAACAACAGAACACGTCACGGATTCTAATGTTTACCTACCACTAGATGGTAATCCCACCAATGAGTATAAAACGGAACTACTGTCCATTGTTGATAAAGCCACAGCTGATGGAGTCATTGATGACAGAACTAAGAGATACCTGATCACAGAACATCCTCGGAGCCCATCTATCACAATGCTACCTAAGATACATAAAAACTTGATGGATCCCCCATTTCGCCCAATCGTCTCGACCAGAGGCTCGATCCACAAACCTACTGGCAAATTCATAGATCGTTACCTGCAACCCATGGTCCTAAGCCTACCCAGCTACATTAAAGATACCACACAGCTGTTAAACAAACTATCTACAGTACAATTTCTTGAAAATGAGAAACTAATTCTTTGTACAGCCGACGTGAGAAGTTTATATACCTCTATCCCCCATGAAGGGGGTATCAATGCGGTGGAACAGGCCTTGCTTTCATCTGGAATCAGCGACCCTTTGAAACCATTCATTCTTGAACTGATGATATACACCCTGTACCATAGTTATTTCAAACATGACGAAACCTGGTACCTACAAGTGTCCGGAATGGCTATGGGCAATTGTGCGGCTCCCACCTACGCAAATCTATACATGGGCAATTTCGAACTTAACCATATTTACAAGAACAAAACCTGGATGGACAACCTCAAACTTTATGTATGCTATATTGACGATCTGTTCTTCATCTGGAAGGACTCTCAAGAGAGCTTAGAACTTGCTCTAACGGACCTCAATACCAAAGATGATCGTATAGATTTCACTTGGAACATCAATCATCAAGAGATAGCTTTTTCGGCCGTTCTCATTAAAATAACCCCACAAGGCATACAGACAGATCTTTTCCGAAAGACCACTGACCGTAACAACGCTCTACTTTTCAGTAGTTTCCATCAAAACTCCTTAAAAAGACACCTACCTTACAGCCAGATGTTGAGAGTAACCCGCATTGTTTCCGATCCAGACACCAGGACGAACCAAATTGCATCCATGGCATCTAGATTTCGTTGCAGAGGCTACCCAAGGACAATCCTTAAGGAGGCTATGGATCGCACTTTCGCAACCTCTCGGACAGAAGCTCTACGGAGTAAGCCCAAAACTGACAGTCAGAGAATGGTACTTGTCTCTAGATACTCCACCTCAAGCAACAACTACAAGAGGATAATATTGAAACATTGGCGCATCCTTTCATCCGAACCAGATTTTGGGGACCTCTTCAAGGATCCCCCCATCTTTTCCTACACCAGACCTATGAATTTCAAAGTAATTCTATCCAAGCAAACAACTCAAGGTACCTCAACTAATCACACTGGCACACGGCCATGCCAACATTGCAGTAATTGCAATAATGTAATTAAAGGAAATACTGTCAGCCACCCTATGAGAAGATTTAATATCAAACTTAATGTGGTCGCCAGATGTGACTCTTCCAATCTGATCTATCTCCTAAAGTGCCCATGCGGAAAAACCTATGTGGGCAAAACGAGCAGGAAAATAAAGACGAGGTTGAACGAAAATAAGTCTAATATAAGGACAAAAAACATCAAATCTAACATTGCCATCCACTTCAATGAGGCTAACCATAATGTAGCCCAGCTTAAATACATGGTTCTTGAGACTGTCCCTAAAGCTGAAGGAAGAGACAACAACAAAACTCTGTTGCAAAGAGAAACTGCTTGGATTTATAGGTTACAATCACAGAAACCTTTTGGTCTTAATGACCGGACTGAATTGAGCTGTTATTTATAATGCCGACAGTGGGCATTCAGTGATGCATCATAACTCTGTTTTGCTGTTTGTATCTAATTGTTGCCCTTTTCACTGCACTTCTTTACTTGACCTTCCCCGCTATTTCACGTTTCACCCTCCCTTTCAAGATGGCCACTCCACTTTCCACCTTTCTTCCTAGTCCTTTTTCCACCTCCATCACCCTCCCACCCTCCACCAAAACTCCGCATTCGCTACGCGGAGTTTCACCATCCAGGAACCCCGTTCATGGCTACGCCTAACCGCCAGACCTAGTAAGTCCCCCACGATTTCTCGCTGCTCCCACAGCGCTCAGTTTTGCTTCCACCATTTCGTCTTATTAAAGTCGGCGATCCTATCTTTCTTTTAGGATCGCTGAGAATCTTGCAAGCTGTTTACGTAAGCCTCGCTCGTTGCTCTTTTGAGCCGTTGTTTTCACTCTCTTCCCTCTAACCCCCACCTCCGTTTTGTCCCGTCACGCTTCAGATATTCCCACTTTTACTCATTACCTTGAATCACTTTCGTCACTGACCCTCGTCTAACCGCCTTGGTAGTTTCCTTATCCACACCAACCATACTCTCCTATGCACATTCCTCGGTGAGACTGCATTTTTTTTCACATTCTTTTCACATTTCTTTTATCTTGCTGAAGGGTGCATGAGGTTCACTCGCAGAGACACATATGTAACCAGTATTGTGTCTTAATTATCTTTATACTGCGTGTATTGATTTGGATTTTTTATTTACTCTTTGTTGCAGTGCTCCTTGAGAAAGGACACCTTTGTCCGAAATGC
Source organism: Lissotriton vulgaris (assembly GCF_964263255.1). Classification (NCBI taxonomy): domain Eukaryota; kingdom Metazoa; phylum Chordata; class Amphibia; order Caudata; family Salamandridae; genus Lissotriton; species Lissotriton vulgaris. The sequence goes on from NC_141689.1 coordinate 1,180,944,240, forward strand.
ATTGGAGCTACTTCCAGTTTCTGATGGATTAAATTGATGGTCTGCTAACTCATATGAAAGCAATATGAAATATATCAATGAAAAACTTTAATTAAACTTCGAAACCTTTAACTATTGGAACTTTATTTGAACTACTTTTGGGAATCACTGTGTTGTCTTGCCACACACAGCACCACACAAGTGTGCCCACCACAGGGATGCGCCTACACCACAGTAGCGCACTCAACCCCTGCATTGAAGTATGGACAGAAAAACTTGGGAGAGACTTATCTGCACTGAAACCTCAAGAAGATGAACATGAGGGCATAGTTAAGGACCTCATAGGAAAGATGAAGGAGCAAGAAAACAGGCAGCAGTGCAACAATCCCCACTTTCTAGGCATTTCGGAGGGTGTGGAAAGGAATGAACCTAGGGGCTACATGATCAGGCTCCTCAAGGGGGCCTTCCCAGAATGACACACTTGGGAATGGGACAAAGAAATTCAGCGGGCGCACAGGTTCCCGCTAACTCCCTCCAAACGTGTCTCTGCTATGCCTCAGCATCCCAGTGCCTTGCTACTGTTTTTTGGAAATGTCCTCCTATGTCAGGCACTGTTTGATTAGACTAGACTTATGGGCAAAAAGGTATTTGATGAGATCACCTTCTTCAAGTCACCTGACTTTGCCCACGCAACAGTCGAACGGAGATGGAGGCTGAGGCAACTCTTCACTCACTTTCAACAACTTGGAGCCGATGTGTACTTGCAGAATCCAGCACGCTAAAAGTTGTCTACAAGGGGACCACATGTAGTTTTGTCTCCGAGATTCAGGCCAAGGCATATTTTCAGGAAATTGCTGATAGAGCTGGGAACAAGGAGTGACAGACTATCAGGAAAGGCTACAAATATAACTAGCTGGGAAGGAATGCCATTATAAATATCACAAGATTTTTTCCTGAACACTACTAACATTCTAATCTTATCTTTTTCTCCATTCTCATCTAAGCTGGCTTTGGTGGTTTTCTCCTATTACCTTTTTCTCTCACCTCTCCTTTTAGCCAGAAAAGAATAATGTCTTGACGCTCTTTATTTATACACTTAAAATGCATACAATGTTGAAAAATGTGTTTTTGTTTTTCCACTAAGGGGTATAGGGGTGGGAAAGATTGGTGGTAGCACAGGGCCCTTTGTCTCTCAGATGCTATTCTCCTGACCCTTGCTAGGCCAGGTAACCTCTAGTACAGGTGGGGGGAGGTGGGTGGCCCTGGTACGATGGGAGAGCACTGGGGAGAAGGGCGGGCAGGCGGGGTTGGTCTACTAGAAGGGAGATTATAGTCTGCAAACTTTTGCTCTACAAGATGGAACAAGTGCTATTAAGTATAATTGAGTAAGCTATGTATGGCCACAATGAATATTTGCGGTCTCAATGATTTAAAAAAAGATGAAATACAGCAGCTGGATTAAGGTTATTAGAAGCAGTCATAATTTGTATGCAGTAAACGCACATTGAAAATTCACAGAAACATCTTTTAGTGACAATTGGATATGTATTATTGGGGGCCGCAAAGCAGAAGTCTCACACATGTGGGGGTCGCAATCTTGGCATCTAACTGCAAGTATGTATCAAGCCGCACTTCAGTTGATCAGCTAGGGAGATAGGTAATCACTCAATGTCATAGGAATAATGGGAACCCGCTTACTATTTGCTCCATCTATGGTAGTAATTTAGATGACCTAATGGTATTTCATCATATCAATAATGAACTAGCTAACTGGCCACTCCCGGTTATAATCTGTGGGGATTTTAATATAAACTTGCCTGCTGATAAGAATCTAAGACAGAAGCCAGGTTGGACATATATGGGCCGTAAACCAAAGTTGCTTAGAGCACTAAGGTCATTATGTCAGGAACTGTTGTGAATGTATCTAGGACCCTAATTAAGACATTCCCGATTTATGCCCTTATGTGGTTATAACAAATCATATCCTTATAAAGGCATAAGAATCATATCCATATTAAGTCATAGCCAATGCAGTCCAAATACGGCAAGGCTGCTCCCATAGACTCCTAGAAAGCACAATGCATTCTTAAACAAACCAAGCCTCCAGCATCCCGGGAATTCCCCCTGCTTCTGTTTTGATTTGTCCTAGAACTCCTGAGAGTCCTGAAAGAACTGCCAGTTCTTAGTGACGTCTTATGTCCAACCTTACGTCAAACTCAGCACCTTCCAGGTATAAATATACCAACATATGCCTTAAGCAACACACAGTGGATTGGAGCAGATCGGCTATCTACTTGCCCGTCGCCCTGCTAATGCGAGTGCCAAAGGAAGCCGACCTTCCCTGATGACGCACTGAGAGAGACGCTGTCTTTTCTCCTGCCGAGAAATCCAGCTCCAGTGTTTTCCGGTCACCCTTGCGGGTTGCTGGGAGATCGAGTCCTGAGAGAGAGATACAAGACCTCCTTCATTCTATAACCAAGGTAGGGAGCTGATTAGACCCATAGAGAATTCTTGATTCAGATTCTTGGCAAAAACTGTAACTCATCTACTCCTTCCCACGTACTAGGCTTAGGTTAGGTACACCGGGGTAGGCGTATCTTAGAAACACCAGTTGAGTACGTTTAGTCATTATTTTATCATTGTATGTATTTTATCCATTTTAAGTATCTGATGGCTTAGAAATCATATAAATGCTTTTACAGTATTATTTCATAATACTCCTTTCACTGTACGCACTTTACTTTATAACAAGTATTGCAATTATGGCAATTCATTTCGCTTGCATGAGAAAGAAGATTGCTCAATAAATAACCCTTTTATTGAAAACGCCCGTCTCTCTATTTCTCTGCATTTCTGGTGAAACAAAGCATGCACGATTGACTGAGTGAAAGAGCTATCTATTGTTTCCGGAAATCTGGAGATATACTCCTTATTCTGGAGGGAGCAAAGTTGTCATGTTTATGCGGTTGTCAGAAGCTAATCCCTTCTTGTCTGTTCAGGAAAAATAAACACCTTCTTGTTTACTCGAGAAAGTTTCTAGTGACCTCTGAGCTAGCTGGCACACACAATTAAGTCTAACATATTCAATAGAGACCTAGTCAACCTCAGTCATACGTCTAAACTATTGTTTATGTTATTCCACTGCGCAGAGCCTATTGGAAATATTGGAACTACACTACAGAACATTCGCTCACAGATCTTTGGAACTGGCTGAATCTAACAAATCCTGACTTCATTTATTTTTCTCATCCTCACAGCAAACATGTAAGAATAGATTATATCTTAGCGTCCCACTCCCTACTGCAGGATTGCAGAATAGAAAAAACTCCTCGTATGCTGTCAGACCATAACCGGTTAATTGCAGAGATTAAGGTGGGAGGGCTTAAAGGTGGTGACTCTTTTACATGGAGTTTTGAGCAGGCGCTCCTTTTTAACGATGAATACTGTGACCATGTGAAGGGGTGGATACCTCAATTTCTTAAAGAAAATATAGGCAGCACTGGAATTGATATTGTTTGGGATGCTCTCAAGGAGGGAATACGTGGGGAAACACTTACATTTTCTCTTATAATGAATACAAAAAAATAAGCTAAAATGAATGACCGATTTGCGAGGTTAGCTTCTGCTGAAGAAGAGCTGATTAACATAGTTCTAATAGAAGGTGAACACAGGGAAGCACAACCAAGAGTTATGGCTGCCAAATCGGCAATCATGGAAATATTAGCTAAAGGTGCGGCCAACAAACTCGCCGCTTGGCGAGATGAATCTTACGAATGTAGCAAGCAAGTTGTTCACCTTCTTGCTGTTAAAGCGAGACAAAAGGCAACCCGGAATCTAATTTCGGAGATGGAAGATTACGACAAGGGACGAATCTCAGACTCAGCAGGTATTCGAAAGGTATTTCACACTTATTACGAAAAGCTTCACTATGAAGACCTACAAAGAAAGCCGGCAGAGATGGCATATCTTAATTAGATTCCCCTAGAACCATTCCCATAGGCGGTACAACTACAGTTGGAGGAGCAGCCTCATTGGTTAGAGATACTACTGTGTATGAACAGTCTCCCAAGTGTTAAGGCTATCGGTCTTGACAACATCCCTCTTGAATTTTACAAAAAAATTCTCTTCACAGCTGAAAGATTGTATGACGCAGCTGGCCACGCATGTTTTCAAAGGGGGTTAACCAACGGAATCGTTGTCACAGCCCAAAATCACAATTTTTTTTTTTTTAAAAATGACACCGACAGATCCTGGCTTGGACCACCCCATGACACTGATCAATTCTGACAAGAAGATTTCTTAAGAAAAAAATGCTTTCTACTCGCCTGGCTTCAGTAATCCATATGGTTATTTCCACACAACAGCATGGGTTCATTCGAGGACGTGGGACGACAGATCACATCCGAAGGGTCATTACACTTCTTGACGCTAAAAATATAATTAAGGAACTAATTGCATTAATCTTGTTGGATGCGGAGAAGGCCTTCAACTGAGTTTCCTGGCCTTTTTTTCTGGGAGGCTCTTTCGAAGGTTGAGATTGGAAAGGGTTGTCTGCAAGCCTTCAAAATGCTCTATGTCCTTCCCTCTGCAAAACTCTTGGTGAACGGAGAGCTCACTGACAGCTTTAACATAATGAGAGGTACTCGGCAGGGCTGTCCGAGCTCGTCTCTCTTATTTCCAATATATATAGATCCCTTTCTACGTCAGCTAGAACACAATAATGTTCTTCGGCCCATTATAACCAACAATTGGGAATCCAAAGTCCACGCATACGTCGATGATATCGCTCTGGTGTCACCTGACCCTGATGAAGCTATTGGCAAGATTGAAATAGAGGGGGCGAGATTTGTTCAATCTCCTGTTATTCCATTAATCGCAACAAACCACAGATCATGTGTAATGAGTATGCTAAGAGTAGTGATGACCGAGTGGTTGAAAAAGCAACATACCTGGGTGTTGATATTATTGCAAACACTGACTGTATGGTGGATGACAATATTAAACCACTAATAGCCAAACTGAAACCAGAACTGGCTAGATTACACAACTTACATTTATCTATTATTGGTAGATGCAATGGCATAAAAATGCTGTTTTTTCCGAAATATTTGTATTTGTTGTGGGCAATCCCTTTAGAATTTGATAGTAAATGTTTTAAAGCAATTGAAGATTTATTTTCAAGATTTATTTGGGGATACGCAAAACCTAGAAGAGCATATACATTTCTCTCCTTGCCCAAAGAGAGGGGAGGACTTGCCCTACCAAATATCAAACTTTATTATTGGGTGAACACCTTATTACATAATTTAGCCCTTATCCAGGAAAAACCTAGAGAAAGCAGGATTGAAGAGATTCCTTCACCAATTGAACTTGTTATGGGCACAGAGTCATGGGGATGGGCCTGCTGATACCTTCATGATATTCATTTCAAGAAAGTCTGATTCAAGATACTACAAGGCAGATCCAAGGTCATTAAATATATTAAGACACTTATTGGGCTTGGCCGTTTGATTTTTTACACACCACTTTGTGAGAACTCCCTTTTGCCGGAAATATTTAAAGGCTCTATTATAGAAAGATGGAGTAACGCTGGCCTGACTAAATTGGGAGGTTTCTTTTCCCCAATAGGCCTGGCTTCATTTGAAAATCTCAGAGAATAGTTTGGCCTAGACAGCAGAGATTGTTTAAAGTTTTTTCAAATCCGTGACTTTTTGACTAAGAAAGGGGGGGCCAAATGGGTTTCTAACATTAAAATTATAGATAAACTGAGAAAGTATAGCGATCCGTTGATCGGATTTGTCTATAACTTCTTTAACTCATTAATGCCAGCCGATATGGAAAATCGAGCTGCAAAATGGAAGGCAGAGACTGGCAATTCAGATGAGCTATTTTTTCATGCAGCCAACTTAGCACAGAATATTTTAGTGCCAGCCGACTCCAGGCCCAATTCTATAAATGGTGCTTTTCTCTTTATTATACCCCTAAAAAATGTGCTAAATGGGGAACCAGAAGAAGAATGGTTTGCCCACGCTGTGCCTTATATCAAGCAGATCTTAATTATATTTTTGCCACACGTAATGCTTTGGATACATTAAAACGAGAAATTACCAACTTTTATAATGAAGCCCTGGGGATTACCTGTAACCTTTCACCAATGATAATCGGACTTGGGGTCAACCAGGATTCACTGGGGAACCCCAAGGAAAAACTAGTGTTATTGGTATGGCAATACTGCGCCTGTGCTTAGCCTCTGCATGGTTAGACCCTAATTCACCAGGTTTTCAACAATGGATCTCTCGGTTAATGGCCAATTATATCTTGGAAAAACTATTTATGCAAGGAGGGGACTGCGCTCCCGAAGGAAAGCCAAGAGATCTGGGTGCCACTGCCTAGATGGTTAGTGAACTATGAGTGACTGATTAAAAGCCTAATTTTAATTTGTACTTGAATTGGGAAGAGCAATCGAACGGTGACCAACCCCCTGGTGGGGCGGAGGGGTGGCAAGGGTGGGAGGGTGGTTAAAAAACATGAATGCAATACCTTCCTATGTTTTTTCTTTATTGTGTTGCTCTTTACATGATTTACAAAAATGTATAACGTTGTGAAAGCCATTGACTTTTTTTGCATTATTAAAAAGGAAAAAAAAGTTGTAACACTATTCAATCCTTTTTTATTAATATACATTTAAGTATTTGCATTACTTTCCAATCTCTACTGTGAAGAATACGTTTTATTTATTTTTTTTATCCTGACTGTGTGTTCCAGTTCTGTTCATAATCACTGGAAACTGTTGCAGTGTTTGGTTTTTGGTCTTCGTGCAATGCCCAGAGGCTATGGCCAACCAAGATTGTGATTTAAAGGTGGCCCAGAATATTCTCTTTTAACCCTTCAACATATCATGATATTGATGCCTTGCAGGACAGAACATTTCTCAGTACACCCAGATTCTAGAGCCTTAATAACTGCATTGGTCTGCCAATCATGTTGCTCCATCATTACTCTCCTGTGTTTTCTATTTATTTCTGGAAACATGCCCAGTAGATGCCGCAGAGTCTGTTCCTGACTTTCCAAGTCTACGGCATTACCAGTAGTGCTGGGTGTCTCATAATATGTCAATTCTTGTATTTGTGACGGAAATATGTTGGCATTCAGTCCTTGTATGAACCTCCTAAATGTTCATATTTTTGTTACTATTTCTCTAATTTCACCCATTATTTTTTCAGAATCCCAATTAGGATCAAGCCTGTTGTGTTTTATGCATCATACTTATTGTTGTCTAACATGCTAACTTCAGACACTGTGCCTGATCTTCTAGTATATTGCTCATAGAGGCCATGGAATAAACATGTGTCCTCCTCCATATCATCATATGTGAGGTAAAGTATTTCAATCAACTTCTCTTTTGAACAGGCATGTAGGGACCATCCACTCTCTTTAATTTTAGGGTCAATTTGGCAAACATCATTGAGCAAACAATGACATCGGTGCTGGTGAGTAACTGTGGCTGCCTAATCACTCTATACTTGTCCCTTTAATATTCCTCTTTTCACTGATGACTCTTGTAAAGCTATACTTATATGTGTCCCATTGTCGTACTTTGTTTGCCATCATCATAATCAGGCTATTAAGAGCTGACACAAGTTTGGGCAGGGTGTATTTGTTATTGAATTTTTGAAGCCAGGAAATACTTGTTATTACCCATGGTGGGACCTGAATCTCTTGTGAGCACTGGCAGATGATATCACGCAGAGCTTGTCCTGTATCGACCAGGTGTATGTGTGCAGTATGGAACATTTTACATAATGTTACTCTATCTTTTAAGTCATGGAAGTCATGTTCTGCTAGTTCCCCTTTCACTAAATCATTAAATTCTGTACAAAGATCTAGGTCTGGTGTCCGTGCATAAAGTCCTTGACTTTTGAATAGCACCCTTTCTTTTAGTCCATGTTTCTCAATCGCCAGAACAGCTGCGTTGCCCTCTCTGGCCCTGTCTTCATGCAGATAAGTGGGCAGTGCTCCGGTGGCAGAGAGTGATACATCGTTCAGTACTCCATGTCTTTGCCTTGTGAACATCTGCTGTTGTATCTGATCCCCTTCCTGTCTGTCCCTTTTCAGTTGTGCCCTGAGCACTGGAGGACAAGGGAAAATGCCAATTACAACACTTTCTAACCTGCTCTCAAAGTGCTCCCTTTATTCATTTGGGTGCATTATGTCTACCAATCCAATTTCTTCGTTCATATTCTCATATGCTAACTGAGTTCTGCTATTAAATTATTTCAACAATGATACATCTTTACCCTTTACAGAAATACTTATTTTCTGGAAATCATTACATTGTGTCATGTTATAGTTGATGGGCGTGCTGGTCTGTTCTAAGGCTGTATTTTCCTTATCTGCCTGGTCCACTACGGCTTCTTTCTCTTTCTCCTTTGACCCTGCTATTTACTTAACTATTGGTCATTATATCTTTCCTGTCTGCTACCATCCCCTTTACACAGATGTGGGAATTGCCTATTTAGCCATTGTTTCAGAGTCTCCTCACACTTCCTATCCATGCATTCACCTTATGCATGTGTTATACTATGTACCCCTTGCTCTATCTGCTGGACATATGGTGGAGGGTGAACAGACAAAATATCGACTCCAAAATATCGACTGGACATAATATCGACTTTTAAATATAGACTGGACAAAATATCGACTGGACAGAATATCGACTACAAAAATATCGTTTTTAAGGTAAGTGAAGTAATATCGACTGTATAAAATATAGATAGCAAAAATATCGAATTTTTAATAATATATAATACTTTATAGTGTATTTTTATGTAATAATATGTGTGAAAAGTGTGTATTAATGTTATAAAATATTTTATTAAATGAATTTTGTTTTTATAATAATTGCGTAATGTAATTCTGTAGCGGGTTGTGGGTTTATAGGGGAATAGGGTGGGAAGTAATTTAATAATAATTAATTAATTAATAAATGTGTGTAAATATTTTAATTAATAATTAATTGATAATTAATTAATATTAATTAGTTAATTAATTATTATAATTTAGTAAATATTTTTTATTAGTAATTAATTGGTAATTAATTAATTGTAATTAGTTAATTACATTAATTAGAGTAAATTTTACATATATATAATTTTGTGTTATTGTAAAGTAATTCATTGGGGTAAAATAATATTAATTATTAAATTAATTACAGCTAATGTGCTAATATATTTACTTTATTGTTATTGTTAATTAATAATTATTGGTAATTAAATAATATTGATTAATTTTGGGTAAAGGAGTATTTTTAGGGTTCAGGGTCAGTTTTCAGTTTTTGGGTAAAGGGGTATTTTTAGGGTTCAGGGTCAGTTTTCAGTTTTTGGGTAAAGGGGTATTTTTAGGGTTCAGGATCAGTTTTCAGTTTTAGGGTAAAGGGGTATTTTTAGGGTTCAGGGTCAGTTTTCAGTTTTAGGGTAAAGGGGTATTTTTAGGGTTCAGGGTCAGTTTTCAGTTTTTGGGTAAAGGGGTATTTTTAGGGTTCAGGGTCAGTTTTCAGTTTTTGGGTAAAGGGGTATTTTTAGGGTTTAGGGTCAGTTTTTAGTTTTTGGGTAAAGGGGTATTTTTAGGGTTCAGGGTCAGTTTTGGGTTTTTGGGTAAAGGGGTATTTTTAGGGTTTAGGGTCAGTTTTGGGTTTTTGGGTAAAGGGGTATTTTTAGGGTTCAGGGTCAGTTTTTAGTATCTTATTTAATTATAGTATGTTAATATATATATATGTTTTAACAAATAATATTGTAAAAAAAAAATTTATTACTTTCATTTATTATTTAATTATTATAAGTTAATGTAAGTCTTTTTAAGTATATTTTAGTAATTACATTTTAATATTAATTTAATTTAACACTGTTTTTTATAAAGTCGATATTTTTTACAACTATATTATTGTAAACGATATTTTGTACTCGATATTTTTGTACTTACCTGTTTGTAGATACAAACTCGATATTTTGACTGTCGATATTTTGTCCACGATATTTTTGCTAGTCGATATTTTGACCCTCAATATTATTTCAGTGATCCATGGTGGAGGTGGTCCACTGAAGTAGTGCCTTTGCCAACATGGATTGGGACAGGTGTCAATTCGATGGCCTTGTTGTTGGCAATTGAAACAAGTTGCACCACTCGTGGCCCAATGCCTTGTTCTTTACCACTGTAAGCAAGTTGCTTCTTCTAATTTTTTGCACTATTGTAATATTCAGTCAGTAAGAAAGCTTTATTTGGTTAATTACAACCATAAAAATATACCCTGTGCATAAAATTGTTATTAAAACATAAACATATATTTTAATATTCAAAGCTATTCATACCTGACCATCCTCCTCCCACATTTTGGTTGTAACTTTGTGACCTCGTCTATTATTTGCTTGCAGGTACTCTTGCCAGCGGGCCAACAGTGGTGTCACCTGAGTATAGAGTCCATGTGCAAAACTGATGGTGTCCTGTATGAGAGATGATATTATACTGTTGTTATACTCATAAATACTTTCTCTCTGTTAAGGCTTTTGATCTAGCATCTGTGGGATGCGTCTGTGATGCAGCATCTTCACTTTCATCCTCGTCTCTGTGGCAGTGTGGGCCTACTCGGCTAAGTACTGGTAGGTAGATGGACCATGGTGTATCTACTTATCCTCCCTCGAATATTTTTAGCCCGTTGTCGCAGCCCATGGCCGTGTTCTGTTCTTGGCATAGCAGTCCCTCATTTATCTGCTGCAGGGAAAGTGTGTTCTTTTCTTTTGTTGTAGCTATTCTAATGTTAAGGAATGACCATCCTCAGGCGAGGAGGCATGTATTGGTGTTCTCTCCATTGTACCTTCCATGGTGTAGTGCACGGTACAGTGTTACCTCCCCTTTTGCAACGTCCTCAGTCTTAAACTTATTTACTCAATCCTTCAAGGAAAATAATCACGGTCACAATAAATATATCCTAGTCCATAAAATATTATATTTAGTCCTTTTTTCTGTTTACATCCACTATCCTTAAAATAGAAAAACAGCAATGCAGTTCTGTCCCTTTTAAAGCACTTGTAGCCCAATCATTACTCTTTGTAAGTCATTGTGGGAAGGAGTCAGCTGTTCCTTCCCTCTGTGTCCTCTTGACGGTGTGTGCAAAAGCACTGACCCTACTTGTCTTACCAACAGTTCAGTTATACTGTACAAGGAGAAACTAAAAGGTGGCTTGTTAGGGTAATACAAAGTGACAAAATAGGAAGTACAAACGGTACCACACACTTTCGGCCAGCCTGCAGTCTTTGCAAAAGCAAAGAAACCATCCATCATTCTACATATAATGACATTTCTACTAGTTCACCAAGTTCACAAGTTGGAAGGGACAGAAAAAAAGGTTGACAGGAGAGTGGGAAGAAAGATAATAGTATTCCCATCCCCTTGCATTCTTCCATTATTATCAAAAGGGCAGAAGGTGCGGCTAGACCGAAATGAAGACCCTTGGGCGGTGCTGTGGGGGGCACGCATTCAAATAAGCAGAGCAGAATTGGTGAACTCCTCATGCAGTTCAGGCATACACATGAAACATGAAAAGCAATATTTGTAGGCCCATCCCTGCAGTGCTGTATTGGACTGTGTGCTCTGACTAGATGATGTATAACTATCCTAGTCCCAGAATAATAATAATAGAACAGGAAGAGGATAAGGCGGACCTCAAGTGTCATAAGAAATATCACACAGACAGAGGGTCATCCGTCCAATACGAAGTAAACGTCACCAGGGCCTAGATGTAGGTAATTTTATTTTACCACTTCTTAAATACCGAATTTTACCGATTCGGTATTTAAGAAGTGGTAAAATAGAGGGGGGGGATGTAGGTATTACAGAATCGGTAAATACCGAATCGTTGAGATTCGGTATTTACCGATTCTGTAAATACCGATTCGGTAATGCCCATTGATTCCTATGGGCATTGAAGCCCATAGGAATCAATGGGCATTACCGAATCGGTATTTACCGATTCGGTAAATGCCGATTCCAGCAAGGGTGCAGGGGGTGTCACTTTGACACCTCTAGCACCCCAAATACAGGCATGTGTGCCCTAAGGGCATGTTTGTCTTTCACATGGCATAGGTGTGCATGCACATATGTGCATGCACACCTGGATTCGGTATTTTACCACCCAATTGGATTGGGTGGTAAAATACCGATTCTGAAAGGCCTTTGGGACTCAGAAGAGTGCCACCTACATCTAGAAGTTACAGAATCAGTAAAAATACTGATTCGGTATTTTACCGAATCGGTACATTTACCGATTCCGTAAATTTACAGATTCAGTAAAATTGCCCCCCTACATCCCAAAAACCCATTTACCGGTCGGTAATGGCTGAAATTGACCGTTACCGGCCAGTAAATGGCCACCTACATCTGGCCCCAGGTCTGTTAGTCAATTTAACAGTCTGTATCAACTTAGCATTGTGACATTTCAAAGAATCATTTGTAGCAAGCTGGCTGGTAATTGGGTTTCCCCCACGTTCTTTAGACTTGCTGGTAATCAGGCATTTGACGTCTAACAGCATATGAAAGGCCAACGCAAAATACTAAGATTTGCAATGAATCATAATACATTATGTGACAATCAAAGACAGCATATCAGAAATAAAAGCACTTTCAATACATTCATACAATGCAATAACAGCACTTCAAATGGATGCATATAATGCAATACTGATCCCCTCCTTGTTGTGAGTAGTTGGACACCTATTCACATCTGGAGACCACCCTTGGTGTCCTGCAGGAGGCAGTGCAACAGGACTGATCACTCTGGCTACACTATAGTGTGGCTACCAGCTCCAGCTCCAGCCCTTGTCCCCTGGATGGAGAGTCTGGGCTTCTTAGAATCAGAGAGTCACTGCTGGCTTGGGAAAATGTGGAATTGTTAGCCCTCTCCAGTGCTCAGGGGTGATGCTGATAGCCCAGTGACTTAAATCCTAATGTAAACCCACCTGAGTAAAGACATTGTTAGGCAGCATAGATCAAGAGAACTGTACTAGTAGTGAAAAATCAATGGGTCCTGTTACCCAACGGTCGCCCAGCGACAACACAGGAGACAGAAAAAGAGAGGAAATAAAACAGAGGACAGCACAATCAGAGGATATACATGAGAAGAAGCACACAACCAATACCAAAACAAATCCTCCTCCCCTTTGTAATTGGCCCACCGCCAGGGACAACTGAAGGGAAATACGCAGGGACATGGCAACTATTTCTACCAGGGGCTAGAGGCAACAAGATGGAAGTGCACACCAGAGAAAAACAAGGTTGAGCATCTGTGCTGAAACACTTGCAGCTAAGGTAGCATCCTGTGCTGTTCTAATGTAATTCTTGAGACAGCCTTGCTCTACGAGAGTAGCTTTACTTTGAGTAATGGAAAAGTACAGGCATTTGCCTGGTAATTTTATTTCAACTTTGCAAGGACCTGAAAAGACAGACATTTGGTGTCAACCCAAAAAGATGGTTCCCACATTGATTTGGAACCAGCTGGCTTCAGCTTTCGTCTGCAGGGTAAAGAAGAGTGTAGACTCTCCCACCGATACCTGCACATCTGTGAACAGTCTGAATTCTTCCGGAATGTCTTTGAACTGAGCCTCGACAAAATAGTTCCCAGATCTTTTGTCGAACATTTTGTGCAGCAAAGTTGTCTTTAACTTTTAACGAGTGTTCGTAAAAGTCAGATAGTTCTTCCCCAGGAATGACCAGGGTCGGGTTTGCATGGTTACTAGGGAACAGAATCCACACCATCCCGGGATGATGTGTGTATAGGCAAACTCGCTGCATTGCCAATAATCCATCAGCATGGAGGTGCTCCATTATATATTTGGAATGTGCAACAGCATGCCACAGTTAGTATTCATGCCAATCAGAAGCGTTCCTTTACCTCTTAAATATAGGAAATACAGTGGTAGCTTCAGAACAAACAAGGGCTGCCCTTTCCCTTCTAACCAAGTGTAGCCGACCTACTTCTTCGTCCCATATTTCCTTACATGGGGGGGGATAGGTTCTCATTCAAACCTCCCATGTCACTCATTACAGGGGGCTGTGTTTCTTTTGCTGAATTGGAAAATGTTTGCACAGTTTACTTGATGGAGGGTTCGCCTTGGGTGGGTTTAGATGCACCCATCAAGCTCTTTTTCCCTCCACCTTGAAGGCAGTGGGTGTTGCGAAGATCCAAGCGGCACTATCAGCATTTGCTGCCTCAGATTTCTGCATCATAACTGTCAGGGCAGTAGTAATTGAATATTAGGCCTGATTTAGATCTTGGTGGATTGATTACTCTGTCAGACGGTGAGAGATATCTCATCCACCAAAATATAAATCCAACGTTGTGACTGAGTAACCCATCTGCCAAGATCTAAATCAGCCTCATAGTACATGAAACTACAGCTTTTATTATTATTTTCAAGCTCGGACTATGTATATTAAATAGTTGACCTCACTTTGACATATGCAAATGAAATATGTAGGATGGCATTACTCTTGAAAATAATTATGTAATCTAAGCATGGGTAAATATCTGACCTCACTTAATTGTTCAACAAAATATGTCAATACATATTTAATTTCAAAAAGATATTGTGCACAAATTCCACTTTATTAGTCTTTTGAGATGTCAGCTGTAAATGAAGTATTTTTAACCATAGCCATAGCAGGTAAAGCATATGATCTTGTTTTAGTATTCAGAAGCATACAGTAGAAGTTCTCGACATTATAATATGAAAGTGGTTATTTACAAGGCCTTCAGCCACATAGAAGATCATTTCTGCTGTTTACGCAGCAGCCGGCAAAAAAATACATCATCTTTGACGTTTAGCCAGCCACAGGCTAAACAGTAGAGATAATGTATATTTTATCCAGCTCCAGGTAATGATAGGGTGGTGGCCATTTTGTAATAGGAATGCAGCATGCATGAAGCATTTGAAAGTAAGTGCATATACAAAGGTACAATGCACATTAAATAAGCTTAACTGTATATAGATGACAAACACTAAAGTCAATTTAGAACAACAATACTTAAGTTATTTCAATATTCAAGTAAGAAATACAGGAATCAAACGTTTGCTTTAGGATGTTATGTAAATATTTTCACTCAGAAGAACACATTGTTTTTTAATGTTCAATAGTCTCATTTTGGTTATGTCAGAGGGATGGGCTGTTTTTGGGCTTCATATGGAAGGCCGTGTGCTAGCTGTAGGGGAGTTGTGCTTGCTTGCAATGCACCAGCAGTCGATAGGTAGTAGCAAACAGGAAATGCACACAGATCTGTTATATCTGGGCCCCAGAGGGCGGGGCATGTGGATTAGGCAATTAGTCCTTGCGGCATAGAGCTTTGGGACACTTGCTGGAGGTAAATTGAATGAGACACAGTCATAGGGTTTCTTTGAAAAGTGAAAGTGAAGGCAGGAGACAAGTAAGTTTTGCATCTGGGTAATTCACAGGAGGAATTCAGAAACATTTTTTCATACTGTTTATCCAACAGGGTGGGTTTCAGGCATAAGAGACTTATTAGTCCCATGACATGAGTGACCCCTTTATCCACACTGAGGGACCGATTCACAGAATGAACTTTAGACTGAATCCTAAACTCACTACTATTTTAGTATTCACAGAATGCACTTACTGCTTTTGGCATTCGCAGAATGAGCTTACTACTTTTGGTATTCATAGAGTTAACTTACTACTTTTGGTATTCAAAGAATAGACTTACGACTACTAACTTTAGGTACGCACCAGGGCCGGAATTTTTGCCTCCGGGCTGGAATTACCGGCCCGGAATTTCTGGCTCTGCACTTGAATTTCTGAATCTGGGCCAGAATTTCCAATTCCAGGTTGTAATATACGATCTGTAGCCTTTGATCATTTTAGCCAAGGGTATGCACCTGCCCAAGTGCCTACCATCCCCCACCATGGAACAGCTGACACGCGACAGCCAATCGAAACCAATAGCTCAATTTTGTCATGATGAATTTTGCAAGTGCCTACCATCCCCCACCATGCTCCAGCTGAAGCTAATTAAAACTAATTGACCATCACCACAAAACACATAAAAGCAGCACACATTGAAGGCACAGGTTTGGCCACAGAGAGTTCGTGTTCACAAACGTTCACATTGCCAGAGAAACATGGAACTAATGAGGAGAAAGAAGAACTTCACTGCAGAAGAGACCACCATGCTTGTGGAGTTTATAATGAGGCACCACAAATGCCAATATGGACTCCCACCCAACTGCACCAGTGGGACACAGAAGGCATCCCTACGGCAGCAATTAGCCACTGCTGTCACAGCATTGGGGGAGGAGAGGCGCACAGTACAGGACATCAAGAAGAAGTGACAGGATGAAAGGCAGAGGGTGAAGGAGAAGTACTCCAGGATCGAATTAAGCAGGATCCTCCCTGCTGAATACCCTGGACCCCTCATCCGTCTCACCCCACGGGAGGAGTATATACTTACCACAATACACCCCCACTTGGTCCATGGGATGCCTGTCAGTGACGTCCGCTAAGTGGTACCAGGTAAATGGGATGAAAAGAAAAAGTGAATGAAAAGATTGGCTGTGTTGCATTGTCATTGTGAGTAAGGAACTTGTCCAAAGTGTATAATAAAATATAGTCAGTCAGAGACTCATATGTCACCCCCTGTAAGTAGCACCACAAGTCCCAGAATCCTTAGCATTAGATATGGCAAATCCCTCCCCCCCCCCTTTTGAAAACATGGGCACAGTACTGCTGCCATACCTACACAACCCTGCTAAGTAGCAATTGACTAATATTATCAGGGAAGCACCAGTACCAATGCGACATGCAAATCAACCATTGCGCAACCACGGATGCATCGCATTTATATTGCGGTGCACTGTGGTGTAGGGATAGGAAGATGTGAGTTGCATCTGATGGCATTAGGGGGGTGCTTTACTGGAGTTGTGTCGCAAGTGCGATGCAACTCCAACAATGTCCATGGACCGCCCATACCTAACGTGCTGCGTCACTCCTCACGTCTGCTTCAAGCAGGCATAAGGTTGCGCCGCAGCGGCCTCTGAAAAGTGACTCAGTGAAATCTTGTAGATTTCACTGCATCACTTTTACGAGGCATATCCTAAAGGAATGCCCACCCAGCCTACATCACAGCTGACGCAGGTTCATTGTTGCACAGGTCTTCACAATGTGACGCTTCACCATAGATGCGTCACGTTGCGAATAATACTAAATGTGTCGTCTGTTGTACACCACCGCTGTGCCACAGAAGTGATGCAACAGAAGTGTAAATCATTTTCAAGGGGCTTGTAAACCTGCCACAAGTTATCCAAGAAGTAAATTACTGTGTGCCAGCCTAAATCACAAAGCAAAAGGTGAGAGAATCATCAGATCAAAATATGTCATACACATATTCTGTGGTTCATTTCTCACTCTACCACGCCATTACATCCCCAACACACCACTGCTCCTACCTGCCCCGTCTGCAGCAGTTCTTCACAACACTGTTAGCATGCAGAAGATATGGGGAAATCCCTGAAAAATTCAACAAGCACATTTCCCATTTGGTTACTTTTCTCTCTTCTGACCCATTGACACGTTCAGGCAGAGCACAGACAACTGCGGTAGCAGAGGTCCCTGCATCTACTGGGAGGAATCAACAACGTACAGAGGAAGGCATTACAACCTCACTAACTGGTAAGTCAAATTGGACAGG
This sequence comes from Lissotriton vulgaris, assembly GCF_964263255.1. NCBI lineage: Eukaryota > Metazoa > Chordata > Amphibia > Caudata > Salamandridae > Lissotriton > Lissotriton vulgaris. The sequence continues at coordinate 1,180,961,965 of NC_141689.1, forward strand.
AGATGGTCCAAATGCATACATTATCAGGAGATGACAGAGGGACATAGAGTGCCCACATATGAAAGTCAACCAGAATTGAAAAATGTGCTTAATTATAATTGCAATTGTCAATGGACTTTCACCTTCAGCATGTGACATTTGTGAACAGCGAAAAACAAAATATAACATGTCTTGGCTCATCATGTCTGTTCTGGGACCACACACTGTTCCCGTGCTGGGCCAAGGTAAGTCAATCCTAGAAAAATTCTTGCAGAATGTTCAATAATTGGGCCTTTCACCACCACAGTATGTTGTATTTGTTGTATAACACTATTATCCTGCATCGCAATATGCTCACATATGGCATTTGAACACATGGCCGCTAGGACCCTGGTGGCAAATGAGAGGCTGACACAAAATGTATGCCAAGTGAGAGCAGAATGGATATACAATAGAACAATGTGTCATATGAACTGACCAAAACACAACAGGCTTGCAATTCAATGATATGATAAATCCCTATCTAAATATACATGGTTAAATCAAAATGAAATTGGTCTGGCTGAGGCACACACTGATGCCAGTTGTGTACCTTTGAGATGGGTGTAGGGACTGCTAAGGTGAATCTTCATGCAGTTACACCTGCAAAATAACTTGGTTGAAGAGCAACACGATAATCCAGTGCAGACGGGAAGCCTCAAAGCTTCTCAGCTTATCCGCAATGTGTGATCATAACCAAATGTTGTTTTCTGCTTCTACCATATTCACATTTATAGGTGAATGTTTGACATATGACGTTTGGATGTCTGCTGTACAAGACACTGTCCATTGTCAGCTATGTATTACTATGATATTGGAAAGAGAGTATGGGAACAGAGGACACTCAAAGGATGGACATAAGAAATCGGTGTTCTCTCATTCAAAAATGAGCTGTGTGACCTCATGGGTAAGGAAGCACAAATGAGCAACATCATGTCCCTGACTACTGCACATCTCAAACATGAACTCCTTTCTGACTTGTTAACAGACATCATTACACTCATGAAAAATGTTAGTCTTAATGGTAAAGGTGAAATCAGTGTAATGCGGATGAGTCGGGGTCATTGATCTCATTCCTTGAAATATCAGTAACCTTCTCATACAAGTTTGGCAGTTGATGTGTCATCTTATTGATGTCAGTGCTGCATGGAGGTAACAGCTGGCAAATGCTGCATGTGAGCAGGTGCCCACATGTAAAGTCCATGAGGTAAACATGCTTCACATTGTCCTGGATTATCCGCAAGTGGTTTTTGAGAATGACATGATGGCTCATAACTACCATCTGTTGTACTAAAATATGGACATGTATGTCTCATTACAGCTGCTGACAGGATGATACCACTGCAGCGAACAACATCCCGGGGGATACATGACATCCTGGCTTTAGCAGTGAAACCCTTGCACACATGTCCTTCAGGTAATTCTGGCATGAGGTGTGTCACTAGCTCAGATTTCTAAGCCATGGCAGAGATCAAGATCCTCTTCTGCATGGAATCAACAGTTGTTGTTTACAAAGTGAAATACAAATCAGAAGTGTCACATGTGCCTTCTGTCAATAGGTGATGCAGATCATTGAGAATGTTGTTTCTACCCTCTACAGCAGGGTTCTTCAAACTGTGGAGCGCACCCCCCTGGGTGGGCGTGGCACCATCCCAGGGGGGGCGCGCGCTCCACTCCGATCTTCCCTTTGTGCAGCACGATGTAGAGGCTCTCTGTGAGGGCGGGCGATTTCCGTCAGAGTGAGGCTGCAGGGGCCTAAGAGCTTAACAGAGCCTCATTAGCATGCAAATGGTCTCTTAAAAAGGTGTGAAGTGTTCGGGTGCGGCTGGCTGGCTGAGTGTGTGTGTGCCCAGAAGCTGTGTCAGCCCGGGCACACACAGGCATAGTGAGAGGGAGAGGGAGGGAGGAAGGAGACAGAGACAGACAGACAGAGGGAGAGCGAGGGAGGGAGGGAGGGAGGGAGGGAGACAGGCAGACAGAGGGAGAGCGAGGGAGGGAGACAGGCAGACAGAGGGAGAGTGAGGGAGGCAGAGTGAGGGGGAGCGAGGGAGGGAGACAGAGGCTGACAGAGCGAGAGCGAGGGAGAGTGAGGGAGGGAGACAGGCAGACAGAGGGAGAGCGAGGGAGGCAGAGTGAGAGAGACAGAGGGAGAGCGAGGGAGACAGAGGGAGAGCGAGGGAAACAGAATTGAGCGAGGGAGGCATAGCGAGGGAGACATAAGGAGCGCGAGGGAGACAGAGGCAGCTAGAGGGAGAGCAAGGGATGTCGGGTGGAGCCGGCCACCAGACGTCCGTTATGTTGCCATGTGGGTGAATAGATGTATGGGTGGATTGGTGGATGTATGGGTGGAGTGATGGGTGGAATGGTGGATGTGTGGGTGACATGGTGGATGTATGGGTGGGGGGGTGGATGGATGAGTGAGGGGATGGATGGATAGGTGAAGGGGTGGATGGATGGTGGGAGAGAGGATGGATGCATGAGTGGAGGGATGAATGGGAATGGATGGATGTGTGTATGGTTGGAAGGGTAGATGGATGGGTGGAGGGATGGATGGATCAGTGAAATGGTGGATGGACCGATGGGGGGTGGATGGTGGACGAGTCGGTGGGTGGATGGATGAGAGAGGTGATGGATGTATGTATTGATGTATTGATGGGTGAAGGGGTGAATGGAAGGATGGATGAGTGAAGGGGTGGATGTGGGGATGGATGGGTGATTGAGGATGGTGGATGGACGAGGGGATGGATGGAGGAGTGAAGGAGTGGGTGAGAGGTCAATGGATGGATTCATGAGTGGATGAGTGGATGGATGAGTGGGTGGATGGGTGAAGGGTGGATGGAGGGATGGGTGGCTGGGTGAGGGGGGAATGGAGAGAGAGGGGGAGGATGGATGGATGGATGAGTGAGGACATGGATGAATGATTGGCAGTGGATGGGCAGGTGTGTGCATAGATGGGTGAGGAGAGGAGCATGGAGATGGATGGGTCAGAGAGTGCATGCATGAGTGGGGGGAGGGTGGAGAGCGGGAGGGATGGATGGGTGGGTGGATGGATGAGTGGGGGGTTGAGTGGGTGGACGGATGAGTGACTGGGTGGATGGATGAGTGGGTGGGGGGATGGCTGGATTAGTGAGAGGGCGGGTGGTTGGATGAGTGAGTGAGTGGATGGGTGGAAGAGTGGATGGATTAATGGAGGAGTGGATGGATGGATGAATGGAGGAGTGGATGGATGAATGAATGGAGGAGTGGATGGATGAGTGGGAGGATAGCTTGGGTGAAGGGGTGAGTGGTTGGATGGATGAGTTGGTGGATGGATGGGTGGAAGTGTGGATGGATGAATGGAGGAGTGGATGGATGGATGAATGGAGGAGTGGATGGATGAATGAATGGAGGAGTGGATGGATGAGTGGGAGGATAGCTTGGGTGAAGGGGTGAGTGGTTGGATGGATGAGTGGATGGATGGGTGGAAGAGTGTATGGATTGGTGAGGGGATGGATTGGGTGAAGGGATGGATGGATGATGGATGGATGGGTGATGGGGTGGATGGAGGGATGGATGGGTGAGATGATGGATGGAGGGATGGATGGTGGATGGGTTTGCAAGTGGTTGAAGGGGTTTGGATGTGGATGGGGCACAGATGGAGGGAAGGAATGAATGGTGGGGGAGTTGGTGGATGACAAGGTGTACATGATGGATGGGGAGGGTTGTGATGACTTCCTTTGCCTTGGATGATTGTGTTTTGAGCTGTGTGGTACGCCTCTGTCATTTTGCCACACCCACTCACAGGCCTGCAGTTTGCTAGGCACTCTTGTTGTGTTGAGCATTGTTTGCCGGATATGGCCCGTGGTGTGCGCGTTGCAGTCGATCATGTGGTGTGCCGGATTCCTGAGGTTTCAGTTGGGTGGTGGGGGGGCCCAACATCTGGGGGAATTCAGCTGGGGGGGCTCAACCTGGAAACGTTTGAATACCTCTGCTCTACAGCTATGTCTACAACATGTATGAGGAGACAGGTTCAGCAGGTCACACTAGGGGGAACGCGAAGTGACAGAAAGTTGTGGCTGGAGCTGGTGAGTTTGCTAGAATTATGTACATCTCCGTGTGACACCTCAGTGCCACGGTGTGAGCAGTCATTTGCGGTGGTACCCTAACCAGGTCACATGATCCTCATCTGTTGATGCAAAGTACAGTTAAAACAGCCCTAGTGTTGCACCACATGTAATACCAGGTCAATCACTAATACGGTCGCAACCTCTGTGTTCCAGATGATGCTGAGGAAGAGGAGGACAGACCTACGACCAGTGATGGCCGATGGGGAATCAGAGGGGAGCATCCCCTGATCCTCCAGGCAGTTATGTCGGCAGCAAGCCATGCTCAAGAGGAGGAGGAAGATCATGAGGACGTTGACTTTGGGGATGATGATGACTACATGTCCATCCACTCTGTGGATGAGGATTCTGATGTCACGGTATCACATCCTCTGCCAACCAACATTCGTCAGCCTCCTCCCAAACAAACAATTTCCTGTCCTCAGTATAGATCAAACCAGCCACTGCTCCAACGCATCCCAACACAGACTTCACTCCCTCACAGCCCTCATGTCCAGGACCGACATGTGGTTCCCCTACCTGCTCTTCCCTACACAGTGTATCCCTGCCATCCTCTCCACCATCTGTGGGAAGTACCAGCCCTGTTGTGGTGCAGGTATCCTCTGTGCACCATTCTCCTGCCCACAGGCTTCCACCTGCTACCCCCCCTGGTGTTGGACCTGCTCATCTCATCCCTGGCAGACACCTGCAGAGGGGGCCTGCACCTGGCTATGGTGGCCAGTGGGAGCAGGACTTCTTCCAACAGCAGGCAGATGTGAGGCAGGACATTTGTGCCATAGGGGCTACCCTGTCAGACAGGTTTGAGTCCTGCAGGACATGGTCCAATTCCATCAGGTGGTGGACAGGGTGAGCCAATCTTTGGAAAGGATGGATAGAACTTGGCAGGACATGTCCAGGAATATGAGAGACCTGATATCCATCCAAAGGGAAGAGAGTGCAAGACACCATGCCTTGGCCATGAAGATGATGGAGGGCATGCTGAAAGTAATCCAAAGTCTCCCTTCACGGCCAACGCAGGGAGGGGAGCCATCATATCTGCCTATAGGACAGCTCATCCACACACCTGTACCACCAACTGCACAGCACCACAGCAAAGGTACACAAACACACCAGCACCCTAAACAGGCACCCCCACCCACCCCACCACCCGCACAACCACCAACAACCCCTGTACCATCCCTCCCACCACCTGTACAACCACTACCAACCTCTGTACAGTCACTCCCACCACCAACCTCTGTACAGTCACTCCCACCACCAACCTCTGTACAGTCACTCCCACCACCTGCACAACCACCACCAACCTCTGTACAGTCACTCCCACCACCTGCACAACCAGCCCTTTTCCAGGCACAGACACCAAATGTGCAGACACCATCTGCACCTGCACTTGTAGATCACCCTGTACAACACCCACATACATGTAGGTGACAAGCTCTACCTGACCCCTCACAGCAATCATCACCTCCAAATGTGCGGAGTAGCAAGCACGATCGCCAGTGACATTCACGTGGTCAATTTGTCTTGGGGTTCTTATGTGTATAGTAAAAATAAAGATCCACAAAAGTAAGATTCCGCTGTGTATCATGTCCTGTCTAACGATGTAGGTATGGGTCCGTGTGTGTGAGGAACTAATGGCAGAGAGTGCTGATTCAGCAGATATTCTCGTAGTAAAAATCACTTTCAACAATTCATGTCTTGCCCTTTTGACTGTATACCGCCCCCAAAATCAACTCCGCAGTTCAATGATATGTTCACAACCATTATCTCTGATATTCGCACACATTATCAGAGAGTACTAGTAGTGGGTAACTTTAACCTACACTGGGATAAAAAACAAAGATACGGTGATTCTACAGATGGAGACTCTCATGACCACACTAGGTTTCCAACAACTAGTAAAGGTCCCCACGCATAATAAAGGTCACAACTTAGATCTTGTCTAGACTACCCATCCGGAGGTTGCCATTACAAACATTTTACCTTGCCTTTGGTCCGATCACTTCTTAATAAGTTGCTGCATCCAATAGATGGCTACCCCACCCACTCACCCCAAATATGGAAATGTACGTCAATCGAATAAAATGGACCCAGTAACCCTGACAGACCTCCTTCTCGCAGATACCCCTCCTGCTAGCTAACAAGGGAATTTAGATCAAGATTGTGCAATCCTCACAAAAAACCTATGCTCTGCCATTGATCAGTTATCACCAGAACGGAAACATAAGGTCAAAGAAGCAGAAAAAGGGGCCCCATGGTTTAATTCCTCACTGAGAAAATCTAAAAGAATGCTTCGTCATACTGAAAGAAGGTGGCGTAAAACCAATGACCTCGCAGATCGAGATGAATATAAGTGATCGCTCAAATCCTACAAAAAAATGCATCATGTTAACCAAAGCTGAATATTACGAAGCTAGAATAAACAATGCTGGAAATAAACAGAAAGAAACCTTTAGAATTCTGACAGAGCTCAGTAAAAAAAAAAGGGGATGGCACGCCAGCAGATGCTCCAATTGATTGTAATACCTTTCAATCTTTCTTTCTGGAAAAAGTTAGGCTCATTCTCTTAGATATTTATAACACCCCCATTAGTTATCCCTTACCGCCGTGCCCTCAAACCTCCCCTCCCAATCACACTCTCTCCAGTTTCCCACAACTGGATATGGTCTCCCTCAGGCAGCTTATGAACCAAATTAAAACAGGTTCCCCATCGGATCCATGCCCTCCCAGAGTTTTCCGAATGGCACTCCCAGGTCTAGGAGGACACATCATCTCCTTACTTAACAACTCTCTAGATACCGCATATCTGCCATCGAGCCTTAAGGAGGCACGAGTTAAGCCCTTATTAAAAAAGCCAGGTGCAGACGCAACCAACTTAATAAACAACAGGCCAATATCCCAGTTACCATTTCTGGCCAAAATCTTAGAACAGCATGTTCTCAAAACACTCTTGTCGTTCCTGGAGATTCACCGTCTTCTCCAGGGACGTCAAGCTGGGTTCCGAGCACATCAGAGCACTGAGTTGGTGATGCTCGCAGTGCTTGATGAGCTTAGAGTTATGGCTGACGGTAAAAAAACTGTGTGCCCTGATATTATTAGACCTATCAGAGGCATTTGATACTGTCAGCCATACTCTCCTGCTGGACAGACTGGCCACCTTAGGTATTCAAGACCTAGCTCACCATTGGCTTGAATCTTTTCTCTCTGGCAGGACACAAAGGATCCAATTGAATGATGCAACATCCGACCTAGGCACACTTGATTGCGGAGTCCCTCAGGGATCCGCATTGTCCCCACTTCTTTTTAATGTTTATCTGCAACCCCTAATAACAACCCTGGCAAATATGGGTTGCAAAATTTTTAACTACCCGGATGACACCCAGCTGTTGCTTAGCATTGACAACACGGGATCGGCGCAGATCCAAGCCCAAAACATCCTCAGCCTCACTGTGAGTTGGATGACTGCCAACTCACTAAAAATTAACCCAGACAAAACAGAGGTCCTGGTTATCCCTGTGGCGGAATCACCTTGGAGTGATCTGTTCTGGCCCCAGGACCTAGGTCCCACTCCCAAACCATGCTCTACTGTAAAAAGTATTGGCATAAAAATAGATCACAAAACTTTCAATGGCCATCCAAGTTTTATCAGTGGTAGGCACATGCATGGGATTAATTAGACAGCTACGGAAACTGGTCCCCCTTCTTTCTACCTCTACACTCCGTATGATTGTCTCAGCGATTATAATCTTGAGGCTGGATTATGGGAATGCCCTCTACCTGGGTTTCCCCCAGGTATTGGCAAGTAGATTGCAAGTGGTCTTAAATGATGCAGCTAGATTGATCTTCAGGTTGCCAAGACGGGCCCATGCCACACTACTGTTTTACAAATTGCACTGGCTCCCTATGAAACAGAGAGTGAAATTCAAGAGCCTCTGTATAGCCCATAAAGCTATACACGGCCTAGCACCTGTTTATAGAAAAGAACGCCTTGAGGTGTATACTCCTGGACGCTCATTAAGGTCTTCTAAGGCACAACTTTTGTCGTGTCCTCAGTACAAACTTTCCTCTAAAGGTGGTGGATCTTTCTCAGTGCTGGTTCAGCAGCTCTGGAATAAACTACCTGAGCATCTCCGCAAAGAACCCAACTTGCTCTATTTTCGGAAATCGCTCAAAACCCTCCTGTTTAAACATTAAGCATAGAATAACTCCTGATGACCGTGTGCCTCACCATCCACACAGCTAGTCGTTTCTACTCCCCTGGTTCCAAGCGCTAAGAGACCTGTTGATGATTTGGTGCTATATAAATCGCAATTAACAATAACAATATCAGTTACAAGTGTAACCCATCATTGCAACAAGCTATTATGTGCATAGCACATGACTCACAAAATATGTGTCCATGTTCGGAAACAGACATTCAACCTGAAGTCGAACAAGTTAAACTAAGTAGAATTTCTCAAAGATATTTATATAGGAACAGAAAATAACTGTCCATTTGGAAGGGAGAAAGGAAAACAAATGATGATCTTAATGCAGAAGGAGAAGGGAACTGGGATTGGGGTGGGGTAAATAAAATATATTACGTCACGGAGCGTCAGGGAAACCGGTCTATTTACAAGAGGAAAATTAAATCTTTGTCCACAACAACCTCTCAGTCAAAAAGTCAAGTGTCCTTCTGGTCATCCTCCAGGACCACAATGTCCAGATCCTCAGTGTTTGATGCAGGCACATGGCTGGCTGGTGCAGGAACAGGCACCACATGGGATTGTGACACACAAGGAGTACGGGGGGAAACAGTGTGGGGCAAAGGACAGGGGGAGACATTGATCGTGGTATGGGAAGGGATTTGGGAGACAAAAGACGACATGTCTGTGGCCATGGAATTGGCGCTGGTGGTGAGGGTGTCCAGAGAATGTCCGCTCGCATTGTGCGTATCTCTAGACACAATTGTAGCATGATGCGAGTAGACATGTCTGGTTGACCCTCATGCATCCTACACAAGTCCCCTGGCACAGCCACAGGAGGAACAACACTGGGAGGTGCCTGGGGGGGACAGGAGGGATTTGGTGCCTCAGGTCCGGAGCAGATGTTGCGTTGGGCTTGGTGTCTACGAGGAGGGGGACAGGATGCAGGGGAGGCAGCTAGAGCCCCCAATGGCATGAGGGACTGTGGAGGTAGGGAGGGGCTGATGACAGGCCCAAATTGAGTGCTGGCCTGCCCCGTGGACACCTCTGCAGGACCCACTGGTGAAAAATGTGGGGGAGAGTAGCTCTCCACCACATCATGGTCAGAGGTGTTGGGTCCTTCTCAACCACCTTCAATGTCCACAGCCTCCACCCGGGATGAAGCAGTGCTGTTCTTCCTCATTCCGGGTGGGCACAATCCCCTTGCCTCCTGATGTTGAGGGTCCCTCCTCCTCCTCTTCTTCCTTGCTGATGGAAAGAGTGTGTAGCCACCAGCAAGCTGATGGCCTCCTTCTCCGGACTTGTTCCTGAAGTTCTTCTATATCACCAGCCGTGCCTGCTGAAATGTAAGCAAAATCCTGATGTGGTGGTTGTTTCATGCAGGACGAGACACATACATAGATGAGCCAAGGTCAAATTTTGCTGTCCTCTGATCACACTCTACAGTTGTTTACGACTTCTGGCGCATCTCTGCTAATCAACAGAGATGTGCCGTAGAGTTGCGACGCATCTGCCCAACCGTGCGCCACCACTGATGTGCCGAATTTAAAATGCTGCGCACCATGGCGCTCGCATGGGCAGATGCGTGATGATTCCCGGGCAGGAATGCAGCACATTGCTGGAGTTGCGTCGCAAGCGCGACACAGCTCCAGTAAAGCTCGGGGGTGCCCTATCTCTAACATGCTGCGTCAATCCTTACGCCTTCTTCAAGCAGGTGCATGGTTTTGACGCAGCATGGTCCTAAAAGCTTGTAGATTTCACTCAGCCACTTTTAGGAGGAGTTCCTGTGCCGGAACGCCGCCCCCGCATCAGAACGCCTACATGTGGTGCAAGGCTTTACAACGTGGCGCTTCTCCCAGATGCGTCACATTGTAATTACCATGCAGCATGGTGCTGGCTTTGCGCCGCCGCTGCACAACAAAAGTGACACAACGGCAGTGTAAACGAGGCACAAGTGGCTAGTAAATCTCCCCCACAGTGTTTATGAACTTACATTACATGTATGTTCACTGTCATTTACTGACTTGAGTCTGACATGGACATCTCAAGTGTATTTTTCTGGCTTACTCAACTGTATTGGGCAACCCTCAACCTTGGCATTCTTGTGATCTCTGTGTCCTGTCACTGCTACATGTTCCAGTTCCAAAACCAGTTCACCAAAGGGGAACATGAAGAGTCCAGATTTAATTGAATTTGGACATTGATATGGAGTTGCAGCTTTTTAATGTCTGGACAAGTGTCATCTGCTTTGTAGCATTGTATAGGACAAGACAAAGACCGAATGTGGGTCACACATCCACATAGGGTCTGGGCTACTTCTCTAGCTACATTGTAAGTCTAGCCTTTTGCCGTCCCCACAAATCATCGGACAATCCAGTGCCACATATTGGCTTTGTTGACTTTCCGGTGAAAAGTGGTGGGTCGTTGTGACAGCTACCTGTACATGTGAAATGTCATGGAGGCCACTGAGGGTGAGACGTCTGTCAGTGGACACACCTTGCAAATTCAGGAACACTTAAGAGTGATGCAAGGATCTCAAAGTCTGTCTTGACTCCATGGCACCTGATGATCTGTTTCAATTGGAAACCAAACTCTACAAATGCAATGCAAGTCACAGCATCCAAACCCTTTGGCCTGCCAAGCACACGCTGGACAGTGTCTGTACCATTTCTCATCCAATGCACACATCAGTTATGATTTCCTTGGTTAAATGGTAGTGGTGCTGGCAGAGCACACTTTAATATAAATGCACAAGTGTGGCTCTTTTACCCAGTTGTCATGAAGATACTACAACTCCCAAAATGCACTCTGCCCTGTACAGTCCATATGCCACAGTGTGCCTTTTCAATCTTGGTGACTGCTGCATGGACACAGAATTTGTGAATGGAGGCATGGGACACACAATGGTACACCACTGCTTCACTTACATCATACTCCCAGACACATATTACATATGATGCACTTACTAGGTTCCTGCTGCTCATGACCTCCAGCTGAGCATGGAGGGTCGGCCAAGCTCCTCGCAGGACCCTCCTGTACAGTGGGGAGAGGCGAGGATGATGCACGCAGTGCTGGGAAGACATGCCCACCAGCTCCGTAGCATTGTGGGGGGACCAGCGTTTTAGGTCCTCCCAGCGCTTGTGGCATGCCCTAGCACTCCTGGTGTAGACTCCCACTGTACTGCAGCGCTCACCGATGTTGGCCCATAGAGTGTCCCAGGCTGCAGTGCTCAGCTGGTACTCAGGGTCCCCATATAAAGATTAAGCATATTGTAATTACGCACCGCATGCGCTCAGACTGATCGGAAGATTTCCCTTAACTCTGCTGCTATTGTTGCGCTTTGCACATGGTGATATTTGTTTTTACTGTGTTTTTAGAAATTACTAGTTAAAGTGTAAAACCTTTTTTAAAAAATTGTATGTACCTATCCTCTTACCCGCACTATAATCGTTTTTCACCCTGCGGCTTTGCAGGCATTAGGGCGAGCCAATCTGCTCCTTGGTCGCCATATTGGGGGTAGGTTGGGACACTATTGGGTGCCATCTTCAGGGACGCTCTAGTGGCCAGACAGCACTGCCTATTTAGATCGCGGCATGCAGGCGCGCAGACAATAAAGATTAAGCATATTGTAACTACGCACCGCATGCGCTCAGACTGATCGGAAGATTTCGCTTAACTCTGCTGCTATTGTTGCGCTTTGCACATGGTTATATTTGTTTTTACTGTGTTTTTTGAAATTACTAGTTAAAGTGTAAAACCTTTTTAAAAATTGTAAGTACCGATACTCTTACCCGCACTATATTCGTTTTGCACCCTGCGGCTTTGCAGGCATTAGGGCGAGCCAATCTGCTCCTTGGTCGCCATATTGGGGGTAGGTTGGGACACTATTGGGCGCCATCTTCAGGGACGCTCTAGTGGCCAGACAGCACTGCCTATTAAGATCGCGGCATTCAGGCGTGCAGACAATAAAGATTAAGCATATTGTAACTACGCACCGCATGCGCTCAGACTGATCGGAAGATTGCCCTTAACTCTGCTGCTATAGTGCACTTTGCACATGGTGATATTTGTTTTTACTGTGTTTTTAGAAATTACTAGTTAAAGTGTAAAACCTTTTTAAAAAATTGTATGTACCGATACTCTTACCCGCACTATAATCGTTTTTCACCCTGCGGCTTTGCAGGCATTAGGGCGAGCCAATCTGCTCCTTGGTCGCCATATTGGGGGTAGGTTGGGACACTATTGGGCGCCATCTTCAGGGACGCTCTAGTGGCTAGACAGCACTGCCTATTTAGATCGCGGCAAGCAGGCGACCAGCGCTCACGCGCAGCGTGTGCGCCTGCATTGCGCCGGAGGAGCGCCAGAGGAAACCCCGTCTGCGCTCCGGCTGCGCTCAGCGCCAGCCATGCTGCCGTTTTAATCCCAGAGGCTAATAGACGTGTCTACTTGAGGGAACAACTGTGCAAGATCGGTAAGGGCCTGAAGGCCGGTCATTGCCACAATCTGGGACATTCTTATTCCTATTGTACAAAAAACCCTGTGGCAGAGGAGGCAAGGTGTGGCTTGATCAATAGTAGATCTATGGTAAAACATCACCAAGAGGTGGCCAACTTGGCGGTTGATATGAAATTAGATTTTCTCTTTGTGACAGAGACGTGGTCAAGTGCACATTTCACTGCAAATATAGGCCTCGCATGTCCAGAAGGATATAAAATAATACAGAAGCCTAGGAATAATGGACGAGGAGGGGGGCTCGGGGTAATATATAAAGATAACTGGAACTTGCGTCATCTGCAGGTCGAGGAGGTGGCAGGAATTGAATTGTTGGGTCTCTCAGTAATGAGCCCAGAGGTACTCTCTTCTCATGCCTTTTATGTTATAGACCCCCAGGCTCGGACACCCAGTACCATGAGCTGCTAAATACCATCACAAATCTGACCCTCTCTCACTCCAGAGTACTGATCTCTGGGATAATGGGTGCCTGCCGGCCATCTGAGAGATCTGACCCGGCTATGTGACAGTCTCAATTTGAGACAACTAGTGCAATCTCCCACTCATGAGGGGGGCCATATTCTTGACCTTCTATATGCTAATCAGGCAGAAACAAGAGTTATAGACGTTCTGCCACAATTTCTGGACAGATCACTCACTCATACTCTTTCACACAGTGGTGCCTAGTTCTAGCATGATTGGGAGGCAGGGGTCAATGTGCCGGAAAGATAGAGACTGGTCTAAACTGAAACAAGACAAGATAACCCAGATATTTTCTAGGGCAAATCGTGTTGACCCTCCCATCTCGGTAGAGAGTAACTACCAACAATATTATGCTCTAGTAACTAAGACGTTAAACTCTCTAGCCCCAATGAAACAACGTAAAGGGAAGAAGAGAACTTCGGCTCCTTGGTATAGCGAGGATCTGAGGTTGCTTCACTTGAAATGTAGGAGGGCGGAACGGATTTGGAGGAAACGCTATTCCGACACAGACAAAAAAAACTTAAAATTACTACAGGCGGAATATAAAAAAGACATTGCTAAGGCCAAAGCCGAGTTTTATGCTGCCTCTATTTTACAATCCTCCAATGGCACCAAGGCCCTCTTTGACATTGTCAAGAAACTTTCTAATCCACAGTGTTTGAGTAATAAGGTGACTGCTACGCAGAATCTTTGCGACGAGATAGGGTTATATTTTGATGAGAAGCTTGCCACAATTATAGGTAACCTCCAAAAGTCAACTACCGTCAATGACGAGATTGTGTTTCCGGAGTATGTAGAAGAGCGGGGGTGAAACCTTCCCTTAGTCTATTTACTGAGCTGACTGAGGAAATGTTCAGCAATCTAGTACGTGAGGTCTCTTCAGGTTCCCCCCTTGATCCCTTTCCTCCGAGGTTATGGAAGGAAGTGGGACAAGCAACCTTACCCTGGTTACATCAGATCTGCAACCAATCGTTGGAGGCAGGGGTGGTGCCGGATGCTTGGAAACAGGCTATGGTCACCCCCTGCTCAAAAAGCCCTCGCTGAAACCTGGTGTCCCTGCTAACTTCAGGCCTATATCCCTCTTACCCTTTCCAGTCAAGGTCTTTGAAAAACTGGTTAGCAGGGATCTTTCAGTTTTTTTGGAGGAAAACTGTTTGTTGGATGAGGACCCATTTGGATTCCGTCCAAAACATGGCACGGAATCAGCATTAATAACGGTTATGGATAGCCTTCGAAGGCACGCGGACAATGGAGATCCTACTGTATTGATATTATTGGATATGTCAGCCGCCTTCGATACGGTGAATCACTGTATCTTGTTGGAGAGGCTAACAGAGATTGGGGTGAACAGGATGGCTTTTCAATGGTTACAATCCTACCTGTTGGGCAGACAACAGACTGTATTTCTAACACCATTTACGTCAAATAAATTACCAGTCCCCCACGGCGTGCCTCAGGGCTCGTCAATCAGCCCTATCCTTTTCAAAATTTACTTACGTCCTCTATTCCCCCTGATTAGATCTTTTGGGATTGAGCTGGCTAATTATGCCGACGACACCCAACTGGTGTTCTCCCTTGAGGGGGAACAAGCGGTGCGGGTGAGTACCCTTCAGGACTGCATGCACCATACCTCCGTTTGGCTTAGGGAAAACTACCTTCAATTTAATGGAAGTAAAACGGAGGTAATGTTTTGCCCGGGTAACACCCTACCTCGCCACCTACCACTGGAGTTTAGACTTACACCAGAGGAAGTACCCCTGACTCCAGTTAGGGTGGAATGGAATTTAGGGGTTATGGTAGAGGATAACCTTCAGATGGAGGCCCAATACAACAAGACAATTAGTGTCTGTATGGTTCTCCTACAAATGCTACGACAGGTGCTATCTTTTCTCCCGAAGGAGACTCGCCCTCTGGTGGTCAGAAGTCTGATACTTAGTAGACTGGACTATTGTAATGCTCTGTACTTGGGTGCCCCGCAGTACATCATTCAGAGCCTGCAAAGAGTCCAGTCTACTGCAGCCAAACTAGCCTTGAGCTGGGAGCGCCGCTCTTCCACTTCTTTGGCCTTGAAAGAGCTACACTGGTTGCCAATCTGTGAAAGAATTTGCTTTAAATCCTTGTGCACAGTGTTCAATGGACTCCACAACTCAGGCCCAAGACCACTATCTAACAAGTTTAATTGGTACCAGCCGAAGAGGATGCTTCGCTCCTCCTCGTTAAACCTAGCGGTGACATCCAGATTTAAGCGATCTAGGATGGGAGGCCGGGCTTTCAGTGTGTCAGCAGCCCGACTCTAGAATGAGCTACCACTTCAAATTAGACAGTCCGACACGTTTACCTCGTTCAGGAAAAGCTTAAAAACCTGGCTGTTTCCTAGAGGCAGTTAAGTTCCAGCTCCATCCCTTTCTCTCTGACCATGCTACTGCAAGGGGGGCCTTGTGCAATAATCTGAGCGCCAAGATACCCGTAGGGTGAAAGGTTGCGCTATATAAGAAATAAATACATACATACATACATATAGCTGAGGACATTTTTCCAGCACCCCCTCTACCAAGATGTCCAATTCCCTTTCTGTGAAAGGGGGTGCTCTCTCTTCATACTCCTCAGCCATTTTGGGGGAAATAAGTGTGATGAGAGCAGCAGAATGTCTGAGGATCTGATCAGTGATCGAGGATGGCTCAGAATGAACACAAAATGGCTGCCAACTACTTGCTGTGATGTATTTCCTGTCTCCCGCTTCCTGTATAACATTGCCTGTATGAAATGATGTGTTCCAGTTTATTTTAAGGGATCACGGCACGAAAACGTAGTTTCCGTTTCCGGAGCGTCGGGTCCGCGCACGTGCATTACGCTTCAAAATCGGAAATTACATTTTTGTGCCGTAACCTCCGAAAATGACCAGCAACACATCATTTCATACAGGAAATGTTATACAGGAGGTGGGAGATAGGAAATACATCACAGGAAGTAGTTGGCAGGCATTTTGTGTTCATCCTGATCCATCCACAATCAGTAATCAAATCCACTGCCATCCTGCTGTTCTGTTGTAGAAAAAAACAGAAATTACATTGCAGGTGAGAATCATGAATATGTAACAAAAAGGGGAACAGGCCATTTAATGAAATTTCTGCACAGGCAGGGTGGGGGGGTGACACAACATAACATTTCAGTTTAATTTTCTCCTACTTTACGTTATGGTACATGTAGTCCATATTGAGTGCTCATTATCAGAGTTGTGTGATGTGTTGCGTAACATTGGGGTGGAGCAGTGTGGATATATCACAGACACATGGGGGCAGATTTACAAGCCCCGTACGCCACATTTGTGCCAACTTTGCATCACTTTTGTGAAGCAGCGTCAGCGCAAAGCCAGCGCCATGCTGCGGTTTATTTTCAATGTGATGCATCTGGGAGATGTGTCATGTTGTGGAGCCCTGCGCCACATGTGGGCATTCCGGAGTGGGGGGGGGGCAATCAGGCACAGGAACACGTCCTACAAGTGGCTTACTAGTCACTTTTATGGCCATACTGCATCAAAACCCTGCACCTGCTTGAAGCAGGCGTAAGGATTGACGCAGCATGTTAGGCATAGGGTCACCCCGAGCCTTGCTGGAGCTGTGTCGCGCTTGCAATGCGACTCCAGCAATGTGTCACCTTTACGGCAGCAGATGCGTCACACATCTGTCTATTCTTGCGCCATGATGCGCAGCATTGTAAATGCGGTGCATCCATGGTGGCGCAAGAGGTGTCTGCTTTGACGCACAATAACTGGCGCATCCCTGCTGATATTCATGGATGCACCAGTTATTGTAAATCTGCCCCATGGTGCCTGATTCACCCATGACATCGTCACTCATGTTCTGGGACCATCATTTGTGGGTGAGTCAGATCTGTTGAGGTCACAGACCTGAGTATGCAAGGGTTATAGCCTTTTGTGATTGAGTGAACCATCCTCATGAGGTCCAGGTAGGTCTCTCAGGACATGTATTGTTTGTCATCAGCGTGAATAGTTGTTTTTAAGGACATCCACTACACTGATCGCTGACATGGGCACTTGACCAGAAGCACACTCCACCTTTTGACTACTGTCAGCAGCTGTGATTTACATGCAGTTATTGTGGCTTGCAAAGTCGTCTCAGGGTGGAATTGATTGACATAGTCGTGTCTATCCAAGTTTATCATTGACAACAGACAGCAAACAACATTTTGTCCATGACACTACAGGTTGCTCATGTGAAAAAACATGGCAACCAGCTGATCACAGACTTGCATGCCCTGACGTCGGTTATGTGCAATGGCCCAGATTCCAAGATCCAGAGCTAGCCGAGGTTCCAGAGGTATGTGTAAGCCATGCGTTAAAGCAATGTTGGAGTACAGCAGCACACCCCCTGTACGGTCGAGACATCTGAATTGCGACTTCAACAGACCAAAAGTGTGCTCTATGATGGCTCGAGTCCGTATGTGTGCCCTATTGTAGCTACTCTGAGGTGCAGTGTTTGCACGCCTGTAAGGGGTAAGGAGATGTGGGGAGAGTGCATATCCAGCATCGCCTGAGGAGGGAAGAAAGGGCAGGTGTTTACAATTCACTCTTTGACTTCCACAGGACATGATCTATATGTTAGTACATGCAGTGTCTGTTGGGCAATGATTCTTATTGTACAATGGTTATTATTGGGGGGCATTCAGACATTTCAATGATACATATCACTTATTTTTAGTGCTTGGTACTTACCCAGTAGTCACATGTTGCCAAATTCTCCAGCAGCCATCCGCCGGGCAAGAGGTGACATGCGGAATATAAAGCTGTCATGGGTACTGCCTGAGAACACTGCATGCACATTAATGAACCTCCCTCTCTGGCATCACAGACAGCTTGCACATTGATGGAATACCATCTGTGTCTGCAGAAGATGTGTGCAATGTGGCGGGGTAAATTCCAGCCCGGAGGCAGAAATGCCGGCCCGGGTGAGGACGTAAAATTAGTAGTCGTAAGTCTATTCTGTGAATACCAACAGTAGTAAGTTCTTCTGTGAATACCAAAAGTAGTAAGTGCATTCTGTGAATACCAAAATAGAAGTAAGTTTAGGATTTAGTCTTAAGTTCATTCTGTGAATCAGGCCCCGACATTCTAGTCACCTTCACAATGTATCGTGTGAACGGTTGTTTTCTTTTCTAACATGCTAATTTGTGTTTCAAGTGGGCATGCATCTGTCCTTACTAAGCCCTCATTTCTGTCCTTGACAGTTCTAACGCAGCAAAAGAAATCTGGAAGCCAAAATAAAATTCTGAACAACTGGCTAGGAGGCTATATGTGAGTAAAGTCAGTTTGGAAGGGGGCTGGGTGAACCGAGTAGGACCAATAGGAGGATGATGATGATAAGTAGGAAAATAAGGGCCAGATGCAGGGTCACCCTGCAGGCTAGGGTGACCAAAGACAAGAGAACCCAGGCAAGAAGAGCCAGACCCAGGGTGACCTAATCTACCAGCACCAGGGTTACCAATGCCATAGGGGACCAGGAACAAATACACATTCAGGAGCAGAACATGGGCAGAAGGCCTGGTGGTACCATGACCAGAGAGAGAAGGATCATGAGGGTCAGTAGGATGCGGAACAAGGGGACCTGGACCCACTTGGGCCCAAAGAAAAAGAAGGGCCTGAGATAGAAGTAGACAATGACATGGAGAAGAGCTAGGAGGGCAGAGCACACTGCTTTGTAAGAGGGACTAGGACAACCTGAGTCAGCAGTAGCAGACCCAGGTAGAAAGACCAAAGAGGACAAGTACCAGTAGACCAATGGAAACAAGGACAAGAGACAAAAGGGTCCAGACAAACAAAGATCAAATCAAGGAGGACCAAGAGGCCAGAAGTGAATGGGCCTTGTCTTGGTAGACCACAGCCAGAAATGGCCAGGGCTAGTAGGACCTGAACAATGCAGATTAGAAAGACCATGAGGGATACAAAGGATCAGGAAGTCCAAGCTTACTGGAACCAAGGCCAGAGGTTCAATAAGGGTCAGACTCAGTTTGGTCCTAAACCAGAGTAACAGGACTACATGAACCCAGGTGTCCACAATATAGGAAGTAGAAAGACCAATGATGGCATGAATGTGGAAGACCAAACCCAAGAGAACCCTTACTAGGAGGACGATGCTGGAGGGGCACAGAGTCAGTTGGGCAAGAACAAGGTGGAGAAGGCAAGCCAAGAGACCCAGAGGACTAAAAAAACTAGTATGGGGCAGAAGGACAGGGAAATTAGAAGGGCTTGTGAAACCAAGGGCACTGACAAAAGCACCAGAAGAACTGTTATAGGAGGACGAGACAAAAGGAGTATAAGAACAAAGCCCATGGCTACATGGACCCGGAGAACTAGATTCAGAAGGATTTGGAACAGGCAAACCAGGAGAGTAGATAAATCAAGGGGGCAGGACCAGGATGTCTGATGCTTGAGAATTATGACGAGGGGGTGATAAGGTCCAGGACCGAGAGACTGTGAAACAAGGCCGATCATGATAGCGGATAAACCGCATCCTCCGGGCCGGCGGAAGCCACCGCCGGCCCGGAGGATGCGGATTAACTGCTGCGGACTGAGAAAAGACCCCCCGCCAGATTAGGATGGCTGGGGCATCTTATTTCCGTCCACCGCTTTTCCGCCGCGGTCGCCTTCTGACCGTGGCGGAAAAGGTCTAACATGGCTGGTGGTGTCTATCAGACACCGCCAGCCATATTAGGATGGCTGCGCTCCTATGCCTTTCCAAGGCGGCATTTCCGCCGTGGAAAGGCATACAGTGTTTTCTTTGGGGGCCCGTTGCAGGCCCCCTGGGTGAAGGGGGGGGTGGGGGGTGCTCATGGGGGTACCTATTGTACCCCCCTGCCTTTGCGTGCACGAAGCGGCAGGCACCATGCGGTGCCTGCCGCTTCGTGCATGCAAAGGTAAACATGCATTTTTTAACATTACGGCGTGTGCTGCTTCAAGCAGCACCCGCCACAATGTTAAAAAAAAGGATGTGACCGCCAGGCTGGCGGTCACATCCTAATTCGCACGGAGGGACCGTCGCTGCCCCTCCTCCTCTGGGGTGGCGGATGGACGTAGGTCCGTCCGCCATCCTAATAGGCCCCCAAGTGCAGGAACACCGGGGAATGATGACCAGACAGTCCAAAAAAGTACTGGGACAGGATGTTCTAAGTCTTGCATGAAACGGCGGTCAAGGTACATCAAAACTAAGAAAGATGAGGATGATCTGTGGTGGGCCAGGACAAGTTATTTTAGAACCATGAGGGTAAAAAGCAGGAGGATCAAGACCATATTGAAGAGCACTACGAAAATCATGAGATGGAGATAAACGGTCACTAGTACCAGGACACCAGGATAAGCAGGACAAGGACTAGGAAGACTAAGGGTGCCAGTCCCAAGGGCATCCAGGAAGAAAGACTTAATGGGACTTGGTGAAATAAAATTATTGTAAATGTGGAAAACAATACTTTCATTTATGAAAATGAAATGATGTCCTTATTAACAAAATTGACTACTGTGAACTCCACATCCACCCCTTTTCTTAAGTTTATAGTCTGTCAAGCTCTGAGACCCAGGCCAACGGTTACTGATTCGTAGGTCAAAGGCAGGATGATGCATAACTGTCAGATAACAGCATGAACAGGAAGCCCTAGATCACTCCCACTGATAGGCAAAGAGACATTACAATGGTCAAGAGTGAATGACCCAAACAAAGCACACAAGGCCGGAGGGGGTAAGCAAACCCTAAAATACCCTAAAAACCTGATGCCACATGAGTTAGGAACATATAGCCAATCAAAACACAGCACATGCAGTGATCATGCGCTCCCCATGCCATTCATCTGGACACATTACCCACTGGCCAAATTGTGTCGATACATGGTAAAGGCCCACCTGTAATATCCATTTGGCTATTAATGTATGACTCTAGAGCACCAGCCAATCTTCCTCACCATATAGGGTATGCTGGAGAACTTTACAACCTCATGAAAACTTTATTTAAGAAGGATGTCCAATGAACTGGGGAGAGGAGTAGACCTAATGGCTAGGGCGGTCAACCTTGAATCTGGGCATCCAGGTTCGAATCTTGGAAATGACGCTGAACATCCTGTGATTCTGGGCAACCTCCCCGTGCCTAACAAAAATGGATGTGTGTCCTCATGTAATGCAAATGGTGATATATAAAGTGCTCTGATACCCGATACCGGGTTAAGTTTGTACTATGTAAAACTCCATTAAAAAAAGAAAATAGAATGTAAATTGAGAGAGTCCCCAGACCCCGTGCATATAACTGTTCTCCCGGCTGCTATGTTTCATTAAAGAAACTGCTCTTGTTTTGCCAAACGCCTCTTTTCTCTCAAGGTATTTTATACTCAAGTATCATTTGGGAATGCCAATGAGGAGGGATTGGGACCTTGCACCCGACTGCTGCTGAAGAAAGGTGACACAGCCCGGTTGGATTCACACTGCGCAACGACAAAGGCGAGTATACATTGCAAATGATAGGAAGTTCTGCTGAAACTGTTGGGTAGAGGTCTGGCATGAAGCAGAATTATTCCAAAAACAAAAAACCAAAACAGATTATGGCATGTATTGTAAACACAGTTAATATAGGGACATTCTACGGTCACATGTATAGTTCAATACAATCCAGGGGATGTGCCGGAAGTCCCAAAAGAAAGAAGTTGTCGACGTTTCGACCCCTACACGTAGGCTAAATTAAGTCCTTTACCGGGGTCTTCATCAGGACAAGTACAGTGGGGGAGGGGACGAAGTGGGGCCGTCCTATCTGTAAAATTAAAAACCAGTATCAAAACAATGAATTTGTTGGACACAACAGTCATCGTCCTGTTAACCATAGTGAATGGATAGTTAAGTCAAAATAAATCATGGAGTCCGGGCCACTGCGGACCTCAGGACATGGACAGCAAAAGCAGAGTACGAGATGAATCACGCTCTAGCTCAATGGTACGGGTCATATTTACAAAGGGGAGTATTAACCAACAGGGAATTTAAAAAGACATGGTAAAAGACACTCTATATAGTGGACACTCACTTTGGGATAGAAACAGATCGCTGAAGTAGAAGATCCAATTTATATACAAATTCATTGTTTTGATACTGGTTTTTAATTTTAATTTTACAGATAGGACGGCCCCACTTCGTCCCCTCCCCCACTGTACTTGTCCTGATGAAGACCCCGGTAAAGGACTTAATTTAGCCTACGTGTAGGGGTCAAAACGTCGACGACTTCTTTCTTTTGGGATTTCCGGCACATCCCCTGGATTGCATTGAACTATACATGTGACCGTAGAATGTCCCTATATTAACTGTGTTTACAATACATGCCATAATCTGTTTTGTTTTTTTGTTTTTGGAATAATTCCAATTACGATTCGAAGACTGTAAATATTTACTTCCTTTGAGTCTGTGTACTTTTTCTGACTTTCTCACCGCTTCTGAGCACAACCTCTCTCCCCTTTTCTTTTTCCCAATTTGGGGCTATTCATTTTTCCAATGTGATTGTAATTGCTTCACTGATTTACACGTAGTGTTGTTAAATAAATGACAACATTTGAATTAAGAGTAATTGTTTGATTAATTTTAAATTGCTTGGTAATTGTGTTAGTGTGTTTTCTCACCCAACACGTTCTCCTTGCGGGGACCCCCTCTTTACATTTACCACATAACGCCCAGGTCCCCGCGACTGCATGGGTTCAACCCCCCTCTTTTGTAATGTCCTGAAGCAGCCATCACAGAAGGTAGGAGAACACATCTGGGCCTAAAACTTTGTGTGTTTTTTTTAAGCGTTTGGCATATGGCATACTATGGAGCAGCATACAAAGTAGGCCTGGTCAGAACTCACTGAGTTTTGTTCTGTGGAATTCCAAAGATTTGACAAAAAACTCCACCGAATTCTGCAGAGTTCTGCAAATGGGCGGAGTATTGCTCGGGCTGTGGCCACCTCTTGTAAGAAACCGAGGCAGTGTCAGCACAGAGAGTCACACTAGCTCATCGCCTTCCAGAAAAGGGTCACAAAACTCACCACACATGGATAACCTGACTGTTGGGTAGTCCGTAGCTGAGGCTTCTTGTTGGGGTCCTCAGAGCCATCAAAATAAAATTGGTGGGGGCCCTACAAAAGCGGGTTTGAAAAAGTTGCAGTGAAGTGATCCTGTCAGGCTGAGCCTAACCCTCCCCCGGCAAATGGTGTCTATGCACACCTTGTTTTCTCCATAGACTTCCATAGGCAGCCATATAAACAGTGTAGCTTAGCTGAGGTAATTTATGTCCTTTCCTCCAATAATATCATTGCTGGAGAAAAAACAGTGAACTACATAAATACTCACTTATCTTTTTCCATTAGTATTTATTTTTAATTTCACAACACTTCATCTCCCGTCTAAATACTAAGCATATTCTGTGTCTTTTTGTCAAGTCATATAACCAGCTTAAACTTATTATATCCACTCATACTACTCCTACTGTCTGCTGGCATTGTTCAACATATGGTGACAATTGCATTTTAAAATGATATCTTTCAAAGTAGGGATGTTATCTCCCAGACTGCAACATGGAGTTCATTTACCATCTGCAGCTTCTCCACATCACTCACTGGGTCATTGTGTGCATATTGCCGACAATGCCCACGTAACAGGCCCTCTTTCTGCACTCTACATTTTCTGTGTCTGGACCATACTACTTGCTGCTCACCATAAGGCACGCACCGAGTTACATGCTTCTAATGCTGTGTCTATTGAACTCAATTTTCAGCAATGGCTATGAGTGGACTCTTCTATGCACTAGTTTTCCCCGGCATCTCTCTCTGTCAGAGCTGTGGCAATACTCTCAACGGAACTCTGTGCCCATTGGGCAGCATCTTCTCATCCCTCCTTCTCCAAAAGGGGCATATTTACAAGTAGCTAGCACGACCGTGGGGTCATTTCTTTCACGCAACAGCGGCACTTTCTTTGCTCCATATTTACAATTTACACTTTTCGTCAGCTCGCTTCAGTTTTTACCTTCATCAAAATCACTTGAGTCATGTTAGATTTAAAATATGCACTGTAGGCATTCCCAGCTAAAATCACTTGTAAAACTGATGAAGTGGTATTCATGATATTTTGCAAAAGTGATTCATCTTTAGGAAGTGGCCAAGGCGCTTGTGGTTGCGTCAAAATTCCTACAACTCTAAAACACAGGCATAGGAATGACGCATTGCCTGTAGCACAGTAATCTCAAATGCTGAAGTGACTTGAAACAGTGTAATCTGTAATCAAGTCGCATCCCCTCAACTGGTAAGTGCAGACATAAGGTAGGTAACACAGTAAATATCACATCGCACACCATCACAGACTTGTATGCACTCATATTTAGCTTTCACATAATATGTCACACATACAAAGGGATCGTGGTACACTATGCCCACTTGTATGCAGGACATCAAGGAGCAATGTAACAGAGTGCAAGGTGAGTTTTTCATTTTATTACACTCTATTACATTGGTCCCCATGCATGTGGCTACTTGTGTCAGTTAAAACTGACGCATTGCCTCCAATTTCTGTCACATTGCTGTATTTGAGTCAGTCTTATGACCACCTACAGCAATGCTCCACTTTTGGGCCAGATTACTTTCAGGATCATATCCACAGATGAGCCAGAATTTCAGACGCATACTTGGGACCTTGCGTCATGGAGCCCTGTATTGTAAATACGGGGCCCCCATGGTGTCGAAAGTTTTTTTTATACAGGCCCAAGAAATTTTGATGCATTGCTGCCTTGACGCAGCAATGCGTCATTTCTAGTAAATAAGGCCCAAATTTTGACGATGATTTAATAGCATGGATTCAGACACCTTCATGCATGACACACATTACTGGGGTTGTACATTGTGCCTACCATGTCAACCTCAGCCAGGCAGTTATCATTGTCCGAGGCCCTCACTAACAGCAAGCAGACTGACTCGCCTTTTCTTGGGAATCCATCTATAGGCAAGTTAAGTCAATACTGTTGGACATAACCTCAAATCAACATAATATGTGTTTCTTTGCAATTACAGAGATACTTTCATGATGGCTTCCATCGTTCAATTTCATCCTGCCTTCCAGAACCCAGTGTTCATCTCACATTTGTCTCACTGTGTGGGCACACAGGGTCTGACCCAAGAACAATTTTAATGTATCTCACCAGAGAGCCATAGCCACTTTCTTTGCCAGCGTAGAGCTAATAAGGGTTCCAAATTGTAAAAAGAACTTGCCTTTTCCCTTTTTGGAACACACAATATACATCTTAACAGAGTACTCTTCAGAGATCAGTCATACAAGGAAATCTTTCTGGCTTTGTAGCAAAAACTGAACACAAAATATCAGCTTTTGGAACTCACTGTTATGTTGGTGATGGTAGGTTGATGTAGGAAGGTAGGATCAGCTTCTTATGGTTACCTCTACTTTTTACTGGATGTAATACTGTTTTTGACTGGTCTTACTAGGATCCTGCTAATCAGGACCCCAGTCTATCTGCTTTCTTCCTAAACTGTTATGCTATGTACTGAGGTTCACCCCAGATTGGATACTGGGGCACGCTTGTCAGTCCCTAATATATGGTGCCCATGTACCTAGGGCATAGGTACCTCAGAGGTCTCCCATGGGCTTCAGCATGTATTGTGCCACCCATGAAATACCATTCAAAATGGACCGACAGGCTTGCCATTACAGCCTGTGTAAGTTGGTGGATGCACCACTTACTTAAGTTATAGGTTTACTATATCTAAGGGTGACTGCACTTAAAACCTATAAGTCACCCATCTAGCAGGCCTTTACAATCCTGAGGGCAGGGTGCTTGGTTCTAAGTGAGAGGGTGCCCCTGCATGAGCAGGGCACCCCTGCAGCCTACGGAGTTCATTCTCCCGGGTTGTCTGTGAAGCAGCCTTATACTAATATAGCGGTACAAAAGGGGGTGGTGATGGACGGAGCATCTGAATCAATCAAACACTCACACCCAGTCAAAAGATCTGGGTTGAATCCATCACCGTTCTTTAGCCCACTCTGCCACCCCAGTTCAGACATGGCTATATGCAAATCAGTCTGACCCTGTGCCTCATGGGAACAGTCCAGCCCGAACTGCCAAGCCATGTCTTCCCTGGACTGGAAACAAGCTTCCGAGGACTGGTTTCTGGCATTCCAGCCGTCTTCAGCCCGGCTTGCTTGAATCCAGTGGCAAAGTGAGCAAGGGACTCACGTCTGAGTATACCCTGCCACACTTATGGCGGCCAAAAGCGGTACAAAAGGGGGTGGTGATGGACGGAGCATCTGAATCAATCAAACACTCACACCCAGTCAAAAGATCTGGGTTGAATCCATCACCGTTCTTTAGCCCACTCTGCCACCCAGTTCAGACATGGCTATATGCAAATCAGTCTGACCCTGTGCCTCATGGGAACAGTCCAGCCCAAACTGCCAAGCCATGTCTTCCCTGGACCGGAAACAAGCTTCCGAGGACCAGTTTCTGGCATTCCAGCCGTCTTCAGCCCGGCTTGCTTGAATCCAGTGGCAAAGTGAGCAAGGGACTCACGTCTGAGTATACCTTGCCACACTATTGGCGGCCAAAAGCGATACAAAAGGGGGTGGTGATGGACGGAGCATCTGAATCAATCAAACACTCACACCCAGTCAAAAGATCTGGGTTGAATCCACCACTGTTCTTTAGCCCACTCTGCCACGCCAGTTCAGACATGGCTGTATGCAAATCAGTCTGACCCTGTGCCTCATGGGAACAGTCCAGCCCGAACTGCCAAGCCATGTCTTCCCTGGACCGTAAACAAGCTTCCGAGGACCAGTTTCTGGCATTCCAGCCGTCTTCAGCCCGGCTTGCTTGAATCCAGTGTCAAAGTGAGCAAGGGACTCACGTCTGAGTATACCCTGCCACACTTATGGCGGCCAAAAGCGGTACAAAAGGGGGTGGTGATGGACGGAGCACCTGAATCAATCAAACACTCACACCCAGTCAAAAGATCTGGGTTGAATCCATCACCGTTCTTTAGCCCACTCTGCCACCCCAGTTCAGACATGGCTATATGCAAATCAGTCTGACCCTGTGCCTCATGGGAACAGTCCAGCCCGAACTGCCAAGCCATGTCTTCCCTGGACGGGAAACAAGCTTCCGAGGACCGGTTTCTGGCATTCCAGCCGTCTTCAGCCCGGCTTGCTTGAATCCAGTGGCAAAGTGAGCAAGGGACTCACGTCTGAGTATACCCTGTCACACTTATGGCGTCCAAAAGCGGTACAAAAGGGGATGGTGATGGACGGAGCATCTGAATCAATCAAACACTCACACCCAGTCAAAAGATCTGGGTTGAATCAATCACCGTTCTTTAGCCCACTCTGCCACCCCAGTTCTGACATGGCTATATGCAAATCAGTCTGACCCTGTGCCTCATGGGAACAGTCCAGCCCGAACTGCCAAGCCATGTCTTCCCTGGACGGGAAACAAGCTTCCGAGGACCGGTTTCTGGCATTCCAGCCGTCTTCAGCCCGGCTTGCTTGAATCCAGTGGCAAAGTGAGCAAGGGACTCACGTCTGAGTATACCCTGTCACACTTATGGCGTCCAAAAGCGGTACAAAAGGGGATGGTGATGGACGGAGCATCTGAATCAATCAAACACTCACACCCAGTCAAAAGATCTGGGTTGAATCCATCACCGTTCTTTAGCCCACTCTGCCACCCCAGTTCTGACATGGCTATATGCAAATCAGTCTGACCCTGTGCCTCATGGGAACAGTCCAGCCCGAACTGCCAAGCCATGTCTTCCCTGGACCGGAAACAAGCTTCCGAGGACCGGTTTCTGGCATTCCAGCCGTCTTCAGCCCGGCTTGCTTGAATCCAGTGGCAAAGTGAGCAAGGGACTCACGTCTGAGTATACCCTGTCACACTATCCAGGCTGATGAAGGCTGATAGCCAGAAACCGGTCCTTGGATGCTTGATTTTGGTCCATCAACTGTGTTTTTTGCAATTTTTACCCCGAGTGTGCTGGGTATACTCAGACGTGAGTCCCAGGCTCTCCACACCACTGGAGTCAAGCTATCCAGGCTGATGAAGGCTGATAGCCAGAAACCGGTCCTTGGATGCTTGATTCCCGTCTGGGAAAGACATGGCTTGGTAGTTCGGACTGGACTGTTCCCATGAGGTACAGGGTCAGAGCTGATTTGCATATAGCTAGTGTCTAACCCAGGGTGTTGTGGAGTGCAAAAAAACGATGGATTTAGGCCCAGATCCTTGTACTGGGTTGAATGTATGACATTGTTCTACATTCCGTCCATCAACTGTGTTTTTTGCAATTTTCACCCTGAGTGTGCTGGGTATACTCAGACGTGAG
This sequence comes from Lissotriton vulgaris, assembly GCF_964263255.1. Classification (NCBI taxonomy): domain Eukaryota; kingdom Metazoa; phylum Chordata; class Amphibia; order Caudata; family Salamandridae; genus Lissotriton; species Lissotriton vulgaris. The sequence continues at coordinate 1,180,990,627 of NC_141689.1, forward strand.
TTCCAGGCTCTCCACACCACTGGAGTCAAGCTATCCAGGCTGATGAAGGCTGATAGCCTGAAACCGGTCCTTGGATGCTTGATTCCGGTCTGGGAAATACATGGATTGGTAGTTCGGACTGGACTGTTCCCATGAGGCACAGGGTCAGAGCTGATTTGCATATAGCCAGTGTCTAACCCAGGTTGGTGTGGAGTACAAAAAAACGAGGGATTTAGGCCCAGATCCTTGTACTGGGTTGAATGTATGACATTGTTCTACATTCTGTCCATCAACTGTGTTTTTTGCAATTCATACTAATATAGAGCGGCATTACATGACCGCGCGATGACCAACTCGAAAACAGCTGCAACAAACCTTATTGTGTTGGAATCATACCCCCACAAATGTACCGGTGTGGAAGGTATGATTCCACCCTATGGGAGAGTCCTCCATTAGGCCATCATTGTTTCTGGTGCCAGCCTTCTAGTCCCAAACAGCACAAAATGGTTGCTGCCAACCAGAGACACATTTCTGTCCTCCTGCTGCTGAACCAAGCTCGACCAGTGGAAGGCAGGACAATAGTTATTCTGTCACAGGGAGGTATGACTACCTCGCAGACAGGATTTTGTGTATTAGGGCTGGGTGGGTGTGCTTGCCAGTGCCTGGAAGTCTGCATGAGGGGCACATTTGGTTCCCTTGTGCATAGTCCAGTTCAAACCAGTCCTGGGAGCTGTTGGTTCCCGCTCTGGCATGAAACTGTAAAAAGGACATGGGAGTAACCTCCCCCCTGTGCAGAACCTCCCCTGTCAGGGTCCCCTGAATCTCTCCAACCCTTTTATTAGGGTGCTTAAGGGCTTAAGTGGGTGTAGGTCCCTAGATTTCTCATGGACAAGATTCAGAAATGAAACTACTGCACTTTGACCATCTGGGCACTCTGGACTTTGACCGTCTTGGCACTCTGGACTTCGCTGGACTTTGTTTGGGCCTCATTTCGTCTCCCTCTCAGTCTGCTGCCTTGTTTGTGCCTGTACACCATGTAGGGCCTGTGGAGCATCCAAGACACCAGAAGATAATCTCCCTTGAAGTGAAGGAGTCACTCCCCTGCATTCGCAAGCACCAGAACACTGCTGGCCGGACTGTTTATGCAGAGCTCCTATGGACTCCGAAGAGTTCAACAACACAGGAGGTAGGTTTCTACGTCCCTCGAGGCCCAAGCTGCCCTCTCACCCAGTTTGGGGTCACAATCCCTCCAGGGGGCTGCAATATCCAAACCCCATTGCACCGTGTACTTTTGCAAGTGCAAATGCTTGTTGGCAATTCTGCAGCAAGTGCATTGGACCCCAAGTAGCTCCAATGTCTGGCAACTTCTTCTCCAAAGATCTTCAACTGCATCACACTGTGTGCTCCGGGCCAGTTGTTTCATAAACCTGCCTATGTTTTCCTGCAACTCCAGTGTCTTTGACCTGTGGGTCCTGCGGAGGGGCAACTACATCTTCTTTGGGCCCCCCTGATTGCTCTGGGCTTGTCCTAACTCCCCTGCTTGTGGTGAGTCTGCTGGACCTTGCTGGTTCTCTTCCTGAGACATATTGTCTTCCTTGCTTTTGCCAGGCTTGTTGGTGCTCCTGCCAGACACTGACCCCTTAGCACTCGACATCCTTCGTGGTAAAGCTCGTATCCGGCTCCTGGTCATCATCAGCATCGCCTGGTCCCCACAGCTGCAGAGTCAAGGTCATCAACATTATCCAAAAGCACCGACATTGGTGGGCATTCGTCTACCATGCCCCTGGTCACTCTCCAGTGACCCAGACTATGTCCCCCTCTGCTTTCAGGTACTCTTCATCAAGAATCGTATCCACAGTTGGATTGCCACAGACACTTTCTCCTCTTCCAGCAACAGCATTTTCCTGAAGTCCTCCTTTGGGTTTGATGGCGGTTTCCGACGCCACTTCACACCTATGCACCCAGCTTTTCTAGGATAGGTAACTTGCGTACCACGGTATCCATGGGTGGAGTGGTTCTCCAACCTTCTGTCTTCCACTGGGTTTCTTCAAGGTCCACTGAGAAGTGTCCTTAATCTTTAAAAAAGCAACAGCAACTTGCACATAGACTTGTGTACTCACACTGCAAACACTTTCCGTGGGGTCCCCATCTACTCACCTTGGATGGTTCCTTGGGGTCCCAGCAATTCTACTTCCTCTTGACATTGTCCTGACTCAAATCATGGTTCTTATGCCACTTTTTTAGTATATGTTTGCCCCCGCCCCGGGGCCCACTATGTATTAATGATATTTACTGTGGTTTCTCTGCTATAGTATTATGTGCTTTGTGTATATCTCCACGTGGGAGATAATGTAACTTACAAGAGAGTAATATGTAATAAATACATATTTTTTATAAATACCTTGTGTAATTGCCTTTCATTTAATCTACACTATAAGATTGTAAAATAAGCTGCTTTCCACTCATTCAAGACTAAGCCTGAAGGCTACTCTCCCCAGCTACCACTTGGATAGCTTTCAAAGTGTGCCTGAAAACTCTTAAATCATCATAAGGGTTGTCTGGACAGGTGCAAGTTGCCCACTCACATTAGTGGACATCATAAACCAGGCCATCCTCTCAAAGTTGGTAAATCAGTAGACACATCGAACCTGACGACCTCACAGTTTTGATTCCAAAGATTTGACAGGCCCTTTAAAATCTCAGACTGGAGTTGTAAAGCACTTAACCGCCAGGTTGTGGAATATTCACCCAATGGACCTGACCGTAGATCGACTCACAGGCACTACATTAATTGATGGCAGCCGTCCCTGAATGCAGGGACAAAATATGGGTCCCTCTTAGTTCTTAGGAAAATGGCACTGTAACCAAGACACTCTCATAGTCTTTATTTTCTCCCTATCTTTGTCTAATATTGATCCATTTAATTTTTGTAGCACCCCAAACAAATTATTCCATATGGGGCCATGCCTATGAAACCCCCGCCCACTAGATTTTCCTCTATTGATTTCTTTATGCACCTCAAGGACATTGCTTTCCCATGTTGATCCATTTCAGGGGACTCCCATTTTGCTCCTCAGGCAATTTACCCCACAACATGCACGTCTTTGACTATCAACTGAACTGAAAAACATGCATTTCTATTGTACTGGTACAAAGTGGCAATCACTCCGGGTTGTAGTGACCCTCTTCTCTCTCTTACAACCCCCAGTCACAGTCTGCAGTGCAATGTTTGCAACAGCACTCTGGTGATACACCACCAACCTCTTGCTGTGCTTGGTCCCACTGTTGTTCAATAAAACTGCTTGATCTACAAAACAAGTGGTTAGATGATTGTGTGCCTTCCTTTTCTACCCCATTTTTTTGGAGCCTTGTCAATACACCTTGAAGAGGTGCAAAGTAAGGAAAAGATTTTCTTCCCCAAACCTTTTAAACTGTACATGTGTACTGTACAGCATAGCACACTAAAAAGTTTGTAACATTGCAAATTATTTCACATAGCATCATTTCTAAAAAAAATAATTGTGCTGGAAGCCCACTAAGAGCTTTGTGACAAGGTCTATGGATGCTCTGGTCGTGTACTTATATAATACAATCTGTTCCGCTACAGATGCCATGACTTCGTTCCTCAACAGTTTCATTAGCCTCCATCTAATCTGCAAAAACTAGAAAAGGAAATCACAGTTCACCACATGAATATCAATCACCTGTCTCATTTAATTAAGATAAAAAAGACCCTCACATACACCTACTTCAAATTTACTGACAGCACCTCTACAGAAAACCTAATAATGAGCCGTGATTCAGATAGACTGATGAGGAATTGGGAAGGTAGGGTGATTTATGGAAGTAGGCCGCAATCAAACACTTCTACAGAAATTCTCTGTAACTGGAACCCCATCAACGATTTCATACTCGATCATTTTGGCACTCCTGACACTGATTACCCATGATAGAGCCATTCTGCAAGATGCACTGGATGACAACTTGTTGACATTTGAACAAGATTTACAGAGAATTTGTGTCAGGTTTGCACTATTGTATGATACTTTGCATGAGGGAAGTGCTCCAGGGGTAGTGTATGGGCATTTCAATACATCCACACATGCATTTTGATACACACCTGTATTTGGTTAGAGTTCTAGCCATGGGTTTCCGCCAAAATGATGCGCCTGCCTGAGGCTGAACCTCTGTTTCTTGTCAATAACTCCTCTTTGTATGTGTGCTGTATTCTACAGCACACATACAAAGAGAAAAAAATTTACAATTGCATTTTTTGTGCAGGAAGGTATCCTTCCCTGAAAATAAGGACACACACTTGCATTATGGCATTGCGATAGGCATTCAATAGTCCATCAGTGCATTGTGAGAGCAGAACTGCCCCATTTCTTCAAAAATGTGGCATAGTTCTACTTGCTTCATTTCAAGGCACACAGCACAACACAACAACTTAACCTGTTTCTCTGTGTGAAATGTTGATAAACCTGTGCCTTGAACTCTTACACGTCCAACATTTAAACAGTACAGACACATGTTCTGCCCACATAGAATCGGCCACATAATGTATATACCTTTTATGCTTCTGGTACCTTTCTTGCTTAAGTTAGCACACTGTTTAATGCTAGACAGAGGCCACTCAGTCTTGGTGTGATTGGATATTGGTCATATTAACTCACTTGCCAAGTTCTGGCACTTGAATATGTTGATGTATACCTTAGCTTAAGAAAAAGATTATATAGCTCCATAGTAAGATTTTTGTAAACAACACTTAAAGTTGTGTGGTCAGCCTTCGTGGTTTCTTGAAGATTACTGCTCAAGAAAGACTCGGCACTAAATAAAAGCAGTCTTTGGAAGAACAAATCCACTTTGAAGATGGCATTAGAGACTTGACTGATGAATATAATACACGCCCCACTTCATGCCTACACCAAGAGGTAGAAAAGGAGAAGCAAGCTCTCAACACTCACTTCACATCAAAGGCAAAAATATTCCCTTGAGGCTAAAACTGTGGCACTATTATGGGCCTGCTCTTGAATGATGGATGGAGTACAAGTACCACAGTTGGGGTTCCCTATTTGTTGGTAAACCACAAGCCATGTTTTCCATTGATTCAGAAGGCTGACAGTGGAGTGTAATGGTTCATGCGTCTGGGTATTGACAAGAAGAGGAGGGTCAAACTGACCGTCACATTGGGAGAGCACATTATACTTGGATTGTTTGTCCCGGGTATTGCCTCCATAATAACGAATGCCTCTGAATGCCAACTGAAAATGAGATAGTCACCAATGTAGGGGCTACTGGTACAGGGGATGCAGGGTTGCTGCATAAGACACTGGGTTATTTGTTGAGAGGAGCGGAAGCCCCACTCAGTCATCAACCACAATCCGTGTCAGGGTGAGCCAGAATAGACACTAAGTTAACCTTTGCTTAACCCTTTGGTAGCTTGGCACAAAACAATCAGGCTTAATGTAAAGGCAGTGTTTAAAGTAAAATAAGAAGAAGAAGCAGTAAGTGCCACTCACAGTTAGCTGGTCGGGTTAGACTGTGGGAAAGTCACAAGTGAAGACCAACCGTGATGGAGTGCAGGTTGGATACAGGGACTAGGTTAGTCCTGTTGAAGAGTTAGCTCCTCAAGACCGGCAGAAAGAGTTCTGTTTGTGCTGGAGGAGGCTGCAGGGGGCATGCTTTTAGCAAGAAGGCATTTCCAGTGCTGCAGATGGATGTTGCTATAGCATGAAGACCAGATTATTACTGGAGCTTCATGGTGGTTGATTGTCAAGGACAGTTGCTGTATGCATGAAGTCCAGGTCTTGTGTTGCCAGTTGTCATGGATGTTTAGTGCTGGCATGAAGAGAATGTCCCACTGGAGCATAGTGTTGGCGGTCAACACAGGCAGACAATTCCCAGTGCAAATAAGTCACCTTGCAGTAATGAGGGGCCCAAACTTCAGGATTTCACCTTTTTCTCGAGGAGGAGTTTTCACTTTTGCAGGCAAGATCCAAGGCCAGGAGGGCACCTCTTGAAGATCAGGACTCACTCCAGCAGAGGCCAGCAGCAGTTCTCAGACAGCACCACACAAGTACCCACACAAAGGGATATTTGTACTAGAATGCAGTGGTAATTATTGTTTTTTTCTTGTCCCATACTGCCCAGGTTTTCTCAGCACTAAAAAAGAATTCTAACCCATCCACCCTAAAGAGGACAGATTGTGTAAATTCCTTCCTCCATCAGCCCCGACTCCACTGGGCCATCACAGGAAGTATTCTGTCAACAGCATGCAAGAGGGTGCTGCTTCGTTTTGCCACACGAGTAGATATTCAACTTGAGTGGCAGCTTCCTCAAGGCAAGTGGCAAGTACCTCAACATGAGAGGTAGCAACCTGCTGCCCCCGCCAATATTGAGGAATCTTGTTGGGAGGTTGTCTAGCATATGATTTTCCTCAGTAGTTCTCTGAAACTTTATGTCAGCGAGCTGTGCTACAGCAACAAATTCCACTCAACTGCGCATCATCTATTTTTTAGGATCTCCGCTCTATACACAGAGCACAAAGTGGGCAAAACTCTGTGAACTTCGCCAGAGTAGCGGAGGTCCCACCCACCCCTAGTCAACAGAGTCATCATGGGCTCTGTCAACGGAATACCTACAGTTTGCCCCATTGCAAATGAAGCGGGAGGCAAAGATGTGGCAGATAGGTAGCTGTGTTACATTTGCAGCAGAATACTATGTCTGCCAAATTCTAACTTGCACCCTTTTTCTATCTTTGTCATTGAAAATCATAATTTTCACAATTCAAATGCTTTCAACCATTTAATATTTTCTTCAACAATTTGATTGGCTGATTAAAAAGTTTGTTTCCCACCACCTTCAAAATCGTATGGTCATAATAAGGTCACAGTCAATAGGTAGTGGACTTATAATATTCATACTGTGCTGGAAATACATCCGTGGAGCACCTCAGGTGCAAACACAGGTCATCACTACCACAGTAATGGCTCCTCGTAACTCCAAAATCAATTATCACTAACAGTATGAATAATATAAGTCCAGTACCTATTTCCCGTGACCTAATTATGACCATCTGTTTCACCATTTTAAGGGATTATCCAGTGTACACTACCCTCCACAACTACTTTGGCAATCAATTTTACTGTCCTAATTTAAGCCTTATCCTGTCTATTATCTCCCCCCCTCAGCAATGGCCGCTGTTGAAATATATCCTTGGCGCACCTCGTGCGCTGATCATCATTACCAGAGTAACAGCTCCCTGTATTCTAGGATCATCATACCCTAGATTTTTAACACTGTCCCCATACAAGATGACTCACACCGTATGTACACTTCTTTAACTAGCTGAAGTTGCTGCATTATACTTAAGCCCTTTCCGGCAACTGTTCCTTAAACCTCTTAGCAATGGCTGCCATAAAAACAGCTCGAGGAGCACACTCTGCACCTGCGCCGTTTCGGGCAGCTCGCACTTTTAAATGCATTCCCCAGAGGTGCCCGCACCATCGAAAGTACTTCTGACGAGACGCGCTGTCACACCAAATCGTAAGTACTATGCTGTCCGGTGCCAGCATTGATCCTGCCACCTGTAGTTTCTATTCAGATGTCTAACCTTGACCCCTTTCTTAATTTTAGATTGTGACGGTTGGTAGCCAGTAACTAAATTAGTCACCACGTAATAATTATCTGGTGAGGTTACCGCCTCTAACTGCACTTGGCATTTTTGAATCCCCTTAGACACAGCGTGTGTGAGCAACATAATAACATTAAGCATTTGCCCTTCTACTACACATCACCAGGAAATGCTGCGCTGTCCATAGATAATCTGCCCTTGAAGCATAGTAATTATATTACTCACCACTGATTTCTATTGGGTGAGTTGACCGCTGTGACACTGCTTCATGCTAATTTATCCTTGTGAGCTTGACTGTATCTTGGCTACTAGAATACTCATTTGCCATTGTCCACCTTAGATCCTTTGAAGTAGCTATGAGCCAACTTGGACCAGCACCTCTGTCAACCTTATCTACCATCATTAATCCTTTCATCTTGGTACGCCATCTTTTATCCTCCATCCTATACACCCAGTCACAGCTAATCAAGGCCACTCCTTAAAACCCCGCCTATATATTCTAAAAGGACCTTCCTTCTGGACTACCTAGAATTACCAGTCCTTCACCCAGAAGACTCCATGGTTTGGCACTTCCCATGTGCTAAGTTCTGGTAAGCCATAGACCACTAATGCCCGCACCATTTCTCTCACACTGTTCTACCTTAACCCTCATTGACACTTTCCTCCATTTAGAATCCTGAATATTGGTCCTGAAGAGACCCCATATCGCGAGAGGGTTGAAACGTCATCAACTAGCTTAAAGGGAGAGCCAAAAAAAGATAGACAAAATTACTATATTTATGAAGAGCTCCCCTTGTCTTATTACCAATAACCATTTCCCCCTTCTTTTATTTATTATGAATAGCACTGTTAGGTATGGTCACTTCACTGGGGTTCACTGAGTCACGTATAAACTGCTTATATTTTTAGTATGCATCTTTGAAAAGTTGTCTTTTAATACCTATGTTTACCACAACTGCAAAATAATCAATATTCATTTCGCCTGAAGTGAGTATGACTTGAGACATTGCTGTGTGGGCTTTCTGAAACCTAATCTATGCAATAAATGTTTGACTGAATTTAATGAAGTTCTTATTATATAATTGTCTTTTCTGATTTATTCTAGCGAGTTACAATTTCTTGCAGGGATTATATCACCTTTGTTAATGAGTTACTTGTGAACATTGTTATTTTGCTGATTAGCAATACCCAGTTCGCAAGGACATATGGGTTGCTCTTGTCTTTTATAAATAAAGGTCCACATATATTTTAAAGTGGAGGGGGGTTGCATAGCCTCCTTCCTGAGCCGCATAAGGAGCCAGGTATGGAGTCCCCGGAGCTGTTTACATTTTTAGAGGGAAGGCGGTGAACGACCCGACACCCTGAGCCTCATTAATCCCTGGAGACCCCATCTACCAGGGCCCTATTTATTTTAAAGCGGAGGGAACCATGTTGCACGTTCCCCAAGACTTATTAAGCCCTGGAGAACCCACCTCCCACCTCCCAGGGTCTCTATTATTAAGGGGAGGGCGGCAGTGTGGCCCGATGAGTCTTATTAGGCCCTGGAGACCCCATCCCTACAGTCTTTAATAACGGAGAGGGGGTCTGCATAGCCCTTGATAGACTTACTAAGCCCTGTACACCACATTCCCCAGGACCATTTATTTTAATTAAAGGGAAGGGGGAACCACATGACCCCCTTACCCGAGCTTAGTTAGGCCCTATGGGCCTCATCCACAGGGTCACCAGTGAAAATGAAAGGGGAGGCTTCCATCCCCAAAATGTTATCGCATGTGTACCTTATTCCCCCGAGGCCAGCTTCACTTAAAGGTGAGTGCTCTGGTGTCTGACTAGGGTTCCCACCATATACTCAGTCAGCAGCACCGCTGCAATGGAAAACATGGCAATTGTGGCCGCCGTAATGGCGGCTGCATTGTAATGCCATATGTGTGACTGCTACCTTTAAGGCAGCGTTCCTCATCCCTGGGACGATGGCAGATGGACAGAAGTCCATCTGCCATTGTAATCAGGCTCATAGTTATTAGCAACACAAATTATGTGTTTCTTAGAGAAACACAGACCTAACTATAACAACTCAGTTGTAGTCGGCTTCGAGGACCCAATCCCCTAGAGGACCCCATCCCCTGGGGCCCAAAGTATAGTTCAAAGGGAGGGGGTCTTGCAGGCCCCCTCTCCAAGCCTAATAAAGGCCCTAGGTACACCACTCACAGGGGTATTCATCAAAGGCCCAGGGGAGCCTCCTCCCAGGACATATTTGTTTTCCTTCCCACACCGGTGTGTGCAGGTAAACTTGTGTTTGTTCCCACCTGGTGGGATCATTTTTAAAACTCTTTTGAAACAGGAGCAAACTAAAAATCTTCTCCCCGCGGGCATAAATTTATAAATGCTCTCACCAGCTGGAAGCACACTTGGGAAACAAATCTGGCTAGAGCCGGGGTGGCCCTGGGACTACCCCTAGACCCCTGACATCTGTATGGTGGGTGCCCTGGATGGGCACCTGGCCCTCAACTTGAAATATTGCAAGTCATGGAAGATGGGGTCCCCAGAGCCATAATAGACTTGTGACCCCCACTTCTTGAAAAGAGAGACAGCCCTAGAGTATGGGGTACCATAGACCTAATATGGCTCGAGGAGCGGGGATATGTGACCACCTTCCTCTTCAAAATAGATCAAGGCACTGTGGGATGGAGCCCCTGGGTCCAAAATAGGCTCAGTGAGGGGGGCTTTGTGACTCTGTCCTAGAGCCTTTAACAGCTCAGGAGACTCTATCCCATTGCTTGAGGCGATAGACTTTTTAAGATGGAGTGGGGCCACATGGCCTGTTCCCTGAGCCATAAGTGACTCTGTGACCCCATCCCGTGGAGCAGATACGCTTTCTGTGTCTTGGGAACTCCATCCCCAGACACAGCAGTTTCTACTGGTGCCTTAAGGGAAACTTGTGTTTATTCTCCTGATGGGAGCAGTTTTTAAACTCCCTCTAAAGGGGAGCAAAAACAATGTCTGGTGGCAGTATCTTTAAAAGTCCTCCTCTGGCTGGGAGCAGTCTTTAGATCTGTTTTTCTGCTCACACTGATGTGGGCAAGGAAACAGATGAAGATATTGCTCCTGTCTGGAGGGAGCAGTATAAATAGCTGCTTCCTGTGGGCAGGTTCAGAGCCAGCTCCTGCAGCATACAGGGTGTTAGCTGCACCCACTAGGGCTCCAGTTGGGCAACGAGGTACCCACCATTTTAAAGAAAGGCCCCAGGTGATGAGGTACCCGGGGCTACAATAGCTGTGTGTGACAAAAGGCTGCGCATAGTGTGGGGTTGGATGCCTGTGAGGGGTTTGCTTCAGGGGATGGCTTTTCATAATGTTGTTTTACATTTTTTAAAGATTCTAGAAAATCACAAAAAAATAACAAAGGTTAACGTAATAAAAAGATTGTTTTTTGTTAAAAAAAAAACTTATAAATTCACTGGAAAAACAACAGGTTAAGTAGCGTAATAGGTAGGTGAATGTGTCAGTGACACAATAACATTTAAAACTAAAAATTCACCAGTTACAATTAGCATCACTTATGACCTCAAATATTCATCATTCATGACATGCTCTATGACATCATTCATGACTTTACTGATGACATCATCGGATGACTGTGTTATTTTGTTTTATAGTTTACATATTGGCATGCAACTACCATATTTTTTTTATAACTAACTTTGTGTCCAGATAATGGGTGTAAGTGTTTACAAACCAGTGTGCTCCTAATGCATCATAAGAGTGCAGAGGTATTGAACATGTTATAAATCTTTGTATTGAAGAATAACTCTGTGTGCAGATGGCAGTTGACGTCTGCAGTCAAGTATGGGCCACACAAAAGTTTTGGTTCGGCAGAATGAGTTTCCTGCAGAGAAAAGAATCTACATAGTGGATACTAGGGGGCCCATTAGGATGGTGGTCGGAAAATCACCCCGACCACTATGGAAGCGGAAAACAACCGCCCGCCGGGACCTTTGGAAAACCCAGCGGTCAAATTAGGATCAGCCACCAAAGAACACTGACCGTGGTGGAACCTGGTCAAGAAGAAACGCCCCTAGCGGGCTGTGATGTCCAAAATTCATCCGTGACAGTCGGATACACTGCAGAAAAACACCAACCCACCGCAAGCATAGCGTAGACACCGCACTGAAAATTAGGACATCCCTGATGGAGTTGCGGTATGTTCCGCTGTTTCGACTGCTGCAGTCGCACACTGGAATGAATAGGAGAGCAAGCGGAAGAGCTGCAGCATAGCCACCGATGCGGAAGATCTGTGGAAAATATGGCTGATGAAAGAACAGCCCACAATAATGCCAAACTGTTCACAAAGCAAACTAGCCATGCCTCCCAAATACACAAAACACATCCCAATGACACAAAAACATGGCAAAAAAAATATAATTCCCAGGACAACAAACACAACACACCTGACAGGAATACCCCATTTGAACATACCTACATAGCTGAGTATAAGACCAGCCCCTTCCCTCACCACACTCCTTTGCAACTTTCCAAGCCTAAAGGCCACCAACCCTCACAACAAAGGATAGGCAAAGCAACACACCAGCAATTCCCATACCACACACAGCACCACCACCACTTCCACAACTGCACCACCAACCCCCAGCACATCACATACCATACAAATCACTACCACACAGACCACTCACACCCCTGTACCCCCAAACACTTTGCACACCACACACAATGTAAACACATACAATGCCCACATTCACAGAGAGTGAGTTGACAGTCATGGTGAATGAGATAGCCAGAGTGGAACCACAACTGTTGGTAGCCTGGTCCAACAGACACCACTAGCCGCAAGGACACAAATGTGGGAAAGGATAGTCCAAAAGGTTGATGCAGTAGGGACCACCCTGCGATCCAAAAAGGAGATCATGAAGTGGTGGCATGATCTGAAGAGGGTTGTCAAAGAGAGCAGAAGCAAGAACCAGGAGCAGGCTGAGAGGACTGGTGGTGGCCCTCCCATTCCACCAAAAACATTCACACCATGGGAGGAGAAGGTGCATGCCATACTACGTCCAGAGAGTCTCACAGGAGAACACGGGGGAGTGGAGGCTGGTAAGCACAAACAAATGACTACCACCACACTGAACTGTACTGTCCTGCTCAACAACAAAGCTACACCACCTAGGACAAATACCATTCATCTGCACCACACACTCACAAACACATGTCTCACAGATCCAACATTCACCCACTCCCATTCACCCCAAGCATAGCCACCAAAATTACAATGGGGGCATTGTACAGGCAGCCAACACTACAATACAATTCCCACCATGCACCCTTGTCCGACAGCATCAGCAAGATAGAGCCCTCCCCCCACCCCACCCAGAAGCATATGTCAGCCTATTACATTACTCACAGCAAACTCACAGGTAGGTAGCCATCTTCCCATGGTGGGCTGTTTGGGGGTGTGAGGCCTGCACTACTACTCCCACCATGCCCCCCTGTCCCACAGCATCAGCAAGAGGGAGCCCGCCCCCACCCCACACAGAAGCAATTGGAAGCCATTGCAGGACACCAAACGAACTAACAGGTAGGTAGCCAGCTTCCCTTGGAGGGTTGTTTGGGGGTGTGAGGCCTGCACTACTAATCCACCATGCCCCTTATCCCACAGCATCAGCAAGATGGAGCCCTCCCCCATCCCACCCAGAAGCGCTTGGAAGCCATTGCATTGTTCATCTTCACCTAACAGGTAGGTAGCCATCATCCCTGGGATGGCTGTTTGGGGGTGTGAGGCCTGCACTACTACTCCCACCATGCCCCCTGTCCCACAGCATCAGCAAGATGGAGCCCTCACCCAGAAGCACTTGGAAGCCATTGCAGTATACCAAACGAACTAACCGGTAGGTAGCCATCTTCCCTGGGAGGGCTGTTTGGGGTTGTGAGGCCTGCACTACTACTCCCACCATGGCCCCTGCCCCACAGCATCAGCAAGATGGAGCCCCCACCCCACCCTGAAGCACTTGGAAGCCATTGCATTGTTCACCTTCACCTAACAGGTAGGTAGACATCCTCCCTGGGAGCCCTGTTTTGGGGGGTGAGGCCTGCACTACTAATCCTACCATGCCCCCTGTCCCACAGCCTCAGCAAGATGGAGCCCATCCCACCCAGAAGCACTTGGAAGCCATTGCAATGTTCACCTTCCCCTAACAGGTAGGTAGCCATCATCCCTGGGAGGGCTATTTGCTGATGTGAGGCCTGCACTACCACTCCTACCATGCCCGCTGTTCCATAGCATAAGCAAGATTGAGCCCTCCCCACCCCACACAGAAGCACTTGGAAGCCATTGCAGTACACCAAACAAACTAACAGGTAGGTAACCATCTTCCCTTGGAGGGCTGATTGGGGGAGTGAGGCCTGCACTACTTCTTCCCACCATGCCCCCTATCCCACAGCATCAGCAAGATGGAGCCCTCGCCCCACCCCACCCAGAGGCACTTGGAAGCCATTGCATTGTTCACCTTCACCTAACAGATATTTAGCCATCATCCATGGGAGGGCTGTTTGGTGGTGTGAGGCCTGCACTACTACTCCCATCATGCCCCCTGTCCCACAGCATCAGCAAGATGGAGCCCTCCCCCACTCCACCCAGAAGCACTTGGAAGCCATTGCATTGTTCACCTTCACCTGACAGGTAGGTAGCCATCTTCCCTGGAAGGGCTGTTTGGGGGTGTGAGGCCTGCACCTCAACTCGCACCATGCCTCCTGTCTCACAGCATCAGCAAGTTGGAGCCCTCCCCCACTCCACCCAGAAGAACTTGGAAGCCATTACATTGTTCACCTTCACCTAACAGGAAGGTAGCCATCTTCCCTGGGAGGGTTGTTTGGGGGGTTGAGGCCTGCACTACTACTCCCACCATGCCCCTTGTCCCACAGCATCAGCAAGATGGAACCCACCCGACCAAGAAGCACTCGGAAGCCATTGCAGTACACCAAACAAACTAGCAGGTATGTAGCCATCTTCCCTGCGAGGGCTGTTTGGGGGTATGAGACCTGCACTACTACTCCCACCATGCCCCCTGTCCCACAGCATCAACAAGATGAGGCCAACCCCCACCCCACCCAGAAGCACTTGGAAGCCATTGCATTGTTCACCTTCACCTAACAGGTAGGTATCCAATTTCCCTGTAAGGGCTGTTTGGGGGAGTGAGGCCTGCACTACTACTCCCACCATGCCCCCTGTCCCACAGCATCAGCAAGATGGAGCACTCCCCCTACCCCACCCAGAAGCACTTGGAAGCCATTGCAGTACACCAAACAAACTAATAGGTAGGTAGTTATCTTCCCTGGGAGGGCTGTTTGGGGGTGTGAGGCCTGCACTGCTACTCCTACCATGTCGCCTGTCCCACAGCATCAGCAAGACAGAGCCCTCCACCCCACCCCCACCCAGTAACTGATGGAAGCCATTGCAGTACAACAAACACACTAACAGGTAGATAAACATATCATTATGTCTCATTACACCACTAAACAGGATGTAAGCCTACACCACGCACACACAGATGTGTCACATTATATAGCCAAATGTTAGCACTTATCAGGTAAGTAGCCAGTACGTGCACCTACACATTTGTCACAACCAATATGGTGCCATATGACAACACACGCCCTCTCATTGAACTAATATGGACACCAATCCCATTGCCACGCACAGTGTGCACACAGTTAAGTTACAGAAACTGTCACAGCTACCAAAGTGTGACACACCAATGCACATGTAGAATAAAGTCTGGTCACAATCATGCACAGCAGTGATTGACATGTGCATCACCATGGGGCCAGAGCCACAAGGACCATTCCAGATTTTTCAAAGCATGTGTGGTGTTATGAATCAAGATATGCACATGACAGGACAAATGAATGCTGGAGATGACGATAGCCTGTCCACCCAGAAGAACTTGGAAGCCATTACATTGTTCACCTTCACCTAACAGGAAGGTAGCCATCTTCCCTGGGAGGGTTGTTTGGGGGGTTGAGGCCTGCACTACTACTCCCACCATGCCCCTTGTCCCACAGCATCAGCAAGATGGAACCCACCCGACCAAGAAGCACTCGGAAGCCATTGCAGTACACCAAACAAACTAGCAGGTATGTAGCCATCTTCCCTGCGAGGGCTGTTTGGGGGTATGAGACCTGCACTACTACTCCCACCATGCCCCCTGTCCCACAGCATCAACAAGATGAGGCCAACCCCCACCCCACCCAGAAGCACTTGGAAGCCATTGCATTGTTCACCTTCACCTAACAGGTAGGTATCCAATTTCCCTGTAAGGGCTGTTTGGGGGTGTGAGGCCTGCACTACTACTCCCACCATGCCCCCTGTCCCACAGCATCAGCAAGATGCAGCACTCCCCCTACCCCACCCAGAAGCACTTGGAAGCCATTGCAGTACACCAAACAAACTAATAGGTAGGTAGTTATCTTCCCTGGGAGGGCTGTTTGGGGGTGTGAGGCCTGCACTGCTACTCCTACCATGTCGCCTGTCCCACAGCATCAGCAAGACAGAGCCCTCCACCCCACCCCCACCCAGTAACTGATGGAAGCCATTGCAGTACAACAAACACACTAACAGATAGATAAACATATCATTATATCTCATTACACCACTAAACAGGATGTAAGCCTACACCACGCACACACAGATGTGTCACATTATATAGCCAAATGTTAGCACTTATCAGGTAAGTAGCCAGTACGTGCACCTACACATTTGTCACAACCAATATGGTGCCATATGACAACACACGCCCTCTCATTGAACTAATATGGACACCAATCCCATTGCCACGCACAGTGTGCACACAGTTAAGTTACAGAAACTGTCACAGCTACCAAAGTGTGACACACCAATGCACATGTAGAATAAAGTCTGGTCACAATCATGCACAGCAGTGATTGACATGTGCATCACCATGGGGCCAGAGCCACAAGGACCATTCCAAATTTTTCAAAGCATGTGTGGTGTTATGAATCAAGATATGCACATGACAGGACAAATGAATGCTGGAGATGACGATAGCCTGTCCACCCAGGAGAACTTGGAAGCCATTACATTGTTCACCTTCACCTAACAGGAAGGTAGCCATCTTCCCTGGGAGGGTTGTTTGTGGGGTTGAGGCCTGCACTACTACTCCCACCATGTCCCTTGTCCCACAGCATCAGCAAGATGGAACCCACCCGACCAAGAAGCACTCGGAAGCCATTGCAGTACACCAAACAAACTAGCAGGTATGTAGCCATCTTCCCTGCGAGGGCTGTTTGGGGGTATGAGACCTGCACTACTACTCCCACCATGCCCCCTGTCCCACAGCATCAACAAGATGAGGCCAACCCCCACCCCACCCAGAAGCACTTGGAAGCCATTGCATTGTTCACCTTCACCTAACAGGTAGGTATCCAATTTCCCTGTAAGGGCTGTTTGGGGGTGTGAGCCCTGCACTACTACTCCCACCATGCCCCCTGTCCCACAGCATCAGCAAGATGGAGCACTCCCCCTACCCCACCCAGAAGCACTTGGAAGCCATTGCAGTACACCAAACAAACTAATAGGTAGGTAGTTATCTTCCCTGGGAGGGCTGTTTGGGGGTGTGAGGCCTGCACTGCTACTCCTACCATGTCGCCTGTCCCACAGCATCAGCAAGGCAGAGCCCTCCACCCAACCCCCACCCAGTAACTGATGGAAGCCATTGCAGTACAACAAACACACTAACAGGTAGATAAACATATCATTCTGTCTCATTACACCACTAAACAGGATGTAAGCCTACACCACGCATACACAGATGTGTCACATTATATAGCCAATTGTTAGCACTTATCAGGTAAGTAGCCAGTACGTGCACCTACACATTTGTCACAACCAATATGGTGCCATATGACAACACAGGCCCTCTCACTGAACTAATATGGACACCAATCCCATTGCCACGCACAGTGTGCACACAGTTAAGCTACAGAAACTGTCACAGCTACCAAAGTGTGACACACCAATGCACATGTAGAATAAAGTCTGGTCACAATCATGCACAGCAGTGATTGACATGTGCATCACCATGGGGCCAGAGCCACAAGGACCATTCCAAATTTTTCAAAGCATGTGTGGTGGTATGAATCAAGATATCGCATGACAGGACAAATTTATGCTGGAGATGACGATAGCCTGTCCATGGCCAGAAGTGACGTCAGCCAGGTCTGAATCATCTAGAAACAGTCCTCAATGAAAAACATGTTGTGCCCATCCCTAGATGGCAACAGGTCTCTGCAATCATAAATTATGCATGGCTCACCTGGTATGCATTGACACCTCACACCATGGACAAGTAATGCATGTACAACTTCATCATGTCAGGAGGCACAGTAGTGCACATAGCAAACAATGTGATAATCCGTCAATTGTGTAGTGTACAAACAGTGGGTGACACACAGCTAACACAAAGCTTGCATGGTGCACTTCAATGACCATTTTACATCTAATCCACAGGTGACCAAGAACTCACTGCAGAGGACAACACCAGCAACCTGCAGAGCCAGTCTCCCCCTGGTACATGGACTTTCGGATGTTGACTCCCAGGATTCTCTGGAGGATGAGCTTGACGCCGGCCCATCTGGTGTGCCAGGGAGCAACAGGTCCCAGGACTTCATATTCCCCCCACCACATCTGCTGCAACAACAACTTCACTGCAGACCCCTGCTGTTACAGCTTATGCGTCCACCACCACCACCACCAGTGCCTGCAACACCCTCTCTGTCCCAGAGGATGACCACCCCACACCACCGACGGAGGACGGCAGGGTGAGGATATGGGTGCCCACAGTGGTGAGGCAACAGGTTGGTGGCAGCAGGGTAGGTGGGAGGGAAAGGGTCACCCACAGACACCAGGAGGCTGGGACGAAATCCCTGGAACACATCACCAGAGTCCTTGGCGCATATGAACAGGCCATATATGCTGCATTCGTGGACCTTTAGTCCGCGTTCGATCTTGTTCCCAGGGTAAAGTTGTGGGCTGCATTAGGTAATATGGGTATGCCCCCTGAACTCTTGGAATTAGTGGAAAGACTACACGAGGGCAACTTTGCTAGGGTCAGGTGGGGAAGACAGGGGGAGGTGACGGAGCAATTCCCTGTTACATGCGGCGTTCGCCAGGGATGCGTCCTGGCACCTACCTTGTTTTTATTGTTTATTAACCAAGTTGTGCAGTACTTAGCTGACACGCCAACCGACGCGCCTACTCTGGGTGGTACTAAGTTTCCATTGCTCATCTTTGCTGATGACACCCTAATTCTCTCGAAAACACAAAAGGTACTTCAGACAGCGATTATTAGGTTTGAGGACTTCTGCAAACTGAATGATCTCCAGGTAAACGTGAGCAAAACCAAATTTATGGTTGTTACTAAAAATAGGCCACTAAAGAGTTACGCCAGTATGAATGGTGTGGGTTTAGAGCAAGTGGATGTTATGACTTATCTTGGTGTGGTCCTGGATTATAGGCTGCGATGGAAACCGCAGGTTGAAGCACTTTGTTTAAAATGTGCTCGACTAACGTGGTGCCTAATCCAGGAACAAAGAAAGTCACAAACGAAAAGGGTAATGCCTGCACTAAAAATTTATGACACCAAAATTAGATCTGCTATCTTGTATGGTGCTGACCTCTGGGGCTTTATGGACCTAGCCCCATTGGTTAGAATCCAAAACAAGTTCTTGCGTAATCTGGTAGACCTCCCGCAATCCACCCCAACTAAACCGTTACTGCTTGATATGGGATGTCAGACGATTAAAGAGCTAGCACAATTTCGGATGTTAGCTTTGTGGAGGCGAATTTGGTCCACGCCAAAATTAGCCCCCTTTGCCAATGAAATCTTGGACTTAAGATCAATTATGGGCTCAGGTAACATCCCTTGGTTTACAGAGATTAAGCTAATTTTGGAAAACATGGGACTTAGCTCACTGTGGGTAGCCCCGGGGAAAAATGCCTTTCCATCAAAAAAAGAATTAAAAACGTTGTATTGGGCAACTGTAAGACATCAATCTGCCTTGCAGTCTGAATCTGCTACTTTGACTGGAAGGTTTTTGGTTCACAAACTCGATCCCCATTTGGAGGACTGTTGGGATGTCATCACCAGGAGCATGGACAGAAACCTGTATCATCAGTTTAGAGTCGGGTCACTCCCTGTAAAGTCCTTTACCAATAAATGGCGAGGCCAGTCAACTGAGCAATGCCCCTGGTGTAGAGTCTGCAAGGAGACTACCGGTCACATCTTTTTTGCCTGCCCTGCTTACTTTGCCTCCCAGAGTAAATGGCTTAAGCCCATTTGCAGGATGTTGAATACACGGGTGGGTGCATAGGCACTTTGGTTTTTAAGATCTAATACTTCTGAGATTGTGATCATAGGTGTGGCGAAATTCCTGGGGTGGGCATGAACCATTAGAGCTAGATACCCACATGTAAAATGAACAACTGTTAGTTTTAAATGATTTTATTAGTACGTCTTAACAACATAATTTAATCATGTTTTAATAGAATGTCTTAAATTGGAGAAAAGAGGATTGTTAGTTTGTCCTGTACAGTGTTTTTAGGGATGTACTTTTTATTTTATCTCCTATGGAGAATGTCTTTTATGATGTAAACACTCGAAATAAAGACGTATGAAACCTGAAACCTGAACAGGCCAAGGGACAAACGGGCCAGTGTGACGACCTGTTACGCGAGCTCATCCTGCTGATGAGGTCCATCGACAACCCGCATGGAGCAAATGGTGGACCTCATGGCCCAGCAAATGGCGTTACTGAGGGACAGGCCTGCGCCACAACCAACACCTCCACCTCCCTCTGGTGGGTTGCAGGATGACAGTTCACCATCCTCCCCTGTGGCCACAGCGAGGGGTGAGTCCTCAGACGCCACTGGTCATGCAGCAGGGCCCAACCCTGCCAAGCGACCAAGGGGTAGTCTTAAGAAGAGCCTGGGAGTATCCAGAGGCAAAGCACCAGCAAAACGCCAGTCACGGAGCCCGCCCTGATGGCAACCCTCTTCACCAATGCATTGACCATTTGGACTGTCTTTACCCACAATGCCTTGTGAATGGCATCTGTCTGTTGGATTGGGTGACCACATCAATGTGGTCCACACTATATTATCTCATTTAGCATGACTGTCAACTCACTACTCCACCACTACCTCAATGGAAATGTACACCCCCAACACCCCACCACATGTCAACATTGAAAATAAAAAAGCCTACACAAATGTTGTCGTGTCAGCTCCATCTTTATTGCAGGATGTACAGTCTTCAAAATGTCCATAATGTATCAGGAATATGTGCTGTATGTAGGCAAGGATACATTTAAAGGACCTAGGGAAACACAACAGAACAACACTCATTGTTGTGGTTGTGGCATCACAGACATCACACAACACCTATCATCTACATAGGCCAACATGCAGATGCAACAAGTGTCAACATACATGTCCCGTATACATTCCAAAATGACATGTCCCAGAAACATTGCCACCTACTGCTGAGTCTACAACTGGCTGTTGTTACAATTCTCACATACCCCTTCACGACAAGAGCAATATGACCAGACAATGGGTATGTTGTACATTGTCACCTACCTTCAAGAAAGTAGCGGGTGATGAGTTGTTGACGCATGTCACCACCTCCCTCCTCTCCACTGTCTTCAATATCATCCAGGACCAGGGCAATCTCCTTGCGAATGGCTAGCTTGTGGAGCATGCAGCATGCCACAATGATCTTACACACCTTCCTAGGTGTGTATGCCAGTGCACTTTCGTTTTTGTCCAGGCAGCGGAAACGTGACTTCAGCAGACCAAAAGTATGCTCCACCATATAACCTGTCCTCCCATGAGCCTCATTGTAGCGGAGTTTAGCCGGGGTCCTGGGATTCTGCAGTGGGCTCAACAAAGATGGACGGTTGGGCTATGCAGAGTCATCTAGGTATGACAAACACAAAGAGACATTGCATTGTTCCTGAGGCAGAGGGCAACAGGTCACACACCGAGCACGCCATATGACTAGGCATACTCACCCACAATCCATGCACGCTCGTGAAGCAGATTAGCCATCAGTTGGGGTACAATGCTGTTCCGCAGAATGTAGGAGTGATGGGCTGAGGCTGGTAATCTGGCACACACGTGGGAGATGATCATAGCTGTAAGCAACAGCAATTGTACAGAGTTCCCCAGAGTAAGCCAACTAAATGGCTCAAACTAACCTTTCTCTCATTGAGTTTGACAGGGAAAGTGAATGATGTGAACCCTTTGCGGAATTAAGGATACCTCACACAAGTCACCGGTTGAACGACTATTGTCATCCCACCCGATGACCGTCCAGCGTCATCATTGGTTTCCTGCTCCTGCGACAGGCTGGCGGTGCAATGCCCGTCGGGCAGCACAAAGTGCTGCACTTTAGCGGAGTTCTTTTATTCCTTTGCCAATGGGTGTGTGAGTGTGAGGGGCCTAAAAAAGTGCAATAGTGAGCATGAGTGTAGTCTAAAAAAAGCCAGTAGAGTCCATTTAGACAAAGTTTTAATAGCATGGCTCACTTCTTTATTAAAAGGAAAATTAAGGGGTATTGAGGCGTGACGGGTTAGGTAATCAAGCCTCATTCAACCCTTAGTGAGAGTGTGGTCGACATGTTTCTTGCCTCTAAGGCAATTCATCAGGACCAAAAGTGCTCATATAATTGCTTGCGATCCCTCAATAATTAGAGGAATCGAATATACGACCTGATGATCATAGCTGCCAGGCACATCACTTGCACATTTATGGAGTGGTAATATTTGTGATTCCTGTAAATGTGCTCAATTGCCTGTGGTGGCACGAGACCGATATGGGTGCAATCAATGGCACCAACAACATGGGGGATGTGCCCAGGGGGATAGAAGTCTCCCTTCGCAACTGGAAATTCAGCACCCCTGGGGAAATGGATATATCTGTCCTTGTATATCATCATTGCGGACAGAACATCATGCAGCACCATGCTGAACATTGTGTGTGACATCCCACCAGCCCTGGCCAATGTCTCCTGGAACAACCCAGTGGCAAAAAAATGCAGGGTTGCCATCACCTTATAAGTTGGGGTGAAAGCTGTTGGATATGTCTGGCGAGGCTGCAGGTGGGGCTCGAACATATCACAAACGTTTTTAGGGTGACTCTATCCAGCGGAATTTCTTGATGATCACCACATCCTCCATGTCCTCCAGCACTGTCAAGTACATTTGGCGACCTCCTAGTTGAGATGAAAGTGGACACATGTCAATGCAATCCATCATGAGATGGGCACAGCATATCATGTTCTGGATGACACAGCGACAACAATGACTGACTCAATAATTGAGGGAAACACCAGCTTATATGTAGGGATGCGTTCAGCTACACTAAGGGCACACCTCTCAAATTACAATACACAAGTACCTCATACACCACATAGTTCAATGTGAATGCACATAGTGATACTGATATGGCCATATTTCACATGTGCATGGATGTGAACATGTCATCCAGCAAATGTGTAACAAATCAACACCACTGTCTCCTACTTAGCTGCTGTACCTGTCACACCTCAATGCATAATTTCAAACTGACAAACATCCACAAGACAATGACCACAGTTGGCGCAAGAATGACAATTGTGTGTATAAGCAGACATAAGAGGCCATGCAAGAAACTACATCATACAGTGAGATGAGCCTTGCTGTGATAATCACTGCACCTCAACACACTGACATGTGTACACATTGTAGAGTCAACAACAATACAGTCCTGCCTCATCGACCATCAAATTCATAAGTGACATGTGAGGGAGTACAGGCCAATCTACGACACACATACACAAACATGGCATGTGTAGTTACCAGTGGAGTCAATTGAACATTGTGTACCAGATGGCCATTGTCATTGTTTGGCAGCCAAATTGCGGTAGCTACGGCCTGGCCCCAGCGGTGTGTCACTAGCACCCCCCATTCACACAGGTGCGGTAGTCATTGGCATGGAGACATGCCCAAATGGCGGTTGGCATGCTCCGCCACCCAGATCGCAGTGCCTCATGTGATTGTATGGCAGCCAAATCACTTTAGCTACCGCCTGGCCCAGGCGGTGTCTCACCAGCACCTCCCATTCACATAGGTGCGGTAGTCATTGGCATGGAGACATGCTCAAATGATGGTTGGCATGCTCCGCCACCCAAATCACAGTGCCTTATGTGATTGTATTGGGAATAAAAAGGGGTTGGGTCCTTAACGTGGTGGGGGCTAGACCCTATATCAATAGTAAACAACACACAGTGCCCACACCACAATTGCACAATAAGTTTTTTTTAAAGGGTAAGAAACCAATTTATTGTCGCTTCCCTAGACAACATTACTTTGTGTCAATTATTTTATATTTTTTTCATATTTTCAAAAAATTCATAGCAGAAAAAAGACAATAAATTCAAATATTTACAAGACTAAATAAATTTTCTACAAACATTAAAGGCAAACATTATTTACACATTAGAAACCGTTATCACACACATTAGAAACCGTTTTCACATCAAACATTTGACAAAACAATTATTACAACAATGATAATAATTGTATCACAAACAACCAATATTGCGAACAATAAATGAGAGAAACTAAAGTTGGGAGGAGAAAGTGTAAGTCGCTAAATGACTTATATCTGTTTGAATACTGGACCATCCGGTCCTAGTGTTTTTTTTAAACACTGATGGTTTTTATCTCCCAAGCACTGCCGACGCGTTTCAAGACCAGGCGTAAAGTCACTGGTCTGTCATCAGGGCTGTATATATCTTTGTAAGATACAAAAACATTGTTTTACTTGATCTAGCGTGTGGGCTCCTTATTACCATTAAGTAGCTATAAAACGTTCTGCGCTACATACCAAGTTTGTTCAGAATAGAACTTCGGAAGGGGTCTTGTAGAGGTTCCTTTTGATAAATAGCGTGGCCAAACAGAGATGTCTAGAGAGATTTTATGAGTATGTTTAAGTTGCATTGTAAATCAATTCATTTCGCTAGTGGCTAAAACAAATTAAAAGTGAAGGGTGGAAGCGTACTTTATTCTTTAAATAATGCCGGATTACGGCTGGATCAATTTGTAGCGACGTGACCATCGGGATCAAATCTGTGATGTGTCACATTTGGTGGAAAGATAGAAACAATTGAGGTAGCCTACCTTATTATGTTTTCTTGTTTTCACATGAAACAGGTTGTTGCTATCACCATCCTAAAGAAAAGCACACAGCGACCTTAGCGGTATGTTGTGATTTAGTTAGGCGCTAAGTGAACGCTTACTAGTGCAGGATGGACAGTTACCTGCTGCTTCAGCCGCTGCTCGGTACTGCTGGAGTCGTCTTTCTCTCAGTAAAGATGGCCGCCACTATTTCCTGTTTGTTATATGTGCAAGACTGAACTGGTGCATTGTGGGACATGAAGTCCCATGAATTGCAGTTAGTTAAAAAAACATTTTTGGCCAGAATGAACACGAGTTAATGTTCTCCTTCGGGCACATTGTCATCATGGAACTTTATAATTAATAAAGGATGAATGGTACTTCACCACCAGGTATTTTGAATTTGATGTTTCTAGTAAAGCAACAAGTGACTCTGCTGGATTGAAATTATATTCAAGGGGCATCTCAGGGCCAAGGACCAATTCCATTATCAATCTCAGTAGATAGATGACCAAGACCAGCGGGCAAACCTGGGATGTCTAACCGGTGCAAGTCAGAACAGGGCGGAACCTGGGATTTGATTATATGTGTGCTATCTCAGACAGATTATTCAGGCCAGTCTGTGTGCTATTAAATTTTAAAATCAGATACGCTTCTTTTGTAGCAGAACGCGCTCAACGTCATGGCATTTGGACCTAGAATTCACGGTGTACAGTACAGACCATTTGAATTCTTGTTCGTTGTGGCCCTTTTCACAGAAATGCTCAACCATTGGAGCAGATATAACTTTTTTCTTAATACGTGATCGGTGCTGGCTGATTCTTTGATTCACTTGCTGGCTGGTTTTTCCAATATAAATTAGTAGGCACGGACATAGTATCATATACACAACATTCTTAGTTCTGCAATTAGAGAATTCTTTGTGTTTCCACTTGATCGCATGGTGGACAAACTCATCACCTTCTATTGTGCTTGAACAGGCGACGCAGTTGCCACACTTGTGGTGGCCCTCGATTGGCTTGAGATTCCATTTCGCCAATAAGTCGCTTTTGGGCTTGGGAATGACCACATCAGCTCGGATGAGTTCTTGGCCAATACTACAATTTTTTCTGTAGGCAAAAATGGGTTTGGGGAACGGGCAGTTCAACCCCTCCAAAAGGTGCCAGTTTTTTAATACAGCCTGTCGTAGTTTGCGTGTGTCTGGGCAGAAGGTTGTGACGCACACAAGTTTATCCAGAGGTGTGCGCTGTTTGGTTTGTAACAAACATTCTCTGGGTGTATATTTAGTGCGCTTGAGAGAATGTTTAAGGAGCTTTCACGGGTAGTCAAGTCAAGTCAAGTCAAGTCAGAGAATTTATATAGCGCACTACATACCCAGAGGGTCTCAAGGCGCTTAGGAAGGGGAGGAGGATTACTTGTCAAATATCCACGTTTTAAGTTGCTTTCTGAATGCTAGGTGGTTCTGGGTAAGGCGAAGGTAAGCGGGGAGTGAGTTCCATGTTTTAGCAGCCAGGTATGAGAAGGATCTGCCTCCCATGGTGGTCTTGTTGATGCGAGGTACAGTGGCGAGGGCTTGGCTGGAAGAACGTAGTTGGCGGGAGGGGGTGTAGAAGGACAGTCGTGAGTTGAGGCATTCTGGTCCGATGTCGTAGAGTGCTTTGTGTGCGTGGGTTAGCAGCCGGAAAGTGATTCTCTTATTGACGGGTAGCCAGTGGAGGTCTTTCAGGTGACCAGAGATGTGTTCGTTGCGCGGGATGTCTAATATGATCCTGGCTGAGGCGTTTTGGATTCGTTGGAGTTTCTTCTGGAGTTTAGCGGTAGTACCTGCGTAGAGGGTGTTTCCGTAGTCCAGTCGGCTCGTGACCAGAGCATGGGTGACTGTTTTCCTGGTTTCGGTGGGGATCCAGCGAAATGTTTTTTTGAGCATGCGAAGAATGTTGAAGCAGGATGAGGATACGGCGCTGACTTGTCTGTTCATTGAGAGTGAAGAATCCAGGATGACGCCTAGGTTCCGTGCGTGGTCTGTCGGGGTGGGTGCTTTTCCAAGGGCTTCCGGCCACCAAGAGTCGTCCCATGCAGAGGGGGATGTACCTAAGATGAGGACTTCTGTTTTGTCTGAGTTCAGTTTCAGACGGCTTTGTTTCATCCATTCGGCAACTTCTTTCATTCCTTCGTGTAGGTTAGTTTTGGCGGTGCTGGGGTCATTGGTGAGAGAAAGGATTAGTTGAGTGTCATCCGTGTAAGAGATGATGTTGAGGTTGTGTTGGTGGGCGATGGCCGCGAGGGGGCTCATGTATACGTTGAAGAGGGTGGGGCTGAGTGAGGATCCTTGTGGTACGCCACAGATGACTTCAGTAGCCTCAGACTTGAATGGTGGAAGGCGGACTCTCTGGGTTCTTCCGGTGAGGAACGAGGTGATCCATTCAAGTGCTTTTCCTTGTATTCCGATGTTATTGAGGCGTTGTAAAAGGGTGCTGTGGCAGACTGTGTCGAATGCTGCAGAGAGGTCGAGGAGGATGAGGGCGACTGTGTCTCCATTGTCCAGTAGAGTTCGAATATCGTCTGTTGCTGCGATGAGGGCGGTTTCAGTGCTGTGTTTTGCTCGGAAGCCAGATTGTGAGGAGTCGAGGGATTTGTTGGCTTCGAGGAAGGCGGCGAGCTGGTTGTTGATAGCTTTCTCGATGACTTTGGCCGGGAATGGAAGGAGCGAAATGGGGCGGTAATTCTTGAGTTCGGTTGGGTCCGCTGTGGGTTTTTTCAGGGCGGTGAGTTCAGCGTGTTTCCAGTCTTCCGGGAAGGTGGCGGAGTTGAAGGAGCAGTTGATGACGTCTCGGAGGTGCGGTGCTATGACGGAGTCTGCTTTGTTGAAGATGTGGTGAGGACATGGGTCTGTGGGGGATCCTGAGTGGATGGAATTCATCAGGCGGATGGTGTCCTCAGTGGAGATTGGGTTCCAGTCGTTAAGGGTGTTCACGGGGGGAGTATGTTCAGCAAATGGTTGGGTGGGATGGTCTCCGGGTTGGTTGTCGAAGCTGTTGTGGATGTCTGCAATCTTGTTGTGGAAGAATGAGGCTAGGGAGTCGCAGAGGGCTTGAGAGGGGGTGATGTCATTGGAGTTGGCCGAGGGATTGGAAAATTCCTTGACGATGTTGAAAAGTTCCTTGCTGTTGTGGGCGTTGTTGTCAAGTCGCTCCTTGAATGCTGTTTTCTTGGCCTTTCGGATTAGTTGGTGGTGAGTGCGGATGGCGTTTTTGAAGGCGTCCTTGGTGCTAGTGGTTGGGTCTTTTTTCCAGGCCTTTTCAAGGGAGCGGCAGAGTTTCTTGGACTTCTTAAGATCATTGTTGAACCAAGAGGCCTTCTTGCTGCCAGGTTTGTTTTGACGTTTTTTCAGTGGTGCTAAGGTGTCGGCGGTGTTGGAAAGCCATAGGGTGAGGTTGGTGGCGGCTTGGTTTGGGTTAGAAGAGTGGGCTGGGGTGTTTAGAAGGAGTGATGCGGAGATCTGGTCGGTGGTGATTTTGTTCCAGTTTCTTTGCAGAGTTGGTTGGAGGTGGTTGGTGGGTTTTGGCTTGTTGTAGGTGAAGTGAACGCAGCTGTGGTCAGTCCAGAGGAGATCCGTAGTGTGGCTGAAGGAGACATGAATGCTGGAGGTGAAGATGGGGTCGAGTGTGTGACCTGCGATGTGGGTGGGGGAGGTGACTAGTTGTTTAAGTCCGAGGTTGGCGAGGTTGTCCAAGAGGGTGGTGGTGTTGCGGTCGTTGATTTTTTCAAGGTGAAAGTTGAGGTCTCCCAGAAGGATGTAGTCTTTGGAGGGGAGCGCGTGTGGAGTGATGAAGTCCGTGATGTCTTCACTGAATTTTGCGCGGGGTCCTGGTGGTCTGTAGAGGAGGGTGCCTCTGAGTGTGGTCTTGGGGTCGAGGGTAAATTAGCTTTTAGACTGCGGGGGTGTGCACTCCTGTGGTGTAAAATCGTGTTTCTGTCGGTGTCTTTCTTAAACAATGATGTTACCAACCGTCCGTCCTCACACCTTAGCTCAATGTCCAAAAAGGTCATTCGGCTAGGGCTATTCTCTATGGAGAATTTTATGTCTCTGTGCCTAGTATTAAGCCATCCGTGAATGGCCATTAAGTCGGTCTGGCTCCCCTGCCACAGGAGCCAGACATCGTCTATGTACCTGTACCACTGTATTATTTGGTGTCTGAAAGGGTTGTTCATGTCCACGAACCTTTCTTCATACTATTCTTCATTACTATTGTTGTTTACTCATGTGATTGTATGGCAGCCAAATCACTGTAGCTACCGCCTGGCCCTAGCGGTGTGTCACCAGCACCCCCCATTCACACAGGTGTGATAGTCATTGGCATGGAGACTTGCCCAAATGGCGGTTGGCATGTTCCACCACCCAAATCGCAGTGACTCATGATTGTATGGCAGCCAAGTTGCGGTAGCTACTGCCTGGCCCCAGCTGTGTTTCACCAGCACCCCCATTCACACAGGTGCGATAGTCATTGGCATGGAGTCATGCTCAAATGGCGGTTGGCATGCTCTGCCACCCAAATTGCAGTGACTCGTGATTGTATGGCATCCAAATTGCGGTAGCTACCACCTGGCCCCAGCGGTGCGTCACCAGCACCCCCCATTCACACAGGTGCGGTAGTCATTGGCATGGAGACATGACCAAATGGTGGTTGGCATGCTCCACCACCCAAATCGCAGGCCTCATTGTTATTGTTATTGTTAGTTGTATTTGTAAAGCGCTACATTCATCCTACAAGGATATCACGGCGCTGCAAAAAATAACAGTAAAAAAACCAAGGCAGTAACCTGGGAGCAGATTGATTATTCTGAAGTGGGGAATAGTGCAGTTTTTAGTTTCTTCTTGAAGGTGGGGTAGGAGTCCGTGAGTCTAAGGTTAATCGGTAGTTCATTCCAGCATTTCGCAGCAATATGTGAAAAAGCATTTCCGCCCATTCTGGAAAGCTTAATCCGAGTAGTGGCTGCTTTGGCAGAGGCTTGTGAACGTAAGTTCCGCGCTGGGGCATAGAACTTAATTCTATTTCGAAGAATGTAAGGGCCTGTATTGTGAAGCGTTTTATAGGCAATACATAGAATCTTGAACGTGGCTCTTTGTCTCATGGGCAGCCAGTGTAAAGCTCTCAGACAACTTGTGGCAGAATCGTACTTTTTTTTATTGCAGACAGCTTTTGCTGCGGCATTCTGGACCAGTTGTAATTTCCTAAATAAGTAGTCCGACATTCCTACAAATAGTGAGTTGCCATAGTCCAGCCTGCTAACTAGTAACGACTGGACTAGGATCTGTCTACATTCAAGTGGGATCCAGGGGAAGACCCTTTTCATTTTTTTTAATATGGCAAATCCTTTTCCACATATTGAAGAGACATGGCTTTTCATAGATAGAGTGGTGTCCATCTGAATTCCTAAATTTCTATCAGACGATGTGGGGATTGGTGGAGAACCTAAAGAAGTTGGCCACCAGGTGTTGTCCCAGAGCTGTTTGGCCCCGCCAAAGAGTAGAATTTCTGATTTGTCAGCATTCAGTTTTAAATAATGGCCATGCATCCAGTTGGATAGCTCTGACAGGCAGTTATGTAGTCTACTTTTGGCGTTGTTATCTCCATTTAGGGTAACCATCAGCTGAGTATCGTCAGCGTAGGAGCAGATATTAATGCCCCATTTCATGCCAATCGATGCCAAAGAGGAGACATATACATTGAACAATGTTGGGCTCAATGTAGCTCCTTCGGGAACTCCATATTTAATCCTACGGGGGGAGGAGGTAAAGTTGCCTAAACAAATAGACTGGGATCTATTGGATAGAAAGGACTCCAGCCAGTTTAGGGCTTTACCTTGTATTCCTTTTGCGGCAAGTATGTGGATTAGCAGTTTATGGGACACGGTATCAAATGCCGCTGATAAATCGAGAAGTATCAGGGCGACCGTTTTACCTTTATCGACCTGCATGCGAATGTCGTCCATTACAGCTAGTAGCGTTGTTTCTGTGCTGTTATTAGATCTAAAACCTGTTTGGGAAACATCGAGAAGTTTGTTGATCTCTAGATAACTTGACAGTTGTTTTGTTACCAGTCTTTCTAAAACCTTCGATAAAAAGGGGAGCTGTGAGATGGGGCGGTAGTTTGCTGGGTCATTTATATCCGCACCCGCCTTTTTTAGTAAAGGAATTACTGCCGATTTTTTCCAAATTTCTGGAAAGACAGCTTGCTCCAGAGACTGGTTAAGCACTTTTGTGACTGCGGGGCCAATTATGGGAGTCAGTTGGGAAAAAATAAAGTGTGGGCAAACATCCCATGGTGAGCCAGATTTAATTTCTGACATGGCTTTAGTGACCTCGTCTTCAGAAAATGGGCCAAAGGTAGAGCAGTTGGTTTGCAGAGTAGGGTCAATCCGATATTCCACAGGGGCCTGTCCGTTGTTTATGAAAGAGGTATATATTTTATCAATTTTATCGCAAAAAAAATCACTGATTTTTGTGCAGTTCTCTTGTGATGGTATCAGATTGGATGTAAGACAAGGAGGATTACACAGTTCTTTTACAATTTTAAAGAGCTCCTTAGACGAATTTTTATTCTGTAGAATTTTTTGAGAAAGATAGTCTTTCTTTGCTTTGCGTATGGCCGTGTGATAAATTTTCAACTGACTTTTATATATGGCTCTGTCATCGGCGTTTCTACTTATTCGCCATTTATGCTCCAGTGAGGTGCATTTTCTTTTTTCAATTTTTAGGTCTGGGCCATACCATTTCTCGGAGGTTTTTGATTTTAATCGATTGGTTGCGCGAGTTCGTGAACAGTGGTCAAGTGCTTTCTCTATGTTTTCTCGTAAGAGACAAATTTCTTCTTCGCATGTCATTTCAGAGCTAGAAGAAAAGGAAAAATCTTCCTTGAATTTTTCCTAAGAGAATTTGCTCCAACATTTAGTAGAGTTGGCCGACTGGGCTAGCGATCTGATGGTTTTTAAAGGTAGGTTTAAGGTAAAATCTATCCTGTAGTGGTCTGTCCATGTCAAAGGGGTAATATCCGTAATGTTGGTTCTCGATATGTTTGTAAATATGAGATCTAACATGTGCCCCACTCTGTGTGTGGGGCGAGCTATTTTCTGTGATAATTGTAGGATTTCCATGTCTGTGGTAAGTTGTTTAGTTAAAGAATTATCAGCTAAATCGAAATGAACATTGAAGTCCCCAATGACTACAATGTTTTGGGGACTGTATGGCGGACAAATCACGGTAGCTACCACCTGGCCCCAGTGGTGTGTCACTGCCACGGAGCATGTACTAGAGCCAATAGGAACGATGATTGCGGTGGCATGATGCAATTTTGAAAATCGTGGTAGGCGTGCTCCACCACCGCGGAGGTGGTCATTGGATGCTTCTGAAAGATGCATCATCGCGGTAGCACGCATTGAGCCCCTGCGATGTATCACCCCCATGGAGCATGCCCTAGAGCAAATGGGAATGATGATTGCTGTGGCATGATGCAATTTTGAAAATCGCTGTAAGCGTTCTCCACCATCGCGGAGGCGGTCATTGGATACTTTTGAAAGAGGCAGATCTGGACCACCGATTGCTGCAGCTTGGCACCTATGAAACGAGCCCGGGGGCTATACATATGTGTGGGAGGAGCCTCACATTTCCACTGCTCCCAGAGGCTGCTGTGAGAGACCCCTGTCCTGCTGCTGCCTCTAGGGACTGATGCCTGAGACCCCTCATCTGCTGCTGCCTTCAGGGACTGATGCCTGAGATCCCTCATCTGCTGCTGCCTCCAGGGACTGCTGCCTAAGACCCCTCATCTGCTGATGC
Organism: Lissotriton vulgaris; assembly: GCF_964263255.1. Taxonomy (NCBI): domain Eukaryota; kingdom Metazoa; phylum Chordata; class Amphibia; order Caudata; family Salamandridae; genus Lissotriton; species Lissotriton vulgaris. Next base: position 1,181,023,316 of record NC_141689.1, read on the forward strand.
TTCTAGGGACTGCTGCCTAAGACTCCTCACCACCCAATTTCACCACAGTTGTTCCATGTCCACAGTGATGGCAAGAACAGAGAGAATCCATGCCAGTCCATTCACAAGCGAGGAGATTGAGGTCCTGGTGAACGAGGTGCTCACACAGTACCCAAGGCTGTATGGTGCCCCAAATGCCGTGGTAAGCCCTCAAAAGTGGAGGTGTTGGGCAGGGTGGGCACACATGTAGTTGGACTGATGCAGTATGTGCCTGACGGTGGGGGGTTGTTAGAAATGGCGATTTCCAGTTGGCTAAGACTTGCGCCAAACCAGGTAGAAACCACTGTTCTAAGTCAGGGCAAGGAAGTCACCCGCCAAGATAACCCCTGCTCACCCCCTTGGTAGCTTGGCACGAGCAGTCAGGCTTATCCCGGAGGTGATGTGTAAAGCGTTTTCGCGCGCACCCAGCAACAACACCCAAAGCCTACCACAAAGGAAACTCCACACAAGGTTATGTATAAAAATAGCCTTTGTATTATAGCAAACACATTAGATAATAAACACACACTTTACAATGTGCCATAGGCACGGGCAGAATTTACAGGGGATTATGTACATGAGGCAGGGCCACGTGGGCCACTGTCAGGAATAAGCACTTTTTAGAACTAGCACTTGGTAGAATTAGCACTTTGTAGGAATAACACTTAGCACATAGCACATATAATAACTGTAGAACCTAATAACAAATGTAGCACACAACCAGTAGCCACTGGTAAAAGGTAGGTACCACCTACGCAATCCTAAACACCTCAGGCAAATATCACGCAGGGAATCATGAACTCACTAGCATAACCTATACTAGGAAAAACAACCTCCTAAGCATCCACATACATTCAGAGGTATAGGCATAAAGCATTACCTATGATGCAGAAATCACATTAGGCAGGTGATCACAATTGCGCAAAGGTCACATAGGGCATCAACACATACCCCACGCCAGGGCCCAACACATAAACTGTCCCCAGGCCAACTTGGCCTCTCAGGGGCTGAAACGCCCTGTGTCCAAAATGTCAGGACAGGCTGCACTGGCAGCCAACAATAATACGCCAGAGGGACAAGCCTAAACGTAGCAGCTGCCCACTAAGTGCTGGGAAGCTGTAGGACCGGAGCCTGGCACCAGCGTGCCTCCTGGCTCTTCTTCTGGGCTCTAATTAGTAAATGCCCCCTTCAGCGCTGGGGCCTCGTGGGCTTTAAAGAACTGTGTGCCCGGGAGCCTCATGGGCTCTGAAGAAACAAATGGGGACTCAGGGGCCTTGTGGCTTGAAAGAAAATGCTGCCCACTGTGGGGGAGTGGCCCGCTGCCAGCCGGGGCCGCTCTACCTCCAAAATGCCTCCCAAATGTAGAAATTAAGGTTGGAGCTTCTCGGGCTCAAAAATACAACCTGCCCCCATCGTTGGAGTCCCCCCTCTGGGGACTCGGGAACAAAAGGAAATGCCCAGCTTTATTGGAGTCCCGCTCAGGGCGACTCGAGAGACAATGTCCCCCCGAAGCCCTCGTGGGCACTAAATACAACTGTGCCTCCTCCTGGCACTATGCATCATGCCCGGAGCTTCCCCTGGCTATCTCTAGGCTCGTGCCCATCACTCACCAGCTTCTCTGGGCTCCTTCTGCTGACAGCGGGCGGCGGAGACGGATACTGCGGTGACTGGGGAGGCGGCTTCTCTGTGGAGCCTCCGAGGCTCCCAGCGGCTTGGCGGCAGGCAATCTTCCTCCCGGGAACAGGAGCGCGGGGTGGGCTCCCGTCCGCTTCCTGTCCCTTTGGCTTGCCTGCACTTCCGGGTCTCTGGCGGGGGTACTTCCAGGTCATCGCAGGCAGCGCGGTGCCCCGGAGGGGGGGAGCAGCTCACGGCAGCAATCCAGGGAAGGCACCCGGTGAAGAGTGAATAAAAACGCGGTGGGCACCCGCGCCGCAAGACTTGGCCAACTGGTCGGGCAAAATGCAGGGTGGGCTACTGCCTTAAAAATATGCCAAAAAGGGGGATCCCCACACCGGGGTATCCCTCGATGCATGGATCGCCGCACCTGCGGCGCATCGTGCTATTTCTGGAGGGGGAGACCAGCACTCCCCAGGCGCTGCAGGTCCAAGTTCAGGAACAAGGTCCTTAGGAAGGAAAGGGGGGGGCAAAGGCTAGGCCCAGGAGCCAGCTCACAGGGCCCTCCAGGCAGGGAGGCAGTCCCCAGTGGCGGTCCTCCTGGTGCCCAGCAGCAGCAGGCCCCCCTCAGGATAGGATCAGCAAGAATAACATTTCGTATGGGGTCACAGCCCCTTTTTATACATACAAATCCTTTGTCTGTGTCTGCACAGTGGGGGGAAAACCAGTCGCAGCTGGTTTTGGAGCACTCTGTTGTGCTCAGCCCCTCTCACCATTCACTGGCCAGGCTAGGGTCATCAGTCACACCACAGGGGGCGGAGCCAGCATTGTGTGGGGAAAGCCCAGCCCTATTCAGGTCCCAGGTGCACCCCTCCCTCACATCAATATGCAGATCTCTCCACTCACCACCGGGGCAGACCCATCCTGACTTATGGAGTCAGGCACACCAGCCAACTCCAGCCAATCACAATCCAGACAGAGTATTCACCTTTATTACACAGACATGCCAACTTCTAGAAGTGGCTCTTCCACACTAGACACAATAACGCCGCACACATCATCGTGCAGCATTTAATCACACGAGTCTGCACATACCAAACTCACCCCTGCACTCCCCACGCATCAGGAACTACCAGGGACACATACATTCCCCATGCATTCCTATGGGAGGGCAGGCCAACCTTACCACACGCACGCACTTTACCCTAAAAAACAGTGGTAAAGTGTGCAGAAGCCAAAAATCACTTACACCAGGTCACAATTAAAAGCAAAAAGTTTAGGGGTGAACCTGCCAGAAGGGCCAAGTCCAACAGGGGTTGTGTCATGCACTGACAAACATGCTGTCGCCTGGGGGAAGGTGTGTGTCCCAATGTCACAGGTTACCCTGCCTGCAGTTGTAGGTATTAGTGAACTGTGTTGCGTCGCCAGCCAGACAGTGACGCAGTATGGTAGGTCATGCAGGAGTAAGGACAGTAATTGCTTGGCTGTATGGCTGTGTGTGGCCCTGTTGTCCATCTCATTGTGAGCCCATATTGCCAGCACAGTGCACGCCCACAAAGACAAGGACACATCACTTCACTTACTGAGTATTTCCTATGTTTTTTCTCATTTCACTTCAGCTATGTGCGATCTCAGCTCTATAGATTGCACACAACAGGCCTTGTGTTGAGGAATTTCTGCTTGTGAGTCCATGTCCCTGAATGCGACACCCATAACATAGTTATTGATTCACAGAACATGGACATTGAGTGCTGCGCAGTCTTGGACACAATGAGTCCACCCCCAGACACAGGTTGATATGTGATGTATGTGTTGCTCTACCAAACAATGGACTAGAGATGTGTGCAGGCCACATAGGGGTTTCAGTGCTGGCATTCTGCATGTGTGTGAGATGTGCAGGGACTGTGTTCCCCCTCACAACTGCATGCAATCACATCAGCTAATCCCATGCAGATGTCCAATGCGAGATGTACCCTAGTCTCTGATGGACATATCATTGAATTTGTAATGAGTTTACATCTCGCTGCTATACTGATAGATGTAGGGATATAACACTGTGTCACTGATCATTTCCCCTCTTGTCTCCAATGCCTGCAGCTCAAGGTACACCAGCGTAAGGCCATGTGGAGGGCCATTGCAGCTAATGTGCAAGCTCTGGAGGTCCCTAACCAACGGCGTACCCACTACCACAAGAGGTGGGACCTCATCAGCCGGCTGGCAAAGAACGTGGCAGATATGACCTTGGGGCTGCTTCCTCGCACCGGGCATTTGGCACGGCACAGCATGACACCACTAATGGGCCGCATCTTGGTGGTGACTCACCCTAAGCTGGATGCACATTTGAAGGAACATCAGCAGCAAGGCAGGGGTGAGTATTTGGGGAGGGTGACTTTGGCAGGGAGTGGCTATATGTGTACAGAGCCTGTGCCGGCACTGGCGTATGTGATGGTGGTATGATGAAGTGCCATGAAAGTGGCTGCTGGGCTGGGTGCCAGTGTCATGCATTTGCCCTCTCTGTACTTACAAAGGTAATTTTCCATGCTGTGGATTTCCATTGCAGTCTGAATTGTGGTCTTCAGGTTTCTTCTGCATGGGGTTAGTCTGGGGAATCACATTGGGAGGGAAAGCAGTGTTCCCAGTCTGAGTGTGACTTCATCAATGCGTCCATTGCATGCACCCAGATTGTTGAGGCCTGGAAAACTGGCAACAATGTGCACCAGTCTCTGGGCCCCAAAGTACAACATGGCATGGGCTCTTCGCCATTGTGGACTGTTATGTTGTAGTCTGTGTCTGTGTTGTCCCCTCCTGTTCCATCCAGATCTGTCAGTGGCAACAGGTGGTGTGCCCCCATCATGTCTCTAGGTGTACGCAGAGTTAGTTGTATGTCTGGTTGAACAAAGCCACAAGCAGGGTGTTGTGCTGTGTGGCCACCACATGGCACAATCATGACTGAAAATCTGGGTTACACACACTGTTTGGGTCTATGTAGTGAGTTGCCGCAATGTGTTTGCAGGAGGTGTGCAACATGTCGATTTGGTCATCTTTTGTAATGCATTGCTTGCATATGTATGTTCTGTTGCTGCCACTGACCTGACCCTGCATCTTTCATGCAGAATCTCCTGTGGTCACGGAGGGACAGGAGCCAGACACCAGTTGGGGTGAAACTAGCACGACAGCTGCACAGGAGCCCTGTGACACAGATATCACTGGCGCCTCAGAGGGGGACCGGAGTCTGCAGGAGGAATCGCAGCCTGAGAAGCAAAGAACCACATCATCCGATGCCATCCGGGATGCATCCATGTTTGTGGGCACAGGGAATGGGGACTCTGCATCATCTCCAACCACACAGCCGCCAGTACCGACCCTCCCAGCAACTTCCTCTGGTGCTTCCCATGTCCGGGTCAGTAAGAGGGGACGAGTTTCCTTCACACTTGGCACCGCTGCCCCTGCCTCTGTCCCCCCTGCTGCCATTAGCGCTGAGTCTGTGGAGCTTTTGCACTAGCTGTGTGTAGGCCAGACAGATCTCCTCAATGTTGTCATTGACCATGATAAAAAATTGACCCAGGTGGTTGCTTTCATGGAGGGCATACCTTCAGACATGGGTGGGCTGCACCGTACTGTCCAGGTTTTGTCTTCCACAGTGAAGTCTGCCCTTCAACAGGCACATACTACCAGTCCAGCTCTGGGGTCTTTGTCCACCCTCCAGGTTGTGGCCACATCTGACGATAGTGACCATGGTCCTCAGCCGTCAAAGTCCCAATATAGCACATGCTGCACACAGCAGCAACAACCCAAGCGGCCCCGCCCGCAAACACCACCCCCACAGAAGAGCAAGGCCACCCCAGAGCGCAAAGACAAAAGCCTGTCAGGCAACAGCAAAGCCCAAAAAGCAAAGACGCAGACCTCAGTCTCACATGCCTCAGATGCATTCCCAAGTAAGGCCTCTCCTGTCCCTAAAGCATCTCGCAAAGAGCGGCATGCAGTTTCTGTGCAAACTTAGGAGGTGGTGCATGGCAAGGGTACACCTAAGAAGGACTCCAAGGCAGATTCACCCACTTCATCAACTCACATTCCAAGCCCAGAGAAGCAGGGGAAGGAGGGCACTGTAGGGGTTACATCTGGCAAACAGGGGATGGACGGTCAAAGGCTAAGCCAGGCTAAGCATTCTGCTGGATCCAGCACGTCCCCAGAGGGAGTGTCAGTGTCTGCACCTAATGCAGCTTTGTTGGTGAGTGTACCTGTTGTGTCCACACCACTTTCCATGAATCCCAAGACATGGAAGCCATTTAGAATCCCCAAAAAGTGGAAAGGCACCCCTCCACAATCTCCCCAGCAAATTGTGTCTCACGTCAGCATGACTCCACCTCCATGTGCCATTACACCACCTGGTCCAAGAAGCCTCCGGCTTGCCAAGCCACTGATAGCCCTACCTCAGCAGGGCTGCACTCTCCCCAGTGAAGTGCTCCTACTGTGCCCGACACACAGCCAGCTCCCAGTCTGACAGACAGCCAAGTCTGAGTGGTAGTCACCTTTACACACATGTCTCTCACACAGGTGGGCCAGTACTGCACATAGCTACCCCCTGACTGTGTTGCTTGCTGATCATGTAAAGGTACAGTGGCACACATTCCCTGTGCAGCCTCTCATGTACTCGCTCTGCACTTTACCCTGGACACTGGCCTTCCTGTTTTGCCCTTGCCTGTGCAGACTTTCATGTACTCGCTCTGCACTTTGCCCTGGACACTGGCCTTCCTGTTTTGCCCTTGCCTGTGCAGACTTTCATGTACTCGCTCTGCACTTTGCCCTGGACACTGGCCTTCCTGTTTTGCCCTTGCCTGTGCAGCCTCACATGTACTCGCTCTGCACTTTGCCCTGTACACTGGCCTTGCTGCTCTTTGCTGTGTTGGACTATTCCCTGTGCAGATTCTCATGTACTCGCTACGGACTTTGCCCAGGAGAACTGGCTTTCCTGTTTTGCCCTTGCCTGTGTAGACTCTCATGTTCTCACTCCGCATTTTGCCCTGGACACTGGCCTTCCTGTTTAGCCCTTGCCTGTGCAGTCTCTCATGTACTCGCTCTACACTTTGCCCTGGACACTGGCCATCCTGTTTAGCCCTTGCCTGAGCAGCCTCTCATGTACTCGCTCTGCACTTTGGCCTGGACACTGGCCTTGGTACTCTTTGCTGTGTTGGACTATTCCCTGTGCAGATTCTCATGCACTCGCTCTGCACTTTGCCCTGCACACTGGCCTTCCTGTTTAGCCCTTGCCTGTGCAGGCTCTCATGTACTCGCTCTGCACTTTGCTTTGGACACTGGCCTTGTTGCTCTTTGCTGTGTTTGACTATTCCCTTTGCTGATTCTCATGTACTCGCTATGCACTTTGCACTGGACACTGCCCTTGTTGCTCTTTGCTGTGTTGGACTCTCGTGTACTCACTCTGCACCTTGGACTGGCCACCGGCCTTGATGTTTTGCCCTTGCCTGTGTAGATTCTCATGGATATGCTGTGCTCCCAGGACTGGCCACTGGCCTTGATGTTTTGCCCATGCCTGTGCAGCTTCTCATGGACATGCTCTGCATTTTGTGCCTTGCTCTTCTCAACTGTTGGTGCCTATCTGTGCAATATGTGAATAAAGAAAGTTACTCCCATTGTGTGTTTTGTCAGTGTCCTTACTGAATAAAGTTATTTTAGTTAGTGTAAATGGTTTACTGTGCCCCATGCTCTGTGTGCCACTTCAACATTGCCAATGTCTTTGCTTGCCTAATGTTTTTTTTACAGACGTGACAGGGACTTCAGTTCTTTGTGACACTGACACTGATTCTTTTGTGGTCTATGATGTCAATTTTACCTGTAATGCAGTTGTCATTTTCATGGTTTATAAATGTTGACTAGATTCTTCACATGTCAGGTTGGGGGGCACTGTCAGCACAGTATGTGATTCTCTCCACAGGTTTGCAGGCAGGCTGGCCAGTGTCGTCATGTATGTGTGTTATTCCTTTATGTGTGCACAGCAGTGTATGTGTGTGGTCATCTTGTGATGGCCAGTCATCCTGGTCCCATGGCCTACCTTTGATGTGTGCTCTTGAGTAGTCAAGAAGTGTGCAGTGTGAAGGTTGTGACTTTGTAGGGAGTGCTGATGTGTGTGTGCCCCTGCTTTGTCAACGGCACACATGTGTCACCCAGGAGTTGGGTGCCTGTTGTTTGGATTGTTCAGCCCTGTGGATGTGATTGGATGCACATGTGTGAGTTGTATGTTAGTGAGTGTGTTGGTGTGTCCATGCAGTTCTGTCTGACTCCTACTTGTTGTTTTTGTCACTTGTGAGTATGCAGAGTGGGTGGCTGGCACAACAGTGTTGTGTTGATCATCCATGTGTCTTGCTACTACACTGTGCAGACCTGCTGCTCCACACTGCCATTGTGGTTGTGTTTTCTCATGCATTGCTGTCACATGGTGCATTTTTTGTGTCCAGTATGGCAGTGTGTAGTGTAATGCCATTCCCTATGTGTGCTTCAGATGCCTACCCATTGTGGTTCTGTACTCACTCTGTTTGTGTATGGTGTACTCCTACCATGTCCAATACTGATGTGTGGTACACTTCACTTAGATGTCAGATGCCCCTTTGATTTCTATGTATGTGTGCCTTGTCATCACTTCATTTGTGTCACTGTGCTTTGTGATACAGTTCTTTGTCCAGGAGCAATGTGCCACTCAGGATATTTCCCCAATTGTTTAATTGTGATGTTCCTGTGCTGTTTGGCAGTCATGGTTGCTCATCTGCTGTTCAACTGTGTTTGCTGCCCAGTCATCTGGTCAAGTTGATTCCACTTTTGTATCCCAGACGTGTGCATCTGTTGCTGTTGTGTTGGATGTATGTCTGTTGGCTATGGTATTGCTTCACTTCCTAGGTGTGCTTTTGTCTTTGTGTTGTGCTGCTGATTTGTGTTGTGTGGGTTGATGTTGTGTCACTCATGTCTGTGTGTGACTGGTATGCTTGGTGAGCACACACTGTTTGTTGTGCATGCAGTGCTGTGTGTATGTTGCCTTGTCATTGCCTAGTGTGCATTCCCTGATGTCCTGCAGTGTTTTCTCTGAATTGCTTACATGTGCATCTGTTGTTTGTTTGATGTGGCTGTGTTGTTCTGTGATGGTGCACTTATTGTGTGTGTTGTGGTATGTTGTCTGTGCATTGTTCCTGAGTGATTAGATAGTGCACTCCTGTTGTGTCTGTGCTCCCATTGCCTTGCCACAGTTTGGCTGCACAGGGTATGTCTGTTTTTGTGGTGGTTCTGTGTGTGTTTCTGTTGGGTTATGTGTTTGTCTGTTGTTTTTATGCAGATAATTGTTCTGGCATTCCCTAGTGTGTGTGATGTTTGTGGCTACACCAAGAGTGTGTGTCTATTTGTGTCTGTATAGACTGGCAATTATTGGCAGTCTTCAGTGAGTTTGCCACGGCTGTTGTGTGCTGCTGATGTGAGTAGGGTATGTGTGTACTTCCCTCCTGGTGTTTGGCAGTCATGGAGTGTGTCAATTGGCCCTGTGCGTTGTGCTGCTGGTGTACTCCTGTGAAGTGATTTTATGCCCATGTGGCTGTTCACAGTTTGAGCTCAGGGCCTTCCTTTCATCCTTGTACCTATACATGGTTTGCCTTCATGTCTCCCTATGTTGGTTCACTGTGGTGTCTGTGGTTTGACTTCATTGACTGTACCAGCCATGTGTTGTTTGATGGTCTGATGGGGTTGTTCTGTGTCCAGCGTCGTGCATGTGATGTGCACATGCTTGTTGAGTGTCTCCATGGCCTTCCATTTGTAAACATCTCACTTTGGCGTTCCTATTTGTTGTGCTCCATTGCTGTTGGCATTTGGGGTGTGTATGTGTCTGTGTGTCAGTCTGTGGTATGTATGTGTGACTATGCAGGCTGTGTGTCCATTTGTATGTTTGTTCCTTGTATGTGTTCATTTGATGCTTGTACTCATTTTTGTTTCCCAGAGTGTGGGGTTGTTATGGTGTGTGTGTGTCCCTGGCCCTGTGCTACTGTGCTGTGTGTTGTGTGTTCCTGTGCATCCACTCCTGCAGTAGCTGCCCCCTGGTTGTTTGTCGTGCGGTGCAGGGTATGGTTTGACCTGGCTTGTTGTTGTGCATGGGGGTGCACAGGATGGGCACATGGCATGTGCCTACATGGGGTGTGCTAATGTGTGGTGGGAGTAGGTGTGGCCCTGCCCATGCCTGGCGCAGGCCCTGCCTTCTGCATTGTGCACATGTATTCCCTTGTGTTCACCGCTACGGTGACGTGGCCGGGACATTGCTGCAAGATCGCGGTGTATGTGTATCCGGAATGCAGAGAGGTGACTTGGTAGCAGGTGGGTCATGTCTGGGTGCCCTTGTGGATGTGTTCCTGTCCTCAGCAGGATGTCAGATGTGGATTTGGACCCTCTGTCACCCCATGTGTTATGTGCTGTGTTTGTGTAGTTGCGCACCTGCGGCGGCATCCGCGGCGGGCCATGAGTTGCTGGTGATGTAGCAGGTACAGCACCGGAAAAACATGTAGAGATGCGTCCATGCCGTTCTTGACCTGGTGGTGTGGACCGGGACTCTGGTTTCGCTCTTCCCTGTCGAACTTCCGCCGTCTCTGGTGGGGCGGTGTCTCCGCTGCGGTGCGTCTATTTGTTTGGGGCATCCTAATATGTGGAGCGCAGCGGATGTCATTCCGCACGGCAGTGAGTCTCCATTGGCTCCAACCGCCCCTGTGGTGGGCGCACTTTGATGGCGGTGCTCGTCGCACTGCGGCAGATGGGAAATGGGCTATGTTTGGCAATTCTAATGTGGCGGACGTGAGGACCGCTGTTCGCGGGTAGAAAAATGCAATTTTTCCGCCTCGCCGGCACCGCAGTGGTGCCACCGCCTGACATCCTAATGGACCCCTAAGTATTGTTAGCATTCTTGAGTTCTTGGACAGAAACATCTCACCATGACAATATCTATCTATCTATCTATCTATCTATCTATCTATCTATCTATCTATCTATCTATCTATCTATCTATCTATCTATCTATCTATCTATCTATCTATCTATCTATCTATCTATCTATCTATCTATCTATCTATCTATCTATCTATCTATCTATCTATCTATCTATCTATCTATCTATCTATCCAGACAGATAGACAGATAGACAGATAGACAGATAGATAGACAGATAGATAGATAGATAGATAGATAGATAGATAGATAGATAGATAGATAGATAGATAGATAGATAGATAGATAGATAGATAGATAGATAGATAGATAGATAGATAGATATTCACTATGAGAACGTTGAAATAAAAAGTATTCAAAATTATCTTTTAATAAATGTCATGATATTTTTAATACATTTTATGAATTTGAATATGTATATATATATATTTATTGTAATGTTGATTTGTTTATTAGTTTATTTATGATTGTTTAATTTTGCATTTACTATTTTAAATACATTTATCATGTACTAAATTCTCTTATGTTGTTAATAATTACATATTTCAACATGTTAATAAATAAAAAACAATCATAAAAAGATTTTAATTATTTTTAAAAATTGAAACTTTGCCATTACATTTTTTAATTGTTTACATGTAATTTTAGTTTCTTATTATACATTTTTTGTTAATATCTATTTGTTTTTATCATACTCAATTTGTAATTTGTTTTTAGTGTGTATTGTTTATTAGGCATAAGTATTATTAGATATTGTTTATTTTAAAATGTATAATTATGCTAATTAATGGGGATATTTTAAATAATATGTATAAATAAATATATTTTATTTTTTGTTGCTTTGAATGTGAATTTCATTTGGATTGTTAGGTGGTTTATAGTATTATTCTTGCTGTGCTTTCTAGGTAGTAAAGGTCTTTTTTATTTACAAAACATTTTATTTACAGCATCGCATTTCCACATTTCCTTGGTCTCTTTTGTTATTTTAGGTGTGATGCAGGTTAAAGACAGCAATATTCTAATTTCATGGTAGCTTTGTCCTTTTTTAGGATTTTTTGGAATTTGGACAGGCCGAATGATGCTTGAATGGCATTGTGCCATCTTTCCACTGTATTGTTCCTTTTTGGCTTGTTGGGCCATGGTGCTCTCTTAGACACTCTTCTATAGTGTTTAAAATTTGGCTTGTTGCTTGTGGACTGAAGTAATGTAATGTAATGTAATGTAAATACCAATTTATAACGCGCGACAATCGCTCCAAGGAGCATCTAGGCGCCCAGAAAGGACCACCAGATGTTAGGTAGTTCCTATGCTTACTTGACCGAGACCCGAATTACACTAGGCTTTTGGCAGTCGTATCTTGTAGATTAAAGATCCAGGTTTTTAGGTGTTTACGGAAATCTATTTCTTTATCCAGTAATCTCAACTGGGGGGGAAGGGTATTCCATGCTTTTGCTCCCAGTACCGCCAGGGATTTACCCCCTCGAGTTTTAAGTCTGAAACTTGGGACGGTAAGCAGGTTGGCCGTTGAAGAACGCAGTGCTCTGGTTGGGCAGTATCTGCTGAATTTTTTCCTCAGGTAGGATGGGCCTAAGTTGTGGACAGCTCTAAAAGTAATTAAGAGTACTTTGAACAAGACCCTTTTTGTAATAGGCAGCCAGTGTAATGCCTTAAGGGCTTTGGTTGCAGATGATCTTTTCGGCCACTTTAAAACCAACCTCGCAGCTGCATGTTGCACCATCTGAAGTTTGTGTGTGACAGCTTTATTTGTACCAGCGTAGAGGCTATTGCAGTAATCGATGCGTGATGTTACTAGTGCAACCGTAACTGTTTTCCTTGCTTCAAGGGGCAGAAGATCAAAGAACTTTCTCAGTCCCTTTATTACCCCAAAGCACATGCCTGCCACTCTAGCCGCTTGTTGTCTAAAAGACAGGTCAGAGTCAAAATGCACCCCCAGATTACGGGCCAAGTTGGTTGTATGAGGTGGTATTTCAGCTTTTTCTGGCCACCATAATCGTGGGATGAACTCATTATTTGGGCCTATAGGCATGATCTCTGTTTTGCCTGTGTTGCATTTCAGATGGTTTAGACGCATCCATTCAAAGGTGGCCGTTAGGCAACCTTTGAGATTTTCCTCCCAGGCTTGGTTATCCTTATCCATTACCAGGATAAGTTGTGTGTCATCGGCATAGGCTATAGCGTCTATGCCAAATGACGAAATCAATTTTATCAGGGGTGCAGTATAAACATTAAACAGGGTCGGGCTCAGGCTCGAACCCTGCGGGACTCCCGTCAACAGCGCTTTTTCACTGGAGCAGAATTCCCCCAGGGTCACCACTTGCCTCCTGTCACTTAAAAAGTTTCTTATCCACTCAAGCACTGTCCCTGTGACACCAGATGTTATTAGCCGGTCTAATAGGATGGCATGTGAGACCGTGTCAAAGGCCGCCGATAGGTCTAATAAAATCAGGACGGCCTTCTTGCCTTGGTCTAGGGCTGAGCGGATAGTTTCTGTGGCGAACAGGAGGGCCGATTCGGTGGAATGTTGGACCCTGAAACCTGCCTGGTTGGGGTGCCATGCATCACTATCTTCCAAGAAACGAGTAAGTTGTTTATTTACAATTGACTCTGTGACTTTACACAGGGCCGGAAGTAGTGAGATGGGTCGTAGGTTCGACAATGTGGTGGGGTCAGGGAGTTGTTTTTTTTGCAGTGGTTTCACCGCTGCCAGTTTCCACTCTGGGGGGACTTTGGCTGTGGACAGTGAGGTGTTGACAATGGCATTTATTATTGGGTTGGCGATGTCCACAATGAGGTGTAAGAGTCTAACTGGGCAGGGGTCAAAGGGGGATCCGGATTTTATTGCCAGAATTCCTCTTTTGGTATCCTCCAGGCTAACTGGAAGGAAAGTTTTCAGCTGCATGGCTCCTTGCCTCACTATATCCTCCTCTATTCTGGGCTCTAATATAGGGACATCAAAGTCCTTCGTCAGCCCCTGTACTTTTCCCTCAAAGAAATCTGCGATCTTGTCACAGAGTGCCTGCGAGGGCGGGATATCCTGCGCTAAACATTTAGTTTTGTTAAAGCCGTTGACAATTTTGAATATTTCCTTTTGATTGCTGCTGGCTGTTTCTATTGCCAACGAGAAGTACCTTTTTTTGCTTGTTTAATCAGCGCATGATAGGCATTTTTTATCCTTTTGTATTTGCTATGTTCTAGGCTAGAGTAATTTTTACGCCAGCTTCTTTCAGCTCTTCTGAGCTCCCCTTGTTTGTCTTTGAGATCTCGATCGAACCAGGGTGCAGATGTTTTCTTTCTACCCCGCCTCATTCTGTTTTTTCCCTGCCCAACTGTGCCTTTCAGATCATTCATCCATGTTCTGAAACTGATGGGATTTGCAGGTACTACCAGCTGGGGTCTACAGTTCCTGGCTATGGTTATAAGTTCTGGGTGGGACAGTATCGTTTTCCATTCATCCCTTGTGACCATGCTGTGTTCCTTTTTATAATCGTTTTCTCGGTAGGACATAAGAGGGAACGTAAAAGGAATCAGCATATGGTCAGTCCATATTTGGGGTCTAAGGGGGTTAGTTGTCAAAGCGTCTAGGTTAGTGGCAATGCAATCTATTGTATGCCCTGCCTCATGGGTGGCTAGGGTGTCTCGGATAGTCAAGCCCAAGACCTCCATGGTTTCCCGATAGGAGGCGGCAGAAGTATCGGTTGTGGACTCTAGGTGGATGTTTATGTCACCCATCAGAGTGAAATTAGAATACCTAAGTATCAATGGGCTGAGCACCTCTCCTATGTTACTCAGGAAACCCGCACAGGGTCCTGGTGGGCGGTAGATCAAAGCCCCCGAGAAGGAGAAGTTGTCATTGATTTCAATTATAAAACCCATCCCTTCTGCATCTGTTAACTCTTGCAGTGGTACCGTCGAGCAGCTGAGGGAGTCCCTATATATGATGGCCACTCCTCCACCACGTTGTTCATTCTCTCTATCTACTCTTTGTATACCATATCCAGGGGGCAGGGCATGAACCACATCTGGGGTGCACCAGGGTTTAAGCCATGTCTCCGTAATGAAGAGACAATCTAAGTTGTCATCTATCAATAGGTCCTGGATATGCTGGGCATGCTTCGGTACAGATCTGGCATTTATTAGGGCAGCTTTAAAGCTATCTTGGGGTGTTGAGAAGGCCGAAACCTGGGACCACAGAAAAGTGTGGCGACAGGCCTGGCAGCTCACTGGTCCTGCCCAGTATGAGGGATCAAAATTATTTGAGTCACAACAGGGCTTAGTTTGTAAGGCCAGCAGGTCTTGTCTATCATAGCGCATGGGTATGACAATTTTTACAGGGTCCCTGGCCCTGCGCCCGGCCTGTGCGCGGACGGGCGCAGACGGGCTGGACTCTGGCTTGACTCCGGCGTGAATGCGGCGTGCCCGCTGAGCGCGTCCGCTGCGCGGAGTCATAGCCGTCTATTTTTATAGTCTCTAGCCCTACCCAAAATGGCCGCCGCCGTTTTCCTTCGCTGTCCCGGCAAGAGCGCCCTGAACTGGCCGGTTGCTCTGGGGGGAGGCTGATGTGCTGTCCGTGCAGCGCGGGATTCGGGGGGTTCAGGAGGTAATTTTTATAATTTTAAACAAAATTATGCCTCCACCCTCAATAGGTGGAGACACGCGCTGCGTTAAATCCGCGCGCTGTGCAGGGGGGGGAAAGGACACAAAGGAGGTGATATTGTCTGCGAACCAAAGTGTCATGAAAATAGTCCATTAAGGGATTTAGGGACATATTACCAACAAGTAGCAATATTTATAGCTAAATAGGCTTTGCAAATATTTTTTTATCGCTGCCTATCGCTGGAAATGTTAGCGGAGAAAACATCCTATTAGCAACGTTTTTTCTCCATTGTGCTAAAATATCCAGCGTTAGCGGCGAAATGCGTGAATATCACTGAGAATACAGCGATATTCACGCATTAGCGACGAAATGCTCTTAGCCATCTTATCCACCTCCCATTGGATAACATGGCTAAGAACTGGTCTGAGCAGGAGTTCGTTTTTGGCGATAGCGGGAATATTTACATCACTAAGCCCGCCTTGCTAATAGGCGATAGCGACGTTAGCGACTGCTTTCAGTCGCTAACAGGTTGGGTACGCCCACTTTGCTTGTCATTAGCGATAAATATCGCTGACATGCAAAGCAGGCCCCAAACCGCTCGCTATCACCTAAAAGCTGTCGCTAACATCAGTTAGCGACAGCTTGCTAATAGAGTGATAGAATTATCGCCGCTTAGCGGGCGAAAACGGCTGCTTAACCAGCGATAATTGCCTATCGCCCCCCTTGGTAATATGCCCCTTAGTTTTTTGCCAGTGGGTTTGGTGTGAGGGAGGTCTATGAGGAGGCTGTAGTGGTTAGCTACTTATGTGATTGGTACAAATGCTAGGGCTACTAGTTTTATTATTGTATGAGAAGATTTGCTGTTTGATGCATATTCCACAGATAATGCAAATTTTTTGGAGGTGTCTCCAAATGTTTGGTTGAAATGGTAATAGCAGTCTTGTATGGCTTTGTAGTCTAGATTTTTAAAACTAGTTACATCATTGCCTACCCAAATTCACTAAAATTTTTGGGGGTATTAGTTGTTAGTGTTTAAAGTAGTTTTACTTAGTAGTTTGCATTAGATAGCACTTTGCAACTGAATAAATGCATCAAACGATAGCAAGCACAGTGCGACTATCATATACCAAGGCCTACTCTGGCTTGAAATAATAGCTAGAACACTACTATAAAGAAACACAATAAAATGAATCAGTTAAGTAGCAGAAATCTACACAAGTTTTGAAAAAATACATCAAAATGTTATCATTTGGAAAATAAATAAAAGAAGAAAAGCAGCGCAATTTCAGAGTAGCACATAAATAGAATTACTACTATTAAAAAACGTACTCCAAATGTAACTAAAACACAATAAAATAAAGCACAGGGAAATGTAAAACGGTGCATAGTATAATACAATAACATTATACTTAAATACAAAATAGAAAAAAAATAGCAAGTACAATGCAGTTAAAATTCCCACCCAGGGGTGGCATAGCCTAGCTAAGCATAGGTCAGACACTTGCTGATAGAGCTCCACTTACGTTTGACCACAAAAGCCTTTTGAGATCACCCCTACCTGGAGGTTTGTTCTGCAGAGACAGCGAGCGTAAGAATTTGTGTGACCCCGGATGCAATTCATGTGAGTCAGGACTGCTCCAAACCTGTAGCTGTGGGTCTGGACAGCGCAAGTGAAACTCCAACAAACCTCTTCCCTCCATCTTGGCTTTGTCGGTGGCCTGGGCCATCATCAAGTGGAGAAGCTGCATTTCAGGAGAGGTCAACACAGAACCGCTGTCAACAGTATCTAGGCCAGCTAATACAGCCCCTGCCTGAGCTGATGGACATTGCTGGCTTTTCCGTGTTTTGGGGACGAAGGAGTAAGCTCCTCCTTAAACTACATGGGCAACAGGAACCAGGTGGCTTCTGGGCGTTCCCAGCGAGTGGGGACGAGTCTGCTGCCATCTCAACAGCTCTCCCAGCTTTGAGTGACCCTGGAGAGAGAAGCACTGAGGTGTCTTGTTGATTAGCGGGGCAAGGGGAAAAGCAAACCCACACAATTCCTGAAATGTATTCCCCTGTTTGTGGCCACGAATATCTGGAGGCCCTGTGGCTGAACTGTTAAAACACAGTGAGATGCCATGAGTCTCTGGGCACCATGAAAAGCTCCTGAGATGCACCTGCGGGGGAGAATATCCCAGGGAATATAGGTACACTGACTTCTATCACAAGGACAACAATCCTGCACATCACCTTGTAAGATGGACAACGGCCCTTGCAGGATGGTGAAAGCCCTTCCAGGAGGTATACTAATGAGAAACTGAGTGTGGTGCTCCCCTAACACTGTTAAGCTGGGCCTAACTTGAACATTCTGATGGACCTTATCCTGCAATTACCATATGTACTTCCCCCCTCTCACATACAGTTCAGCAAAAAAAGTCAGGATTGTGGCTGGTAAGTGGGAGGACTGAGTACTGAAGTTCGCACCACGGGAAGAGCCCTTAGCAGACCACATCTCTAGATCCCTTAGGTACCCTCATGACTGATCAGTATTAAGGCCTTAGGAAAACACCACGAAGGAAGCTCTGTGACTGACATGTGAATCTGCGTATGGGGAGGGTTCCCTAAAACCAGAAGACTCCTGCACAAACCCCATCTTCTTCAGTGGCAGCAGTCACAAAAGACTACATGGAGTACTTACTGCCAGAGATCAGATCAGACATCAGACTATCATTCACCAACTACAAATCCTGTCTGAGCTGAAAATAGAAGCAACAGAAGTGAGACAATAAGTGGATAACTTGGAATGCACTATAGATGCAATCACCCAAGACCAGGAGAGACTGTAGCAGCGAGTTCAAACACTTTCTGTTTAAGCAAGAAAATCTTGATAACGAAACCAGGTACAATAACATATGCATCACAGGGTTCTTGACTTTTACCAAAGGCTTACTAAAGGCGTTCAGTAGAACTTACAGAGCGCTCAGTAACAGAAAAGACTTGGCCCCAGACATTATAAAAAATGTGCTCAACTTTGGAAAGAAAGAGTACATAATTCAGAAAGCTGGGGGAAGGCAGACCTGGTGTACAGAGGTCACACTAGGCACTTATTTTAAGTCCTGGAAGGCTCTATGCTCTGCTGCCTTAAAGATGTTTGCCCTGTAATAGATTTACTCAGCAGCAAACATACCAAATACCAATGGGGCTACCTTTTTAGAAACATGTTCCAATGGGCAGGGAAATATCGAAGCATAACATTTTCACCAGAGGACGTACTGCCCTATCCCCAAACAAGGAGAGGACCAACAGCAGTTGAGACTGTGCTTGCACCCAGAATGGCAGAGAGCAAGAACGAGCACCAGACATCAATGAATCAATGACACACAATGGATGAGGTCAAGGCGGACACTATCTACCATTTTCTCAAACTGGAACAGGATCCATTTCTGCCTTCCCCGTATTAGCACAAGGCAGGAACCCCCTATAACAATAGCAGGATAAGTACCTAACCTCCTCCAGCGATGGAGATAGAGCTATGACCGGATGGATGTACAATTCTCGCAGACCAAAGAAAGAGGCCACCACATTTTACTATTTCTGCCTTGCCAAGTTCCTGATACAGGTTAATCCATCTGTTGAAAACACTCATTAGCAAAGATTAGTTTGTGATTAAAGTACTTCATCTGTGATAGTTTGGGGTCATGCTGCTGAAGTGCACAAATATGTGTGCATTTTAGACTACAATAAGCACATGGGAAGTGTAGATAGAGTAGATCAGAGGTTGTAACCTTGCACTGCTAAGGCTCATGTTTGGTATGACAAGCTGGCTATCCATTTACTCCATTTAGCAACATTCAATGCTTTTGTTGTATTGTTGGATTGTTCTCCAGTGTCAAATATGACATTTGTTCAGTTTCAGTAATCTGTGATAGACAGCTTTGTTGTAGTGTAACAGGCAATAGTTTTTAGAGTTGCAGTGGTGGGGGATGTGGCTAGCCTGGAATATTGCCACTTTCCTGATCATGTCCCTCCCATGGCCAAAAAAAGACTTTCCCAATAGGAGATATAGAGTATGTACCTGAAGAGGTGTGTGGAGGGAAAGTCATATGTACTGCCACTATTGTACTTTTAAACCTGGGCTGTGTGTGCCCATATGTTTTAGATTGTAACACATGCAAAAGAGTTATTGGGAGCATTGTTGACCATACAATGAAACTGACTGGTCTGTAGCATTTTATATTTTTTGTATAGATTTCACGGTTGGCATTAGTGTGATGCATTTAGGTAGAGCTGTTGGGTTTGTAGTTATAGTTTTGTCTCTATTTCCAATTGGTTTGTCTTTTCTTTTTTGTTAAAAAAAATGTGATGGCATTGTGCGTGGACTGGTGGTTGGCTTGCGGTGTGTTTGACTTGCTCTTGGCTGGTGGTTTACTTGGACTGGTGCTTGGCTGTTAGTATGTATATGAGCTGGCACTTGGCTAGCAGTGTGTGTGAGCTGGAATTTGGCTGGTGGTGTGTAAGTAGTGACTTGCTGCTGGTCACTACACACATAGCCATGCCTCACACTCTTTGAACCACCAGCCAATGTAATTGCTGTGTCAGTCATGTGGGTGCATTAAAGTGATGGGCCCTTGAGTGGCGCTGAATGTTGATGTGAGTTTTGTAATGTGCTGGGCCCGTGGCTGGCGGTGTGAATTGACTTGTGTGTGTAATGTATGAAAGGTGTGTGAATGGCCTGTAAAGGGGTTGGTGCCTTTTCACATCTTTACCACTCGTGTGCTGTGAGTCATTGGTTCAGTTTATTGTCTGTTCAGTTATCAGCAGTGCATTTAATTTTTGTGAATTCTCTTGTTAATAAGATTTTACGTTCTGAATCTTCACTTACCCTCTTCCCAAATCCAACCAGTATGTGTGTGTCTAAGAGGAATAGATGGTTGTGAAGTAATATTTGGCTTTTCTGTCTCTATCTGCCAGGGTGTACATTGTCTCTTCCTTATCTTTTGATATGAGTGTTGTAATTTCCTGGGCCATTCTGGCGGTGTGAATGATCTTGTGTGTGTCACACATGAAAGGTGTG
The DNA here is from genome assembly GCF_964263255.1 of Lissotriton vulgaris. Classification (NCBI taxonomy): domain Eukaryota; kingdom Metazoa; phylum Chordata; class Amphibia; order Caudata; family Salamandridae; genus Lissotriton; species Lissotriton vulgaris. Next base: position 1,181,043,598 of record NC_141689.1, read on the forward strand.
TGAAAGGCCTGTAAAGCAGTTGGTGCCTTATCGTGGCTTTACAGCTCATGAGTATCCAAACAGAATGTGTGTGTACTAGAATAGAATTAATAGTTGTGCAATAACATTTTCTTTTTCTGTCTTTCTCTGCCAAGGTGTATATTGTCTCTAGGAAAAATCTACTAACTCTAAATATTTTCATAAACTAGATACACAGGTGAATACAGGGTGGTGTGTCTCTCGTGGATCCCAAAAAATGTTCTTACCCACAATTTCCTACAAACCTCAAAATATGACTACAATCACAGGTGCTTCTTTACATTACTGTACCATATTTTTCCTGAATCAGAAAGACAGCACACATGTCTTACCACCCAAGGTTTCCCCAGTTTTTCTGATAAAAGTGCTAGCTCACTTGTTTGGCTGGGCCAAGTGCTCACAACAGGAAAGGTCCCAAAACCAATTGAGGAGATATAAAAATGATCTATCAAAAAACAATCTGATTTCGCAAGAGGTTCACCTGCGCTTTTGGTCCTGGGCTCGGCAGACATATAGGGAAGCCTAACAAACCCAGACATTTCTGAAAACTAGACAGCCAGGGGAGTCAAGGGAGGTGTGGCTTGTGTGGATCCGCCAACGGCTTCTTACCCAGACTGCCCTGTAAACCTCATATTTAGCTAGAAAATCAAATTCTTCTCACATTTCTTTGTGCGATTACTGTGCCAGCACACATTTCATACTATCCAGCATTCCCATTGGTCTCCCAAAAACAATTATACCTCACTTGACATGGTTACTCCCCTTTTTATGCCTGGTATCTGGTGCAACTTTGACTAAATGTGTACTGGGTTCCTGCTGTGAGGTCCCCAGTACCCTAAGCTGAACACTTGCTCCACAATTGGTACCCCTTTAGGTTCTGTGTAAGCCCCTAGTATGTTTGTACCTCTGGTACAAAGGGCCTTGGAACTATATATGGTCCCCAAGGGTGCAGGACATATTGTGCCACTCTGAGGGACCCCTCACCAAGCTCATGCAAAATGCCATTGCAACCTGCATGTCTTGGTGCAGAGAAAATGGAAGAGCCAGCATGGCACATATTCCTGATGGACAAGTGTATACATTAAACCTACCAACAGGAACAATGCCTTATATTTCAGGAGTTTTCATCATCCACATCTTTTAAAGAACCTACCCTATACCCAAATGATAAGAGTCAAACTTATTTTTACTCGGAAAGAAGACATGTGATACAGCTGTAGCCAGAATTATGCAAAGATACTTGCAATGAAGTTACCTACCACGATTGAGAAAGCCCTAGCACGCATACAACAGATTAGACGTATAGATCTACTTATTAAGTGGCCAAAATCAGAAATGAACCATCTTGTGTTTGTGTCAAAATGTTCCACAAAAGCTAAAAGCATCAAAAAAGCCATTTGTAGACATTGGGAATTATTACAAACGGTATCGGATTTTAGAAATTCCTTTTCTGCCAAACCACTAATTGCCTACACAAAAGGGAAAAATATGAAAGAACTGTTATCCGCTAGCCATGAGATACCTGCACCAAATGATCAAGGCATGAAGAAATGCAGGAACTGCTTACATTGTAATAATGTAATCGAGAGTAACCACATTACCCATCCACACACTGGCAAAAGAATAACCCTTAAACACACACCAGATTGCAAGACTATGAATGTGGTTTACTGTATTAAATGGCCCTGTTGACTTCTCTATATTGGAAAAACTGAAAACAAAGTCAAAATAAGGATGGGAGAACATATTAGTATGATTCAAACAAAGAATGCAAATTCAAATCTGGTAGTGCATTGGTTGGAACAGAGCCATAGTATTGCACAATTGCGATTTCTAATATTGGAAAAAGCCAAACACAAGGAGGGTTCACCCCCTAGCAAGACATTGCCACAAACAGAAGTGTACTGGATTAAAACCTTAACACTATGATGCCGTTAGGACTGAATTATTAACTGGATATGAGTTGCTTCAAATGAACAAGAGATAATAAATAAGATTCAGGAGCATCCTGTCCTCACACCACTATGGGTTCATATAGACTCATTATATAGGTCACTAACTAAGCAGTCAGCAAGTTCACACTAAGTTTCTCACACAGAATTAAATAACATGAATTTATAATCTATGGTTGGTTGAGGTCCTTTGTATGTAGGGCTTTATGTGTTGATATATGTACCACCTGCTGCATTTGTATATTTTCACTATCAAGATTTGTAAATAGTCACCATGAAGGACTAATAGCCATATGTACAAGTTGCTGTATATTGCAAATGTTATATCTAATGACTGTTAGTCGGGGGAGAATCTATCTCATCATACGTAGGTCAAAGCAGAGGTACTGATGGGTAGTATCACCTCACCTTAAGATGGCCGCTGTAAACACCAGCCATTTATTCAGTTTTAGCAACAGCCTGACTGGACGGAGAATAGTAACCATGAATAGTGTGGCAGAATCTCACTATGGTGAAGTATTTCTAGAATATAGTCCATCCATGGTAGAACCTCACTTTGGCGAAGAATTTTTAGAACATAGAGACATATGTACAAGCCCCTATCACAACCACAGCATCACTTTTACCGCCATTATGGTGGTGAAAGGGGCTCCACCTTATGTACAAGGCAGCGTTAAGCCACTTAACGTGGCTTAATGCTGCCTTGTACATAAGGCCTCCTTTCATGCTATGATTACTGTGAAAGGGTGGGCAGTGGGTGTTGCGGTGGGCGTTCACCTGCAACACCCATTCATTTTGACTCTGCCCCGTATGTACAAGGGTGGCGTACATAGGAGGCAGCGCTAAATTTAAGACCAGGTAAATCCTGGTCTTACGTTGACAAAATAAGGAGTGATGTATTATTTGTCCACGTTTTTGATTTTTCCATGTGTGCTGCCATGTGTGATGGCTCACATTGAAAAACTGTCTGTTCGCGTTGAGAAAGCTGCTGCTTGAGTAGAAAACCTACTTGAGCATCAGAATGGAAGCAGTGCCCAATTTTAGCCGCTTGCGCTGCGCATGGAGCAGTTTGGGATAATTTTACCTAGTTGACAAACACCAGTACTGAAAATGACACTGAACTGCATTTTTTTAAAACACTTTGCCACTTACGGAGCTCCGCGTAGCACTGCATTGTTTTTTTTCCCTCTGCGGAATTCCACATAGCGGAAATCTGTGATCACTGCCCAGGCTCAATTTATTAATAAATGCACCCAGAGGTCACCTTAGAGGTGCCCCCTGAATACCTACCTACTATAAGTGTTGATGCCAGTCACCATAGACAGGATTCTGACCTTCTGGGGTGACAGCATTTGCTCTCGAAGGTCAGGAAAAAAGCCTGCTGTGGGCAGAGGTGTTCACACATCATCCAAGCAGGATGGGCATTACAGGTCAGGAAACTTCAAAGGCCCTGCTACCTTTGCTATACGATGCCACTTGTTTGCAGCAAGGCATGAAAGTTAGAAATATTATAAGGTGTACCCACATTCATCCAGCAACATCCGTAGAGTGGGAGAGCTGATGTAGACCCCACTTATCTGATTCCTCCATGTTGTTTTGGATGGAATTAAAATTCTAGTGTCAGGGTTATGCCCATTTCACACAGGAGACACCGTAAAGGCGTAATTCCATATAAACACCCCTGAATTGAGCATTTAGGTGGCACCCCTGAACCTAAGAATTTACATTTGATGGATCAACATAGGAAGGATGAATAAGAGTCATAGGCTGCCAAGGTTACGGGCATGGTCCATGGGTGTGGGAGAGTTGCAGAGGTTGGGGGCCACAAGGTGTCGTCCCACATGGAGGGGGTGGATCCGAGGATGAGGGCTACTAGTTTCTCTGAGTTGAGCATCAGGCTGCTGCTGCTCATCCAGGATGCAACATCCTTCATTCCTCCCTGGAAACTGTCTGGTGATGTTGGGTTCCTTGGTGGACGAGGGGATGAGTTGGGTGTCGTTGGCATAGGATAACATTCTGAATCCATGTTTTCTGATGATGGTTGCGAGTGGGGCCATGTGGATGTTGAAAAGCGTGGGGCTTAGGGAGTATCCTTTGGGTACTTTACATCTGATGTCTGAGGTTTTGGAGAGGAAGGGCAGGAGCTTAATATTTCAGTTCGGCTAGCGAGGAAGGAGTGGATCCAGTCCAGGGCAGTTCCCTGTATCCCTGTATGCCGGTGAGGTGGAGTCTGGTGGGCAGAGTGTGGTGGTATCTGGAGGCTAATGTGCGCTGGCTGTGTAGATTTTTAAAATGTATACGTTTGCTAGGTTTCCCTAGGTGCTGGCTGAGCTTGGGCCCAAAATCCGCAACTAGGCACAATGTGGTGTCCACAATGAGTATTAGGACGTTTGCTTTTGCAAGCACTAGGCCTACCCACACAAGTGTTGGACCATTTTTATCAGGAGACTTAGGGGAACCCACTGAATATAAGAACAAGTGTATTACCAATTGTCTTTATCGACATTTTCATCTTCCAAATGTAACATAGTATTTAAAACAGAAGTCATTTTGAGAAATACCCTATAATTCACGTGTTAGTATGGATACCCAGAAGTTCAGAGATTTGCAAATAACCACTGCTTCTAAACTCCACATCGTATGCCCATTTCAGAAATCCAAAGGTTTCCTTGTTACCTTTTTTCACTATTCGTATTTTAACAAATGAATTGCTGTATACCCAGTACACAAGGAAAAACCATTGCAAGGTGAAGCTCAATTATTGGCTCTGGGTACCTCAGGGTCTTGGTGAACCAATTGCTTTAGAAAATCAGCCATAGTTGGGAGACATTACAAATTAAAATGTATTCACAAATGGCTGTTTTTTTTTCAAATCTATTTCAATCTTTTTTTTTCTACTGTTTTTTTCTACAAGAAAAGCTTGAAGGATCTTCACAAATGACCATTGCTGACTTCAGAATGTTATCTACTTTTCAGAAATGTAGAGCCTTCTGGGATCCACCATTCGTTTCATACCCATTTCTACCACTAACTGGAAGACGGTTGAACGCACAACAAATAGGAAAAAAGGGCTATGTCCCAGTGAAATTCTGAAACTGTGTTGAAAAATGTGGTTTTCTGGCAAAAGTCTTATTCTTGAAACCTAGGAAGATGATGATTTTAGCACCACAAACACTTCATTGATGCCATTTGCAGAGAAAAAGCAGATCTTTCTTCTGCAGCACTTTTTCCCATTTTTCCCAAAAAAGTCAGGGGCAGATTCACAAGAAATGGACCCATCTGTAGAGATGAGTCAATTTCCCTGCACCAGCCTATGATAACCTTGCGCCACCATGGATGCGCCGTATTTACAATACGGCGCACCATGGGAAAATGATTGACAGATGCATCAGAAATTCTGACGCATCTGTTGGCCCAAAAGTCACTCATTACTGGAGTTGTGTCGCAAGCACAACACAACTCCAGCATTGCATGTTGAGGCCTATACTTATTGTATTGCATTACTCCTTACACCTGTTTCAAGCAGGAGTAGGGTTTTTTCGCAGTGGCATCCTAGAAGCGACACAATAAAATCTTGTAGATTTTACTGCATCACTTTTACAAGGCTTTCTTACGTGGGAACGACCACCCTGCATACATTATACCTGCTGCAGGTATAATGTCATGCAGGGCTTCACAACGTGATGCATCTCCCTAGATCAGAGCTTTCCAAAGTGTGTGTCGCGACACAGTACTGTGTTGCATCCCCCACGTGGGTGTGTCGCACGACGATGACCTCTGTGGGCACATGAGCGGGAATGCTCTCGAGACTCCTGTAAGTTGCATTCAGTGACACAGGAGTACAGCGATGTACGCAGAGGAAGGAGAGCGTAAGCTGAGGGCGCGGCCTTGTTCCATTTGAGATGCAGAGACCACGGAGCCTCCTCTGCTCCCCAGGCGCTCGGTAGGCTAAATCTTTAAAAGTGTAAAGCTGTTTGGGCATGCAAATTAAATCACTCAATGGAAAGCGTAGGGCTGAGTCCGGGCGCTTTAAAGGGTGTTTTGGATGGCGTAGAGATCACAGAACTCATGAGTACAACATCAGAGCTCCGTCGGTGAGATCGATGCCCGTGCCCTCACTGTCCCCCCCCCCCCCCCCCCCTTAAAGGCTCAGCTGCAGGGTAATAAAGTGTCGGTAAAAAAATGAATATCTTGCGCATAAATGAAAGTTGCAATAAAAGCGGAGGTTTAGATTCTGACATTGATGTGTTTTATTTTGCCTTTGACTATTCCGGCTTTAACTTGTCACCACGTCTTGAACCTGCAACATTATGTCATTCAATCTCGTCAGTAACATGGAATACCAACACGGGGATAACACAGTCTTGAAACTGTTAAAGGTGCTTGTTTTTTTACAATTCAGTGGTGACAGTAAGCGCTGTATAAATGCAATTCAAACAAATGTAAACAACACAGATTGGTACAAACGGAACTTTCTCAGTGCATGAAAACTATTTTCAAAGTGACGTTGTGCAGAAAGATTACACTTTTCACCAAAAGGCAGGCATAAAAGAGGAAAAAGGAGTTTTCCAAAACGGAGATGACACACGATGTGACTATATCTGAAATAGAAGTCACAACCTTTTAAAAACTTTCACTGTATTCCAATACGATGCTGCAAAACTGAATATTGTTAAATCACTTCCAAAATGGTGAGGAATACATCGAATCAGAACTTTCTACAACCTCCTTATGTAAATATTTCCAATTAAATCCATTCCCGTGATCTGATCAGTAGTCTTGCATAGTTTGTTAAATGAAATTTGTAGGCAGGAACATAGCATAACAGGAAATGATCATTTGATTGCACGGCTGTAATGCAGTTGTTATGTTTCTAGTCGGAAGCAACTGCGCCAGCAAAGAGGGTGGTGTGTTTTTAATCTAATATGTTTACTACTGCTAACAGATGTTTATAAACAAGATTAGAAGACATTACTTTCCCCAAGCACTATGCTACATGAATAAATGAGTACAGGCAGCCTAACCACAAGTTCATTAAAACAGGTGTAGTTGTAACATGAGACAGTCACCCCTCACATTTTAACCATATGAAGGTATTCATTTTTATTCCTATAAAAGCAATCTACCTGATTGAGAGATAATTAAAAAATAAAGTAAGAAATGCCTTAAAAATACTTGATTATCCCACAAAGGTAGGGAGTGAGAAATAACATCTTAACGGCACATAGCAAAGACAAGAGCACTCTTGACTGATCATTTCGATCAGTTTACTGGTGTGGTGCTAAAATTCACCCTTGTACTCTCGCTAGCAGTGTTACACGGATTGTCAAATGTAATTAGTAGTGTTACTTACCTGACTTCATATGCAGTAAAGATAAAGCAAATAAAAAGCATTTAAAACTTAGCTTTCTCCTGTTTGCTCAAAGTATTCAGGGCTGTGCCTTCTAATTTTAGAAAAAAGAGGAGAAAGGCCCCCAACGAAGTTAGCCCAATGGTTTTCTATCCACATAGCGGTGCAGCTCCGTGCACACACACCAGCCGGGTCGGACTGGGACAGAAAATAGTCCTGGCATCAAATAAAAGTGGACCTTCATTAGGGAATTATATAGCTAGTAAAGTGGCCATGTTTGAAAATGAGGACAGTTTCGACACACCGAAAGAGTGGTTCGCAAAGGATTAGCTTCTTTGAGCCATCTCTGTGTGTGTGAGTGTGTGTATGTGTGTGAGAGAGCGTGTGCTTGAGTCTGGAAATGTCACATATTTTTATGCATGTGATTGTATGTTTGTTTTTGAACATGTGTCAGTCATCCTTTGTCTGTATATTTATGCATGTTTGTGGCAAAGTACGAGGGGTATGTATGGGAGACATTTACATACTCCAGCACTGTAAGCAGAGTATGAGGGGGGTATGAGAGACACGTTTACATACCCCAGGTACCTACTTCTGTGGTACGGTATGCATGAAACTATTTCAAATGGGCTACAGGTAAAACATGTTATCTAAGATTGACTTTTTCATGTTAAAGGTTTTTTTTATTGTGGCAATTCGAAGGGGCGCAGGTGGCAAAAGGCCACCAGTTCCGGAATAGATCAGCAGCATGCAAGTTATTATACATGAACATGAACAAATGGGAAGCCAAAGGATGTGGATTCTCGAATGCCAGGGGTTAGTTGGCCCTTCTGGGGATTGCTCTGGTATTTGGTGCAGTTGGCATTAGAGCAGATACTTAGTATATTTTTGTGTCCCTGAATCACCGACTTAGTCCAAATTAGTATCAGAACTGAGTGGTAAAAGGTTTGTGTTCCAAAACGCTTGTTCTGAGATCCCATCTGTTAATAAAAGAAAAGGCGTTATAGCCCCAGGGTTGATATTATATTGCTTAATGTACTTCTACCTCCATTTTTAAAAGGCTTGTATTCCAAGTTCTCAGCCTGATAAGTGGCATGATTGTTTTACCGCTCGCAAATTCCCCCTCCTGAACAGATTTTTGTATAACTCATATTCAGCAAGGCAGCATGTAAATCACTGGGGCATGTGTCGATGTGTGCATGATTATATTCTTGTTTCTGGCACAAACCCAACCTTGCTTGCACCCAGTTTTGTCAGTCACTCTCTTTGTTAGAAAAGATTCACAATTGCTTTATTAACCTTCCTGCTTTCTCAAATTTGCTTGAAAATGCACCATTTGCCCACTATTTTTTCAAAATTTGGTCGGGGGCGAACCCCCCGAACCCGCCTTCGGTCGTTCGGCCACGCGCACTGCACTCACTCGCATTACCGTGTCTCAAGATGAAGATTGTCTAAAAGGTGTGTCACCAACATGAAAAGTTTGGAAAGCTGTGCCCTAGATGCATCAGGTTGTAAATTGGCTGCAATGTTTACACTGCCACTGCATTTTTTCTAATTTCTTGGTCTCCTCTTGGGGATTTCATCAAAACCTGTGTACCTTTAGAATCCCCAGGATATTAGCCAAAAAGAACACAATTTGGTGTGGATACCTTGGGGCTTATTTACACTCCCCTTGCACCGCCAGGGTGTCGCATTTCCCAATGTATAAGTGATGCACGGGTGGCACAAGAGGCCTGCAAATAAGCCTCCATCGGTGGACAAAAAGTGATGGGAGCCTAAGCCCACACCACCTCAAATAGCGAAAAAAGGCTTAACACGAAAGACCAAGCAAAGAAGGGGTTAAGCTGGTCAAAGAAAACTTTTATGACGTAACATAATCATTTTGTGCACTCTGGGAAACATTTTCTGCATGTGTTACATACACATTCAAATGTCCACTTCTCCCTCTGCGTGTGGCACTGTATTTTGACAAAGTAAACAACGTAGGAAAGAATGCGCTGTGCTCTAAGGGAAATGTATTCCTTGCTAAAAGCTTCGCTATTCATAGAACAAACGAACAGAGATTTTTGGACTTTGCATTATTTAATATGCTGCCTCGATTCGCAAGATTTTGTGAAGCCACTTAAGAACAAAAAGTTGCACAGCCTAGCTGAGCTGCACTCTTAGAGAAAAAGCCGTCCCTGGAGAGCGGTATTTGAAACGAGAGCAATCCCCATGAATAACTAGCGCGCGCTCTGATGCTAGTTGACTGAAAATTGACCGCACCTGTTCTTGATAAACGCGGTTTTCCTTACTTTTCATTTCACCTATAGAAATTGAATAAATAAATTGTTCGGATGTAGTTGCTGCTGCTTTGAAAATGTCAGAAATGGACTATTAAGCAGAAAGTGGAATCGAAAGGACAAAGGGCCATTTACATGTTTTTCTCCTGTCTGTAAATGTGCCTCCATTCTATTCCTTTCCAAGGCAGATAACTTTAAAAGAACACTCTGTTTGTTCCTAAGGAGTTATATTGAAAAATCATTTGCTGCGCTGTGCTCTAGCTTCCGCAAGAGCTGGGTGAGCCCCACATGCCTTTGTACCTGAGATTGTTGAAAGGCCTCACAAAAGTATAGAACTATCTATCAGTTTCTTGTATTTGATTTGCACAAAAAGACTAAAATGTATTTTTAAATCACAGCCAGAAAAATGATTTGAAATAGAATAAAGATAACTCTCTGAAAATTAGGTTATTTGAGTCTTGTTATCATGAGCTAAATAGGTGTCTCGGTTTAGAATCCGCTCCTTGATGTTAGGCACTTGGGCGCCCACTGAATGTAATCATTTGAAAATAGCTGCTTTCATGATCTTCTCTCTTAATAAATAGTTAAATAGTACCAGGAGCTGAGTACAGGCAACGAAAAAAAAAATATCACAGTGAGGGAAGTATGTTATTTATTTTCTGTTATGCATCATAATGCAACAGAGTATTTATTGGGTGTAACAATGACGGAATCAAATTCTGCTAAATGACATTGGGACAAGTTTCCTAAACTGCATTTTGTAGCACATGCTAGTACTATAGTAGGACTACTCACATATGACAAAATAGATCTGACAAGCCTATATGAGACTTATGTTATGTTATGTGTTTTTGTTTTGTTATCAGTGTTTTATTGCACTAATTATCCGTGAGGACATCCAGGTGCTTTGTTGCAGCTGTGTGAGGCCAGCCTTGGGGGCTTACTCGAAAAACCACGTCTTCAGCTTCTTATAAAAGTCACGAGAATGGAGGAGGCTCTGGTGTGTTGTGAGAGGCTGGTCTGGGCATTAGGGGCCAGATATGAGAAGGTGCTGGTCCTTGCTCTTCTTTTATGTATGTGTGAGGTGTGTGCTAGTGAGAGACTGGCAGATTGGAGGTGCCTAGAAGGTTGGTGGAAGTGAATGCAGCTGTTCAGGTAGGCAGGGACAGTGTTGTGAAGAGCTTTGTAGGTGTGGGTGAGGAGCTTGAAGTGTGTGTTCCTGTGTCTCGAGAGCTAGTGGAGTTCCCTAAGGTGTGGTGTTATGTGGGCTCAGCATAGGAAGTTGAGGACTAGTCTAGCTGCTGCCTTTTGACGGTCTGCAGTATTCTTGTGAGTTGGTAGTTAATGCCTGATACAAGGTGTTTCCATAATGTTGTCTGCTGGTGATGAAGGCTTGGGTGATCATTTTTCAGAATATTTGAAGACGTTCTTCATCATCCTTAGTGTGTTGAAGCAGGTCGAGCCAACTGTGTTGACTTGGGCATGACCTCTGCCTCCGCCGTGCTTAGGTTTTCTGAGTGAAGATCTGCAGCATGTATGATAACCAAACACATAGTGGACATATTAGTAGTAAATTTGATTTGGGATGGACCAAGGAGAGTGGTTGGAAAATTAGAAATATTTACTCCAAAATGGGTGTGGTGTAGAGAGCAATGTGCAAATGCATTCCCCACCCACAAAAGTGTAAGCCCATTGCTGTTCACACATGGCACTTCTAAAGTTGCTACAGCCAAATAGGTCTCACAACAGGAATGAATGCGCTCCAGCCCAGCCTTATAGTAAGTCCCGCTCCACACAAGTCCTCTCACAGTTAGTGAACCACAATCCAATAGAAAAACATGGAGACAGGGACTTAAAATAACCCCTGTATGAAATACTTCATTCATATTTTGTTTAATGTTAACATTTAGATTTATAATAATACATGTTAATTGTTAATAATTGTTTAATCATTCAACATGTTAATACTATGCTTAACTTTAAATAAAAAAGTGAACATAAATGGTTATATAGTTATTTAAAAAAAGCAAAAACAAAAATGCATTCATCATGTAACTTTTACCAAAATTGTATACATACTGAATAAAAATAAAAATTTAACTTTAGTGGGATTGTCTTGAATTATTCTTTGGGAAATAATATCTATAAAATACATTATTTTAAGAATTATTTAATACACCTTTATTAAGTGTTCTGAACACTTTATTGTATTACTTCCCAGTTATAATTAATTTTTTTAATTTGTTACATTTATATTTGTATTCACATTTTTTTAATGAGTAATAAACCTTTTTCCCTATACTTTCCTATATGGAGAGCTCAACCTTGGTTGAACTTTAGTTTAACTATGTCACGATGTACACAGATTGACTAACCTTTGGAATCCAGAACAGCAGAAGCGATGCAGTAGCTAGTTTCACTCCTCCCTAGATACGGTACCACAAGCGAGCATAAGGCAAACACTCGCCTATGAGGACCTCACCCAGGGAAGGGGAAAAAGTGGAAAAATAAAACATAAAGGAGTGGCAGCCATAAACCATCTACAGGGCTCGACAACAGGAGAAAGCCAAATGTTGAATCTGTAAGTAGGTACCTGCACAGAGACACAAGAACAGGAGAGTTACACTCTTTCCTAAGGTACACTACCACCTCTAAGTATACAATAGAAGGACTTCCACTTACATCAAAAGGCCTCCACAGTCATCCTGATAGAAGAAGGCAAAATAGAAAAAATAAAGTAAAAGAAAAAGAAAACAGGGATCTGCCCAAGAACCCTGAATCCAGAGAGAGACAGAAGCTTCTCATTTAGATAACCACAGTCAGATCAAAAAAGCTTCAGCTCTATGAGTAATGTAAATGTTCCTCCTTGACTTTTGTTTGTCCATGTAACCAAAGTTTGACGGAACACTCAATCCGAGCCTCGCAACCGCTCTCAAGAAAACAAAATGTGCGGCTTCCCAAATGCCAAAAAATCAACAAAGGCAAGTCTTGAACAGAAACAAGAAGAGTAACAAAAAAACTCTTCTTATGCTAGCACTCCGCTAGCCACAGGTCCGATATGAGAAATATAGTTATTAAGGAGCACTAGGAATGGTTCAATGGCCGCGGGCTCCGTGTACCTCTGGTTCTTAGTTCCAGCGCGGCTCTCTCCCCAGCTGCTAGCGCGGCTTCCAGCGCGGCTCTCTCCCCAGCTGCTAGCGTGGCTTCCAGCACAGCTCCAATGCGGCTGCCAGCGCGGCTCCCATGCGGCTGCTAGCGCGGCTCCCAGTTCGGATTCAGCTCGGTACTCAGCACAGCTGCCACGCGGCGTTCAACAGTCAGAAAACACCCACGAAAACGGCCAGGACTAGTATCTCACTAGCTCCGTTCTCACAGACTCAGAAGCGCTAATTTTCGCACAATATCCAGGATCAACAGAACTCAAGGATGCGGCTAAACCACAGTTGACAAGCACCGCGGAAGGCACACAGAAGACTGATATAGAATGCGAGTGGAGGAAGGTAGTGGACAGTGAAGACAGACTACAAACAAGCATTCTGGGACCTGTAGTCACCCTCTATGTGTCTGAATAGTGACAAACTATGTGTGAAAAGTTATTAGTAATAACTTCACACTTGTAAATCCTTTTGAAGGAGGCCCCACTAGAGGGTGGAGACATGTAAGTCTTCACTCTGGTGTAAATCTACACTCGGAAATGGTGAATAGCAAGAAAGTGTAGATGTACACCTTGGTGTAGTAGTAAATATAAATGTGAGTGAAATTACATATTTATATTTACCTTTGTCAATCAGGCCCTAAATATTTATTGATTTTAACTATCACATTCATTTAGGTGTGGTCAAAACTGTTCATGTGAAATCTTCTACTCGCTCACAAAAAGTACAAAAAATATGCATAATCCATTTGGTGGTTATCTGTGTGAAAATTGTGAGTTATGTCCTTTTAAACAAAGTCAGACAAACTGCCTGCTGCAACTATTTTCCATACAGCTTCTAAAGTCACACAGAGAACGTTACTAGAGTGACTCAAAGGCTGCAACACATGCGTTACTTCAATCAATCAAACAATCAATCAATTAGGATTTGCAAAACAAGGCTGCTTTACCCATGAGAGTCTCGAGTTGCTGTGATATCATGCTGTGGGATTGCCTTGCCTGTTACTGTTGGTTGAATAACCAGGTCTTGAGGTACTTCCTGAACTTCTGGAGCGAAGGTGAGCCTCTGAGGTGCAGAGGGAGGGTGTTCCAGATCTTTGCCACCAAGTGGAAGAAGGAGTGACCTCCGCTGTTAGCCCAACATATGTTTTGAGTAGCTACTAGGTAGAGGGATCTGGAACTGAGTTCTCTGGTTTGTTGGTGTAAATTATTTTGTTTGTTCATTGTTCACAGTTTGTACATAACATTTTCTGCTTAAATCAGGCTAAAGGTTCACAAAATAATAGAGGAAGAAAAGCAAACATTACATGAAGTGCAAAAATCTTATTAATCTGTATTTATGCAAGAGCATGCCTGAATAGAAAAAAACAACTGGGCCTTTTCAAAATTACTACTGTTTACAAGGCATTACTGAAAAAATTGTGGTTCTCCGTAACTTATAGATAAACTTAATGTTACTTTGAAAATGGCATTATTACGAATCCTAAGCTTTCTCATCATTGTTCTAACTAGATGAAGTTGGCCTCTCCCTAAAGAAATGCCTTTAGCTGATATCTTCCTTCTCTATCCCATAACTTAAAAACCCAACTCCTGCGCTGACAACCAAGCAATACGAACAGCAATTGATCAAACCAAAAACTAAGAGGTGAATGAGGGTGCATGGCACCCCTTCACAAATTTTGTAGATGGGCTTCTGCTTCTCTATGAACAGTGCAAAGGGAAGCACTCTGTGGTTTCCCTTTCTATAGCAAATACCAATATATCCCTTTCACCAGCAAATACAGAGCTGCCACTTTAGACATGCTGCAGCTGCTACTGTGGACGTTATAACACGAAGAGTGCTGCTGCAGGGGGCAGAGTTTCCTTTCCACATCTATTATTCAAGCTATTTATTACCCTCTCTGTTGTTTCACACCTGTAGGAAGGTAGGATTGACTGCATGGTTACCCCCACTTTTTGCCTGATGTTTTGCTGGTTTTTGACTAGTCTGACTGGGATCCTGCTAATCAGGACCCCAGTCTATCTGCTTTCTCCTTTATGGTTTTACTTTGGTACACTCCAGATTGGATACTGGGGTACCCTTATAAGTCCCTTGAATATGGAACCCATGAACCCAGGGCCTCGGTACCGAGAGGGCTCCCATGGGCTAAAGCATGGATTCTGTCACCCATGAGAGGCCATGCAAAATGGAACTACAGGTCTGCTACTGCAACCTGTGTAAGCTCATGCTTGTACCACCTACTTTAGCTATAGGTTCACTATATCTATATGCTAGTACACTTGAAACGTATAAGTCACCCCTATAAAAGACCTTATCAATCCTGAAGGCAGGGCGCTGGGTTTTAAGTGGGAGGGTGCCCCTGCATGAGCAGAGCCTCTCTGCAGCCTTTGGAGACCATTCTCCCGGGTTGTCTGTGATACAGCCGGACATATAGGTAGAGGTGCATTATAACCTTGCGGTAAATGCTATCTCAAAAACAGCTGCAAAGAAACATATTGTGTTTGGTGTCAAACACCTTGGAATCATACCTCCACACCAGTAACTGGTGTGGGAGGCATGATTCCACCCTTCAGAAGCGAGCTTCGTGGGGTCACTGGTCTATCTGATACCAGCCTTCTAGACCCGGACAACACAAAATGGATGGTGCTGAGACTAGAGGCACATTTCTGCCCTTCTGCTGCAAGGATTTGGTATATTGGGGCTGGGTGGGTGCACTCAGAGAGTGCCTGATAGTCTGCACCTGGGGCACATTTGGAGTCCCTGTGCATAGTCCAGCTCAGATCAATTCTGGGAGCCATTGGCTCCGGCTCTAGCGCAAAACTGGACAAAGGACATGGGAGTAACCTCACCTTTGTCCTGCCCCTCCCCTAGGAGGGTCCCCTGAATCTATCCAACCCTCTCATGTGGGTACAAAAGGACTTACCTGACTGTAGCTCTTTAGATTTTACATGGACAAGATTCTACAAGAAGAAACCAGGGACCACTGACCTTTGACTGTTCGCACACTCTGGACTTCGACAGGGCCCGAATTCATCCCCTTTGTCTGTGCCCTTGCTCCATACAGGCTCCATGCAGGACCTGTGGTGCACTAAGGACAACTGAAAAATCTCCCTTGGGGTGAAGGAGTCAACTCAGTGCAACTGACTGTTCTGCTGCTCCTCAGCTCCTGCAGACGCTGAAGATTCCAGCAACTCAGGATGTGGGTTACCAAGGCCAATGAGGTTGATCTGCCCTCCCAGCAAGTTTGAGGCCAGTATCCTTCATGGGACTGCATAACCTGAACCCCTGAGTACTGCATCTATTTGCAGTTGCATATGCTTGTTGGCAATTCCCAAGCTTGTGCATTGGACTCCCTGTAGTCCTGATTCTGAGCAGTATTTGCACCAAAGAACTCTGACCTTTTTGCACAGAGTTCTCCGTGGGCTGGTACTTTGCAATCCTGCTTGAGGTCCCCTCGTGACTCCTGGTCATTCAGCCTGTGGGTCCTCCTGAGGGTCATCTTAATTTCTGTGGGGCTTTCCTGATTTCTGTAGATGTGCCCTGACTCCCCATTGCTTGGTGAGTCCCCTGGACCTTGCTGGTCCACACCGTAACCTGCTTGACCTTCCTGCATGGGTTGCTTTTGCCAAGGTATGTTGGTTCTCCCGCCAGACACCGACCCCTCAGCAATCTACATCCTTCAAAGGACAGCTCACATATGGCTCTTGGTCATCATCAACATCTCCTGGTCCTCGTGGCTGCAGTGTCAAGCATCCCTTCTTCCCACCTGAAGCACCCGACATTGGTGGGCATTCATGTACCGTGACCCTAGTCACTCTGAAGTGACCCTGTCTCTGTCCCCTCTGCTTTCAGGTTCCTTACTTTCAGAATCCTAGCTTGGATTCCACTGGACCCTTTTAACGGGGAGTGGGCTCAGACAATGCTTGACAGCACAGCAGAAGTCACCATAGTTCACAGGATCCTGAAGGATCATCTGGAGACAGTGGACTTGAATGAATCCATTCAAGTTGAAACTGCAGACACCAGGGTTAGTATACTCCACAAGTTATATGAAATAACACTCCGGATGGAGGGGGACATAACTAGAAAAATAAGAGCACTCTTTTGGGAGAAGCTCTCTAAGGGCTATGACATTCTTCTAGCTGAACAAGACTGGCCGCCTGAATTTGTCAGGGAGTGCCCACATGGCGAAGAGATAATTATGCCAGCCTTCTAAAATCACATTACAATTCATAAAAAATACACATTTGCCAGAAAATGGGCTGTAGCCCAGGCTCCAGCATTATATAAAAATCGCGTAGGATGGGATGAGGACTCTCCTCACCATAAAATCCAGTTTAAAAATCAACCTACTGCACAGAGGCAGTATCCAGTTAAGCAAGAAGCTAAAAAACAAATCAGGGAGATTTCAAATCAACTTGAATACCAAGGGGTGATTGAAACATGCACCTCGTCAATGAACAATACTTTGTTTCCTGTCTCCAAACCAGACAATTCATATCGTCTAGTTTTGGATTACAGACATTTAAACTCCTGTTCCAAAACTTTTGCAGTACAAAATGCACACAGTGCAGCATTGATGAATAACATTGTGCGAAAAAAATATAAAACCACATTAGATATTTCGAATGGGTTTTTCTGTCAAAACATTGTACCAAAAGCAGGCATTTGACTGCTTTCTCAATTATGGGGACACAGCAACAATTTTGCCATCTCCCCCAGGGATTCAAGAATAGTCCAGGGTTATTTTCAACCAGGGTAACAGAGTTACTACAAACGTACGATGATGAGGCATTATCCTATGTCGATGACATCTATCTTACAGACGACGACTTTGACGTACACTTGAAAAGAGTGAACATCATAATACTTGGGTTCGCATCTGAAGGGTATAAATTCAATTTTAGGAAATCACGAATTGCCCATCTCAATGTCCTATTTCTGGGCTATCAGTTATCAAGTGAAGGCATAAGCCTGGCAGCTAACTTTCTAGAGAATTGTGCGCGGCTACAGCCTCCAAAGACGCTGAAAAACTTACAGACAATTCTAGGTTTCCTAAATTTTGGAAGAATTTATGTTGGAATTACGCAGCTAGGGTTAAACCTCTCTACGAATTAATCAAACCTGATTTCAAACCAACTAATTGGACTCCAACATACACAGAAATTCTGCGCTCAGTCCAAACAGACATGTTAGGAAAAACACAATTACAGACACGAGAAAACGTGCGCAACCTTGTGATCCGAATCATCCCAGGGAGATGCGGATTCACGTACCTGACTTTTAATGAAGGAGAGGCGGTACCAATAGCATACAAATCACACTTGTACACACAAGCAGAAATAAAATTCACTTCTACTGAGAAAATTCTGACAGCGGTTCGAACTGCAATAGCAAAGGAGAGAGCCCTTGCACAGGGTAAATGTATAATGATCGTTACACCTGTACCTGCCTTAGAGGCAGTGACAAAAGCAAGCATTCCAAATGCAAAAGCATTACATCCAAGATGGATACAATGGTTTAACTCTCTCGATGCAACAGACGTTGAATACGTTTTTGACCCCTACTTGAAAACACAAGAATTTCTCCAATACGAACATGAATGTCCTCTGCCGACCGAGATTCTGCCTCTAGAACATTACGGCTGTATAATATATACAGACTGATCAGCACAGCCCACAATTGGGGGTAAACAAGCCTATAGTGCTGCGTGCGTGATTGTTAAAGGTCGCTGGTGCGAGGGCAAATTTAGACCTATGGTCACAAAAACTCAATCACTCGGAGACTGTAAAGCTCAGTGAGCTGAACTACAGGCTTTTAAGATGGCGCTTGAAAATACCGATCGCAAATTCCCCACACTAATAGTGTGCGATTCGTTTTACTGCGTACAATATTACAATGAATTTTTCCAGAACTGGGTTCAGAATGGCTTCAAAGACGCAAAAGGTGGCACAATTAAGGATAAAATGCTTTGGGAACAAGTAGTTCTTTTGCAGAAAGAACTACAAAAGACTCACGTGATTCATACACTGAGTCATCAGCGTGAAGGAGTTCACGTTGCAGGGAATTCATTAGCTGATGAAGCCGTGAAGGCAGCTGTGCAAACGGCTTCCGTAACTGCAATCACTCGGTCAAAAACAAAAATAGACAGCGAAATAATGAAAGCTGTCACACTTCAATCAAACAGAGTGGTAAGACACTCCCGAAAGGCTTTCCAGTAAAGTACTCCTATATAACTGATGCGAATAATGTTCCTTTTGCTCGAATCCCTTGAGTGGGGGACAGAGCAATTCCAAACACGGAACACAGGTTAGGACTAATCTTAGCAGCACATGAAGGGCTCGCCTCTGCACACGCAGGAGTTTCCGCTACAGTATCTTTATTAAAACAGAGATATTGGTGGCCACGCATGAGGAAACAAACTAGAAACTATGTTCTAGATTGTAAAATCTGCCAAAAAATGAAAGTTTCTACAGTGAAGCGACATGCACAGATGCCCCTTCTGATTTCAGATAAACCACTAGCATGCGTTTACCTGGGCCACTGTGGTCCCTTAACAAGGGATGGCAACTATAAATCTATCAGGGTCGCAGTGGATTCCTGCACAAGATTTATTTGGATGTGGCCCCATCGCTCGGCTGGCGCCAGAACTGTTATAAAGGATTTGCGAATCTTGATCAGCACATACGCAATAGGCACACTACATTCTGACCAGGGTCCTGCGTTTAGCTCTCAAGCTTACAAGGAGGCCATGGCGAGTTTGGGCGTTACATTGCGGTATTCTAGTCCCTTCCATCCTGAGGGTAATGCGGTGGTGGAATGAAAAAACAGTGACATAAAGCAATCCATAAAAGCTAAGGTATTAGGTTCGGGTGATGGGTGGGTCAAACATCTAATAAGTGTCCAACATAGTTTTAATAATCTGCCAAGAAATTCCCTGGGGGTATCACTTCATACAAATTACTGTTTGGTAGTAGAATGTTAATTTAAGACCTCGATTGTCAAACTTCAGAGGTGGAACAAAAACCCTTTGATGTCGAAGATCGTTTGGCTGTTTTACAGGACTTATATGAAACAAGAAGAAGTCTAAGTAATACGATACAAAAGCCAACAGCCACTGAAGAAAAACCACCTGTCCCAGCAAGACCTGTCTGGATTCCAAATATTGGGGATCTAGTCAGGGAAAAGATAGAGGTGAAGAAGGGATTTGGGCCTTCTTACAGAAAAGCAGTACCTGTCTTGGCAATCCAAGGAACAATATCAGTAGTACTACCGCCCCTTGCTGGTAAAAGGGAGAACAGAGTTGTGTCCATCGACCTGGTCAAACCACAATCATGTGGCCAATAATAAGTAGTAGGCCCAGTGGACTCCCAAGATGTAGCAGAAGACCAAATCTTGCTACTATCCAAGAGGTTCGCAATGAAAGACTTATCACCTTTGATAAACCTACAGTAATAAAAGAAGGACTATGTGACAAAGTCATGGAACTCATGCCTCTTGAGACCCAAATAACAGTTCATCAAGAAACACCTGCAACTACAATGAAGTAGCCTCTGAATACACCAATCTGACAAAGGAAGAAGCAACTCCGAAGATTAATAACAATCCTGATGCAATTCCAAAAATTGACAGAACTGCCTCTGGCTATTTCATCAACTTTGATACATTTTCTGAGGATCCCAGTGAACCCGAAGAAACGCCAGCAAATAAAACTCTCAAAGAAAAATCAACAGAACTCTTTCATCAACTTGAAAAAATATATCTGGTTTCACCATAGATTGAATTTTGGATTGGTTTAGGCGTATTTTTTTTCCTACTCTGGCTGATTTTAGTTTTAAGCTTGGGACAAATGATAGATGGAAAATACAGTAAAATGGACACAGCAAGTCAGAAAATCAACTTGGTCCTGAAACCTCACAAATCATCCCATCAAGAAAGAAGAGATCTGTCAACAGTAAACATCACAGCCGTTCTATGCCTGGTGGTATAGAATGGGACAGAACTGATTATGACATCTATGGCCCGGTGGAGCTGCTGAAGATTCCACACCTGTTCAAGATTTCTTTAACCCCTTTCATGCTCATGACGAGCTCAGCTAGTCATGAGCTACAGTGCTCCGGTGCTCATGACGAGCTGAGCTCGTCATGGCCATTAGAACGCTCGCACGCTGGGATAATTCCCCTGCTTGCTGAACGTTCTATTGAAATGGGTGTGGCCGTGACGAGCTCAGCTCGTCATGAGCACCGGAGCACTGTAGCTCATGATAAGCTGAGCTCATCATGAGCACCGGGGCGCTGTGCGCGCCCCCGGCCCCCAGCACAGCAGAAAAATTACCCTAGCAGCCAAGGGGTTAAGTGACTTTGTATCACCCAGCACATTTTCTGATGATTGGGACTTTGAGAATATTAATAATATGATGTCAGATTTAGAAATGTCTGCAAAATTTACTGAACATGACTATTTAGAAGGGTCATCAGATTATGAACAAATGTATTGTTTTAATCATTATGGTCACCATTATTTGCATAAATCTGCAAGTCCTAGGAATGTTTTTACATATAATCAATGGGAACATTCATGCCCTTATATAGGTGTACTTTATTATATCCTCATATAGGCATAGAAATCACTACCATATTTGGCCTAAGCCTAACAGCCCAAATACGGCATGGCTACTTCCACTAAGTTCGGAGAATCAACAACGATTTCTTGGTAAAAACCCGCCTCCAGCAGCTAGGGACTTCCCCCTGCTTGAATATTGAGTTCTCCAAGAAATCCTGGAGTTTTAAAAGAATCTAGCCTTTGAGTGATGTTATTAAGTCCAATCATGCATCAAACTCGGAACCTTCAAAGTATAAATATGCCTAGGTTTGCCCAGACAAACACACCGTGGTTTGGAGCAGATCGACTATTTACTTGCCGGACGCCCTGCAGAAGCAAGTGCCGAAGGAAGCCGACCCTGCAGCTGACGCACTGAGAGACTCTGTCTTTTCTCCAGCCCAGAAATCCAGCTCCAGTTTTTTCGGGCTACCCTTGTGGGTATCTGGGAAATCGAGTCCTGAGAGAGAGATACAAGACCTCCTTCATTCTAAAACGAAGACACGGAGCTGATTAGACGTCTTAGAGAATTCTTGGATAGATCCATGGCAGAGAAATACTATTCTTAAGTTACTCCATACATACTTCTTCCCTTGTACTAGACTTAGGTTAGGTACACCAGGGTAGGCGTATTTTAGAAGCACCAGTTGAGTACTTTTAGTCATTATTTATTACTGTGTGTATTTTATACATTTTATGCACTTTTATGGCTTAGAAACCATATCACACTTTTTATATGCCTTGTACTTTATAACCAGTATTACGATTGTAGCAGTACATTTCTTATGCTTAAGAAAGAAGACTGTTCAATAAATACTTTTATTGAAAATGCCTGTCTCTCTATTTTCTCAGCACCTCTGGAGAAACGAAGCATGCACGATTGACTGAGTAAAATACTTATCTATTGTTTCCGCGACTCTAGAGATTGATGTCTTATTCTTGGGAAACAAAGCTGTCATGTTTATGGAGTTGTCAGAAACTAATCCCTTCTTGTGAATTCGAGAAAGTTTCTAGTGACCTCTGAGCTAGACGGCACTCATCATTAAGTTTAATATATTCGGAGGAGACCTAGTCGACCTCAGTCCTACGTCTAAACTACAGTATATATTATTCCAACGCGCAGAGCCTATTGGGAATATAGGAACTACACTACACATTGATTTACTAACTTAAATTGTAAAATGCTATGTTTGGATATGTGCTTTGTCCAACTCTTTAAAAAAAGTACTCTAAACGGAGTATATGCTAAGCGATGTGACGTCACTGTGGGCCTGCTCTGTACTGTTGTTGTTGAAGGTCAATGATGGAAACAGACTAGAGTAGAGATGATGCATACATGCTGCCTCGGAAAGTGTCCTTTCTAGCACTACACCATAACTTGTGCATTGCTTTCAACTTTGTTTCTCAATATCCCTTTTGTTTTTCCATCTACAATTACAGGCCGGGCCTTGCCCTATACTTGGGAAAACATTACAATGCACACTTACCTTACCAATCAATCTACATTTTCCAGGAGGGCAGTGGCGACTGGCGACACCCAAGATTGATAGACAAGAAGACCAAGAAGCATGCCGAGATGCAAATCCAGTCCACATTTTGGACCAGGATAACACAGTAACATTATCAACTTTCATCATCTTTTAAATAATTGTATTCATTTTTTTGTCTACAATCTTTACAACAGTGTGTTCTTGTTGTTGTTGCTATTATCATTAGGTTTGCTCTCTGTTTATGATTGATCCCTACCAATATTTAAAAATGTTATTTGCTATATGTAAACGTATTAAGCCCAGAACAACTGAACAACAAGTGTATGTAATCAGGGCCTCCTTATCAATCATCATCATGCATGCATTTCCTTTCTCTCCCTCAACATATTGATATGGACACGGTAGTCTACAGAGTTGTTGTTTGGTGTTTGTCAAAGCGTACTGTCTGTTTTTCATTTACAAACCTTTCCCCAAACCCCCCTTCCCATCCATTTATCAAACCCTAACCCTCTTCCCCCGGGTTGCGTGACTTATTGATGTGTGACTAAATTAAATGTTACATCAATAATTAATCACACGCTTGCTGGGGCGGATGTGACGATAGCAACAGTACTTCAATTTCAAGGCAGAGCAATGATCTTCTTCTACTTGCCCACCCATGAGCAGTATATTTTAGAGGTGATTTTTAACAAAGGAACATATACCTCAGCATTAATTGCCAGCAATGATTGGATTTGTCGTCATGATCATCCTCATACGCAGCACTAACTGTTACGCTGTAGGCCTAGTCAAGTGACTCGACACAACTATAGTTTGTAACTCTGTCTAGTAGGCTATCCCCACAACCATTATATTTTGTTGTAAAATATTTTTGCATATTATTGTTGCTCGGTAAGTTCTGTACTGCACTTCATTCTACTACTCCTCAAACAGTCTCTCAAAGGCGACTGACGGTCTCATTTTCTTTTTTTTTTGCAAATGCTGCTGCCCTGCAAGTGTCTTCTACTACTACCGCTACCACCACCACCACAATCATGGCATGGTAGAAAAAGGAAACCATCATCACCATGCGGCCATCGCTGTGCCTAAGTTAAACATCAACTACTTTTTCGACAAAGAGTAATGATATAAAAAAAAAAAAACATTGGAACTTCATCTCAGATGATCTAGGCAGTGATACTCCACCTATGCATTCCTCTAAAAAGGCGAAAAACATCTGTGATCATGAGGTCCGTTCCTTTTTAGATACTCCCACAGCAACCACCATAATGTCACTCTGGAACCTCCCACCTGTCCTTGGCCACCACAAATGTGGCAATTGTAAAGCTTGTGCATACACCATTGAAACTAAGGAATTTATCTTCAAACAACATCATGTCTTACTCAAATCCCACACTAACTGTAACACCTCGGACGTCATCTATTGCATCATGTGCCCCTGTGATCTTATCTATGTTGGCAAAACTCAACAAAAAATAAAAATGCGGATTCTACAACATTGCAATCGCATTAGATGTAAAGTTTCAGGTGCACCAATGGTGGAACATTGTATGGAAACTGAACACTCCCCTGACTGCCTCAAATGGATTGTACTTGAACATGTCTCCCTTGGTTCGAGGGGAGGGAACATAGGTACTGTACTCAACATTAGGGAACTAAAATGGATCACTTTTTTTGACTCGATCCACAGTGGTTTAAATGAATCTGACAGCAGCTTTGCACAACTGGCCAACTTATAATCTGTCTTCTCTCTACAACATCCTGTTTTTCTGAACTTCCAGCTTTCATATACTGTCTGACCTAACAATATTGTATGAAGGGTAATTTAGCCCTGAAGTTTGCAGCGCCCTAAACTACCCTGTGTGGCAGGTTTACGCCAGAGCTTGTCTAACATAACTGAAATATGATGATATGGTGCCTTTTTCAACATAACAATGTTCTGGCAATCCTACTATACGTGCACCTTGAATGGAGTGTTATTTTGTAAATATGTAAATAACAGGAATTTCTTTAGGTTTGCTAGTGCCGACCACCCTGTGTGGTAGGTCTGCGCACCATGGAACAAATAATCTTATAAAATCACTCAACCTCATTTTTCGGTGTCTCACTACCCTGCGCGGCAGATGCACACCGTCTTCTGAAGTATCCATAATAATTAATTATTTCTACAGCTCTTCTTCTTTTTGATTGTATTAAGCGATCCTGCTTAGAGTCTTTCTACCCTTTTTAAACAGCCTTCGGGCTATGACACGCCCCTTAGAAACGCTTTAACACATCCTCACTGCCGTAGCCAAGAGACGGGAGCCCGTGATTGAATCGCGCCAGCCCGTTGTGATCCACGCTTCCATTTTTGCCAAGGTAATAGAACCGCTAACCCACTAACTCATTAGCCTTCATGATGCCTACCGAAGGACCACTAGTGTAGTAACCTTCAATGTGTTGTCATTTCAGCCGGTGGCTGACTGTTACAACGCTGATCCACCATACGGGGAACAATAAAAAGGCTCCAGGACAAAATCCGGTCCATGTTGCTTTTATTACCAGGTAAATCCAGACACCCTTTACTATGGCCGCACCCCTTTGAGATAAGATCTTACCCTTCAACTATACAATCATTTTATTTTATGATCTCTCTAGTTTGCAATGACCCACTAGACGGGGAAACAGTCGCAAGGAATTACACGATTAGCAATGGCTGTTGCCCAAACTTGTAGATGCCAGGTAATTATGGCTTACAGTCGTCTGTGCACACCGAACCTGATAGCATATCAGTGCAGGTTTTTTAATGCTAAAAACGCTGTTGCCCTTAGCTCCAGACGTCCCACTGGCTAGAGAGCCGAAATAATATTGGACACATGATTGATTACCTTGGCTTACGACCTGCAGCTCTGCAAGGTAACTTTACGATTTAGACAGGGAGTTTGTGGCCATTATGCCATTTTTCAGTGGTCATCATGCACTCAGGTTTTCTTTAATAATAGTTTATTTACTAGTCCATGTTTTTTACTGTATGACTCATGTTGTCATGATTTTGCGAATTGCTGTGAATCAGATACCTTGCCGGTCATGTGTACGGCTATATGTCCGCCTAATACAATAATACACTCGGGAATATTTTTGATTAATGGTTGTTGCTGTATACACGCATGTGCGTTTCCTAGTAGAAATTCTTCACTAAATTTAGATCGATATGTCACAAATTAACAATTATATTTCAGTGGTACACTATATCTTCTGTGTCTATGTTTGCAATTATGGAGTTTTATGGTAATTTTCTACCCACTATGTGGTATATGGGATCTCTTTAGACCCTAATTTGACTCATGTTTTTATGCAATCTTGTAGGAAAACAGCCCAAGCCTCTCCTCCCCTGTCCTGAAGAATACCCACATTGTAAGGGAAAACATCCTATGGTTACTAGGGTCGAAACGTAGACTACCTACCCCCTGTGAAACCAGCTTCCACCCCTAGCAGGATTGTTCCAGCTTGCCTTATGAAGCTTGGTTATATGAACTACCTGACCCTCTGTGGCAATTTTGTTTGGCTTCTTTGGAAAGCCAATATAGTAATGTTTTTTATAATTAATGTACTTTTGACTTGCACTAAAGTGAAGAATTTCCTCTTCTCATCCTACACAAATTCCTTCACCGCACACCCTTCCCTTCCCCTCCCCTTTTCTTCCCTTGGGCACAACTTTAACTGAATATTGATGAAATTTTACTTGCAATTGTTGAACTAATAATAAGAATGGGTACTTTGTGAATAAATAACACTGTACTCTTGAAATAGTTTTTGAATTTTCTTATAAATGTTATTTTGATTTCTCTGTCTCTTCAAGTCCGGGACCCCTCTTTCTACCTAAAATAAGTTAAACATCAAGCAAAGGTAAGAGAAGTTTGGGGGAGGCATAATTAATATTGGACATGTTTTCAATCAATTCACATACCCCTTTGAGTCCAGATAAAGAATGCATACACTAGAAGAGAGAGACTGACAGTACTAGTAGGACAACTCAAACAATGAGTGAGTGAAGGGTCTATCTGTTTGTGTGTTACACAGTCAGCCAATTATTTAAATCAAACACTGGTTATGGGTGGACCTGCACCAGCAAGGAAACAGTGTGATGTAAAACAGTAACCCCACCTACAAAACATTAACAACATTGTATGTAAAGTACAAATATAGATTTAATATAACCCTAACAAAAATAAACTATGTAAAAAACCCACAAAACCTGACTGACCCCTCTCCCTAACCCCAACCAATGTCCATAATGAGAAAGTCCAAATATCTAAATCCCCAACGCCCAATTCCAACCCACCAAAACAAGAATTAAAAAAGGAGCAATAGACAGAGTCTCTATGTCTGGCGGGATTGTCTCTGGAGGACACGCACTGCCTCCTCTAGTAGGGCGACGCAGTGCTTTAGAGCTCGGCAGTTGCAGCCACAGTGGGGGGGCACCAGAGATGGAAATGCGATGGCGGGCTGCCTCCAGACAGTGGTGCCGTACCGCTGGAGGGTGGTGGCTGGGGCCCGGGGCACTGGAGGAGGCTTTAGCTGCTGCATCCTCCTCCTCCTCTTCCAAGACCACCATCCGCCGACATTCTAGTAGGATTTCCTCCAGCTTGCAGCGCCGTGCCTTGGCGGCCAACTACTTCCAATCTGGTTTGGAAGGAGTAGCTGTATGTAAAAAAGAAAAAACAAGACAATTGTAAAATATACTCTTAGAAAAACAGTAAGACAAGTTAATTGTACACATAGTGGCATGGTACCACTATAAAGGACAGTACATATTATTTGTGGTCTGGATCTATCCTCCCCCTTGCTTGGGCTTTAACATTTGCAGGGTTTTTTTCAGGCATTCAACCAACCATGCATCAGATACTTTACTATCAGCCACCCTTGCAATTTGCATGCTTTCATCACACGTATCCTTCTCTCTGTCAGTCATAAATATGAAATCTCGCCCGTCCTTCTTCCTTCTACCCATCTTTCACTTTTTAGTTCAACACCAGGTGATCTGATCTGACTTTTAGTCTTCTCCATTAAACCTTTCAAAGCGGAGTTGAAATCACAGATAGATGAGGCCATTGGTTACTCAATACTCCCGCCCCTAATGCCTTTACTAATGCCAATTAAAGGGTGTCTTCACTCTTCAAACATTCACAACAACTCTTACTTACTTAGGGCATCATTAGTATGGGACGGACGTTGTCCACCCACAATCCTCACGCTAAAAGGGACCACCCGCCATAAGGGCTGGGGTCCCGTGGGGGCAATTAGAATGTTCCCGCTACAGTGGGACCGCAATGCTAAAAATACATGTTGTGCTTTTCCAAGCACAACGGGACAGGCACCGCGCGGTGCCTGCCACATTGTGCTTTAAAAGGCAGGGGGGTGCCATAGGTACCCTCCAGGGTATCCCGCAACGGGCCCCACAAGCATACTACGCATACCTTTCCGTAGTGACAATGCCGCCATGGAAAGGCATTCCTAAATGCACATTATATGGCTGGTGGTGTGTTTCAGACACCGCCACCATATTGAACCCTTTTTTCCCGGTCGACATGCTGAAATCCAAATCGGTGGACGGTCTTTCTATCCGCCACGGACCCCCTGCCAATGTAATATGGTGGGGGGTCTTTTCTACAGGGATGGTGGGAGGTTTGCCCCTGTCAGGCTGGCAGTGACTACCGCTGGCCCGGCCTACCGATGGCCCGGCGGGGGCAATCCGTCTTCCTTCCTAATGGGGCCCTAAGTCTCAACAGTACAGTATACATACAGTACACCCTTGCAGTGAGTGTAATGTCAATAGTTATGGATTATGAATCTAACCTGCCACCGCCCGCCACTGGTGCTGGCTCGCCCCTACTGCTCCATCAACAACTACCGCATCTTCTCCATCCGCCTCGCCTTCACCGCTGGCCCCGCCAATGGTGGTCAGTAGGGCGCTTAGAAAACATTACACATTATTTATGCGTCATATACACCTCCCCTATTGGTCAGTAGCAAGATTGAAAAATGAGTTAATAGTATACAACATACATCACTAGTACAAATCAGGTAGTAGTAGAGTAGACAATACTAGGTATATATGGTCCCTAGGGTTGCATAAGACACCTTTGAGCCCACATGACCTCATACTGCTACTGTCTAAGCACTGCGTACAAGGTCAACCAAAACATCAACAAGCCACTTTTTTATGAAGTTCTGGTGTACTGTCCATATTGCTTATCCATAAATGCTACACTTTTTGGCACGGCTGAGAAATGCTTGCAATATACTAACTTGCACCATTTCATTTTTCGCATTACAGATGGAAGATTCCCTTCTATGAACCAGAGTTCTGCAGAGCTTATGATGCAACAACTACCAGTACTAGGTTCTTCTAAGGTGAGGGGTCCCCAGAATTCACTTATAAATGTATATAAACTATATTCCTGCCTAGGGGATGGTGGTGCTTCCACCACTGTTCAGTTATCATGATTTATTTCCAAACTGTAAGTAAGTGTACCAATGTTTATTGTTTTAATGTTATTGATTTTCCTGTTGGTGCTGCATTATAGAACAACTTACAGAGCTTGTCAATTCAAAATAAACATTTTGAACTTACATAGACTTGGTGGTATTTGGTGTGGACTTACATGAGTGAGCGAGCAAAAGGAAGGGTGTGCATGTGCATTGCTTCCACGACGGAGAGGTTGGGTGTGTTATGTTATGGGTTGTCTACTTGTTGGGGATCTTGGGGGAGGGGTCGGAAAACTAATATTTGTGACAAGACACTACTATAACTAGTCGGGCAGGGGATTGTGGTGGGCTCTGAACTTCTGATTGAGGTGTGTGAGGAAGGGAAGGTCCAACATCCCATCACCAACATCCTATTTTCTTGTGCAAAGTTCTGTCTGTTCAAAATCCCTACAACAGTAGTAGTATGTCCTATCCTATATAAATAATAATAAATCTGGTCGGGCATTTGTTGGTGGGAATTGTCGAAAAGTCTCAAGATCAATAAGACTAGAAGTTGTACAAGAGGACGACCCAAAGGACTGGACTCAATGGCTACAGCTACTGGTGAATCTGAGTTTTATTTAAAACCTTTTAAATAAAGAGTGGCCAACTGGTTAAGCTTAGCTACTACAGTACAGACAGAGTAATAGTAGTAGTACAGAGAGTCATCATAGCAGAGACGGGAATAACAAGATTTTTGAAACAGTACAGATCAAAGGATAATTGTTGGTAAAAAAATAGCATTAGGAAAAGGAAACAATAGTTCAGGAAAAATATGGTGCACTAAAAGTTATGGAATAAGAATTATTATTAAAAACAAGAAGACTTTTAAGGGCCAGCAGAAGAGCCAGCGTTGGTGTCCTCCTGTTGCTGGTGTTCTCCCGCCGACTGCTCCCCTGTTTGCCAGCCCCTGGGTGCGGAACAGGAAAGATGTAAGAAAGAGACAAACATTGATGAATGGTGTCAAACAAATAAAATATTTTTAAAGAATGGTCAAAACTTATGTAAACAACAATTGCAATAACAAAATTGACAAGTAGTATTGGGGATTCGCGGATCGACTACTTACTATTTATCAGCACTAAACCACTCTTCCATTCTGATTCCAGAATACTAACTAAGCCTAAGTAAGACGTACCACCTGACCTAGCCCACCTATTCTAGGCGTACCAATTGTACATTAAAGTATGCATTTCCACTTCTTTTAGTCCTCAACAATGCATATGGTCAAATGGAGGACACATGACTACATTTTTGTATACACCAAATTTTTGGTTGATTGATTCATGCTGATGTTCTGCTAGTGCTGCTAAGCCTATTACCACTCATTGAACAAACTAGAAAAGGTTCTAATAAAGACTGGGGTACTAGCAACACGTGACGTAACAGAGGGGGCATCACGCATACCACTAAAAAATTACAAACACATACAAAGTAATTAAACCTAAGTATTAATCCGCCCCTATGTCTTAGTGACTGGACAAAGTAAGGACTAGAGTCACTATAGCATTACGTTACTTAATTTCTCTAAATTAAACTCTTACATAATCACGCTAAGCAAGCACAAACACAAAGTTGCAAACAAGTAAGATTAGTAGTGCTGAAGAGCACCTGTGCCATAACAATCACAGAAGACTTTTAAACGTAATTTACATGTAATGTAAGCAGCAGCATTCTAGCTGGTTGGAAAAAAAGATATTTGCAATATATAACACAGAGCAGCAGAACAGACACAAAGTAGTAATAATTAAATAGTTACTCACCAAGACCCGGGACCTCCAATCCTAGCAGGTCCTGCTCCCAGTCCAGGATATCGGACCACCGGTGCTTCAACTGGTTCTGGGTGCGCAGGACCCCAGAGCAGCGAAACCCTGCCCGGCGCTCCTTCCCCCACCGCTGTCGATGCTCCAGGAGCCCGGACCCGGACCCAGGCCTGCCACCTGCTTCCAGGGTTAATGGGAGGATGCGCTGCACAAAGAAAACTAGTGCAGCCAACTCCACCTCCCCAAATAAGGCCTATGCCTGCACCGCTTTTGGGCGCCGCCTTCCGCAAGAAAGGCGGTCGCGGCTCTGGCTCCTGAGGGGAGCCCTACCCTTGGACATGGTTCTGGGGTAGAGAGAGTGAGACGAGACGGGAAAGAAAGGTAATAAAATTTAAAAAGTAAGTAAAAGAAATGAAAAGAGCAGGCAATAGAAAAATAGTGAAAAAGTAGATAAAAAACACAAAAAAGTAGACAATAACCAAAAATATAGAAGCAGGGAAATAGTCAAAGAGATAATAAATAAAAAAGATTAAAGAAAAGTGTCTTGAAACAAAGGATTGGAAAGATACAGAGAGGATTGAAAGCAGGCCTCAGAACCATATCAATAGAGTGAAAAACAAGATGGCCATGCCCATTGCGGCCAGGTGCGCAAGTTTGCGCAATATTTTCTCCCCGACCACGCAAAAAGCGTTGCGAACACGTAAAAGCATTCCCGAACAGGAAATATGTTCCGGGAATGGGTGCGAGCATGCATTGCGCGACCTGGAATAGGAAGTAAGCATCGCGAGCGGACGGGACAAGTGAAAACAAGATGGCCACGCCCATGAGAGGCCTCATGGGTAAGTTGGCGAGACATTTTTCAACGCGATCACGCAGAAAATATCGCGCAAGGGTGGGAAAAAAACGCCAGCGGAGATTTTGTACAATTTCGCGATAGTTTGCGAAAGTGAATTTCGCAAATTATGCCCACCCCTAATAATTGGTCTCAGGAGAGGAGCCACGTAACCCCCCTCCTAAATAAAAAAGGTAAAGGCTGGCCAGGTCCCGGGGGATGGGATCCCTGGGGCCAGAAGTGGCACAGCCACACAGCCCCTCTCCTAAATATTTATTTAAAAAAATTTAAACAAGGCAATGCTGATAAAGGCCTCAGGAGGGGGCCCGTGGCCGACTTACAAAATAAAAAAAAAGAAAAGGCTGGCCAGGCCCTGGGGGATAGGGTACCCAGGGCCACAAAATATGGTAAAAGAAGTGGGGCCACACAGCCCCCCTTCAAACAAAAAAAAGAAAAGCTGGCATCTTGCCGGAGGCCCCACCTCTTCCAGCACCACTCTGCAGACATACCTCCTGGTGCATTCTAATTTGGGAGATTAAGGGGCATATTATCAAGGGGGTTTATCTCCGCTTTTTTGGCTTTAAAAGCCAAGAAAGCGGAGATAAAATTATCTCCCTATTACCTAGCTGTCGCTAACACCAGTTAGCGACAGCTAGTAGGAGATAGGGACCATCTTGGGCTCCACTTTGCATGTCAGTGATTTTTATCACTAATGGCATGCAAAGTGGGCGTGCCAAGGTGTTAGAGACTGAAAACAGTCGCTAACATCGCTATCTCCTATTACCAACTTTTGGAGATATTCGCGCTAAGCGCGAATATCTCCAAAAGCTAACACCTGCCCTGAGCAGTTCTTAGCCATGTTATCCAATGGTAGGTGGATAACATGGCTAAGAGCATTAGTTCGGTAATGAATGAATATCGCTGACTTTTCAGTGATATTCATGCATTGCGGCGATTTTTATCGCATTTGCGATAAACCTTGGTAATACCAAGGTTTTTTTGCGGTAAAAATCGCCGCAGCTCAGCGGTAAATGTTTGTCTCTAACCAAACAATAGCGATAATTTTCGCTATTGCTTGGTAATATGCCCCTAAGTTCTCCTGAATCCTGAGGGTCCATGGGGGTCAACTAGCCCACCAGGTACCTCCAGTAACCTCCACACAGTAGGATTGCTGGGAGGTGGTCTGAGGCCATGCCCCTTTTTACACCATTCTGCAAACATACCTCTTGGTGCCCTGCTGGTGAGGTGATGAGGTCCTCTTGTGTCCTGAGGACCTCAGGAGTAAAGTGGACTTCATCACCCGAGCAGCAGTGCACCAGGAGGCACGTTTGCAGAGTGGTGTAAAAAGGGGGCATGGCCGCGGACGACTCTCAGCAATCCAGCTGTGTGGGGCTTACTATAGTTATTAGGAGGGCTAGTTGGCCCCCAGGGACACTCAGGAGGCCAGGGAACTTCATCCCATAACCAAGAGTTCAACAGGAGGCACATTTGTAGAGTGGTGGAGAAAGGGAGTGTGGCCTGTGTCCACATCTCAGCAAGCCCACTATCTAAGGCTTACTGGAGCTATCAGGTGACCAAGTTGGCCCCTAAGGACCCCCAGCAGCAAAGGGGACATTGATCTCTATTGAAGAGTGTGCCAGGGAGCGCAGTTGCAGACTGGTGGTCAAAAGGGGGGGTGGCCTGCTATGAGTACTTACCAAAGCTGCTGTATGGGACTTACTGGAGGTAATAGGAGGGGTAGTTGGCCCCCAAGGTTGGCCTTGGGGGCCAAATACCCCTCCTGTTAACTTCAGTAAGTCCCACACAGTGGGATTTCTAGGAGGTCTTCGGAGGCCACGCCCTCCCTTTCTCAACCACTCTGCAAACACACCTCCCGGGATACTACAGGTTGGAGGATGAAGTCCACCTTACTCCCGTGGGACTTTGGGGGCCAATAAGCCCATTTGGTACCTCCTGTAAGTCTTACTCAGCAGAATTCCTGAGCTCTGATTGGTGGCCCAGCCCCCTTTCTCCACCACTCTGCAAATGCGACTACCAGTTGAAGAAGCATTTGCAATGTAATAAGTTTCAAATTTGAGAGAGTTAGAGCTATTTGTGTTGTAAATGTAAAAGTGTTTTATTAATTTTTCTTGGAGTGGATGTATGTTGTGTGTAGTGGAAGTATGTGGTATGTTGTGCAGTGAAATTATGTGGCTAGAAAGAATGTGGTATTTAGTCTATAGGAATTATGTAGAGTGGGATTATGTGTTATCGAGAGTAATTGTGTGGTTTGATAGTCTGTGTTGTGGAGTGGTAACCACAGGTTTAGTCTTCCAAGTTTACATAGAAGCTAAACTATGAACTCAATGAGACAAAAAAAGAATAAACCATTGAGGAGCATTTCTGGACCTAGTCAGTGGTATGAGCAGGGCCACTGGAAATATGCAACTATTTGGCTGCACCGATTTTTGCACAGTTATAAATTTTCCGCATTTGCCACATAGTCCATCATCTGCTGCATAACCTGCTGATTTGAACAAAAAAACCTCTTTCTAGCTCAAATGGCTCAAACGTTACCAAAAATGCAGCAAAGAGTTTCACAGCATGAGGGAAGGCCCTTTGCAAACCTAGAATGGTCACCTATTACTTACTGCTAAATGTGGGT
Source organism: Lissotriton vulgaris (assembly GCF_964263255.1). NCBI lineage: Eukaryota > Metazoa > Chordata > Amphibia > Caudata > Salamandridae > Lissotriton > Lissotriton vulgaris. The sequence goes on from NC_141689.1 coordinate 1,181,078,189, forward strand.
ATTAAATTGGTACTAATGGTGTGTTAACCACTCCTGCTTCTTTCCACACCTCTCTTGCCTCTTTCTGCATTTCTGTTGCATCTTTTTACACCCTTCTTTCTTTTTCTGCACTTCTTTTGCCTCATTCTGCTCATTTCCTGCACTTTCTGCACCTCTCTTGCCTCGTTCTGCTCCTCTGTTGCCTCTTTCTGCACCTTACTTTCTTCTTGCTGGACCCCTCTTGCCTCTTTCTGCACCCTTCTTCCCTCTTTATGCATCTCTTTTGCCTCTTCCTGTACCCCTCTTGTCTCTTTCTGCACCTCTGTTGCTTCTTTCTGCACTTCTCTTGCTTCTTTCTGCAGCGCTGTTGCTTTGTTCTGCACCCCTCTTGCCTCTTTCTGCACTCTTCTTCCAACTTTGTGCAACTCTGTTGCCTCTTTCTACACCTCGTGTCCCTCTATCTGGACCCCTGTTGTGTCTTTGTGCATCTCTGTTCCTTCTTTATGCACTTCTCTTGCGTCTTTCTGCACCCCCTTACCTCTCTCTGCACTTCTGTTGGTTCTTTTGCACTGTTCTTGCTTCTTTCTTCATCTCTCTTGCTTCTTTCAGCACCCCTCTTACCTTTTTCTGGACACCGTTTGCCTTTTTCTGCACCCCTCTTCCCACTTTCTGCACCTCTCTTGCCTCTGTCTGCTCCCCTGTTCCCTCTTTCTGCACCTCTTTTGCCTGTTTCTGTAACTTTCCTGCCTCTTTCTGCAGTTTTCTTGCCTCCTTCTGCATCTCTGTTGGTTTTTTCTGTACTGCGTTTGCTTCTTTCTTCACATCACTTGCTTCTTTCTGTACCTCTTTTGCAAATGTCTTCATCCCTATTCACTCTTTCTGCACCATTCTTGCCTGTTTCTGTACCTCTCTTGCCTCTTTCTGCACCTCTGTTGCTTCTTCCTGCACACATCTTGCCTCTTTCTGCACCCCACTTGCTTCTTTCTGTATCCCTTTTGCTTCTTTGGACACCACTCCTCCCTCTTTCATTACCTCTCTTGCCTTTTTCTGCAGTTCTCTTGCCTCTTGATGCATCTCTTTTGCTTCTTTCTGAACTTCTCTTGCCTCTTTCTGTACCCCACATGCCTATTTCTCCACCTCTCTAGCTTCTTTTGGTACCTCTGTTGGTTCTTTCTATACTGCTCTTGCTTCTTTCTGCACCCCTCTTCCTTCTTTCTACAATTCTCTGCACTCTTTCTGTGCCCCTCATGCCTCTTTCTGTACCCCTGTTCCCTCTCTTTTCACATCTCTTGCATTTTTCTGAAACTACTATCTTGCCTCTTTCTACAGTTCTCTTGTCTCTTTCTGCACCTCTTTTGCTTCTTTCTGTGCTTCTCTTGCCTCTTTCAGAACCCTCTTGCCTCTTTCTGCACCTTTCTTGGATGGTTCTGTACTGCTCGTATTTCTTTCTGCACCTGTATTGAAATGTTTGCGCCCCTTCTGCCTATATCTGCACCCCTCTTCCCTATTTTTGCATCTCCTTGCCTTTGTCTGGACCCCTCTTGCCTCTTTCTGCACCTCTGTTCCTTCTTTCTACATTTATCTTGCTACTTTCTGCACCCCTCTTGCCTCTTTCTGTACCTCTGTTGCTTCTTTCTGCACTTCTCTTGCTTTTTTTGGCACCTCTCTCACAACTTTCTGCACCCCTTGTGCCTCTGTGTGCACCGCACTTGCCTCTTTCTGCTCCTCTCTTGTCTCTTTATGTACCCCCTTGCCTCCTTCTGCACCTCTGTTGGTTCTTTCTGCACTGCTCTTGCTTCTATCTGCTACTCTTTTGTACATTTCTGTACCCCTCTTCACACTTTCTGTACATCTCTTACCTGTGTGTGCATCTCTGTTCCTTCTTTGTGCATCTCTTTTGGCTGCTTCTACAACTCTCTTACTTCTTTCTATACTTTTCTTGCCTCTTTCTTCACCTCTGTTGCTTCCTCTTGCACTTCTCTTGTCTCTTTCTGCACCCCGCCTGCCTCTTTCTGCACCTCTGTTACTTTTTGCTGCTCTTTTCATGCTTCTTTCTGCACTGCTCTTGCCTCTTTCTGTACCCCTCTTGCCTCTTTCTGTACCTCTTTTGCTTCTTTCTGCACTTCTTGCCTCTTTCTGAACCCTCTAGCTTCTTTCTGTGCCTCTCTTGGATCTTTCCACAATTCTCTTGCTACTTTCTGCATTTCTCTTGCTTCCATTTGCTCCTCTCTTGAAATTTCTGCACCCCTTGTGCCTGTGTGCGTACCTCTCTTGCCTCTTTATGCTCCTCTCTTGCCTCTTTATGCACCCCTCTTCTCTCTTTCTGCACCTCTTTTGTTTTTTTCTGTACTTCTCTTGCATCTTTCTGCACCCCCTTGCCTCTTTCTGCATCTCAGTTGGTTCTTTCTGTACTGTTCTTGCTTCTATATGCTACTCTCCTGCACATTTCTGTACCCCTCTTGCCTATTTTTGCACCTCTGTTAGTTCTTTCTGTACCTCTCCTGCCTCTGTGTGCACCTCTCTTCCTTCTTTGTGCACCTCTTTTGCCTGTTTCTGTAACTCTCTTGCCTGTTTCTGCACTTTTCTTGCCTCTTTCTGAACCTCTGTCGCTTCCTCCTGCACTTCTCTTGCCTCTTTATGCACCCATCTTGCTTCTTTCTGCACCTCTGTAGCTTCTTTCTGCACCTCTGGTACCTCTTTTTTCACCCTCCTCCCCTTTTCCTGCACGCCTCTAGTTTCTTTCTGCACTGCTCTTGCCTCTTTCTGCACCTCTCTTGCCTCTTTCTGCACTTCTTTTGTTTCTTTCTACACCTCTCTTGCTTCTTTCGGCACTTCTTTTGTTTCTTTCTACACCTCTCTTGCTTCTTTCTGTACCCCTCTTGCCACTTTATCCACCCCTGTTCACCCTTTTTGCATCTCAGTTACTTCTTTCTAAGTATGGGCTGAAAATCCATTCAGCTCGCAGAATTTGTGAATTTTGGGCAATTTTGCGGTCCGCGAAACGCGCGAAATTGTCAAAAAATTTGCAAGCTGGCGGATTGTTTTGCTTGGTCGCGCTTCAAAAATACAATCTTGCGCGTGGGCTGTTGAATTACCGTGATTCTACGAGTTTGCGTGTGCTGCGTAATTTTGGATCTGGCTGCATAATCCGCAAGACTTTTCGACCGCGAGTACGTCATAGCGGCCCGCCATCTTGCACTGCGAGAGTTGCTGAACAGGAATAAGTCATAAGGGCCCGCGATCATGCATCGCGCGAGAAAACTATTGCGAACACGTAGCTGCGGTGCGCAGCTGACATCTGGAGGGAGATTTGAACAGCTCGCTTTCCCGAAATTGCAAAAATTGCAAGTCTGCACAAGAAACCTACCGCTGGCAGCATAAACCTCCTGAAAATAATGATTTGGATCAGAATAACTCCTCAGATTGACATTTGGCTGCACTTTTTTGTACAAGGAGTCCATTTTTGGGGGGTGGGAGGAAGGAAGTGCCCCAGAGTCTCCAACTTCCTGTTCCTATACAGCAGGCTTCTCCCAGTGCTTTGTCCATTTCCTGGACACTTTTCATATGGATCTGGAGCTGGAAGGATTACTTTTTATGGCTGCTTTGGGGTATTGCAGTTGCTGCTACTACAATATATAAACTTTTTCACAACTTAAAAACAATACATATTGTGGGTAGGCACAGTATCCAGTAGTCCCAGGGTTAGTCATAGGTGCATGATACAACTGTTTCTGTGAGTTCTGTTGAACTGAAATATCATTAATGTCATGGAATTGAATAGCTCACTGTTATATGTGGAATTCTTTTTTAATTTTGGGGTTGCTTGTAAAGCCACACTAGCCAGTAGGCCCAGGTGGTAGTCAGTGGTGCATGGACCGGCTTTCTGTGGGGTGTCTTGAATTTCAACATAATTTAGGGCATGGAAGGCATTGGATTGTGGTGATTTTTGTGTGTTTTTAGATTTTGTGGGGTGTTGTTGGGGGCTGGCCATGTGGGTGGGGCCATTTTGAGGCCTGGGCCAGGCAGGGCCTGGCCATGTGGGTGGGGGTCAAGGGGCAATTTTGAAGACAGGCAGTGTGCTTTGTGCCATAGGCCTGCACCCAGTCTGCCTTGCTTTCATCCATTATGCCCAGGGGTACTCAGTGGTGCATGGACAAAGGCTTTCTGTGGGGTCTCTTGAATTTAAACATCATTTAGGGCATGGATGGCATTAGATTGGAGTGATTTTCGTGTGGTTTTTGCTTTTTTGGGGTGGTGTTTGGCCTGGCCATGTGGGTGGGGCCATTTTGATACCCGGTCCAGGCAGGGCCTGGCAATGTGGGTGGGGGTCAAGGGGCCATTTTGAAGCCAGGCAGTGTGCTTTGTGCCATAGGTTTACACCCAGTCTGCCTTGCTTTCATCCATTATGCCCAGGGGTACTTAGTGGTGCATGGACCACGGCTTTCTGTGGGGTCTCTTGAATTTAAACATCATTTAGGGCATGGATGGCATTGGAATGGGGTGATTTTTGTGTGTTTTTTGCTTTTCTGGGGTGGTATTGGTGCCTGGCCATGTGGATGGGGGCCATCTTAAGGCCTGGTCCAGGCAGGGCCTGGCCATGTGGGTGGTGGTCAAGGGGCCATCTTGAAGCCAGGCAGTGTTCTTTGTGCCATAGGCCTGCACCCAGTCTGCCTTGCTTTCATCCATTATGCCCAGGGGTACTCAGTGGTGCATGGAACAAGGCTTTCTGTGGGGTCTCTTGAATTTAAACATCATTTAGGGCATGGATGGCATTGGACTGGGGTGATTTTTTTTTTTTTTTACTTTTTTGGGGTGTTGTTGGGGCCTGGCCATGTGGGTGGGGGCCATTTTGGGGCCTGGTCCAGGCAGGGCCTGGCCATGTGGGTGGGGGTCAAGGGGCCATTTTGAAGCCAGGCAGTGTGCTTTGTGCCATAGGCCTGAACCCAGTCTGCCTTGCTTTCATCCATTATTTTCAGGGATGCTCAGTGGTGCATGAACCAAGTATTTCTATGGGGTGTCATGAATTGAAACATCATTTAGGGCACGGATAGCATTGGATTGTGGTGATTTTTGTGTGTTTTTCGCTTTATTGGGGTGTTGTTGGGGCCTGGCCATGTGGGTGGGGGCCATTTTGAGGCCTGGTCCAGGCAGGGCCTGGCCATGTGGGTGGGGGTCAAGGGGCCATTTTGAAGCCAGGCAGTGTGCTTTGTGCCATAGGCCTGCACCCAGTCTGCCTCTTTTCATCCATTATGCCCAGGAGTACTCAGGGGTGCATGAAACAACGCTCTCTGTGTGGTCTCTCTTCTAATAATGTAAACATCCATTTTTGATTAGAAATAATTGCAATTTTTATTTTTGGTCTTTCCATTTTTGGGTGTGTTGTAATAATAATAAATGCCTAGTTTCAAATACTAATTGAAGCACAACATATGCAACATTTATTTAACTGATGTTCCTTTGTCTTTCTTTGCTTTTAGGTGAACAAAGAGAACCACAAATTATCCTTATCGTACATCATCAGTGCCAGGAAGAAGTCCTGCTGCGGTGTGTGCAGCACAACGTCACGTGACATCATGTGTGGCCACAGACAACTCTGCAACTCTGCAAATCGTGCAACTGCGGCCTGCTGTTCTGACATCTGAAGAAGATGGGCCCAAAGAAAGGTGGTCGTAGCTCCTCTACAAAGAAAGCTGCCAGTAAGAAGGAGCAGAAGAAGCAAGTGGCTCAACTCACCAAGGAGACTGGTGTGACCACAGACACTTTTTTTGGGAAAATAAAACTACGCCTGCAGCAGCGGTGTCCGCCGGGGACCAAGCTGGGAGCAGCACCTCAGCTTTATTGGTCTCAGTGCCACCATGCCAAGTTAGGCCCAAGGCCATGAGTGCAGCAGATGCAGCCACTTTAATTGCTCAATCACCATCAACCAGTGATGTTGGCGTTGAATAATCGCAAGAAAGTAGCATCCAATCAAAGCAGGGTGTAACTCATCTGTGACGAGTGTTCAACCAGAGCCGCAACGACAACCACAGGTGCAACAAAGAGAGGCGCATGAAGAGGCGCAAGGAGAGGCGCAAGGAGTGGCGCATGTAGAGGCGCAATTAGAGGTGCATGGAGAGGCGCATGGAGAGGCGCAAGTAGAGGCGCATGGAGAGGCGCATGAAGAGGCACAACTGCCCACAATGCTTGTTCCTCCAGAAGTAGGGGCACATCAGGAAATCGAGATTCAAGCGGAGGTATCATCCAAGCAAGCCACAACTCCTGATGATCCATTATCTTCCAGATCCCCAGCAAGAAAGAGGTCAAGGAGGGCTAGTACAAGTTCTTCTTCAAGCCCCCTTCCATCTGATGATCTAGATCTTGATTGGAACCCACCAATGCAGTCTGAGAGGGAGGCACGCCATGAGCCGACAAAGGTAGCTAAGCCTAAAAGGAAGGTTCCAGCAAGGATTTCACTTATGGGTGATGACGACGAACAAGAAGTGGAAGAAGTGGTGTGTTCTGCTGTTGATGAACAGTCTGACGATGACGACCCAGTCATCACAGTCATCACTCCAGCCCCAGCGGGCATGCAGCAGACAGACATTTTTACCCTATCCCGAATTGCTGCTGAGCGTGATGTGGGTGGCGTGACACTGGTACCATCACCAACACAGGTAACTACTACACTAACACGACCTACAGCTGCCATATTTTCTCTTCAGAAGGGCCGGCAGGGACCTCCATCCAGCTTGACCTCCGTTACCTCAAGTAGTGGTGCTGTGACTGTAAGTACACAACAGAGTCAAATTTCAGCCACGCCCATCCTCCACTTCATCTGGCATTGAAAGTAGCACCTCCACCACCACCACCAGAAATCTCAACTCCCCAGTTTGGGACTTCTTTAGTATTAGCAAAAAGGTGGAAAACCTAGTTGTTTGTTCGATTTGTAAAACTGTAGTTAGTCGGGGTACGTTTGGTACCAACTATGGTACCGGAGGCCAGAGAGGTCATCTCCAAAAACACCACACTATCCAGTGGGAGGCGCACCTAAGTAAGATCCGGGAAGCCAACAGTACAACGAATCTAAATGTATCCATTGATATTGCATTTGATGACGAGGGGCTGATGATCGTGCAGGGGGAGGTGAAGAAGCGACAGACATTTTTTCTGGTACACACAGTACCCCTGGCAGCAGCACTGCAGTGGAAGTGCCCACACCCTCTTCCCCAGCTACATCTATGAGACACACTAAGAGTCTGGGAGAGACACCAATGTGAAAAAGTACATCAATGAGCCTAACTGGGTTGAAGAAGTCTGGATCATCATCATCACGTATAAATACGGTCCAGACCACCATTAAAAGCATGCTTTGGTCGGAGGCGCCATTAGAATGCAACCACCCAACGCACGTCTTTATAATGCAATGCTGGCTAAAATGTTAGTGCTGGACCGTCTCCCTTTTTCTTTCGTGGAAGGGGTGGTCTGTCAAGAATTTGTGGCAACAGTCTGCCCTAAATGGAAGGTTCCTATTTTGCCAGAGTTGTGGTTCCAGGACTACATCAAGATGTGCTTGAGGTGATTGGGGCAGCTTTGCAGAAGAGTGCTGTTCACACTATCCACCTGACAACATACATGTGGACCAGTTGCCAAGCCCTTGATTACATGTGCATCACTGCACACTGGGTCTCTTTTGCAGGGGTTAGAGACAAGATGTCTGCAGGTGTTGTTGACTGTGCCACAATTTTTCAAGCTAGTCGGAAACATGGAACAGTAGCCATGTTTGCCATGGAGAAATCTAATACTGCAGTAAACGTTTTGGAGGAGTTTAAATGTTAAATGGTCTTTGAATGGCTGCATCCAAGAAAGCGCATGATTGGTGATGTTTCCACGGATAATGGCAGTAATATAGTTAGGGCCATGAATGATGGTGGCTATTTCAGAGTGCTGTGTTTGGCGCACAGTATTAACATTGTTGTTCAAGATTTCTTGAAAAAAGAAAACACAGTCAGCAAGTTACTGACCACGTGCCAAAGAATTTGCACACATTTCAGTCATTCCTTTAAGGCCCAGAAGCATCTGAGGATCATTCAACGTAACTGTAGAGTGCCAGTCAGAGGACTCATCCAGAAGGTGGTAACACGTTAGAACTCAACCTTCTACATGCTTGAGCATCTTTCTGAGCAGTGCTTGGTAATCAATGAGTATGTCTTTGCACCAGGTTCTTCTATGAAAGACATGAGGCTAGAGTTGGAGGAATGGGACCTAATTAAAAATGTAACAGACATGCTTCGTCCTTTTGAGGTATTCACGTGTGAAGTCAGCAGGGAGGACGGTACTTTGGGCAAAGCTATCCCATTGTTGCGCATGCTAGGGCACCAACTGAAGGCGGTGTCTTCAACGTTTAAAGATTATACTGACAAGCAAGACTCATATCCGTTGGCGGAGAGCTTATTAACCCGCCTAGTTGATAATGAAAGGCTTAAAAAAATACATACAGAACAACATTACATTTGAGCCACTATTCTGGATCCACGGTACAAAAAGGCACTGGCCAGCAAAGCATTCATTCCTTTTACTGAAGCAGATGTTACAAAGTACCAACATTGGCTAGCTCTGTCAGCCAGACAGCCACTCGGTTCGAGAAAGAGTGGCAGGAAATTGAAGGAACCAGCAGAAGTACTACTGAATCAGCAGGCCATCCGGCATCAAGGTCCACTTCTGTGGCCGAAGGAAGTCCCTTTCCCTCACAGTCGTTACCTACACCAGCAACTGTATCATCATCCTCACTTGCACCAGGTCCAGCCATAATATTGTTGGAAGCGGATTAGATAACTCATCAAGGGTTTGCTCGTTCCAGTACGCAAAGTGGAGCAGCCTTGGATGATTTTGAGTGGATGGTGTAGGCCTATCTGGATGACCAAACAGAGGTCTACATTGATCACAACCCATTGCTGCATTGGTTTAGAAAAAGGGTCAATGGCCACTGATCACCAAGCTGGCTCTAAATTATTTGTCTTGCCCACTCACAAGCGTGTCTTCTGAACGTGTTTTCAGTGCTGCGGGTTCCATTGTAACTGCAAAAAGAACCCACCTCTCGCCAAAAATATGGAGAGGTTAACAATGATTAGGATGAATCAGGATGATTCAGCACTTCATACCACCAGATTACAACATACGTGAATCCACGCAGTAAGTAGAGGACACCGACTTAGGTGACGGAAGTTCTTCTCTGTTAGCTGACCTACTCCCGTCTCAATTCACAGAGTTTGAGGACAAGCTCTATTTCCCTGACACCAAGGCCTGAAACTGACATCCTTTTTTTTCTCGTCCTGACTCCATATTCACTTTTACTCCTGTGCGTCTTTCTTTGTTTTGCAACTTTTACCACAACAAAACTCTAATCACAACAAATCTATCAGCAGCACTGTCTTCGTCTTATTTCCTTATTGAAGGTGTTGCTGTCTGCAATCCTGAAGTTCACAAGTTCACAACTCAGTCATGCTCCTCTATCCTCCTCCTCCAGACTCCAACTATCCATTTCCCTCAAGGCAGTGGGCTGGATTACGCAGAATGAAGAAACTGTCACTTCGTAGACGAGTCGCCTCAAAAGAAGTGGGACTGGAATTACTGACTGTATGCTGATTTCTGACAGTTACTTCTGAAATTGACACAAGAGGCTGCCCTGTGGGCCTTCACTTTAAGAACAAGATGCGGACAAAAAGTGGAACAGGTAATGAATAATGAGATGGCATGCAGTGGACATCACTGACTGTCTGGCTATGATGAAAGCAATTGCTGTTTATTTGTTGTGCATGAAATGAAGCATCATATGTTTTCTGTTAATATTTAATCTTTTACACACTAAATGTAATTCAAGTCTACTCTGTTTTTTTACCTTGTTCAATTCAAATTGTACTTCTACTGCAGGGGCCACTACGTTGCATTTTTTAATATGCAAAATGTCCTAGAACTCACTGTGTGTGTAGACTGCGACAACATTGAGTTTGATTTTGATGAGTCTTGATGATCAAAGAACATAATATGGTTTTTCTTTACAGTCACTCACTGGGATGGATGGATCATCATCGTCGGTTTACAGAAGAACTATGGCCATTTCGTGAGTGGCAAACAGGTAAACAAGTCAACAACAACCACAGCAGAACTACATGTCTGTCTAGTCGTGGTATGGAGTGGTCAAGCCAGTGTAGTGTTGTTATGCCAAAGTCCAGACAGAGGTTCATGTAAAATTGCGGCTATGTGGATTGCTGCATACAATTAGATATGCTTTGTCTGTCTGTGTCAAAGAGGTATGCTACATCAGGTTGCTTCACTCAGTGGTGCCTACCTTGACCGTCTGCATAGCCCTGGCCTGCTGTGCAGTGTGCTAATTACTATCCTTGAAAAGGAGACTCAGAGTATGCACTTTAGAAATGATGCTTGTATGTAATACTACTGTCGCCTCTGAAACTGAAAGTGTTATTTGTTCACTACACACCATACCTTATATTTTTTTCTCCGTGGTGTTTTTAAATATCACTTCCTGTTTTTCCATCAACAATTACAGACCGGCTTTTACCCTGTGCGATGGGAAAAATGATTAACTCAGGCTTACCATTAGCGATCCGCAATTCCGCATCTGCCAGGCAGGCAGTAGACAGTGTGTCTGTCTGGTCACCAAGATTGATCGACGGAGCGTCAGATGGAATGGAGGAGTACCAGGAATAAGAGGAATGGCTGGATGCATGCAACTTCCCAAATTGAACAGGACAACTACAACATACAGTTACAGTATCCTCTTCACTTCTCCTTATCTTTTTAATAATGTTATTGTTGTGAACTTCTATGAGTATGACTCTGTGCGTTTGTTTGCTCTCTGCTTCAAATTTATCCCTCCAGCTATTTGATAAGTTTCTTTGCTATTTATAAAACTAATTTAAAGTACTAATAAGTGTTTATTCTCTCTGAGGGCAGATAGACAAGTGAAATTGTGTAATTACTGCAGCCCTGTACTGTCAAATTGTTTCTTCATAGTTAGTATGTTGTAGTAAGTACTACCTTTGAGTAACCTAACCATCCATTTAGCAAACAACTTCATGCATGCAGTAGTGCACTTCCTTTATGTACCTTAAAAGATTTATGGATATCTTTGTATCCAAAGATTTGTTTTTCTTCATTTGTTGTTTGTCCATGCTGTGTTTTCTTTTCCTCTCTCCACAAAACTTTCCCAAAAAACTCCATTTCCATCCAATTTTCAAACCCTAACCCTCTTCCCCCGGGCTGTGTGGTTTTCATTGAGGTGTGACTAAATGACAACAATTATTCCACACACTTGCTGGGGAGGATAAGGTCAAAGCAACCGAAAATCAATTTCAAGGCTGGTGAAGGAATCCGAGGATATATTCTTCCTGTGTACTGTACTATCTATTGTACTGTTCTAATGCTACGCTCAGGACACTCGATATTTAATTTCCTCTTTTTTTCATATGCTGCTACTGCCAGTGTGTACCACTACTACTACCACCACAACGATGACATTTCATCTGTCCAGGATTCCATAGCCAACCTTAATCACCATTTGCCATGCATCCAGCCTTGTGCCTAGCCCTATTCTCAAACACGAATCACAGGTAAGATGAGCATTTTGTGGGAGGAAGAATAATGGAGTAGGAGGAGAGGAGAGACTGACAGTAGTACTAGTAAAGTAGTAGGACTGTCGTAATTTGACAATGGCCGGGTTAGCGCTTAGCTTTGCTACACGTTATTTCCCTTAACTTGGCCTTACTCGAAAACGCCATTTTGTATGTACGGCGGCCATTTTAGGGAATGAGCGGCCTCGTGGTCAGCATGCCCTTTAGTCCTTTGTCCGTGCCGCTGACCACTCGAGTTTGCCCAGCAACAGGCTATTTTTAGTAACGGTCAAGCCTGTACATGCGCAGTTCCAACTGACCAGCCACCCCTCAGGAATGTTCCGCCAAACTGACCAGTGGAGTTGTAACCCCTCCCATGAGTTGGATGTGCTCCAAAAATGACCATATATGTACATAAACTTTGTAACCTTGTACCGCCTAACTTTTTATTACCTGTAAAGTGTATAAAGGAAGGACTCACACCAACGTTCGGTGTGATACTTCTTGCATTGCCGAAGGGTGCTGTAGGAATGTACCACCACCCCATGGGGTCTTAATAAACTTGTCTTTTGTACTTTTCAGTTTCCGTGCCAACAGTTCTTTCGGTGTAAGTGGGTATTTCTGCGGAGCATGTAGGCCTTGGGAACCCAATACCACAAATTGGTGACCACGAAGGGACTCATCGGCGACTCGGATGCCCGAAGGAGAGGTCGTGACGAAGGATTGGAAACTCGCCATGGACGCGTACGCTGCCACTGAGTGACCCGAGTCTTGGCACCCACGGTGTTTTCTTCCTTTCCTTCTGATCTGACCTTCCAGGTGGCGCCGGTCTCCGACTGAGATCCCGATCGTCTGCGTTGCTGTACAGTGCCCGTTTGGCTGATTCGATTAAAGACCTTGGCAGTTGGAATCTGGATATTTGAGATTGGGTAAGATTTGTGATCGGTAAGGTAGTCTACGGACGCTTACTGAAGTTCTATGATTGTGACTATGATTTGAGTTAGCTAACATTTTGACTTTGTGAACTTTGAATACATATGTGTAGTGCACTCCACATAGGCAGGCATGTAGAGATGTTTCTCTAATTTTGTTTGTACTATGAGCGGCACATTTGTGTGAAGTACTGTAAGTGCCATTTTTACGGTATCACGCTTTCGTGGTACTTTTTGAACAGGCCTGTTTTGAGCACACTCCGAGGGATGTGCTGTCTTGGAAATGGTACCACAATTAGGTTAGCGGAATCTCAGCCGGCTCCCCCAGAGGGAACTCCCAACCGTGAGATGTATGTCAAATTCGGCCTTTCCCCTATACTGTACAGTAAATTATGGCATAAATACACTAGAACTGACCTCGAGTTGCAATGGCCACTACATGGGTCGTTTGATCTGCGAAAGGTTCAGTTTGTGGAGCAATGTTTGTTTCAGCGCAGGTCTAGACAGGATATGTTTGATTGTGTGCGAATGTGGGAGAAAGCGGTGCGTGAACGTATGAAGCGTGAAGTTGCCTTGGCGGACAAAGAGCAGCGTAAGGCTGCTCGAGATAAAGCTTTACAGCTTGAGGAAAAGGAGGCGCAGGAAAAGAAAGAGAGGGAGGCACGGGAACGTAATTTGCAAACGACCGGTCAATTTCCTATTCGACGACCGCTTTATCCTGTCCTTAATAATGAAATTGATGATTTTTCGTTATTAGATCGATCTCCGCCTCTGTACGTTCCTCCTACGGCTCCGACTGAAGATTCTGGTGATGAAGAACAGGATAAGTCGGATAAGGCGGATAAGTCAAGTGTCAGGTTATCTGCGGAGAGATCCGCGGAACTGCGTAGTTGTGCTAGAAAATTGAATTTAAATCATATAACTGTGTCAGACGTTGTAGCCGAAAGGAGTAAATGGACAGAACGAGAATTGATGTGTTTTTTGAATACCTTTGCAGATGAAGTTGTCACTCGATTTCGTAAAAATTCAGAGACTTTAGAACCTAAGGCTGTGTCGGTACATTGTGAGAATTTGGATAAAGGTTTATTTGTTCTTGCAGATGTCGATGCTCTTTTTAAACAACTGATCCAGCTACGGGATGAGGCGTCCAGGTTGCGGGAAGAAAGGAAAAAAGATAAGGAGTCCGTGCCGGGGCCAACAGAGCAGTCCAAGGAGTGTTCTCTCCGGGGTTCAGATAAGAATTCTAAAGTGCATGTTATGCCTATGCGTGAAGCTGCACCTTTGTATGTTCCTCCAAAAGGGGCCGGCACGGATGAGGATAAAACATCGGCAAATGCAAAGGGGTATTTTATATATAATTGGGTGTATACGCCTTGGAATAGAGCAGATGTTATGGCACTAAAAAACGCTTTACCCGAACTTCGTAAAAATCCAGCCGCATTCTATGAAGGGGTGGAGGGGGCCATTTCCTCTTGTGTTATGACTCTTGTTGATATAGATCTCTTTTTTGGGTTAATTCTTCCACCTGATATGTGGAGGTCGATTCGTAAAACTAATGATCAAGCGATGCTTGGGGCAACTTGGAAAGAAATAAACCAGGCTGACTTAGACAGGGAACCTGCATGTAAACCATGTGATTTGATTTTAGACCTCCCAGCGGCTATTTTAACTAAACTAAAAACGCTTGTTCCTTCTAAAAAGATCGATTGGACTATGCTAGCTTCGTGCAAACAAAAGTTAGATGAATCGGTATCAGATTTCTTTACACGTTTCGAAGAAGCGTTTCATGATTACAGTGGTCAATCATTAACAGATGATACGGGTAGGCATCTGTTTGTTGATAAGTACGTGGCTAATCTCCTACCGGAGATTGCAAAGCGGTTAAAAGCGAGTGAAAGTTCCTGGACCACGGCGACCCCTGCGTCTTTGTTAACTATGGCTCAGTATTATGAACGGCAGGATTTAGAGGCTAAAGAAAGTGCAGATAAGAAAACAAAGGAATTGAAAACGAAGGTGATGTTGGCGCAGGTTCGCGGGGCCCAATATAGAGGGAGTGATAGAGGTAGGCGAGGAGGGAGTAATGCGTCGTACGGTCGTACTGATATAGCGGAGGACCAATGTGCATATTGTAAAGAGTTTGGGCATTGGGCTGAAGATTGTCCGGTACTTCGTGAGCAGCGTAGTCAGCGTGGTCGAGGAGGTGGAAGGTCGAGGAATAATTATTCAGGAGCAAGAGGTGGCGGAAGTGATCGTGGTAGGTTTGAAACGGGGGGCCGTGGTCAGGATGAACAAAATACTTTTGATAGACGAAATCAATATCAGATCTCGGAGGGTGAGAATGTGGAGCATCAGGATTATGTACATGCATAGGACTGCGTAGGATAGGGTACGGAATCAGTTGAAGTGCCAGTAGATCAAAGAGGTCCATATGTATCAGCGGGCATTTTGGGTTCTACTGATCAGTTTTTAGTTGACACAGGAGCTACTTGTAGTGCTTTGTCCAAAAACTTGGTTCCAAGGGCTCCCCTGTCTGGCGAAATGATAACATGTATAGGGTTTGATGGCACACCCTCTCCTAGCCCATTATCACAACCTCTTGCACTTTGTATTGACACATTTTTCAGCTTTTGTCCATTTTTGTTGTCACCTCACACTCCAGATAACATTATGGGCATTGATTTGCTCAAATATTTTCGAGCAACGATACGCTGCGCTCCTGAAGGAGTGCGGGTTATTTTGAATGACAATTACCCAGATTCAGACAGATTTTGTACAATAAAGGAAATCGAAGCATTAGCCTCTCTCCCTCATACATTATGGGCGACCTCAGATACGGATGTGGGACAGATGCTTATCCTGCCTATTCGAATTACTGTCAAGGAGGGAGTACTTTTGCCACGTGTACCACAGTATAAGATTTCTAGGGAAGGTGAACTGGCTCTGACACACATTGTTCAGGATTTGATCATTGCAGGAGTAGTGGAGGAAGTTCCTTATAATGTCTGTAACAGCCCTATTCTTCCGATCCTAAACAAAGACACTGACAACAAAGTCTATCGATTTATTATTGATTTGAGAGGAATTAACAAAATTGTCATCCCTCAATACCCGGTGGTGTCTGATATCACGACATTGCTTACATTGGTTCCTCCAACAGCGACGACCTTTTCCGTCATTGATCTTAAAAATGCATTCTTTTCCATTCCTATCCATCCCGACAGCAGATACCTATTTGGCTTCACGTTAAATAATAAATTGTATAGATTTTGTCGTGTTCCCCAAGGTTACACAGAGAGTCCTAGCATCTATAGCCAGGCTTTAAAAAGACAGCTTGATTCTTTTGAACTACAATCCGGAGTAGCCCTTATACACTATGTTGATGACCTCCTGTTGGCTGCAGACACTTATGCACAATGTGAGGAGAGTACACTTGCTTTGCTTTCCTTTTTGGCTCAGAATAACCATAAAGTCTCTAAGAAAAAGCTACAATACTGTAGACCCAAGGTGACCTACCTCGGTCATCTTTTGTCTAAGGAGGGGCGTGCATTAACATCAGATCGAATTCAGGCGATTTTAGACACACCAGTCCCCCGCACTCAGACAGATGTACGTGCCTTCATAGGATTAACGTCCTTTTGTAGACAGTGGATCATGGGATTTTCACACATTATAAAACCTTTGTTAGCGTTACTGTCTAAAACTACACCAATGCCCCTTGAATGGAGAGATGAATGTCAAAATGCTTTTGAACAGTTGAGACAGGCCATTTGCTAGGTACACCAGATTACTCAAAGATTTTCACATTGTACGTGCACGAGAAAGATGGGTGCGCGTTATCAGTGTTAGTACAGGCACACGGGGACAAACAGAGGCCATGTGCGTACTTCTCAGCCATCCTTGATCCTGTAGCACGAGGGCTACCTGGGTGCTTCCGAGCAGTTGCAGCGACAGCAGTAGCTATACGGCAGAGTGAGGGAATAGTTTTATCGCACAAACTGTTGGTGTTAGTTCCCCATGCAGTAGATGCCCTGTTAAATCAAACGAAAACACAGTATCTCACGAGCGCACGTTTGACAGGATATGAGCTCACACTTCTGGCGCCACATATCACATTGAAAAGATGCGCTACCCTGAACCCGGCCACTTTATTGCCTTATCCCGTCGAAGAGGGCCAGGAAGAAAAACATCATGATTGTGTTTTCCTGACTGAGGAACAAACAAAGGGTCGTGTCGACTTACAGGATATGCCACTTCCAGATGTGGATGGGGAACTGTGGGTTGATGGATCGTGTTTGAGGCTGCCAGATGGCACAACTTCTGCAGCATATGCGATCACGACGCTTAAGACAGTGGTAGAAACAGCACGAATACCTCAGAAATCGGCTCAAGCAGCGGAGCTGATAGCCTTGACGAGAGCCTGCGAACTGAGTGCTGATCTATGTGTGAACATCTACACAGACAGCCGGTACGCTTTCGGAGTAGCGCATGACTTCGGCTTACACTGGAGAGAGCGTGGGTTTTTGACCTCTCATGGAGTACACATTATGCACGGAGAACTAGTGCGTGATCTCCTAAACGCGTTGCTTTGCCCAAAGAAAGTAGCGATAATTAAATGCAGTGCACATAAAAAGGTCACTGACAAAGTGGGACAAGGCAATGCTTTTGCAGACAGTATAGCAAGACAAACAGCTATGTCTCGAAATGACTCCCCCATGTATGTAGTGAAGTCGCAGGCCGAGCGATGGCATGATGCTAGAGCAGAGATACTAGACATCCAAAAATCAGCGACTGAAGCAGAACTTGTAACATGGGCAGCAGAAGGGGTACTGGATGACGAGGGTTGTTGGAGGATTAAGGACATGGAGAGATGGAAATTGCCTGCAGCTTACTTGCAGGCAATGGTCCAGATGACGCATGGGTTAGCACATGTGGGAGCTCTTGCAATTACTCGATTGTTAACACGAGTTTGGGAGCATCCTGAGATTGCCAATACTGCTAAGAGAGTAGTGCAGACCTGTTTGATATGTTTACAGCACAATCCTGCAAAAGGGACGCATACTCCGAAAGGAGGTTTTGTTCCACCTTCTGCACCATTCGAGGTACTTCAAATGGATTACATTCAGCTTGAGCGTTGCAATAACCTTAAGTATGTCTTAGTGGTGGTGTGTGCTTTTAGCAAATGGGTCGAGGCCTTCCCCACGAAAGATAATACAGCTTTGACAACAGCTGAGGTTTTGCTCAAAGAGTACTTCCCTCGATTCGGAGTTTGCAAATTTTTGTGGAGCGATAATGGTCCTCATTTTGTTGGGAAAATTGTGGAGTATGTGCTAAAGGGACTGGGGATCCAGCAGAAGTTTCATGCTGTGTTCCACCCTCAGTCAGCAGGTCTTGTTGAGCGGTACAATGCCACGTTGAAATTGAGATTTGCTAAGATTGTGGCGTCCACGTCATTGAAATGGCCGGATGCTTTGCCGCTAGCATTACTCTCTCTTAGATCAGTGCCCCACTCTCGAACTGGCCTCACACCATACGAAGTGGTGTTTGGAAGGCCTATGAACATATGGGGAGTTCCTAAGCCGCGATTGTTACATGATGTGCCTTGTATAATGATGAACGATTATTTGGCACGATTAACAAATGATTTGCTCTCTATTCATCAACAGGTTCGAGAAGCGCTCCGTGACAATTCCATTGGAGAGGCCCATAATCTCTGTCCTGGAGATTATGTCATGGTGAAGTCGTTTGAGAGAGCGAACAGCTTGGAACCGAGGTGGCGTGGCCCCGAGCAGGTCCTCTTGGCGACTCGAACGGCTGTGCGAGTGACCAACAGAAAGCGGTGGGTGCATTCAACTCACTGCCGTCGCATCTCTCCGGACCTGGTGAATCCTACTGTGTTGTCCGACTACAAAGAGATCTTGGACAAAGAAAAGAGCCCAGCTGTGACGTCGGCCGAATCTGAGGGAGCCTTCCCGGACCACACTGTTTCTGGACGACAGCGCTACGATCTGCGGCCAAGATAGGAAGAAGATTTTTTTTTGTGCGAGACTGGTTGGTTACCGCTCTGGGGTTTGTGAAACGGAAGCCGGGAATCTCAAGGGGGGGGGATCAGTTCTGCCAAGAGTAGCGACACCCGTTTTGACCCCGGAGAAGAAAACAACGGCTACCTCGGAGCTCAGCACTAACGTTTTTATTTTTTGTAGTTGTATATTTGAGACATTGTGAACTTTTAAACTATGGTGTCTTCTGCATCGCGAGACAAGAGAATTCTTGGTGCCGTCTTGTTCGTACTGACAATTGTGGTGATAGCGGTGATAGCCTGGGTAGTAGAACTTGTGGTGCCTGTACGAGAACATTTGCTGCCGACTACCCCGGCTCCATCTGAACATTTTCACTTCACCTTACCCTATCATGAAGAACAGCACCGACAGACTTACTTGAACAATAGCTTCATTCAAATTTTGCATCATACTCACAATATGACGAACACTTCTAACTGTTGGGTGTGTGGGATGTTGCCTGGGCATCAGAATAAAGGGGGCACCCCGCTCATCCCACTCCCGTTTTCCCACAATGGTTCCTGTAATGCCTGGTATACTCTTCTATTTACTTTACGATGGCCAACAAAAGGGGGGGTGCTTTTCCGTTTAAACAAAATATGTTACCATGACCGGGATGGCTATCCACGAGCTGAGGGTACTCGATTCGAATGGGAAGAGTACCGCCCCGACAATGCATCTGCACCCCGAATTTACAGCAATCAAAGGAACATTAACATGTCCAGCTCGCATGTCATTAATGTCAGCTAAGGCTGATCTCTGTATACGTAATAAAGGTACAATCCCGGTTGGAAAAAGTGCATGTAACACCACACTTACATTTGACAGTCCGAATGGCATATCATTTGTGGCATCTCAAAATACATACTTCATTTGCGGTAATAAAGGCTATCATCAGCTCCCTTTAGGAAGGCTAGGTACATGTTATATCTCTTTTGTATTGCCCCCTGTATTCATTGCTCCACCAATGTACCACAATGATTACGTGTTGTATCACGACTTTGTGTTAAATAGAGTTAGACGTGCTGTGGTCTTGGATGATATCGACCAGACTGATACTGCCTTACAGCAATATGTAGACTTTAATTTGGGATTGTTTTCCTTTGTGGGGGCTGCTTTAAACAGCCGGAAAATACGACGACTGACCCGTGTTGTTGAGGCTGTAGCTAATGACACTGCTATTGCATTAGGAAATATGACGGAAGAACTTCAAATATCCAGAATCGTTACGCTTCAGAACCGAATGGTTCTTGATGTGGTTCTAGCTGATCGAGGGGGGGGCATGTAGAATTATTGGAAGTAGCTGCTGCGTTTACGTGCCTGATAACTCGCCATCTGTATATGATGCAATTTCCAAACTCCACAAAATCGCTGCTGAAAAACACCCGGACAATGGCACATGGACCTTTTCGGGGTGGTTCTGGTCAATGCTTAGTATTTGGGGCTGGAAGCTACTGACGATTTTATGTATTATAGTTGGGATGCTATTCTTCGTATGTTTATGTATACATAGTGGCCCTGCCTTATGTTCTATGTGTTTAACAGCTTGTATTCCATCTAGACGAGCTCTTGCCCAAAAAGAATTGATGCTTCATAAAGAAGTAGCTCAAATAATGTCAATTGATATCGAAGATGAGTATCCCGACTACGTCAACTATGAGGTAGCTTCAGCTAAACGCTAAAAGGGTCGTAATTTGACAATGGCCGGGTTAGCGCTTAGCTTTGCTACACGTTATTTTCCTTAACTTGGCCTTACTCGAAAACGCCATTTTGTATGTACGGCGGCCATTTTATGGAATGAGCGGCCTCGTGGTCAGCATGCCCTTTAGTCCTTTGTCCGTGCCGCTGATCACTCGAGTTTGCCCAGCAACAGGCTATTTTTAGTAACGGTCAAGCCTGTACATGCGCAGTTCCAACTGACCAGCCACCCCTCAGGAATGTTCCGCCAAACTGACCAGTGGAGTTGTAACCCCTCCCATGAGTTGGATGTGCTCCAAAAATGACCATATATGTACATAAACTCTGTAACCTTGTACCGCCTAACTTTTTATTACCTGTAAAGTGTATAAAAGAAGGACTCACACCAACGTTCGGTGTGATACTTCTTGCATTGCCGAAGGGTGCTGTAGGAATGTACCACCACCCCATGGGGTCTTAATAAACTTGTCTTTTGTACTTTTCAGTTTCCGTGCCAACAGTTCTTTCGGTGTAAGTGGGTATTTCTGCGGAGCATGTAGGCCTTGGGAACCCAATACCACAGGACAATTGAATTCAATAACTCTGTCAGTGGCACTTTTGTACAAATTTGGACGCTAAGACAATTTGAATCAACCAGCCAGTTAAGTTTTAGGAAAACAATCGTACAGTTAACCCCCCACACCTCCCCAACAAAACAGTAAAAAAAAACGTGCATGCTATGTTTAAGTAGAGAAATAAATAATTATTGGAGCCCTTACAAAAATAAACTATCCCACAAGAAGACCCAACCTACCCCCCTCCCTAACCCCAACCAATGTCCATGAATCAAATCAGTCCCCAAAAGTCCAAAAACCCCAAAGCCCAATTCCCACCCCACAAAACTCTTTAAAAAAGGAGCAAGGGACAGTCTCTCCTCTACTTCCGCCGGCGGTGTCCTTTGGCCAGGTGGTCACGCAGCTCTCTCCGGAGGTCCTTGAGCAGGGCTTTCTGCCTCGCCACCTCCTGCTCAAGGTGGGACACTCTCAGGGTCAAGCGGTGCACATGCTCCTTGCACTTGCAGGTACTGTGGGGGGTAGCTGTTGTTTTTGCTGCTCAGCGGTTGGCGGGTGGCTGCCGGACCGCGGCTCCGTACCCCTGGAGGTTTGCGCTGGCCGTATGACCCAGGGGCAGCGAAGGAGGATGCAGCTGTCGTGGATGTTGTTGTTGACTAAGACTGCGTGTCCTCCTCCTCCTGGCCCACCAGCCGCCGATATTGGGCAACAATTGCCTCCAGCTTCCGTTGCCAGGCCCGTCTAGCCAACTCTTTCCTAGTTAGTTAAGAAGGAGTATCTATATGAAGAAAGAAAAACATACTATAACCAATGCTCTTTGCTATAATATTAGTCGGAGTTTCAGGAATTCTACTAGCACCATATGGACTCACTACATTAGATTCAGACAGTACACCAGTCTTCTTCTTCTCTCTTGTTTAGCAAAATTGGTACGTAAACTCGTGGAAGCCGGCATAATGCCAGCGCAGTCAATTTGCACATGAGAAAAACAGATGCAAGCCATGATGACACAGACTTGCGTTACTGTTACCAGTCCAGTACATGCAGGTGGTGAAGCTCTTACTTTTCTATTACGGGTGGCACTGGCCATACTCTGTTACAAGGGCTACTGCTCAATTGATTTAACTTTCACCCTGGCCTGCCCCTGACCACAACAAAAGGAAAATGAAGAAGATAATATGATCATCTATCCCTTCACAGGATATTTGCTTACATATGGGATGACTTTAGGTGCTTTGTTTTTAATTGACTGAACACCGATAGGCCACACATCAATGTCAATGACAGAGTTGTAAAAAATGTTTTAACAGAGGTAGTGAGTGGTCCCCGTAATCACCGGATATATGCTGTGCCTGAAACCTCCTGTTACTAGTCATGGTAGTATTCTGAAAAATTATAACTTCTTTCATTGGCTTTGCTACTCTGGCACAGAGGTCCGGTGTTACATGCTCTTCAAAGTAACACTCTTCATCCAGTGACCGTCTACTCTGTCTACATACACCTATGCTATCTATGAGGGAGATACCATCCGGGCATCCATCCATTAAAATAAATCACTTGTTATAATGTCTCAACTGGACAAACCTTACTTTTTCTCACCGAAAAACATCCTTTCTATTTTATTCTGTAAACCGCCAGCCATGCATCCGTGCTTGACTTGCATTTGAATTTGAACCAAAAGATATATTGCACACACATACAGTTTCTGTTTGACCCACCCAGGCAGTCCTCCTTTCTTTCTCCTTCCAACCATCCTTGCTTCAGCCTTCAACCGGCCATGCATCAGATTCCCAGCCACCTCGGGCAGCATTCAAAAACACGTATCATTCTTTGCCAGTCATTAATTTTAACTTGCTCGTCCTTCCTTACACCCGTCGTTCCCTTTTCGTTCATCCCATCCAACAAGTTCATCTCTGATCTGACTTGGCTTCTCGATGAAACTTTCCCAGCTGAGTTGAAGTCAAATTTAGAGGAGGCCATTGTTTACTGGTCAACTCCCGCCACTAATGCTATTGCTAATGAGAAGTCAAGGGTGACTGTCTTCTACCCGGTTGACAAAAACTTAGTTCTAAATTTGTAAGTCTTCTTAACTGTAAAGTGTACTTTTACTGTACAACATATACACCCCTGCAGAGAGCCCTCTCTGCAATCTCAATAAGTAAGGAATCTAAGGGGCATATTACCAAGCAATAGCGATAATTATCGCTATTGCTTGGTTAGAGACAAAAATTTACTGCTGAGCTGCGGCGTTTTTTACCGCAAATAAACCTTGGTATTACCAAGGTTTATCGCAAATGCGATAAAAATCGCCGCAATGCATGAATATCGCTGAAAAGTCAGCGATATTCATGCATTACCGAGCTAATGCTCTTAGCCATGTTCTCCACCTCCCATTGGATAACATGGCTAAGAACTGCTCAGGGCAGGTGTTAGCTTTTGGAGATATTCGCGCTTAGCACGAATATCTCCAAAGGTTGGTAATAGGATATAGTGATGTTAGCGACTGTTTTCAGTCGCTAACATCTTGGCACGCCCACTTTGCATGTCATTAGTGATAAATATCACTGACATGCAAAGTGGGGCCCAAGATGGTCGCTATCTCCTACTAGCTGTCGCTAACTGGTGTTAGCGATAGCTAGGTAATAGGGAGATAATTTTATCTCCGCTTTCTTGGCTTTTAAAGCCAAAAAAGCAGAGATAAACCCCCTTGATAATATGCCCCATAATAGCTTACCACTGCCCGCCACTACCGTGGCATCCCCACAGCAGTTCCTGCTGGCTGTGGCACCGCATCCGCCCCTGGAGTGCCCTGCTCCGTGCTGGCCCCGGCCCTGACGGAGGGCTGTGCCGATGGTATTACTCCTAGAAAATACATTTAATATTTTTAGATGCCATATACACCACTCCCTATTTTGTCTAGGAATAAAAAAATGTTACTAGTACTACATAAACAAATTTTAATTCCCCTTTCTTCAGGGAAGGGTGTTTTTTATTTATGCTTAGCCATAACATGTGATGCTACACTTTTTGGCACAACTGATGAATGCTTGCTTTTTAACACACACCATTCTTCTCCTAACAGAACGAAGCTTCCCTTCTACGAACAAGAGCAAAATCATGATGATTAGTCGGAGTCTTCAACGATTCATCCCCAACAAGACTTTAAGTTCCAACCAGGTGAGGGCTCTCCCACAATTGATGTGTGAAATCAGCCACTTTTCAGTCGTTCACAGTTTATCTCATATGACATTGATTTTAATAAATGTTTTTATATAATGCACAATTTAATTTGTTACAGAGTACACACAGAGCTAGATGTCTTACTTTTAATAAAGCTTTAAAACTTACATAGACTCTGTGGTTTTTGGTCATGAGTGAGTGAGCGAAAGGGTTTGCAATTTGCAAGCATGAGTCCGTGACTCTGAGAGGTCGGGACTCTGACCCCGTAGTCTTATGTTCTGGGTTGTTTAATCGTTGGGGATCATCGCTGCATTCTGGAGCTAAGTAAGGTCTCTGACACACTAGCTAGTCAGTAAGGACCTTGGGGGTTCAACTTCTGTTATGACTGAGGTATGTGGAAAGTCTAACTGCGCCAATTATCACCAATGCCCTTTTTCTTGTCCATAGTTCTGTATGTGCAGAATAGTCCCTGCAACAGTAGTAGTATGTCCTCCTATCCAATCAAAAAGTAAACCAGTGTTCTTGGTGGCCATTGACATTTTACTGTTGGGAATTGTCTAAGCATAAACACTTAAAAGACTTCAATAGACATTATGGACAACCCAGAGGACTGGGATGCTCACGGGTTACTACACGCTCTACAAAAACCTTAAATAAATAAATAAATAAATAAATAAATACTGCACTCAGTGCCTAGAGCTATTGCTGAATAGGAGTTTTGTTTAACACCTTTTGTCAACTGTGCAAGCTTAGCTAGCAACACAGACAGACTAATAATATTCTAGTAGTAGCACAGACAGTCATAGTAGAGGCAGGATAAGAATGTAGAAACAGTCTACAAGAAGATCAAAGACGATTTTGGAAAATATAGAATTATGGGGAACGTTTGGATTAAATAGGTGCTGTGAAAGATAGGGAAGTATAATTAATAATATTAACAGGAAAACGTACTGGCACCAGCAGAAGAGCCCTCGGCGGACCTATCCTGGACTTGCTGTTCCTGCTCTGCCGGCGCCGCTACCTCCTCCTCTGTCCTTTTGCTCCTAGGGGGAGCTAATGTACAACATGAAAGAAAGACACAAACATGGATGATTGTTGTCAGCCAAATCAAACATTTCAAAAAAACAATAACAAATTATTTTGGGGAAATAGACAACGATTGCACTAAATTTATTGACCTATCTGATGTGGTCTACTCGGATATTAATATTGATGGATTCGTGGACCATCTACTTGGAAAGTTATGTAACTCATTAAACCAACTACAAAAAAGTTCTACGAGGACTGGCAGGCAGCATTACGCAGCACGCGAAGTGACAGACACAGTCCGTCATGATTGCGGACCACTAAAAAGTTTCCTACTAAATAGTAAATAACCAGTCATAATATACTCAACCTATCAATCCACCACCACTATCTCTTCTTAGAGGCAGGAGTACAAAGGAAGGACTGGACTTGAGTCTCTAGTGTCTAGCATTATGCACTTCAGTAGAGTACACTCATACATAATCACCCAGGCCAAATGAGCACAAAATTGAAAACAAGTAAGCATAGTAGGACAACCAGTGAGCAGTGGAGCACCTGCAATCACAGAAGCTTTTGAAACATAATTTACCTGCAATGTAATCTCTAGTGTCTAGCATTACGCACTTCTGTAGAGTACCTCATACATAATCACCCAGGCCATATGAGCACAAAATTTAAAACAAGTAAACATAGTAGCACCTCCAGTGAGCAGGCAAGCAGCCGAGCACCTGCAATCACAGAAGCTTTTGAAACATAATTTACCTCAATGTAATCGGAAGCATTCTTGCTCTTCGGAAAAAAAAAATTGCAATATCATAACACAGAGCAGGAGAAAACAAAGTAGTGATTATATAGCTACTACTACTCACCAAACCCAGGGATCTCCACGCCAAGCAGGTCGAGCAGGTCGTGTTCCTGGTCCAGAATGTCGGACCACCGGTGCGTTGCCTGGTTGTAGGTGCGCCAGACCCCAGACTCCCGATACATGGCCCGGCACACCTTCCCCCATAGCTGGCGACGCTCCCTGAGCCTGTACCCGGCACCGGACCTGCCGCCTGCCGTGACGGTCTTGGGGAGGTGGCGCTGGATGAAGAAAACCAGTGCGGCCACCTCCATCGCGCTAAAGATCTCCCGGGCAATTACATCCTCCCCCCTTAAGCGCCTGCAAGGGAGCCGGCCACAGGGTGCGGGACCCTTCCCCTTAGACTTGCCGGCTCCCGTTGCCATGGTTTTGGGTGAAAGAAGAAAAGAATAGGGAAAAAAGTAAGTAAAAGAAAAGAGAGAGCTAAATAAAAAGCAGTTATTAAAGTAACAAAAAGTTGAAAAAAAACTCAAAATATAGATGTAGAAACAGAGAGGGATAGATAATGAATAAAAAAGATCAAAAAAAAGTTCAAACAAACAAAGGATTGCAAAGATTAAAGCAGGATAGAAAAAGCATGCCCAGAACCATAGCAATGAATGAAAAACAAGATGGCCGTGCCCTTTACGACACATGGGTAAGTTAGCATGATATTTCCCCCGCGAGCACGCAAAAATAGACGCAAACATGTATTTGCGCTCCGCATGTAGGAAATGCCGAACGCGAGCATGCAACGAGCACCCGGAAACAGAAATACGCAGTGCGAACACTGAAAACAAGATGGCTGCGCCCATATACGACCGCATGGGTAACTTTGCGGAAGCTGCGCTGAAAAAACACCCTGCAAACACGAAAAAATAAAAAATCCGCAAATTCGCACAGATTCGCGAATTTTGCGGACGGCAAGTACGTATTCGCACAAATTTGCGTACCGCGCATTCGCAAATTTCGCCCATACTTACTTCTTTCTGCACTTCTCTTGCCTCTTGATCCACCCCTCATCCCTCTTTCTGCATCACTCTTCCTTCTTTCTGCACAACTCTTGCTTCTTTTTGCACGTTTCTTCCTCTTTCTTGACTTCTGGTGCCTCTTTCTACATTTCTCTTGCTTCTTTCTGTGCCTTTCTTCCTCTTTCTCCACATGTCCTACCTATGTAGTATTTTAAAAAACCTTAGAAATTCACTGAATAAACCATAGTTTTCAGGGACATTATAGATCGAAATTAGCATTTAAAAAACTTTTGAAATTCACTTAAAAAAACCATAGATTTCAGGGACATTATAGTTAGAAATTGGCATTTAAAAACGTTTGAAGTTCACTGAAAAAAACATAGGCTTCAGGGAAGTTATAGTTCGAAATTAGCATTTAAAAAACCTTTGAAATTCACAGAAAAATCAGTCGGTTTCTGTAATGTTATAGTTAGAAATTAGCATTAAAAAAACCTTTGATATTCACTGAAAAAATCACAAGTTTCAGTAATGTTAAAGTTAGTTGAACATTTCACTCGTACAAAACCAGAGAAATTTGGCCGTTATAGTTAGTTAAGCTAAGTATAACTCGCACCCCTGCAATGCACTGCTGATAATGTCTCTATAATAACTAGGGATAGGGTCAGTGTGGTCTTTACAGGATACACTGTCAATTGTTTCTTTTGTTCTAAAACACTATGAATGATTGTTTTTGTGCAGGAAGAGAGACCTTCCTACACATAAACAATAATTTCCCCCAAAGCAGACACCCTTGCACTATGGTGCAAGGGGGGCTGTGTTGGGGCTAAGCAGCTGGACGGTGAATGTTATGATTTGTTCTGCATTCTGTCTATCAATTTTGTGTCTTTTGCTTCCTTGAGCTAAGTGCGCTGGGTATGCCCTGACGTGGGTCCCGGGCTCACTGTGCCACTGGAATCAGGCTATCCTGGCTGATGAGGGCTGAAACTCTGAAATCGGTCCTAGGATCCTTATTCCTGGTCCAGGGAAGGCCTGGCTTGGCAGTTCGGCAGGGCTTTTCCCATGAGGCACAGAGTCAAGACTGATTTGCATATGGACAGGTCTAAACTGGGATGGCCTGGTGAGCAAACGAATGATGGATTTAACCCAGATCTCTTGCCTGGGGTTGAATATTTTGATTTGTTTTGCATTCCGTCCATCAATTTTGTGTGTTTTGCTTCCTCGCCCTCAGTGCACCAGGTATGTCCAGACGTGGATCCCTGGCTCACTGTGCCACTGGAATTAAGCTATTCTGGCTGATGAGGGGTGAAACCCTGAAACTGGTCCTATGTTGCTTGTTTCCAGTCCAGGGAGGACCTGGATTGGCAGTTCAGGCTGGACTGTTCTCATAAGGCACAGGGTCAAGACTGATTTGCATATTGACAGGTAGTTAAACTGAGGTGGCATGGTGAACAAAAGAATGATGGATTTAACCTAGATCTCTTGACTGGGGGTGAGTGTTTTGAGTTGCTCTGCATTCTGTCGATAAATTTTGTGTCTTAAGCAGCTGAACTTAGAGTCAGTGCTAGGGGAAACGTAGGGGTGCGCCGCATTCTTGTGAATATTGTGCCTCCCTGCCTTTTCAAAATGGAGAAGAGTGGCGATAGCAATGTTTGCTTAACGCCACGCTTCTCCATTCTGTTGTAAATATGCCCCTCGGTATCTAAATAAGGCCATAACAATATCAAAACATTCTATTTTCCACTAGTTTTACAGTGTATGCCACTGACTTTCATTACAATAGTTGTTTTCTTTGCTTGTAATATTAAAAGAGTAAGGGCCACATGCATCATTGAAAATACCAGTCGCAAAGGGGCAGATCTGCCTCTTTGCGACCAGTATTATTAAATTTGGGATGCATCATCCCAAATGCAAAAATCGCAATTTAAGTAATCGCTAAATTTGCGATTACCTAAATTGCGATTGCATGTAGGGAATCGCAAATTGTGGTTCCCTAAATGCAATGCATTAACAACAAAAAATTGTGATTTTGCAATTAAGAAAAGCAAATTACCATCAATTCCAAGTTGATGGTAATTTGTGAGAACTTTGAAAAATGCACAAAAGTACAATTTTCAAAGTTCCATGTTGAACACCTACATGCCCTTGGGGCATGTGTGTGTGCAACATGTGATAACAATGCAATTTTAGGGGTGCATCAGTGTGTCTTTTTGGCACCCTTGAAATTGCATGCACAATTCGCAAGTACCTATTTGGTACTAGCAACTTGCGGATGCAATTTCCATTGATTGCAATGGGCCTCTAGTCCCATAGGAAGGAATGGGAAGCAATTCCCTAATTGTGATTCTCAATTTGCGAGTTGCAATTAAGGAATGTGTAGGAATCACAATGCATTTTGCAATTCCTGCACGCATAAGCATTTGCGATTCCTAAATTGCAATTTCTTAAAAATCGCAATTTAGGAATTGCAAATGCAAACTTTGATGCATTTGGCCCTAAGTCTTTTTTTTACCTTCTGAAAAATCTTGTTTAAACCTTTTTTAGTGTTAATCAAACAATGAGCACATTTTTAATATTTGCACACAGCCTCTATTTGGCTCTTAAATTCATCAAACTCTTCAAAGTATTGCTCGTTTAAATTGGTAATACTTACATCCAGTTGCACCTTCTTTAAGGTGATGGTTAAACTAACCTGCTAGAGTACGTTTGAGACAAGGATGCTGTTTAGTTTCTAGCACAGAGGGCAAAGTAGACCAAGATTCACATTCATTAAAATGTCATACAACTCAGTGGTGTAATGTGGGAGTGCAGTCTAGTAGCTTGGTGTGGGCGGAGCAAGGGGGCTAGAGGAAGAGGAGGAGTGGACACAGGAAGTGGTTAGTTAGAGTAGGGACAGGGCATGAGTAAGATGTATTAAATAAAGCTCCAGTATAATGCAATCAGAGTGTGTGATTATTTGTAGCACGATGCTACAACTGGCGACGAGAGTGGGATGACACTGACCCATGAGACCACACACAGGCACCCTGTCCCATGCAGCGTCGAGGGAAGAGCTCCGCTGCCGAGTAAAGCTGAGGCCTGATGATTGTGGCCCAGAACAAGTGACCGCGACCCCAAAGAAGCCAGGGAACCCCGAGGAAATCCAGACCTCGGAGCGCTGAAGCGCTCGGTCGAAGAAACCCTGTGGCGCTGAAAGCGCAAGTCCTGCTGAGTGTGTGTAACCCAGCAGCCGGAAAGAAACAGGAGTCGGGAGCCCACTCCGACCCTGTACAGCGCCACACAGTGTGTGAAGAAGTGCCCTGGTGAGGAGGACGCTGCCCCCGAGAGCCTACTGCCGAGCGCGATCGAACGCGCCAAAACCGGAGCTTGAATGCCGGTGAAAGTAAAACCTCACGCCCGATTCGTGAGGTTTGGCATGCTGTCGGCGTAAGAGAGAGCGGGAACTGTGACAGTGAGCTGGGAGCCCACCCCAAGCTCACCTGATGACTGCTGTGGCCGAAAGAGAGTGCATCCTGGTGTGGACTGCCCCCGCGAAGGTCCACTGCCAAGCGCTGCTGAGCGCGGTAAAAAATTGTAGCCCGGCGTCGGAAAACCTCACGCCGGATGCGTGGGTTTTGGCACGTCACTGCCGAAGGACTCTGCAAAGTAAGGCGGGAGCCCACCCCAACCTCACCTGACTGTGGCCTTGATCAGAGGGAGCCAAATCCGGAGTATGCTGACCCTGGGAGCGATTGCCGGTGAGTCCTGTATGAAGAATTGGGTTGAATGAAGAGAAAGAAAGTAGTGCCTGCGGATAACCACGGCGGCCATCTTTGAGTCAGGCAACTTCTGGGACACCTTCCCTGTGCAAACTGTAGGCGGCCATTTTGAGGTCAGGCGAGCTGAGTTTAGCAACAAGCATTGGCGAACATAATAGAAACAAGCATTGGCGAAGACCAAACAAGCGTTGGTGAAGATCAAACAAGCGTTGGCGAAGACCAAACAAGCAGTGGCAAAGGCCGAACAGGCATTGGCGAAGGCCAAACAAGCATTGGCGAAGAACCAACGAGCATTGATAGGAGCAAATAAACAAACATTGGCATATGCAAATAAACAAGCATTGGCACGTGCAAGTCAACGAGCCTTGGTATGTGCAAATAAACAAGCACTGGTAAAATAAAAGAAGCAAGCGTTGGTAAGGCAAATAAATAAGCGTGGATAACGGCGCGTGGACAACAATGAACAAGTCTTGGCAACGAAACAGAATAAGCACATGCTAACCTGAGAGTGAATCAACTAACAAGCAAGAGCAGCCACAAGAGTGACTTAACAAACAAGCATTGACAAAACAAAGGTCAGCACGGGTGGAAACGCGAACAGTGAGAAACGCAAGCGAAAGTGCAGGGGCGAATGTAATGAAGTAACGCGTGTCCATAAAATAAAAGAAGCAACAAGCAAACATGAATAAAGACAATGCATAAATAATTACAACGGAATCAGCAACGAGCACGAGCCAATGCAAGCGTGGAGTAGCCAATAAACACACACACAACAAGCAAGTGAAACCCAACATTGTCACTAACCATGGGTAAATCCAAGGGTGCAATGTTGACCAAACACGAGTGAACTGAAGGAAGAACTGACAATCTAGCTCAAGCTAAAACACAAGCAGAAGCAACTGAAACCCGAAGAAAAGTGTACAGCACAATGCCCCGCGTCTACGACAGATCAGAACCTCCTTCTCTCATGGCGGGAGGAGACGTAACTCAATGTTTCACTCCACACCTTGAAGTATCGCCCCCAGCGGCGCAGATTGACGATTGGATCAAGGGCCTCAAACGGCACTGGTGGCTGGAAGCATTGGACAATTTCTTGAAAGCCAATGGTGAGCAAAGAGAAAGACAATGTCTGGTGCTACTCCTCCATCTGGTGGGTCCCGGGGGCCGATGCCCAATTAGAACATTTTCCAGAGAGGAAGCGGACATCTATGATAGACTCCAAGAGGAGCTCTGTGCCCATCTCAATGCACAGGCAGATGTGGATCATAATCGCATGGTCTTCAACACAGCACGGCAGGAACCGGGCGAACCATTGCCACATTTCATCACTCGGTTGCAAAGTCTGGTACAGGGCTGCCATTTTAACATGTTTACAAATGAGGATGCTGTTCGGCTCCGAATAATTGAAGGCTGTGAAAACCCCGAAACAAAGCACAAAATACTGAGAGGGCATTGGTCGCTAAAGGAAATTATCAAGAAAGCCGAAATTGGAATGCAAGTCCAAGCAAGAGACAAATTGTTGGATGTGCATCTGAGTGCAAAACTTCAAGATACCTGGGAAGAGAGAACCCAGATATCCAACAAACACAAAAAGAGAGAGAGAGAAGGCAGACCAGCGAAAAGACAACGGGGGTGACACAGTGACAAGGAGTACTCAGAGGCAGACTACTCAGCGTCCGACCACTCAGAATCAACCAAAGATCACTCAGAGTCAACCATCCAAATAACAACTACCAGGAGTTATTCATTCTCCAGAAGTCCCTCAAGGAGTCATTCAAAGTATGACACACGCTACTCTGACGAGGAGGGAGCGTCCAGTGGGACAGATTCCACTCCTGGACAAGATGGCCTTCTGCACAACAAGTGGGGGAGAAAGACAAATCATAGAAGAATGGGCCGAAATGGTCAACACCGGAAATCGACGCCGGAACATCAATCGCCAAGGAGTGAAGATGAGTCCGAGGAAACAGCTGGCAGGAGAACACACCACCAACAGATCAGAGATATTAGAGCACCAAACAATCGGGAAGAAGAACCAGATCGCACAAGATGGACTGGTCCCTCACAACAACAACAAACAAGAAAAGATCCAGGCATCCATGGGCCCCGCGACAACGAAGAAACAGAGCGGAGATGGTTGACCTCAGGCGAGAAGGACGAAGAGACAAAAGCTTGGGATCAAGCACAAGGAACACGCACGGAATCATCAGACAACATCCCAAATGAGACAACATTGAAGATGTTCCAACAAAGACACACGGAGAAGCCTTTCAAAGACAATTCCGAGGTGAAAAGCAGCTCGTCACGGACTGCCCGGTTCCAAAGACCACCTGGTAAGACATTCTCAAAGGAACACTCACAGAGGGAACTGATGGAGAACCCCTCTGATTCAGAAAGCACGTCGGTCCGGTCCTTTGAGTCGGCCGAGTCGTGGTCCCGACAACAGCCACGCGCAACATTCTCAAAGGAACATTCTCAGAGGGAAGTGACAGAGAACCCCTCTGATTCAGATAGCATTTCGGTCCGATCCTTTGAGTCGACGGAGTCATGGTCCCGACAAAGGCCGTGGCGCCAAGCACCCGAACACATCAGAGAACCAAGGGATACTCTTCCCGTCAAGAGCGACACGTCTCACACTAATGTCAATGCACACTCGATCACTCCACCAGCCAACCTGTCATATCGATCCCAGATGCATCGCGACACAAATACTACACCGTCACCCCGGATAGGGGCAGCAAGATTGACTCGAAGGTCCTGGTCCTGGTCCTACAAAATGGAAACCGACATCATGGCCATTAGCACCCAAATAAAAACGGACCAACCAGCCGATCTGCAAAGGAAGCCGGACATGTCAGGAGAGCCAAGTCATCATCGGATGAGAACGAAACACACAAATACCCAGCCGGTTCCAGGGTTTGCCTGTTCTAGGTGGGAGCAGGAGTGGGAGAGACAACCCGAGACAGCAAATCAATCTCCAAGCCATACCAAGATGACCTCCACAGTTCATATCCCACCGGCTGGCATCCCAGACTCGAAACAGGAAGACAGTGTTGTTCTTGACCTGACAAGGCAAAAGGAAGTAAAAATACATGCAGACACTCGGAAAGGAACTAGAATAACATCCCTTTGGAAAAGAGGCCGAGCGTCATGTGAGCAAGAGTCACCAAGGAGGACAGACTGCCGATATCAAACTGAGCTCTCCATAGACACCTCAGACACTGAAGGTGAGTGGATCACTAAGAAGTTGAGAAACAAACATCATGAATCTGAACATACGCACATCACACGAGAAGTCGCGCAAGTGCAAAGATGTACTCTCGTAATAAAAGATGCTCTCGTCGAGGAAGCAGAAGGCTACACAACGCAAACTGAGATACGTCCATATATCTCAAGCGAACAGCCCGCGGACTTGTATGGTTGACCCAGAAACTCTAAATATGTTAGACGTTAAATTCATTTCATTAACAAGGGGGGAGATGTAATGTGGGAGTGCAGTCTAGTAGCTTGGTGTGGGCGGAGCTAGGGGGCTAGAGGAAGAGGAGGAGTGGACACAGGAAGTGGTTAGTTAGAGTAGGGACAGGGCATGAGTAAGATGTATTAAATAAAGCTCCAGTATAATGCAATCAGAGTGTGTGATTATTTGTAGCACGATGCTACAAGTGGAACAACAAAGTTATTGTGCAGGAGAGAGGTGCAGGAGAGAGAGAGAGAAAGAGAGAGAGAGAAAGAAAGAGAGAGAGAGAGTGCCTTATTTATAAAGAAGTTCCTGCATTTCCTGCTGTTCCTACCGTCGGTCTGCTTAGTGCCTTGTCCACATCTTTGCACCTTAATCCAAATGTGTGTGTGTGTGTGATGTCTTATACAGGCTTTGTTTTAGAATGGTGCCAATACAGCTTCAAATCTTATGCTTAGCCGAACTTTACCCCCATTTCACTAACTGGGTGAGTACTGAACAGTGCAGCACGCGTGCAATGCATAAAATGTTAGTAGTAATAAATACATTTCTTCAAATTAGTGCTTGCCCCTAGGACGCTTATGCAATGCTAGGTTTGACAATCTTTGCAAATCTGTGATTCAAAATCTATAAGTGGTAGCGTTGGAATATCTAAGTAATGTCCAATGAATGCCCCTTTGCTATAAAGTAAACCAAAGTACCTCAAAGCACTATATTGCTACTGAAGCGCAACTTTTGGAGTGCAAAAAATGGGTTGCACTGGAGAGTAAATGCTATATCTTAAATTGGCATAACTTTGCAAGACTTTGAGGTAGTAGGAACTCGTTTATTCTCCCCACAAGGGTCAAACACTCTCGCCACCTTCTCCACCCCCTCCCTGCCTGCTGTTATTTACAGAAGTGTATTACCAATACTGCATTTTTCCTAATAATAGAAAAAAGGCAGATCATTGGGTGCTTCAAATAAACTATTTATGGGTATCCAGTCTGCGAACTCTAAGTGTATTCCAGCTAGACTTAAATCAATAGTCCTCCACTACCGTTCTATAATTTGACATACCAATTAGCAGTAAATGTAAGGGAGTTAATTGGAAGAACAAAAGATGGTAACAATCTCTTTGCTATCCATATAAGTGATTGATATGCTGGATGTAATAATTATGGTACCAGCCATATCTTAAAATACCTTGATGTGAGAACAGTTCGTTGCGTTTGATCATCGGTTCTGAATGAAAGGCCTGTTAAGCTTTAACAACGTACAGAGAAAGTGTGATCAAAGTGCCATTCTTTTTCCTAAACTAGCTGAGTAATGCTTGCAAAAATATATCGCCGTCCACCTATATTTGCTGAAACGTTTGCTCAAAACAACTTGCTGAGGCAATTTACACACAGATCAGGAATCAGCTTTTGG
Source organism: Lissotriton vulgaris (assembly GCF_964263255.1). Classification (NCBI taxonomy): domain Eukaryota; kingdom Metazoa; phylum Chordata; class Amphibia; order Caudata; family Salamandridae; genus Lissotriton; species Lissotriton vulgaris. Next base: position 1,181,113,651 of record NC_141689.1, read on the forward strand.
TTTTGTGTCCATTGTAGTTGGCTATTGAAGAAGCCATTTTAAGGATTTCACAAAGACATGTGGGCATATTATCAAGCAGGGCGTTAAAAATTATCGCTGTTTTAGCTGCAGAAAACTGCCGCTAAAGTGGCGATAATGGGCTTGGTATTATGGCCTTCTGAATTCCAATAGAAACCCATGTTCTGGTGTATTAATGGGCATATTATCAAGCCCATTATCGGCGATAATTTTAACGCCCTGCTTGATAACATGCTCCATAGTTTGAGCCCCGTACTCACTTAGATCTAATTATTTCTAGAACTAATCAGTAATAGTAGCCATACTGGAATTTCAACTGAGACATATTAGAACAAAAACGTAAAATGACAGCAGATATGCAGGAAATCTGCCTAATTTATTGAATGAAAGTAAAACGTAGAGTAGATTTCAGCTCTTTCAGGAATATTCTTTGTTAAATGTTAACATTTTATTACTATGCTAATAACATTGTTCAGGATGTAGTAATTTTCTATATATATATATGCAAAACATGCACCTCTTTTAGTTATTCATACACCGCAGAAATTGGAGCTTCCGCAGGAAATGTCTCTTAGTTGTTTTGCAACTGATTTTTGTATTGTTACATTGATCAAACAGATGTATGAGAATGAAAAGACTTGTAGTTGATATTTATATATTGAACGTTCATTGCAAACTCTAGCTTGCTTTAGGAACAGACATAAAAGAAAGACCTGTCAGAGTCCTTAACAATGGGAGTGATAACGGAGGCCTGCAAAGCACCGATTCATTTGAACTGAATCAAGATGCTATTCGGATTGACACAAAAGACGAGAGAAGTCACCCAAATTACACAAATGAAACAGACAAAAACTGGAGACAAAATAGCATTCTCTTGGGTTATACAGATGTCAGCACAAGATCAGCTTGTCCATACATGTTGTTTTCACCCATCTCAGAGGCCCAGACTAAAACTCAGGTTACAAAAATCTGAACGCTGAGCACTAGAAAGTGTATATGCCCGGATTTCTGAGACGAGAACTATCCACTCTTACCAGGCAAACTCACTCTTCGGTTAAAGACCTTACAAGCTAAAATTGTAGACAGAATTGACTATCCTTCTCACCTGCTTGTGGTTATTGTGTGGCAACGTGGATTAGCGGCAGCATCCATGGGGTAGCGGAGGTGAAGGCCGACACCGCCAAGAGTCACCAATCTGCTGAACTACTCATGCCGCCGCCCCGGGACTACACTCCCCGGCGGGCTCAGCGGCGGCGTGACCCGGTGACATCAGCAACAGCGCCAGGAAGCGCATTTGAACAGCCCGGCACCCGCGTCACGGGACGCGAGCGGGGCGCCGGGCTAAGCCCGGGCAAAGGGCGAGTCCTCTGTAGCCCTCATAGGCCATAGGAGAACGGGCTGGGCCACCCCCCTTGGCAGGCCATTTCCACCTGGATCATTTGCATTGTTATCAGGTCAGTGACAAGAGTACACTAAACTGCCCAAACATTTGTCCCACAGTAAATTTTGATTAAACGTATATTATGGGGAAAAGAACACCGGCAGTGCCTAGGCCAAGAGACATGAATAAAATGGCAGTAACAACTTTCACCACCCTGCGGCCAAGTCTGACTGCCATTGATAAAATGCTCCAGAAGACCATTGACGTTGTCGTAACAGCCATCCAGAATACTGAAAGGCGCTTTTGGCTTCCACCAAGCTTGCCCCCTCTCTTGAATAAAGAAAACTCACTGGATTCTCTACTTGCCACATCCTATGCAGGGCTTCCAGGCACAGACCCTAATGAGAACTGCATAATTGTGGACACGGCCCCCCTTGAAAATTTCATCACAGGTAGCAGTCTATCATCAACTCCCACCATCTTCAGGTCTGATATGAACATATGTCAAGACTCTTGTGTACCATCGGCTAATGACCTGGCACATCTAGATGGCACTGGTCCATGTCCAGACCTTGATATATCAAATACTGAGAGGGACAAAAGTGACAGTATTCCTGTGCGAACCAGGGGGCAAAAAGCCAAGAGAAAATTGAAACACTTAGACACTGAGCTATCGACAAAAAAAGAGAAACAAGGGTGGGCGCAAGCAACGTCGGAGGATTCCTGCTTCTGCAGAGCAGAGAATGGATAAGGGGGAAGATCAATTTAACGTAATAGATACCCACACTACAGAAGCTAGTGTAGCGATGGGGAACGAAGGATTCTGGGGGAGGATGGAGACCTTACTGACTACCCTTTTAGGGCCAATCAACCAACAAATCCTAAATATGGATAAGAGGCTGAGAGTGTTAGATGATCATGTAACAAAACTAGGCAGACTGTAACAAATAAATCCAATGTGGGGATATTAAGTGGAACTAAGCCCAAAATTAATGGGGTTAATATGAACACAGATGGTCACAATAAACTCACTCCCCGGACGCCAATACCAAGCATAAGCAAAAATCTACCTCCAGCCAAACATGCCCCTAATTCTAATATGACTAAGGTAGTTAGTTTGGAAGGAACGGAACAAATATTGATAAAAGCAAAAGGGTCCCAACCAGACAAACTAAGAATGACGCCCAAAATCGCCCAACAGTCCAACCTGAACAAAACATGGCAACCAACACGAGGAAGATACCTACCCGCATCAGCCTACCGCCTGAATGCGGGGCGTATGTGTTCGTTCTAGTCAATGTGCCCAAACTAAGGAAGGACCAAGAGGAAAACCCCATTACCCTCAAAAATAGGATCCTCCATTGGTTATCCGTAATTGCAATTTCCCAATGGAAGGAGCAAGGGAGATTATCCAGACACAAAGAGTGGGGTGGGTGGGCCCGTTGAGAAAAAAGTTTGAGGAGGATTGCATAATTATAAATTTCAGGTCCCCTCAATAGGCTCAAAAACCCCTTGCTAATGCCCGACTGCCTTCACCTTGGGAATTTAATACGACTTTGCTCCCTCTGGGCTACTTTTATAGACACCTAAGAGCCCCAAACTCCAACCCCGTGAATAACCCGGCTGTGTGCTATCAGGATCCAAATCTTGTTACCAGGAATAAACTCCCATTGTACCAACTGAATCAAGATTTTAGCTTTATGAACGGCCCTGTCCAGTGTCACCAGGCCATATTCCCAGCACACCCGATGCCAAACCCATACTTTCCCATTATGCCCCAGTATAACCCTAGTGAGAGGCCATATTTAAGGACCAATCTAAACCGGAACTTGCCTCAGGACGAGCTGAGGTCCATATATAACATCCCAACCTATAACCCGTTTGAACACGCCTTCTCAAATCTAGAAGATCAGGACTGACTGGGCAACAGGGGAGGTAACATTGGATGTCAAGAAGCAAGTAATGACAATGAGGAATATTTATTACCAACACAAGCTAACACAACCCAGGAAATAGTAGCGCACGACCATACTGTCACACCTATAGCCATACAACAGGATCTAACTCCTACACTAACTAACTCTAAGCAGAGCATAGTTATGAGTGCTAGGAGCAAGTCAGCTAGCCACCCCAACCACTGTGACTTGTCAATCCTTAGCTGGAACATGGCAGGGTTAGAATCAAGACTGTCAGACCCACAATGGATCCAGCTATTGGATGGAAAAGACATTATTATGTTTCAGGAGACATGGGCTTTTGGGAATGTACATATAGAGGGCTACCATTGTTTTAGTGTGACAGCACCTAAGCCTGATTTTGGTCGCGCAGTGGGAGGCTTGTTTATTGGGATTAAGATATTGGCCGGTGGCACAATCAGAGACTAATGAAGAGGGAAACCGAACATACAGATCTTGGAATTCAAGCGAAAGACCCAGATTTATTTAATAAATTTTTACAATAACGATTTTTATTCTGTACCCAACAAGAATTTTGAAGCACTCTCTAAGACCTTACAAAATCTAGTTTAGAAACAGAGGAGGCAATAGGGATTTTAATCGGGGGGGATTTTAATGTGAAAATCTCAAAGAATTGCTAGACTGAGGATAGAAATCACTTAGATCAAGCTGAACGAAGGGGTATTGAATTAGCCAACATATTAACTGAGCACACTCTCAGTAATGCTATGGATACAGGTTACACTCCTAGCACATATCATGCTCCTACGTTCAGAGGCAGAGATTGCTTTCCCACTATTGACTTTCAGCCTGATTCATCAAGGTGAGTATTTGCTATTCCTTAATAGCGATTATTAAGGAATCGCTATTAAGGAATAGCAAAATGCTATTCAACAAGAAATCGCTAAATAAATTGCGATTTCTAATTATTCCTTAATTGCGATTAGCAAATTGCTAATCGCAATTAAGGAATATCTCTCCATTCATTCCTATGGGCCCAAAGGCCCATAGGAATGAATGGGAAGACATTTCAATGTGCGAGTCGCAAGTAGCGATTTGCATATTGAAATTGCGATTTCAAGGGTGCAGGGGTGTCCAAAGGACACCGTGTAGCACCCCTGAAATGTATGCTACATTGGTGTTGCGCACACACATGTCCCAAGGACATGTGTGTGTGTAACATGAAACTTAGAAAAATGCATTTAAATGCATTTTTCTAAGTTTCCGCTATTTAACACGAGGTTTGACCTCGCGGTAAATAGCGGGAAATTTTTGCCAATTCGCATTTTAAAAATGTTTCAAGAATAGCATTTAAGGAATCTCTAATAGAGATTCCTTAAATGCTATTCCTTGCAAAAATGCGAATTCTTAAATAGCGATTTTTGCATTTGGGATGATGAATCCCAAATGCAAAAATACCGCTCGCAAAGGGCCAGATTCTCAGAATCTGGCCCTTTGCGACCGGATTTAACAATGATGAATCAGGCTGTTTATCTTTATGTCCCCCCATTTAATAGACCGCATAACAAAATCCACAGTGGCGGAAACATCGTTTGGCGATCATATCCCCCTCACAGTGACTCTGCACCTAGGCCCTAGCCAGGTATATGCTAATTTAAATGGCGCAAGAGACATTACACCCTCAGGTGATGGTCTGCAATTAAAATGGTGGGGAGTTGACAGTGGGGCAATATTGGAAAGTGTAAAAAGGGAATATCCCCAGTTAATCAACTCCTGCTTATCCATGGATGGGAACTGTCACAGGATAATCGCTGACTTTGGTAAACTGTGTCTAGCCATAAAAACTTCTTTGTCAGTTCCACTGCCAAAGGAAGGGAAAGAGCCAAGGTGGTTTGATTCCGCCTGCTCATTAGCAAACAGGGAATTGCGCAGGGCATTAACCACCAAACCAAGGTGCATAATGGAGGTACAGGTAGCCAGGAAATTTTATAAACTTAAAATAGCTGAAAGAAAGGCTGCATTATTGACAGAACAGTGGGAGTCGCTGGTTGGAAGTGCAAACTTAAAAAGCAGTGGCCCCTTCTGGTCAGCTGTCAGAAAAATGCGAGAAATGGGCAAACAATTAACCCCAATCAGTTGCAATATAACCAGCAGTTCCTGGGAGGCCCATTTTTCCAAAATCTATGCCGGACCACTCGAGGAATTAACTAGCTTTGCCCTGGACAGCTCCGCCACTTAGAGATCTCCATGAGGTGGAAATAGCTATCAAAGAGAGCCTTGGGAACAAGGCCCCAGGTCCTAATGGACTGCCCAAAGATGTTATCAAGCATAGTCCGGATCTATGGGCACCAATCCTCCTTATTGTCTTTAATAGTCTGCCAACAGTGCCCATTCCCACTACCTGGGCAACTAGCACCATAGTCCCAATTTTTAAAAAGGGCGAGAGGTCGGACTTAGTGAATTATCGTCCGATCTCCCTTTTGGACAATACCTTAAAAATCTTGGGGTGAGTCATTTATAATAGGGTGGTAGAGCGGACTGAAGATACGGGTCTATTGGACCTGTGTCAAATGGGATTCAGGAGCAAGGGGGGATGGTTGAGCAATGCTTGAATCTAAAACTGATAATTGATAAGTATAGCGATGCCCGATCGCCTCCTATTTACCTTGCGTTCATGGATCTTTCATCCGCCTTTGATCTAGTGAATGGATCTAAATTTTGGGCAACCCTTCTGAACTATGGACTGGATGAGGCTCTTGTTAACTTCCTCGCCTACCTCCACACTGATCTCAAGGCACAAGTCAGGATTGGTATGGGTGGAGAAGTATCTGGACCTATCAACATTGGCAGGTGGGTAAGACAGGGGTGCGTTTTAGCAACCCTGCTGTTTAATATTTATATTAATGGTCTAGCCAAAACCCTAAAACAAGTGACTAGTGATGTACCAATAATCCAGGGGCAACCATTACCAGTGTTATTATACGCAGACGACGCGGTCCTTATGGGCTGAACACCAAATGCCCTCCATTTACTTGTTAAAAGTTTTGTCCGATTAATGGAGGGCTTAGATCTGCGTGTACATTTTAAAAAACTTTTATTATGCCATGTGGGCCCGGGAAACGAAAGCTCAACACCATACATATAGGGATCGATAAATTAGAATCTGTAACCACATTCCCATATTTAGGGTTGGTTTTCGCTGCGAACAGCTCATGGAGTGGGCACTCGGCCTACGCCATGGGCAAGTTCTCGAAAGCCACCAATTCTATTTTGAGCTTGTCTCGTCCAAAGAGAATAAGTGCCACCAGAGCTATTTAAACATTTTTTAGATTACAGTGCTTACCTGTAGCTACATACGGGGCTGAGTGCTGGGGATTGGGAAAAAGTCCAAGTATCCAGCGAGAAGAAAGTCGATTCTGTAGAAAAATACTGGGATCCCCAATCTCATCTTCCGAATTTATTTGTCATGAGGAACTAAACCTCCCCTATGTATGTGACTTTATTCGAACTAGACCAGCTCTATTCTGGATCAGGATCTGGAGGAATAACTCAGCCACTCTAACACAAAATATTATAAAAGACTGTCTTAAATGTGACCATGGCCTGGCGATCCCCTGGCTTGCGGGAGTTTTAAAAACATTGAGTGCCGTGGACAGAGGAGATCTTTTCTCCGACCCAAGCAGGATTGAGCCCAAAGACAAAATTGAGGTCAAACAAGCACTGTATGCATTTTATAATTCTGAACGAATGGAAAGGGAAACCCTAAAATCAACTGTTGTGAGTTACATGGGGAATGAAGTATGTAGGAGACCACTTCCACCCTACCTCACTTTACCCATGACCAATTGGGAGAGATCACTGTTGTTTCGCCTAAGGGCGGGCTCAGTGAAATTCCTGCTGGGCTTTCCTTTGGGTTATCAACACACAATACAATCCATGTCCGTGTGATGGTATTAGTAAACAGAATGATTTGCACTTTCTATTCTTCTGTAAATTTGATTTAAAATATATCAATTGGTTTTTAATTCCTTATTTTAGAAAACAAAGACCCCTTTTGTTGGGGGAGTCTTATACAATGTTGCTCTCTCTGGACACAGATGAACTAATTTTTCGCACAAGCACTTTTCTGAGACTTATAACATGTGTACGCAAAATGATGGAAAACCCCTGAAAATAGTCTTATGAGAGTTGTATTAGATTTTTTAATAATTATGAATTTTGTAATTTTGATCTGTTATGTAATTGAATTGTTTTAATGTGATACTTTTATGAATTTTATGAAATTCGAATAAAGGTCTTTTGAACTTGAACTTGAACTTGACTATCCTTTCAGTTACACAAATTTCAATGGACAACGCGTTTAACAGCTCATGTGCTTCTTATATTACATTTCTCACAGAATTAGCCAGCAATCACACGTTTTAGAGTACCGAAAGGATTAGAACTTGGGGCTGACTTCCAGGTCACAGAGACTGTAAACTGCAGAAGGCTGAGGTGCCCCTCATGTTTACTAGAATTCTCTGGTTTTAGATAGCAGACTTATTTCTTAGTCATCGGAGAACTAACAGGCTAAGGAATCGTGCAGAAGACTATTACATCAAAGTACATCGCTCTTGCCACAGGATTGGACGCGCCAAGCTATGCTTTGGGACACATTAATGTTATGGAGTCATGTCGATGAAAATATGTATGCAACAAAAAAAATCTCTCTGGTTGTAAATATTTCACAGGGCCTGTAATACAGGCTCAGTCTTATCAGAACCAATCTACCACTCAGGTCACACAGATTGTACAAGCATAATCCTCATACACAACAGAGGTCGCTCAGTGAACCTAAATTCTACAGGGCTCTGTGTCTGATAATTTTATCTATCCTTAGTTTACACAGATCTTACAGGCTCAGACCTATGGTAGTCAAGCTATCCTTCAATTATAATTGCTCTTGGCATTTCTGGTGTCATATGAATACCTTTCAGGCTCATTCCTACAACCACAGAGGTGTCCTTCACATCAGAGATCCAGCAGTGTGAAACTCCCGAAAGCAAAGCTGATTTTTGGGCAACGCAGGACTTACAAAAGGGTGAGTCCCTGACAGCAAAGCTATCCCTCCACTTTCATAAATCCCTAGGATGTGCCTTTGGGCAGCAGATATGTCTCTCAGTGTGAAGAGTTGTTACAGGTTAAGGCCACAGGCAAAAGATCCATGTTACGTGGTGTAGAGGATCAGGCATATGACAGTCAAGCTGTCATGTGATGCACAGATCACACTCATCAGCCCCTGCCCGGTTCGTCTGTTCTTCAGTGTCACAGATACCACATGCTCATGATGCAAAACGTTCTCTTTTCTAGGCCTATATTTATAAAGTTCTTCTTTCATGATACTCGGAGAGCTCAGCCCCCCACCAAACTTCAATAAGGGTCCATTAATCTAGGTAGAAGCTGTCATCTGAACTAAATTAGAAAGCAACTGAGTGCTGGCAAATCAGGTGGTGCACTGAGGCGCTGCAATAGTCCATTCTACCTCTATCAAGAATTGGAAGTATGGGTGACTCGATTATGTTTAATTTTTGACACAGTTTTCCACACAGATGAGATCTCTTCACCAGTAAAGGAAGCCAAAAGAGTGTCAATATTTAAAAAAGATTGATCAGCGCTTCCCGAAAACTACAGCCCTATCTACCATACTGACGTAGTGAACAAGGTGTCGAGCAGATGTCTCATTTTTCACATCCATTGATTTCCAGCTCTGAATGGTATATGGCAATATGGGACCTGGAAAAAGAGCTCTTCTGGATTAGGCTGTGGTCAAATACCCAGACTGGCGTATATGAATTACACTCGAGTGAGATCCTCATGCACACGTTTGCCCTCTTGTGTTTTTGATACATTGAGCTCCAAACGTTGGACATGGATCTGATCTATATATGGGCCACCCCAGACTGTGCAGTTAACAGAGACCCTGATAACAAGAAGTCTGCCTGCTGGGGAAGAAAAAGCATTATCTGACACGAAAAGGCATTCTCCACTAGTATGAGGGGAAAGCAACTGACGTGGAGGGTTGTCAGGGAACAAGAAGCACATTTGAAGATATCATGTCATTTCCTTCTGTTAGCAGGATTTTTTTAATGTTCAGGCTGGGGAAAATCTAAAGTTGGTCATTCTGATTTTGACCTAGGCTGCAAATGTGATGTTTCTTTACAACAGTAATTATTGTATTTATACCATTCTACATAGCTCAGCAGCTGCGCCCAGACAAAGGAGAACGGCTTGGCGGAACGGGTATGGGTCATTTACGTCGAGCATTTATACACATATGACCAGATAACAGAACAACATTCCTCCACCAACTTACCGCCTCAGCCTGTCCTGCTCAACAAGCTTCTCCTATCACAGAGACTACCCTAATAGGTCCCATCAACAAAATGATGAATGATGGTGCTCCGGGACTGAAGGGGATCCCCACATCTATTATGAAGTCTATTCAAGAATTCTGGGCCATGACTCTCACTCCACTCTACAACCATGCCCTTAATAGCACAATGATTCAAATCTCATGGAGATGGTCAATTCTCTTCTCAATTCATATACAGGGAAACAGTTCCAATCTGGCAAATTATGAGCTCATTGCCCTCTTCGATCTATAAGCAAAAGCTTATATCGGCATCCTTTTTGAAGAGCTGAAAACTTGGACAACAGAAAAAAGGATCAATTCATCCGAGTTCTTATAAAGCGTGGTTAATCACCCATCAGTGTATCAAGGCACTAGGGGGGTTCTGCAGTTCCATTGGAGAGCCAGATTTTGAGGTCCTTCCTGAATTGAGGCAGTGTAGGCGATTGCCTGAGATGTAGAGGTAGAGCGTTCCAAGGATGTGCAGCGAGGTAGAGGAAGGTGCTTCCTCCTGCTTGCGGATCTGTGGGATAAAGGCCAGGGCCAGTTGGGTGGAGTGGAGATGTCTGGTGGGAGTATCGAAGTAGAGGTGGTGGTTAAGGTATGAAGGCCCGGTATTGCGCTGGCTTTGTAGGCATGCATGAGGAGTTGAAAGGCATTCTTTTGTTGATTGGGAGCCAGTGAAGGCCTCTCAGGTGACCGTAGATGTGCATGCCATAGTTGAGCTTGCTGCTGACGAGTGCCTGGGTGACCGCTCTCCTGGACTCAGTGGTGATCCACTTGAAAATCTTTCAAAGCAGACAGAGCATGTGGAAGCATGCAGATGAGAGAGTGTTGATTAGGCTGTTCATTGAGGGTGAGGAGTCTCCACCCTATCTTTCAATCTGCATTCAGGCCCAAAAGGTCCATGATGGACAATATCATAGGACTGGTGCACCTGTCACAAAAAGCTACATGAGGCAAGCAACCCCCATTGTGCTGCTCCTTCATTGACAGCTGCACAGCTTTCAACAGGGTGGATAGGGACAGGATGTGGGCGGAATTAACCACATCTGGGATCCCCCAGTTCCTCAGTGCCATAACATATCTGTATCAGGGAGCCTGGGTTTGAATAAAAATAAGTCCTACCACCGCAGCACAGGCTTATACAGGCATGCATGCTGGCCCCCTTCTCTTCAACCTCTACATGGCGGATCTGGGGAATGCCTTGCAAGGTGCAATTTTAATTACCCCAAGGATGGACAGAGTGCATCTTCCAATCCTGCAGTACGCAGATGACATTGCAATCATGGACTATTCCAGGGCAAGCCTACAGTGAGCCATTAGTGCTCTCCATCACTACAATCAGGAACATACATTTCAGGTGAAGCAGTGTAAAACCATAAATTATCATCTTTGGCAAATGCCCACCCAAAATGAAGCCCACTGGCAGCTATAAGACCTACAAATAACAAGGAATGCAAATTACAACTATTTAGGTGTCTGTTTCACCAAAGGGCTTAAACCAATGGCCCCCCTAAAGCATCTTGGAAGCAAGAGTGTCGGAGTCATCAACAGACTGAAACCTTTAAACTGTCCTCAATACAGTTCAATAGCTGAACCAATGCTGAAAGTCCTGAGAGTAAAACTGGTCCCAGCTTTAAATTATGATAATCTAGCCCTTCTCAATACACTGAATACACATTTCATGAATTCTAAATCTTTGCATACAAAAAAACTTTCACACTCCCTGGCAGACCAGAAGCGCAAGGCTGAGACTAGAGCTGGGCCTTGGGAGTCTGGACTTCATGTGCCAAGGGGATCTAGGAAAATGCTACATTAGTATTCTGTGAGCCAAGGAGATCACACTTAAAGCACAATTTAAAGCAATCTTTGAAGAGGAGGACTCCCCATGGCAATCACAGCTAGCAAAGGCAATAAGTTGCTTGAAAATCAAGGCTGCCAACCTGCACTCTCAGGAAATACGATTTCCAGCCTGGAAAAAACAGTGAACAGGCAGGCTATGTAAACCTCATTCAAGTGGGACATGGAAAGGCTTTATCGGAGTCCCATCTCTGAGACACTGGACACCTCTCACACACTTGGGAAGGACCAGCCCTGCGTCCAGCAAGCTTTCATAGCCCATGCATGCTGAAAAATCCTTTTTATAAGGCTCCTCGCACTACAAATTATGGACTTCAACCCTGCCTGGGCAAGGTGTAATAAGGCAACATCTGTCATATTATGCAACTACCATAGGGAATCCTGGCTTCACCTGTTGTGCTGTTGACTCATCCTTACTAGTGCCCACCTCTGTCTACTAGCGGGGCCAATGACACTAGACTCTGTAGAAAAGATTTGTATCTCCGTTCTCTGCCAATTCACCAAATACCTGAGCTACGCTTGGGAAATTTGCGGACGCTATCCGATCTGCACTTCTAAACATCACAACAGGGTGCTATGGCACAGCAGATGTGCGCCAAATCTACTTTTTCCTCTCCCTCTCAGATGGCTAGAGACAGCTCACATTGAATGTCCGAAAGATCACAAGTAAAGTGAGCCAGGCATTGGAGGTCAGGCACACTGCAGCACAAGCACTTTGCTTTTTTCAATTTTTTTGCACCAGCCCTGTGGACTTTTTCAAAGTATCTATAGAGCAAATCCTATTAGGGTTTGTCCCCCATTGCACAGCGTAAATGGACCCTTAGTAGGGTATATATAGAAAGTACACCAATGCGATTGTTAATTCATTAAGTTCTTTACTTCATTTAGTTTTTGATGTCCAAATTATCAATCATTTGTACAATCCGATTTAATTCTTCATCTTATCAATCTGAGTTTCCCAAAGCATTTCAACATGGGTCCCTATGCATTTTGTGCCTTTCAAAGCACTTCATCAGGGGAAATCTCTGTAACAAAAATTAATTGGTCTGATTATGGTGGTCAATCCTCTGTAGTCTATTTCAATCAACATGTATCAACGTTACATCATTTAAAGAAATCATTGTCAGTAATAATGAAGAAAAATAATAATAATAAGTGATACTGCATCTTATGGCAAAATTGGCATTGGTGAAGCAGCGGTTCTTTCGAAACATGCTCTATCAAACGAGGTTCTTGTGTAGAAAAGCAGTTGGTTACGCATGTTTACTGGTATATAGACATCCTCCCCACCATTAAGTGTGAATGTTGTGTTATAATCTAGTAACGCGTTCGAGTCATCTGAATGTGTGTACTTTCCGTTAACAGTTTAGACTCAGAAAAATGTTTTATTAAATTGAAGTCGCACAATGTTTATAGCTGTTAGACATTGCTGTGAGGTCTGAATGTCATTTGGATGTGCGTAAAAAACAATCTCAACATTCGTGATGTAAAGTCCCGTTTCGGCTAACTATAGATTATCTCGTAAACGCCCCAAGGGTCAACATTGGGAAAATGTACTTACTCAGAGTAGTATCAGTCAACCTGCATCATCACTCGATGTGGTTACCGCAAGGTTGTGTGTAGCTTTGTTAAATAAAGCTAGAAACTGCGTTCAACAGCGGAATATTAGACATAAAAGAGAGACTCGCTACGGGTCACACTGGGAGCCATCTTGTAGTGGGTAAATTTACGAAATCCATGTAACGCTGATGGTAAACTATATACAAACTCCTAGTAATCATATGTGTGGTGTATAAAAAACTATCTAAGGACTAGAAAACTATCAGTGTATTGGCTGTTGTATGCTGCAAAAAATCTAACGTGAGGATATTAGTAAACATGTGTGTGGTATACCATCATGGTTGATAATAATGATCAAAATGATACGTTCTGCAATGTTCACAGGTAACATAAAATTCCATCGTGTCGTTCAAGCCAGTGGGCTGCATCGTGCACAAATAACGAATCAAAAAGTTCCTCTCGTTGTAACAATTTGTTCTTCATGCTTACTCCTTCAGTATTTACCACATTTTCCAACACCATAAATTGCAACTGGGCTACATTGTGTCTCTTTTCCACAAAGTGCGCTGCTACTGTGGATTTCATATTCGATGTCCTGATGTTACTCTTGTGTTCAAGAACTCTTGTTTTTATTTTCCGTTCTGTATGGCCCACATAGCATGAGCCACATGGGCACTTGAGTAAATAGATAACATTTGAAGTATTGCATGTGGCATGCACTTTTAGTTTGATGGTAGTTCCTTTCAAGGGATGATGTAGAATGTTCCCTTTCATGACATTATTGCAGTTGCTGCAATTATAGCACGGTTGTGTGCCTTGAAATTTCTTGTTTGCAGTTCTGATGTTCCGTGTTTTTTTTAACAGTTCCTTGAGGTTCGGACCTCGGGTATATGCAAAGATTGGCGGTTGTTCAAACAAACCCTTAAAATCTGGTTCCCTACTCAATAGTTGCCAATGCTTTAAAATGATGTTCCTATACTTGTTACTCAGTGCAGAATATTTGGAAACCACTGTCATTCTTTTGTTGTCAATTTTTTCTTTAGGTGAGAGTAATTCTTCCCCTTTTAAAGCTTGCAACCTTGGTTTTGGCTTTCACTAGTACATGTTCTGGATATCCTCAATGGCTAAATCTGTTACACATTTTCTCTGTGTGTTTCATGCAATCTGTGGGATCCGATATAATCCTTTTTAATCTCATCAGTTGAGATAGGGGTAGATTATTTTTCAAACTCGGTTTGTGAAAACTTGTATAGTGCAACGTGCTATTGTGGTCAGTCTGCTTCTGATGTAAAGTTGTCATAAATTTGTTATTCTCTAATTTAAATTGTACATCCAAATAATTGATACAATGTTGATCATATGTCCACGTCAATTGAATACGATCATTGATCTCATTCAATGATTTCAGGAATGTCAATAATTTGGTCTCTGGTGCAGCCCATGCGATGAATATGTCGTCTATGTACCTTAAAAATACTCTTCCATGTTCAATCCAGTTTTGTCAGTTCAGTATTTTGTGTTGCTCAAAATGGTGCATGAAAAGATTTGCATACACTGGGGCAGCACAGTTGCCCATTGAAGTCCTGCTGAGTTGTAGGTAGCATGAGTCTTTCCAAATGAAATAGCTCTGATGCAATGTGAATGCTAACAGTTCCATCAAAAACCATTGAAATTGAGGTTCAATATCCGATTTTAGGAGAGCTTCCTCAATAGCTTCAATTCCCATGTTGTGGGGGATAGAAGTATACAGCGCTTTTACATCCACTGTGCAAAGCCAAAGTTCTTCATTGGGTGTAGTCTGTATGTCATTGATCCTTTGAAGGAAATCAGTCGTGTCCCGAACATATGTTGGTGTTTTGATCACCAGAGGTTGCAGGTGTTTGTCTATTAATCTTCCTGCTGGTTCGTGTATACTTCCTTTCGTTGATACGATAGGTCTAAAGGGTGGTTTTTGTAGGTCCTTGTCGACCTTCGGAAGCATGTATAACGTCGGTGTTCTAGGGTTCTCTTGGGTCAAAAATCTTCTAGCTTTTTCAGTGATGACTTTCTGAGCTATTGCCTCTTGTAAAATGGTTTCAAGTGTCGTTCGGAGCTCATAGGTCGGATTATGTTCTAATCTCATGTATGTGTTGGTGTCAGACACATGTAGCTGTACTTGTTGTTCATAAAATGCATTGTCCATGATCACAAGCTCTCCGCCTTTGTCCGCATTTTGACAGATGATGTCTGGATTGTCTGCGATTCTCTTGAGGGTACTTTTCTCTTTCATGGTTAAATTGCTGTGTTTCAATTTAGTTTGAAATTGTAGAGATACTAGATCCTGTTTGACCAGGTTCTCGAAGGTGTCAATCAGCTTGTGGCTAACAGGAGCCATAAACGTGCTTCGAGGACCTAAGTCCATGAGAACTTGATCCGGTGGTAGGTTCACTGTTATCATGTTCTCAAAATAATTCCTTAGCTTAATATTTCGCATAAGTTTGAAGAAACTGATTTCCAGTTCTAAGGTGTTCGAGCTGGTGGTCGGTACGAAAGATTGACGGTTTTTGTAAAATCTGTAAAACAAGATTTTAAGGGTTTGTTTGAACAACTGCCAATCTTTGCATATACCCGAGGTACGAACCTCAAGGAACTGTTAAAAAAACACAGAACATCAGAACTGCAAACGAGAAATTTCAAGGCACGCAACTGTGCTATAATTGCAGCAACTGCAATAATGTCATGAAAGGGAACATTCTACATCATCCCATGAAAGGAACTACCATCAAACTAAAAGTGAATGCCACATGCAATACTTCAAATGTTATCTATTTACTCAAGTGGCTATGTGGCTCATGCTATGTGGACCATACAGAACGGAAAATAAAAACAAGAGTTCTTGAACACAAGAGTGACATCAGGACATCGAATATGAAATCCACAGTAGCAGCGCACATTGTGGAAAAGAGACACAATGTAGCCCAGTTGCAATTTATGGTGTTGGAAAATATGGTAAATACTGAAGGAGTAAGCATGAAGAACAAATTGTTACAAAGAGAGAACTTTTGGATTCGTTATTTGTGCACGATGCAGCCCACTGGCTTGAACGACAGGATGGAATTTTTATGTTACCTGTGAACATTGCAGAACGTGTTATTTTGATCATTATTATCAACCATGATGGTATACCACACACATGTTTACTAATATCCTCACGTTAGATTTTTTGCAGCATACAACAGCCAACACACTGATAGTTTTCTAGTCCTTAGGTAGTTTTTTATACACCACACATATGATTACTAGGAGTTTGTATATAGTTTACCATCAGCGTTACATGGATTTCATACATTTACCCACTACAAGATGGACCCCAGTGTGACCCGTAGCGAGTCTCTCTTTTATGTCTAATATTCCGCTGTTGAACGCGGATTTCTAGCTTTATTTAACAAAGCTACACACAACCTTGCGGTAACCACATCAAGGAATGATGCACGTTGACTGATACTGCTCTGAGTAAGTACATGTTCCCAATGTTGACCCTTGGGGCGTTTACAAGATAATCTATAGTTAGCCGAAACAGGACTTTACATCACGAATGTTGAGATTGTTTTTTACGCACATCCAAATGACATTCAGACCGCACAGCAATGTCTAACAGCTATAAACATTGTGCGACTTCAATTTAATTACATTTGTTTCCGAGTGTAAACTGATAACGGAAATGTTCACAGATTAAGATGACTCGAACGCGTTACTAGATTATAACACAACATTTACACTTACTGGTGGGGAGGATGTCTATATAACAGTAAACATGCGTAACCAACTGCTTTTCTACACAAGAACATCGTTTGATAGAGCATGTTTTGAAAATACCGCAGCTTCAACAATGCCAATTTTGCCATAAGATGCAGTATCACTTATTATTTTTATTTTTATTCATTATGACTGTCAATGATTTGTTTAAATGATGTAACGTTGATACATGTTTATTGAAATAGACTACAGAGGACTGACCACCATAATCAGACCAATTAATTTTTGTTACAGAGATTTCCCCTGATGAAGTGCTTTGAAAGGCACGAAATGCATAGGGATCTATGTTGAAATACTTTGGGAAACTCAGATTGATAAGATGAAGAATTGAATCGGATTGTACAAATGATTGATAATTTGGACATCAAAAACTAAATGAAGTAAAGAACTCAATGAATTGACAATCGCATTGGTGTACTTTCTATATATACCCTACTAAGGGTCCATTTACGCTGTGCAACGGGGAACAAACCCTAATAGGATTTGATTTGCTCTATAGATGATTTTGAAACGCTTGATTGAACAGAAAGCGTAGCCCCACTTCACGCGACAAAGGGACAATTCAAGATTACTACGCGGTGCGTTTCTTACCCATTTGTTGATTTCATTGTCTGTCTCAAGACACAGCACGCCAAGATGAACTTTGACAACATAACGAGTTTGACTGATTCAAAAGCTCAAACATTCACTTTTTCTAGTGACGATGCAGCAAAGATATATGGCCTGATTAGAGAGGATACAGCTCCTCTGACCAATATCAAGAGTCAAGAAAGCAACATTAGACAATTATTGTACCTCCTGAAAAAAGAATCCAATCAAAGACTGCATGCAAATACACAATAGTGACGGATCCGTGTTCCACCGAATCCCTCGGGGACTCAGAGTCCCATTAAAACCAATATTGTGCAAAAACAACGCCCGCTTCGTTGAAAAGTGGTATGACATCTTGAATAAATGTTCCCTAGATCTTATCCTTTTAATAATTGAAGAACTGTCGAAAGCACTGGAATAACTTAACACTGAAATTGACAACATAAAACATGATCTTACCAATGCTATGGAGACAACTGATTACACCAAGATGTTAGAAGACTTAAATAAACAATTGGATAAATACACACAAGAAATACAAGAACGGAAGATATGAAAGTATAAAAGGGACACAATAGATTATAAGCTCGGCGAGGTGTACACTTGGGCTGAAGTGTACACCCGCCGATGCCAACAAAAACCCTATAATCCCTATTCTGCGACGGAAACTTCATCCTCAGACAGTGATGTACACAATCAAAGGAAACAACCAACACGTACAACAGGAACCACCGACAACGCTTCAACCTCTGAGACCACGGTTCCTTTTTTAGAGGAGGGCCCAGGAGAGCAGGAAGACCCAGGAGGGGCAAAAACAGCAAAAAAAACAAAAGAACCGGAAAAGAAGGAGAAACGAGTCAAGAAGAAATAATGGAGTTCAATAACTTAGTAATAAATATTTCTACACACACATTCTCTGATTTGGAATTGAAGATTTTACAAAAAGGTCAATCTTTCGTACCGACCACCAGCTCGAACACCTTAGAACTGGAAATCAGTTTCTTCAAACTCATGCGAAATATTAGGCTAAGGAATTATTTTGAGAACATGATAACAGTGAATCTACCACCGGATCAAGTTCTCATGGACATACGTCCTCGAAGCACATTTAGGGCTCCTATTACCCACAAGCTGACTGACACTTTCGAGAACCTGGTCAAACAGGATCTAGTATCTCTACAATTTCAACCTAAATTGAATCACAGCAATTTAACCATGAAAGAAGAGTACCCTCAAGAGAATCTCAGGCAATCCAGACATCATCTGTCAAAATGCGGACAAAGGCAGAGCGCTTGTGATCATGGACAATGCATTTTATGAACAACAAGTACAACTACATGTGTCTGACACCAACACATACATAAGATTAGAACATAATCCGACCAATGAATTCCGAACGACACTTGAAACCATTTTACAAGAGGCAATAGCTCAGAAAGTCATCACTGAAAAAGCTAGAAGATTTTTGACCCAAGAGAACCCTAGAACACCGACGTTATACATGCTTACAAAGTTCCATAAGGACCTACAAAAACCACCCTTTAGACCTATCGTATCAACGAAAGGTAGTATACACGAACCAGTAGGAAGATTAATAGACAAACACCTGCAACCTCCGGTGATTAAAACACCAACATATGTTCGGGACACAACTGATTTCCTTCAAAGGATCAATGACATACAGACTACACCCAATGAAGAACTTTGGCTTTGCACAGTGGATGTAAAAGCGCTGTATTCTTCTATCCCCCACAACATGGTAATTGAAGCTATTGAGGAAGCTCTCCTAATATCGGATATTGAACCTCAATTACAATGGTTTTTGATGTAACTGTTAGCATTCACATTGTATCAGACTATTTCATTTGGAAAGACTCATGCTACCTACAACTCAGCAGTACTTCAATGGGCAACTGTGCTGCCCCAGTGTATGCAAATATTTTCATGCACCATTTTGAGCAACACAACATACTGAACCGACAAAACTTGATTGAACATGGAAGAGTATTTTTAAGGTACATAGACAACATATTCATTGCATGGGCAGGACCTGAGACCAAATTAATGAAGTTCCTAAAATCATTGAATGAGATCAATGATCGTATTCAATTCACGTGGACATATGATCAACATTGTATCAATTATTTGGATGTACAAATTAAATTAGAGAATAGCAAATTGATGACAACTTTGCACCAGAAGCAGACTTACCACAATAGCACTTTGAACTATACAAGTTTCCACAAACCGAGTTTGAAAAATAATCTACCCCTATCTCAACTGATGAGATTAAAAAGGATTATATCAGATCCCACAGATTGCATGAAACACACAGAGACAATGTGTAACAGATTTAGCGATCGAGGATATCCAGAACATGTACTGATGAAAGCCAAAACCAAGGTTGCAAGCTTTTAAAGGGAAGAATTACTCTCATCTAAAGAAAAAAGTGACAACAAAAGAATGACATTGGTTTCCAAATATTCTACACTCAGTAACAAGTATAGGAACATCATTTTAAAGCATTGGCAACTATTGAGTAGGGAACCAGATTTTAAGGGTTTGTTTGAACAACCGCCAATCCTTGCATATACCCGAGGTCCGAACCTCAAGGAACTGTTAAAAAAAACACAGAACATCAGAACTGCAAACAAGAAATTTCAAGGCATGCAACCGTGCTATAATTGCAGCAACTGCAATAATGTCATGAAAGGGAACATTCTACATCTTCCCATGAAAGGAACTACCATCAAACTAAAAGTGAATGCCACATGCAATACTTCAAATGTTATCTATTTACTTAAGTGCTCATGTGGCTCATGCTATGTGGGCCATACAGAACGGAAAATAAAAACAAGAGTTGTTGAACACAAGAGTAACATCAGGACATCGAATATGAAATCCACAGTAGCAGCGCTCTTTGTGGAAAAGAGACACAATGTAGCCTTGTTGCAATTTATGGTGTTGGAAAATGTGGTAAATACTGAAGGAGTAAGCATGAAGAACAAATTGTTACAAAGAGATAACTTTTGGATTCGTTATTTGTGCACAATGCAGCCCACTGGCTTGAACGACAGGATGGAATTTTTATGTTACCTGTGAACATTGCAGAACGTATCATTTTGATCATTATTATCAACCATGATGGTATACCACACACATGTTTACTAATATCCTCACGTTAGATTTTTTTCAGCATACAACATCCAACACACTGATAGTTTTCTAGTCCTTAGATAGTTTTTTATACACCACACATATGATTACTAGGAGTTTGTATATAGTTTACCATCAGCGTTACATGGATTTCGTACATTTACCCACTACAAGATTGCCCCCAGTGTGACCCGTAGCGAGTCTCTCTTTTATGTCTAATATTCCGCTGTTGAACGCGGATTTCTAGCTTTATTTAACAAAGCTACACACAACCTTGCGGTAACCACATCGAGTGATGATGCAGGTTGACTGATACTACTCTGAGTAAGTTCATTTTCCCAATGCTGACCCTTGGGTCGTTTATGAGATAATCTATAGTTAGCCGAAACGGGACTTTACATCACCAATATTGAGATTGTTTTTTACGCACATTCAAATGACATTCAGACCGCACAGCAATGTCTAACAGCTATAAACATTGTGCAACTTCAATTTAATTACTTAAAACTGTTAACGGAAAGTACACACAT
This sequence comes from Lissotriton vulgaris, assembly GCF_964263255.1. Lineage (NCBI taxonomy): Eukaryota > Metazoa > Chordata > Amphibia > Caudata > Salamandridae > Lissotriton > Lissotriton vulgaris. Next base: position 1,181,134,849 of record NC_141689.1, read on the forward strand.
TAAGATGACTCAAACGCGTTACTAGATTATAACACAACATTCACACTTAATGGTGGGGAGGATGTCTATATATCAGTAAACATGCGTAACCAACTGCTTTTCTACACAAGAACATCGTTTGATAGAGCATGTTTTGAAAGAGCCGCTGCTTCAACAATGCCAATTTTGCCATGAGATGCAGTATCACTTATTATTATTATTTGTATTCATTATTACTGTCGATGAATTGTTTAAATGATGTAACGTTGATAAGTGTTGATTGAAATAGACTACAGAGGACTGACCACCATAATCAGACCAATTCATTTTTGTTACAGAGATTTCCCCTGATGAAGTGCTTTGAAAGGCACGAAATGCATAGGGATCTATGTTAAAATGCTTGGCGAAACTCAGATTGATAAGATGAAGAATTGAATCGGATTGTACAAATGATTGATAAATTGGACATCAAAAACTAAATGAAGTAAAGAACTTAATGAATTGACAATCGCATTGGTGTACTTTCTATATATACCCGACTAAGGGTCCATTTACGCTGTGCAACGGGGGACAAACCCTAATAGGATTTGCTCTATAGATGATTTTGAAACGCTTGATTGAACAGAAAGCGAAGCCCCACTGCACGCGACAAATGGACAATTCAAGATTACTACGCGGTGCGTGTCTTACCCATTTGTTGACTTTTTCAAAGTAGCCAAGATGCAGCATCAGATGGGACGAAATCCACAACACTTTTTTTCTTAAGAATCCTGCAGTCATTAAAACATTAGCAAAGTGACAATGGGCTAGTTGCAAGGTGTATCGAGAATTTTCCCCTTTTTATCCTAAAGTTTACAAGCTAATTCAGCCGGGCCCTTGTGACTTAATATGTGCATTGCAAGCACCTCACACTTTTTCTCTACCATTACACAACCCCAGCAGCTCTGGTTAGAGCAATCTTCAAGCAATATTAGAAGTGATAAAATTTCATGATATCAAAGATTGCATTTTATATTTTTTTTATAAGCTTTAATTATTGCTTCTTATTGTATATATGGGAAATTGTTGTGCATTGTTGTTTACACATAATGATTTTAAGTAATCAAATATGGATACAGTTCAATTCAGTTCAATTCACAGGTTAATTTAGTGAGTTTAATGGCTCACCCTGCAAGGAATTGTGGCTGTTGCTTGACAAGGGCTCCCTCCCCAGTCAGCCAATAACCCAGTATCTCACAAATAGGAAACTCAAAGCTTATAGGGCTAGATGTAGGTAATTCTATTTTACCACTTCTAAAATACTGAATTTTACCGATTCAGTATTTAAGAAGTGGTAAAATAGAAGGGGGCACATGTAGGTATTTCAGAATCGGCAAATACCGAATCTGTACGATTCGGTATTTACCGATTCGGTAAATACAGAATCGGTATCCCCCATTGATTCCTATGGGCCATGAAGCCCATAGGAATCAATGGTGAATACCGAATCGGTATTTACCGATTCGGTAAATTCCGATTTTTGCAAGGGTGCAGGGGGTGTCACTTTGACACCCTCTGGCACCCCAATTCCGGACTTGTGTGCCATGTGGCACACAGACATGCCCTAAGGGCATGTCTGTGTGTCACATTGCACAGGTGTGCATGCACAGATGTGCATGCACACCTGGATTCGGTATTTTACCACCCAATTGGATTGGGTGGTAAAATACCGAATCTGAAAGGCCTGCAGCACTCAAAGATGTGCTACCTACATGTGCTTTTACAGAATCTGTATTTTTACCAAGTCTGTATTTACCGATTCGGTAATTTTACCAAATCTGTAAAAACAGATTCGGTAAAATACCGATTCTGTAAAGCATGCTCCTACATTAGAGAATCCTAATACCGGTTGGAAACTGCCGAAATCGGCCATTTCCGGCCGGTATTAGGGCTCCTACACCGGGCCTCCAGAGTACTATGTAACACCATTTTACCTTTATCTTGTGTCCTTGCCACAAAATAATGTAGATCAATTCGTTTTTATGCTGTTAGATAATCTCAATATGCTTTCACAGTTTGGAATGTGAAGTATGATGAAAAGTGTGGGTGCACAAGCCTCAATAGTTGTTCTCTTACATTTTTGTAATCACTTGTCTGAAAAACTGTCCATAGAAAAACATTGAATGATCATTTTCTTAGACCATATAGAGAGGGGATTTGGACCACCCCACCCCTATAATCCATTTCTTGATTGAAGTGTCAATCAAGACATCTACTCATATCAAATGCAGAGCAGCCAACTCAAATGCTAGAAATTGTATAAAATCCATTGACTCTCTCAACTGCTCTCTCTCAATAGCCAACTCTGTCAAATCTCTAAGGATCACTCTAGACTTCAAACTGACCATGAAAGACCATATTAAGAACAATGTGAAGGGTGCCTTCTGCAACCTGAAATGTCTAAACAAAATCTATTGCAGGAAAATCTCAAATCTGCCACACAAGCGCTGATTCCGTCTAAATTGGACTATAGGAATACCATCATCACAAGCTCTGCCAAATCCCACTTTGTGCCCATCAGAACCACTCTCAACACAGCAGCCAGAATGCTCACAAAAATCAAAATATTCAACCACATCTTACCGGCCGTGAAAGATCTGAGATGGCTCCAAGTTTAAGCTTGCTGCAGCTTCAAAACAGCCTGAATTATGCACAAAGCCCTGTATACCAGAAAACTCACATTCCTTGCCTCTAAGCTCAAAAGACGGTTAAATCTGTTATGGATGATATTAATCAAAACAAAACACAACAAATATTACTTATCATGTCTTTTCGAAGTGTATAATAAATAAGAGAGTCTCCCGAACGTGGTGAGATAAAAAGAAAAAAAGACTTTTATTTCAGGTGTGGCTCTTCTGCATCAACTAATGTTTCGGGCTAATAATATTTGTTGTGTTTTGTTTTGATTAATATCATCCATAACAGATTTAATCGATTGGTGATCAGAAATGAAATGAATATCTAATTTATGTTTACATTGCATATATTGAATCAGTGTCTAGGACAATTTTTTCTATAACACTTGATACTAAGGCCCTTTGACTCTAATTGGGTTACCACTTGTTAATAACGCTTTTCTTGAGCAGGAATTCCTGCGAGGGTTTATTTGTTGTATAATTGTTGTAAGTTGTGTGTATTATGTATGTTTAAGGGACTGTTTCTCAACAAACCGACAAAATATAATCATTAAACATATAGGATATGGCAGAAAAGGATACACTGACGTATAGTGAGGAATACATTGATAAATTGATCCAAGCCCAGGGGGATGGCAGCTTCCTGGGACGTACCACCAATCCAATTGACCTCACTTTGAATGATAAAATCAACAAATTATAGAGATTAGAAAAGAAGCTAATTCGCACTAGACTGCACGGACATACACTCACACAGTACCTCCAGGCTAATGTGATTCCCATCGGCCTGCAAGTACGAAAAGAGCCAGCCATCTTCATAGATAATCCCAAGTTTAAGGGGAACTTTAGTTTCATTAGTAATAACTGCTCTAGGCACTGGATGGTGCTTGGGGTTGAGACTGCATTGGAAGAGGTGGAGCGCCTCATGAAAGAAATAGCTGAACTCAGAAGAGAGATAGTGGATGATAAGGCATTGAGTAATGCTAAGGAAGCTCTGGAGCGTTTGGAGAAAACACTAAAAGAATTAGACATATTTACGCAATCAAGTTAGATAAACTTGCTAAAGATCTCAAGTTCTACGACAAAAAGTCAGTATACCCGTACCTGGCGGTAGGGTATTATAAGCAGGATACACAAGGGAGATACTCCAAAAGGGAACGTGGAGGTTACAGAAAATATAATACATTTTCAGAATCCTCCACCACAAGTAACTCAGACAACGAGAAGGAAAGACCCAGTACCAGCAATTCATACCCTGAACATCAGAATACTTTTTTAGAGAAGGATCAATGTGCAGGTTACCAAGGCAGGGGGCATCCCTGGGGGAGACCCAGGGGACAAGGACAATCCAATTGGAATCCGGGCAGGGGAGGGGCAGCGAAGAAACAGGTCCGCTTCCGCCAGGAGGTCCATGGGGATATCAGAACCAGGCGCCAACACTATCAGTGGTAAACACCGAATTGGTGCCCAGACAGGAGAGCCCAGTGATCAATTTGTCATCTTATGTCCTGAGGCCAGAAGAAATGGGGATACTAGAGAAAGGCCTTTCTTTTGTTCCAACTAATTTACCCAATACGTTTAATCTCAAAACTGAGATACACCAGTTTTTTCGTAAGGTTAGACTTAAGAACCATTTTAATAAGATCCCTTTCAAACCAGTGTTTAGCAATACTGGGTTAAGACCACCGTCTACTTTTACACCATCAGCGCAAATGATGTCCCATAAGATCCTAGCATTCGAACAGGTGGTAATGAGGGATGTGAACCAGATACTATCAAATAATCACTACACTAAGTACAACATCAACAGACAGGAACGCCAAGCCCTGGAATCCCTCAAACAGAACACTGACATAGTCATAAAACCGGCTGATTAAGGGGGGGGCGATCATCATCCAGAGTAGGGATGATTATAAATCTGAGATACTATCACAATTGGGAGTTGCTGGTAATTACAAGAAACTCCAGGCAGACCCCACTAAAGAAATAGCTGCTGACATCAGGTCAATCACCATTAAGGCATTAGAGGAGGGCTACCTATCTAAACATGAATATGAATACCTCAATAATAACCACCCAAGACTATCTACTATTTACACGCTATTTACAGCTGCTTCAAATTGGCGTTATATATAGATAAGATTGAAATTTTTTTGACTAACTTGCTCAATGTTAATATTAAGCTATGTTCTTCTTTGATTATTTTTGGTATTTATTTTCCTTCTGAAAACTTATCTGCTGATCAAGAATACTTTCTGTTTATTGGAATGGCTGTATATCGTTTCTGTATTACTTCTAGATGGCTGGATATAGATCCACCTACATTTGAACAATGGTTGGGAAAGCTGCTAAATATTTATAGAATGGACAAAGCAGTTTATAAACTGAAAGGACAGAAAAAGAAGATCTTTGCTCGGAATTTATGGTCCCCTATTGAAAACTGGATCTAAACCTAATAATTACTGTTTATTGCAATGATATTTTTTTTGTTTCTTTTATGCCAATAATGTACCAGAAACTATGTGAATGACGGTCGCTGATTAGAAGCTGTTTTGTCCTTGTATGTTTTATGCCTCTGCCACAAAATAATTTTTTTTTTTTTTAAAAAAGACATCAGGTCAATCACCATTAAGGCATTAGGGGCCAGATGTAGGTAAGTAACATTTACCGAATCTTAATTACCGAAAATTACCGAATTTTACCGATTCGGTAATTAAGATTCGGTAAATGTGAGGGGTTGGTATGTAGGGAATCCAGATGTTCCCTTTTACCGAATCGGTAAAATTCGGTATTTACCGATTCGGTAAATACCGAATCGGTAAAGCCTATTGATTCCTATGGGCTTCAAAGCCCATAGGAATCAATAGGCTTTACCGATTCGGTATTTACCGAATCGGTAAATACCGAATTTCACAAGGGTGCAGGGGGTGTCACTTTGACACCCCCTGGCACCCGCTAAACAGGCGTGGGTGCCATGTGGCAGGCATACCTGCCCTAAGGGCAGGTCTGCCTGTCACATGGCATAGGTGTGCATGCACACATGTGCATGCACACCGGAATCGGTATTTTACCATGGATTTGTATTCCATGGTAAAATACCGATTCTGTAAGCCATGTGCAGAAGGTACATTGCCTACCTACATTGCATTTTCGGTAATTTTACCGAATCGGTAAATATTACCGAATCGGTAATTATTTTACCGATTCGGTACATATTACCGAATCGGTAAATTTACCGATTCGGTAATGATACCGATTCGGTAAAATTACCGAAAATGTGCCCCTACATCTCAATAGCCCTTTACCGATCGGAAACGGCCGAAAATCGGTATTTTCGGCCGATTCCGATCGGTAAAGGGCTACCTACATCTGGCCCTAGAGGAGGGCTACCTATCTAAACATGAATATGAATACCTCAATAATAACCACCCAAGACTATCTACTATTTACACGCTGCCTAAGGTGCACAAGAGGTTGAACAATTCCCCAGGTAGGCCTATCATTTCAGGGTGTGGGTCAATTTTAGAACCCCTATGTAAACATATTGATGTTTTTATAAAACCTATTGCTGAAAGTACCATGTCATATGTGAGGGACACTATGCAGGCAATTCAACTGGTGGATGGATATCCATTTGACCACACTAACAATCTCTTGGTCACTATGGATTTGACTTCGCTTTACACCAACATCCCCCAGACAGCTGCTCTTGAGGTGATTAGACAAGTTTTTGAGGAGCGTCCGGACCATGCCAGGTCCCGACGTCCTTCATATTGGACTTGTTAGAAATAGCTATGAGGAAGAACTTTTTTTACTTTGAGGGCGACCACTATGTGCAAACAAGAGGTGTAGCCATGGGGGCAAGCTTTGCCCCAGACTTGGCCATAATCTTTATGGATGCATATGAGCATAAATTTATTTACAATGACACGAACCCGTACCATAGGAACATCTCGATATGGCGTCGCTATATCGATGATGTTCTGTTGATATGGGATGGGAGCGAAAAGGACTTGACAGATTTCCACGAGTGGCTCAACCAGAGATCGAGTGATATACAATTCTCTCTGGATCACAGTAATAACAAGATCAATTTCCTGGATCTCAATATAGTGGAAGAAGAGGGTTCTCTTCACACTACATTATATAGGAAACCTAGTGAGAGAAATACTCTGCTACGGTATACCAGCCACCCCCCACGCAAACCTTAGGGACAATTTACAATACGGGCAGTTCCTGAGGTTGCATAGGAATTGTACACGTAAGGTGGATTTTTTCAATGAGTCAGCAGTTCTAATGGAATGCTTAATTGACAGGGGCTACCCATGTAGGCTCCTAAAAAAAGCATGTAGAAGGCTTGGTTCTGTCACAGGGAGTTTCTTTTAGAACCCAAACAAAAGAATGACAAGAATGAAAGAATGACGTGTGTCACTACATTTAACACCAGGAGTAGTGAGATCAAAAAAGCCATAAATAGTCATTGGCACCTAGTGGTCGATGAAGTAGGAATCCCTGATCCACCGATGCATGCCTTTAAAAAAGGAAGGAGTGTTAGGGACTATGTAGTCCAATCCCTACTTCCGAGTAAATCTAAGGAGACTCAGACTGCCCTTTGGAATATCCCACCCGTATTAGGCCACCACAAATGTGGCATGTGTAAAGCGTGCCCTCTAACTATTGAACTGAAACAGTGCACATATAATGATTACACACACACAATGAGGCAACACACCAGCTGTAACTCGGTTGGTGTGGTATATGCCATCATGTGCCCATGTGGATTCATGTATGTAGGCCAAACTATACAAAAGGTGAAGGCGAGGATCCTGCAACATTGCAGTAGGATCCGTTGTAGGGTCCAGGGGGCCCCACTTGTTGAACATTTTTTGAAATTTGGCCATTCACCCGAGAGCCTGAGATGGTGGGTTCTTGAAAAAGTTACTATGAATGTAAGAGGTGGTGACTTTGCTAGCACTTTCAGTGTGCGGGAGTGCAAATGGATGCATATATATGACACTGTTAACAGGGGATTGAATGAGCATGAAGAAACCACAAGACAAATGGCACCCCTGTACAATGGCTGACCTTTACAATGTGCATACATGCATATGTGCATTATTCCATGTCTTCTATGCCAACTCTCCATACATATGTGCAAACCTGGTTTTATTTATCTATCTTTTCATGCTTAAAGGCATAGTAACTGAATGCAAAGATTATTAATGGGAGAGGCACACTAAAATGTGTCAATTCTCAATGAATGCATATAAGTTTACTTCTCTAAGAATGCTGCAAAGGTAGGTGCAATGCCCATGCTGCGCCAGTCACTGATAAATAATATAATCAAGCGAAACCGCTTGCCCTTTGCGCACTGTTGCAGATCCAATTTGGATATACAAGTGTTTATCTAATGTATCCCATAATTTTATAAAGAAACATAAACAAAATACTATTTAGTCAATGCATTTTTACTGAAATTTAGTTCATCAGAACATTATTTTATATCATAATATTCTTTGTTATTCAATGATACAGTATTTTCATCGAAAATCCCATTTTATCTCACAAGAGGCCCATGCCCAATGCATTTCGGGCCACACGGCCCTTCGTCAGGGGCTGTACCTGAAAAACATAAAAAATGCGTACTTTCACTACGTTGAAAATCCTTCAACTTCAAAGTTTACAGTTTGCTGCAGCAGTATAAATTCAACAATATCATGTCTGAAAAAGTGTTTGCCATGTAAACATTATGAAATTAGAAGAATTACATCATCCTAAGTACATAAAAAACATATAACATCATGTTTGCATGGTATTAAACAACACATTGTCCTGAGGACTAACTCACTTGTGTGATTTGAAATGGCAAGACAACAATATGGAGTCCTGGGGGTTTCCAGACGTAGAAAGATTGGCGTGTCGATATTCTAAAATGTAAACAAACCCAAGATGACCAAAGTGTTCAGTTGAGTGCTAAAACATTGCACAATGAACTAAACGTTACTCACTTAAAATTAACTCACAGCGGCAATGAGAAACGGGTGCGCGTTCGTGATCCTTTTCACAAGGACGCAATGTAATTAGCCGGTCTTCTAAAGAACAAACAAAGAATCGTGAGCTACGCGTTTTACAATAAAACGATAAAGAAATTGTCATAAAAAAAGGTCACATGACTAACATTGACTAAAATACAACGTCAAAATCAACACATTATGTGCCTTGCATTTTCCGTCACGTTAAGTGCCTGAAGGGAGCTCACGATTATAATATACCCTATCAGAAATTAACTGGAAAACAATTACTCTAACCGAACGCGTTCAACCCAAACCAACCTTTCGTGTTATGAACAATTCAGTGCCTTGTTCTAAGACGTTCTGTTCCAACGTGGATGCTTTGCTGATGGATCAACAATGTTGTCTGTTAAAGTAACAACATGAGCATAATAAGTTAAGATATTAAATATTCGACCTTTCCCGCACACAAAACAACGAAATCTCATACCTGTTGGAAAGGAAGAAACCTCAATGGAGCACGCTGAATCAACCCGTCGTGTTTGTGCACCCGATCCTAACGACCCGAGATATACAACGGCCATGTCCATCCATCAAACAAACCTTAACACCATTGTCACTAAGTATGCATCCAAAAAGTATCCCAAAAATCTTCTGGAGACGGCAAGAGAAAAAGCACAAATGCAAACCAGGGATTCTTTGTTAACAAAAAAAACAAAACATGCAGAACAACGACAGGTATTTGTTTCTAAATATTATTTCTACAAGCTCAAATGAAATCAAGAAGAGTATTAATAGTCATTGGGATCTATTGAGTTATGAGACTGATTTCAAAGAACTTTTCGCAAATAAACCTATTTTTGCCTACAAACGATTTCACAATATAAAGGAACTATTGAAACCCACCTCACGTTCAAGCGTATTAACGTATAAAGGAATGAAGAGATGCCAGAATTGTGTCCAGTGTAATAACGTCATGGTGACCAACATGGTGAAGCATCCCCATACAGGAGAAACAATTCCAACCAGGATCAATGCTGATTGTAACACCATGAATGTTATTTATGCGATAAAATGTCCCTGCGGCTTGTTGTACGTAGGGAAAACAGAACGCAAAATTAAGACTCGCATCTCTGAGCATAAGAGTACGATTCGTAACAAAAATACAAATAGTAGTTTGGCAGTACACTGGGAAAACAATAGACATTCAATCGCCCAAGTCAAATTCCAGATCCTTGAAGTTGTCACTCCCACACCTGGAAAGAGCTTGACTAAGACTTTGTTGCAGAGGGAGGTATTTTGGATTAAAAGACTAGACACTCAAGGTCCGAAAGGGATCAATGACCGAGTAGATTTAGCATGCTTCCTGTGATTCAGGCACGACACATGTACGCATAAGGACCGGAACAGTGTTTCCTTATATTGACAATCTATGAGAATTTTGAAAGATGTTTGCTTTTTGCTTTTTTAATATTGTTTCATTCATTCATAAAAGACATTGTTATAACTCTATATTTTAGTAATACATCTTCATTATGTTGTAATTTTCTATACATGTTTGCAGGCAATCATCATTGTTTATCCGTTCCATCATGGCGCATGCGTCGATACTATTCTCTAGACTCCACCTCTTGGGTGATAGTCTGTTTTTGATCTTTTCTCATACTCATGCGTGATGGACATGGCCGTTGTATATCTTGGGCGTTAGGATTGGGTGCACAAACACGACGGGTTGATTCAGCGTGCTCCATTGAGGTTTCTTCCTTTCCAACAGGTATGAGATTTCGTCGTTTTGTGTGCGGGAAAGGTCGAATATTTAATATCTTAACTTATTATGCTCACGTTGTTACTTTTACAGACAACATTGTTGATCCATCAGCAAAGCATCCACTTAGGAACAGAACGTCTTAGAACAAGGCACTGAATTGTTCATAACACGAAAGGTTGGTTTGGGTTGAACGCGTTCGGTTAGAGTAATTGTTTTCCAGTTAATTTCTGATAGGGTATATTATAATCGTGCGCTCCCTTCAGGCACTCAACGTGACGGAAAATACAAGGCACATAATGTGTTGATTTTGACGTTGTGTTTTCGTCAATGTTAGTCATGTGACCTTTTTTTATGACAACTTCTTTATCATTGTATTGTAAAATGCGTAGCTCACGATTCTTTGTTTGTTCTTTAGAAGACCGGCTAATTACATCGCGTCCTTGTGAAAAGGATCACGAACGTGCACCCGTTTCTCATCGCCGCTGTGAATTAATTTTAAGTGAGTTAACGTTTAGTTAATTGTGCAATGTTTCAGCACTCAACCGAACACTTTGGTCATCTTGGGATTGTTTACATTTTAGAATATCGACACAACAATCTTTCTACGTCTGGAAACCCCCAGGACTCCATATTGTTTTCTTGCCATTTCAAATCACACAAGTGAGTTAGTCCTCAGGACAATGTGTTGTTTAATACCATGCAAACATGATGTTATATGTTTTTTATGTTTTTTATGTACTAAGGATGATGTAATTCTTCTAATTTCATAATGTTTACATGGCAAACACTTTTTCAGACATGATATTGTTGAATTTATACTGCTGCAGCAAACTGTAAACTTTGAAGTTGAAGGATTTTCAACGTGGTGAAAGTACGCATTTTTTATGTTTTACAGGTACAGCCCCTGACGAAGGGCCGTGTGGCCCGAAATGCATTGGGCATGGGCATCTTGTGAGATAAAATGGAATTTTCGATAAAAATACTGTATCATTGAATAACAAAAAATATTAAGATATAAAATAATGTTCTGATGAACTACATTTCAGTAAAAATGCATTGAATAAATAGTCTTTTGTTTATGTTTCTTTACAAAATTATGGGATACATTAGATAAACACTTGTATATCCAATTTGGATCTGCAACAGTGCGCAAAGGGCAAGCGGTTTCGCTTGATTATAATATTTAATAGTAACTGAATGCACCTGAACGCAGAAGTTGTATTTCATCACTCATGTAAAACGTTGCAATGTATACTATTGACACAGTACGTGTATGAATATGCATTTTACTGCCTCTTTGTAATTAATTCATTGTTAAATTTGATTGGGACTATATGTGAAACATGTATGTTGATTATTACTTTTCCAAAATAAGTTCATTGTATCACGATGAGTAACAAATATCACACATTTCTTTTGCATTCCAACTATACACAACTCCTATGTGGATAAGGCCGTTTTTTCAACAGCAGCTTATGCATGAGATTGTCGTGAAGGGTTATTTTGACGGATTCAATTCTGCTCGTTTGACGGTTAACACGTTGAGCGTTAGGAGGTTGCTAGGTTATGAGTAAGACGTGTAGCGACGTCTTTGTTTAGGCAGTGACGTGGGTGCTCGCGGTTCAAAGGGTCTTAGATATAGCGTGCACGCCACTTCCGCTTTCCTTCTTGTTGAGCGTTAGGTGGTTGCTAGGCAAGGAACAAGACACGCAGCGACGTCCGTGACGTGGGCGCTCGCGTTTCAAAAAGGTTTTTTAGGCATAGCGTGCACGCCAGTTCCACGTTCCTTCCCGCAGTTACGGTTGCAGCAACAGCATATGTAGACGGAGCGAAGGTTTTTTACGGCTCAAGTATCATTGATGTTAATTAAGGTATGTCGCGGCATATCAGCCTTCTAATTTATGGAACAGACACTGGTTCTATTTAACTATCTGATTTGGATGCAGAGTCCATATTTTGATGGGAGTGCATTGATTTCATTTCTAGTTACATCTTTAATCAATCCACCTTTGGGATCTTTGGGCGTGAGATCTATCGTGGGTGAGTAATTTGACACACAAAGTGATACTTTGTCTATAATTTTCGTGTGTCTGTATCGAATGAGGAGTAGAGTATGTAGTCACTGCATATAAAAACAGAAAGATGAGTGACTAGCACTCGTGCACCCGGATTTAATGATGGTGTGTCACGATTGAAGCAGTTGTGTGACTAATGATTAATTAATAGCATCAAGGGTTATTTTCTAGAATAATGATGCATGGTTTCCTTGTCTGTCTCATTGGACAGCACTGATGGTCATCTCTCTTTCTACCCCCTAGTGCTGACTAGCACATTGAAACCGCTTGACTTACACCATAGTGGTGGGGTGCTGACTGATTGCGCACCAAGTGGCACACCATTGAAGGGTGAGTGCTTTGAAGTCATCATTTTCAAACATGTCTGACACTAGGTATGTGTCGCTTGTGTAAATACTTAGCCTGTTTATTTTTTGTTGCAGTTGCCCACTCATGTTGGGGTCATTTTGTTTTCGTGCATACTGAGTTCCCACCCTCTCCCGTCCTGACCCGCCCCTGAGGATATAAGTTACCCTGTTCGTTTTTGGGTCAAAACGTCGACACACTTCTCCTGAGCCTGTACCTGTATTGCTCTTCCCACGCCCCTCTCCCTTGTATCAGTTAGAATACGGAGGATTTTGCAATTACGTGCCAGCAAGAAAGAAGTACATTTTTTGCAAATATAACATCAAGGGCAGGCTCATCCATGTCCTATCTTAACCGCATCCGTGCTGCCACGATTTACCGCCGGTGCTGGGCCCTAATTAAAACGGGCGTGGTCATGATGGAACGGTTCCGGCATCAGCACAGCCCGACCGATGCTCATGATGGAATCGTTCCGTCATCAGCATCGAAAGGGCTAAGGACTGAACCGCAGTCTTTGTCTAAAAGTAACTTTACTGCATTTTAACCTACACTTTTTCACTGACTTCCTTGGTCGCTTTTCACTCACGAGCACTTACTATCACTCTCATCTGTGCACGTCAACTTTTGACAGTGAACCCCCTATGCAAATAATTGTGATCTTTTACGTTGTAAATACCTATCATGTCTTTTCAAAGTGTATAATAAATAAGAGAGTTTCCTGAACGTGGTGACATAAAAAGAAAAAAAGACTTTTATTTCAGGTGTGGCTCTTCTGCATCAACTAATGTTTCGGGCTAATAATATGTGTTGTGTTTTGTTTTGATTAATATCATCCATAACAGACTTAATCGATTGGTGATCAGAAATTAAATGAATATCTAATTTATGTTTCATTGCATATATTGAATCAGCGTCTAGGACCATTTTTTCTATAACACTTGAAACTCAGGTCCTTTGACTCTAATTGGGTTAACCCTTGTTAATAACGCCTCTAAGCTCAAAAGGGCAGGACAGACAAGAAACCTCACAAGTTCAAATTCCATGCTTCTCGTCCCACCCAAAGACCAAAAACAATAAACTCTGGCTTGCCTCTTTTGAAGGAATACCCCTAAAATCTACAACGCCATACCAACACATATCAAGACCAACTCCTCCTTACCATGCTTCAAGAGACAGTTAAAAGATCTCCTAATCAACCAGCACCTCGACTAGTGGATCATTAACCACCCAAGAGGCAACATCTCCACCTTCAGCTCTACTGGGACCTCGCCCTGCAACTTCTCCTCTCCTGTTCTCAACCACTGACTTGAATTGGTCTGACTTACCTGTGCTTATTTATCTTGTTACCTTGATGTAAACATTTACTGATGCAAAGTGCTCTGATGCCCTCAGGTCTTGCTAGCACCATATAAAACTCTTGAATAAATAAATAAGTTACATTTTAGCTAAACTGACAGTAAGAGAAATATTTGCTGTTCATTGTTCTGCAGTCGTTTACCTGAAGAGTTAGGTGTATCAGTGCCCCGATGGTGTGATTTGATTACTGTGCATGATTATCAAATGATTGTGCACTGATTTAAAAAAAAAAGGTTGTTGTAGTTGTATTGACAGAGCATGAGCAGAAACACAGCTGCCACAACAGCAATGACCATAGCTGGCATAAAAGCTAGTTGAAATTCTGCTCCCACCGCAAGGACCAAACCAGCTTTGTAATCAACCATTAAAACCAAGCAACAAAAATGACTAGAGTTATCGCCAGAGCAGGGAATGCAGCAACAGTTATAGCAGTAACCACAGATGCCATCATGGCAAGGACCACACAATTGACATTGGAGGTAGCCATAGCAGATAAAAAAATCTCAACCATGATAGCCATCAAGGAAACAACAGCAGGAACAATAGCTTCTAGCTCTGTAGGTACCATAACAGCAACCACAGGAGCCACAATAACCTCAACAGTTACAGAAACCACCACACTGGCAATAACAGGTGAGTTAAATACTGTGAGCACAGCAGTGAACATAGCAGAGACATCTTCTGCCCTGAGAAGGGACTGGTGCAACAATAATAGCTGGCAGGAAGGCAGGGGTAACATCAGTGACCACAGTTATAGGCAAAGTAGAGAACACAACAACAGCTTCTGCCACAACAGGTACCACAATAGCAAAAACATCTGCTGACATGGCAGCCACAGCAGCTTCTAACCTAGCTGCAATAAAAGCGGACATTAAAGCAGCACTGACTGCTGCAAGTTCACGGGGGGGGTGGCAGTTGAGACCTCAGCAGTAACAAAAGTAGGAGAACAACAGTGGCCATAGAATACCACAATATCAGTAACAATAACAGCAATGATACCTGCCACTTTCGCTAGGACATAAGAAGATTACACAGATGTGAACACACATTTCACCAAGGAATAATCCACAGCAGTAAGCATAGTTGCAACCTTAGCAAGAACAGCAGCATCAAATATAGCTGCCAGCATGGAAACAGCAGTATTCACAATAGCTTCTACCATCATTGTGAAACAACAGAAGGAGCCCAACTGTAGCCACAATAGCAGCAACCACATAGACAACTACTGCGTTAGTTTTCAAATGTGAAAGTCACGTTCACTTATAAACCAACAAACCCAATTTACTTTGTCAATAATTCAGCATTTTATGACTGGAATTCACACAACAACTTTTGAATTCACTCAACTTCTATGAATGAACAATTCTACAAATAAGCTATACATACTGGTGTTGGCAATGCTTTTTTCCTTAGAAGCTGAAAAAGAGCTCCTGCTAAAGCAAGCTAGTGTTGATGTCCTTATTGTTTGCTGTAAGATAATTGTCCAGTAAGCATAAGCGTGTTTTGAAGAAACAAATCTACTGTCTCTTGCAACAACTCAGATACTCAGCCCGGTTCAAAGTTTTTCTGCTTTGATCCTGACGGGTCTTTTTTTCTTACTTACAAATGCATGTTCTATTGCATAGTTTCTGTGAGTATAACTCAGCAATACCTATCTCTGTCAAATCAAGAGCAGGATTGTCGATGAGAGACATACTCAAGAATGCAATTGAGACACATGCGCTGGATTCCACCGATTCCACTCGTACTACAGGAATTTTTAACCAAATGTTCTTCATTATTTTGTGAAGCAATAAAATCCTTTTGTTTTGTAAAATACATTTATCAAATTCTTAAAAAAAAAGTAGCAAGAATAAAAGTAAATAAGAAATAATGTTAAAGAAAATCGCACAGAGTTTACAACAGTTTAAAATGTTAATAGAATAGATAGGGGCAGATTTACAAGCCCCTTGCAACAACTTTACTCCGCCAGTGCGTCACTTCTGTGATGCAGCAGCGTGGTAAAGAATGTGTCACGATCCAGCATATTTACAACGTGATGCATCTAGGAAGATGCGTCATGTTGTAATGCCCTGCGCTACATTATACCTGTGTCAGGTATAATGTATGAAGGGTGGGCGTTCTGTCGCAAGGAAGCCTCGTGAAAGTGACAAAGTGAAATCTGCAAGATTTCACGGAGTCACTTTTACAGCGCCAATGCATCAAAACCTCGCTCCTGCTTGATGCAGATGGAAGGGGTGATGCAGCATGATGGGAATAAACATTCCTGACCATTGCTGGAGTTGTGTTGTGCTTACGACACAACTCCAGCAATGGTCTACCTTTCCGCCAAAAGATGCGTCATGCATCTGTCTATCCTTGCGCCAAGGTACGCCGGATTGTAAATGCTACGCATTCTTGGTGGCGCAAGTATTTTTCCCATCACGTAATTTAGCTTACGCATCTCTGCTAATATGCAGAGATGCTCCAGTTCTTGTAAATCTGCCCCATAATTGCTAATATTAAGAGTTTTGGTGAAACCGCTCTTTCTTTGCAAAAAATTAAAAGAGTTGTTGTAGCTTCCATAGGAAGACTTTATCATAAATACCTGGATTGAAATCCAGTAATGCACTTTGCTGACATCAAAGCAGAGGTTAACCAAACTGGTCAACCACTATTGTGAATTTACTAGGGGAAGCACTTTCTTCCTCATTGTTCTGCCGCTTCGCCGGTATCACCAGAGAACCGAGCAAAGCAGTGGTATGGCGGTAGATGTCCCCCTCACCTTCTCTCACTTCTCCTGAGTATCAAAAGCCTTAAAGTGTTTTGTAGTTCCTATAAATCTAAATAGGATCTGCTGATGTAGACAACATAAACTATGGGATTGATGCCCAGACTAATTCCAGACACCACCACTGGATATGTGTGCATGTGTACCAGCACGCTGACAGTACCAGTATGAACCCCTCTTACCAAGGAGATAATAGTTTCTGGCAACTATCGAACATGAGAACCTTGTCCCCTCAGGGATTGTGGAAACAGTATAGTACTTTTCGCTCAGTCACTCATGTTCACTTTGTCTCAGAGAGATTCACAGAATAAACAATGGGGACATTTTCCATAAGCATTTATTGAACCAGCGTCATTCTTGTGTAAATTATGTGTGCTGTAACACCATAAGACAGAGACAGATGTATACGGTTATAGGCACCAACAGAGTATATAGATGGTAGAATTCTAACCTAGTGCTAAAAGAATGGATATATGCAGGAATATAGATACATGACAGTGATAATGCATACTCATACAATGCTAACTTTAACTAGATATACCTAAATGTACCTAGCATGTTTGTAGGTATATAGATAAGCATCCCCCTAGGATAAAACCAACCCCATTACCTGATGTGAGGGAACGAAGGACCCCATCTTGGTCTCGAGATGGACACCCCGCGCGGGATGACAGACCACTGAGTCCTAGAGTGTCTGCGTGCAGGATCCTCAATGTCTGGTGTCAGCGTGTCAGCATGGATGTCTTTTTTTCTACTTGCCCTAGCAAAGATCTGCCGCTTTTTTACCCAAAAAAGTGTTTTTATCTTGTTGTGTCATGTCGGCCAAGGATGACAATAGTAGTGAACCTTATACATAGTGATTATGCAGTAGAAGGTAGTCATGCTGTGATTCTGAGAATCCTCATGCATAATAAATGAGGCTAGTTTTCGGGAAAAAACACATGACATTTATGCAGCACCTGACTAGGAAAAAGGTCAGCACCAAAACCGTTATGTAGTACAATGGCAGGGTGAATGTAAGTGAAATGTTAGGTGACTACCCAGGCATATATTGGGGTACATTGCAAATCATTACACCCACGCTTCATCCGACTGGATGATATACTACAAAAATAAAAAGGTAAGTCCTTACATTCAATCATATAATCGTTGTAAAAAATGTTCATAGTAAAATTTTCTAAAAGTTATAAGAAGGTCTAAAAATTTTATACGTCTATTATATACGTAAAAAGCTCTATAAGTCCTCTAAAATATGTCCGTATATAGTTTGAGCAACTGAGTACACGAGAAAGCTATGGTGCCCAGTAAAAGTGAGAAAAGAAAAAATATTCTTTTAAAGTTCCAATTTTGGTTGTTTTGGAAAAAGGCCAAATTGTTCCCAGCACACGGAGAGCCAAATATTTATGTATCCTATGAGAGATGCAGCAACCTCTGCTTGCCTTCGAAGACGACAGTCCCTGTAACACCTCGCAGATCAGGTCAATTGAGCAAAGGTGATATTCTTCAGTTCTCAAAGCTGATGATGAGGAAGCATTTATAACATAAAAAGCCTGTGTGCCTGTAGTAGAACCAGTGTCCTATCCAACAGGAGCTGAAGCAACACGTGGTTGCTCTAAGAATCCTGACATCAACATGGGAAAGTACTAAGGACACTGCACTACATGGGCCTTTAACAGGTCCAGCAATACATCCACGTCTGGAGGCGCAACCGATGGAAGTGTTAGACAGAGGTCCAACTTGCATTCTTGTCTACAGAATCAGCAGCGAAGAACAGGCAAAACACAGTCAATCCAGACTTGTTGGAAGGAGAGGAATCAAGACTTACTTAGATCCCGAAGCCGAGGTGTGCACAGATGGAGTACCATGCGGTCACAGAAACGTTGCTCCAAGAGCATTTTTTCCATCTCTTTGATGATTGGGATGTCCATTGCGTAGCAGAAAAATTAAAATCAGGATACCCTCTATCAGTAGCAGGATTAGCTGAAGCCTTCCCAAACCGCTACACAATACAGAGTGTGTAAAAGCTGGAATCACTCTGAAGACTGTCTGAAAGGAGCTTAACAGTCCAAAACCTATGGTCTTAAATAGGTGTACTACACCCTTCTTATCAGACATGTTAAAGGTACGTTGTGCCATTTTTCCAAAATGAAAAGGGAAATTAGTTTTTACTAGTGCCTGTATCTCAGGTGAGGACCTTACAACCTGAAGATCAAAAGTCTCTCAGGCTGGGGTTATTGGCGCATCCTTCTGTAAGAGCTTGCTCAGAGAATCATACAGTTTAAAGAAAACATTCAACAAACACCCTAACGGCCCCTCCCTGACTGTGTGGGTTAATGGAAACAATACCTGCATACAACAAGTAACCCTGGAACTTACTGTGACTAGATGTGCAGTGCCGGGAATCATCCCACAACAACCTTGATCATTCAGCATTATGTAACTCCCATTCGAGAGCAGCCTGAACACTGGAATAACCACCGCAACTGGATCCCTTTAATTGACAGGAAAAGTTTGCAACTGAACCAATACAGGCCCTGTGAAGCATCATTTCCTGGCAAATTAGAGACCCACCTAATGAAGTCGCGCAGTCTGTACTGCTGAGAAACACTTCAGCATCCCCATTTCTGTGACTAAACCTATATGATGACTCTCAAGATACATGAATGAAGTCCTTATTCATTGCTTCATATCTGCCTACCTGGTGGTATTCTAGTCAATATTGAAATTAGAACGTTGTTACCGACAATATTATATGGCCATTTATTCACCATTCTGTGGACAATGACTCTGCCATGGTGAAAGGTAATTGATCTAATTTTTCAATGTTCAACATTGTATATTTTGCCACTCTCTGTGCCATTCTCATCTGCCTTTCTGATAGGTCCTCTGCGGAGGATAAAGACGTGCTCTCAATATATCGCCAGGGAACATAACCAGAGCACAATGATTAAAGCGTCCAGCCTAATGATAGAATGGATCACAACTACGATTGCCCATGTTGTGGGATGGACAGATCCTGTTCCAATATATCTATAGCAGTAGACACAATGTTGCCCAGTGAATAAATCCTGGATGTTAGTGTGGTCATTTTATTGTCAACCACAACCAAGCCTTTTCTAAGTTAACTCTTTCAATTTCATGAAATCTCTCCGCAGCTTCTTGTTGAGAGAGCTTCCAAAATTCATTGTAAATAGCATATAAGAAGCGTTTATGAAGTGGTTTCCGGGGACCTAGTCAAAAATCCCTTTAATCCACATCATTTGAAAAGTGAGGACAAGTTTTTTTTCACCTAGGACAGTGTTGTGGTTCTTAGCCAATCTCGGCATAACTTCCCATCACTGTATGATGTCACCACCCTGGTTGTTCTCGTTGTACATAGCATAGGTCAGGCCTATGGAAACTAAACCCCTCGGTGATACCCTTGAATGTTGAGTGACACCTATTTGTGTCAATAGGCCAAACTGACTAGCGGTTTTAACTTGTATAATAACTGAACTCCAGTGAGAAGGTTACGCGATTGATAGTCGATCGCCCCATATTGGCCAGAATAAAACTCCTATCAACTGAAATTGGCTCTAATTGATAGGTTTAAATGTATCCTTGAAATAATAAAAACTACCCAAACTAGTATTCAAAGGTGTCCGGACTTAGGCAAAGCACCGTCAACTCTGGTCCTCTCATTAATGGATCTTTTGAGGCATATAAAGGCGGCTCCTACTCATACAAGTAATGGAAAGAGCCCTAGCCAAAAGGGATGGTTCAACCCCTCCTGTAGTAAAGCCAAGAAAGCCCTTACCATTGCTCTCAAAGAAAGGCCACTTGATCAAATTCAGATTGCCCTACTCCGTACTCAGTTTAAATTGGCTTGAAGAAAAAAGAACAGAACACTAAGGGAGGAGATTTGGGAAAGGCTCACCCAAGCAACTATGTCGGGAAATAGCAAAGACTTTTGGAGCATAATCAATTCACTGTATTTTAAGACCCAAAGGGATCCTACGCTGTTCACAAACGTTGGTGAGGAGGAGTTGATAGAGCACTTTGCTAATATCTTCTCGCCTGCTGAGCCCCCTCTCCTTTTCCCACCTGTTCTTCTGAATAGAAGGAGACCATTCCTGTCATTCTCACTTACTGAGATTAGGAGGGCCCTATCGTCATGTAATACAGGATGAGCCCCTGGCCTGGATAGGGTCCCAATAGACTTCTTCCAGGACAACTATGCCCTCTGGGTTCCTTTACTGAACAACGTTAATAATAATATAACAATAGTAGCCCCCCTTCATGGAAAACAAGTAGAATGGTTCCTATCTATAAAAAGGGGGATAATAGTACCCCAACAAATTACAGGCCTATCTCCCTCCTAGATACCAGGGCAAATCTCACGGGCCATCTGCTTTTAGCTAGATTAGAGGCCTAGGTAGATGATAAGAACATACTAATGCAGGCCCAGTATGGGTTTTGACTGGGCAGAGAAACAGTAGATCAGTGCCCCAACCTTTCATTGATCATTGACAAATGTACAAGGGCTAAGGGAGGGAAAATCTATCTCACCTTCATGGATCTTTCAGCAGCGTTTGACTGCTTTTCCTACCAAACCTCTGGTATATCATGGAAGAAATGGGAATTGATCCTCCAATAATTGTCTTTATCCAGCAATTATACTCGGAGGCATCAGCATCGGTCAGATATGGACAACACGGGGAATGTACCCGCCCTTTTAAAATCCTAAGGGGGGTAGGACAGGGCTGTGTCATTGCGCTGTTCCTATTTTCCATCTATACGAAGGGCGTGGGGAAAGTTCTTTTGGGTGTATCCCCTGATCTCCCCGTGTCTAACTCCGTCCAGCTCCAAATTCTGACATATTCAGACAATGCAGTCCTCATTGTCAGAACAGAGTTAGGGCTGCGTTGTCTATTCACAGCATATGCCACCTTCATGGGCATTCTTGACATGAAGGTTAATCAGTCAAAATCATTTATAACCATAGCTGGGGGGGTGCTTGAGGTAAACCATCCAACCTCCACACAGAATCAAGGAAATCGAGGTGGTGGAGTCTTTTACCTATCTTGGGTTAATTTTTGAACCAAATGTGGCCATGATTAATTGATGCAAGGGCCATGGGAATGAAAGGAGCTTGGGAGCATTAAAGGCATTTATGTCCAAGATGGACATGAAACCTCTTGCTACTGTCAAGCATATCTATCATGCAAAAACGGAATCTGCTGCCAAATATGGAGCGGATGTTTGGGGTTTGGCACATACTGAACCACTTCGAATCATTGAATACAAGTTTTTTAAATCTTTGGTCTCTCTTCCCCAGTCAACATCTAATTATGTACTCCATCTAGAGTTGAGCCTACCCTATATCACGGACTCAATTAGACGCGCTCCTTTGCTCCTGTGGTTCTCTATCTGGCGAAGGAATACTCTCCCCTTAAGTCAGAGTATAATAAAAGATTGCCTTAGCCTAGAAAATGATAAGAAAATTAGATGTATTAACTACGTCGAGCGAGAATTGAAGGAACTGGGGTTGAAAGTACTGTTTACGGACCCAATTACTTACAGGCTAATGTCAAAGCAAAAACTGGTGGACACATTTATGCTGAAAGCCCAGTACACTCCTAGGGAGAATAACCACAGAAAGCAGCCCACTCTGGCTTATCAACCACATTTACCTATTTGGGAAGGTGGATACCCCTACTTAGAGGAGGTCATACTACCGCACCCTAAATTCATATTATTGCAGTTTAGGTTAAATCTGATCCCACTAATGTTGGGGTTCACATCGAAAACATTTAACCATTCAGATCTGATTAATTGCCCCTGTGGCAAGTCCTCTACCCAAACAGACCTTCATATACTGTTCTTCTGTGGTTATTATCTTAAAGAAAGGAGAAAAGTATATTGTACCAATTTTAAAGAGCCATCACTTTGTGCAATATAGGGTTGCACTATTCTTTTTAAAATCTCTACCCGACCACCTAGTGTGCTTCTCGCGAACTTCATTTCTTTGGGCTTAATTTAAAAGGCAAAAGTCCTTGGGATTATAAATTTTCTATGGAAATGTATTTAATCATATATACAGTATTTTAACTTATATTTGACTTTGCAGTTTTTATTACTTATAAACTGTCACCTCTGTTGAATTTTGTACACTCTTTTGGAAGAATCTAGATGGAATGATTACTGTATTCTATATCTGAGAACTGTTTTTAAATGTATTGTTGTTTATGTACTTTCATGATCATACCTAATATTGATCTAATAAAGTTGAAATTGATTTAATTGATTAATTGATTGATCACAACTGAGATTGCCCATGTTGTCAGATGGACAGATCCTGTTCCATTATATCTATAGCAGAAGACACAATGTTGTCCAGTGAATAAATCCTGGATGTTAGTGTGGTCATACCATTGTCAACTTCAGCGAAATCCTTTTCTAAGTTAACTTTGTCAATTTCATGCAATCTCTCTGCAGCTTCTTGTGTAGAGACATTCCATACTTCATTGTAAATAGGATATAAGAAGCGTTTATGACATGGTCCTATAAATCCAAGCCATTTGAAAGTAAGGACAAGTGTTGTTCTACCTGGGACAGTGTTGAGGTTCTTAGCCAATCTAGGCATAACTTCCCAACACTGTATGATGTCACCATCCCGGATGTTCTCGTTGTACATAGCATAGGTCAGGCCTATGGATACTAAACGCCTCGGTGATACCCTTGAATATTGACTGACACCTATTTGTGTCGATAGGCATCCCTAACCATCCCTTCCAATTGGGGTCTGATGAATTGTATGAAATGTCATGCATGATGTCATCTAGCATTCCCTCACAGTGTTCGGTATAACTCGAGGGAATATGAGGAATGTTCAAGTTGTTAATCTTTGCTAACCCAAGACAAGAAGTCTGTTGCACAATGTCGTTCAGAAAAATAATCTGCTGTGGTATGAGGCATGCTCTAAATAACGCTTCAGTTCCCTGAACTTGACAATCTTTTTCCCCCAGACAGATTTTGTGTCTATAATTCCCCTCCACAAGTCGAAACCTTGTAAAGACAGTTCGGAAATAAAGGAAGTGGATATATCTGTTTTGTGTTTGTGAGCATATTTTTCTTTGCAAATGTAGGTGCCAGCTTATAATATTATGTGCATGGATATGGAGTATTAAAGTCAGAAAAATAAGCGAACCTTTGTGCAAACGTTTGTCTACTACATTTCAGAGGTGTTGGGCAATGTTCCCTTTGTTGGTATACAAAAACATTACGTGGGGTACTTGCTTTATGCAAAAAATGATGACCATAATGTTGGTGAAAATCGAATCTATCATCATACATCTAATTTCGCGAGAATGCAGCAGATTGTTCTGTATCAGACAGCATACTATTTACAGTTTCAAAATCCCAATCATCAGAAAATGTACCGGAGTTGATGATATCATTCAAGGAAATTTTAAATACATGTGGCATTTTCAAAAGTTCAATTGGACCAAATACATCATATGAAACCCTATCCCAAACAATTCCTTCAGGAACTGGAACTGCTGTAATGTTCACAAAGGACGGGACTCTCTGTTGACGATGAGATGATGTATGTGGTTTTAGGACCAAGTTCACATGTGATACTGCAGTGTGTCCTGGGGGATAATGTCAATTCAAGTGCAAGAAGAAGACAGTCACTAAACATATCCAGAGGATCAGGAACAGTATATCAAGTGTTATCCAAAGCTGTAGCCAGGGTGAAACAAGGTAAGTCATTTTCAGGAAAAGGTAGAAATCATGAAGTTGATTTTTGCAGGAAACTGAAGCTGGCAGTGCCTCAGGTTCACTTGGATCCATAGAAAAGGTGTCACAATTGATGAAATAGCCAGATTCAGTTTGATCTACCTTTGGTAGCTCAGCAGGTTTTGTTGAAATTGCAGATGACTCGTTTGAAGGGAATATTCACATAGATGTCGGTATTAGGCCGAATTGAAATCTGTGTTTCACTTTTGCTTTGTTGCTGTTCAATTTCAACAGGTATAAGTTCCATTTAATTATTGGTAACTTTGTTACTTCGTACAGTAGAATCTTCAAACGGTATTGGTCTTTCTGTCTGAACCTCCTGTATGGTTGCAAGAGGAGATCAGCAGCTACCCAGGAGCCCATGCAGGCTGCTATTCAGTATTATCCATATAGTGTGGCTTGATCAGATCAATGGAGTCAAATCTCTTTTTTTTGGGGAAGAGGTGGAGAAAGTACTGTTCTTGTTCCATCGACTGCCAGGACAGGTACAGGCATTCTATAAGAATGCCTAAATTCTTTCTTGCCCACAATCTTTTCACTGACCGGATCCTCAACTTTTGGGACCCAGGCAGGTCTTGCTGTTACTGATATTACTTCCCCAGTGGCAGTACATTTTATTTGGGCATTGCTTTGTAGTGCCCGGAATTCATTGAATTCCTGTAAAGCAGCCAAAGGGTTATGGATGTCAAATATTTTTTCCTCTGCCAATATGCTGCCACAATCGAGGTTGGGTACCCACATTCATGTCCCAAATTGGACCTTATATCGAATATGGCCTCTTAGAGAACTTCTTGACATGTTATTAAGTGCCATCTGGACCCCATATAGGTGATTGACACACATACCACTAAAGTCTAATACCCTTGCTGATAAGGATTGCTTTAGGTCCTGGTTTTAACTCTCCACAATCGAATTTCCCTCAGAATGATATGGAAATGAGTACCACAATTCAACACCTAAACTTCCCATGGCTTCCTTGTAAGCCTGAGAACTAAATGGGGGTCCATGGTCAGAATGTAGTGTGCCAATTGCATATGTCCCTATAACGACTTGCATATTCTTTATAACAGTTATGGCATCAGCCGAGCGCTGAGGCCAAACCCACAGGAATCTAGACCATGAATCTACTGCCACCAAGATATACATGTAAGCCCCATCAGATTGTGTGGAGCCGCAGTGGTTCAAATAGACACAAACAAGAGATCTGTCTGATATCAGTAATGGTATTTATGGTGGACGTGATACAGTAGAACCCTTCATCTGCTGACAGCTTTTGCACTTAAGGACAAATGCTTTTGTCTGTTTTGTTAAACACTTCCATGCTCATGACGGCTCCATGCCGTCATGAGTCACCGGCGGCGTGTGCTCATGACGGCGTGGAGCCTTCATACAACTGCCGCCCTGCCCACGCGGCATTAATTCCCAGCCTGTGCGGGCAAATTAGTGAGTGGGCGGGGTCATGGCGACTCCAAGCCGTCATGAGCACATGCCGCCCGTGACTCATGACGGCGTGAAGCCCTCATAAGTAAGGGAGGGCCACGAACACCCCCTAGCCCAGCCCGCACAGAATTCAGGCAGCGGTGAAAAAGTTAAACCTTGCCACCAATAGTGTTGTTTCAATAGTGAAACTGTCATAGTAATCTGCACGTGTGCTGAACCCAGACTCTCGTGTGCAGCTAGAATGAAACCCAATCTGCGATCCATGTTTAGTATTATTCTATCACGCACTGCTAGAATTTGAGCATACCAAAAATTTTACGCATCTACCTTGTAGGAGTACTTGATGTGGAAGCCTTTTGGCAATGCTGTGCTGTTTTTGCGTGAATTGTTGACAGCTACCATAAGCTGTCAATCTATCCTCATTTTTCAACACGTGATTGCAGCTACAGCAGCAGTTCACACTGTTGCCTTGGCTGCTTAATCAGCCAATTAATTCCCTTTAATTTGCATGCAAACAAATTGATGAGTCAGCATATGGATCCCGTGAGCCCGCACAAGCCTTTTTCCAGCTCTGCAACTTGTTCCCAAAGCAATTTTTTCCTTTTTGTACAACCTTTTGAATCTTTAAAACACTTCTGACTGCAGTAGTGAAGATACGCATTATATAACTGGACACAATAAAATGAATCACACACAATAAGTGTGGGGAAATCTTGATCCATATTTTTTAATGCCAGTACAAGGGCTCTTAGTTCTGCCATCTGAGCAGCGCAATCTCCTAGAGACTGAGTCTGCGTATTGCTAGGACGGAGCTTGCCATCCAACATACTACCCTTTACAATCTCACATGCTGTGCAGTGTTGCTGTTTACTTCCTATGGCAGGATGAACAGATCCATCAGTGTAAATAATATATTCATACTGATTTAGAGGCATTATTTCATTTGGGAGAAGATATTCTTCTTTATATTGCAGAAATGCTTCAGTTTTTAATGTAGAATCAAACTTGTAGTCTACATCTGTTGCAGTGAGATAATAATCTCATTGTATCCATCGTGGATGTAGTGCTTTTGTAACAGTCTCTAATGTCGGTACTGAAGTCATGACAACTATTTGTTACCCCTGTGCCAGTGCTCTTTCTCTTACTACAAAAATCTGTACTCTTGTTAAAATCTTTTCAGTGGAAGTAAAGCACACCTCAGCATTTGTGTACGGATGAGTTTTGTATGCTATGGGTACAGTTTTGCTTTCATTGACGATTAGGTAAATGAACCCAGATTAACCCGCGACCAAACGGATCACCAAATTTGTAGTGTTTATACATGTGTGTAAGTGTTTGAAAGCTATCATGTCAGCTTGTAAGGAACAAAGATATATGTGTGCTCCTGTGTCCTATGGTGAACTGAAAAATCAGGTCTAATTAAGTCGTAGAAAGGTTTTACTTTTTCTGCATAATCTAAAATGTATGTTCTGACAAAATTTTGGAATCCTAAAATGGATTCTAAGTGTTTCAGAGTCTTTGGAGGTTGGAGCAGCGCACATTTTTCTAGGAAGTTAGCTGACACCCTTTTCCCTTCACTTGAAAGCTCATATCCCAAAAATAGGACTTGAGGTGGGCAATTTTAGATTTTTTAAAGTTAAATTTATAGCCCTCAGAGGCAAATCCCAAAATGATGTTGTTCACCCTGGTCAAGTGATCCAATAATTCATTATCCATCAGATAAATATTATCTTCATAGGACAATGGTACCTCATCAAAATTTGAAGCAACTCTGTTACCCTTGCAGAGAATAACTCAGGGCTGTTCCTATCCCCTTGTGGCAGTCGATAGAAATAATTTGAAAGCCTAGGGCTAAAAATGCTGTCAAATATCTGCTCTAAGGTTCTATATTTTGGCAAGAGAACCCATTTGAGATATCTAGTGTTGTTTTTCCGCACAATTTTATTAATTAATGCGACACTGTGTGCATTCTGTACCTCAAATGTCTTTGTTCATGTGTTCAAATGCCTATAGTCTAAAACTACATGATATGAATTGTTGGGTTTCATTACAGGAAACAAAGGATTATTCATGGATGAGGTGCAATTCTCTATTACTCCTTGGTATTCAAGTTAATCTAAGATCTCCCTGACTTATTTTTTCACGTCATATTTTATTGGGTACTGTCTCTGTGAAGTTGGAGTAGTTTTTAATAGGGGTGGGCGGAATTTGCGCAATCGCGTTACGCAATTGTTCGCGAAACGGTAAAAAATGTCAGCGAACACGCAGAAATTCTGCGAACAGCCGGAATTGCTTGTTCGCAATGCTTTTTTACTGTTCGCAATCGCTGTTTGCGTGCTTGCGGGAAATATCTTGTGAACACGCATTTGAGAATGCAAACAAGCAAAAAAGTTCACTAAGTCACGGAAAGCAGAATTTAGGCCAATTTCGCATTCTCCGCAGAACACAAAATTACCCAAATTTCGCGAGCGGAACAGAATTGGGATTTTGTGGTGAGGTGACTCAGCATCACACCCTCAATGATTGTGGTATAGTGCAGGAGCAAGTACTACCACCCACTCCTGCGCATATGAATAGTTTAGTGGTTATGGAATGTGGTCGGAGAAAGCTGGTAAAATTACTGTTTCTCCTTTTCGGCAATTCATAACGAACTCAGGTGGCCAATCTTTTTCAGCCAAAAGGGTATCATATGCAGAACCTAGGTTCTCCCAAAAGAGACCTTTAATTTTCTTGGTTTTGTCGTACTCCATTTGGAGTGTTATTTTGCTGCGATCTCAGAAGAAAGGAAATTTAAGGAAACTTGTTATGATAACATTCAATTTACAATGTGTCATTTTTATTGAAACGTATTCATTTTAATATGGAAAACAAAAGCAAGTCACACCGGAAACTGTAAACGTTCAATATTGGAAAGATTATGAGGGCCCTGGGGGCCCGGGGGGCTGATATTTAACAATTATTATTTTTTTTTTGCCAGAAACCTTCACGGGAGTGTACTTAACAACTTCCCAAAGTTTCATGGCGATCGGATGAATGGTGTAGTAATGCATAAAGGACAAACAGACATACTTTTGTTTTTATATATATAGATAAATAACAGGAGTGGTCACTTACCCTAGTATCAGGTGTCTCCACCATGATATGTTCATTCAGCACCAATTCAATCAGGTTCTGGTGAGCTATTGTTACTTCTAATGTGCTGTCTAGCATCGTCAGAGCCCATTCCCCGTTCGGCAGTTAAGTCCTCAGTAGCCTGGGCATTTTTCATTTTAAGGACAGCTACTTTCTTCTTTTTATATTGAGGTTTTTATTCTTGTTTATCTTTTTTCTTAATATTATAGTCTGAAAAACGGTGTGTATCTCCGGACTTTGTTCTGTGCTCTGACTGTCCTTCCCTCTCTGAGTTTTTGATGAACCCTGAAAGGAAAAAGAGAAACGTGCATCAGTATCCTGATACTAGTCAGGTTTTTTAATGTTATCACGATTCCTAAGCTTATACCTTCTTTCAGAGGGCTCCTGTCTAGGAGACCCACCTCTAGATTGTGAGCTATTATTTCTATTTTTCTATTGTATACTATCCCATTTCTTGTTAGAAGAATCAGGTGCTTGCTTGGGGTTATCCTTTTCAGAACCACCCATTACTTGTAGTTTTGTAGCTCTAGGACCCAAATTATCTCCTCCTAATTTAGAGTATGTATCTTTAATAATTTTAGGAAATTCTTGCTCCTGTTGTGAAGGAGTGCATTCTATCAGGCGTTGGCATATAGCCACAGATGCTGCCTCCCCTTTTATGTTTGCTAAAATAATTGTAGATACCTAGGAAAAATTGCCTAATAATGTCATCCCCAAGTTCAGAGCAGGTTCTGCTCCGTACCCATTCTGTATTTGTTTTTTTAATACTTCTGAAATCACAGCTATTGAAGGGATACCATGAGTTCTGGTGTATATGACAGCAAAAACTGTACCCCAAGAGGTACAATCCTTTATCTGGGGAGATATCCCCATTGGCAAGCTAATTGTCAGTATCCTGTGTTTTTCTTGTAAGTCTGTATGTGGAAACACTACGTCTAATTGTGCTATTTTTCGTGCTATCCAGAATGGCATTTGCTTACATTTAGTGGGCATTCTTCCCATAACTGGATTCATTTTAGTTGAAATTCCTTGTAGTTGACTTGCTGGAGTAATGTTAGTTGGTTTAAGTGTGAGTGTTCTCATGATTAACTGTGTAAGATGCCTGTAGAGTTTTATTATTTCTTTGTGAAGTGGACATAATTCTACTATTGGCAAGGTGTCTATGTCTGGATGCGGTGTGTAAGCTGCTAGGACCGGCCAAGTCGCTCTGTCTCTGCTGAGTGGACCATGTCTTACTTTTTCTGTTGTGTGTGTGAGGGCGCCTTTAAACCAGTTAATATGCTCCTGATAACTGAGCAAACCTTCAATGTCCTCGCACAGACAGTATTCTTCCTGTGTTTCATCCGAGGTGTAAGAATGAAATGTATTTGTGCGTTCATCTGCAGGTGGGAATTTAACCCACAAATAGAATACCTCTGTCCTGAATGACTCATGTGCCTCAATCATGAATGGTACAGTCCCACCTAATGCTGGGACTCCATACTCTGCTAGTTTTAAAGTTAGTGCATTTCTGACATTTTCTGAAATCTTTATAGCACCTTCTAGCTCCCATCCCCTGCTGCATTTGCATGCAATGCCCCTGCAGCATTCTCTTCGATATACAATGTTGAAAGAGTTTCAAGAAAACTGAGATAATGCGTATGCACAATAGGGAACCATAATCCTTCAAGCTTGAATGAACCTACAGCCAATACATAGGTTATGCCTACTCAGCTGCAGAAGATTTTTCCTTTCCCACTCCAGATGTCTCTGGGTAGCTGTGAGTAGGGGTCTCTGCGTAAAGCATGACTGAACTACTTAGATTTGACCATTAAATAAGAACCAAACCAACGTTGGCAGTGCCATGTCATGTAGTTCCTATAAATCTATATAGAATCTGAGCATTTACAGAACATAAACTATGTGATAGGTGTCCAGGCTGATTCGAGACACCCCCACCGGATGTTTGCCTGTATACCAGATAGCTCACAGTGCCAATATGAACCCATCTTACCAAGGAGAGAATAGTTTCTTTAAACTTTCGAACATGACAACCCTGTCCCCTCAGGGATTGTGGAAACAGTAGAGTACTTTTTGCTCAGTCACTCATGCTCACTTTGTCTCAGAGAGATACACAGAATAAATGATGGGGAAGTTTTCAACAAGCAGTTATTGAACCAGTGTCATTCTAGGGTAAAATACATGTGCTGCAACCACCATGAAACAGAGACAGGTGTATACGGTTATAAGGACCAACAGAGTCAATCAATCAATCAATTAATCAAGGGTTTATAAAGCACGCTACTCACCTGTGAGGTCGCAAGGCATGGGGGCAGCTCCGGATCAGTCAAAGAGCCAGGTCTTGAGGTCCTGCCTGAACATGGGCAGGGTCGGGGAGCATCTGATGTTCACAGGGAGTTTTGGCCAGGTCTTGGCTGCGATGTAGGAGAAAGCTCTCCCACCTGCTCTGTTTCTGTGGATGCAGGAGACCTCTGCCAAGGTGAGGTCGGCGGAGAGGAGGTTCCTCTTGGGTACGTGGAAGGAGACTCTCTTGTTGAGGTATTTGGGACCGATGTTGTTGAGGGAATTGTAGGGATGGGTGAGGAGCTTAAAGGTGACCCTCTTCTCATCGGGGAGCCAGTGGATATCTCGTAGGAGTTGGGTCATGTGTTTGTGATGCAGTGTCCCAAGGACAAGTCTGGCTGCGGCTAGCTGGATGGTTTGGAGTTTGTGTATAAGCATTGGGCCCGATTCACAGAACTAACTTAAGACAAAATCCTAAACTTACTACCATTTTCGTATTCACAGAAGGCACTTACTCATTTCGCTATTCACAGAAGTTAGGAGTCCTAAATTTAGGACTCCTAAATGCCTTCTGTGAATACCGAAAGTCTTAAAGTTAGGATTTTTCTCAGTTTAGTAGTAGTAAAGTTAGGAGTCCTAACTTTAGGACTCCTAAATACCTTCTGTGAATACCGAAAGTCTTAAAATTAGGATTTTCTCAGTTTAGTAGTAGTAAAATTGAAAAAAATCCTAATTTTAAGAAGCCATAAAGAGTACATGGGCTGGATGCTTGTCAAAACAAGTTTCCAAGCACCATGATGGCTTCCCTGATTATAAATGTCTTGTATTAATAAATCCTTACCGATACCAATGGTGTATTTATTAAGACATTCACACAGGACACCCTTTTAGAGGGTCCCTTGAAAACCTACCAAGCACTGGTTTGGTCTATGACTTCTTTTTGCCAGTCTGCCACCCAGTGACGTTTTTCTGGCCTCATGGGGTGAAAGGTAGCGCTTTCAAAGAACAGAGACAAAACCTACTCTGGGCAGAGGTGCTTCACACCTCCTCCAGGTCTTCCTTGGCAGGAAGCTTCAAAGGTGACATCACCTTTGAAATCCAACCAAGGAACCTCCAGAGAGTGAGGGGAGTCAAGTCCCCTTTCCTGATTCATCCTTGGTGGGAGGGAAGGCAGGAAAATTAGTTATATTAGGAGGAGTGTCCCCAATCAGCCTACACCACCTCTAGGGCAGGGCAGCTGAGGTGAACCCCTCCCCTGAAATTTCACCACTTTGGGATGATGAAGAAGCAACCTATCAGGGTAGGGTAGTGCCCATCCCACTAGAAGTGATCACTAGAGTGTGTAGACACCCTGGAGGTAGGTAGCCCCTTGGCTATTACCAGTCTCCCCTTGTAACACCCCTACATTCAGTATTTAGTTGGCACTCCAAGACCTGAACAAAACAAAGAAGAGCTGCTGCCCGGAAACTGATGCCCTCCAGCAGAAGAAATTGGCACCAAACCCTGACTGCTGCATTGAAGACTCAACAATTGTGGTGGGCTGTCTCATCCTGCAACTGCGAGGCCTTCAAGAAACCTGTAGCTCCTCCAGTCTTCAAGAAATCACCAAAAAGCTCCTTGGAAGTGAAGGTATCCACCCCCCGCACACCGCAAGCACCAAACTTGTGAAGTTCATTTGTCAACTTGCTGCTCCCTGATAACCCCAAAGCAAGGAGAGGTACAACAGCTTCTGAGGATCACATCTATCTCCTCGCCAAGTTTGGAGATTCAGGACCTACCGGAGCCGCAGCGTACCAATACCCGTCGGACTGGATCTCCTAAGCCAAGCACCACGTAGAAGAGTCCACCCCGACTCCAATGACTCAAGAAGCAAGCACCCTTCAAGGGATGTTGAGACCCCTGAGACCCACTTCCTGAGTAGACTAGCTGTCCCAAGATCGCCTCTCCATGTTAACTGCTCCTGACTGTGAACACCTCAGGGCACACAACTCCAAGCTGACCTATCTACTCCGAACCCGGCACTACCGGCACTGGACAAACCAACATGCTCCTATGGACCCCAAACCCCTTGAGACCTCCTCCCTCCCAGGAAACCCATCGGACTTACCTGTAAGTACTCCTGTGCAGTGTATTTTCAAGTGGCCCCTTCATCTTGCCACACCAGCTTCCAATACCCAGAGCACTCTGCTCCCGGCTGATGCATTTTTTTGCTTTTTCCCCATTGTTTTCAAAGGTGTATAATTGCACACAAAAGTGATATGTTTTCCTATTTTTTAACATGCATAACTCCCAATGTACCTTACTTAGAACTGTGGTCTTGGTCTTAAAATTTCCATAAAAAAGTATATTATTTTTATAAATAGGTCTTAAAGTTATTCTTGAGTGTGTGTGTCTCATTTATTGTCTCTGTGAATACAGCAAGTTCTTAGCATTACCCTCTGATAAGCCTAACTGCTCGTGCACGCTACCTCAAAAAGAGCATTAGAGTTATCTAATTTAGCCTCTGTGTACTAGTAAGGGACCCATTGGACTCTGCACAGTGTACTTCATATCAGTACGCTATATAGGGAGCCAGCTTCCTACAGTTACGCTCTTTTCTCGGCATGGCCAGCTAATGTTCTAGGTGTATCAATGATTTTGCCACATTAAGTGCTCCATTAAGAAACTTAATGAAACAAAATGCCTCATTTCAATGGTCATATGAATGTGAACATAGCGTCAAGAAATTCATACATACAATTGATAATGCCACTGAAATGGCCTACCTTGATGCAAAGCTACATACAGAAGTTGTTGTTGATGGAAGACCAGTAGGGTTGATCGCGATTCTTGCGCATCACAATGGACATCCAAATGCTCATAGGAATATTGTGACTTATGCTAGCAGAATTTTTCCACAAACTGAATGTGCTTATTCTCAACCTCAAAAAGAAAGCCTAGCAGTGGTATGGGCCTGTGTACATTTTCACGTATTTCGATATAGAAAGCAGTTCACTATAGTTACAGATCATCAAGCATTGCTTACTAACTTTGGCAATCCCAAAGCCAAGATGCCCCCTCACAATGAGAGGTGGAGGTTGCGACTGCACAAATTTGACTAGACTATAATACATCGACCAGGGAAATATAAAAACCCCGTTGACTACTTTTCACGAGTGCAAGTACAATGTCAAAGAACCAATTCCAAAACAGCTGAAGCCTACATTGACTTCCTCGTAAACTTCAGTACACAGTACACCTGCCGCTATACCAGTGGAACAAATCATTGTTACCATCAGCACAGACAGTGATATGCTAATCTTCAAAGACACTACTGCACATCAATCCTGGAAACAGCACACACAGCCTCTTCCAAATGAAAGTGAAAATCAGAAATTCATAACTGTGAAAGATGAACTTTCCGTTACCCTAGAAGGTATCGTCTTAGAAGGTTTGAGAATGGTCATACCGGACAGACTGAGAAAGCAAGTCATTGAAGTGGCACATGAAGGACATCGCTCGTGAAATTGTTGCCACTAAGCAATCTCTCCACGACTGAGTTTGGTTTTCTAATCTTGATGAAAGAGCTGAAAGGGATTTAAAGGAATGCCGTTTGTGCAACTGTTTATCTCCCAAAACAACCCAGCATCCATTGAACATGTCTCATCTTCCAACGCGTGTGTGGAAAAGAGTTGCTGTTGACTTCCTTGGACCCCTTGAAAATTGACATTATGTAATGATAGTCATTGATGAGTATTCTTGTTTTCCCTTGTTAGAAAACTTCTCGTCTATCACTCAGGAAAAAGTCATCAAGTGGCTAGATGGTATTTTTGCAACATGGTGCTCTCCTTCACTTCTGAAGTCCAACAATGGCCCACTTTTCAAAAGTTAAGAGTTCAAAGACTTTCTTACTCATCTAAACGTCAAGCATCAGAAAAGTACACCTCTTTGTCCACAAGCAAACAGCATTGTTGAGTATTATATGAGCACCTTAAAAAAGACTGTTCAGTGTGTTGCACTGGAAAAGCTTAAACTCAAATAAGCTCTTCATTCTGCTCTTTGTGCATACCGGTCGACTTCAAATTCAACTACAGATGCAAGTCCTGCAACCCTGATGTTTGAGAGAGTGACGAAGACCAAGTTGCCACAATGGTCCACTAAAAGAGTGATTGATGATGATGATGATGAACTTCGTCAAACAGATTCACGACACGAATATAAAATGTGCAGACAAACGCTGATGTGTGAGGAATAATATCTTTACAGAAGGAGATCAAGTCCTTGTCTGACACAAACAAAAATGGGCGTCTGATGCTCCTTTTGATGTTGAACCATTGAGAATTGTGCTTAGGAAAGGACACATGGTGACTGCTCACCATCCTGGAAAGCCCATTACATGAAATTCTTTGCATTTCATGCTCTTGCCTTTACATTTGCCAGCTCCAGATGTCAAAAGTGAGACTTCTCCACCTGAGAATTCTGAGAGCCCAACGACTACACCTGTGTATCTGTCACCAGTGCCAGTCATGGACACTTCTCCTGTATCTCCGCAGCCTTACGTTACAAGATCTGGGTAATTGATTTGAGCACCAAAGCAACTTATTATGAGAGTTATGATATATATTAGTATTATCAGGGAGAGAGGTAGAGTCCGATTCACAAAGGCAATCTGAGACAAATGTCTAACTTTAAGACTTTTGTTATCCACAGAGACCAATCCAAGTTGTATCTTTATGTCCACAGTCGGGCAAGAATCTCTGGCTTAAGCCATACTCTCTGGCTCAATCTGTACTCTCTGGCTCCGGTCATTATTTCTACACCCGGGCCGTAATCTCCATCTTAGGCCGGATGAAGTGTAATCAATTGGCCTGAATTCAATTTTTACAAAAAGGAACATTAGGAACGTGGCAAAAATGGTTCATAGGGTCATGAAAATCAGTTTAGGCAGGGAAAAGTGTGGCCAGATGCTGCATCGCATCCCAGAAACGTTTGCTCCTTTGCATCATGGTACATGCAGTCCACAATTTACGGTACACTCAGTGTTGACTATAGTGTTACGCCAAAGTTTGGCTTAACACTACAGTCAACACTGAGTGTGGTGTAACACTAAAGTCAAGGTAAGAGAGAAGACCCCTCGTGTTCCAGGGAACAGGGTACTAAATGACCAAGCAAGTCTAAAGAATATCCCTGGAGTAGTTATAAAGACCACAGTATGTATTGAAAAAGTTATACTGTATCACCGGCATACACGAGGCGAAGAACTACGCGACACAGCAGAAGAACATATCCGGTTCGGAAACGCTGGGAAATGCGCACAACAGTCACCCTCTGTAGCCAGTGAATATTGCGGGAAAACAACCTTGTTCCAAAGAGAAGATACCCGCATAGAAAATAATCGTGGACATCGGAGAGGAGATGGTACCACGAACACTATCATAAATAGAAGGAAAGAATCAAAACGTTTAAATCACAAATAAAAGAGGAGAAAGATTACTATTCTGCCACGCAAAGACACAACTCTATAACCCTGCGAATCTGGTCGCTAAGGAGATTTAAAGTACACGACCACGTCAAACTGACAACATTGCCCAAGAAGGATACCACTTATATGAAAGTGAGGACCCCGCTATTAATTGTTCTGATGAAGGTGTGACCCCATCCACGGTACCAACACCGAAACGCGTCAACGCACAGAAAAATAGAGAATCCAAATAAAGCCTAGAAGATACCAACTATATGTAAATCTAACAATTGTGGTATGAATACATGATTTGTGCAAGGCTATTGGATCCCACAAATTGGTAGAAATAACATTCGAGGGAGTACAGTGACTGGGGTGTTTTTGATGTTTTGTATACTTAGTGTTATTGAAAATCAATGTATTGTAATGTATAAGCACTGTACTAAGGTTTTTTATGCACTTTTTTAATTGAAAAAATGTCCTTAATGTATTTGAATTTTTAAAGGTATGAGATGTTTGTTTACATTGTATGCTTTCAGAACAATTGTTTTTTCTGAAATTTTAATTCTGAAATAATTTGTATCTATTTTAATAAAAAGATTGTAAACGTTACATTTTGGTCCTTGGCCTGTCCCTTGACAACACGTATATGGGTATCTTGGATACAGAATAACTTTTTCTATACATACTGGGGTCTTGGTAACACTAAAGTCAACATAGAGGGGCATATTCTCGAGAATTTATTTTATTGCTGCGTTTTTGCCACATTATCTCAGGCACAGTGGCAATAAATTTATTGCCCCATTCACAAGCTGGTGCTAACCGCCCATATCACCAGTTTACCTGGGAAAGCAGCCGCAAAAAACATCGCCACAGATGACATCGGCAACTATAGCTAATGAGATGAAGAGTAGGCATTCACGTGCAAAAAGCTATGACAACACAATACGGCAACATTCACAACGACCATCCAGATTGGCAATTAGCAGCAGGAAATTAACACCTGCTCTGACCTGGGGTAAAGTCGGATGCCAACCTGCACCAGTCAAGGAAGCCCAGGCAAAGCCACACCTGAACATCAACAGATGCCATGGAGCGAACGATCATGCATTTCGGAGCCCCAACAGGGCCACAACACCCACCACCACCACTACCAGGTCCGCCACCACCCCTGACCCCCCCCGTGCCCCAAGACCCCCAAAGAGGCAGCGCAGACAAAGACAGGGACCTTCAGAAAATGCACCAACCTCACAGACCCAACATTTCCCACTACAGGCTCAAAAGGACAACCATCCTCCACATCCTGACCATCATTGCCCACAGGCTGACAGTACCAACACAGCGGACAACCAACATCCCACCTCAGACACAGCTGCTGGCCGTGCTGCACTTGTTGGCCTCTGGTACCTTCCAACCAACAGCCACCAGAGTCAGAGGAGTCCCATAGTCAGCCCAATCCAAGTTCCTCACAACTGTCTTGGATACCATCATCAGCTTGGTACCCCGGTACCTATATTTTACCCGCACTGTGCAGGAACAGCTGGAGACCAAGCAATGTGTCTATGCCATAGCTGTCTTCCCACATGTGCTAGGGGGCAATTGACTGCACACATGTCTTACTTGTGCCCTGTGCCGGTACTGCACACAATAACCACAACAGAAAGCACACACATTCCATCAATGTGCAGGCAATAGTGGACCGCCGGGGTATCTCCACCAACATCGTCGCCAACTACCCAGGCAGTGTGCATTGTTACTACATCTTCTGAGAGTCCAACATCAACCAGTGCTACCATGACAGCCTCATATAAATGCACTGCTCGTTGGCAAGTACCTAATGAACACACCACACACCTCAACTCCTCAATCATGCAACTCACATCTCTGGAAATGCACATGTTACAAACTCCCATACAACATGCCAAACAAAATGCCCACCCTCCAGACACGACAGCACAACTTCCTGTGGGAACCTGGGCCAGCAGGTACATAAGCCATCAATGGCACGGCACCTCAGCCACACAATAGCAGATTGTGGGGAGAGGAGGGAACCAGGCATGTGCGAAGGAGGCAAGTGAACCATGAATAAGAATGTACACAATGCCAAGTGTGGCTTGGATGTGCTGGGCAGACTGCAGTATGCAGACCACAGACATATCCATGTCGACATATACTAATGGTGTTTGGAGTGTAGTGGACACAACCATGTCACCCCAGCCAGTGGGGAAGATTGCAGAAATGTAGCTTGTTACGTCCCACCCTGTAAGTGTGAGCAGAGTGGACTGGCCCATCGTGCACCAGGCCAGCAAACGGGTGTGAATAAAAAGCACATAGCTCTGGGTGTGGTCCTCTTCCGGAATGCCAAGCATCTTTGTCAGGGTGGCACCTCTCACCCCGCCACAAGTCCGCCGCCGTGATCGGTGTTGCCTGCGATCCTGTGCACCTGCTGCACTCCAGTCTGCTGGCCCCCGGACCAGTATTGCCCACCCCGGTGCACCCAGGCCTCACTGCCCACCTGCCAACACCGGCGTGTGTCAAAGAGGGCCCACCACGTACCACTGCAATCTTTAAGCCCGAGACCCACGACCTTAGCAGCCTCCTCAGACCATCATGGCCTCCACGTGCAAGGCCCGCAGTTCTCCGTTCTCGTTGATATACTCCACCGGCATACACAGCGGACAAGTAGGTCACACATTTGAAACTAAGTCTTGACTACACTATGGCAGAGAATTATTTTATGGCAGAGTTTATATCACTATGCTCCCTTCGATGTCGTGCCACCAAGTCTCTGTATAGCATCAAACCACAAGTGTGTGTGGGCCCTTATGGACAACTGCCCTAGGCCCACACTGCGCTTGGGTAGGTCACACAATTGGAACTGAGTCTTGATTTCTTTATGGCAGAGTTCATATCATTGCACGCAAGGAGAGTTGTGATGAGAAAGACGTCAGGAGGAAAAAAGGATCACTGTTACGGAGGTAATCGAACACTACCAACAACTGCCCTGGTGTCACTAACTATGTGCATCGCAAGCCAACGACACGTGGCTGTGGGTCCCTGCTGACCGCAGCCTCCAACCTACATGGCTGTCGAGTAGGTCA
This sequence comes from Lissotriton vulgaris, assembly GCF_964263255.1. Taxonomy (NCBI): domain Eukaryota; kingdom Metazoa; phylum Chordata; class Amphibia; order Caudata; family Salamandridae; genus Lissotriton; species Lissotriton vulgaris. Next base: position 1,181,175,006 of record NC_141689.1, read on the forward strand.
AACATTTGGGACTGAGCTTTGATTTATTCATGGCAGAGTTTATATCATTGTACCGGCCTCATCGCAGATTGCATCCCCTCTCACCCCCGGTGCCTCCAAGTCTGTTTCCTGACATTCATGGACACTCTCTGGTTGAACTTTGGTGGCGTCTGAGTCTGTGGATTGGGGGTTGTCTTCATCCTCATGTAGTTGATACCATCTTGGTAGTATTCCACTCCTCAGTTTGCTGCTTCCGGATGGCTTCTGCCCTTTGCATCATGCCCTGGAGGACACCTTCCACTGTCCCCCACAACCCTCTGCCACATTCATCTGTCAACGAGGAACACATTCACCTGTCGATGAGGACCCACTCAGTCCGTGTGGCCCTACCTTAGTGCACCCCAAGTCACCGTCCCATGGCGGTGTGCCTGTGCCGGCTGCAGTCCATCCTGGGCCACTAACTCTGTGCTGCTCAAGGGACCCTGTCTGATAGGATATTGGATGGCCCCTGAGTCGATGGCCTTGAGGTCATCAACGCTATGTGTCTGTGGCCCTGCGCTGTCTGATACCTCCTGCCTCAAATGCGGTCCACCAGGGTTCACACATTAAATTGAGTCCTGACCAGCCCGAACGTTGCATCACCGCAGGAGGCACAACCCACCACCGCCAGGACCACCTCCAAATGCCAACTGTCAGAGTTGGAACAGTCATACTGGCAGACTAACAGAGTTGCTCACACCTGTCGTGGATGCCATCATCGGCCTGATACCCTGCTCAGCACTCCAGCTGCCACTAACTCAATGCACCACAACTCATGGACTATATCTGATTGAGTTTTGTGCTGTGGAGAGCTCACGCAGCAATGTCACCTCAGGCAGTGTGGGAGAACTTGGACAATAATGAGGAAGATGATGCAGGTGTGACACACCCCACAGCAGCTGCATCAGGAATCTCCTGAAGGGACACAATACTGGACAATTTATTCACATGAGCATGCTCATCTCTAGTGACCCAACCTCAGTTCACTGCAACTCACGGACACTTCTGTTTGCGTATTGGGTGACCTCTGTACTTGCTCCGTCTACCATCCTTTTGCCTTGCAGTTGTTTATGTAATGCTGGTGTTTTCTGTTTCCGTATTAATATTGATCACTGTTCAAAATGTTGCCAGCACCAATCACTCCGTGAGGGCTGGCTTACACTCACCCTCAACACATCCAGCACAGGCGTCACTGTACATGTGACCCTGCCAATAAAGGGGCCGGGCGCACGTGCCCGTAGCCAGTTCCACATACTATCTGTGTGTGTCTGTGTGGTCATAATATATGCATGAGGGCCCCGGGCCCTACTACATTACATTGTGCTGTGTACAACGGATGCAACAATGTCACCGCAGGCAGCGGGTAAGACCTTGGACATGTAGCTTTGTCGTCACCCACTTAATACTTCAAAGGTGTGCACTGGGCCATGATACGCAGGTCCAGCATGGTTGTGTGAATAATAATTTGGGGGCTCTGGCCAGGGTGTAGTACAGGAAATGTGCAAATGCATGTGTCTCTGTTGCAGTGCGGGTTTCCATTGTAGGGTGTAGGTGGTCCCTGATGTGACTTAGACACCCACGTATGTGATCTAGTTTGGCCTCCTTGAGCTCTGACACCACCCGCACCTGTTTGACCACCTCCTTTTGGCATTCTGGCACCTTGCATTGGAATGCGATGTGTGCTTTGGTGAGGTGCTGGGAGCCAGCTGTGGTGTTGGGTACTTCCTGCTGTGTGGTCTGTGTAGGGGCTAGGGTCTCCTCTATGTAGCTTGGCTGCCCTGCTCCTGGACGTGGGTTGCCTAAGATGTCCATGAGCTGTTGTAGGGCATCGGTGTCGAAGGTGTGGTGGTCCTCTCCAGCATCACCGATCAGTTGACTGGTCTGCTTTGCTGGTGGTGTTGTTTGTCCCTCTGCAATGTGAAGAGGAGATGCATGTTGACATTGTCTTGACATGTATGTTGGCGCATTGTTCTTGTTTACATGCAGACTGTCTGACAATGTTCATTGTGACTGTTTGGGAGGTGCTGAATATTTGATGCAGGACATTGGACATTTGAACTGCTTGACGGATGTGAGGTTGTACATGTACATTTCCATCTCACAGTTTCCTGCTATGTTAGATGTGATTGGCCTGTTTCTGCACATGAGAGGACATAGTTGTGTCCTCTGTTCTGCAGAGTGAGTGTTGCACTTTGTACCACATTGTCATCAATGTGGATGTGCAGTGATTGCAATGTGTATGTGCAGCATTGAAGGGAAGTTGCCCCTGCAGCTGTGATTTTTCTGCCCTTATTCCTTTGAGGTGGTGAGCCTTTGACTTGTGCGCTTTTACGGTGCTGAGACGTTGACGACTTGAGTCATTTGTGCTCGAGGACGGTTATTGTTCTCTTGTGAATTGTTTGTCTGCAGATGTGTTGTTGACGTCAGGGGATGTTTGTGCACGTGGATGTGTCAGAGAGTGACCTGCTCCTTTCTGGATGTGGTCCACACTAAACCACCTCAGTGTCATGGCGTGCACAATATCATGATGATTGTACTGCAGCCATGCTGATCGTCATGTAGTGTCAGTTGCATTGTCAGTGTGGGTCACAGATACGCATCTGTGCAGGGTTTCGCGTGTGTGCATGTGTTGGCTGTGACATTGTTGATGTGTGGGTTGGGACCCCTCTGGGCACATGGTGGATGGGGTCCAACTTGGTGTTTGTATGTGTGCGTGGTGTGCCATGGGGATCATAGACATGATCCAGGGTCATTGTGGGTGTGCAATGTGCTACAGATCGTTGTGCATGTATGCCATTGGGCCTATCTCCACCCGTCCCCCCAGTCCATGGTCATTTCTCACCATGTTGATATTGTGTCAGCTCCTATCGAGCTGTGTCCAGACTCCCAACTCTTTGCACCATTTCCACACTGATGACCGTGGCCACCATTTCCTCCAGCGCCTCCTGTGGCGCAGAACTCCCACCTCCAGTCGCCGTGGCTGACTTCCTGTTGGCAGCGGGTTTGTGATGGTTTTGTTTTTCACATCATGCCAGCGCCTCTTGACCTCCTCGATTGACCTCCTCGACAGTCTGACTGCAGTCACGTTTGTCAAATTGAAGTTCAGTTGATGGTAGTGTACTGTCACCTCCGTGACGCTGATCCATTTTCCTGCGGACTGCACCCCGTCTTCCTCTTCTCCCTGGCCTTCCCCGACCCTGAGTTTCTGTGCTGGTGGTCTATGTGGCTTGTCGGGTTCGCGTTGACCTCTGCACTTGGTCCGGGTGCATTCATGGTGCTACGCAGTTTGTTGTTGTTTCCCTTTGTTTTTCATCATCTTTTTGGTGCCTTTTCCCGCTTTACGTGTGGGAATTGCTGGTCTGTCGCTGGTTTTCGCTAGTTTTTGTATCACGATTGGCCTCATCGCAACTTTTTTTGTGTTTGTGTTTTGCATTTTTGCGGCTTCGCGTTGACTTTATTGCAGATATTTGACGCTTATCATGAGCTTATTGTATGGTACCGCCGTGTTGAGAATACAACGTTAACACAGCTTTATTTTCCCGCGATTGACTGCGATGTGAATAATTGCATTAAGCTAATTTTGAGATGTTTATCACACATTCTTGAGAATATTCCCGAGTGTGGTGTTACACTACGTTATTATCATTTTATTTTTCCTACTTAAAGAGCAGTGGATAGACGCTCCTCCACCTCTGTGGAGGAGCACCCTTGTACCAGGTAAGTAGTTTAACTATTTTGCTGCATAGCGAAGTCGAACCATGTGAAGAAAGCAATTCTAACCTAAAGCAAAGAGACACACTCAGTGTTTGAGCACTCTGTGGGGCATATTATCAAGGACCGGTGTTAAAATTATCGCAGTTATAACGGCAGGAAACTGCCGATAAAACGGCGATAATGGGCTTGATAATACGCCCTTGTTCATTCCCATAGAAGCCCATGTTAAGATCAGAATATGGGCTTCTATGGTAATTAACAAGGGTGTATTAACAAGACCATTATCGCCGTTTTATCAGCAGTTTCCTGCCGATAAAACAGCGATAACTTTAACACCGGTCCTTGATAATATGCCCCTGTAACATTATTTATTTTCTGTAAATATTTATTCTTGTTTCTTTATATCAAAATAAAGATTAACATATATTTGGAGTATTTTTAGTTTAGGTAGAGTCAATCTATTTACTTTACAGAGCTGACCAACTCAAACCAGGCATTTTGCTCTGCATAGTTTAAAGTGTTTGTGTCTCTGGGAATGCATTTCACAATGTTGACAAAGTATGTGTCGAGTGCACACCTCTTTCTCACATTTTATTTTCCGAATATCTCAGTTTTGTTTATCCAGATATCTAAAAGAAAACACTTTCATTATGATAGAGAACCTGTGGTAATAGGAGCATTGCCTTTGACAGTAAATTATCTCGATGTGTTAAATAATTTTCTTCATTTTTCTAAGGTCGTTCACCCACCAAATTCAAAGAAGAATCCTTCCAGCGCTTCAAAGAGACTAACAGGCAGCTTTTCACCTTTTAGAAATATGTAATTATATAAATGCTCTACTGCAAAGCGTGTACTTCATGTTCCACTGTGTATTTTGAAAACAAACATAATCTTGTGTGGTGTCCTTGATTGTTGTTTTTGCACTCTCTTTAATTTCCGACTTCGGCGGAGTGAGCTTCTCTCATTAACTCTAAAGCCTATTCTAACGTTACTTTACAATCCCTAACTTCCTGCTTGAAGCATGGAAGCATCTTTAATTGTACAAATCGAATGACTTCTGTGAAATAATTTTCCAAAGTTTTTAATCAATTGGATAAGAAAAAAATATAAAGCGCTATTAGATCAGCGAGTTTGATTAAAGTTAGCCATTGATGCTGTGTGCCAGAACCCAATGTATACAGATATGAAGTCACAGAATGAAACATTGGGCCTCATTTATGAAAAGTGATGGATTGCTGCGTGAAAACAGCGATGTGTCACTTTCATTGCACCCTCCTTGCGACATGCTGGATGCGTCATATTTACAATATGACGCATCAGGTCGCAAGGAGTTACAGATACGTCAGTATTTCTGACGTATCTGTAGGCGCAAAAATGACACACTGCTGGAGTGCGTCACAAAAGTGACGTAACTCCAGCAATGGGTCATTACACATGGGCAAGTCCCATGTCAAATGTGCCTGCTTCAGTCTTACGCCTTCTGTGAGGGAGGCGTAAGATATTGACGCATTTGTGTCCTAGAAGTGGCGCAGTGAAATCTCATAGATTTCATGGCGTCACTTCTACCAGGCTTACTTGCGTCAAAACGCCCACCCTGCATACAATATACCTGGCGAAGGAATAATGTGACGCAGGGGTTTCCAAAGTGACGCATCTACCGAGCTGTGTCACTTTGTAAATATGACGAAACATTGCACATTTTTTTTACCCTGCTGGTGCGTCACAAAAAGTGACGCAGCGGCGGAGCAAAAGTGACGTAGCGGCGGAGCAAAAGTGACGCAGCGGCGGAGAAAAAGTGACGCAAGGGCTCATAAATAAGCCCCTCTGTTCTTTTAGCATTTTCCTGAGAACCAGGACCTGACTCCAGTTTCGAAACGTCTTTGTAAAAGGATTTTACAAGTCAAAGGCATCTTATTAATGCTCTGTCTGCCTTCTTTCTAAAGTTTTCGATTTAGATGATCCGTGTATTATGGACTGATCTTAAAGCCCTTGAGGTAAGTTAGGACTGTTGTGGCTGCAGCTATATAAGATCCTAAAACTCAGGTAATGTTCCAGCAAGAAGAGAATTTCCATAATTATTTTCTGTCCTTATAATGGCTCAAGAAACAGCTGCCCTGTCAGCAGGGTGGGACAGGCCTTTTCTGTAAGATGTTATTTTGTAGGCATGGCTGCCATATTCTTTGAGTATCATAAATGGAAAGGGTGACTAGGGTTGTACGGGGAAGGAAATCAATAACAGGAGGATCAATGTTGAAAATGTCAGTTTGTTCATCCCTTTTATTCTAATTTTCGCTCGAGATGGCATTCCTTTTGAATGCATACCAAAATATCCACTCTGAGATGTGAAGGGTGTTGAACTATATAATTTAGCATCGCACAGGCGCATTTTGAGAGAGGAGATACACAGGGCCAGTCTGATGTATTCGGTTATCAAGCAGTACCTGAGAGACTGGTCTAACAAGTTAGTTTGTGGGCTGTGTTTAGCTGTTTGTGGACCTGTTGTGTGCACTGTTGGCCAGTTTCTACTGTTGATTTCCCCTATGTTACCACACACATTGCCTATAGCCAGTACAAACGCGTTCTGTGGTTCATATCTTGCAAAACACCTATGTAACGTGCGATTACAAATTCCAAACTGAAATTAGCAAATCTCGGCCACTTAATTGGGAATCTGATTCGCTAATGAGGGACACTTTGATTTTGGTTACGGGTGTATTTCTTGTCCCAGTCCGATTCTGGACGTAGAAGAGAGGTATGCCTGCATTCAGGTTGCTCTTTGCTGTGCCTGTATTCAGTTTGTTTCTCATGTTTTGGGAGCCCTACGCGAGCTTCATATTTTTTAAATGTCTGCAGCAGACGCTTCCTAGATCTCTCGCACGTCAAATTCTGAAACACGAGCATGTTAGAAACAGAAAACGTGTGCACTTTGATTGCCTAAAGAGACTTTCATCCTGCCTTTTGATACTTCAGCGCATTACTGCAGAAAGTGCAGGACCAATGGGTGAATTTTTAATAACGGCTTCAAAGATAACTAACCGTTTCAAAGTGCGCACTGGTGTTCTTTGGATGAATAATTGATAAACAGCTAAAGCACTTAAAAGAACCTCGAAGACCCGGAAAATGTCAAAACAAGGCATTAAAAGCGCAATTGAACGAGCTCTTTAAAAAATAATGGGAAATGAATGGATGAAGATACTCCGTTAAATGAACGCAGTGCTGGATAATATTTGCAAGTTATTTCCAGAACAAGAAAAATAAATGTGGTGCTGAAAGGTAGGTATATTTTACACCATTCTCAAATGCAAACGTGATAATATGCTGTGCAGCCCTGGCTGTGGTTGTTTACTTCCTGTCTTGGGACTTGGCACTGGTGTGCTGCTCTCTGCAGGGTTGACTCCTCCTAGTGCGAAGATTACTGAACAACAGATTGTTGAACTTCTCCTTGTTGCACACATTTAGGGCCAGATGTAGGTAGCTAAATACCGGTCGGTAATACCGAAATTCAGTAGATTTTAGCGCTACTGACTGGTATTTAGGAATCCCCAATGTAGGAAAGGAATCAGTAATAAGGAATTGGTAAATACCGATTCCTTATTACCGATTCCGAATTTACTGATTCGGAGTTACCAAACCCCCAAATACCGAATCGGTAAATAAGAAACGGTAAAAAGGAGAAAAGAGATGTAGAAAAATTCAGTTATACCGAATTTCCACTAATTCGGTATTTAAGAGTCGGTAATTACCACTGGCTCAAAGCAGGTGGTAATCAGGTGCACTGTATTTAAACTGGATCAAAATGCAACAGTGTGATCACTATGGCGGCCCTCTATGTAATTGCAAGGCGGCTACGGCTACAAGCAGCAGAAGTGAGGATCTGGAGACAGGCGGAGCGTGTTTACAGACAGAGCATCACACTCTTCCAACTTACTGAGGCAGAGATCCTTGAAAGGTACAGGCTACACCCCCAAACCATCCTGGACCTGACAAGGGACCTGCACCCACTCCTGGAGCATCCAACACCAAGGGCGCACGCTATACCACCACATGTGCAGGTGTTCTGCAGCATACACCTACTTGCATCTGGCAGTTACTAGGGGGTGATAGCTGCAGTAGGTGCTGTGCCACAGTTGCCTGTCCCGTTTCTTTAACAAGTTCCTGGATGCCATGATGCAGAGAATGCATCACTACATAAGCTTCCCAACACACAGGCGGAACTGCAGAAAACCAAGACAGACCTTTACCAAAAGCCACAGATCCCGCATGTTATAGGGTGCTTTGATGGGGCACAAATTCCAATCTGCTCACCTGCAGCCACTGAGTACATCTACCAAAACAGAAAATCCACCCGCTCCATTAATATGCAGGTAATCTGCGATGCAGCCAACCTAATCGCCGACATTGTGGCCAAATTTCCAGGGAGCAACCACAACTCATACATTTTCCAGAACAGTGATATCTACACACGCCTGGCTGCGGGAGAATTCGGCGAAGGATACCTGCTAGGTAAATCACTGTGACACACCCTGATGTATACTGCAGATGAATGTGTTGGTGACTGTTATTAATGACACTGTCTTCCCCACCTAGGTGATAGCGCATATCTGTGCGGTCATTTATCCTCACTCCTTACCTAAACCCATCAACCCCAAGACGATACAATGTGGTGCACAAATCAACACGCAACGTTGTGGAACACACGTTTGGACTATTGAAAAGCAGGTTCCGCTGCCTTCACAAAAGCAGAGGCGCACATCAGCACCAGCCCATCGCCTGCTGCAAGATCATCGCAACATGTGCTATGCTGCAAAACCTTACCACCAAGAAAGGTACAGCAGTTGAATTAACTGACCCTGAGGACGATGATGTTGAATTTGCACAGCCAGAGCCCAACACAGCAGGAGTGCCACCAGCACCAGATGAGAGACAAAGATGGGCTGAGATCACACACAACTATTTTTGAGTAAGTAAGGAGACACAGCCAGTTGTTGTATTTGAATGATGTAGTTTAATATATTGGCACTACTCCACCACTTGAAGGGCTCAACATGGCAGTCCTATTTGTAAACACCCCACAAAGAAGTCATGGGTTAAGTCACCCTGTTATCTAGATTAAGTGTGGCTTGCATTACCTCCTGCAGCCACGCAAAACATTGCTGCATTCCATTTGTAGACTGTTGCCACTGGCAATCAATCCAGTGCCAGACCTTGACGTCTGTTGCTGCTCCTGGACTCAGTCGTAGGGGGAATTACACTGCTGCAATTTGTCTCCTCACTGTCCCCCACATCATCTGCGCTGGTATTGGCAGCCTGAATATTTAGGAGCACTTCAAGTGCAGTGGTCACTGTCACAAGCCCCCTTGAGACATCATGGCTGTAGTGTGCCATCCCTTCCTGCATGGCCACGGAGTGCCTGCAGAGCAGAGAAGTGGTAGTGGAGAGGTGGTTCACCAACTTGGTATAATGCTCCATTTTCTGCCTCTCCCTGCACCCTGCCATCCTGTCCTCATAAAGCTTGCTGCAAAGCAGCATCACTGACTGAGACATGTCCCTCATGCCCTCAGCCATGTCCCTCATGCCCTCAGCCAGTGTTGTGTTCATTGAGCAGATGCCCTTCTCTATATTCAGCATTTTGCTGTCATGTGTCTCATCTGTCGTTGAACTGATTGGATTGCTTTCCCTTGCAGGCGCTGGACCTTTAACATGTTCACCTCCAGACCTGAAAACACACATTGCTCCTCACCCTGCAAAGGTGGACTGGGTTCCCTAGCCCTGCAGCGTCTGGCACCTGTGTGTGATCTCTCTGTGGGGGACTGTGATCTTGCATTTTTGACATCTACTGGCACCGTTGACTGTTCTCCACCCCTGCAGACTTCCACGGACAACTCCATCTCTTGGAGTAGGCAACTGCATGCCTCCTGGGTCTTGGTAATGCCGGTGGTGATGCTGCTGGTGATGCAGGTGGTGGTGTTGTTGTTGCTGGTGATGGTGTTGATGCCGGTGGTGGTGTTGAGGATGGTGGTGGTGTTGATGCCGGTGGTGGTGTTGTTGCAGGAGGTGGTGTTGATGCCGGTTGTGGTGTTGATGCCGGTGGTGTGGTGTGACCTGCAAATGGCCTCCTCTGTTCTCTCCCTCCTTTCCAGCCTTGACATGTGCAGACCTGCGTGATGTCTCGCCTGTGGAGACAAATTATACATTAGCTCACTTGTCTGGCAGCATTTCAAAAAAATACATTTTTCATGTCTGCCAATCTATCTGACTGTCCTCTGCTTGCTTATCACTAATGTGTGTCACATGCCTTTGTGTTCAGTGGAATGACTGTTATGATAGGTGTTACACTGATTACATATCCCATGATGCATTGCTGGGGTTTACTAAAACAGGTACTGGAGTAGGATTCACACTGCCTCATTGGGGAATGGGGTCAGGGAGTAGGGGGCGCAGCTTGGTGTGCATGCATCTTACCTTGTTTGTTGCCAACTCTGGCTGAGCTGCCTGCATCCCCGATCCCGCCGACACTCTCAGGCTCAATGGTGGCCTCCACCAGCAGTTCCAATGCAGTCAGTGCAGGTGCTCTATTTCTTCCTCCACCTGTCAGGCTGGCTTGTTTTTTCCTTTCACCCATCTTCTTCTTTGCCAGGCTCCTGACGTCGTACCACCTTTTCTTGAGTACCTCTATTTCACAGTGGGTCACTCCAATGGCATTTACATTTTCCTGTACTACAATCAATATTTTTCTCTTCTGGAATTCTGGCACTTACAGTGACTGTTTCCCAAACAGCTTTGTGTGCTCTCTTGCCACCTCCTATATCAAGATCTCCAGCTCCCTTTCACTAAATTTGAGTTTTCTTTTCCTTTCTGCACCAGCATTTTCACTCTCCTTGTTGGCCATTCAGCAGTTTGTATCAGGAAAAGTTCTTTCAGTTGCTCTGTGTTCTCCTCTGCACTCCCTGCCTCTCCAGCAGATTCTGATTCAGTGCAGCTGCATGGGTGTGGCCACTTCCTGGTTGGGAGGTGATGTGGATGCACAGGATTGGCTGAATCTTCAATTGCTATTTTTTTTTAATTACCGATTCGGCATTTACCAATTCGGTATTTAGGAATCGATAATACCGATCGGTATTAACCCCTTGCATGCTCATGACGAGCTCAGCTCGTCATGAGCTACAGTGCTCCGGTGCTCATAACGAGCTGAGCTCGTCATGGCCATTAGAACGCTCGCACGCTGGGATAATTCCCCTGCTGTGCTGAACACTCTATTGAAACGGGTGTGGCCGTGACGAGCTCAGCTCGTCATGAGCACAGGAGCACTGTAGCTCATGACGAGCTGAGCTCGTCATGAGCACCGGGGCGCTGTGCGCGCCCCCCGCCCCCCAGCACAGCAAGATAATTACCCCAGCAGCCAAGGGGTGAAGGAATCTGTCAATTTTACTGATTATTACTGATTCAGTATTTTTTTCTGATTTTTTATCTACATCAGAAGTATAAATTTCTTAATACCGATTCGGTAAAATTTGGTATTAGGAATTCGGTATTTCTATTTTACCTACATCAGGCCCTTAGTGTATTCTGTCTTAAGATGGCAGACCTGCCAACCTCTCCTAAAAAATAAAAAAATCTTGCTGTGTGACAGTAGTGTACCAGGAGGAGGTGGCATCTGCGGAGGAGACCAGGCTTTGAGCCCATGACCTCTCCAGCCATGATTACTTCTGAGGGGATGAGGTCATTGAGAGGTGAAAGCGCTTTGTGCGTGCCAATGCACAAGAGCCAATCTAAACTAGGGGTGGGTATAACTTGTGAAGTTTTGCTCTGCAGAATTCTATGAAGTTGCCTATAAACTCTGTGAGATTCCATTGAGTTCTGCCAAACGGTAGAAATTATTCATGTTGTGGTGCTGTTGTTGATATTGCGCACCAACAGTTCGAGCAACATGAGCAGCACTGCAAAATCAGCACTAACTGCACCATGCAGTGCTTAAGAGTGTGCTGCCATTCAAGTTGATTTTACTACTGGTGAAGTAGAATATCTACTCTAGCTGCAGCAAATCTACTTGAGAAGCAGCCTTCTGATCACGACTGCTTATGATCGCTCGTGCTAGATAATCATGCTGGGGCATGGCTAATGTTTCTCATGCTCACATTGTTTTGTGGGAAAAAAGCCAGCCATGCAGAGATTTGGGGAAGTTGTAATGAACTTAAGTAATGAAGAGTTGCCAAATTCTGCCAATTGCTTGGGCGGAATGAAATAAAGTAAAACAAATTGTGTCTTCCAAAGCTTCCACTGATGATCTGGGGATGCTGCAAAGCTGTGCCTTCACACAATGAGTTGGAAACCAGCTCTCTGCAGCTGAGTCTCCAACTCATTTTGTCTGATATCATGTGATATCTGCTCCTCACTTTGTGACTGTGTGAAAGGAGTTGACAATGTGGTGGCGCCTTGTGAATTGGCAGGTGTGAGATAATGCAGAAGGAGGAGATGGGAAAGTACCTTGGAGGGACCGACTCTTATGAAGTCTTAGGGGCATTAAGCCTATCGCAGCCTTTCCAATCCATAAGGGGGCCTTGGAGGAGGTTGGAGAAAGCCACAGCTTGTGTTAACACTCCCACACACCCCTAAAAAACACTACAAAGGCTTTCAGCAATGCTTCCCATGTCCTAGAAGAGCACAAAACCCTGACGGATACCAGTGGTGCAAAGCATCACCACTCAAACTGAAAACCATCTTTGTGCAGAGATTTGCTCACCTTGAGCTCACTGTGTTACACTGGATCATTTCCGGGAGACTGTGTGACTAGAGGTAATGTTGCGTGACACCCAGTTGCAATGTGTGCATTTGTAGGCCTGCCTTTTTCTCCTAAATGGTGATCTGCCTACTCATTTACCTAGACATGGTGGCTAGATGACAGGGATTCCACCCTCACCTACTCAAAAGTTGCTTGTGTTCCAGGGAGATCAGGTTTTGCCCTTATTCCAGTCACAGTAATTTTCATGTGAAGCCCACTTTGGGAAATTCAGAAGTATGACACCTCTAAGTCAGTGGTTGAATAAGGACATAGCAGAAATTGAAACTGTTCAAGTGACGCAGCCAAAACATAACCATGCAGGGTACTGCAGGTCATCAGGCAATCAAAATATAATGCTAGTCTTTTGTAGAGAATTGTGCCTAAAATGTTTGCTTCCAGTTGTGGTGACCTCTCAACATGTTTATCTAATCAACCTAATGAGGATCTGTTAGAACTGGGGTCTCTAGTTGGCAGAGGTAGGTACCTTTGACCAAATAGGGACCCTTACTTCTAGTCAGGGTAAGGGGGATACACACTTTAGATAACCCCTGTTCACCCCCTTGGTAGCTTGGCACAAGCAAATAGGCTTATCCTAAAGCCAATGTGTAAAGTATTTGTACCAACACTCACAGTAACACAGTGAAAACACCACTAATTGACACCACACCAGTTTAGAAAAATAAAATATCTTTATCTAAACTAAACAACACCAAAACAACAAAAATCCTACATACAGATACTCAGAAGAATGTCTTTAAATAGGGTTGTTGCAAAAATAAACTTAGATGGTAAATGCAACATTTTTCTCTCAAAATACCTTAGATGCGTAACGCAGAACAAACAAAACGGTCGCAGAGAAGGCAATTGGTCGACTCTCCCTGCGCTCCGGTTGCAATGCGACAAGATGGCACCTGGATGCATTGCGGCGATCCGGTGCGATGCAATAGAATGGCGTATCTGATGCAATGTGGCAATGTGGATGTGATGTGTGCATGCCTGACAGCCGTGCGGCAAAATCAGTGTTTTTTTTAGCCGCAACAGGCCCTGCGACACACTTCTCCAGTGTTGCAATGGCGATCAGTGGCAGCGGCAACACGCTTCCTTAGCGATGCGATGGCCCGGCGACACGCTTCTTCGGTGATGCGTTGGCGAACAGCGGCAGCAGCGATCCTCTTCCTTGGCTATGTGACGGCGGCAGCTACGGCGGCCTCACGCTTCTCCCTTGTTGCGTCCTGCTTCCAGCTCCCAGCATCAAGGGCCTCACACACAGTTACAGGCACCCCAGGGCAGGTCAGAACTTCCAGCAAGGAAGTCAGGGAAGCTGGGGGTAAAGTCCTTTTGCGCTTGGGACTTCAGAAACAGGAGGCCAGCTCTTCTCAGGCCCTTGGAGACTTTTCTTCATATGGACACAGCACACAGCAAAGTCCTTCTTCAAGCAGGGGACACAGCACACAGCAAAGTCCCTTGATCCTCTCCTCAACAGAAAAAGCAAACTGCAGGCCAGCCCCCAGACACACAGCAAGGTCAGTACTTCTTCTCAGTCTCTTCAGCTGTCCTCTTTGGCAACAGGTTCCTCTTGATCACGAAGTAGTCTACAATTCAGGGGTTTCATCTCTCAAATGTATACCCCTAAAGTCTTTGTTCTCTATATGTGAGGGGTCCTGGACCCAGTCCAAACCAGTTCTGGGTGCACTATGCCAGTGCACAACTTCTTTCTTTGTCAGTGTGGGCCAGGGTCATCAGACGCACAATAGGATGTAGAGCCAACATTGTGAAAGGCAGGCACAGCCCTATTCAGGCTGAGGTGCTACTCCTCCCACCACTCCAAATGCAGATAGGTCTATTCAGCCGAGTGCTGGCTCACCTAGACTCCTGGAGCCACCCCAGCCCCTGTCACTCTCAAACCAGACAGTCAATCCACAAACAGGCAGAGGCACACAGAAAGGTTGAACAAGAAAATAGCCACTTTCTAAAAGTGCTATTTTCAAACACAGAATTTAAAAACCATCCTTCCTAAAAGATGTGTTATTAAATTCTGAGTTCAGGGATACCAGATTCCAGTTTTCCATCTCACTCCTATTGGAAGATATGCATGTAAACATGTTACACAGCATTCCCCATTGTGGCCTATGGGCAAGATAGCTTTTGAATAATCAAAAACGAAATTAGCAGTATTTCACTATCATGACATGTTACCCACACTAGTACCTGTCCTACCCTTTACATACACTGCACCCTGCCCAGGGGTTACATTGGGCCTACCATAGGGGTGTGCTGGGTGTAAGAAAAGGGAAGGGTACGGCCTGGCAAGTGGGTACACTGGCCAGGTCGACATGGCAGTTAACAAACTGCAGTGGCAGGCCTGAGACCTTCTTTTCAGGGCTACGTATGTGGGTGGCACAATAAGTGCTGCAGGCCCACAAGTAGCATTTTAATTACAAGCCCTGGCACACTTAATGCACTTTACTAGGGACCTACTGTCAGGACAAATATGCCAATCATGGATAGCCAATTACAAAAACATTTTACACAGAGAGAACTTGCACTTTGGCACTGATCAGCAGAGGCAAAGTGGCCAAAGCATCTAAACCAAGTAAAAACAAAATCTAGCACAGTGTCAGCGATACAGGAGGCAGAGGCAAAACGTCAGGGGAAACCACGGCAAGGATGCCAGGTCTAACAGGATCATTAACATCTGGACATGGTGAACGTTTTTCACCTCATTAAGCAAACTATGGAAGACTGTATACACGTCACAACTTGCATTTACAGTTTTTCAAAAGCAATTGGACTTCTTTGTGCGAGAGATAGACACAGAGTTCAGGTTGACACTGGGTATGGATGCTGAGTGTCATATGAATATTAATGCTTAAATCAAAAAGAATACTTTGTTGGTGGGGTATCCCTTTACTCTGCAGCCATTTTATATATGGCAATAATTAATTCCAATTACGACAGTCACAATCAATCAATCAAAATTTTATTTGATTCAGACCTCAACTGAGGTCAACAAATACAAGTACAAGACAATTTTATATACATTTTGAAGATTGCATTCAAACTCATATAAAAATAATAGGTTAAGATTCATGAATAGATGTATATTAGTTTTTAACTAATCAAGCTCCATGCTTTTAGTAAAGTTCTAAGAAACTCTTAAAAAACAAATTCATTAGGAGGGGATTTGCACAGTGTAATTAGGTCTTGAGTTAAAATGACATTGTATTTAAAACGTATTGGATTTATAAAACCTTGTCGAATGACAGACAAATTACTTCCACCTTTTTTACAAGTTAAATTTCGGAGGTTTCCCTGGTATGAATATCGTTTCTAAATATTCCTAAGTGACCACAGATCGGAATGTACTGACTTTGTAGGTGTTCCTTCTTCTTTTCATGGCCATCCTTCCCTGTCGCATTCAACACCTGTGCACCACCACTACCAGTGGAATGTTCCCCAGTACAAGTTTTAGCAAAAATGGCAAATGCTGCTAGCGAAAAGAGAGTCTATTACGGCTAAGCAAAAAGAGAAAATAATTCGTTTTTTACACCAGAGGGATGAAAACTTCGACAGTACAATATTAACGTTCAGAATTGAAGCAGGAGCAAATTAAAAGCGCACAATAGAAAAAGTGAAAATATGAGAAAATGCAAGTTCAGGGACATCAGTTCAAAATTACAACTTGAAGACAGTGACCTTTTATGCCACCCTGGTTATGCTGAAGCGTAATGCACTTGAACAATTCAATGAATGCGTTATCGCTGAAAGTCTATTATATCAGGTCTGTTACTTTTGTTCATGTTTGAGTTTAAACACTTAGACATCGGTTGCTTGATCCTTGCTGTAGCATACAGTTGAAATGTTGACTCCTTAATCGTTGATAGTGCAATTACCACTGATCCTTCAGGAATCCTATTTTATGCCTAATCTAGATCATTATTTAATACTTGCACCTCCCTTAGATCAAATGAGAGGTGCTGCTTGTTGGAAGGTGGATATTTAGTAGGGGTAAGTATGCCCCTACCACTAGCAATAAGTCCACTAGAGCAATATAAGGTCCAGACACGAGTTCAATAAATTCTTTTGTTTCTCAACCCTTGGTAGATGCCAATGAGCAGGCAGTCTTAACTTAGGAGACAGGTATGTGAAGCATTTAAAACACCCATATATTAAATAAGTAAAGTAAGACAAAACACATAACCAATTTATAAAAATAGGAAATATTTTTATGATTAAAATGACTCTATGTGCTCAATCCACCAAGTCAGGCAGTGCATGAACTCCCCCGGTAACACACTCTTTCTCTAAAACTCTACCTCTTTCTCTTATCTTGAAACTGAGGAGAAACTTCCATCTTAGGCATTGTTATAAGGAGAAAATAGAACCCACATTACTACATCACATCATACCTTGTTTTCCTTGGAGGCTAGAACGCCAGAGCACACAACAAAACACAACTTGCAAACTTCCCCTCTTATGATTCTCCCAAAAGCACCAACCTGCAACCCAGATTTAGGGCCATAATGTCCGAGCACAATATAGAGGTCAGAAACATACCCTGTGGGAGGTTAAAGGCCTCAATCAAGGCTAAAGATTGGAAGACTTTTGGGGTTGGCCATGACTAGAAACTTAGCAAGACCTAGGCATGCAGATGCAAACATCTGTGCAGATGTTTTGAAGGCCTTCCTTATTGTGCATTTCTGCACACCTCACACAGTCAGACGGATTCTTTTTCCACACAGACTATTCACACTTGTGTAGTCCTGAGGAATACCTGCTGTGATGTTTTATCATTAACATAAGGAACAAAGAAGGTCCCACTGGCTGACCACAGAGGTGGTAATTATTGGTCTGGTAGTACCCCAAATCTTTTTTATATATTTTAGACAATACAAATCTCACAATAAATCAAAACCTCCAATGGTAGAGAGACATGAAACTAGATATAGGTCAACACTATGAAGCAACTAATGCACATATATGTCACATAGAATTCCACTTATGATCAGATTAAGCAAAACAGGCAAAATGTGTTCAATAAAATACTTGTGCTTTTATTCAAAAAAAGTTATATTCTTACAGTCATCTTAAATTTTTTAAAACATTTTTTCACATTTAATTAAAAAAGCATATAGAATCAAAGACATATACAAAAGATACAATATTGGTTAAAATGTTCGCAAGAACAGGGGTCGACGCGGCGTTTCGGTTAGAAGTATCAATTAAAAAACCTTCTTCAGGACCAGTTCTGGGGTTATATATTTCCTCCAGATAAATCTTGGAAGAGCGGGGGCCTGATTATGTGATCCGGGTCTAGGCGAGCTGCATGTTTAATAATTCTCAGTGTAATAGAAGGATTCTGATATCTTCTACTGATGGTAATGGTGCACATGCTCTGGTAATAGGAGCCACTGATTTTAGTATGTATATATAGTTGTATATTAGCCAGACTATATTTAGCTGGCAAATCGCTGTGTTGATGGGCCTTTTTAATTGGCTTTTCTATCTTGATATCTGTATATTGTAAGGGGTTATCCTTCAATTATGCTAGGATCCTTGTTCTCTGTGATAAGTTGCAGAAGCACTTTGGCTGAAGCAAGACAGGCTGACCAAGGGTTGCTAGGTTGTAAGAAAATGAATTTTATGATAGCCTTCATGGTGTTCCCCGGAGCCGCCATTGTTAGATAAAAGTATTTCATCGGAGCAGCCAGCTCTTCTAAATTTTGTTGGTTGAGATCGAATTCCAGATGAATCAAGGTGTTTCAATTACAGGCTGGTAAACAAAATATCTTTTTGTAAGCTGTAAGGTGTATTTTTTCTAAATCCTGCTCAAACTTCCCTGGAAATGCCTGTTGCGTGTAGTTGAGGGACGGTAGTAATTTGGCCCTCAATACTCTTTGAAAGGCCTAGTTGTTGGATTATCTAAAATGGCATACAGTTTACAGAGCATACATCAATAGTGACGAGATGCACTCCGTTTCAGTACTCTTAATTCAATAATATATCTGTTACTGCGTGCAGCTTGGTAAGCGCCCTGCCCAAATGACACCAAGGTTAACGTAAACTTATGAAATGGGGCTTGTTTCCGCCCCAACCAACGCACAGCATGAAGATGCCTCGTTGGCAATCGTGTACGCTTAGTTAATCCAGTTTTTAACGTAAAGTGTTTTTCCATATTTTTCAATTTGTCTTCATTTTTCTCCAATTTAGTCCCCGCATGGAATCCAAAACGTCATTTCCAAATTTCTTAATGTTTAAACTGTGCTCCTCAGGCCTCTTGTGAAAACATGAAATGATGCGTGGTTCATTAGACAGTGTTTATTCTGCAAAAACGCAATGCATTTCGGGCAACGCAGTGCCCTTCGTCGGGGTCACTGTAAATACAATAAAATAACCAGTTACTATTTCCACTTGTTGACATCATATTTCAGTTGTTATTGTGAAATTAATGTGCAATACCTCATAATGAACGTGATTTGAACAGCCCTTCAAACTAAATTGGAGAAAAATTGAAAAATATGGAATAAGAATTTACGTTAAAAACTGGATTAATTAAGCGTACACGATTGCCAACGAGGCATCTTCATGCTGTGCGATTGGTTGGGGAGGAAACAAGCCCTATTTCATACATATAGTTTACAGAGGGCATAGGAGACCATCTTTCCTTTCAGCTGCATATTTTTATAATATTAATATATAATATGTAATTTTTATAATATTTTTTTTCTTTTTCTAAATTTCTTTATTGATTTTTCAACGTAACAGTACAACAGTAATAAATTCAAGTAATAATAGGCACAGTATGTATAGATAAAAGACGTATTGCTTATTTTCCGTAACATGACACAATATGGAAAATTATCCACATAGTTCATCTCACGTGTGGTGCGCTGTTTACCCCCAATATCACAGTATGACATTTCCTATGACCATATAGGGGCATTACTAGGCACACAATACATATTACCGACAAGACATCCAGTATATCACTACACAACGGTTATATCTCGAGATATGGGTTGTATGGTGAAGCAACAGCATGTAGAAGGTGTGATGCATAGGGGAATAGGCCTCAGAGGGCATGTGACACGTCCACGTTTCTGTGGTGGAGTAGCTTTTATGGTGCGCTTATTACCGGGTCGTCAACTGGATCATCCCGTGGGTGTGCAAGGAGGTAGCTTGTGAGGGGTCCCTAAATGACCCTAGGCTACCAGGTGCGTGGGAGTAATTCTGCATTAGTGGATAATTGTTCTTAGCAGTAAATTAGGTCTTTAAGCCAGTCCTTGAACTTGGGTGCTCTTCCTCTGCCCCATTTGCAGGCAATACGCCGTTTAGCCATCGGGAGTGCAATAGCAATATATCTGCGGTATGATTTAGGAAATAGTTTGGTATAGCCTAACGGTCGACCTTGAATCTGGGGAACAGGGTTCGAGTCTCGGCAATGACGCTGACCATCCTGTGACTCTGACTTAACAAATAGACAGGTAGTAGTGTTCCCGTAGAGAAACGTCCTCACATTCAATAAACAAAACATTAGTATAGCAATTAATCAGCGTGATAAATATGGGTGTCCCACTTTGTAACTCACATTAAGAATTGAGTCTTATTTGCTCATTTTAGTAGGTATGTAGCATATTACCCACAGTTTATAGTTTATAGATTGCTGATAAATATTATCAGGGCAATATGGCATTTTAGACTTCACATAACATTTTGTATGTGAAAACATAGAGGCCTCCAAATGGCTGGGGGCCTCTGGTTCTGTGTAGCCAGTGAGTGCAATATATGGGTCAATTAGGTATGGAAAAAGGTGATTGATGGAGTAATATAAGTGTGCATAGGTGTCAAATGTGAGAACACCATGAATGTTAATTTACATGAATTAAGTATACAGTGGTTAATAGTGCGCAAGAGGGATTTCATTTAGTTTATGAGAATAGTATGTCTAGTCCCTAATGACTACTATGCAGAGTCCCTTTGATTGTATATGTTTATAAGTTTGGAGAAATTGTTTTTAATATATGAAATGTTTTTAACCCCTTCACTGCTAGGCCTTTTCCCCTCCTGTGCTAAGACTTTTTTTGGGCTATTTGGGGTAGTGTGCGCTTAGGCCCCTGTAACTTTTTGACCACTTAAGGTATCCACGCCAATTGTGCGTCCTTTTCCTCCAACATCATGGGGATTCTAAAGGTACCCAGGGTTTGTGGATTCCCTTGAAGGGGTCCCACAGATTAGCCAAAATGGATCGCTGAAAAAATATAGAATACACAAATATAGAATACCTAAAATATCGAAGAAAAAATATGGAAAGCAAAAATATTGAAGTCCTATCTACAAAGCGGTAAGTACAAAAATATCAAATCAAAAATATCGAAAAAAAAATATATAGTGAAAATATCGAATTTTTTTAAATGGCGTAAAAGTAATTTAAAATTCATGAAATAATAACTATGATTAACTAAAACATACTTAAAATACTTAAATAACTTTAAAATTATTAAATAATTAATTTAAGTTAAAAAATAAACATACAATTACATTTTTTAACACAAATATGTATATTAACATAATATTAATTAAAAATATACAATATTTTTACCGTAGGATAGCGGGAGGTTAAAATGTACTATTACCACTCCAGCAACTGCAACAGTAGGGTAAACGTTGGAAAGCGTAGGGGTAAAAATTACTATTCCCACTTCAGTTAGTGCAACACTAGGGAAAGCGTTGGATAGCGTAAGGGTAAAAATTACTATTCACACTCCAGTGAGTGCAACAGTAGGGAAAGCGTTGGATAGCGTAGGGGTAAAAATTACTATTCCCACTCCAGTGAGTGCAACAGTAAGGAAAGTGCTGGATAGTGTACTGGTAAAAATTACTATTCCCACTCCAGTGAGTTGAACAGTAGGGAAAGCGTTAAATAGCAGGAGTGTAAAAATTACTATTCCCACTCCAGAGAGTGCAACAGTAGGGAAAGCATTGGATAGCGGGAGGGTAAAAATTACTATTCCCACTCCAGAGAGTGCAACAGTAGGGAAAGCGTTGGATAGCGTAGGGGTAAAAATGACTATTCCCACTCTAGTGAGTTTAACAGTAGGGAAAGTAAATATTTAATATAATAATAAAAATATATTAAATATCAATACCAATAAAAAATTAGGAACTATTTGGGTGTCATTTTGAACATTGAGAATGTATAGGAAAACCTTTTTATTGTGTTTTTAATAATTTCCACTGTTTGATCAATAAATTGGACCAGATCTTGTAAAGATTTCGTTTTTATTTCCGTAATGTCTTTTGTGTGTATAACCATGGGGCTTTCAGATTTTTACACGTATCAAGAAGAGAGAGAGGACTAGACAGCTAGTCCGAGTCCTGGTGGGATTATATGTATAAACAAAGAAGACTAGTTCTATATGACTTTTAATGTTCGGACTCTGACTAGTTTTGTCAGGGGGCACCTTGTAGGTGTGCTCATGAAGCCCTCACCCACCATCCTAGTTGGTGGCATGCTTCATCATCGGGCCCACCCAGTAACACCTAATGTGTCCCGGGTGTGCTTCAACGCCTGATTACAGCGGAGCTGGTATATTACTGAGAGTGCAGTGTGAGGTGTTAGTGAAGTGACAGTTAAAACGGCTTGGCGAGGGTGCCAGTACCTGAGGGTGAATTACATTTTAATAACTGGGCAGCCGTCAGCGGTTAAAATAAGGCTTGAGGATGTTTAGGTGGTGAGTTACGACCTCCTACATCCATATGTTGGTCGACATGTTTCAGCCAGTGCCTTAGAAATAATCTGGCTTTCTTCAGGACCTATTAAAAATCGTGCTGGTGCAAGTTAAAAAAGTGTGTAGTGTAATACAGACTATGTGTTACACTCGCTAAGGTGTTTATCTAGGTGTGAGAGGGGGATTCCCTTCTCATGCATACGCTGGGAATTAGCAGCCAATGCTTCAAGGAGTGATGCGACAAGGGGATGACCAGCCTTTCTGATCAGAGCCTGCCATGTACCTGTGGCATCGTCTTCCCACTCCCACTTTTTTAACTTGCACCAGCACGATTTTTAATAGGTCCTGAGAAAAGCCAGATTATTTCTAAGGCACTGGCTGTAACATGTTGACCAACATATGGATGTAGGAGATCGTAACTCACCGCCTAAACATCCTCATGCCTTATTTTAACTGCTGACGGTGACCTAGTTATTAAAATTTAATTTACCCTCGGGTACTGGGACCCTCGCCAAGCCATTTTAACTGTCACTTCACTAACACCTCACACTGCACTCTCAGTAATATACCAGCTCCGCTATAATCAGGCGTTGAAGCACACCCGGGACACATTAGGTGTTACTGGGTGGGCCCGATGATGAAGCATGCTATAACTAGGTTGGTGGGTGCCACTTTAAGATTTTTGACACTGGTGTGAATGAAGTGCGGATTGAATAAGGGCAATCATTAGTGACATTAATCCAAGGGATTTTTTCCTTATGCTGATCGTGTTGGTACCCAGTCCCTTGGTTGGTGGGCCACTCCCTCTATTTATTTTTCAAGTGTTTTAGGTTCAGATTCTATTTTATGCAGTGCGTTAGTTATGTCTCAGAGCACTCCCGAGCTTTTCGATATACAGAAACCCCGGAGTGTAACTTTAAAGGCTTCCCAAATTGTCTCTACGCTATCCACGAGCCCTTGTTTCTTTGGAAAAAATCTTGGATTTCGTCCCTCGATTCATTTTGAAAGACTGCATCAAGTGAAGGTGAGGGCTGCAATTTCCAGTTACTGTGGGGCTGCCGTATACTGGTGAGATTAATGTGAGCCTGACTGGGGCGTGATCAGAAGTGTGTAACATTGGTTATGGCGGATCTAAGTCCTCGCAACAAAAGCCAGTAATCTAAGTGCACCCATGACTTGCCTGCGCAGTGCAGTGTGTGCCTTCCAATTTGTGAGGGTGCATATGTCATCAGGCATTAATTAATTGGTTAGCTGCTATTATGTCATGTATGACTTTGTGTGATTTAATATAATGATGAGGGGCTGGGTTCAATCTGTCAGTGGCAGGGTTATGTATTACGATAAAATCCCCCCCAAATTATATGAATGGAGCCTACTTAAGCGATCTTAACCCAAAATGAAGCAAAGAGTTCAGGGGTGTCAACATTGGGACTGTAGCAGCACGCTAGTGTGACCGAAGCTGATCCCAGCCTACCCCAAGCCAGACAGTATCACCCGTGTGGATCCCAGGAGGCGCCCGCTAAGGCTAAAGGAGTTCGTTTATTGATAAGTATGGCTGTCCCTCTGGCATGTGAGGCCTTTCCCTCCCTACACCCAAACTCCTGAAAGCAGTAAAAACTTTCTCTTTTGTAAAAAAAGGAAAAAGAAGGAAATAACCCAACATGTCACTTATCTGGTCTGTGGTGACGGTCATTTTTTAGCAATGTTCTTTAGGCTATGTGTCTCCGCCAACCACCCGATGTTGTTCAGAGCAGATGCTTTGTGTTCAGCGCAGTTCTGTCTCTGCAGTCGGAGATGTTGATCATGAGGATGTGCCTGGCAAGGCGTTGGATGTGTTATTGCGTTGGAGGCGTTTTTGAAATTCGTCCACATGTAGAGGCTTGGTGAAGAAGGTCTGCTTACCCTGGTGAGTGACTCTGAGGCATGCTGGGTACAGGAGCGCGTAGTCTATTTGGGCCTGTCACAGTTTCCATTTGGCAGTATGAACTTCCATCTCTCCTCTTGCACTGTTGCCATAAAGTTGAGATATATGGAGAACGTGACACCTTCGAAGCTCAGTTGGCGTTTATCTCGGGCCAGTTTGAGTGCAACATCCCAATCTTTGTAATTCAGAAGGCGCGCGATGATGGATCGCGGTGTGCTGCCTGGCAGTGGTCGAGGGCCCAGCGAACAGTGTGCAAGTTCAACTATGAATTGTGATGAGAACTATTCTGTGCCAATGGTCCGCAGCAATAATTTCTCATTGTAATCCTCCATTTTCCCGATGTTGGTACTTTCCGGAACCCAGAGGATGCGTATATTATTCCGCCTACTTCACGCTTTAAGGTCTTCGTCTGCTATTAGTTTCAAAAGTGTGTCCATTTGCGCCACATTAATCTGGATCTGGGAGGTTTCGTCCTCAGTGTCAAAGATGTGACGCTCAGTGTCTTTGATGCGCTCCTCGTGTCCATTCAGTTTATGGACTATGGCATCCATTTTATCGGCTATTGCAGCAAGTCCGTGTCTGATCTCTTGAAGTATGGTTTTCATTTCCTCGCTTGACATATTGGAGGAGTCTTGTATGAAGCCTTGTGCATCCTCGCACCCTGCTGTATTCTGTTCCTCCTGTGTAGGCGGGTGCTTTCCTTATTGTCGAATGTCAGATGTGGCTGTCTCACGTCTGGCTTCCCCATGAGTGGTACTAGGTATAGCATATTGGCCGTTCTCAGCAATTGACATTATTGTGGTCCTCAACGTTAGTGGTCAATTTTGATGTCACGCCTTTCAGTGCTGCAGTTTGTCGCTGCCTGTGGATTTGTTCTGGGTGAGTCTTCTGCCAACTACCCGTGAGCAGGCGTCACCTCTCATCCGAGTAATGCTGGGATTCAGCTTGTGCAAGATGATCAGCGAGAGCACAAACCCAGCAGTTCACAATCACTGTTGCACAACCATGTTGGAGCGGCAAAGACCCGCTGTTGTAGGTGCCTGCACTTCCCGGGGTGCAGAGCACTGGGTTCTGCTGCAAGTTGGCTGCGAGAGGCGAAAGGCTGGTATCAGTAGTTATTCAGGGGAAGCAGGTGCGCATTTTCATCCCCTCGTGTGATCCTCCCCAACGAGTGTTGTGTAATAGGAGTTTGTGCCTTGTGTTTGCACTTTCACACGTTGTGATAACTATCGCCTACCCAGTGGGTCCTCTTACATGTTAGGATTTACAACGGAATTGTGGTAGTGGGCGGGCACCGCCGCTGGGTGCAAGCCTCAGGTAGAGTGCCGCCGGCTTTTCTGACCAGGGGAGCGACTGCAGCAGTACGCTGAAGTATTGGATTTGTTGCACTCAATACTGGTATAGGCTGTAAAATGTACGGCTGCCAACAACAGAGGAGGCGATGCAGCACAGTCTCACCTCCCGGAGCCACTTGTCGCTTCCATTATTAGTCCTCGGAGGCCTATTCACCTTGTGGGCCCACCGGCCTCGCACATACATGCTTGCCAAACAACGGCTTCAGGCGAGTACAGCAGACGTGGCAGCAGCAGCAGGATGTGTTCACAGCAGTGGCACGGAACACTCATACGCTCCAAATTCTCAGCGATGTACATTTGGGCAGGATAAATTAAAGGATCAGTGCACCGAGGTGCAGGAGTCCCATATTGGTGCATCCATCTTGTTTGTGCGCCACCTAGCACCCCCCCCCACAATTCTTGGGTCTTGCATGGCGCCAGCAGCTTTGAGATCTTCAGCCATTTTGCCTCTGTGAATTTGCATTTTGCCTTCCAAACCTATTGGTAGTGGGTCTTTGCTGCTAACTTAAGTTGCTTTTTGGCAGACTCTGACCCAGGATTTTGGTACTCCCTGCATTTGGTGTTTAGTTGTTTGGCGCATTGCTTGATCACTGGAACTTGACCCAGATTATATATTGGGTTTACTGTAGTTCTGTAAGTGGTGCTCCAACGGAGCAACAAAGCTAGTTTGTATGCAAGTTTGTTCCTTTCACCTATATGACCCCAATTGTTGGGCCGATCTGTCAGCCGATCCATGTCAATTTCCATGAGTCAAATTTGTTGATTGGCGTCTGCCCCATTTAATTCTTCTAAGTAGCCTGTGATGTTCTTCTCCTTTGGATACTCCAATGCAGCGAAGAGTTTGACGAGATTCCGCTGTGATGGTCGACTGCAGCATTAAGGTGGCATGATCTCTTTCTCAGTGTGAGTATGCCCATTGAGGACTGGGCTTCCGCTCTTTCAAATGTACACTATTCTTTCTAAAATAAATGACACAACTGTCCCATTGGTTTATATCTTGCTCACTGACAAGCAATCCTCAAACAGTGCTGAATTTTTATATGTGAAAAAAACAATGAATAAAAGTCCAAGGAAAGAATAAATACGATTCATATTGGCCAAAACAATAGAAAAAATCCTAAGTTGAGGATTACATGTTAAACAGTAAATTGCACTGAGTTAAGAAAAAATGCTAACACTGTTGTCGCTAGTACCTCCTGAGTGTGTGGACACGTTCTACACGTCAATTACTGAATCTGACAACTTTACACAAAAATTAAAATAAATTGGCCCCTCTGCTAAATTACTGTTAAGACACATGGATTGGCCATATGAGCAGGCCAGATTACTTAAGCCAAAGTTTTCTATTGACTGATGAAACTGATAATTGTCCTGATTAGAGGGATGGCACAATTCATTTAACAAATCAATTGGCAGACCTCACCCTAACCTTTATCATTTGTTTGAAATTTTGTAGAAGGAAGAAAGTGTCCAAGAAATTAGAATAGTGCAATTATTGACAGGTAGCCTGAACCCTTGTGTTTCTAAAAAAAAGTAAAGAAATGTTTGTAAGACTCTTAAGTAAAATACATAACGATTCAATGATGGAGGTTTCAGACTACCTGGACAATACTGCATACATCTTACACGTCTAACACACACTAACAACCTGTGAAATGACTTTGCTGTTTTCCTTGACTTTCTAATCAAATGGACATTTTTAACATTATTTTTTTCTAAATTGAAGGAATTTTGGGGTTCCTATCTGTAGTCAACTTCTCGTTTCAGCTCTTCATGAGTTGTTTCACGGTCCTGTCACCAAGAATCTTCAGTATTTCAGACAGGGAAACCAATTCCCATCAAAAGAGTTCTACTCCTAAAACTCCCATGTAAAAGCAGCAATCCAAAAAATCTAAATCCTGATGTAGAATTTTTTTTTTAGAATCACATAAAAAGAAAAAACACTATACAAAAAGAAAATCTCTAGAAATAATCCAGCAATTATCTATCCACGAATCTCGAGTTCCTCTTGTAACAAAATAGTCTTGGTTAAAGAAAACACCAAACTGTTAAAAAAACTCTACCCCTAAAAATTTCAAATGGTGCCTTTATTTCAAATAGTTTTAAACAAAGAAATATCATATCAAAAAGCAGGGGAGTACAGGTAGGCAAAGAGGGGACCTGTCCTCCACGGCACTATACAGATAATCAAGAAAGGTCCCTACCATTAGGAAGAAGGGGAACGTTTTTTTTTCTTGCAGGAACACGGTAAAAGGGAAAAAAATATATTCTTAAAAAGACCCTCACCCACCTGGGTTTCCCCTTGGTGGCATGCTTCATCATTGGGTCCATCCCTGCCTTCTACGTACAGGGGCGTGCTACTCCCAACGGATGCACAGGAGCACTTAAATGTACAATACAGGGGTGTCCCTATACACCTAACCACCTATGTTAAGAAAGGAGTGAGTTTAGCAAAGAAAAAAAAAGTTTAAAAATACCAGATTAGCGGGTCCAAAGCAATTTTATTTCCACACCCTAAAATGGTATGCTAAAATCTGGGGACATGTGGGAAAACCCCAGGCGTGAATGCCTATTGTTTCCTTTTGTGGTCAACTAGATTCATGCCCTTCCTCAAGGCATTTCTTCAGGACCCAGAAACGAGAAATCATGTTCCCACTCCAGGTGTCACAATAAACACAACATTAATGAAAAATACAAAAAAAATATACAGCACCTAATTGGTCTGTGTTAAATATCAAAAAGACCCGCAGAGATATAAAGAAAAATGGTTAAAAAATACACGACCCTAAGGTTCATAATATATTTAATAAGCTGTGATAATTTTGTGGTGGTGAAGTATAACCATTTATTTTCCAGCTTTTTCAAACCTATTTTGAAAAAAAAAAACGTATCTCAACTAACCCTGGGCGGAGTTTGTGGAGTTGCACTCAGCTGCACTACGGAGTACAATAGAAAAAAGCAGTTCGCATTGATTGCACAGTGCCGGAAACTTGTCCCCGCAGTGCAATCATTGCGAACGGCACCATGCACAGCTCAAGCGGTCCATGCTTTCCTATTCTGGCACTCAAGTAGATTTTTACTCGAGTGGCAGCTTTCTCAACGCAAACAGGCAGTTTCTCAATGCGAGCTGTCGCGAGCATGCGCAACCACTTGCAATGAGAAGCCTGACCCCCCTCCCCGTGTTGAGAAATCTCGCCGGGATGTTGATTTTCAATGCTCGCACTCGCCAACTTTTTGTTGACGATCGCAAACAAGGAAAAATCTGGCCGGAGGTTGATTTTCCTCACTCGTGGTCCCCAACTTGACATTGACGAATGTGAGCGAGGAAAAAACTCAATTATCGCGGGCGAAGTTTTTGGGAACTCTGCGAGCTCCTCGTAATGCGGAGTGCGGAAAACTCTGAAAAATTGTGGAACGGAGTTCACCACCCAGGGTTAATCTCAACATGGGGATACAGCTCCAACCTGCATGGGAATGGAGAAGTGGTACAAATGGTAATTATATACATTTCTTTACTGTTTAATGTCTAAGTACACCTCTCTCCTTACAGTAAATATATCTACATATAAAAAGTAAATCTTTTCTACCTGACCGCAGCTCTACCTTGCTTCCGAACTCAACAGCGATGTTCCCCCAACTGTAAAAAAAGGAACATTTTCTCTATTAAAACCAATGGGAAAGCACAAAAATAGACATTTAAAATTGAAAAAGAAATGTTTTGCATTCAAAATAAAATGCTTAAAATATGTAAAATAAGGTAAGTTTAACTATTATGTAAAAATACTTTAAAATGTTAAACTATATATTTAATACTTTTTTATGTTAAAAAATATTGTGGTTTATTGTCTCCTACAATATATTATTTTAAATGGTTTTTAATCATCAAATACTAAAATAATACTTGAGTATTCACACACTTCCAGACCCAATACCCTCATATTCCTTGTATCCCTTTCCTAAAAGGTATATCTTACGGTAGTAAAATGATAATACAAAATTAATTATTAATAAATACCCTATTTATGAACCTTGTAATATTATTCCTTACTAATTATTTACCCATATACTTACCAAAAAATGCATAGTAAAGGTATGCGTAGTAAGAACATATCCAAATATTACGTGGTAATTGCATGCAAAGTAGTGGCATGCATTTTAGAGACTTATGCATGATGCTGACATGTGTGGTAAAGACTTATGCATGGTGATGGTGGCGTGGTATAGGCATCCTGTGGTAAACACTGTGTTGTAATGGTTGTTTCCCTTGTACAAGTATGGATCACTCATTCTGGTCTTTGTTGATCTGTGACTGGGGGGGACTGTCTGTAAAGTTTCAGGGCTCCGTCCATCATCTCTTTGTGTTTGCTTTGTTGATCTTCACCTGGCCTTTAAGTCCAAGGATTGCTAAGAAGAAAAGGAGCAACTCAAAACCCATTTTCTCCATGCAACTTTCCATAGCAAAATTGAACAACAATACCTCAAAAAATGTCTGACCGTAATTATGGCAAATTTGTCATAAAACTAATTTTGTTCCAGAAGAATGCTGTTTGTGGATTCGTTTAAATATGTTAAAATTAAGAAAAAACATATAGGAGGCTGGGCAGGGATAACCTGCATCCCTAGGCGTGGTAGTGGGGTCCCTAGAGGGGACCAAAATATTTTTTCAATGAGACTGACAGTCTGTGGAGGATCTACTGTCCAATTAAAATCAATAAGCCCCGCGGGGTGGGCCAGGGCCTGTGAGATCAGAGCCATGATTTCTATAGGAGTGTGTGCAACCCCTCCTTGAAACTTTTAAAGGCCCAGGGTCCAATCCCCGGAGCCTGACATTCATATTTAGTGGAGAGGGAAGGCTGCGCCCCTCTCCAAGCCTCATAGAGGCCCCAGGAACCCCATCCCACAAGGCTGACAATAAAATTTAGGGGAGGGTAGTGTAGCCACCTTCATGAGCTTCTTAGAGGCCCCGGGGAGTTCATCCTTCAGGGCTAGAAAAAAGCAGAGCAAAACACTGCTGTTCCCTGCCTGGGAGAGTGTGGGCATTTCTTGCCCATGCTTTTCCGGGCAAGGACCACAACTTTTGGCCCAATTCCGATCTTGTTTGGAAAGCATACTGACCAAATCGGTTCTGGAATTCTTTCCATATGACTCGGATCGGGGGAGTCCGACCAAGGTAGTACGATGACTTCAATGGGAGCCTGTGTTCCGAACGTGAACACAGGCTCCCATTGAAGAAAGGGGTGGCAGATTTGGAGGGCCCCGGGTGAAGGGGGCCTGCTACAGGCCTCCAAATACCAATTCCGGCAGCCTTTCCATTCCAGGCAACCCGAATCAGAAAGACCGCCCGAATCGGACATCATACTCGCCCTTTCGGACACCAAGTCCATAGTGCTGACAAACCGCCTCCAAGAAGGCTCAACCTCTCCGAATGCCTTCCGGAACAGATTCAGTCAGCCCTAACAGTTTCCAGGCATCGTACATGGTCGTTCGGAACTGGGAATGTGCTGGTCGGAAAAAAGAGCTGCAGATCAGTTTCGGAAGGGCTCCGATTCGGAGCCCTATCGACCAACATTGGAATTGACCTCTTTGTTGCCAACCGGCAGGAGCAGAGAAAAAGCTGCTCCTGCCCAGGTGGGAGCATAATAATGGAGCCAACTTCTGCTGACATCCAGAATAGGTGCCCCCAACCCACAACAATACCCATGTTGTGGGAGCTCATTTGTTATTCAATGCTCCAAGGAAGGAGCACCCCATAATATCCCTGTGAGTTCTCTTTATTAATATTTTTGGATGATGATGGTGGTCATAGATGGGGGCAGGGCACCACCAATCATTTTGCTAATGTTGTTGATGGCTGCAGAGAGTGCAGCAGCCCCCAAGCAACATTAAAACATTTTTTTTAAGTCTCCTGGGTAATGTATTCCAAGACCTCCGTAAATCTTATCATATTTTTAAAGCACTATGAGCTGAATCTGTATGCGCCTAAACTGGAGAGCAGGGACTCCTTGCTGTTGGTTCCATGGATGCACGTTATGGCCTGAACAATGTTAAAAAAAGACTACAAGATGACACATTTAGAAAAAAAAAGTATTTTAAATATTTTGTGACAATCACTAATATTGAATATTGTAATGTGTGAATCTATAAAATAGCCATTTGATTATAGTTATTGGTGACATTTTGGATAAAGCCAATAAGTCTGCTTTATTTATGTGTATGTGTTGACCCCTTGATAACACTAATAGGCCTGCCTCTTTTTATAGTTTGGTGATCGCAAATTTTGACAAAGCCATTAAGTCTGCATTATTTAAATGTACATCCTTTATTTTGCTACTTGACGTAGACAGCCATGTGAGGCTGCGATTGGCATCTTACTTTCCATTATCCTCTTAAGACTCCGGGGACCCCATCCCCTGGGGCTGAATCATAAAACTGAAGGGGAAATGGTGCACGCCCTTCCCCTCCCCTAGCTTGTAAAGGCCTGGAACATAATTGTAAATGGCAGGGGGCATGCAGCTCCTCTTCATGAGCCTGTAAAAGCCCAGGGACTGAAACAAATATTTAAAGGAGAGAAGCATGTATCCCCCCTTCCCAAGCCTAGAAGGGCCCTAGAAACCCCAGTCCCAGGGCAGGCTCCAAGTGTGTATACAAGGGAATCCACCTCGGGACACAGTTTTCCTAACAGTGGACCTGCAGGCAAAGAACACTGGTCTGTTCCTACCTAGTAGGGGCTTCAAAAATGCTCCTGCTGGAGGGGACAGACATTCATTTTCCTGTTTGCTCTCTTGCAAGCAGGCAAACTCAGATTGCTCCAGACCTAGTGGGAGCCATAACAAACATCTGCATCCATGAGGCAACAGCAATGCCGGCTCCCTGTGTATCCAGGATGGGTGCATGCAAGGACTTGGCGGGCTGCAGGTGCCCTGGGGCTCACTTAGAGGCCTCAACCTATTGTTTTGTGCACGTCCCAGGTGAACACCAGGGCACCCACCTAACATCCCAGTTTAGGGGGTCTCTGGGACCATAAAGGTTTATAGACGATGCCTTTGCACCACTTTGTCCTTATAAAATAGGTGAGCACTGGGACACCATAATTAAAAAACATACATTAAATGAACAATAAATGAGCGGCATGAGCTTTAAAAAAACACGGTAGGCTCTCCTGGTGTCATGGATTTAATGACCCATATGGCTTAATATTTTATTTAGTGTTGCTGCACTCCCTTCAGCACCTCACAGCAGTAAATCAAATGCTATGTGGTGTCCTTGCCCGCATAAGAGCTTATGGGGTGCTCCCTCAAGCAGCAGTCAATAATAAATAGGTGGCTCCTGCTGCTCATTCAGTATACATTTTATTTTTTTTATTTTGTGTGTCCTGGTGCCCAAGTGGGACACTCAGATCCTTATCCCCATTGGCCCACCTGCTTCCCTGCCAGCACAACTCTTGGGCATTCAGATTGATACTCTCATCATGAATATTTTACACATACACATAAAAAATGAACTGGGGCATATTCTCAAGGAACAGTCAAATCTTGAGAATGGACAGTGGATATAGCACCAAGATATAGCACAAAACTCGTATCAACTAAAAGTAATAAGGAATTCAAAAGTAAGTCCAGTGTGCCACTTGCAAAAACCGGTACCCTCTGTCCTGGGGCACCTCACTTAAAACGTGAATCCAAAATGTTTATCATCCAGTTTTAGGGCACCACTCCAATCATGTACAATCAATTCAAATTTCTCAGAGTCCACATCCAAATTCAGAAGTCTTGATATTTTCTCAGTTCGTTTTTTATTTTCTTATACTCAACAAATCATCAGCCAACGCGTTTCGTTCTGACCACCAGAACTTCTTCAGGGCTGGAATAATCAAACATACATAAACACCGACTGTGACATAGATATATATAAACTACATATAAAATTGTACATACAACCATATAAATAAGTGTAAAAACATAAAACATCTGTGTATATTAAAAACACATAACATTACATGACAATAGATTAGCTGTGTGTGTAATTTTTTAGAGGATTACAACCTCGTTTCCCTTTATAAACAATTGAAAATTTCTCAATTCTTCCTAAGGTACTGGACTCTTACTACAAGAGTTAGTAATTTCTAAATGTAAAACGTTACTATAAGGAATGATAAAGCAACATTACAGTGATTTCAAGCAGAACAGAAAAGAAGGGGGGAGAAAAGAAGAGTCTTAGCGTACCGTGTGTTATTGTAGAAAACACCAACAGTGAGTACCACTGATAAGTATAGGATCCTTCCAAACAACAAAAATAATCCAATTAGGATATATGGATGAATATAACTGAAAAGAAGAAATGTAACCAACCAATTACAGAGAGCATAATGCCAACAGCCATGAGCGTTGAAGCAAACATCTGGTAGGCGAAAGTTAGAAGAACTCAATAATGTATCTCCTAAACGGGCGACCATGAGATGTATATAATAATACTTTTATCAACAAACTCGGTAACAAATAACCATATGCACCTATATCTGATGTCAAGTCAAAAGTGAGTTTTCAAATTATAGCAATGAGAAAGTCACATACATATGTATGGGTTACCTATGATCCTTGCCCCAAAGCATAGTAAGCATGTGAAAATAATGATGGCACAACTAAGTAACTCAGATTAAACATGATAATTTAATGCAATAAGCCTACCTGGCTGGCTTATTCTTCACACAGCAGTTAGTAGCAGCTGTTGGTCAACAATTATTATAGTTCAAGCGTTAGACCTGATAATCTCAGCAGAAAGCCTATGAATAACCAAAGATGGGTTGTTTTTTAAAAAAAGGCAATGTGTAACACAAGGCATTATTACCCATAGGATAACCACAATGAATGTCGACACAGTTGAAGACTCGAAACAGAAGCCATCCTACCTTATTAAGGGTATTAATATGTATCTTCTCGGATGTTCCCAATATAAATCCCTTTAAAGAGAGTGGGATGCACACCTCCGTATTCTTCTTTTGTCATACTTTTTCTTTTTTATATCATGATTGCGTGCAGATTGCAATGGCGCTCTGCCCACAATAGCGCCAGAGTACGAAAATGTCATTTTTCATGGGGGGCGAGTTCTCACCCCCAAACAATTGCACAGCTTGTATGAAGCCTCCCTTTGCTTTCATTTTCTAACAACTATTTTTTAACCATAGTACTCCAATGTATTCCATTTTTATCTTCTTTGTCTCAATTTAATCAACAGTATTGTCTATCCACACGCGGAAAGAGAAATGCCATATTTTCAAGTTTCTGATGCTCATTTGGTGTCCATCCGGACCTTCTCAAAGAACACGATTAGAAGCAAACATCGTTTGAAGCTGCGTTTATTGAATTCAAAGGCCAAATGCATTTTGGGCGCCTCGCGCCCTTCGTCAGGGGTCGCTAGAAAATAAACAATAAGACAATCACTATCCCTTGCATTAACAAAGTGTCATGCCGTAATAGGTACACATAGAGCATTACGTAAAACATTCATATTATACAGTGTTCTAATCATTATCTCTGTATGTCCATTCGTCAAACATTGCCCCCAACGTGCGCCGGTTGTGTTTGTTAAAAGTTTACAATAAACATACATAACTCGCCCCTCATGAAAAATGACATTTTCGTACTCTGGCGCTATTGTGGGCAGAGCCCCATTGCAATCTGCACGCAATCATGATATAAAAAAGAAAAAGTATGACAAAAGAAGAATACGGAGGTGTGCATCCCACTCTCTTTAAAGACATTCATACCCATTGTCCACAATTGGGTTTGCACCCATCAAAAGTAATGGCAATATAAAACATAATGACGAACAATGGAGTCATCCACACGGACGGAATAACATCGAGAGTCGTTTTTAAATGCTGACATTTAAAGAATATGAAAAACTTTTAAATGGATACTATTCCTTCACATGCGTTGTAACAGTGTTGATACGTAATATAGGCAGAGGGCTTCCAAATGTGATTTTTATGTTACTATGGACAAAACGAATGGGATTATGGGACTTAGAGTTCGTTTGACATGTAGTAATTAATGATTACGTTACCACCAGGTGGTTAAGAAGTTGTGTGAGCCAATGGGAAGGTGACTGGGTTAATAAAACCTGGGACACGTGGGAGGTAACTAAGGGCGGATACTTGGCTGTTGATCCTCGTAGATCAAGATGGGAAACCTCATGTTTTAGTAAAGCAGGTATGAAAAGATTGACTTTGGATGTAAAGGGATTCGAATAGTCAGCAGCATGATAGAGCACTGGGATTAGAACGCTAGTAGTAATTAACAGAACAGGCGGGTGCTGGTAACTGTGGAATGCAAGCGACCAGTAGAGGTTGGTTAAGTGAGTAAAAAGTTAAACATCACCATGATAGATGCGATTAGAACGGAGGGAGGATTCAGAGAAACGCAGGGAGGGAAAATATGAAAGAGAGTACGAAATAGAACGGAGTTACACCAACAGATTGATGAGGGCTACACAAGACTACGGGGTGGAATGAAATTATGTATGCTTATTGTAAACTTTTAACAAACACAACCGGCGCACGTTGGGGGCAATGTTTGACGAATGGACATACAGAGATAATGATTAGAACACTGTATAATATGAATGTTTTACGTAATGCTCTATGTGTACCTATTACGGCATGACATTTTGTTAATGCAAGGGATAGTGATTGTCTTATTGTTTATTTTCTAGCGACCCCTGACGAAGGGCGCGAGGCGCCCGAAATGCATTGGGCCTTTGAATTCAATAAACGCTGCTTCAAACAATGTTTGCTTCTAATCGTGTTCTTTGAGAAGGTCCGGATGGACACCAAATGAGCATCAGAAACTTGAAAATATGGCATTTCTCTTTCCGCGTGTGGATAGACAATACTGTTGATTAAATTGAGACAAAGAAGATAAAAATGGAATTCATTGGAGTACTACGGTTAAAAAATAGTTGTTAGAAAATGAAAGCCAAGGGAGGCTTCATACAAGCTGTGCAATTGTTTGGGGGTGAGAACTCGCCCCTAATGAAAAATGACAACCCAATATAAATCCGACACAATATATTCCAAGTTTGTAATCCCAGTTAGATTTGCGATGGAAATTGTTACCTAGACGTAGTATCAATAAAATGAGAGAAACGAAAAACCCAATATTAATGCGCCTGGTCTAATAGCAGACCTCGATAATCTCAGAAGTATACAAACTGCCATACCAGTGTTATTGAGCCCGAAGCCCCGAAATAGAATCGAAAATGAGCCAGCCATGCAAACGTGGACTTCACAGTCACCCTCCCGCAAGTATCAATAATACGGCGAGCACATGTCAGATTCCATGACAATTTAATTGCCCAACAGCGGTGTCCAACTTACCACTGCAACTCGGCCATATCCGCCACAAGCAGCAAACGAGCTCTCAAAGCGCAACCGATTTAAGTTGCGTCTCAAATGTCCCGGGCGGAAACGCCATGTTGAAACACTCCGCCCGCGTGTACTCTCGCGGCAACACCCGCGCGCACCAAAAGGCCCTAAGATCGCATCTACGGTGCACGCGTGGCAGACATATTGGAACTTCCTGACTATTAGGTATAGAATAACAAATCAAATAATAATGTAGCACATATCATAAGAAATGTAAGGAAATGAATGACAGTGCGCGAAAAAATAAAAACATAAAAGAAAAACAATTTAAAACACAATGTACCTTTGCTTTTTTGTGGATCCAACTTAAAGCAATAACAACCGCTATAGGTATATAAATTATGTATTCGAGGAGAATCGCGCAAGGAAGGCGGGGGAGGGCAAATCAGGGGTCCAAGAAGGAAGAAACCGTCACCCAACAGTGACCATGTGGAAAATACGCAATCATACCACACCTCCTATACAACAGCAGTAAAAGTATTGCACCAAAGTTTGCATTGAGCCCAATGCAATATAATTGGGTATACACAGAGGGTTTGTCCCAAACTCATCAATGAATGAAACCTATAATATGCAGAACTGTAACATCTAGTCTATCCTTAAGGTGGTACTTCATAAGGGATATTTTGCATTAAAGAATGTAAAATAAACAGTAAATGTATATGCTTAAAGAAAGAGAGCAGTGAGCCCACCACAGATCTGAATGGTGTATAACTAACCAGTAGAGACAATACAGGGCTACAGGAAATAATGCATCTCATCATCGGTGTTATGGCCCATTTCTATGCATTTAAGACGACAAATCCACATGGCTTCCCTCTTTCTAAGGCACAATTCTCTATTACCCCCTCATGGGTTAGGGGGAATGTGATCAATGCCATGGAACCATACTTTGTTGTCATTCACATTATTCTCACGCATATGGTAGGCCATAGGGTACTTCAAGTCATACTTTTTAAGTGCTCTGACGTGCTCCTGTATTCTCAATTTTAAGGGCCGAACAGTACTGCCCACGTAAATCTTGTCACATCCACAGCCTATCACATAAACAACATGGGTGGTGTTGCAATTTATATAGTGCCTTATATCATATTCTTTTGAGGTGTTGTACCTGAAGCCCTTGGTCTTATTCTTACCAAGGGGACACACATTACACCCAGTACAGGTGTAGAATCCATTGGGTGCACCTGGAAACCAAGTTTTGGTGGCTTTACTGCGAGGGTAACTGGGGCACAGGAAATTCCGTAAGGTTTTACCCCTTCTGAATGTAACCTTTGGTGTGGGTGTAACTAAATCCCTTAAACTAGGCGTTTCATACAATAATGCCCAATGTTTTTTCAAAATCCTGAACAGATTCGTACTGTTGTTAGTATATTGTGTTGTAAATGTCAATCTGGCAGTTTCCTTCTTTTGTCGTTTGGAGGGTTTATCTCTGTCTAGTGTACTCTGTCTGGTTACTTTTTGTATTCTTGTGTCAGCATTTGTCAAAATATCTTCATTGTAACCCCTTGCTCTAAACCTCACTTTAACAACGTTAATGTTCTCCCTAAAGGTATCTCCTGTGCTGCAGATGTGGCGTACCCGCACCATCTCACCAAAGGGTATGTCCTTAATGACTGAGCTGGGATGTGCATTTGTAGCATGCAGTGTGCTATTGCAGGCTGTAGTTTTGCAGTAGAGAGCACTCTGTATTTTACCCTTTCTGTTATAAAACAGGATATCTAAAAATTCAATACTCTCCTTACTGTATTTCATAGTCAAATGGACATTATGTGGATTATCATTCAAGTATCTATGATAACCCTTGAGTTGGTCGGGGGTCCCTTTCCATATTAGGATGATATCATCAATATACCTCCCCCAGAAGACAATCTTGTCCATCCAGGGGGAGGCATATTTGCCCCACGCATGTTCCTTTTCCCACCAACCCATGAAGAGTCCTGCATATGATGGCGCAAATCTGCTGCCCATCGCGGTCCCCTGGGTTTGGTGGTACCAATGTACCGCAATGTAAAAAGAAATTCCTTGATAAGATGATATCGATCATTTCCAATAACATTTCATTGTGTTCGAAATGATCAGCGGTACGTGTAGCCAGATAAGAACTCACTGCTATGTGTCCAAAGTGTTTCAAGATACAGGTATATAACCCAGTCACATCCATGGTGACGAAAAGCAGGGTGTCCGACCATGTCAATCCATCAAATTTCCCCGAAATGTCCCCAGAGTCCTGTATATACGCTGGGAGGTTGGTGACAAAAGGTTGTAAGAAACCATCTACGTACTGAGACAGGCGTTCAGTGGGAGAGTCAATCCCAGAAATAATGGGACGTCCTGGCGGAAAAGTTCCACCTTTGTGTATTTTGGGCAGGATGTAGATACAAGGGGCCAAAGGGTTTTTGACCCTCAGGTATCTACATTCCTCCTCCAACAATAATCCAATCTCTCCCCAGCCATGTATCTTTGTGTTAACAAAATTAACAAGGGAGGGAGTGGGGTTATCATTTATTCGCTGGTAACAACTGGTATCATCCAAATGTCTTTTTATTTCAGTGTTGTAATCAATGGTGTTCATCACAACCACATTCCCTCCCTTGTCAGCCTCCTTAATCGTAATAGTATCGTCCAAAGCAAGAGTCTCCAAAGCTAGTTTCTCAGCTCGGGTGAGATTTTGTTTATAGTTAGAGAATTTATTAGGGGTTTCCATAAGTTTGTACAAATCATAGGTAACTCTTTCCTTGAAGGTATCTATATTCCTATGAGTATTTATAGGTATAAATTTGGATCGTGGTTTCAAACCACTGGTTATCTCCAAATCTTCACTGATGTCAAGATTTTCTCTAAGTTGTTTAACAGAATAGTCATCATCATCACTTATGGAAAGAAGCATTTGTATATTCAACAAATCTGAAACAGTATGAGTAGTAACTGTAGTAGAAGAATGTTTAGTCAACACATTATGTGCAGGAGTATCTTGAAAATGATCTTTTAATTTCAGTAAACGTACAAACTTATGTAGCTCCATCATCATTTCTGTTGGATCCCCAAACTGAGCTGGACAAAAATTCAAACCTTTTTGTAACACATTGATCTCTGTATCCGCTAATGTTTTATCAGACAAATTTACAACAGTGAGTGTATTCTGGACATTATCATTGGTGGTGTGCTTATTTAAGTCTTCTTGGACCGAGTGTCCATTGCATGGGTGGTTTCCTTTCTTGTTCCCCTTGTTCCGCCACCTCTTCCCGCCCCTCCTTGTCCTACGTCTTTTTGGGCCATTTTGTTCCCCAATCTTATTTGCTCCATTTCTAATAAAAAATTCCTTTTACCAGTTGGAGTTGCTGACATTGCCCCTTCCTCTCTAGGGGGCAAGCTTTCGACTGAGGAGATTAAGCGACTGCTTATTGAAAGTGACTCACTTGTGTCCTCTCTAGGTCTTTTACCGTCACCCGAGGATTTTACATTATCAAATTTACGCGCAAAGGTGTATATGCGCCCATTTTTGTAATCGTTGTCATCTCTTTTGATTTTCCTGAACTTTTTGTCTCTAAGATAGATCTGGTGGGACTCTATAACTCCATCAAATATCTCAAAATTTTTCTTTATCGCATCCTTCAGACTGTAACAATCAATTTCACGTTCTAATTCAATAATTTCCAGCTTGAGGCTCGCTATTTTTTCGATATAAGGCACTACATAAATTGCAACACCACCCATTTTGTTTATGTGATAGGCTGTGGATGTGACAAGAATTACGTGGGCAGTACTGTTCGGCCCTTAAAATTGAGAATACAGGAGCATGTCAGAGCACTTAAAAAGTATAACTTGAAGTACCCTATGGCCTACCATATGCGTGAGAATCATGTGAATGACAACAAAGTATGGTTCCATGGCATTGATCACATTCCCCCTAACCCACGAGGGGGTAATAGAGAATTGTGCCTTAGAAAGAGGGAAGCCATGTGGATTTGTCGTCTTAAATGCATAGAAATGGGCCATAACACCGATGATGAGATGCATTATTTCCTGTAGCCCGGTATTGTCTCTACTGGTTAGTTATACACCATTCAGATCTGTGGTGGGCTCACTGCGCTCTTTCTTTAAGCATATACATTTACTGTTTATTTTACATTCTTTAATGCAAAATATCCCTTATGAAGTACCACCTTAAGGATAGACAAGATGTTACAGTTCTGCATATTATAGGTTTAATTCATTGATGAGTTTGGGACAAACCCTCTGTGTATACCCAATTATATTGCATTGGGCTCAATGCAAACTTTGGTGCAATACTTTTACTGCTGTTGTATAGGAGGTGTGGTATGATTGCGTATTTTCCACATGGTCACTGTTGGGTGACGGTTTCTTCCTTCTTGGACCCCTGATTTGCCCTCCCCCGCCTTCCTTGCGCGATTCTCCTCGAATACATAATTTATATACCTATAGCGGTTGTTATTGCTTTAAGTTGGATCCACAAAAAAGCAAAGGTACATTGTGTTTTAAATTGTTTTTCTTTTATGTTTTTTATTTTTTCGCGCACTGTCATTCATTTACTTACATTTCTTATGATATGTGCTATATTATTATTTGATTTGTTATTCTATACCTAATAGTCAGCAAGTTCCAATATGTCTGCCAAGCGCGCACCGTAGATGCGATCTTAGGGCCTTTTGGTGCGCGCGGGTGTTGCCGCGAGAGTACGCGCGGGCGGAGTGTTTCAACATGGTGTTTCCGCCCGGGACATTTGAGACGCAACTTAAATCGGTTGCGCTTTGAGAGCTCGTTTGCTGCTTGTGGCGGATATGGCCGAGTTGCTGTGGTAAGTTGGACACCGCTGTTGGGCGATTAAATTGTCATGGAATCTGACATGTGCTCGCCGTATTATTGATACTTGCGGGAGGGTGACTGTGAAGTCCACGTTTGCATGGCTGGCTCATTTTCGATTCTATCACGGGGCTTCGGGCTCAATAACGCTGGTATGGCAGTTTGTATACTTCTGAGATTATCGAGGTCTGCTATTAGACCAGGCGCATTAATATTGGGTTTTTCGTTTCTCTCATTTTATTGATACTACGTCTAGGTAACAATTTCCATCGCAAATCTAACTGGGATCACAAACTTGGAATATATTGTGTCGGATTTATATTGGGAACATCCGAGAAGATACATATTAATACCCTTAATAAGGTATGATGGCTTCTGTTTCGAGTCTTCAACTGTGTCGACATTCATTGTGGTTATCCTATGGGTAATAATGCCATGTGTTACACATTGCCTTTTTTTAAAAAACAACCCATCTTTGGTTATTCATAGGCTTTCTGCTGAGATTATCAGGTCTAACGCTTGAACTATAATAATTGTTGACCAACAGCTGCTACTAACTGCTGTGTGAAAAATAAGCCAGCCAGGTAGGCTTATTGCATTAAATTATCATGTGTAATCTTAGTTACTCAGTTGTGCCATCATTATTTTCACATGCTTACTATGCTTTGGGGCAAGGATCATAGGTAACCCATACATATGTATGTGACTTTCTCATTGCTATAATTTGAAAACTCACTTTTGACTTGACATCAGATATAGGTGCATATGGTTATTTGTTACCGAGTTTGTTGATAAAAGTATTATTATATACATCTCCTGGTCGCCCGTTTAGGAGATACATTAATGAGTTCTTCTAACTTTTGCCTACCAGATGTTTGCGTCAACGCTCATGGCTGTTGGCATTATGCTCTCTGTAATTGGTTGTTTACATTTCTTCTTTTCAGTTATATTCATCCAGATATCCTAATTGGATTATTTATGTTGTTTGGAAGGATCCTATACATATCAGTGGTACTCACTGTTGGTGTTTTCTACAATCACACACGGTACGCTAAGACTCTTCTTTTCTCCCCCCTTCTTTTCTGTTCTGCTTGAAATCACTGTGATGTTGCTTTTATATTAACTTTTTACATTTAGAAATTACTAACTCTCGTAGTAAGAGTCCAGTACCTTAGGAAGAATTGAGCAATTTTCGATTGTTTATAAAGGGAAACAAGGTTGTAATCCTCTAAAAAATTACACACACAGCTAATCTATTGTCATGTAATGTTATGTGTTTTTAATATACACAGATGTTTTATGTTTTTACACGTATTTATATGGTTGTATGTACAATTTTATATGTAGTTTATATATATCTATGTGACAGTCTGTGTTCATGTATGCTTGATTATTCCAGCCCTGAAGAAGTTCTGGTGGTCAGAACGAAACGCGTTGGCTG
Source organism: Lissotriton vulgaris (assembly GCF_964263255.1). Taxonomy (NCBI): domain Eukaryota; kingdom Metazoa; phylum Chordata; class Amphibia; order Caudata; family Salamandridae; genus Lissotriton; species Lissotriton vulgaris. The sequence goes on from NC_141689.1 coordinate 1,181,218,211, forward strand.
ATGATTCTTTTGAGTATAGGAAAATAAAAAACGAACTGAGAAAATATCAAGACTTCTGAATTTGGATGTGCCCTAAAATTGGATGATAAACATATTCTCAAGGAGTTATCGCTGCTTTAGCCCCACTTTTCTGCCCCTAATGAGGTGATCATTTTATCGCCCTATTACCGAGCAGTTGCTAACAGCTGTCAGCGAAAGTTTTTATGTGAAAACGTCCGTTGTAATGATCGCCTCTTCTGTTAGCGATAATTATATGTAGGAGAGGCATTTCTATGCAAAAAACTGCCGCAAACACCATTACTCCATATTCACAAGGGGATCCTTGAACTTCTGAATACCAAAAAACTGACTCTAACAGCATTTAGAGCCAGTTACTTAAAGCCCAGAAAATAGCTGGACTTAAAAATGGGGTTAACACTTGAGCCCAAATCTCAGCAGGTCTTGGTGCTGGACAGCGCTGCAAGCAATGTTGCAACACAAAAAGGTGATGGACAGAATGCTGAACATTGTCAAACATTCACCCCCAGGCACAGATCTGGGTTTAATCCATCGTTATTTTGTTCACCACTGCACCCCAGTTCAGACATAGCCAAATGCAAATCAGTCTTGACCCTGTGCCTCATGGGAACAGTCCAGACCGAACTGCCAAGCCATGTCTTCCCTGGACCGGAATCAAGCATCCTAGGACCGGTTTCGGGCTTTCAGCACTCATCAGCCTGGATAGCTTGACTCGCGTGGCGTAGTGAGCACGGGACCCACGTCTGGGCATACCCTTCCCACTTAGGGTGAAAATGCAACACAAAAAGATGATGGACGTAATGCTGAACATTGTCAAACATTCACCCCCAGTCACAGATCTGGGTTTAATCCATTATTATGTTACTCACGACGCCACCCCAGTTCAGGCATAGCCATATGCAAATCAGTCTTGACCCTGTGCCTCATGGGAACAGTCCAGACCGAACTGCCAGGCCATGTCTTCCCTGGGCGGAATCAAGCATCCTAGGACCAGTTTCGGGCTTTCAGCCCTCATCAGCCAGGATAGCTTGACTCCAGTGGCGTCTGGGCATACCCTTCCCACTTAGGGTGAAAATGCAACATAAAAAGATGATGGACGGAATGCTGAACATTGTCAAACATTCCCTCCCAGTCACAGATCTGGGTTTAATCCATTGTTATTTTTCTCACCACGCCACTCCAGTTCAGACATAGCCATATACAAATCAGTCTTGACCCTGTTCCTCATGGAAACAGTCCAGACTGATTTACCAGGCCATGTCTTCCCTGGACCGGAATCAAGCATCCTAGGACAAGTTTTGGGCTTTCAGTCCCCATCAGCCAGGATAGCTTGACTCTAGTGGTGTAGTGAGCACGGGACCCACGTCTGGGCATACCCTTCCCACTTTGGGTGAAAATGCAACAAAAAAAGATAATGGACGGAATGCTGAATATTGTCAAACATTCACCCCTGCAACAAAACTACAGTGCAGGAATGCACACCATCAATAGAATAGTGCACATTCCTGGGCCCCAGTCATGAAAAGTGTTTCAGCGCTGCAACAAGATAGCATTGCAACACTTCTCACTATGCCCTTCTTGCAATAGCACGGATGCACTGTATTCACGGGACAGCGCTCCACGACACAAGTAATGACAGATATGTCAGAAATCCTGACTTATCTGTCTGCGCTAAAGTCACGCTTTGCTGCAGTCGTGTCACAACCATGACACAACTCCAGCAATGCATGGGGCCAGCCTATCCCTGTGGCACTGCGTCACCCTTACGCCTGTTATCAGGCAGAAGGTACTAACATAGTGCCGTTCATAATGGGGGCCTAATGTCAGCGCTGTTGGAGATCCATCGGTGGTGGTTGTGCGCTGCAGTGTCATTGTTTGCAAGCATTGGTGGAGTTTTGGTGCGAAGGGAGTTGACGAGATGTTCTTTTTTTGGCCTTGATCCAGCTGCAAGGGGGTGCGATCATGGCGGTGGCATCCGGTGGGCAAGGTGAAGATGTGAAGTTGCCTATGATGGTCGGTCCAGGAGAGTCCAGTGTTGTGTCTATAGTTGAAGTTTCAGCTGGCGGAGGTGATGTGCTCGACCGTGTGTCCTGGTCACTGGGGTTGTCCAGGTGGAACTTGAGTTTACCGAGTAGGATGTTGCTGGTGTATGTGAGACCCTGGGGTGCAATGATGTCTACAATGGTATTGGAAAATAGGGAGCTATGGCCTGGGGGACTGCACATGAGGATGCTGCAGAGGATGTGCTTGGGCTGGGTCTGGATCTGAGAGTTGAGATGGTCCATGGTCACTCTTGTGTCATTAGAGTGCGTGGTCAGCGAGAGTGTGCTTCTGTAGGTGATGGCATTGCCTCCTCTTTGACGGTCGGGGTGCTCCTTGCGGGTGATACTGCAGCCACCAGTGATGGCGATGGCGATGTCCGGTCCGGAGCAGAGGTTGGTCCTGGCAGGCGAGGTGGCGTCCAGGGTTTTGGCGAGGAGGGTGCAGGCTTCATAGCGGTGGAGTGTCCAAGAGTAATGCTCCTTGGTGCTGAGCGCGGTCCAGGGTCAGATGGACAAAGACAAGATGCTCTTTGGTGGTCTTGATCCAGCTGCAAGGGGTTCGATGATGGTTGTGGCATCCGGTGGGCAAGGTGAAGATGTGAAGTTACCTATGATGGTCGGTCCAGGAGAGTCTGGTGTTGTGTCTGTAGTTGAAGTTCCCGCTGGCGGAGGTAACGTGCTCGACATGTGTCTTGCTGCTTGTATCTGATGTAAGGGACCTTCCCTAGGAGAGGGTGGTGTCCTGGTCACTGGGGTTGTCCAGGTGGAACTTGAGTACACCAGTAGGATGTCGTCGGTGGATAGGAGACCCTGGGGTGCAATGAGGACTACAATGGTATTGGTGAATGGGGGTCCATGTCCCTGGGGCCCCACACATGAAGGTGCTGCAGAGGATGTGCTTGGGCTTGGTCTGCATCTGGGAGTTGAGATAGTCCATGGTCACCCTTGGGTCATTAGAGTGCGTGGTCAGTTGGAGTGTGCTTCTGTAGGTGATGGCAATGCCTCCTCCTTGACGGTTGGGGTGCTCCTTGCGGGTTATACTGCAGCCGTCAGTGATGGCAATGGCAATGTCCTGTCTGGAGCATAGGTTGGTCCTGGCAGGCGAGGTGGCGTCCAGGGTTGATGGCAAAGAGGGTGCTGGCGTCGTAGCAGTGGAGTGTCCAAGAGGAATGCTCCTTCGTGCTGAGCGCGCTCCAGGGGCAGACGGACGCAAACGGCATAGCCAATGGGTTGCCTTTGGCATGGGAGATGACCATTACAATGCAGGCAGTACATCGTTAACAATGCAACTCCGACAACGCTGGTGCCTTTACATTGCATTTGATTATAACGCATTGTGGGGTCAGCAATGTGGTAATTTAAATTTTTTCGGGTGGGTATGGGTTCAGGATGTAAATTATGAAAATTGGAGTGTGTTGTGGGATACATTTCGAAAATTGGGGTGTGTTTTGGGGTAAATTATGAAAATTGTGGTGTGGTTTGGGGTAAAATATAAAAATTGTGATGTGCGTTTGGCTCAAATTTGATTTTTGGGCTATTTTGGGGGCTCAAAAGGGAATTACAGGGTTCACTGCTGGGTTTGTGGTGCAAAGGTTTGTTTTGAATTGCACTAACTGAAGTGGTAATAGTGATATTTATGTCTCTCCTATTCAACACCTACTCTACTGTCGCAATGTGCCTAGTATTAGTATGCATTGGAATGGAATGCGATGTTAGAGCGTGCGTCGCAACTACATTTGTGCCTTTAGCACACAAGGGGTACACCCGCTGTGCATGGGCGCACAGCGGCCGCCAGTGAGAAGTGCTGGGGGGCTGGACAGCTGTGAGGTGGTAAACGCTGGAAAGAAGACTGGATGAGGAGTGGGTGCGGGGATATGTGTGTGAGCAGGTGTTGTAAACATTTTAATGAGGGAAGTCTTACCTCGAAGCCGAGTCCCAAGTCTTTGTAGCACCTTCTCAACTGCATCTGCTTCCAGGACCAGGAAGTAGGCAGCCAGGCTCCCTCCCTTGAGTCAATTACCATGATGCAATGTGGCGGGGGGATTGGTAATTGGCAATGGGACAAGTCATGCAGCCAGGGGCCGGAGGGGTGGGCACGTTCTCCATGCAGACTGTAATGCAGCCTGCATTGGGAACAGGGAAGTGCGCTTGACTGCTTTGGGCACCCTGAGTGGGCAGACCAAATAGTCATTGTTCACTTGAGTGGGCATGCCTATCTGCCCATGCCCTGCTCCGTGTTTGAAGCTGTCCTATTGGAGGATACATTACAGGATTACATCAGTTAGTTATCATTATGTGATGATTATTCCTCTTCTGCACCTCTTGAGGCACTGGGGGTGCGTCATCGACGTGTGATAGGCCTGAGCGACTCGCCCTCGGCCCTCCTGCGCAACGCGTCCCACCTTCTCCTTACCAACACATATTTACCATGGTGCAATCCTCTGCACTCTATCCAAATCTGTGACTCAGCCAGCATAAGCATCAGCCATGTGTGATTTCACTAGGCTGGGTACAGCAGTCACTGCCTAGTCCGCTGGTTGACCTCCCGATGCAGTTGATGCTGCAGGGCCCCCTTAGGTGCGAAGTTGCAGCGCTCATGCCGCACAGGTTCGCCGTAGCACGGGCCTCACCCTCCATAGCGTACAGCCAGCCCAACATCATCTGGCCTGTGATACAGGGAGACGGCACACACCATTGGTAATCCCCTCCATGCACCCCGGTGTATTGGTGGATCGTAGCATGCGATGCGGAGCTCACTACGTTGGAGCGCAGGAGCGCCTCTACAAATAACAGCTCCAAGGGTTGCAAGGCAGTCTTCTCACACAGGTCAGCAACGTGTCTCCAAGCGACCTGCCAGACTTCACCACCAGGTACAGGTGATCATTACACCTCAATGTCTACCACCACAGCTCATCGACTCAACAGTTCCTCCGCATCCCACTCCAGGCTGTAGACGCAGGTCCAGTGAGGAATCCAGGCTCCAGACGCAGGTCCATTGAGGCATCCAGGCTCCAGACGCAGTTCTGGTGAGGCATCCAGGTTTTCATCCCGGTCATCCTGGATGTTGGCTGACTTGCAGGGGCTGTTGATGTGGCTGCACTTGGCCCTGGCTGCTCCATTCTGCGTGTTCTTGTTTTTTATGCCTTTTTTATGTTGGAGGTTGCATGATAGCCTATTTTTTGCATTAGAGGCAAGAAAACGCACGTTGGGATGACTAGCGTGTGTTTTCTAGCCGCTAATAGGCCTATCTCTTGTTATCGCCCGCTAACGCCAGATTTCTGATCGCGGCCATTCCCTGTTACAATCACCATGTAGCGACAGCTTGTTAATACGCCGTAACATGGCAAAAGTTTTCAGGGTTAGGCGGCGATAAAAAAACTGCTGCTAACTGGCGTTTGTGATAGGTATCGCCTGTCCTTGTAAATATGCCCCTAACTGTATTAGATTAATTGAATTTTGAAGTTTGTTGGACATCCTAACTAATGCAGAAATATCACTCAACCCTAAGTAACGTATGGGTGTGGACAATGTTACTTTTTCATAAAAATATGAAATTTGAAAAAATAAAAATCATTTAAGTGGGCCACAAAAGACATTGGCTTTCAAAGATATGTTGCTACTAAAATGGAAGTCGCTCTATTTCTGCTGCACATAGAATGAATGATTTTGTGTCACTCTATGAAAGATAGATTCAAGACCATGGATTTAAAGTAAGAAAATATTAACTACTGCTGAATTCAAACACCATCTTCATTCAACATTATTGAATTTGTAACTTCTCTTTCAAATCATATTTTGGAAATTCTTCAGAGGAGACGTTGAGATACAATTGTTCTCCTTTCTATAAATGTGTTTTTGTATATCAAGCAGAAACTGCAGTTTATGGTCTGCCCCAGAAGCAACAGTGCTTTATAATCTTCAATAGTCATTTTCCAGCAATCTGTCACATACATACTGCTGATATGGTTTCGTGTCACTGCTCATCAATTTTCAGATTCTATATTTCTTTACTTTAGATTATTACTTGGTCATTTGAAAGTGTTCAAATGGCAAAGCTATTTTGAATTTTAGGCTTGGTCGCCATTAAGTGAAGTAAACAATTTGACTTTTTGTAGTAGTACTACAGTGATGGTATTGGGTCAAGTATTCCGGTTAGCAGTGGTGAATCGTTTAGATGTATGCACTCCAGTGAAAGATGTATTTCCTATCTAGCAGCCATGATAATAGCACATCACATCACTCATCAACTACCTTATATGAGCATATACTTTTGTACTTTAGGTTGCCATTTATTAAACGAAATCATCGACTGTCTGACATGCTGTTATAGAAACAGATATGCTATCAGTTAAAAAAAGGTATGGAAAAATGCTGTGCTCCATTAAACTTAAACTTGAAAGCCAGTGATTTTGTTAATAATTAATATTTTTCTGAGATATGTTCTACTGCTAAAGGGCAATGAAAGAATATATTACTATTTCATTATTTACTTTTATTCAAGTGAGCCTTTACACTTTTATTTAGTTGTGGAGGAAGCTTAAGCTATATCCAAATCTCTGCTCCACCAATATTCTGTCACTCCTCGCCTATTATCACCATAAATGTTTTTGCAAGAATTGAAAATAGATGGGCAGTGGTGGGGTTGTAGCAGGGTGTCGGAAGCTAAAAAACTACAAGTTAAAACCTCTTTTAAATTTGGGCGGCCAGCCCATTTCTCAGCCGGGTTGATGGAGTAAATTACTCAATCACCCTGATGCATGTGCTGGCTGCCAAATTTAGAAATGTTCACCGGCCCAGAAAACATTTCTAGCATTGGCAGAAACCGCCATCATGATGGGTCCTGTCTATGCACTGTAAGTTAGACGGGTGGTTCAATCAACATGACGGACCCGTATGGCAAACTTATAGTGTGTTTTTTATTTTTAAAGAGAAAGTCCCAAATCAGGATTTTCATTCGAAAATTAAAAAAAAGCAATACCCCCTTCGTCATGAGAGTTTTCACCCATGACAAAGCCCTTTTCCTAGCACCTTACTGCCAGGTTTTCCAAAGCAGTGATGGGCATTTGAAAAATCGGCTATATGACTGCCCAACTAATCTAAGTGGGGGGCATACAGGGAAACCTCTGATAACCCATACTACATCGGGCCATCTGAGAGGGTTGAGCACAGTGGAGATGGAGCAGTCTCTGTTGTCGTCAAACCTATGGTCCGCCCAAGTTAAAATAGGGTAGGCGGACCATAATGTTGGTGGAGAGGGAACTGTATGCCACAGAGTTCCTTCTACACCAACATTTGGCTGTGTTAGATTTTTTCTATAAAAAAATATCACTCTTATCTGAAACTCACAAGAGAGATGAACCTAAGAACATCATCAAAATATTATCATGCTAAGAGAAATTCAACATGAGCGGAACAAATTGTTGTCAAATTAAATACTGAATCACGTCTACAGTTTCATGATTGAATTTAATTAATGAAATGCATAAACAAATTAGAGTAAAAGTATGTCAATAATGCAAAAGTAACCATGGTAGTGTGTTGCAATCCAAACTACCTCTGAATGTTAGGAAGGTAGGTGACAAATTGTGAACCACTATGATTTGGAGGTCATATGAGGGATAAAGTAAACTTTTTTTTTAAATGCAACCTACATTTCTTAAGAAACAGGAAGGCATTTAAAAAGTAATGTTTACACTTTTGTTTGTTTAGGAGTTGGGAGCGGCCCCATGGACCACTGCCTCCTCTTCAAAAATAATTAATTTTTACATTCACAAAGAAGAAGTGGCCGCAAGGGAACCCTTTCACTTTTGTAAATGTAGTATTACCTCCTTTGAAGCATCAGTAAAATATAAATGTTTTGTGACTGGATTCCAGTAGCACATAATTTATACATTAGATACCAGTTCAGTATGTGTAAAGGGGCCTACAATACGTATCTTCCACATTTCAAATTGACATCTATTCCCAACCACATGTTAGAAGTCAGAAACTCCTAAAAAGGGGAAACACATTTCAATGGTTCTACATTCTAAATTGGAACACCTGTGACTGCTAAAATGCTTGGTACATCTGGCCCTTATTTATGAACCAGCCCTACATTCAATTTTATTGAGACCTTTATCAGGAGTGTATACATTATAACATTTTTCTACATGTGTAATGAGCATGGGGTAAAATGCTTCATTAGTGTTAGAACTGGGAATTCTGGTTGGCTAAGGCTTGCGCCAAAGCCAGCAGAAGCCACCACTCTAGTCAGGGCAAGGGAGTTACACACCAAAGATAACCCCTGCTCACCTCCTTGGTAGCTTATCCCGGAGGCAATGTGTAAAGCATTTGCGCACACACACAGCAACAACATCCCAGGAACACTACAAAATAAACTACACACAAGGTTCTATAAAAATAGCTTTTGTATTCTCATAACACATCTGATAGTAAACACATAACATACACTGTGCCAACTGGCACGGGCAATATTCACAAGGGATTATTTGCACAGGACAGGGCCACGTGGGCCACTGTCAGGATCGACACTTAGAAGAAATTGGTACAAGTAAAAATAGGTCATAAACCTACAACCAGCAACTACTGGTAATCACTGTACTCCACCTCAACCTTTAACATAAACTACATTATGTACAGACACATCAGGCGCAAATTACATCCTCCACCAACCTCACCAGCATAAACACATTATGCCACCTCTCACTAGTCTAAACACATTAGACCCTACCTCCTAAGTATAACTCACATTTAGGGGCGTAAAGCACAAAGTGAAGTACAATCTCACTAACAAAAACCTACATAGGTAAAACAACCTCATAAGAATAAACCACAGTTTTAGAGGTATCAGATACAGGGTGCGCAAAAGATACTATAAACAATACATTTCCTAGCACCACATTTAGAACACATCAATCAGATTAGGGCCTTGCGCCCTATCCACATACCAGCCCTCTGGCCAACTGGCCATCTCAAGAAGAGGCTCAGATGCCCTGTGTCCAGAATATCAGGGGTCGCTGCCAATGCAGCCCAAGTCAGGGGTGCACCATCTGCGCAAACCTAAATGGTGCAGCTGTCCACTACTTGCTGGGCAGCTGAGAAGCTGAGAACAATGAACTGGGGCCTAAACGCTGCAGCTGGCACCAAGTGCTGCGCAGCTGGTGAAGGCCAAGGTAGGGGCGGAGGGAGTGCGTTTCACTCTGGGATTGACCAAGAACATGTCCCCTGAAATGAAAAACCTAAACGGTGCAGCTGCCCACTACTTGCTTGGCAGCTGAGAGCAATAACAGGCATGGGCCCTCACTTACCCTTTAGAACAAAACTGTGCCCAAACATTGGAGCCCTCCAGGCTCTAGAAATAAATGGTGTCTCCTAATGACTGTGGGGTAAACGACAGAATGGGCCCTGGCACAACTGTGCCCTCTGGGACCTGCTGGGGCTCTTTAAAATAGCATTACCTCTGCTGGAGCCACGCACGGGCTCTAGGACAACTTCTGCGGGGCGTGGGAGCCATCTGGCTCTGAGAAAACTCTGCCCCCACAGAGCGCACTGGCTCCTAAGATCATTATGGCCTAATCGCTGAGGCATCCTACGGGGGAAAAGGCATGATGCCCTCACTGGCACCTCTCGGGCTCTTTAAAACAAATGAGGCCCCAAGCCCCTCACAATGACTTTGAACAAATGGGCACGGGCACCCCGGGGCTCTCTGTACCCCTCCGCCGGTGGCCCTACGAGGAATGAGGCACGTTGGAGCCACTCGCAATGGTGGGACTGCTCTGGAAAGCAACTGGCACAACCCCAAGCCCTCTCCTTACCAGGCTGCTCTCTCTCCTGTGACTTCTGGGGCTCCCCTCACTCCTGGGAGCTCCGCCACACATCACCGGGTGCCAGGATGGGGCGTATCTTTACCCGGTCCCCCGTCTCCGGACGGGGACTTTGGAGATGGAGCCTGCGACGCTCTGTGCAGCCTCTCCCCGGCCGCGGAATGGGAAATGACGCGCCTTAGGCCCGCCCCAGTCAGGCTCTGCCGCCTGGCTTCCGGGACGGGCTGGCGCAACACCGGCAGCTTTAGAAAGGAGTTTAGAACACGGCTCGGGCTGCGGCTGTGACAAGCGGGGTGGCCCCCATTTTAGAGAAAGTCGGCAAGCAGCCACAAGCGGGGTGGGCACCCACGCTGCCACAATGAATGCGGGCAAAGTCGCAGGGTAGGCACCTGCGCACTGAAATAATTAAATAAGCGGGGTGGGCACCCACGCTGCCATTATTAAATACAGCAATGAGGGGTAGGCTCCCTCAATATCTGAGCAATTTAAAATAAAGCGCTTCCCAGGCACTAGGGGCAAAAGAAAACTTAGTCCAACAGGGTAATTGGAGCAACCAGGGTCCCAAGACGTCCTGGCCATCAAAGATGGAGCATCATCTGTCAACAAGGACATTCCTCCAGCATCCAGGGCCTGGGCAGGCTTTCCTCTGGGCCCGGAGATTGACGGCGGTGCAACAGGTCCAGGGCAGGCTCTGACTAGAAAGGCTGGTCATCCCCTACCGCTTCACTCCAGGAAGCATTGACAGCTAAATCCTAGCGTATGCATGAGAAGGGAATCCCCCTCTCACACCTAGATAAACACCTTAGTGAGAGTAACACATAGTCTGCTTTACACTTCCCACTTCTTCTTTTTTACTTGCACCAACACTACTTCTTAAAAGGTCCTGAGGAAAGCCAGATTAATCTAAGGTACTGGCTGAAACATGTCCACTAATGGATGTAGGGGGTAGTAACCCACCACCCTAACATCCCCTAGCCTTATTTTAACCGCTGACGGTGGCCCAGTTATTAAAATGTAATTTACCCTCGGGTACTGGGACCCTCGCCAAGCTGTTTTAACCGACACTTCACCTAAACACCCTACACTGCACTCTCAGTAACATACCAGCTCCGCTGTAATCAGGCGTCGCAGCACACCCGGGACACATTAGGTGTCACTGGGTGGGCCCGATGATGAAGCATGCCACCAACTAGGTTGGTGGGTGAGGGCTTCATGATCTCACCAATAAGGTGCCCATGACAAAACTGACTTGAGTCTTAAAACTAACGGTCATATCAAGCTAGTCTCCTTTGATAAATACATATAATCCCTCAGGGACACGGCTAGCTACCTAGTCCTCTCTCTCTCTCTTGATACGCGCATACTAAAAGAGAGGACATTTTCTTTTTCGTATTTGGGGATCCTTTTTAACAGTAAAGGTATGTGGAACTCACACATATATTCATGTAAATTGAAATTTGTGAAATCAATTGAGACCGTTTTTAGATTCTCCCCAAAAATTGGTAAAAATCCAGTATGCGAAATTCTAAAGTTATATGGGGCAAAGTCTATAACTCGGAGCTGTTACAGGGGAGATCTCTTGGGCTTGGCAGATACCTCACCGTTACAAACCCTGGAAAATAACTTTTTAGGAAGATTGTTAGCCGTACCGGCCTCCACAGCCACTACTATATTACACAGGGAGACTGGTACACCATATATCCATGATCTGATTAGCATAGCTGCCTTAACTCTGTGGCATCGTATTTGGACTAGGGAAGAGACACATTTTACGAGGGATATTATATTGGATTGTCTGTCCCAGGATCACTGTAAGAAAATAACATGGCTAAGCTATATCTGAGGTCTCTTAAAAGAATGTGATTTGGCTGTGAATCTGAAGAAACCCGAAGATATACAAAACTTTAGTAAATTAGAATTAAAAAGAGGCTCCTCAATGTTAGGGCTTTGTCAAGGGATGTTCCCTCAGCTACTAAGTCAAGTGTATCCTTTTATCTCGAAAGGCCAATTTCAACAGGTATTTAGCTATATCTTATTTTTATAACTAATGTTCAGCACAGATTTTACCTAACCAGATTACAGATGAATATGATTCACTACCTCTTCGCAATCCCCAAGAGGAGTAAGTAGTGCGCTAAGCTTCCAAAATGCCCATGTGATCTTAGGTCTTTACAGAGTACCCTTCACTTTTTACTTTTCTGTAATTTTTATAAAGATATTAAAAAACCCTTTTCCATCCCGTTTTCAGAGAAAATAGTATGTATTCCTTCAAGTTGCTTTTAATTATATTCGAAACTTGGAGAATGTATTAACTTATAATGCAGTAATTTGTTACATATTATCGGCTATGAAACAAAGGAAGGATCTTGTACACCTGGAAAAATTGAATTATGAAATAGACTGGATTGTATTTGATAGAGAATTTCCTTGTATTGTATAAGAGGATAAGGGCTTTTTGTTGTATCACAAAAATAATGACATTTCAAATAATTGTATATAAATCTATTTTTTATAGTATGCTTTTAGGACATTTTGTATGTACCGAATAAAGCTTGATTTGATTAATAATCTCTTGGTTACTATGGAGCCTAGGAAGATGTTAGACCCGTCATCCTGGCGTGGTTTCCCCTCACTTTTTGCCTCTACCACCTGTATTTTTTGATGCTGTGCTGGATTTCGTTTTTGCTGGCCTAGATGCTTTGGGCACTTTGCCACTGCTGATCAGTATAAAAGTGCAAGTGCTCCCTGTGTAAATTGTTATTATGATTGGTTTTCCCTGATTGGCATTAGTGGAACCCTAGTAAAGTGCACTAAGTGTGCCAGGGATGGTAAATCAAATGCTACTACTGGGCCTGCAGCACTGATTGTGTCACCCACATGAGTATCCCTGAAAAGATGTCTCAGGCCTGCCAATGCAGTGCCTGTGAGCAGTTTGTTAACTGCCAAGTCGACCTGACGAGTGCACCCACTTGCCAGGCCCTAACCTTCCCTTTTCTTACATTTTAGTCACCCGAATGGTAGGCCTAAGGTACCCCTGTGGGCAGGGTGCAGTGTATGTAAAAGGTAGAAATTAAAAAACAACAGTGTGTCCTTTGGTCCACCATTATTGTAAATATTATTCATTCCAACAACATATCTCTCACTCAAACTCAACCAAAGGGAACACAATTACTATTGCAAAAGCAGTATGCCAACACAAATGACAGTGAAATGAATATATGTCAAATATTAAAATCATTAAGACAATCGTAGCAAGGTAAAAACAGCAAGACGTTTGGTCACAAAATTCATATACTAAATGGTCATGCGAATGATCAAAAGAAAAAAGAAAGGAAAAAAGAGACTAAAAGGAGAGTATCAAGAGGCAGTGCACTTTATCATAAAAAAAACATATCTGTTTTTAGATGGCTTTCAGGCTGGCACCTGATATACAAAAAGTGGTCAACTCAATATAAAGTGTGACAGCCCACTACATGGATTATGCAGCTAGTGTGTCAACGCTTTTCGATAGTGTTTTCTGATTAAACCATCTTTGTCAAGACAGACAATATTGCTCTCTGATGATATATACGAAGACAATCTTGTGATCTTTAACGAAACACAAAAATCACCATAGATCCAAGAACACTACGTGAGTACGTCTAGCCAAGCTAGCAAGGGAGTGAGCAGGGGTTATCTAAAGTGCGTATCCCCCTTACCCTGACTAGAAGCAAGGGTCCCTCTTTGGACAAAGGTACCTACCTCTGCAACTAGAGACCTCCATTTCTAAAATATGCCTTTTAGGATGCCTGCAGTGCTGTTTAATTCTAGAAAAGATAGTCTTCTGAGTGTTTTAAATATATAGAGACCCCTCCCAAGGGCCTCCCAAATAAATGTGTCTTTTTGGCTGGCTTATGAAATTCAGCATACCCTGATAGCAGCGTGGGTGTTAATGCCTGTGTCTACTGGAGTCAGAGTAAATGTGCTTCTTCCAGAAATGCAAGGGCTGCCTCACACCTTAAAAGTGTGGGGATTCCTGCATCGTTCCAGAACACTATGTTGATAGTTTTATTGTGGCTTACCCCACCCCGGTTTTTCATGTGCATTAGGCTAGGAATATCTCAGGTTCTTTTTGACAAGTTTCGCAACAACCTAGTCCAAGTTATCAGGGTCCAAGGTGTGATAGGGGATTGCTGCCCTGAGTGGTGGGTACTAGTCGGGCTCTTACCTGGCTGGCTGGCCGGCACTGAATGTTAAGGTTAGTGAAGCAGCCAAAAGTTGTGGCCCTCTTTGTTCCCTCTAGAATGCCCTTCTTGGGCTATTTTTGGACTGTTGTCGTAGGATATGTGAGTATTTTTCTTTCCTCATCATCTGTACTAGGATCCCCCAGTCCACGAACTGTCCTTTTTTTTATTGAACACCTTCATAGTTTTGCTGGTGTCAGACCATGTCATAATCATCGACTCTCTCGCTGTATCAGGAGCAATGACATTCAACTTATATCTTCACTGGTGATAAATGACAATGATGGGATGTACTGCAGAATTTTAACATCATGGCTTGATTAAAGGTATCCAAGTTTCCCCTAGATGTATACAGCGGACTGAATAACATTTTTGGGGAAAAGCCCCCTCCTACTGTATTATGGCTGACTGTTTATTTCATGATGAGTCCTTGTTCGGGGTGATTGGGGTGCCAAGTGGCTGGACAATGCACTGGCGTGTTCTCTCGGAGGACTGGGGCTCTTCAGTTGTAAAGTTATTTCTGTTGTTGCTTGTTCTGTGATCATTGAATCTAGTATGTGCCAGTACTCCTCCATTATTCAGTCAATAGCCTGTAAGGGAGACCCAACTGTTAATCTGACTGTATGGGGCCTCTGTTGGTCTACTGGGCTCTCTCCTTTGTTTTATTTCCTGATTTCTGGCATTATGGTTCTTGTGAGTTCAGGGTCCTGGCTTAGACTGGACTTCACTAAGTGTGTGATGGTCGAGTGTGTGCCTTGTGATGTAGCAGGAGGGCTGTCCGGTGTTGATCCTATGCCCATGTCATGGGTTGCTCTACCTGGGTGGGGGCTTCCTTCCTTCCATTGGGTGCCTTGACTGTTCATCATGCGTGTGCGCTACGGGAAGCCTATCCAGCCTATGTGGGGCTGTCATTTCTCTGCAAAGAACTGGTTTGTTTTTACCGCTAGCCTGGCACTGGACTGCCTGTGCATATGTGAGCGTATTTGTGGTTGTGGGGCCTGCAATAACCTCCTTTGACAAGCCAGAGTGTCCATTCCTATTTGAAATATTAGATGTAGAGGTTGGGTTGGGCTAGTGGATGATGGTGAGTTAGCTTTACTTGCTTCAGCTCCAGAGTGTGCTATCAGTGAGTCTTATTTTTTTATTTTATTTATTTTGAAGGTTTAATATAGCGCTGGCTAGACCCAGATGTATCAGAGCGCTTTACATGAGTATCAGATCATAATTGCAGGTTACATCGTTACAAAGGTTACACAGTTATTAGAGCCTGGCAACATAGTGACAAGTAAGGTCAAGACCAACAAAAAGGACATATACGTAAGGGTAAAAGCAGGCAAGGGGAGAGATTCAGGGGAGGAGGGGGTAAGAGCAAGGGAGGTAGACAGAGAATGGAGATGGGGAGGGTTAGAGACACAGCATGGAAAGAGGAGGGAGGGGTGACGGGGACACAAACCGGTAGACGAGTCAGAGCTGTGTCCAAAGTCCATTAAGCTGTGATCCCAGGGGAAGTGGTATCATTTCCCCATCTCTGTTGCGAGAGGCTCCCTATATGCAGTGGACTCTCTCAGAGGGGTCTCTGAGACTCCAAAGCCTACATACTGGATCCTTCCCCAAAAAGGGGAGAGGAAGTGCTTTGGCAAGGGGTGCCATACCATACCTCAACTGTGAGTGGCTCCCTAGGCACTGTGGTCTCTCTCAGTGGGTTCGCTGAGACTCCAGAGTAGAAATATTGGATCTTTCCCCAACAAGGGAAGAAGAAATGCTTAGTCAAAGGGCACAAAAGGACGGGGGCTAGGCGGTGTAGCGGGCAAGGGGAAAGATTCAGGTGAGAGGGGATAGGAGTAAAGGAAGTAGGACAAAGAAAGAGTGCTAAATGGGAACAGATATATAGGAGACAAGGAAAAAAGCAGAGTTACATAAATACGATGAGGGGAGGGGTGGGCGAGACAGGGAGTTGGGGTGAAAAACTGTGCCAAAAGTACGGCTGGGTAGGCGACGGTCAGGGGATGAACCAAGGCCAACGTCCTCAATAGCTGAACAGAGCAGCTCCACCGGGCGTCGGACATAGTGTTTGGACTCCGCTGTCAGGATGGAGATCAGGAGAACTTAGAGATTGTTAGATTTGGGGTGGGGGAGAAACCATGGACCAAATAAATTGCGGATGCCATCTTGAAGTCAGGCACAGTTCTGGTAGGATTATTAGGAAGATTTCAGCTGGGGAAAAAAAAGTTAAAACTGGCAACCACATCGCTGTGGCGCCCACATCGGCAGTTCTTGCTCCTCTTCACCTCTGCCAGGCCAATAGGGACAGTTATGTTGAAGCAGGATAACTCTGTAGGTACGGGGTTAACGATTTACCTATGGCTTAGTGACAGTTATGTTGCAGCAGGATAACCCTCTAGGTAAGGGGTTAACGATATTCCTTATGGCTGCGGGCGGCTTCGCATCTTCAGAATACACCAGGCCAAAACTGCATCACTAGGGGGCCACGATATTGGCGATGGAGTAGCCCCGGTGGTCAGATAAAGCTCAAATGGAGGAACGGGCTGGAGAGGGGGTGAGATAACCAAAGCCCAAGGGACACTCTCAATCCGACATGGGGCTGTGTAACAAGAGCTGTAGCGATAGAGAAATGACCAGTGTCCCCAGTTTTACCACAAAATCTGTGTGCACCCTCGGCAGAATCTCGCAGAACCAGAAGGCTCCAGAGCGGCAAGTCTACATCTTCCCTCAGCAAGTGCGTCGCCCAGGGGGGGGACCCCAACATGGGGCGGGGGCTATCCAGCAGCCCACCGACCGTGGCAGCCACCAGGGGCCCGGCCAGGCTCACCTTATGTCCATCGCAGGTCAGCGCCGGTAGATGTTGGGCGCTCCCAATGCGCACGGTGCAACTGTCCACCAGTGCCCGCATCCTCACCGGCGGGCCGGAGCGGCCTCAGTGGACTCCTTCCCAGACACACAGGAGCACCACATCTGCCGGCACCCGGAGATAGCGCCCAATCGGGCCCCCGCTGCCAGCTCCCTCCTCGTCACCTCGGGCCGAGCACCCCAAACACAACGCTCGTGGGGGAACGCCGCAGTGCCAGCCACTCGTCGTCTGCGCGTAATGGTCACCTCCGACGTACGCTATACCTCTCTGCCGTCAACCACTCATAGCGACATATCCAAGGAGCCAGTGGTCCATAGCTGTTGTTGTAGTTCCAGCTGCTGTATACCGGCAAGCAGGGAAGTCTCCGCAGGCAGCCTCTGGGCTCAGCGGCAGAGGGCCTCTATGATCAGTAGTTAGAATCAATCCACTTTAGTACCATATTTGATTTCGGGTTGCTGTTGAGGATCTCTACCAGCCCAGGAGCAGAACAGTTCTCAGGCTGCACCTCGCGCTGCAGTCCTGGGCTCAGTGGTTCAAAGGCGGCGTCTGTGCGCCGCATTCCTTGTCTCGTCCCGTGGCGTACCGATCGGTCAGGCGACCTAGCTTTCGTCACAGGCACCGATCAGGAATGACTCCGACAGCTTGTGCTCCATCGCGGGTCCAGCTCGGGATCAGCAGGAGCGCCCAGAGGCCGCCATTTTGCAGCCCCAGGTCGGGTGAGTCTTCGGCGCCGATGTATACTTCTGGCCGGACACCAAGGGGCTCCTCATCAGCACTGGGGCGCTGCTGTTGGCTGGGGTCCCGCTGCTGCCAGGCCTCTTCCGCCCTCATCTGCCTGTCCCTCTGTTCTTATGCTTTGGGGGCTCCAGTGCTCTGCTGCCGCCATTATCCAGTGGCGATGTCTTCTCCCTGTGGCAGTCTAATCTGGGTCCAGTGCCACTTCAGGAGCAGCAAATAATTCAATAATGAAGTGTTTTCCGGGCATTGCTTGGAGAGCTTCACTGCCGTTGTTTATGACGTTTCTTTAGTAATTTCTTTTCTCTGTGGGTAAGCATTATCATTGTAGGGGGACTATCCCCCTCTTCAGAGCAGTCCAAAGCTACATAGTTCGCATTGAGCTGTTATTTTAGGTCGTTAGTGGGGCTGTGTTGAATATTTCGAGCCTCTGCTTGCTCCCCTGTCTCTGTTTGTGCATTTTATTGGGGTTTTTAATGTACATCCGTTGATTTAAACCATGTGTCAGTCGAATGTGAGCCTCCTGCGATTGCCCCAGGATTATGTGGACCAAAGTACGTATTGTTTATGACTTTCAGTTCAGCTACCAGTGTAGCAAGTATGGATGGGAGCAAGGCCAATTTATCCACAATGGTAGGATAAAAAGTCTTGTGTTGACCGCTCCCTTTTATTGGCCTCGTCGATTTTATCTATCTTTTTGGCTATTGTGATGTTATGCTTCTCTCAGTATTTCTCCCCTGTTTCTTTAAATTACACATCTCTTGATTCTATGTGAACCTTCTGTATTTGAGAATGTAGATTAGATTTGAGTCAGTTGACTCTGAGCGTTTGTGGCTGAGGTTTTAATAAACCTACGCTTAAGTCTATTTGTTTCCTGTTTGTTTATTTCTTTATTGAAAGACACCACATAAATTGGCGACGATTGGAAAGATTAAAAAAAAAACCTCAACACAGATGAAGAAGATAAGAAGCTGAGTCTCCTACTTACGTCTCTCCTCCAGCGGCGGTTGAAAACAAGTGAAGCGTTGTCTTCCCTCCGGCAGTATTTCGAGAAATAAATTGTGAGGAGTAAGGTGGGAGGTTCATTTATTTAGGATTGGGAGGATTTAGGAAGATGAGAGGACTCTTGCGTGAGCCGAAATCAACGTTGTGAGCGCGAGCGGAATTCAAGCTTCTCAGCGCGTTCTTTGCTGCGTGTCAATGACGCATAGCGTTCCTTCTCTGCGTGTCAGTGATTAGACACGCATTGTGACGTCTTCAAAGGCTCTGCGCAGAGGAGTGTGTATCTTCACGGCGTATCAGGCAAAATCAGCTTGCGCTTCAGTGACGTTTCTTGATTAATGGCGGAGGCTTTTATTTGGAAAAGAGCTAAAAAAAAAACGTTTTAACTTCATTCCTGAATAATATGAATCAGCTTTTATCGTTTTGATACATAAATGATATATATTTGAACCTCTGAGAAAGGAGTCAAAAGGGAAAGTTATTAATTCGATTTCATAAGAAATAAAAAAAGAAAACTTTAACTTTCCTAAATTTATTTTTAAAAAAAACATTCTGAGTTTACATATTTTAAAATTGAATAAGAAATACTTGGAAGATGCAGAATGTCACGCAACCGACTTTTTTCTTGACCAGTCCTGGTGAACCAAATGTTAAATGGAAAAAATGGAAAAAAATCTTTGCAAATTATGCAAGAGTTTGTGGAACTAATTTAAGTGCCGAGCGTAAACATTTGTTACTTTTGCATTGTTTGGGTGGGGAAGGTCAAGAAGTTTTAGAATATTTACCTGAACTCAGTGCAGCTGAACAAAGAAATCTAAATGAATATGAAATTGCTATTGTTCAACTTGTTCGGCACTATTTTCCAAGACTGAGTACCATAATGGAAAGGTATCATTTTGGTTTAAGAGAACAGAAGAAAGATGAGACTGTAGAAGAATATGTTTCAGTTTTAAGGAAATTAGCGTCATCGTGTAATTTTGGTCAAACTTTAGATTAGAGAATAAGGGACCAATTTGTTTTGAGATGTGCACATGACAATATAAGAAAGGAATTGTGGTTGAAGGACAAACCTCCTTTGGATGAAGTTTTAGTTATTGCAAAGCAGGTGGAACATATGACTAAATGTGTTGAAGAATTAAAAGGTGAAAAAGAGAAGACATCTACGGTAGAAACCAAAAGTGAAACTAAAGCTGAAGAAGTTGTTTGTCAAGTTAAACAAAAAACGAATCCCAATATTGAGAAGAAAAATTCAATGCAGTATGTTCCTAATACAAATTCTGGAAATAGATTTTCTTGTTTCAGATGTGGCCAATTTAGTCATTTAGCTAATTCTTCAAATTGTCCTGCGTTGAAATATTTATGCAACACTTGTGGGAAAAGAGGACAAAATGTTCACTGGTGACAGTTCAAATGAGAAATGGTCTCAACCACAAGTGAAAACTGTGACATTTCAAGTCAATTGTGAGAAAATAGATCATCCTTCTCATTTGGTTTCTGTTGAAAATGTGATGAATAATTTAAAATTTGATTCTTGCTCACATATTACTATCATTGATGAGGAAATGTTTATAAAGAGTTATAAGAGAAAGGTTAAATTGTTCAAATGTGATGTTGCTCCTTTGGGTTATGGGGATAAACCCATCAAAATGTTGGGTTACTTTTTAGCGAAGCTTGAATTGGGTAGTCGCATAACGGTGGGGAAAGTATATGTGACAAAGAAAGGTGATTCTTTGTTGAGTTGGTTACATCAGCGTGATCTTGGTGTTCAACTCAATCCTGATGCTTCTCCTCAAGTTATAGTTCAAGAGATAGGTGATGCTTCGACTTTGTTTTCTGAAAAATTCCCTAATGTTTTTAAAGAAAGTTACAAACATCACATTAGACTAAAGGAGCAAGCTGTTCCTGTTGTTACGAAGGTAAAAAGAATTCTTCTGTCTCGACAGGCTAGTGTACAAAAAGAAATTTAAAAACTAATTAAAAATGGAAATATTGAATCAGTTGAGGCCACGGAATGGTTGGCCCCAGTGGTTATTGCTAAAAAACCCAATAACGAGATTCGTTTATGTATTGATTTACGTGCTTTAAACAAAGAGGTGGTTGTAGATCATTTTCCCCTTCCTAACATTGATGAGATGGTTGGTACATTAGAGGGTGCAAAATACTTCACCACATTAGATTTGGCTTCCGCCTATCACCAGGTGGAGTTAGATGAAGTCTCTCAAGATTTGACTGCCTTTATTACACCCATGGGTACATTCAAGTTTAGGAGGATGCCTTTTGGCCTCGTACCGGCAGCCTCTGTATTTCAACGTATTATGTCCTGCTTACTGAAAGGACTTAAGGGGGTAAAATGCTATCAGGATGATCTTTTAATTTATGGCAAGAACATTCAGGAGCAGTCTTGGAACATTTGAGTGGGGCAGGAATGTCTCTAAAAAAGGAGAAATGTAAATTTGGATTGGAAGAGGTAAATTATCTTGGTCATTGCATTACGTGTCAAGGTGTCTTTCCAAAAAGAGAATTAGTTGACACCATTGATAAAGTTAAGGAGCCTGTTAACACGGATGAATTACTTTCGTTTCTTGGTATGGTAGAATTTTATGGGAAGTTCATAACGCACTTTGCAGACAAATCATTCAACCTAAGGAAATTGACAGCAAAAAATGTCGCGTATGAATGGTCGTCTGACTGCAAGAAAGAGTTTGAATGTATTAAGAATGAGTTGGAAAAAGCTCCTTCGCTTCATGCTTTTGTGCCTGGTCTTCCTACTTACATGTTTACTGATGCGAGTGAAAAGGGTTTTGGTTCTGTTCTGCTTCAGAAGAATGAGGGAAAAGAAGTTTTGATTTGTTGTTCTTCTAGGTGTCTCAGAGGGTCTGAATTAAATTATTCGGTAATTGAAAGAGAGTCTTTGGCTATTTATTGGGCTCTAAGGAAATTAAAGAATTTGATTTGGGGTACTAAGGTGATTGTGTTTTCTGACCATAAGCCTTTAAAAGAAGTGTTCTTAAAGAAAGGTTTGAATTCTATTTCTTCAAGAATTAGAAGATGGATTATTTCTTTACAGGAATTTGATTTTGAAGTTCAATATGTTCCGGGTGTGACGAACAAATCTGCCGATTGTTTGTCAAGACTAGTTTGTAGTGAGTGTTGTGATGAGGAGGACATGTGTGAAATGGAGGAGGTTATCAATGTGTGTGAGGTCACTGATGGTGCTGTGGAAGAAGGTGTTTGGAAAAGTAAATTGGAGAAGGATGATGAGATGATTTCTGTTATTAATTCTTTGAAGGGAAATGTGCCTTTGAATAAACCCTGGTCACTTGTAGCTGATGAACTCTCTGTCACGGATGGTATGCTGACTCGAGGTACTAAATTACTTCCTCCTTTGGGTATTCTAAAAAAATTGTTGTCTCATGTTCATAGTGGTCATTTGGGGATCGTAAAAACAAATGAGATGATGCGTTTGCAGTTTTGGTGGCCAGATATGGATTTAGAAGTAGAGAGGTTAGTAAGGGAGTGTGTTGATTGTTGATTGAGTGACAAGATTTTAAAAACTAGACAGATGCCTATGGTGTGTAGAGCCTTGCCTAGTTATCCTAGTCGCTATTGATATTCTTGGTCCACTTAGTGGTGTGTCTGATACTCCGTATTTGATTGTTCTTATTGATTTGTATTCCAGATGGATTGAGGTGACTGCTGTTAGAGACCTCCAGCTCTGTTATTAAGTTTTTGGAAGATATATTTAAAAGGGAGAGTTTTCCTAATAGTCTATTGTCCGATAATGGTCCTCAGTTTTGTTCTGGTTTGTTTTCTGATTTTTTGAAAAAATGTGGTGTTGTACACAAAAGATCTTCCCTATATCATCCTGAGACCAATGGTGCTGTTGAGAGGGTGAACAAAACACTCAAAAAGCCTATACAATGGCTAGGTCCAATGGTTTGAACTGGATGGTTGCTCTTCAAGAAAGGATAAATGCCTATCGTTTTTCTTCTCATTCCTCTACTGGAAGATCTCCTTTTGAGTTGTTCAAGGGTAGGATACCCAATACCTTGTGGTGTCCTGGTTGGATGAAACTGAATAAAGGTTTGGTTGATAATAGCATAGGTGAATGGAGAGAAAGGGAGTTGAATAAACTGATGTTGAGAAAGGTTTATTTTGATGAAAAAAAGTGTGTATGTTTTCAAGAGATTAACGTGGGTGATCTTGGTAAAATAAAAGCGCCTGTGGGATGTAAGTTGTAGTCAAAATATACAAATGTAAGACGAGTCATTAAGGTTTTCAAGAATGCAATTAAAACACAGGATGGGAGGATTTGGAATAAGAGTTGTGTTGTTTTCATTAAATCTAATTCTTTTGTTTCTGATTTGTCAAATGAAAATGATTCATTCAATGCCATCAATTTCTCTGCAGCTGACCCTTCCACTCCTTGTAGTGCTCCTCCGGTTGGAACTCCAACTTATGAGTTATATAGCCGCCATGGTTTGGGTCCAATCACGTTTAATGAGTGTTGGGTTCGTTACACTAAAAAGGATGGTGTCCTTAGTTGGCCACCTCATGGTAGTTTTGAGGCCCCGATTTTAGATAATCTTGAAGCGAAATTATTTCAGAGAAAAGCAAGGCCGGCCATGTTTGATTCCTTCCGGTTGTGGCGTAAAGAAGCCAAGCAGAGAGAAATCAAACAGATTAAACGTAATAAGAGAGAAGGGATTGTCACCACGGTAAGAAACGCAGAGCAGTTTCAGCGAGATAAGGAGGAAAAGGAAAAGGAAGTTTTCGATAGATTGCAGCGCATGACTGTCGATAAGTGTTACCCCGTTTTACCGACGGGTACGGATAAGAAGGAGGACGTAGTAGAGGATCCCTTAATGTCCTATCTCATGAAGTCACCACCTCCGTATGCACAGGGTACCGCAGTTCCTGTGGTTCCCCCTGTTCCCGTTCCCCAACCTGTACCCGTTCCTCCACTTGTTCCTGCTCCCTTGCCTGCTCCCGTCCCTACCGCTCCTCCGCTTATACTTCCTCATACTCCTGCTCCCGCTGTTTCTACTGTTCTGGTTACTCATGCTGTTCCTTCCGTTCCTGACACTTCTCTTGTTACCCCGTTGTCTTATTCCTCTACCCCATCCGCTCGACGTCGTACCCCTTCTGTTTCTGCTAACTTCTTTACTTCTCTGGGACCGATTCTTGAGTCCGCTGGTTCTGATGGTCCCCAAAGACGAAGCCAGCTCCCTGGTGGTAGGGAACGTGACTCGCTATATAACATGGCGATGGGTTGGATTAAATATCCTCTTAGGAATCCTCCGCGTGTGGTGCTTGATACGTTTTCTCAATTCAACGAACCGACACAGAGGTTCGTGTTTGAGGAAATGTGCAAACTTTTACGCGATCAAATATCAGCCGATGCGACTGATGATGTATTGGCTGCTCTAACTAATCTTCAGCTTCAGTTTGCGAGCGGAATAATGGTGGGTAGCAATGTTCGACGTGCTGTCGAGCAGTTGCTATCTTTCCGTCCTTCCATAATGCCTCGGGCATTGTTTTTAGAAGACATTGAGGAACCACTAGCAGCGCCTGGTCAGTATCCCATGCGCGAAGTTCCACCAGTGTGGATGCCGGGTGATGCTGCTCAAATTCCACCGATCTTGCCACATTTCCAGAGAGTGTGGATACACCTCCCATGGAAACGATCGGAAGTTTTGCAGGTGAAGCAATCTTTGCCTGACCCTCGAAAGAATCCTGCAGGGTACTATAAAGAATTATCTCAGTTAGTAGATGCTACGATAATGAATCTTGCTGACATCGATATGCTGTTTGGTAACGTAGTTCCGCAACCGGTTTGGGCGAAAATTCGTCAAGAAAATCATGCAGCAGAGTTAGCTTGTGATTGGGCTGCTCTTATAGCGGCGGATACACGACAAATTGGTGGGGCTAAGCCCGAACAGTTAATTACGGATCTTCCTCAGAGAATAATTACCCTTATGAAAACGCTTATGCCAGCTATGAAAGTGAATTGGGACAAATTGTCTGCCTGCAAGCAAAAGAAGGATGAAAGTGTCTCCGATTTCTTTACAAGATTTGAGGAGGCATTTATCGATCACAGTGGTCAGGATATGGGCACTGAGGGAGGTCAGAGATTGTTTGTGGACAAATTTGTGACGAACCTGTTGCCGGACTTAAGCAACAAGTTAAGGAATTCAGAGAGTGCGTGGGCTGTTTCCACGTCTGCTCAAATATTGACTACGGCCCAATATTATGAGAATAGAGAGAAAGAGGAAAATGATCGAGCAGATAAAAAGACGAAAGAGCTCAAAACGAAGGTGTTGTTGCAACAGGCGTATCCTCCACGTTCGAATCAGAACGATTCGCAACAGCGGAATCGATCGCAGTCTCAGTCAAATAGGTCACAATCACGAAATGATTCCTCTTCACAGAGATCTACGTTGGGGTACAATCAGTGTGCCTATTGTAGGGGAGAGGGTCATTTGAAATTCGATTGTCCATTTTTGCGTGATCGAAATAGTGGTAGTTCATCTAGAGGAGGCCGTAGTGGTCCTCAACAGGCTTCAGGTGGTAGAGGTCGCGGTGTTCAAAATGATCGTTCCAATGATTCCTCTGATTCTAATAATTGTTTCGATCAGCATGGATCGTCGCAAGGCAGATTTGCGCAGTACAATGTGGACGATTATTACGTTGATCAGGGCACTGACGACAGTAATTACTAGGACAGCCATAGACAAGGAGAGGGAGTAGTATCAGTTCCGGTTGATCAGAGAGGGCCTTACGTCGCAGTTGCCACCTCGGGCGTAGTTGAGCCTTTTCTGTTGGACACTGGTGCAGCGAAAAGTTCCATCATGCATTCGAAACTCCCTGGCACACCTTTGTCTGGCTTAACCAATGTTTCCGTTGGATTCTCTGGCGCCCCCGTTAGCAATCCAGTTTCTCGTCCGTTGCCCCTTACAATTGGGCCACGTGAGCTGAAAGCTCCTTTGATTTTGACTACTGGTTGTGGTGAAAATCTTTTGGGCTTGGATTTGCTAAAACGACTATATGCGACTTTGTATTGTTCTCCTGCGGGAGTGAAGCTTACTTTGGGTGAGAAAGTCCTCTCTCCTATGTACTTGTCTCTCGATAAGCTTCCACCGGAATTGAGTTCTCTTCCTGCATCTTTGTGGGCGACAGGTCCCAATGACGTGGGCCTGCTCGATATCTCCCCTTACGTCGTTCACTTGAAATCTAATGTGCGTTTGCCACGTATTCCCCAGTATCGTATCTCCCTTGATGGTGAACGAGCGCTGTTGGCAATCATCTACGACTTAATTGAGAAAGATGTTATCGAGGAGACTCAGGGAAACGTGTGCAATAGCCCTGTGCTGCCCATTCTGAAACGCACTGATCCATCAAAGCCTCCTGTTTATCGTTTTGTTATCGATTTACGGGAAGTGAATAAAATTGTGATTCCTCAGTTCCCTGTGGTGCCTGACATCACGGCTCTACTGACTCACTGGTTCTCAGTGATCGATCTGAAGAATGCTTTCTTTAGCATTCCGATTGCTGAGGAGAGTAGAGACCTTTTCGGTTTCTCTCTTGGTGGTCGCAGTTTTCGGTTTAAACGCGCTCCTCAGGGCTACTGTGAGAGTCCGTCGATATACAGTCAAGCCTTGAAGGGCCAACTTGATGCGTTTGAATTGCCGGCCGGTGCGGCCTTGATCCAATATGTCGACGACTTATTGGTGGCTGCGGACACACAGGACCTTTGCAAAATTGCTACGGTGTCGTTGTTGCAGCATCTCTGTGACTTACATCACAAGGTGTCACCTTCTAAACTGCAATATTGTTGCCAAGAAGTAACCTATCTAGGTCACTTGTTGTCAAAGGAGGGAAGAAGGTTGACCCCAGAGAGAATTGCAGCGATTGCTCGAATGACTGTGCCAACAACTCAGAGAGATGTGCGTGCCTTTTTAGGTATCACGTCATACTGCAGGCAATGGATTCCAAATTTTTCATTGCTAGCGAAGCCATTTGTGGCCCTTACGTGCAAGGATGTTCCAACTCCTTTACCATGGACGGAAGAATGTCAGAAAAGTTTTTCTGAACTGCGTGATGCGTTGTGTTCGGCCCCTGTGTTAGGTACTCCTGACTACAGTAAGCCGTTTACACTATACGTTCACGAGAGGGAAGGTTGTGCGTTGAGTGTCTTAACGCAACAGTTCGGTGGTAAGCAGCGTCCATGTTCATATTTTTCCTCGACCTTGGACCCAGTAGCTACAGCATTGCCGAGTTGTTTGAGAGCAACGGCGGCAGCTGCGGTGTCCATCCGACAATCTGCAGGATTGGTCATGGATAATATGCTTACGGTGATGGTTCCGCACGCAGTTGACACTCTCTTAAATCGTACGAAAACTCAACACCTGACGAGTGCAAGGTTGTCTGGTTATGAGTTGACGCTTTTGGCAAGCCACATCCAAATAAAACGCTGCAATGTCTTAAACCCGGCGACTTTGTTGCCAATCAATATGGAATCAGATGAAGTAGCTGCCCATGACTGCTACTTACGAACTGAGGAGGAAACGAAAGGTCGTGTTGACTTGAAAAATACCCCATTGGAAGACCCCGATGGTACCCTGTATGTGGATGGTTCGTGTTTTAAGTTGCCGAATGGTGATGTGACGACTGCGTATGCTGTGGTAACGTTGAGTACGGTTGTGGAAACTGCGAGATTGAATCAGAATTCTGCACAGGCGGCAGAGCTGATTGCCTTGACTAGAGCGTGTGTGTTGTCGAAAGGGAAACAGGTGAATGTGTTTACGGACAGCCAATACGCATTTGGCGTTGCCCATAGCTTCGGACGATTGTGGAGAGAGAGAGGTTTTATGACATCGCATGGTACGAAGATTCAGCATGGACAGCTTGTGAATGATCTTTTGGATGCACTTACATTGCCCGAGCAGGTGGCGATTATTAAATGTATTGCGCACCGTAAGGTGACGGATGATGAAGTTGCTAAGGAGACTGCCAGGAACCTTACAACTAGAATGTATGTGACGAGTTATGTAAGGTGGCCTACAGAAACGGGTATGTGTGAGGACACTATCGAGAGTGTGAAAACGATTCAGAATGAGGCCACCGAGACTGAAAAGACGAAGTGGAAAGAGAGTACGGGAAAGTTGGATGTGAATGGCTGCTGGATCGATTTGTCGGAGAATAAGAGGTGGATGTTGCCGGATGCGTATGTGCTGGCTGTTGTAACGATGGCACACGGCTTGGCACATATTAGCGCGAAAGGTATCTGCAAGTTGTTGTCCCCTGTATGGAAGAATGATGGTATTACTAAGTGTGCTGAGAGATTGGTTAAGAATTGTATGATATGTATGATGTACAATCCTGGTAAGGGAACTCCTACACCCCCTGGCCATTTTGCTCCCCCTTCATGTCCCTTTGAAGTGATTCAGTTAGACTTCATCCATATGGAGCGATGCAATAACCTAAAATATGTTTTAGTTGTGGTTTGCGCATTCTCCCGATGGATTGAAGCCTACCCTCTCAAAGACAACACTGCTCTGTCCACTGCAAAGATCCTACTGAAGGAATACTTTCCTCGGTATGGAATGCTACGAATTGTATGGTCTGATAACGGAAGTGAGTTTGTGGGGAGCGTGATGAAGAGTGTGTGTAAGGGCCTTGGAATTACACAAAAATTCCACAGCGCCAATCATCCCCAGTCAGCAGGTTTGGTTGAAGGTTATAATGGTACCCTTAAATTAAAGCTAGCAAAGATTCAAGCTACAACTGGTCTCTCGTGGCCTGACGCTTTACCCTTAGCTCTTCTGTCGACCAGGGCGACCGTACACTCTCGAGTAGGGCTCAGTCCCTATGAGATTGTGTTCGGCCGACCTGCCAATGTTTGGGGGGTCCCTAGACCCAGTGTGTTTTCTGATCTTGAGTACCCAATGTTGATCGATTATCTTCATGATCTGACCGCTAAACTGAGGTTAATTCACCAACAGGTTTTTGAAGCACTGCCGACGCAAACGGAGGGTCCAGGCCACCAGCTCCAGCCTGGAGACTGGGTGGTGACGAGGAATTTTGGCTGCAAGAGAAACTTGGAGCCTCGTTTTACCGGACCCTACCAGGTGCTCCTTGCCACAAGGACTGCTGTTTGTTTGGAAGGACGCAAGAACTGGGTGCATGCCACCCATACCAAAAAGGTACCTATACCTTTACCAGCAGACTCGTGGGTCAGGAAGGGCATCGCCTCGTCTGAAAGCGAAACTGTGCCGACCTTCATTCCTTTCAGCGACGCTCAGCCTGTCGGAGAGACCTCAGTGCAGCAGAACGACATTGTTGAACATTTGTCATCACAGAACTCAACATCTGAACAATTGACTGATCAACAGAATTCTGTCTCATCATCGGACCAATTGTTTGACGAACAGACTCGTCCTGGGAGAAGCCGATATTTTCTTCGATCTAATACCAGAGACTAATAAATATTTTTGCTCTCTCCCGGGACATCTACGTTACCCCATTATCACTGACCAGTTGAACACACTTATATATAACTGTGCTTTTTGTAAATTTGAGTCTTTTCCACACATGTGTTTTTGTTTCCACAGCTAGCAGATTTTGTATATATTGTTGATTAAAATACCTTACATCCGGGTGGACCGTAGGGCCGCGCGGGTACTTCCTTCTGGTTAGTAGGTCTTGACACTAGGTCGAAGACCGTCGATTCCTAGGAACTCCTGGGGATTGACTACTGCTACACAGAACGAAGTGCATCAAGAACGTTGCAGACGGTTTTATAGGATGGCTTTTTCAAAGCTGTCGGACTTGGAAAAGGCTCAGGCCCATAGATTCGAGTTGCATAGAATTGCACATACAAAATGTTTCATGTTTCAGATGTTCTTCTTATTCCTAACTGTTTCTTCGTTATTGGTGGGTGGGGTGTATTATATGATACAGTCATTGTTGCCTACGGCCTCACCTACCCCTTCTTCTGAACCTAAAACTACCTCCACTGTTTCTCCTCATTCCTTCCACATCTTACCACAACACGAGCAGGCTAGACGTGCGGAATTCATGAACAATTCCTTCGTTCAGCTCCTTCATCAGCATCAGTTGGTGATTAACACTACCAATTGTTGGGTGTGTGGGTTGATGCCGCATACTACTGATAAGGGAATTCCGTACTTAGTCCTTCCTTACAGTTCCCAGGGTTCAGCTCGAGCATTCCAAACAATGTTTCGAAGTGCACTAGATTCTTACCCCAATCGAGAGCCACGTTCTCCCCACTTTGGTCCCGGTCCGTACCATAAGCCTTTGGCAATAGCGATTGCTGATTTAGATAGGGATATCTATGAGCCGTCGCTCATCCCAGAGGAAGAGGTGCGAGCTTATAGGGATCTGAGTGAGGTTGAGTATAGTGCGCTCGTGGGCGAAAGACAGCTTAAAAGCTCGTCTCCTATATGGATCGTACCCCACCTTGATAATTTCTGTTTAAAAGGCTGTGGCCGAAGCCCGAGAGCTCACCTTGGAGAGAGTGCTTGCTCTGAGACGTATGTCTTACCAATGCTCTCCTCCCCTGTTCTCCTGACTGCCAAGGGTACGTACTTTGTCTGTTACGACCGTGCATATACATGGTTGCCCCTTGACTTCGCGGGCACCTGTTATATTGCAAACTTGTTGCCACCAACCTTTACGGTTGCCGCAGATTACCACAAGACTAGAGTTGTGAGGGGCGTGATTAGCAAAGAGGACACTGCCGGTCAAGAGGCAGGAGACTTTTTCAAGGGTTTCCTTCCGTTTTGGGGACCCATGGTCAATAGAAGGAACCTGAGACAGTTGACTCGAGTGGTGGAATCGACTGCTAATATCACTGCCAGTGCCCTTGGCAACATCACAGCAGAGCTTCAGGCGGATAGGCTTATGACGTTACAAAACCGTATGGTTTTGACGTTGTCTTAGCAGATCGAGGTGGAGTATGTAAGGTGATCCAGTCGAGTTGTTGTATATTCATTCCAGACAACGCTCCGACTGTCTATCAAGCCATCTCGAAGTTGCATAAGATCTCTGAGTCCATACACGTGGACGTAGGGGATTGGACGCTTCTCGGGTGGTTTTGGGGCCTAATGTCGACTTGGGGTTGGAAGATTCTGATGATCATCGGGGTTGTTGTAGCATTTTTGTTCATGTGCTGTCTTTGTGTGCAGTGTGGTCCTGCCTTATGTGGCCTCTGTGCTACAACGTGTATAAGACGGCCGCCTGTTACCAAGGAAGCATTGATGGATAGAATTATGTTGCAGCAGCATCTGGATGGTCTGATGAATATCGAGATCGATTATGATTCTGACTAGTGCTTGCCTACATGAGGGTAAAAGGAGCGTCTGAGGTTCTGTGACAATTGTAAGTGGTGTTTTTGACTCGCACGAATATGGTCGAGTCTGGTATCTATGAACCGCAAATGACGAGTTTAGTGGGTGTACGCGTTTTCGCTGTGCTAACCTGAACCGTTCGTTTGTTTCGTGGGTTTCTTCATCTGAACCCACGGGTTCCATCTTAGATACGGCATCCATTTTGTTTCTTGCCCTCAAGTAGTACGCGAACGGACGCTGTCCGCTTCGCGACCCTGGGATTCCCAAAACTCTTGCGGAAGACACGTTTTCTTTGAAGGTGTCTTTATGATGAGGGGGATGATACTGTAAGGCAGATGGCCCCGCTCGAGGCTCATCTTGCAGTGCCGGTCTATTGTCTCAGTTGTGTATTCATTAGGCGCACCCCTTTGATGCCTGCAACTCGTGTTTCCTGGTACCACCCCTTTTACTCCCTTTTCGTTCTGTTCACTGTCCTCGTCTTCCTCTGCACCTGTGTCTGTCCTTTCCTCGATTCGTTTACTGCGGAATGCAATGTACTAATGGTGGGAAGATGTACTTTTACAGTTGGGAACCGCCGAATGTTACTGTAATTATGTTCCGGGCTCTGAATACATGAAAGCGACCCACTATGATCTCTACGATGGGAACCAAGTTGTAATCCTTTGTGCACCATGTTATCCTATGCTTGAAAACTGTATAAAAAGAGCGATCCACAGATACAATTTGAAGCAGTCTCCTCGAACCTACACATGTTGTACTTCTTGTGACTTCTGTGTTCCCTGCAGTAATAAACCTCGAATCTTTGACGCCGAAGGAAGTGTCCTGTGTCTCTGTCATTTGTACGCCGGAACAGGTTACCCACGAAGGTTTCAGGTGTTATCCCTGGCACCGCTGGGTCTTAGCAAAACCCAGTCCTTCAGCCCCAGTTGGATACCCCTGACTGATGGGACCATTTTCTTTTCGGCGACTCCCTGTGTTATCTGTGGATTGCCAACTTTAGGGCGGCGGGTCACAGGGCTCTTCAGGATGGTATCCTTTAGTTGGTTTTCGAGTGCCATTTTAACTTGATGGATGAACTTGCCTATCCTGGCTAATAAACATGTTGTGGTTTCAGAGAAACACCAATCCGAGGCCTCTCTGCAAGTTCTGTGGCCCAAGATGCATAGTGCCGGACGTAGCAATCGCTGTCGGTCACTGGCCAGCTTAGTGCAGCAACATTGCAAGTGTAGCCAGGATTCTCTGCGATAGTTGCAAAGTCGGCAGGCAGGGGCTCCGTCCGAGCGTGCCCAACGTGGGTTGAAGTCCGTTATCCTGAGGGCCAAGAGGCGCATAAACAGAATTTTTTGTCTTGCTTCGATTGTTAGTGAGTCTTGTAAGTATAGTTGAGGTTTACCGGGAGTGTAGGACTTGCCCAAGGCCAACGTTAGCGGGTTGGGCCGGAGCGAGGTAAGGTCTAGCTCAAAGGAAATAGACTGGACTTGGCGCTTGATCGCTTTTGCCCAGGCGGAATATGGGATTTCGTGTAAGTGCAGACTCCGCCCCTCGATCTTCAGAAGATCAATGGCTAGTTCCACCTGGGCTTGCCATGGGGAGCCCGCTTCCCCAAAGATGGTTTTTAGCGAGTGCTTCAAGGTGTTTTTGGGCGACTTCAGAACTCTGATGTAGTATTTTAGCAATTCCCCCAGTAGTATCACTTCAGGACGTTTCAGGCCTATTTCCAGTCTCACCCTGTTATTCCGTGCCTGTTTGGGGGCTCGTAGCACCATCTTATATGCTTTCACCTGTGCCGCTTGGAACACTTTCTCAATAGCCCCTGGATAGGCTATATGGCCGTACGTGATGGTGGGGATCAATTTAGCCCTGAGTACTGTCAGCATCGGATCTGCAGAGGGACTGGCCAGGCCGTGGCTTAGACGTCTTAGAGATGTCATTATTTTGTCAATTTTTGGTTTAAGCATCTTCAGATGTTTAAATGCAGTGGCCCTCTCTGATACCCATGTGCCCAGATAGTTGTAGGATGGGGCCGTGGTGATTCGATGTTCCCCCAGAGACCATGAAGCTTTTGTTTTGTGTGGATGTTTGCCAAAGAATATTATCTTGATCTTGCTCACATTATTATGTAGCTCGTTCTCCTTGTTGTACGTGGCGAGACTGTTTAAGGCTCTTTGGAGGCCTACCCTGGTATGGTCCATAATTACTGTGTCATCTGCGTACTGGAGCGTACCCAGAACCAGCTTCCCCAGTCTGGGCGGTGCTAGGTTGGCATCTTTCAGGGCGTGCCCCATGTCTGCAATGTACAAGTTGAAAAGCAGGGGGGCCAGAACACACCCCTGCTTTAATCCAGAGTTAGTGGCAATTCTTGTGGTTGCAGATGTGGCGCTTAGTTTCACCTGAACCCAGGTCCCCTCGTAAAGTGCTTTTATGGCCTTTAGAAGATTTCTAGGGATCCCCCAAGACTCTAGTTTTGCCCAGAGCCGGCTTCTGTTCACACGGTCGAAGGCCGTTGAATAGTCGATAAAGCAGCAGAACTGGGGCAGCTTATTCCGCATGTTGGCATTCTTAGCGAGGTACGAAAGCGCTATGATGTTGACCAGCGTAGAACAGTTAGCCCTGAAGCCAGTCTGTGAGGGCGGAAGTATGCCGTTCTTATCCACCCAAGTTTCCAGGTCCATAAGTAGAAGGCGGGCATAGACCTTTGCTTCAATGTCAAGGAGGGCTATCAGTCTGTAATTAGCCGGGTTAGAGTGGTCACCTTTTTTGCGAATGGGAAAGAGGATTGAGCCTTTCCAGGAAAATGGCAGGGTTGCGGTTGCGAATGCGTGGTTGAATAGAGGAGTAACTTTGGAAGCGAAGAATGCAGGATCTTTCTTAAAAACCTGTGCGGGGATCCCGTTAGGTCCAGGGGCACCATCGGTTCTGATGGCTTTGATGTGCTTTGCAATCTCCGCCTCCAAGAATTTTCCAGGTCGGGTCGGACTTGATTCTTCGTTGGGAGCATTTTCATAGCTGATGGTAGCTGCCGCCGCCTTGGACCACCCGGTGATGCAGTGAGACATCTGCTTTGGCTCACAGTGTACAGCCCCTTTGCATACTGTTCCCACACTTTTCCTCCAACACTGTTAACCTTGTGTACGCCTCCTGATGACAGGCTGTTGATGTAGCGCCAGAGCTTGCTATTACCTTTACCTTTAATTATGGAAAACACTGTCAGCCAATTCTGTTCGGTCCGTTTTCTTTTCAGATCCTAAATGTTCTTTTTGTACTTAGCTCGCAAAACAGCAATGGGGGACCCCATGGCGGGTAGATACCTTTCTTTTTTGCTCTCACTGCCTTGTTAAGTGCCTGCTTAGCCAGCTTAAGACTGTGGGTTTTTTGGTGGGCTGGGATGACATTTTTTTGACCGCTTCTTGATTGGTGAGTGTTGCCCAAGCACCTCAATAAGTCATTGGTCAGTGTTTCCCATAGGTGTATTATACATTCACTATCTTGTGGCCTTGGTACTGTCACCCTGTTGGCTATGAATGCATTAAGTCTGTGGTTAAGATTGGTCGACCATTTTATTCTTTTAAGGACTAAGTGGTGTTCTTCGCCTGTGGGCATACCAATTACGGCGTAGGGGTCCGCCTGTTCTCGAGTCAGGTTGAATGTGACACGAAGGGGCCTATGGTCGCTTTCAGCTCTGTCGTCCACAGTGAAGTTGCGAAGTTTGTGAGCCAGTCCTGCATTAATGAAGATAAAGTCTATGGTGGAGACATTCCTGAAGGTCGGATAGGCGGACCATGCGCAGTTGCGCACTTTTTGTATCCCGTGGGTGGATTGCCAGTTGTAATTTGCTAAAAGTTCAATCAGTTGAGCTGACTTCCTGCTAAGTGTTGTCATGGGTAGCAGGTCCAGGCCGCTCAGGTTAAAGTCACCGACTATGATTACATCGTGGTGGAAGCGGCTTATTGATAGATCTTCCAGGGCGGTGGTGAATGATTCCAAGCCGTGTGGGGAGTGAAGTTTTGCAGGGTTGAGGTAACAGTTGATTAATAAAAGCGGGCGGGTTGTTTAGTCCGCTCTCAGTCCTTCTGTTGAGATAGCTTGTAGGTGGGTGGCTCCAGAGATAGTTCTTTTACATTAAATTTGCAGGCGTGGCTTACGAAGATTGACAGACCCCCTGACGGGCGACCAAAGATCGTCCTTTTGGTTGCTGATTTGAAATATTCGTGGAAGCCAGCACTTGGTGAAGCTGGTCTCGCCCAAGTCTCCTGGATACATAACATGTCCCCCTGTGCAAGATAGTCATGGGTGGCTGTAACCCTGCGGATGTTATTTAACCCTGCAATGTTCCATGAGATGATGCTGTGGTTTCGATCCTGGCCTCTTGATGGGCATGCGCGACTGGTGTTTTCATATGTGTGGGAGGGGTTAGGAACCCCGTCTCCATGTGTCCTCCATGAGGGCCAGTCTTTGCTGAGGACGCTGCACGATGCGCTGCTTTTCTTTTAGCAAGATTTTTATTTTTAGCGGGGATCTAGGCCTCCCTGATTTCAGTCCCCCGTCAGACCTTGTGGAATTTGTGCCTTTGAGAACAGAGATGGATTGTTGTAGACCATAATGTGGTCTGAGGACGTGCAGATATTTTGGAGCCCTGGGGGCCGTGACTTCTATACCCCATTCTGCCAGTTGCGATGCTTCATGGAGGACAGCTTTTTGGGCTTGCTGGTTTGCTAGTCCGACTATGGTGGAGTCACCGTGAGTGTCTGTCTCCAGACTCTTGAACTTCACCCATTCGATCATCCCTGAGGTGATGTGTGCCAGGGAGTCAATGCGGCCGAAGAGTCGTACGATGTTTGACCTGCTCAGGATGTCAAAGGAGTCCATGGCTGTAAATCTGGGGGTGAACAGCAGTTCGTAAATTTCTGGTGGCTTATTATTTTCTGGAGAGCGCCGTGGTGCCCCTTCCACAGGGGACACGTGCCTCTGATGAATTGAATGTGCAATGATTTTGTGGCGGTCTCCTGGGCACTGTCTGTCTGAGATCGTGATTGGGGGGCTTGCCTCTCTTGACAGTCCTTGCTGCTCATCATTGATAGCGTTCAGATGTGGGGGGTTGTTGTATATAGCTCCTGATTGCTGGCTACCGGTGCCTCAGTTGGTGGACCTACCAGACAGGGCAGTCCCAACTGTGCTCCCAGATACGGAGGGTGGGTTGATTCTATCTTATATTGGGGTACCCAACCAGTTGGACCATTGATGCTGGAAAGTCCTCCGGAAACCACTTGTGAGGGCCGTGAAAGATCCTCCACATTACAATGGCCCTCCGGAGGAGGGATTGAGTGCCTAGGGGCCTCACGAGGGACAGGTGATGCGACACTGGGCTTAACAGACTTCAGTGTACGGTTTAGGGTGAAGATAGGAAAGGGTGTTTTGAGGGTACTTTCAGTTATAGTGGCGCCGGAAGTTATTATGGCTGGTGGTGTGATCCTGCTTTTGGTTTTAAGTTTCTTTAGTTGTTTCTTTAGTCTTTTTTTTGCTCTCCGTGACAGCGGTGCATTTGCGCCAGCCGATGCACATTTGGCCTTTTCCGAGAGAGGAATGCTGACGGATAAGTCGTCGCTTTCGGTGTCAGGGTCCAAAACCGCAAGGTCCCCACTTCCTTGTTCTGGGCTGGTGAGCTTGCTGCATGGCACTGCCAACAAACCTTTTGGTGAGCTGCTGAATGTGGTGCAGGGATCGTTCAGTACATCGTGCACTTTTGTCAAAGCTGGTGGCTTTTGAGCCAACTGTGTTTGAGGGGACCTCTCTCCAAGGCCCTTGGCTAAAGCGAGCATATCTTTTAGAACTTCGGGTAGGCTTGCCCATTTCTCTATAATGACGGCACCAGAGTTGATGTTGACCGCGTGGGCTTCAAATAGCACCTCTAACTTTGCTAGTTTGTTGTCTTGGCGCACTAAGTGCTGGGCGATTGAGTGCAGGAGATCAACTTGAACCTCCATCTTCGTGGACTGCCACAATAAGGCCCTAGCCATGGTGTCCTGCACTTCTCTTATTATGGACAGGTTTAATTCTTTGACCGTGACCTCATCGACTGAGTCTTGATGTTGTGTTAGGCCCAAGGGGCTCCATGCCTCCGTCTGCTGCGATCTCTTGGGATTAATTCTGGCTGAGTATATGGGGGTATCTTCTAGGGTGCGCTCTATTGAGTGTTCTAGCTTTTGCAGGAACGATGCCGTTAGCGCGGCCATACCCGGAGTGGCCGTTTCTGTTGTTGCCCGGGGTGTCACTGGCGTGCACAGGTGCATCCCAGGGCTCGTTGGGGGAGAGGGTGCGGTGCCCGTGTTTTGCTTTGTGCTTCCTCTCTCCTCCTGTACACCCTTGGTGGTACTCCTGTGAACATCAGCTAGGATCCTTAACGGGCTTTTCGCTCTCGCAGTAGAATGAGGTAGGGCTTCCTGGCTTCGAGCGTCTTCCGGGCTTTGGGCTTTTCCGGAGTCTGTAGGCTTGCAAGAGTAACTGCTGGAATGGTCTTGCTTCGATATTGGCAACCTCGATGTGCCACTGCCCTCGGGTCCTTGTAGACTCATGTCCGTGGCTATCAGGCCACTGGAGGCCTGAAAGAATTGGGTGATGATACCCTGTGGGAGGGATTTGCCCGGGACTGAGTCCTGAGAATTTTGGAAGTTGGTACCTTTAGTGCTCCTAGTTGTCCTTCTTAGTGCTGTGTTTTCAGGGTTCGCCTCCGCCCCCACCTCCTCCTCCTCTTTCGTGCTCGTCTTGATTTTTTTAAGCGTCATCTTTTTAACACCTTTAAGCACAGTAGGCTGGGGCTGTGTGATGTGGGGGGTGGTAGGGTCCACTTGCTTGTATTCCTGGTTATTGAGGTGACTCCTCTGTGGGGGCCTTGAGCTTATTGAGCTTATTGTATGAGTCTAAGGAAAGTTACCAGCTCTCCGCGTGAGCAGTGCTGTACTGGGCAGCCTCTTTTTCAGGGGGAGAGGGTGGCGGCAAGCGGAGCACACAGGGGGACCGCAGGTTGGGAGACCTAGTCAGGCAGCCCCTTGGTCCGCACTCTCGGCTCTTACTTTGCGACTACCTCTAATGGCTGCCGCGCTCGCCACTGCCACTTACCTCCACGCTGGCTGCTCGGTTAGCCTCCAAAACTCCAGGCTCCAGGCTCTCCGGTTGCTCCGGTACACACTCCGGTTCACACTCCGGAAAGTACCAAAACTCCAAAGATCCAAAGGCACCCGACAGCTGCCTCAACTATGGATGCTGAGGCCCCACACGTCCAGCTCACAGCTCTGTTACAGGCTTTCCGGGCTTTGCGTCCTCAGCGCAGAGATATCTAACAGTAGGTCAGCGGGACAGCACAGTTTCCCTTGTTCTGTCCACACTGGGGTCGGTACCGGGATCTACCGGGAGCTACAGGGAGCTGCCTCTACTGCCTCGGTGGTGGTGGTGTTGGTGCTGCGGTGCTGGGGCTGGTGCTGCGGCACGGGCTCGGCCCGTGACAGGGCTCTGACTCTGGCGGAATTCTAGTGCTTCTGACGTGCACTGGCTCTAGCGCTAGCACACTGACAGCACACTGACAGCACACTAACAGCACACTAACAGCGTCCATCGGAAGTCCCCTCTGCCGGAATTCGGGAATGTTAAGGTTAGTAAGTAGTGGGTTTCCCCTTTTTTTATCGCCAGTTGCAAAACTCAAATGTTTAGGTTGTTTATGTGTTTTGTGTTTTGAATATTAGGCACCATACAGGACACTGAGATAGCTATGGTTATTTCTTTTTCAAGTAACAGCAGAAGGGAGTGTCTTGGGGCTCACAGCTTCACAGTTCACAGATCACATTACAGTTTTATGGCCCCTTCTGGGTCTACCCGGTGCCTCCAGTGCCTTCAGTATCAGTGTCAGTGTCTGCCCAGTTTCAGCCCATCCGAGAAAGAACTGCTCTCCCCTTTCGCACCTTCAGCCGTCTAGTCCGGACTTGCTGGGCAGCACACTCTCTCTCTTTTGGTGCTCTCACTGCTCACTCTGGCCAGCCACGGGGGTCACGAAGTTTCCTCCCATGAAAGGAGGCGAAGGTTCTCCTGCTTTGGCCCCCCTCGCACTCCTCTCACTGACCCATACACTGACGATGTGCAGCGCAGGGGCTCATGCTCCTCCTGCTGCTCCGCCTTCCCAAGTAGTGTGCGTAGCGCAGGGGAAAGTGCAGAAAGTGCTGAAAGCGTTTGTCCTGCCAAATACGTCGTCCTCAGCCCTGCAGCGGCGTATGACTGTTAGTTAACCCCCCAATGCCAGGGCGTGCTATCCGGGGCACCTCTGGGACCGAGGGAAGACCGAGGGAAGAACTGACGACGAGAGGCGGTGCGGCGTCCACACTCCTGCTCCCTGCACCTTGGTCTCACTCTCTGCACTCGGCAAACACGAAAACCTGAACTGGAACACTCGGGAACTGATGCCGAAACTATATGTTGGAAACAGGGTGGTGGTGGGAGGCTGCAGGGCACGCTTATGCTTGACCGGGGCAGCAGTGTCTGCTCCCCTCGGACTGCTCCGGGAAATGGGTGAGAGTGGGACCATGTTGGTGCCCATCGCTGCTGCATTTGCTGCAGAATTTAAAGGCCCAGTGTCTCTAGGACTGGAATTATCATAAATCCGGCCCCAGACGCATAATTCCACATCGCCCAATTTTACTCATTCGGGGTAAAATATTTCAACTCGTTATAAGGGCATCAGACATTTTATACTTTTTTCTGATTGCCATAGGCTTGCCATGCTTCCTTTTGACTAGTATGATATAGATTGTTACCATTGCCTGATGCTGACAACATTCTTTTTACCTAGTTATCTCAACTTAAAACATTAATTGTGTTTTTTTTGTATAATATGTTACATAATAAAAATAGTGATCCACTGTAGGGTACCAACATAAAGTCAAGGACATTGAAAAGAGCGAGATATCTATATCTTCTGGTGCGATGCTGTTTAAAACACCTCGTATTCTTAGGGCCAGAATGGGCGGACGCTCATTTAGGCACTTACAGGCACATGCATCAAGCGATTTGGGAATCGCAAACGGTGCGAATCGCAAAATTCGGCCGTTTGCGATTCCCAAATCACTATTTGGGATGCATCAACTCAAAAGTGAATAAATCGCTATTTTAGCGATTTTTTTCAAGTGCGATTACTTTTAAGGAATCGCAAATTTGCGATTCCTCAAAAGCAATGCATGAACCTAAAAAAAATTGCGATTTCGCAATTAGAGAGAAAAAATTACCATGAGGTTGGACCTCATGGTAATTTTGTGAAATGTTAGAAAAATGCTATTTCTTGCATTTTTTTAACTTTCATGTTGTGCACACACATGCCCTTAGGGCATGTGTGTACACAATATATGTGCATTGTTTGATTTCAGGGGTGCAACAGGGTGTCCTTTGGACACCCCTGCACCCTTGAAATCGCAATCTCAATTTGCGATTAGCTAATTGCGATTCGCAAATTGAGATTTTCTTCCCATTCATTCCTATGGGCCTCTAGGCCCATAGGAATGAATGGGAAGGGATTCCTTAATTGCGATTCGCAAAATGCTAATCGCAATTAAGGAATTCTAAGAAATCGCAATTTATTTAGCGATTTCTTGATGCATAGGCATTTGCAATTCCTTAATTGCGATTCCTTAAAAATCTCAATTAAGGAATCGCAAATGCCGAGTTTGATGCATGTACCTGATAGCCCCCAAATACTGGAATGATCTACCACTGAATATGAGGATGGAGCCATCCGAAATAGGATTCCGGAGGAAATTAAAAACACTCCTCTTCCCCATTTCATAATCCCGTTCTCTCAGGTCCTCTGTTGAATTTATCAGTGATTAGCGCGGGGACACACTGTTCTATGTGTAGCCAGGCGCTCTATAAATGTTGCATTATTATTATTATTATATACCCTTGAGTCCTCAGTCATATAAACTGAGACATCTTATCAATTACCTTATCAGCTTGGGTCACAATTACGTGAAATTGGGATATGTGTTACAAAAAAGGTGAACATATAAAAACAGAAACAGTGTTCACTGACTTCAACTTATTTAATGAGAGATTGGGAGTGTGATAGATAGATAGATAGATAGATAGATAGATAGATAGATAGATAGATAGATAGATAGATAGATAGATAGATAGATAGATAGATAGATAGATAGAAAGATAGATATTCTGAATCACGTGGTTAAAAACGAGTTGTATCTATACAGCCCCTCAGAGGAGATGATGCAGATATATGCCATTTAATTTGTGTGCTCCTGCAAAGCACTAAAATTCACATTTTGGATCATGATATCTTCTACAAACTATTATCCTTGTTGGAATGATATAGACATCATCCCTTAACTTACTCAATTGATAAACTGTCTCTTTTAACATGAATAGGTTAAAACTTTCTGGTATGGTACACCCGTTTTCTCTAGTCCTTAATCAGAACATAAATAAATAACACACTTTAAAAATACCCGGTGTAAACGCTGATGGCCACATAAACAACAGACATGTAACATCATTATTATAAAACGCATGAGTTTTGATGGTAAATGAAAATATTTTGATTGCATTGTATTCATTTTTTTCATCCTTAGGTTCTTCAATGCAAAAAAGCTTTTTTTGTAGGCCAGACTTTTACAGACTCATTTCATGAATTTCAAACTGAGTGATTTGTCTATTTTAGACTATATCATAGTTCCACGTCGCTCAGACCAATCACAATGCTGAAATGCAGCATTGTGATTGACTCCTCAGGGCAGCCTGTGTGCCCGGGTGCTTCCTGCAACTTCTTCTGGACTGGAGTCAGGAATTGCAGAGAAGCGGAGGAGAGATGTGGCCTGCGGAAAAGGTAGGTGCGTTTTAAAAAATATATTTTTGTGGCTGTTGACTCAATGCTTTATTCTATAAGGTCTTTGCAAGTTTTAACAGGGTGATTTGGAGCCGATGATGAAGATGGTTTTGGTAATATGCAAAGTCAATGTGAAGAGTATGTCTCTTTGTTAGCTGATGCTGATGCTGAGGATGTGAGATGTGCTGGACACTTCCTGCCATTTCTGTTGTTTTTTTAAATGCTAATAAATTCTCATTTTGTATTGCCATCTCAGTTATCGCGATCTCAGAAGATTAAACATATGCGTGATAGAAATATGTAGAGTTAATGCCCAAGAAGACATCATTGGTAAAAAAAAAAGTATTTTCTACCTGTGTAAGACATTGAATTGTAAAACTGTTTAGTTCAAATACACATTCTAGTTTTTACCTATCCCATGCAGATTTCCAATTCTTTCTCTACATTACTCTAAGCTGAAAGACAGCATTGTCTGATTAGTGACCCCAACTACAGGCAAACATTATCATAATAATGGCCATACTGACAGCTCCCTAAATTGCCATCCAATAAAGTTAGGAGACGTCTGATGGCATAGTGATTTTAAAAATGGTGTCAACCAGCGGAATTTCAAGTAGTTATTGCACTGAAAACAAGCAACTCTTCCAGTTTTATTTAACTTATAGATATAAAGTGTGAAAGTTTCCGATTACTCTACATGCCTTATTGAAATTTGCTCTAGACCACTTTCTATTTTTTTTGTTCACTTAAATACATTTTGAGTTAATGTAATCTGAGCGCTTAATGACGGGTCCCTGTACCTTCTGTGCTAGCCCTTCAGAGTCTGGCGTTATTGCCTCTGAGGCAGGCGAGCTCCCATAATCGTCTTTACGTCCACATTCCATGGTCCTAAGCAATAATGGTCCATTTTGATCTGATGATGGATTAGGGGTCATGAGTGAATGTGGGCAGATGATGGATTACATTGATTTTGATAAAAATTGCATGTATTTCCTAAAAATATTGTCACAACCACTGGTAAAAAATGACGGATTGACATGTATCCTTGTTCCGGGAACTAAGGCATAATAAACAACTTGGTTGTTATTTGTACCTGTTCCGAGTTTAAGTATTTCACAAATTTGTGTTTATGATGGATTGCATACATTTATTTATAGAAAAAACCCTGAAATATTGCATGTCAAGTCTCCACAATTGTCTGCATACACTGAAGAGCTGCAAGGAGCAGTGCTCTTAAGATGCCACGAAAATGCGTCACAAGTTTAAGAGCGAGCCTTTCAGGATGAGTAAGTGTTGAGCA
Source organism: Lissotriton vulgaris (assembly GCF_964263255.1). NCBI lineage: Eukaryota > Metazoa > Chordata > Amphibia > Caudata > Salamandridae > Lissotriton > Lissotriton vulgaris. The sequence continues at coordinate 1,181,261,467 of NC_141689.1, forward strand.
GAACACCCAGCATATGAGCTACTTTATCATCACACCAGTTAAAGTACTCATTGTGAAAATGTCTTAAGAATCTAGTGCATCAGTGTTTGTCTACTTCAAAACCCCCATTTTCTGAGTCAATGACTAAGACTGAGGCACTGTGCATTTAAAGTAGGATTATTTATCGTTTTCTGCAAAAGGAGACATTTAGGTGCTCACTACGAAAAGTAAACGTGTATCACTAGTCAAATAATTTAAGTTAATTTTTTTAATTGCCATTATAAGGGAGAAGGAGGAATAATATTGTCACTGCTTGGTGGAGTCAACAATCAAGAGGAACACCATGGGCAAAATTACAGAAAGCGCCTGATGGAACAAGCTGGAATTTTCACCCCCAGGGCACTTTGGTATTATATAAGGGGCTGCCAATGCCTGTGCCGCCCCATCTAAAATATGGATTGCGAAGGTGCGTGTTTTGCCCTGGCCTGATCACAATGGGAAGTTTCCTTATTTTGGAGAAACACTTTGCCTTTGTGCAGTTGCTGTATTCCAGACGTGGATGCAGATTCAAAAAAGATGACTGTGTGCCACATAGAGTTGATGCATAGTCAGTGGACCTCCAAGAGGGTTCCTTTGGAGAGGAGGAGTCAGAAGGTCTTTAGTTATCCACCTGCAGGTAGGTGAAGTAACTCACTACAAGTCCAGACAGGTACAGGACTATAATCAAGTCAAGAGACAGGCCTGGGTCTTCATGTACTTGATACATTAGAGTGTGAGGCTGGTGTCAACAATCAGGATACAAGATACTCTAAGTTGGGCTCTCAAATCAGGGGACACAACTGTTCATCATGAAGGGGCCATTACCATCCAAACAGATCTTACTCTCAGATCAGACTTCAGGTAACATTACTCAACCAAGGAGAAGTTTGGACATTGGTTCAGCAAAACTTGTAGGAAAGCCCATTTCCATTACAGTGGTTCATTCCAGCCTTATGCTCAACAGTGAAATATAGGCCCTATGGCGAGGTTGACCATCTCAGCAACTTAGGATGTTCACCCTCAATTACCATAAACCAATTAAGTGGTTTGTAATCGGTCTGAGCCTCATACTTAGTACTAAACTGATACAGACAAAACCCTCTTAAGGCTCTTACTATGGCAAAGCCTTCCTTCTCAGTTCCTGCCCAGTTCTATTCTCTGTTGTAACTTATCTTTATATATAAAAACGAAAGTATGTCTGTCTGTTTGTCCTTTATGCATTACTACACCATTCATCCGATCGGCATGAAACTTTGGGAAGTTGTTGAGTACACTTGCGCGAAGGTTTCTGGCAACAAATAATAATAATAATAATAATCTTTCCAATTCTGAACATTTACTGTTTCCGGTGCAACTCGCTTTTGCAAAGACCATCAACAAAGCACAAGGACAATCTCTGCAAGTGTGTGGAGTAGATTTGGAGAATCCGTGCTTCTCACATGGACAACTGTATTTGGCCAGCTCACGCGTCGGAAAACCTTCTGCTTTATTCTTGTATGCTATGGTAGGCCCAAGGTACCCCCCTGGGCAGGATGCAGTGTATGTGAAAGGTAGGAAATGTACTGGTGGGTACAACATGTCCTGATAGTGAAATACTGCCAATTTTCATTTCTCACTATTGAAGGGCTATCTTGCCCCTAGGGCAGAATGGGGAATGCTGTATAACAGTTTTACAAGCATATTTTCCCATGGGAGTAAGATGAGAAATTAGAGTCTGGTATCCCTGAACTCAGAATTTAATAACATATATTTTAGGAAGGATGGTTTTTAAATTCTGTTTTTGAAAATAGCACTTTTAGAAAGTGGCTATTTTCTTGTTCAACCTTTCTGTGTGCCTCAGCCTGTTTGTGGTTTGACTGTCTGATTTGAGAGAGACAGGGGCTGGGGTGGCTCTTGGAGTCTGGGTAAGCCAGCACTAGGCTGAATAGGCTGACCTGCATTTGGAGTGGTGGGAGGAGCAGCACCTGGGCCTGAATAGGGCTGTGCCTGACTTCCACAATGCTGGCTCCACCTCCTGTGGTGAGTCTGATAGCCCTAGCCCACACTAACAAAGGAAGAATTGTGCACTGGCACAGTGCACCCAGAACTTGTTTGGACTGGGTCCAGGACTCATTACACCTAAAGAACAAAGACTTTTGGGGTATAAATATGAGAGCAGAAACCCCTGAACTTTAGATCATCCTGGAATTCAAGAGGAACCTTTGCCGAGGAGAAGTGCTGGAGAAACTGAAGAGAAGGGCTGCCCTTGCTGTGTGTTCTGGGGCTAACCTGCAGTTGCTATTCTCCCAAGGGAAGTAGAAGGACTTTGCTGTATGCTGTGTCCCCTGCTTGAAGAAGATCTCCAAAGGCCTGAGGATAGCTGCCCGCCTGTTTTGAAGTAAACACAAGGAGATGATGGACGGAGCGCTGAAATTTTTCAGACACTCACCCCCAGTCACATACCTGGGTTGAATACATCATTGTTCTTTAGCTCACTTCACCACCCCAGTTCAGATACAGCTATATGCAAATCAGTTGTGACCCTGTGCCTCATGGGAACAGTCCAGCCCGAACTGCCAAACCATGTCTTCACTGGACCGGAAACAAGCATCCTGCAACCGGCTTTGGGCTAACAGACCTCAATATCTAGGCTAGCTTACATCTAGTGGCAAAGTGAGCCAGGGACCCACGTTTGGGCATACCCTGCCACCTTAGGGTGAACAAAGCAAACACAAGGAGATGATGGGCAGAGCGCTGAAACTTTTTAGACACTCACCCCAGTCACAGATCTGGGTTGAATCCATCATCGTTCTTTAGCTCACTTCGCCACCCCAGTTCAGACACAGCTATATGCAAATCAGTCTTGACCCTGTGCCTCATGGGAACAGTCCAGCCCGAACTGCTAATACATGTCTTCCCTGGACCGGAAAAAAGCATCCTGGGACCGGTTTCGGGCTAACAGCCCTCATCAGCCAGGCTAGCTTAAATCCAGTGGCAAAGTGAGCAAGGGCCAGATCTCTGTACTGGGGTGAATGTATGACAGTGTTCTGTATTCTGTCCATCAATTGTTCTTTTTGCTCCTGTTTTGAGGTCCCAGGAACAAAAGGACTTCACGCCCAGCTCTCCCTGAACACTGCTGTGTGAGTTCTGACCTGCCTAGAGTGCTTGATCCAGTTGTGGAGCCTCTGGAGGTTGTTGCTGTTGTTGAGGAGCTGGATGAAGAAGAGTGAAAAGAACTTCTAAACCCCTCGCATTGCTCTTCTTGCGGCACGTTTTACCGGCGCATCTTGACGGTGCGAGAAGATTTCAATCGCATTGCCGTGCCACTGCGAAGATGGTCGCATTGCCTGTCGCCGCTGCAAGAACGGACGCATCGAGGGATCGCGGCTGAAGAGGACCAAAGCCATGCCGTGCAATGCCCCAGCATCGATCGCTGTTGCATCCTGAAGATCTAAGCATCGTATCTGTGCAGGATGCTCTCCCAATGCATCATGTGTGAACTGGAACTGGCACGAAGGCTCAACCGATCGCTCCCCCTACAGACCGGACTCAACACAACCCGTCCACTGCGTGCAGCGGGGCTGTTGCATCACCTCCTCGGGATCTCAGGAGTGTTGCATCTCTTTGTTTTTCAATGCTGCAGCTGTTTGGCTTGGGAACTTTTGTCGCATCTCCAGGTATTTTGGTGCAAAGTCATGCATCCATAGATTCCTATGGTAAAAGTTCTTGAAACATATTTTTAATCTGTTTATGTTGGATTTGTGTCGTTTTGGTCTTGTTTAGTTTAGATAAAGATACTTTATTTTTCTAAATTGATGTGGTGTCCATTTGTGGTGTTTTCACTGTGTTACTGTGAGTGTTGGTAGAAATACTTTACACATTGCCTTTGGGATAAGTCTGTCTGCTTGTCCCAAGCTACCAAGGGCGTGAACAGGGTTTATCTAAAGAGTGTATCCCCCTTACGCTGACTAGACGCAAGGGTCCCTATTCTAGCAATCATGTTTTGAGGAGAGGGATCAAGCATTTTAGCACTGGTTAGTAGTGGTAAATTGCAAAACATCCTAAAGATAGCAAAAACAAATTGAGCAAATCAGAGGGTTGAAGGCAAAAAGTTAGAGGGAAATTCATGCCTAGGATGCCAGGTCTAACAGTTAGATAGATAGATAGATAGATAGATAGATAGATAGATAGATAGATAGATAGATAGATAGATAGATAGATAGATAGATAGATAGATAGATAGATAGATAGATAGACAGACAGACAGACAGACAGACAGACAGACAGACAGACAGACAGACAGACAGACAGACAGACAGACAGACAGACAGACAGACAGATAGATAGATAGATAGATAGATAGATAGATAGATAGATAGATAGATAGATAGATAGATAGATAGATAGATAGATAGATAGATAGATAGATAGATAGATAGATAGATAGATAGATAGATAAATAGATATTAGTGTACAACATGTTAGATTGCTCACCGGGATTGCTAAAACAGAGGCTAATCCCTGCTCTCAGTTAACACACTTGAGAAAATGCACACACAAACATGCTGCTGATGCACACAGAGGAAAATACTCAGAGGGAGCATTGGTTGAAAGCGGATAATTTTTTCCAAGATATAGCAGTCTCAGCTTCCATCCAGTGCGGCACCGTCTCTAAAACTATCCTCCACCTTTACTGATATTTGTTGTTTCCCTGCATTTCTCTTTCCCTTTCCTCCTCTTCATGCTGCCTCTTTCTCTCTTCATGGTCCCATTCTTCCTGTCCCTCCCTCCTCCTTTCCAAATCTCAGCTTCTCCTTTTCACAATCCTGGCCTTCTCCTTCAGCCTTAGATTTCTGGAGAGCTAACTGCAAGTACATAGTCTCTAGTAGACTTAACCCTCCAAAGGAAATAACTCCTAGAATTAGTGACAACTGTACCTTAGAAATCGGTGGCAGTGATTGCCTTGGTGAAATGTTGGAATTCAAATTTTAAGATACATAAAAAGTGTGTCTGTTGAAAATCTGTGCTAAGGGGTTAAGAGCGCCTGTCTCTACAGCACTGCCTCCCTGGGTTCCTAGTATAGTACTCTTGGCAAGCCTGGCCTAGTATAGTGTGGATCTCAGGCGCAGAGTCAATGCTTTGCCTTCTCAAGCAGAATTAAGCACTCAGTCTATTATTCTTAGTTTTCTCACCAATTGCAAGCCTGCGGCTAGGCCTTGGATAGGTTTCAGCATGCATCAGTCCATGTTCTCCGTTTGCTGGGGAAAGATGCACCAGCCCTGGTATTCTGACTTTCTACTCTGATCCCTGTAGCAACTGCAGGGAAATGCAGTGAAGTCAGGAGGCAGCTGCATGCAGGAGTGCAGGTTGCATTTAGAGCGCTGGCCCTCTTCTGAGCCCACAGGTCTTGACAGAATCCTTCTTCAACTTATGCTTATGGTTAGTTTGGGACTCTGCTGGGCAAATCTCTTGGGATCTCGAAGTGGCAATGCCTTTCGCCTTGGGTCTCAGGTAAGCCTGGGCTGTGAACTTCACTCGCTGAGTTTGCGGCGTTTGCAGAGATTGTGGAGTTTTCCACACTCTGTGCTAAGCCGAGCTTGAGGAGTTCTGGAAAACTCCACTCCGCAGAGCAGAGTTTTTTTCCTCACTCATGCTTGTCAACATCAAGTTGGTGAGCGCGAATGAGGAAACTCCCAGCGAGATTTTACCTCATTCACGATCATCATCATCAATTTGACGAGCGTGAATGTAGAAAATCAACCTCCCAGTGAGATTTCTCAATGCAGGCTGTAGGATTTATAATTGCAAGTGGTTATGTATGCTCGCGACTGCTTGCATTGAGAAGCCTTCCGTTCGCTTTGAGAAAGCTGCCGCTCAAGTAAAAAAATCTACTTGAGTTTCAGAAAGTAAGCAGCGCCCGCTTACGCTATGTATGGTGCTGTTCGCGATGACTGCACAGTGCGGACAAACACCCGGTGCAAACGGCATTTATCCAATGCACTCTACCACTTGCTGAGCTCCAAGTAGCGCGGCAGAGATTTTTTGCACTTCACGGAGGCCCAGGTTTAGCCTCAGGTCTCAGTAGCAATAGTTGAGTTGAACCACTTCTAGACAAATTTACAGTTTCAGATACAGTGATACAGTCTGATCGAGTGCACTTCTGGTAAGTGGATGTGAAGTTGCACTCAGAGTTGCGTTGAAACAGTTCACTCAGGCACAGCAAGTGCTGTGGGATAACCACTTAGAAGTTAATTCGGGTACATGTGGGCAAGGTCCACAAGCTTGGCGACAGTCAATTCTTCAGTGGCGCAGGCTACGTTAGAACTATTGGGGCACATGCCTAGGGCTGCAACTATGGGGATCTATTCCAGCAAACTTCAGGCAAGTGTCAAGGACCAGCAGCAGGCAGCTGTCTATGGGGTTATTCACTTTGGAATATGTCAGCAAGTGATCCTCTTCTTCAGCAAGGGTCTCAGGTTCCTTGCCCGGAGCACACGGGTCACACTCTCTTGTGTCAATGGGAGATGAAACATCTTCTCTGGGGTCAACTGCTCTTGTCTATGCTGGTAGTCAGTTCCTTCTGTAGGATTAGTTTGCTATTTCGGGCTTCTGTCAGACAGGAGGTTTCCAGGCATCCCAGGAAAGGGAGACTGGAGTTACTTCAGAGCAGACCCCCGTCAATATCCCTTCACCTATGGGAAATGACTGTCAAGCTTTAACCAGGTCTTGTTCAATAGAAGTCCTCTGGGTACTTGATGGAAAACCCCATCCTTAGAAAGAAATTGGAACAAGAACTTAAACAATAACTGGGCCTACATCTCTCTCTGATATAGGTACAGCATGAAGGAGATGTGTATTATCTGTCTGCACTCTCAGAACTGGTTTGGACCAGTCCTCCTTTAATGTGTCCTTTTCAGACTGACTTTCAAACTTATTTTTTGTGTAGGCTAATGCTCCTCACAGATAGGGTTATCTCCAGGTGGGTAAAGCGCCAACAACAGAGGCACAAAAAGGGGTGCAAGCATTCTGCATCAGGATATTTAGAATTACATTTGTACTGATAAAGAACATACACAAAAGGCTGGCCTCTTCTAAAGGATTCTTCAACACTCTGAACAACAGAGACTGCAGTTCCATCCTGCACCTTCCCCATTTAACTGAAGGCAGTACTCAGCAAGACTAATTAGCAAGCCTCTGCAGCAAAATGATCTAATGCAATTACTAGGGGCAATGCTGTCTCACCTTCCCCTATTTCAATGTATAGGTCCCTCCCACCAGGCTCAGGAACGTCAGCAATACACTTCCACTGTATGAGAGAGTAATCTCGTCTCAGTTTTGTGCACACAAACAGACCAAGTGCTTCCAAAATGGAGCCCATAAACCTCCTCAACTCTAGTTCACCCAGAAACAAACTGTGCGTGTATCATGCAGACTACACGGATACATACAGGCACACATGTGCTGGGATATTAGTGCAAGGATTAAGGTTAGCTTTTAGCACTGAGAATTTACACAAGTAGGTCTCCATTCCTGTGGCACAGACAAGAAGATGTGGTCACAACTATAGAGTCGAACACAGTATGCTGTCACTACCACTGCTCTCTGGGCTGGAACCCATGATAGGGAATTGTAGTACAGAGCCACTAAGGAGACCAGGCATGGTATGCCCATCTGAGTCCAGGACAAGTACAAAACCATACTCACATCAAGAACAGGTCTATGCAATCATATGCACACTATATTAGTGCGAGATTGGGTCCAAAATTCATAAACCAGGATACCAGATACTTTTAGTTGGACACAGGGCCAGAGACACAGCTGCATCGTGCAGCGGGTATTCGTGCCCCAACACATTGAGGCCCTATCAGAGGTTGATATATGCTCAGTCATTCCAACAATCACTTTTGTGTTTTTCTAAGTGAGATCTGTGTTGATTGCATCTTGTGTTTCTGTAGGAATTGCCTGCAGAACCTCATGAAGTAGAGTAAAGGAATAGAGGTGTGTTGCTCTTCGAACACAAACCTATTCCTTATCGCTACTGTGAAATATAGTGGGAAATAGAAAAATTATATTTTTTTTCGGGGCATGGTTTGCATGTTTTACAGAAAACACTTTTATGCAATATCTTTGCAATATTGAGTAGGCAAATATACATTTAAAGCACTTACATGTGTTAGTGTTTCAAAGTATTTATAATTGACCTTAATTAAACAAAACTATCAAGCACTTTTATATGTTACATGTTCAAATTCATTTTGGTGACATTTTCTTTTGGGGTTTTTTCAGGGTGACATTGCTAGTGTAATATGCTCAAATAATTTCTTTGGTTCAGAGTTAAAGACTGCCTAGTCTAGGGTCTTTGGCACTCCTCTAAATGAAACTGTGGTGCCACTGCAAAGCCACAGGAAGTGTGGACGTAGCAATTTGGTCTGTGTCAATGCAGATGGGTGTAGTCTTTAAAGGCATCTACCTTATATGGGTCTTCAAATTTCAGAGAGCACATTTTCAAGTTATGTAGTGCAAGCGCTGGGGGGCGTGTCCAACCAGCCATCATGGCGGACGCAATCCGATAGCGCTCCGCTCTCAGACCCCTACTTTTCCTGCAACTTATCCTCCCGAGGTGCTGATTGCATCCTTGCCGTGTGGGAGCAGTGAGGGGACGTGGCGTGGAGCCCGCGGGGCTCAGTGGCCCCCAGATTGGTGCCGTGGCAGTGGAGAGTTTGGCCTAAACTGCGGCGGAGCGGCCCTGTTGAAGAGAGGTGCGCAAAGTGCGCTGGGACCGGGCGGCTGTTGGTGAGGCCTTTGGTGCGGGCAAGACGTCGCTGTGGAAGCCGGGCGCTGCCACGGACCCTGGCTCGAAGGGGATCCTTGAGGATCCTCGGCCCTGTGTTCATGGACTGCCTGGGATCCAGTGGCGGACTTGCAGCGGACACGGAGCACCGCTGATGAGGCCTAGGCCTGTGGTTCTGCGGGGAGAGGCGCAAAAAGTGTGCTGGGACTGAGTCAGAGAGTGGATCGTTTCTGGCGGTGACCCCTGAGACCTGCCGAGACAGAGCCCTGCACCGCTGGGACTTGTTGCCTCACCCTGCTTGCTGTGCCACTGGTAACCCACTGTGAGGAGAGGGATCCAGGGCGGCTGGCGGAGGGCCCGCGGAGGCGCTGAGGCACCGGGGGTGTTGATCCAGTGGACGCCCCACAGCGCAGTAACTACAGCGGACCCCAGTTGGAAATGTATTGGGGCCTAGGGCAGACACAGCAGCAGGTAACAATGGTGGGCCCTGGGACACAGAGTGTGGCTGCTCCTCTAATGCTGGCCAACTGGAGGTGACTGATTACAGATTCAGGCCTAGTACGCTGGAAAGGTGCTGCATGTGAGCGGCACCAGTGCCCGTGGATGACGCAGGGGGAAAGCAGTGAGGAGTCAAGGGGTTGGCTGGGGAGAACAGAGGCAACCACCCAAGCGAACTAAAGGTGACTGGCGGGCACAACGCTGAGACACTGCACTACGCCTAGTAAGGAGACTATAGCGGGAAGCATCTGCGATGCTGCTCTGTGACTGCTACTTGGTGGTGTTGAGGCGGGGGCAGCCGGTGAGGATCGTGTGGTGGTGACCCGGTGTGCAGGGCCCTGGGCGCCATCTTGGAGTCTGCGCCATTTTGGGAAGTGCGGCAGTTAAAGTTGCATACCGTGTGGAAGACACGTCGTGTGCAGAGAGGGCACTGGGCAAACACAGAGACCCTGGCCATATAGGGCTTCTACTGTTGTGGAACCGAGGCATCAGCTGACTTGTGGTCCCGGTGGGCGGCTGGGAAAACTTTCAACGACAAGACGGCTTGGGAGGGGCGGCACCTAGAGCCGATGCTGTCAGCATAACACACCTGAGACATTCAGGGAAGGAGGGCTGCCACTTAAGTCGCTCATAGAGTTGATATCTGGAGATCTGTGGCACGGTCCTGAAGGATTTGTACACCCCCCTGCTGTTAAGAAAGAGCACTGGATTACACACGCCCGCCTCTACGACTGTTCACGGATGCCTATGGCGCAACAACTGGTGATGGGCCAGCTGCAAGACAAATCACAGAATAAACAGCAGAAGGCGGACCGCCTTGGCACTTCCCAGGGACATCAAAGTGGCAACATGGAGCCTCAGGCGGCGGCCCTTGCGGCCAAAATGGACTCTGTACTGTCTGCGGTGGAGCGGATTGGCACCACCTTAGAGCAAACCAAAGTATCACTGGAAGCCAAGATTGATAAAGTTACGTTGGACTCTCCTTCATGCCGATCATCCTAAGCTGGCGGAGTCGGTCACTGAGCAGAAGCAAGCGCTTCAGGAGATCCAGCTGTGGTGCAAAATCACACCATAGCACTTCAGGACATGATTGACTGGATCCATGTGCTTGAAGACCGCATCGAGGACGTGGAATGGTGATCCCGGCGTAACAATGTCCGGGTGGTAGGCCTTCCGGAAAATGAAGAGGGGAAAAACCCTGAGCAATATATGGAGAACTGGTTGGGTGAACTCCTGCCTTCGGGGGTGTTGTCACAACACTTTGCAGTGGAAAGGGCGCACAGAGTGCCAGCGCAGAAGTCCAGACCGGGGGCGTGACCCCACCCGTTCCTCTTCAAGCTCCTTAACTACCGAGACCGCGACGTGGTGCTCCGCGAAACCAGGAAGTTGGGAGACCCCACAGTGGGAAATAGCCGGGTGATGTTCTTCCCGGACTATACAGCAGTGGTTCAGAGACGGAGGAGCACCTACATGGCGGTGAAACGACAGCAGCGGGAAATGGGGTTGCCTTACTCCTTGTTGTTCTCCTCTCGCCTCCGTGTGGTCTCGAAGGAAGGTGCTCAATTCTTTGATGCCCCTGAGGACGTATGGGACTGGCTGGAGGAGACGGGGCAATGGACAGGAACGAGACCCACCGATCCGGAGGAAGGCGGCTGGCGGGAGAGGGTCTCACGACGACCCAGGCGGTGAGGGGCTCACCGGAACACGGGCCCTGGCCCTGCTGCACCTAGCCCAGAGAAGATACGGCTCGAATGGCAGGAAGCTCTTGAGCCAGTGGGGACCATTGGCGCAGCAAGGAGCGCCATCAGATCGGAAACCCTGGCGCGCAGTGATCAGGGAACAAGTGGTTCATCGTCTCCATGCACTGTGCTCTCCGAAGACCTCAACATGCCGGAAGTGACACCCCAAACTGCGGACCAACTCAAGTGACTAAGTAGTGCCATTGAATGTCCTCTCAGGGCCAGTCCCCTGAGTACTATGCGCAATGTATTTCATATAATGCCCATGCACGCGCTGTTGAACTTTGTCACACGCTGAGACTGTTACCTATTGCCGGAGGTCATGTATTGGCATCTATAGGGGGGTTTGATTTACTGGCCTGAGGGCATGGTGCACTGCGCAATTGTTATGCCCGCGGGCTTCTACGACCGTAGTCCGTGCTGCACCTACACGACCGGCCAGCGTCGGCCTTCTAAGGTACCTCTTACGAGTACAGGAGGCTTCAGATAGGGGCATAATACAGGATAGTCGCTGACACTACAAGCGCCCCACTAGCCAATACACTGGACTGACACTTCATCACTGGTGGTTCACTTTGAGGTTTGGACGTATGCCCCGTTGGGAATTCGCCCCGCTAGTTGCACTGTTTGCAGTTACTGTTATGTTCCAATCGCGGCACAGAGACACTCCCCCCCACTGAGCAGCAACTCTGGTTCCCCCTCCCCGAGATGGCTCCCCTGCCCCATGCTGGTGCGACTTATCCGGACACATGACACACACTAACATAGTGACTTGAAACATAAGTGGTATGCACACTCCATCAAAACAATACTCTATCTTTTCATACCTGCAGCGGCATGGGGTTGGGATTGCCCTCCTACAAGAGACCCACATGACCCAAGTAGAGCTTGATAAGCTCCGTAGACACTGGAGGGGGCAGGTGTATGGTACGGTCTTCTCTGCTCACGATTTGCATGTTAGGTTGGACAGAATGGTAGGCACACAGTCCCTGCTCCCCCTCATTGCAAAATCAGAATAGCTGGGAAGGACACATTCCGATCATAACCCCCTGTGGTTTCAGATAAGCTGGGAGGCAGACCGCCCACCTGTCCCCACGTGGCGGCTACAGCCCTCGGCATTGGAGGATGTGGAATTCTGCTCCTCATTAGGCATGGCCATTCTTGATTACTTCAATACTAATGAAGGGACTGCCAGCAGCGCCATGGTTGCGTGGGATGCACACAAGGTAGCTGTTAGGCGGCATTGCATGGGGGCTACGTGGAATATACGCAGAGCGCTCTGACACCTCTCTGATGTGCCTGGTAGCGGATCTCCTGCAATACGAACGGCAGGGGGAGGGTGCAGGTGGGTTCTCGGGTAGGTTGGGTGAACTTCGCACTAGGCACACGGTGCTCCTGGAGAGGTTAAGGTGCCACAACTATGCAGCACACACGGCCAGAACTCATGCTAAGGCGGACAGAGCGGGCCGACTACTGGCTTGGCTGATACAGCAGGAAGGGTGCAGTGCCCCGATAGGCGCCTTGCGCACATTGGGGGGAGAGATGGTGTACACGCAGCGCGAGATTCATCGTGCTCTGACTGAGCACTATACGCAGCTGTACAAGGCGTGAGGTAATGGCCCGAGCCATGTTCTGGAGGGGTTCCTAGGTTCGATCCAGTTACCCGTAGCCTCTGAGGAACAGATCGGCGCACTTGGGGTACCTCTCGCACTGGAAGAGATAGTCAATTTGGTTCATGGCCTCCGGGAAAACTCCGGGGCCAGATGGCCTACCACCCGAATACTATAAGGCACACGGGGAAGTCCTGACACCATTACTTCTCAAAGTATACGATACGGCAAAAGCAGAGGGCTCGCTCCCCCCCTCAATGTGGGAAGTGTTTTTGGGGTCCCTCCCTAAGCCGGACAGGGATCCCACAGTTCTGGGCTCCTATCGACCACTGGTGATGCTTAATGTGGACTACAAGGTTTTCGCTAAGATACTTGTGGAGCAGTTGGCGCCGGTGGTCCCTCACCTAGTTCTCACCGACCAGAATGGGTTTGCTCCTGCGAGATCCACGTCCTTGAACCGTAGGAGATATTTCAGAGTGGCAGCTGAGGCCTCAAGGGAATGGCCCAGGGCAGGGTGCCTGATATTAGACCTGGAGAATGCGTTCAATTGCCTGGAGTGGGGTTATCTGTCGGCAGTGCTGCTGTGTTATGGATTCGACTTCGATTTTCTGCAAATGGTTGATCTTTTATACAAGAATCCCATAGTAAGGGTGCGCCTGGGTCCCTACATCTCGGAGGCAGTGGCGGTGGGCCGGGGCACCTGTCAGGGATGTCCCCTGTCCCCACCACTGTTTGAGCTGGCTATCGAACCCCTGGCCACGGCCATTCGGCAGACGCTGGGCAATGGCATCCCACTGGGAGATGCAGTCCACCAGGTATCGCTCTATGCAGACGACCTGCTGTGGTGTGAGGGATGTGGAATGCATACCGGAACAGCTGGCCCAGTTGCTGCACACGTTCGCGGAGGTCTCGGGACTCCGAGTAAATGCGGGTAAATCCTGTCTTTACGCATTCAGTGAAGGGACTGCCGACCTGGGATACCATCTCAGGGGCATACAAGTCCAATAGAAAGCAGACACCTTTCGATATTTAGGGATACAGATATACCGCCGACCGACCTTTTTGACGGGAACCTGGGGAGGGCGGTTGCAGCACTCAGGTCTCAGATACGCTTCTGGACCACGCTCCCCCTGACAACCACGGGCAGAGTGGCTCTGGCCAAAATGGTCATGCTTCCCCGACTCCTGTACTACTTTGTCAATTTGCCACTGTTTTTTCCTGCTTCTTTCTTCTCCATGCTCAATAAGCTATTGCTGGACTTTATCTGGGGCACCTCCAAGCACACGTTGGCGCTAGCGAAACTCTTCCTCCCCACTGATAAAGGTGGACTGGCTGCCCCCTGTTTTGAGCACTACTACCTAGCCGTGCAACTACAATGGGTCGCCCGCTGGTTAGCGGATAAGGGTAGGGAAGATACGGCCACAGTGATACCACTGTGCTCCTTGTCGCGCATAACTGACCTTTTTCACCCGTTAGCAGCTACAGAGCGTCCTGCCCCGCCTTCTGCTGTCAGTGCCATACAAGTGCTACGGTAGAGTCTTACGTCTTACCCGTCACACGATCCCCTACACGCCTTCTATACCACTGGAGGGCTCTCCATGTGGCGAGGGGCTGCTTACACCCTCCATGCTTGGGAAGTGGCAGGAGGCTGACGTCCAGACGCTTCGTGATCTGTATAGAGATGAGGCCTCTTGGCGTATGAGATGCTGGTAGCAGAGGAGAGGCTCCCGCCTGGGGGTTCTTAATGCACCGTTCACTGATAGCGAAGTTGTCCGCCAGCTGGGGGGACGTGACGACGGAACCTGAGCAGCACTTAACTTTGCAGTATCTCCATGTCATGGGGCGGGGTAGGCATTTGGTTCGCTGGTTTGCGGCATCGTTACGGGAGCACACGGTAACTAATTTGAGCCCCCTCCGAGGCAAATGGGAGCTGGATCTGGGAAAGCCACTAACTGACAAAGAGTGGGAAAGGGTTCTTAAAAGTCTGGTGCGCATCCCCAGAAATATGCGATTCCGCCAGATTCAGCTTTTCATTGTCCACAGGGCTTACCTCACGCCTGAGCTGATCAACAAGTACTTCTGTCGTACACATGCGCATTGCCCCAGGTGCAATGAGCTGGGAGCAGGACTCCTGCATGCACTGTGGAGTTGTCCTGGGTTGGGCACTTACTGGGGCACCATTGGCAAGCTGTTGAGAAGATGCACAAACCGCACAATTCCTTTCGCCTGCCCTGAATATATCGTACATCACTTCAAGAGGCCCCCCAAGGACAAGGTGTCATCCCGCTTTCTTGACCTGGGGCTTGCGGTGGCGAAGCGTCTCCTCAGGAGAAGGTGAAAAGCAAGTGACCCGCCGCACGTAAGAGCGTGGACTTCCTCCCTCCAGGCATAAGCCCAAGCAGAATGGACCGCCATACGCCGGGAGGAAACCCTGGGGCTTCAGAAGGAACCCATAGCGGAACGATGGGAGCACATGCCTATTACATTGCAGCAGCTGGATGGGGAGGGTGACATGGGTGGCGTGGAGGGGTTAGGGGACACACATGAGGATAATAGCACACCACAGGCTGTTCCCCCACTGAATTCACTTGCCACGTAAAGTTCCTGTTCTAATGAGCCATGACGACGGTCGCGCAGACAAAGTAGTGGCCTGTGGATGTGCACATACTCCGGAGATGGGGGTGGGGGAGTTGGGGGCCTTGGGGGAGGGGAGGGGAGAGAGAGAGAGTTCGAAAGGGGGGGAGGTAGGAGGATTGAACTGTGATTCTGGTTTTTGCTGCTGTAGTTATAGTTTTCCTTTTTCTGTTTCATGATGCATGCTATCTAATCGTATGCTCAAGCTGGAGGGGTTTCACCCTGACTCATGCGGTTGGGTGAGAACCCGACGTGCTGACTCTCCTGAACAGTCCTGGAGTTCGCAATTGGACACGAGCATCATGGTTTGGTCAACAGTAGGCGAATATCTCATGTCTCACTTGTTGCACGGCTTGGTCGTTATAAACACAGCATATTATCCTGTTGTGATCGTGCCTTTCTGATTGATATGCCTATACCACTGTGCTTGCATTGTTGATACTTCCTACGAAATTTGTACTGTACTCTGAAAAATGCTATTAAACAGATTTGTTAAAAAAAGATGTAGTGCAAAGCGTTGATGTCCAATTTAGAGAGTGTGTCATCAGTGCAAACAAGGACTTTTTAGCACACTAGGTCATCCAACGTTAAGGTCTAAAGCGTCTGACAAGGTTTAACATTTCCACAAATAGTTACATAATTTCACACATTTAAAATCAGAGCATTTACTGATCAGGGGAATTGGGAGAACATTCTCTGTTCCACTTTTGTGAGAAATAAAATATTTAGGCATGATTTTCTTCATGAACATTGGTGTCATATTTATTCATTTTTCTTGGCAACTCTTATGTTACACACAGAGATTCAGCCACTTATTTGTTTCACTCTATATTTGCTCACCTTTCGCATTACATTTATTTTTGGCTCCGGGTATTTTTGCATTGTGGAAAATCGTAAATCTTGATATATATATAACTTCTTCAGATGCACAAAGATTAGGAGGGTACTGGGCAGTTCTTACCATCTCTCCTTTGTAGTTGCCTGAAATAAAAGGAAGTCAACATCAAATCAAATTTTAGTTTAGAGTGTAATCTTTTCAACTACACAATGAGGATCCAAACTGATGACTGAAATTACAAGGTTTTATTGCAAAGTCAAAGCCAGACTGATAAAGTTCAATCTCAATAACAAGGAGCATACAAGAAATTCAGTAGCAGCAATAAAAAAGATGAGGAACAAAGGGGCATATTAGCAAGAACCTCATTACAATTATCGCCGTTTTAGCGGCAGGAAACTGCCGCTAAAACGACGATAATGGGCTTGCTAATATGCGTTATAGATTTCCAATAAAAACCCAGGTTAGATGTCCTGCACATCTAACCTGGGCTTCCATTGGAATTCTATAACGCATATTAACAAGCCCATTATCGCCGTTTTAGCTGCAGTTTCCTGCCACTAAAACAGCGATAATTTTAACGAGGTTCTTGCTAATATGCCCCAAAATCTGATGAATAGACTGCAGATTTCAATCCTCCAGTCTACATATGAGGATAACTAAAGTCATCTAATTAATCCTATCCTATGCTAGGGATGGTGGAAGCCCTAATTAAATTAAGAGAGCAAGAAAGGTGTTAGCATAGTGGAGACTTCAGAAAAAGTTCTCCAAATCAAGGAAATGAGTAACATAAAGCCACACAATGGAAAATATAGCAAGCAGTTCTTCATTTGAGCAGGTGGTTTCTGGTGCTTGGCACTGGCACTTAATTGTGACCAACAGCACTTATGACAGTCTCCCATACGTTGGCACTGTCTGTGTAATTTAGAGATGAGCAGAACATCAGTTGTTTAATAATTAATTATACACTAAAAGAGACGGATAGCTGCCACTGAAGCCATCCTTATAGTTTTGGAAGCTTGTAATAGTCTGAATTGTCATATTTGTAGGAATGTTAAGGTTAGAAGTTGTGAAGGTAGTGTCGATGGCAGCGCTTAACGAGTACCCTGCTGCCTAACTAACAATGTGAACACCAATTAAGACACAGAGAGCCATATTGTCAAGGAGCTATCGCCAAGTTATTGGCACCTAACGCAGCCAAATTTGCAATAAACTTACCACCCCATTCACAAGCTGGTGCAAACAGCCCATATCACCAGTTTTTCCTCGATAGCAGCCGCAAAAAACATTGCCAAGGATGACCCCGGCAAATATCGCTAATGAGATGCAGAGTAGGCGTTCCCGAGCAAAAATCCATGACAACCCCACACCACAACATTCTCAACGACCAAACAGATCGGGGATAAAATCACAAAACATGCGATAAGGTGAGTTAGCCCCAGGAAACTAACAACTGCTCCGACCAGGTACAAAGTCGGACTACAACCTCCACCACAAAAGAGTGCGCAGCCCAGAGCCATATCTGAAGAACAACAGTTGCCATGGAGACAAAGAATATGCATCCCAGAGCCCCAAGAGGGCAACAACATCCTCCGCCATCACCCCCAGGAAAAATCCCCTGACTCCGGGCACCCCCCACCCACCCCTGGACAAAGATATGTCACATCAACCACATGGATTCATATACCAAATAACTTGCATGATGTTGCACAATCACATCTGGTGGCATGCATGTGTCAAACACTAAAGTGAGCATCACACATTCACCTTTGAAGCAACAAATGATAATTTATTAAAATAAACACAGAACAGAAATGAAAGCACATGGCGTCTTGCCTCGGGACAATCCGTAGTTCAAAGCCTGCAAGACGAAAATCATGATGAGAAGGTGTGTCTTGCACATCAAAAGACAGAAAGAGAGCTAAGGAGAGAGAGAGCAAAGGAGAGGGAGCTAGAGAAAGACGGACAGAGAGGGTGAGCAAGAGAAAAATGGACAGGGATGGGGAGAGAGAGAACGATGGACAGAGAGGGTGAGCGAGAGAAAGACGGACAGCGAGGGTGAGCAACAGAAAGACAGACAGAGAGGGTGAGCGAGAGGCAGACGGATAGAGAGGGTGAGCGAGAGAAAGACGGACAGAGAGGGTGAGTGAGAGACAGATGGACTGAGAGGGGGAGAGGGAGATAGAGAAAAGAAGAGAGGGACAGGGAGAGAGAGTGCCGACACTGCAGACCCATGCCACACTGCTTACCTGCTGCCACTGGTGTGTCGCCAACCATGTGCCGGTATGAAGTGCAGTTTACCAGGTCCCACATCTGAAGCAGATCTGTCATCTGAAACAGAGTCCAGATACCTGAATGGCAAAGTACATACAATTGCACACAACATTATCATCTATCTGCCCCTGCAAACCTAGGCAGCTGCACCCCAGCCCCTCCCACCGTGCAGCAGTGCATGCCCGTCCCTGCCCATCCAGGTCTCACATTTGGTGCTGGGTCTTGATTTCATCATGGAAGAAGACATACCAGTGCACCCGGCATCATCGCAGGCTGCACACCTGCTGAGCCTCATAGGTGCACCTAACTCTGTGATCCAGGAGGCGAGGCCAAGTGGCAGTAGGCCCGCGCTGCCCACTGGCTCAGGCCTACACTGTGGTCCAGCAGGACACACAAAACCTGAGCCGTCCGGACCGCCGGGACGGGGCATGATTGCAGGCTGCACACCCGCTCAGCACTTGAGTTTCCCCAACCTCAGTGCACCGCAACTCACCGTCCAGTGGCGGTGTGCCGGTGCCGGCCGCAGTGCATCAGGTGGCACCAAGTATGTGCCCGCTAGTCAAGGACCCTCTATGATTGGGTATCATGGTGCAGACCACATAATGGCACCTCCGGACCTGCGGAATGGGATGTTGCAGGCCCCTGGGCCTACATGCACACCACACGGATACACCCCTAGAGAGTAAGGAAATGGTATCATGTACGTGCGCCCGACCCTTTTTATTGGCAGGGTCACATGTCCTGTGACGGGTTTGCTGGATTGGTGTGGTGTGGGTGTAAACCAGCCGTGAGGGAGTGGCCGTGGCATGCTGTCAACTAGACCTGTGAGCAGCAGATCACTACAGGGGAGTACTGGCACATGTGTCATTGTTGCCCCCCGGAAGCGGAAGCGTAGTGGGCTGGCCTGGCATATGCCAGTCCAGCATAGGGGTTTGAACGATGACCCCAGGGCTCTGTGCGTGGTTCCATATGGGGCTGGACAAGGAAGTAAAAAATGCATGTGTCACTGTTGTTGTGTCAGAGCAACCCAGACGACAATCGGCAATGTGTCACCCTGTGACCCAAGTCCAATGACATGAGCCACATAGACGTAAGTGGAATTCACTGACCCTACATTCATCCATACTTCCACATTTGAAAGACCAAAGACACAACACATCTGTGTGATTCAGAATGTTTAATGCTCATTCAGTGGAGTGTTGCAGCTGGAGCAGTACACGGCCAAACAAAGCCCACTTTCAGAGGTTGGGCTGTGGAGGGCCAGCCAGAGTGCTTCAGGGAGTGAGAAGTCCAATGGAAGAGGAAGAGTTCAGTCCACATTCTGATGGCTGTGTCATTGGTGAACAAACAGAATATGGCAGTCCATGTTGAGGTCCAAGGTGAGTGTCGCAGAGTGTATCGGGGGACAGTGGAGGGGGTGATGCAGAGGGCACAACCAAGCTGAAACCGGCCATATGGTGGAGGTGAATGCTACAGTTTACTCCATGCTAGGAAGGAGTATTCATCTGCATCTTCGTCCTCTGCTGTTGCATGTGCCTCACGTGTGGGTGGTGCTCGCCTTTCCCCAGCACTGTGTGGCAATGACACCTCAGGGGCAGGAGGTGGAATGTCAGCCGCACTGTGTGGCACAGACACTTCTGGGGCGGAGATGTGGATGTATTGGTAGCAGGAGCATGCATCTGCGCCAGGCGTTGTGGCAACAATGCCATGAGGATGATTTTGCGGTCATTGTGGAAGCCAGCTACCTCTTGCTGGTGTGCAGCTATGACACTCTCCCCGCATCGGCCCGCTCCATGTTCTCCATGAACCTCCGCATAAGTCCCAACTCCCAGACGAGCTCGCAGGAGCCACCCTGACTAGACAGTCATTATTGTCATACAGTCAGGACTCTGGCGATGGCAGCCATGTTTTGTTGGAGGGCATGGAGCAGACAGTCGGTGTCCATTAGGGACTGCGAGTAGTCCCTGATGGGACTCAGACACCCACGTATGGCATCTACTTTGTCTGCCATGGGGTCGAAGCCCACCCGTACCTGTTCAGCCAGCTGCTCCTGGCATCCCAACACACAGCGTTGGAAGGCCTTGTGTTCTTCGTGGGGGTCCTGAGAGTCAGCCATGGTGGTGGGTGCTGTCTGCTGTGTGGTCTGTGCAGGGGGTGGGGTGTCCTTGTTGCTGCTGGGCTGCCCTGCTCCTGGAGATGTGCTGCAGAGGCTGTCAATGAACTCTTGGAAGGCGTCGGAGTCGAAGCTATGGTGGTTCTCTTCATCATCAGAGAAGAGAGGGTCGGGCTGCTCCGCAGGAGGTGTTGAATGTCCCTCTGCAAAGTGAAGGGGAGATGCAGTTTAGCAATGTGTTCACATGTATGTTGTCGTATAGTACATGTTTACATACAGACTGCATGACTGAGTACATCCTGGCTGTTTGGGAGGAGCTGCCTATTTGATGGGGGACAGTGGACATTTTGACAACAGACGTGTGTGATTTTGTACTTGTACATTGCCGTCTAACATTTCCCTGCAATGCCAATTGTGCTTGAAAAGTGTCTACATCCAGTTGCCACGAGTTGTGCCCTGTGTTCTGTTGTGGACGTGTTGCGGTTTGTGCCACATTGTTGTCAGTGTTGCTATGCTCTGCATGTTATGTTTGTGTGCTGCCTTGCTGCTCTGTTTTGTTGCCCCATATCCCTTTCCTGAGGTGTGCCTTTGCCTTCTGTGCTTATACAGTGCTGAAATGTGTGTCATACTTGGGAACATTGGTCTCTTGGTGGGTGTTGGGGGTCTGGGGCATGGTTGGTCTGCAGATGTGCTCTACCTAATTGTGCATGTGTGCCATTGTGGCCATCTACCCCCGTCCCCCCAGTCCATGGTCGTTACTCACCCTGTTGCTTTTGTGTCCGATCATGTTGAGCAGTGTCAGGTCCCTCGACTCCAGTCACCGTCTCCCCACTGATGACTGTGGACACCATTTCCTCCATGTCTTCCAGCTCCTCCTGTGGCGCAGGACTCCCACCTCCAATCTGCATTGCTGCCTTCCGGTTGTTGGTGAGTTTCAGCTTGGTTTCGCGCTTGACGTCATTCCAGCACCTCTTGACCTCTTCCATTGTCCGCTTCAGCTCTCCCACTGCATTCATCTCATCCGTGATGTACTGCAATAGTCCATTTTTGGTTGCCAATGACACAGTGGAGGTGATGAACAGTTGTTAATGGTGTTTGACCACCTCTGTTATCAGGATCCTGTTCTCCTGGGGATTGAGGCTTCTTCCTACTCTTCTTCTCCTTGGCCTTCCCTGACCCCGAGGTCCCAGGCAGGTCCTCCGGGGGTCTTGTGGGGTTCTGGTTCTCCTGCGTCCTTACTTTGGCAACGCCCATTGTGCTTCACTGTTGTTTGGCATTTGTTTGTCAGTTTTTTTCTACTTTTATGGTGGTTTTTCCCACCTGGCGCGTGTGACTTGCACACCTGTAGCTAGTTTTCGCTGATTTTAGTAACGCAATTGGCCTAATTGCAGCATTTTTT
This sequence comes from Lissotriton vulgaris, assembly GCF_964263255.1. NCBI lineage: Eukaryota > Metazoa > Chordata > Amphibia > Caudata > Salamandridae > Lissotriton > Lissotriton vulgaris. Next base: position 1,181,283,357 of record NC_141689.1, read on the forward strand.
GCGTTCATGTTTCACATTTTTGCAGTGTAGCGTTGATTTTAACGTGGTCAGTTGACGCGTTATAAGGGGACTATCACATGGTACGGCCATGTTGAGAATGCTGGGTTAACACGGTGTAAATTTTCAGCGATAGACTGCGATGTTGGAACTTGCGTTAAGTAACACTTGCAATCGTTATCACACGTTCTTGAGACTATGCCCCAAAGTCTATATCATTATCTCCAGTACAGTTCCATCTTATCATGGCAGAAATTGACTACTTCCTCTATTTCTCCCACCTTTCAGCTGGAACATCATGGCGACCTTGAGCATCCTCTTCAGTCATGGGAGTCAGCCTCCTAATTCGTTAATGCATCTCCTTCTTGCCAAAAGATTCCCCCGTGCCTCGCTATCTCTACAACACACAATTTGTCTTTCATTAAACAAAGCCTTGACACTGCACCTGCAGAGGAGAGAACATGCAAAGTGAGCAAAACTTTCATGTTAAATGTTAAAGGTTAAGCACTGAAGCCCAGAAACTTAAAGATTTTGATCTAGCTAATGTTAGTAAAACAAAATGTGCGACCAACATTTAGATATATATGCACAAACATTAAGAAATCAATGAAGTTATATAAAGGTAACTAAAGTAAGAAAACGCGGTTACATATATGATGCACATTCAAACAAATGAAACTTGAAATATATGTGTAACTACATATGAGAGCAAAAATGTCCTTGTTAAACTAAACGTTAATATGTACATGTTTACAAATCTCTAACACTCTACAATAAAGCATTTCAGAAGTACAATTGAATACTCTACTTTCATTATTAAGATTAAGGCACACTGATCATAATTGATGATAAATGCACATAAGTATGTGACGTGTAAGGGTGAAGCTAAAATTATCCTGCTCCATCATATAGTTATATACATTAGGTATGACAAATCTAAGACAGAGAAAACCCGTTCTTTAGGACTCAAGCCAAAATAGTTTATTTTCGGTGATCAAATCTGTAAACAGTGTAGGATATGGCGTGGTTTTTCTGTTTGTTCATGTATTGTTACATGCTTGACTTATGAAGATGATAGAATAACATTTAATTATAATTAGTATATAGGTGAACTTATGCATTTCAATTATTCTTCCCTGAATTCCGGTAAATCGTTTTCTACCCTAATGGAGAGAGAGCGATATGGAGAGAGGGAAAAAGAAAGAGAAATAAAGAGAGAACGCGTATTCCACACATATGACGGCCATTACTACAAATGTCTTTGTCATTAAGGGGGAGGGGATTCTGAAAATAGGCATCTCTGGAATTTCTTGAGATTTCAGAGATAGTTGACAGAGGATATACAAGAAGCTTGTATGTTTTGTTCGTGGTAAGGAGTGATTTGCTTGCTTACATGTTGTGTCTGATTATGTTAGTTTAAAATAAAATCATTAAAAGTAAAGTTTTCAATTGATGACATTTTTTGAGGAAACCAGACATTTCTGTATGTGAAGCTACTGCTTGGTTTAAATTACATTGTCCTTCGTTCTCTGAAGGTTTTTTTCATCACAAGCAGCACAATTTGAGCCGATCAAATTATATGTGAATTTCCCTAGTTGCTTTTGATTCAGTCAGTTGGCAATGGCCCCTTGTCCGTTTTGAGGTAATAACATCGGGGCATATTATCAAGGACAGGCGATACATTATCGCCGCTTTTATCGGCAGGAAACTGCCGATAAAGCGGCGAAAATGGCCTTGATAATATGCTCTAAGATTTCCAATCGAAGCCCATGTTAAATGTGAACACGTTTCCTGCCGATAAAAGCGGCGATAATGTATCGCCTGTCCTTGATAATATGCCCCATCATTTTATAGTATCTATTGAAAAAGATTCTGCTTTGAGTTATGTAGGTGATTGACTTGCTATTTCCTTCCGGGTTAAATTAGATACTAGAGTGAAGGTTACCTAGTCTCCCAGAGCAGAACTAATGTTCACAAATGTGCTGGTTAATACTTTATTATACAATATGAGGTAATGATAATTTACTCTATATCTTGTGGCAGAAATGATTTTCTGTTGATGCAAAACCAATATTTTTATTTTGTTCATGTAGAACAATTCCTTAGCCTGATGTTGCTGCTGCTAAACAGTACTCGCCTGAAGTGTAATTTAAATCTGAACTCAACCCTTGGTAACTATGGCAAAGAGAAAACAGACTTAACTTAGGAAAGTACCATAACAGTAAGAAGTCAAAAGCGCAACACAATAAAATCCTCCCTTCACTTTACAGAAATATAGAATTTTATAATGAACAAAATGCCATAAAAACAACAAAAAATCAAAAAATGGAAACCGGAGATATGAATTTACAAACTTTTTTTAAAAATGGTGCCAAACAGCACAAATCGCCAATTGCAGGCAACCAACTGCTCGTGGTAGACCAAAACGAGGGTAAGGTTTTGGGCTGACCTCAATGAAGTGTGAGTCAGACACATAGGGTGGCCCATTAGCCGGTTGGAAAGTTACCTTCACATTTAGTAAATTTCAAAGAAGGGAGAGTCTTCAGTGTGGCTAGTGTGCAATCTAGATCCAAAGACTGGGTCATCAAGTGGCTAATGAAGGACGAGGTTTCGGAAAAGCTGTTCAAATCGTCCTTCTCTTTTCTTACTTTCTAATTTTAATTTTTTACAGATTTTTGAAGAGTTCAGGTACTTACCTAGATGTTGGTCTCTAGTGAAATGTTTATTTTTCTGGTTATTTTTTAACTATAAGCATACCTCTAGCGCATATACGTTGTAGTATGTTTTTTTTTTTATATTGCTCTAAAAAATGCTGAGAAAAAGAAACAAATAAATGCATTTTAAATATTTCACCACAAACATCATAGTTTGACAAAGCCAGACATATCGGCTTCACCAATGCTTTTTTTTTGTTTTTGATAAGACTTTTGGGTTGCTTATCTTTTTTTAATTTAAAATAAATTTGGGCCTCTGGGCAATTTTTGGAATCTTGTAGCTGTGTTATGTTTCCTACTTTGTCTGCACATAACCCTTACTTTGATCATATTGGGGCATATTACCAAGCAATAGCGATAATTATCGCTATTGCTTGGTTAGAGACAGAAATTTACCGCAGCGCTGCGGCGATTTTTACCGCAAATAAACCTTGGTATTACCAAGGTTTAACGCAAATGCGGTAAAAATCGCCGCAAAGCATGAATATCGCTGAAAAGTCAGCGATATTCATGCATTACCGAGCTAATGCTCTTAGCCATGTTATCCACCTCCCATTGGATAACATGGCTAAGAACTGCTCAGGGCAGGTGTTAGCTTTTGGAGATATTCCCGCTTAGCGCGAATATCTCCAAAAGTTGGTAATAGGAGATAGCGATGTTAGCGACTGTTTTCAGTCTCTAACATCTTGGCACGCCCACTTTGCATCTCATTAGTGATAAATATCACTGACATGCAAAGTGGGGCCCAAGATGGTCGCTATCTCCTACTAGCTGTCGCTAACTGGTGTTAGCGGCAGCTAGGTAATAGGGAGATAATTTTATCTCCGCTTTCTTGGTTTTTAAAGCCAAAAAAGCGGAGATAAACCCCCTTGATAATATGCCCCATTATTCTTTATTAACCATCCTTGCTAGTTAAAGCACTAGAGGCCAGGTATATCCAAAAGATAGTCGCAAAAGTGGTCACAAATATTGACTACCCCTGACCTCTCGTGCTTGGCTACAGACAAAGGGATGGTGGCCTGCAAGGAACAGCAGACCACCAACCCTGTGTTCAGGGGCATAGCTTTGGGGGCGGGGAGTTGTTACATGCCCCTAATAAATGTATTCTCCTATAAATAGTTGGGAACACTTCGGATTTTTACATTCATATACAGACAAAAGCACATAGACTGTCAGTTTTGAAAGTAGTTATATTACAAAATATTGAATTTTAAGTACTTCTAATAATCCATACTCTTTTCCCTTTCCACTGCTACTTAAGTCCCTTCGTACCCTGCTTGCTGTGTAATGTATTTTAACGAGCTCTGCTAGTGTAATTTTTGGAAAATTGGAAGCTCACACCTCCCTAATCTTACTGACCAACCTATTCCCATACCTGTTTGCAGTCACAAATGGGAAACTGTTTTTAAAAGTTGCCCGTATTCCTTGAATGAACTAGTGCTGCTTTTAAAAAAAGTTTTCTTTTTGGAAAAAGATTGGCACGATCAGGCAGTGGCCCCCTGGACCATTGCCTCTTCTGCAAGGCTGCTGACAAGATTCACAAGGGTACATGCAGGAAAGTCATTCTTTTTGCAGTGATCACCCCCAATTTTTTTTACTGATTTTGTTTGTCACTGACTCCGAAAGTGCGCTGGAATCTGCTAACAAGTCCCAGGGCCAGTGCTCTGTCCTCTAAAAGGTCTATGGTAATTGGTATAATACAATTTGGCCAAGACAACATACCTGTAAGTCCCTGATATATGGGAGGACATATAGGTTTAGAGACCCCAGTGGACTTAATGCACTTAAGTGTCCACTGCTGTGGTGTCCAGTGTCATTCCTAAACCAGGCCTGCCATGCAGGCTGGTTCTAAAATTAAGTTATGTCTAAATTCGAAATTGGAATTAAAAGTACTTACAAAGCCAAGAACTACCTTTTTATACCTTATATGTCACACCTAAGGTCTGTCCAAGGTGCCTCCGGGGTAGAGTGCATTGTTATAAAAAGGAGGGGCAAGATAAAAGATGTGTTATATGCCCTGGTAGGAAGAACAGCAAAAGTCGTTTTGCCTAATATGGTGCTGCTGGCCCATAGGTAACATAGGAAGGTTTTATTAAACTTAATAAAGCCTATCTTTCCTTGGGAGCTAGCTAGTTATATAATTCAAAGTAAATAATGGTTACAATAAATCCAACAACTTGCAAAGGTCAGATTTATTATAACTGTTACAAGAAAGTAGTTTTAGAACTTTCTTTCATGAGTTTACCTAAAGCAACCTTGTAGCAACCTCTTTTGATTGGACAGCCTTTGACATTCCTGAGTCAAGCTGCTACCTGGGTAGGTGTAAAGAGGCCTTGAGCTGAAACAATACAGGCGAGGTGAGAAGAGATTTGTTTACTGAAGAAGCCAGGGAGAGGAAGTGGGCTGAACAGATAAACTAGACTTCAAAGGAAGGAGAACAGATGTCACAGGCCCCAGGCCAGTGCCCACTTCCTTAAACAACATACAAATGGAAGCCTCTGAATGATACACCTTTAGGTCGGGCTATACAGACACAGACACCAAGGAGAGGTTTGATTTTCTGCATTTTGATTTTTGGCAAAGCAGTGTATTCTGGGTCAAAAATATGCCACACTTTGTAGGATGTGGTCATAGCAGAGGGAGGTAACTTTATCCTTATTGGTTTAGTTGTCCTCCTCTCAACAATATAGAATTGATGATAAATATGGGAGAGCTGCACAAACTCCTCATATCACAGCCTGGAACAAAAGAAGATGAATGACTGCACAGCTGGACCCTTGGACCGCATCACAGAAGGCTTGCACTGAAAAGGACTATACCTTCTGTACTCTCAAGGCTCCTCAAAGAACAGACTGTGTCCCACTCAAAGGTAAAGGATTGGACACCTGTATCAGCAACAGGGCCACCAGATCTGGGAGAAGTCACATACAAGCCCAAAGAGAGGATAACCCCAACTGAGCAGTGGCTCTGGATTTTTCTTGGACTTTGCAGGTGCATTGTGGGAAATTGAGTCCGAGCCCCAAGAGGCAATCCAGAGTCTCTGGACCCTTAGAGTGATACAGTGGTCACTTATTTTCCTCAAAGGAACCAAGAAAGTACAACATTTGCAAAGAAAGAAACTTCCTGCAAAGTTTTGGAGAAAAATTTCAGGAGACCAGCTCGTTGTTGAGAGTCATGCTGGTGTTGCTGACTTGAGAATTGGCCTGACTTTGCTGATTTGTCCTGCTAAAAGGTTCAGGGCTCCTCGCCATCGACGTTGAGGACAAAGACTCCCAGATACTCACTGAGTCATCATGCTGCAGCAGGCCACCATTGTTGAATGAAACTGGGGATCCGAGAAGCCCAAGGAAACCGTCTACGAGAGAATAGCTCCAGGAAAAAGACTACAGGCCTTATTTATATCTTGGCAGTACTACCACCATCCCAGCACTGGAGCAGTCTCAAGTACTCCATCAAGCTAACAGCGGTTCACCCGCCATATTTTAGATGTATACTGGCTGACTCTCCCTCTGCGTCGACAGGGTTCACTGCCACTCACGCGCCTCTACCGCTGCTCATGCAGAAAACTCCAATGCCAGCGAATAGTACTATGTCACCATCAGGGAGGTGGGATTGCACCACACTGATTTAGATTTTTTAGTTGTGCTGGCAGTGTTCTTGAAGCGGGTTGCCAGCGGAGTGACTTCAGTATCAATCAATCAATCAATCATTTGTAAAGCGCACTACATACCCGTGAGGGCCCCAAGGCGCTGGGGGTGCTACTGATCGAACAGCCAGGTCTTGAGTATCCTCCTGAAGGTCAGCAGGTCTTGGGTCTGTCCTAGGCTCAGTGGGTGTTCCATGTCTTGGCGGCGAGGTTAGAGAAGGATCTCCCAATGGTGGTTGTTCTTCGGATGCGCAGGACGGTGGTGAGTGAGAGGTCAGCGGAGCATAGCTGGTGGTTGGGGATGTAGAAGGAGAGCCATCTGTTGAGGGAGGCTGGGACGGTCTTGTGGAGTGCCTTGGGTGCGTGGGTGAGGAGCTTGAAGGATATCCTCTTGTTGACGGGGAGCCAGTGCAGGTTTCTCAGGTTGGGGCTGATGTGGCTGTGGCATGGTACGCCAAGGATCAGTCGTGCTGAGGCGTTTTGAATGCGCTGTAGTTGTTTGATGAGCTGGGTCGGGGTTCCCGCCTAGAGGGCATTTCCATAGTCGAGTCTGCTGCTGACGAGGGCCTGGGTGACTGTCTTTCTTGTATCTGTCGGGATCCATCTGTAGATCTTACGGAGCATGCGGAGGGTGTTGAAACAGGAGGAGGAGATGGCGTTGACTTGCTTGGTAATTGCGAGGGTTGGGTCGAGGATGATTCCCAGGTTGCATGCATGGTCGGTGGGTGTCGGGGCAGCCCCTAGTGCCGTCGGCCACCAGGAGTTGTCCCAGGCTCAAGGGTTGGAGCTGAGGAGGTGGACCTCCTTCTGTCCGAGTTCAGCTTCAGACGGCTTGTCTTCATCCAGTCGGCGATGGCCTTCATTCCTGCGTGGAGGTTGGCTTTGGCGGTGATGGGGTCCATGGTGAGGGAGAGGATCTGCTGAGTGTCGTCGGTGTAGGAGATTATGTTGAGGTCGTGCTGTCAGGCTATGTGTGCGAGCGGGGCCATGTAAATGTTGAACAGCATCGGGCTGAGGGAGGATCCCTGGGGTACGCCGCAGATGGTCTTGAAGGCTTTGGAACGGAATGGGGGAGGCGGACTCCCTGAGTTCTGCCAGAGAGGAAGACAGTGGTCCAATCCAGAAATCCAGAACCTTGTCTCCGATCCCTGCTGCGTGGAGGTGTGCGCTTAGTGTGCGGTGGCAGACGGTGTTGAAGGCGTCAGAGAGGTCTAGGAGTATGAAAGCTGCGGTCTTGCCGCAGGGTCCTGATGTCGTCGGTGGCAGCGATGGGGGCAGTTTTGGTGCTGTGGTTGCTGCGGAACCCTGACTGGGACGAGTCCAGGATTCTGTTTTCTTTGAGGTATAGGGTTAGCTGTCTGTTGATGGTTTTCTCGATCACCTTGGCTGGGAAGGGGAGCAGAGAGATGGGCCGGAAGTTCTTGAGGTCTCTTGGGTCTGCCTTAGGTTTTTTGAGTAGGGCGTTGATCTTAGTGTGTTTCCAGATCTCTGGGAAGGTCGCGGTCTCGAGGGAGAGATTGATGACGTTGTGCAGGTGGGGTGCGATAGAGCTGCTTGCTCTGTTGAAGACGTGGTGCGGGAATGGGTCTGACGGAGAGCCGGAGTGGATTGTGCGCATGGTCTTGATGGTGTCATCGATGCTCACGCTGGCCCAGGCTAGCAGGGGGTCGTGGTCGATGGTGTGTGGAGGGTCTGTTGTATTACTGTCTGTTGGGGCAGTCTGGGTGTTGAAGCTGTTGTGGATGTCTGCTATCTTGCAGTGGAAGAAGGTGGCGAGGGAGTTGCACAGGGCTTGCGAGGGCGGAATGTCATTGGTGTTGGAGCTGGGGTTTGAGAGTTCCTTCATGATGTTGAAGAGTTCCTTGCTATTGTGTGCATTTTTGTTGAGGTGGTCTTTGAAGGAGGTCCTCTTGGCCGCCCTGATGTGGTGGTGGTCGTTGCGGATGGCGTCCTTGTGTACTGCATGGCTGTCCGGAGTTTGTTCACTGTGCCATTTCTTCTCTAGTTTCCGTCAGGCTTGCTTGGAGGCTAGGAGTTCCCTCTCCTCTTGCTGGCCCTCTTGCTGGTGTCTCTGTGGGGGGGTTTCTTCAGCGGGGCGAGGGTGTTGGCGTAGTCCTCGATCCAGGGTCTGAGGCTGTGGGCAGCGTCGTCGGTGTTGGAGGGTTCGGTGGGTGGGCTGAGAGCTAGGTTTGCGTGTAGTTGGTCTTCAGTGATTTTGCTCCAGCAGCGGCGGAGAGATCTGTTGGGTGCGGTGGTGTGTGGTGGGTTTCTGAAAGGCGAAGTGGATGCAGCGGTCGTCGGTCCAGAGGAGTTCGGTGGTGTGGCTGACGGAGACGTGCAGGCTTGAGGAGAAGACAGGGTCGAGCGTGTGGCCGGCGGAGTGGGTGGGCGTTGTGACAAGTTGCTTCAGTCTGAGGTTGGCGAGATAGTCGATCAGGGTTGTGGAGTTGTTGTCATTGTTGTTCTCAAGGTGAAAGTTCAGGTCTCCGAGGAGGATGTAGTCTGTAGAGGGCAGGGCATGTGTGCTGATCAAGTCGGCAATGGAGACGCTGAACTGGGGGCGGGGTACGGGGCGTCGGTAGACGAGGGTGCCTCTGAGGGTAGAGTTAGGGTCTGTTGGGATCTAGAACTGCATGTGTTCAGCGGTGCTGAGCGCGCCGTCAATGCTTGTCGAGACCCTGATACTGTTCCTGTGGACGATGACGATTCCTCCTCCGACTCCGTTGGTGCGGTCTCTGCTGGTTATCTTGTAGCCATCTGGGATGGCCATGGCGATATCGGGTGCGGAGGAGTCGTTAAACCAAGTTTCTGTCAGGAAGGCGACGTCCGGGGATGTTGTGTTGAACAGGTCCCAGAGCTCGTCGGCATGCTTGCGCGCAGAGCAAGTGTTCAGAAGTATGCATCAGAGGTGGTTGGGGTCTTTCTTGGCGGGTGGTTCGTCGGCTCTGAGGCTGGTGTACCTGCACTTCCGGGAGGTGAAGGGTCCGTGTGTACGTTTAGAGGCGGCCTTGAAGCAGGTGTGGCTCCGTCCAGAGTTAAGAGTGTGCAGAGTGCTGGCGTCGTAGTGGCGGCGGTCGTCGTGGTGGGTGCTGGGGTCAGGGGTTCTGGTGCTGGGTGCGGTCCAGGCGCAGATGGGCGTGGACGGGCTCGCCTTAGGCACGCCTTCGGCCAGCATATATGGGGAGATGGGAGGGAGGAGCATCTGGGAGGTGGGTGCAGGGAATGGGCAGTGGGCAGTCAGGGGGCGGAGCCGCAGGGGACGCAGCGGCGAGGGTGATGAGGGACAGCAAAGGTAACAGAAAGAAAAAGGGGCACAGAAACGAGGGTAAAACGAGTGGCACAGAGGGCAGAGAGGCACAAAAAATGAGTGGAACAGAAGGCAAAAAGGGCACAAAAATGAGGGGAAATCGAGTGGCAAAGAGGGCGTGTTGGACTTGGCCCTTCTGGCAGGTTCACCCCTAAACTTTATGCTTTTAATTGTGACTTGGCGTTAGTGATTTTTGGCTTCTGCGCACTTTACCACTGTGTCCCAGGGTAAAGTGCGTGCGTGTAGTGAGGTTGGTCTGCCCTTAGGAATGCATGGGGAATGTATGTGTCCCTGGTAGCTCCTGATGCATGGGGAGTGCAGGTGCGAGTTTGGTATGTGCGGACTCGTGTGATTAAATGCTGCGCGATGATGTGTGCGGCGTAAATGTGTCTAGTGCGTAAGTGCCACTTCTAGAAGTTGGCCTGTCTGTGTAATTTATGTGAATTGGCTGTCTGGCTTGTGATTGGTTGGAGCTGGCTGGTGAGCCTGGATCCAGGAGTCAGGATGGGTCTGCTCCGGTTGATGAGTGGAGAGATCTGCATGATTGATGTGAGGGAGGAGTGTATCCTGGGACCTGATTAGGGCAGGCCTTTCCCCACACAATGCTGGCTCCGCCCCCTGTGGTGCGACTGATGTCCCTAGCCTGACTAGTGAATGGTGAGAGGGGTTGAGCACACCAGAGTGCTCCAAAACCAGCTGCGACTGGTTTTTCCCCACCCTACAGACAAACACAAAGGAAATGTGTATATAAAAAGGGGCTGTGACCCCATGAAAAATGTTCTCATCCTGATCCTATCCTGAGGGGGGCCTGCTGCTGCTTCCGGGCGCCAAGAGGGCCACCACTAGAGACTCCCTCCCTGCCTGGAGGGCCCTGTGAGCTGGCCCCTGGGCCCAGCCTTTGCCCCCCCCTTTTTCCTTCCTAAAGGACCTTGTTGCTGAACTTTTCCTTGCAGCGCCTGGGGGCTCTTCATTAGCTTCAGAAGGCTGTCTGCAGCATCGTGCTGCTGGGGGAGAGAGATGGATTCCCCCTCTTGCTTCAGTTTTGGCACAGGTGCCCACTGTGCATCTAGTGTGCCGGCTATATTTTATTCTGGGTGCCTACCCTGTTTCTGCTGGTTCATATCCCAAGGGAGTTTGTGCTGTAAGCGGGTGCCTACCTCGCTATATATTATAAATTATCCCGGGAGCCTACCCCGGATATTGCCTGAGAAAACTCACCGCCGCGGGCCCGATCAGCCCCACTGGAAGTCAAGCAAACCCTGCCTGGGATGTGGGAGGGGCCTGTTGCCTGCCGGAGGAGGGCGGAAGCTGGGCTGTGTGCGAGGAGGACGGGAGCCTACCTCGCCTTCTCGAGTGCCGGTGAACAGTCCTCGGGCACCCAGGAGGGGGCCTGAGTTACACACAGCAGTGCACGGGCTCCCAGGAGCAAGAGGAAGCCCCACGCCACAAGAGGGACACCGCCGGATCCCCCAGCAAGGCTTCGACGAGTGGGAGAGCCCCGCCCGCCGCCTTTGAGGAAACCCAGCCCCCAGGAGCGGGACCGGGTGAAACGAAGCCAGAGAAAACTGGTGCTGGTCCCGTAGGCCGAGAGGAGGCCGAAGGAGTCCTTACAAGCGAGAAGAGGAGCCCCGCCAAGGCAGCCTGGTGAGTACAAAGGGCCAGGGGGCTCCGTGAGTGCGGGAAGAAGGCGAGATCTTCCCCAGGTTGGCCGTGCACTGATTTTAGGAGCCTGAGGGCCCCTTCCGGGCATACTTGCATTTTGAGTCCCCCGAGAGGAACTCCAACGATAAAGGGGCATTTAGGGAGGTTGAGCGGTCCCGGCTGGCAGCGGGCCGCTCCCCCCAGTGTAGGCAGCATCTCTTCAGGCTCCAGGGGGCACATCGGGGCATTTTGTTTATTTTGAGCCTGTCGAGGCTCCAACGACCCCGGGGGCATTATTTCAGTCCGAGTCCCCTGAGAGGGACTCCAACGAAGCGGGCATTTCTTTAGAGCCCACGAGAGGCTCCTGGGGCACAGTTATTTCGAGCCCACGAGGCTCCAGGGGGCATCTTGTTTCTCGAGCCAGAGGGCTCCAACGTGGCACAATTTATTCACAGGGCTACTGAGAGCCCAGGCCACATTCCTATCCCCAGCTGCCCAGCACTTAGTGGGCAGCTGCTCTGTTTAGGCTTGTTCTGTTGCGCATTTCTTCTTTGGCTGCCTGTGCAGCCTGCCCTGACATTTTGGACACAGGGTGTTTCAGCCCCTGAGAGGGCAAGTTGGCCTGGGGACCTTTTCCTGTGCAAAGCTTCTGGCCTATACCTCTGAATGTGTTTTCATGCATCATGTGCAAAGCTTCTTGCCTATACCTCTGAATGTGTTTTCATGCATCATGTGTAAAGTTTCTGGCCTATACCTCTGAATGTATTTTTATGCCTAGGAGGTTGTTTTACCTAGTATAGCTATACTATTGAGTTCATGGTTCCCTGCGTGATATTTTTCTAAGGTGGTTAGGGTTGCGTAGGTGGTACTTACCTTTTACCAGTGGTTACTGGTTGTGTGCTAAATTTTCTATTTGGTGCTACAATTATTCTAAGTGCTATGTTCTAAGTGTTATTCCTACAAAGTGCTAATTCTACCAAGTGCTAGTTCTAAAAGTACTTATTCCTGACAGTGGCCCACGTGGCCCTGTCCCATGTACATAATCCCCTGTAAATTCTGCCCGTGCCGGCACATTGTAAAGTGTGTATTTATTATCTAATATGTTTGGTATAATACAAAGGGTATTTTCATATATAACCTTGTGTGGAGTTTCCTTTGCGGTGTGCCTTAGGTGTTGTTGCTGGGTGCGCGCGCAAACGCTTTACACATTGCCTCGGAGATAAGCCTGACTGCTCGTGCCAAGCTACCAAGGGGGTGAGCAGGGGTTATCTTGGCGGGTGACTTCCTTGCCCTGACGTAGAATGGTGGTTTCTGCCTGACTTTGGAGCAAGCCTCAGCCAACCGTAAATCACCATTTCTAACAGGGCAGAAGGGCACAAAAATCGAGTGGAATAGAGGGCAGAAGGGCACAAAGTACGAGTGGAACAGAAGGCAGAAGGGCAGAAAAAACGAGGGAAAAACGAGTGGGACAGAGAGCAGAAGGGCACAAAAAACAAGTGGAACAGAGGGCAGAAGGGCACAAAAAACAAGTGGAACAGAAGGCAAAAGGGGCACAAAAACAAGGGAATAATTAGTGGAACAGAGGGCAGAAGGGCACAGAAAATGAGTGGAATAGAAGGGAGAAGGGCACAAAAAACAAGGTAAAAACGAGTGGCACAGAGGGCAGAAGGGCACAAAGAAACAAGTGGGACAGAGGGCAGAAGGGCACTAAAAGCGAGTGGAACAGAGGGCAGAAGGGCACAAAAAATGAGTGGAAATGAAGGAAAAATAGGCACAAAAAAGAGGGGAAACGAGTGGCACAGAAGGCAGACGGGTAAAAAAAACAAGTGGAAAAGAAGGCAAAAGGGGCACAAAAACGAGGGAAAAATGAGTGGCACAGAAGGCAAAAAGGGCACAGAAATACCAGAAAAACAAGTGGCACAGAGGCAAAATACAGAATACAGAAATACAGGGGCAGCTAAGAATAGAGAGCAGAATGGGCAGAGAGGCACGGGGGCAGCGAGGGGAACAGAAGAGAAAACTGGGCAGGGACACAGGGGCAGCGAGGGGTACAGAAGGAAAGACCGGGCAGACAGATAACAGGGACATCGAGGGGTACAGAGGGAAGGCAAAGGGGCATGGACCATGTACAGGCAGCAGGGTAAGACAGACAACAGCAGTAACAGACACAACGATGAAAATACATGCAATACAATAAAAGCAATAAAGCGGAGGATGAACAAACCTACCTACGGCCTACCACTGGCCACCAGATATGAGGCGCAGGTGGTAGCCTGTGGTTGGTGGAGGTCCTCGAACGTCCTCAGCAGCAGCAGCTTGGGCAGGGAGACACAGGCGGTGCTGTGCTGAGGGGGAGCGACCTACCTGGTAGGGTCAAGGGTGGGACACAGTCAGCACTGGATTATTCCGGTGGCATTAGGCAGGATGCTAACATCACTCACCTGATATTTTTGTCTAATTGTTTGCACCTGCATACCACACTATAAAACACACTCCATTTCAGACCAAGGTCCTATGCCATTACAGAGTACCACAACATTCATCCACAGCGACTTCACATTCAAGTTAGCCTTTTATTTTGCTTTTCCTAAGACTTGTTCATACTCGCTCTTTTCTAAATTGTTCTCAGTCAAGTATATTATTTTATAATGCCAGGTCCCAAAAATCCCAGTTTTACTGAAGTCGACCTGTCAATCATGGTGGATGAAATCATAAGAGTAGAGCCTTATTTGTTTGCAGCCCAAATCCAACATACGCCCCCATTTCAGAAAAGGCAAATGTGTGCCAGAATAGTTGACAGAGTGAATGCTGCAGCAAACAACCTTCCACACAGGATCAAATTAGGATGAGGTGGCATGAACAGCAGGGGAGAGTGCGTACTTTGCCCACAAGCACTACTTGGAAGCCCAGTGTACTCGTGATGGTTCTTCCAGACACCCCTTCTAATGCATGCCCCAAGAGGAGAAGGTCTTACAGATCCTACATCCTGAAGGCTTGACAGGAATCCCTGGTGGAGCGGAGACTGGTAAGTTACACTTTTTATGTGTCACTAAACCTAAATGCCCTGTTTGCTTTCACGTTAACTGTTTATAATGTTTTGTGCACAATTTACTTCACACAGAAACCTAAATATGTCACTGACATTGTTTAAGTGTATTGAGTTGTTTTTAAGGTAACAAGTTTCAATAATTAGCACATTTCACATGATGGCAGAGATGCAGAGAGGTCAGAGCAGAAAGCATCAAGTGGAGAGCCAAGAGTGGACTCAAGGGAAACTGAAGCTGCAGCTCGAGGCAAGTTTGGGAGCCCTGCATCACCACAAGCACTGGCACCAGTACAGGCTCCTGGTACCATGCCGGACTGAGGGATCAAACTGAGGAGCTTCACTTCACTCCGGGCTCCACGTTCGCAGGTCAGGAAGGGGGTAGCTTGATGATGGCTTAGAGGGGCTGCAAGCGCGTTAGCTGTAGCTGGCTGCCACAGAGTGTGTGCCACAAGGAGTCCCACGGAAGCGGCCCAGCTAGTGTCAGGTGTGGATTGTGGGTACTCCTTGCTGAGCCCCCCTTGCACTAGCAAAAGTTACGGTCTCTTCCTCCTGTAAAAGTCCATCGCCTGGGAATGCTGCACCTCCACCCCAGTAAGAACCCCACAAGACCCCGATTGGATGGTCTGGATTTTCTGGACTCTCTGGGCTTTGCCTCTCACCACCACCGCGCCAGTGTCTGTGCATCCCAGCAGGACATAGGAAAGGAGAGGAAGCGCACCAAGGAGCAAGTGGAGACAAAGCGGCGAGAGTGCGAGTGAATGATGGCTGTTGCTGAATGCAGGCTGTGAACAGGATTTGTGCTCAGGCTAAGGAGCAGGCAACAGTAGGGCAGGCTAGCACTATGACCCCCCTCTGTGAAGGCATAAGTGCATTCGGCCAACATCCATCTTTCCTTCTCCTTTTCTAACTGGTAAAATGTGGGGTATTAAGCAGTCCACGGGGTGAAACGCACACAAGACAACTCTACAAATCATGACCTTGATGTAACAATCAGTGTAATCTATGTACCCATAGCCTTAGAATGTGCTCCCTCCACTTCAATCCGTCTGAGGCCCACCCCGTTCCCCCACACCTCGTATCATAAACACTAGAAGAAAAAAACAGGTGGGCCCTCAGGGCGGTCGGAGTTCGGATATACACCAGAGCTCAAGTAGCATATGCAGAGTAATTTAGGGGTATAGAGGCCAAGCCTAGCATTTCGTAGACTTGGCTCATGGCTGCTCCTACGGGGAAAGCGAAGGTGTCACAAGGACTTTCGGGAATACTCCCTGACTCCCCATTGAGCAGGTCACATAACAAGTGTCGGTGGTGCCACCCAAGTCGTCCTAAGAGAAGAAATGTGATCCAGTAGAACGAGGAAGGGACTCTCTGTCCTAAAGCACATAAAATTAAAGTCAAGTCCAGAAGGGCATGTTGATAATGCAGCAAACTTATCCAAGCAATCAATGGATATGACCACAGCGGGTTCACAAAGCTCACATGAATGAAATGAAATGAAATGAAATAATAATGCATTTTGTAGAGCGCGAAATAGTTGCCCGGAGGCGTCCAAGCGCTGAGATTGCAAGATGTTCTAAGCAGCAGACCAATTGATACAGAGAGAGAGGAGAGTTTATTTATTGAACAGAAAAGTTTTCAGATGCTTCCTGAAGGAGGTCAGATCTGGATTAGACCTTAATTGAAGGGGTAAGCTGTTCCACAGCTTAGCAGCATTCAGGGTAAAAGAACGGCCTCCTGATCTAGCCCGGTTGACTTTGGGCACCGTAGCAAGGAACGCGCTAGCTGAGCGCAACTGTCTGCTAGGGAGGTATGGGGTGATTAGGGGACGATTGATCAGAGGGCCAGTTGCCCAGAATGACTGGTGGGCGATACAAAGGGATTTAAAAGTAATCCTGTCTCTAACAGGAAGCCAGTGCAATCTTGTTAATCCAGGTTTAGCGGAGGACCTACGAGGAATTTGAAGTAGGGTCCAGACTGCACAATTTTGGATCACTTGTAATTTCCGCAATGTAAAGTCAGGAGCTCCCAAATAGAGTGCACTTACGAAGTCCAGCCTAGAGTGGATCAGTCCCTGTACGACAATTTGCTTGGCTTGGAAAGGTAGCAGGGGAGAATCTTCCTCAGCATTCTGATAATACCGAAACAGGTAGCAGACAACTTAACAGCCTGGTGGTCTAGCATTAGGGACCTGTCCAGCCAAATGCCCAAGCTCTTAATGGCATCCTTTGGGACTGGGGGGGACCCAGGCAGGCCGGCCAGATGGAGCTCAGCGAGGATGGGGCCGAGCGTCCCAGCATCATAACCTCTGTCTTGTCTCCATTGAGTTTAAGACAAGACAGGGTCATCCAGCTGTTCACTTCGCTCAGACAGCCAGTCAAATCTACCGTGGCTGTAGGGTCCTCAGCCCGCGTCAGAGAGACCACCAACTGGGTATCCTCCACGTAGGTAACGATCTTAATACCATATGGGTGGACGATACCTGCCAGTGGTCTCATATAGACATTAAACAACGTCGGGCTGAGTGAGGAGCCCTGCGGGACTCCACAGCCCAACGGTCTGCTGGTGGAGATGGTATTTCCCTCAAAAACCTGGAAAGTTCTATTGGACAAGAATGACCTGAGCCATTTCAATGCTCTCCCTTGGATCCCGATATCATGGAGACGCTGCAATAAGA
The DNA here is from genome assembly GCF_964263255.1 of Lissotriton vulgaris. Classification (NCBI taxonomy): domain Eukaryota; kingdom Metazoa; phylum Chordata; class Amphibia; order Caudata; family Salamandridae; genus Lissotriton; species Lissotriton vulgaris. The sequence goes on from NC_141689.1 coordinate 1,181,300,382, forward strand.
TCTCATGATTCACAGTGTCAAAAGCGGCACTCAGATCGAGGAGGATGACTGCCACCGATCCTCCCCGATCTAAGATGCCTCTTGTTTCTTCCAGAACTGTCCCACGTTTGGGGCGAAAACCGGTTTGTGACGGGTCAAGCAATTGATGATTTTCTACAAAATTAGTTAAAAGGTTGTTAATATATTTTTCCAGTATCTTGCTGATCCAGGGGAGCAGGGAAATGGGGCGGTAGTTGTTAAAATTATTCATGTCCATATTAGGTTTCTTCGCGAGTGCCCTCACCCTTGCCTGTTTCCATGCTGGTGGAACCGTGTTGGTGGAAATTGAGGCATTAAGTACCTCCAACATGACAGGGAGGATAATGTGATTAACTGCCTTTAAGGAGCTCGGAGGAGCGGGGTCACTAGGAGAGCCCGATTTGACCTGCGCCATTAGAGTGGCCAGAAGGTCCAAGTGTAGCAAAGGAAACTCATCCAGCACAGGTGACAAATTGTCTGTTATATCCTGCTTGAAATGGTTCAGGATGTCAGCTGAGGCATTTGGGAGAATGGTTGGGAAGGATGAGTAGATAAGATCCACTTTGTTATAAAATAAATCGGCTAGCTCGTTACATCGGACTTGTAGGTCGTCACTATTTACAGGGGGCTGGGGGAGTTTAGTGAGGCATTTTACAATCCGATAGATCTCCATGGAATTAGAGCTGGCTTCAGAAATCTTTTGTGAATAGTATTGGGTTTGTGCTTTCTTTATCTCTGTCTTAGAGTCCCTAATAGATTTCCTGTACAAAATTTTGTGTGGGTCAGTATAGCCCAAATGCCATTTCCTCTCTAGCCTTTTGCACTTGCGTTTAATATCCCTAAGCTCCTCCGAATACCAATGAGCCGAGGTCCTAGATCTCTTTACCCGGGTTGTCTTGGGTGGGAGTATGGTATTCAGTGCTCTTGTTATCCAGTTGTTAAATTCCTCGTTGGCTAACAAGTGATCTGCATTATTAGAAAGTGTAGTGGCTTGTAGCTCATCGGCCCATTTATCTAATGGAAGTTTGGACCAGTTTCGAGCATCCCGTGAACCTGGCATCAAAGCAGGGGGTTTGTGCGTGTGCCAGGTTAAAGGGACTAGGCAGTGGTCTGTCCACGGAAGCACAATAGGGTGTTCTGTCTCTAAGTCGGGGCAATTACTAAATATGGGGTCCAGCAAGTGCCCTTTCATATGTGTGGGGGATCGGACAAGCTGCAATAACTGCAGAGCGGGCAGATCGGCGATAAGCTCTTGGGCCGTATGGTCACCAGTATCCTCAAAGTGCATGTTTAGGTCACCCAGTAATGTATAATTGGCAGAGGTGGAGGCTAGGTCTGCAACAGCCGAGGGTAGAGAATATACAAACTGTCCAAGCGGACCCGGGGGGCGGTAGATCAGTGCTCCAGCAAAGTTAATATTAGGCGAGAGTTCCAGACTGAAGGACATGCTTTAACAGTCTAGAAAGTGACTTGGAAAGCAGTGGCAAGAGTAAATGTCTTTGAATATTATTGCTAGACTGCCTCCTTTTCCAGAGGAGCGATCTAACCTGGCTATTTGGTATCCTTGAGGCAGAGCTTGTATTATGTCGGGCTCCGAAGACGGGGTTAACCATGTCTCAGTGAGAAAAACTATATCTGGGGTGAGCTCGTCAAATAGCAGAGATAGTTCTGTTTGGTGCTTAGGTAAGGACCTACAATTAAGAAGAAACATCTTAAAGTATGCTGAGCCCTCGTAGAAGGAGTGGCTTTGAGATGAGAGTGGCAGTGCGGGCATTGGATGGGCAGCTTCAAGGGATGGTAGAGATGGTTACATGCTGTCTTAGCGAGTGGTCTTAAGTTAAACAGTTCACTGGAGCTGTATCCCTTTAGGTTTCCTAGTAGAGGGGCAGGGGTTGTGGCTCCTGGTCCCGTGCGGTCGCGGACGGGCGCAGACGGGCTTGCATCTAATCACGTGAAAATCCAGGAGCTCTGCACCATCCGCACGCAAGTCCCCACTCTGTTAGACTACTTGAAAAAACTACTGTTAGAAATGGGGGTCTCTAGTTGGCAATGATTTGCACCCTTGTCCAAATAGGTACCCTTGCTTCTAGTCAGGGAAAGGGTGATACACTCCTAAAAGAACCCCTGCTCACCCCCTTGGTAGCTTGGCATGAGCAGGCAGGCTTATCTCAGTGGCAGTGTATAAAGCATTTATGAACACATACAGTAATACAGTGAAAACACTACAAATGGACACCACACAGTTTAGAAAAATAAGTAATCTTTATCTAGACTTAAGACAAGACCAAATGAAAAAAATCCACAATACAATATCAAGAATAGGACTCTAAAAGGGTAGAAATAGCTGAGTTCAATGTAGATGGTAAATGGGACCTTAGATGTGTAAGGCAAAATGAACAAAAGGGTCGCAGGGAAGGTGATGCGCCTGGTCCTTGCTTCAAGGGAGGTGATGCGTCGGTTCCTTACCGCAGTGCAGGGGAGGTGATGCCTCGGTTCCTTACTGGAGAGGAGGTGATGGATCAGTTTCTTACTGTGATCCGGTGCGATGTGACAAGATGGCGCCTCGATTTTGATGCGATGCTCAGATGCAATGCGACCAAATGGCTTCTTTGATGCAATGCGACAACTTGGATGCGATGCGTGCACGCCCGCCGGCTTTGCGGCGAAATCCATGAACTTTGGAGACGCGACAGGCCCTGCAACACGTTTCTCAAATGAAGCAACGGCAACCAGCAGTGGCGGCAACACGCTTCTCCAGTGATGCGACACGTTTACTCAGCGATGCGCCGGCTAACAGCTGCGGCGGCGACGAGCTTCTTCGGCGATGCAACGGCAACTGCTGCAGCAGTGACACGCTTCTTCCTTGTTGCGTCCCGCTCCCAGCAACCCACAGTCTCCAGAGGGCCCAAAATAACAGCAGGCACCTCACTGCAGGTAGAATTCCCAACAAGGAAATTCAGGGGTAGCTGGTGGTGAAGTATTTGTGTCCCTGAGACATCAGAACAGGAGGTAAGCTCAGCTTCAAGCCCTTGGAGCTCTTCCTCAAGATAGTAAAAGTACACACAAAATTCCTTTTCTCCTTTCCTTGGCAATAAGTAACTACTGCAGGCCAACTCCAAACAGAAAACTGTGCAGGGGCAGTATCCTCCTTCAGCTTCCTTGGTTTCTCTCCTTGGCAAAGGTTTCATCTTGATTCCCAGGAGTGATCTAAAGTTCTGGGGTCTGGGCCCCAATATTTATACTGCAAAATCCTTTGTTCTCTGAAGGCAGAGAGGGTCTGTGCCCAGCCAAAACCAGGTCTGTCCTCCCTGGTGAAGCTTCCTGGCAGGAGGTGGAGACAGTATTGTTGAAAGAAGACCTGGCCCAGGTAGCTGGAAGGAAATCTCCTCTCCCTATCCTCTATTTTATGAAGGCCCAGGCAAGTGGAAGGAAATCACCTCCCCTGACTCTCTATTCAATGCAGGTCATATTCAGCCCATCCCTGACACATCAGACTACTGGAGCCAAGGCCCTCTCCAGCCCCCTGTCACTCACAAACCAGACATGGAATACACAAATCTAGCAGAGGCATACTGGATGGTTAGGCAAGAAAATACCTGCTTTCTAAAAGTGGTATTTTCAAACACAGAATGTAAAAATTACCCACACTAAAAGAGGTATTTTAACCTCTTCTGTGCTCATGAGGGCCCCCAGCCATCATGAGTCACGGTGGACGTGTGTGCACGACGGCCGGGTGCCGTCCGAGCCTCGCCCACAAATGGAATGTTCCAGAACCGCAGCGAAGGTGTTAACATTCTGAGTTCAGGTATACTATGGGAACAGGTAGTCTTGCAATAGTGAAAAAGGAAATTGGCTGTAATTCACAATCAGGACATGCCACACTCACCAGGGCATGTCCTACCTTTCACATACAATGCACCCTGCCCATAGGGGTGACGAACATGTAGAAAAGGGAAGATTTAGAGACTGGCAAGTAGGTGCACTTGCCAAGTCGACATTGCAGTCCCAGACTGCACACAGGCTCTGCAATGGCAGGCCTGAGCCACATTTTACAAGCTGCTTCTGTGGGTGGCTCAACCATTGTTGCAAGCCTTCCAGCAGCTTTTGATTGACAGGCCCTTGGCCCACATGGTGCACTGTACTTGGGTCTGATAAGTAAATCAATTAGCCAATCATGGAGTCACTAATCCATTCCAACAATTTACAATAGGAAGCACTTGCACTTTGGCACTGAATAGCAATGGCAAAGTGCCCCAAGCATCTAGACCAGCAAAACCATAGCAAAAACACAGGAGGGAACAGCAAAGAAATGAAAGGGAGACCCACACCAATGGTGCCAGGTCTAACAACTACCAGAAAGGGTAACACACACTTCCTCCTCTCCCAGTCACTAGTGGGAAGACAACCGCAGGTAATAACTGTGGCTACCGTCCACCCGCCCCCAGATAACAGTTTTATGCTACTCCAGGTTGAACCGAGTGGAAGTCCGACCACGAAGAAGCCAAAACTCCCACCAGGGCAACCCACGGGGATTGGCACAGAACTCTGCATTTCTCCTCTCAAACTTAACTCCTGTTCGACAATACCTCTGCTTTCTGGTAACTATCAACCACAAACACCACACAAACAAATAATAAATGAAGCTACTGAGTACACTTCTAATGACCTATTGCACCAAACAGAGCAACTCCCAAGAGAGTCGATACAACAACATCAATCAAGCCCCCTGGTAAAGTTAAATAAATGATTCCATCTAGAACTGACACATCTAGCCCTCCCATTGCTCAAGGGGCAAAATCCCCAAAGAAACATATCAAACCACTTTCGCCCTTAATACCGCTAACATGGGCAATGCTGCAGACCCCCCACAACAACTTGGAGGCACAGAACCAAATGATCAATCCCTCTTGGAGCTACAAATCTTTCTGTGACAGGGCCTCCCTTTCTGTGGCTGAAGCAGATGTAGTAGGGCCAGATGTAGTTGGGCCACAGAAAGGGGAAGATGGTGCAGGAAAAGCCCTGTACATATGGGTGTAAATGTCCTGCAGCACCTCAGTCAAGGATTTTAGAATCTCCATCTGAACATTGAGCTCCCTCTGCAACTGATTCCTATCCTGGAGCTCTGTAAGGAACTGGCCCATCATGTTTTGGGACTAACAGAGGGTTGATGATGGCCACGTTGAAATGCAGGGGAGCTAGCACACATCCCTGCTTAACTTCCCTCTGCATCAGTATTTTTCAAGATATATGAGAGCCAGTTTCAAGTTTGACCTGAATCCAGGTGCTGGTGTGAGCTGGATAATTGACTCCAGTAGTTTGGCCGTATTCCCAATTCTGTCAGCTTAGACGAAGTGCCTCCCTCTGCACGCAGTCGAAGGCTACTTTGTAGTCCACAAAACAGAAACAAAGTGCTGTTTATGATGTAATTGCCTTGTCAATAAGAATTGATAAGGCTAAGAGATTGGTCAGCGTTTGCTACAAAGTCCATCTGATTTCTTGGATTAAATTCTTTTGACTCAACCCAACGTCTCATGTCTTCAAGGAGAAGGCTGAGAGAGTACTTTACCTCATTGTCAAGTAAGGCTATCAGCCTATAGTTGCTTGGGGATGATCGGAACCGGATTTGTGAACTGGATGAATAATTGTCTTGCACCAAGAGTCAGCTACAGTTGAGTTCCATAGGGTGTAATAAAAAAGACTAGCTAACTGTTTGGACCAGAATGGAATGTTGAAAATGAAAAGGGCCTGTGGCAGGCCATTTGGGCCAGGCGCTTCATCTGTTCTTGGGTTCGATAGTATTTTGACTAGCCACTTGGGTTGAAAAGAATTTCTGAACCTTGCTGTGGGGCATCCGGTGGATGGGCTTTGGAAGTGTTGTAATGTTAATCAATGTTGAAAATGAAAAGGGCCTGTGGCAGGCCATTTGGGCCAGGCGCTTCATCTGTTCTTGGGTTCGATAGTATTTTAACTAGCCACTTGGGTTGAAAAGAATTTCTGAACCTTGCTGTGGGGCATCCGGTGGATGGGCTTTGGAAGTGTTGTAATGTTAATCGATGTATGTTTCTTTCTTTCAAATGCCTGGAAATGACTGGTCAGATATGTTGCCCATTCTTGCTCCTAGATGTTTGTACTTCCCAGGCATGAATTTCCTTTGATTTGCCTGTTCACCAGCGCCCAGAACTTTCTTGAGTTCTGGTTCTTACTTGCAAAATGTAGAGTACATGAAAATTGATGGAGATGATATAACATGCACGTCTATAGTTTTTTTGTGCCGTTTTGGAGTCTGACAGAGATTCTTTGGATTCCGGGTACCTCCTGGTAGTCCTGAGGGTGATGTTTTGGGTTTTCTGTAGTGCCATTGTTAGTGTAGAAGTGGAGATCTGTTTTTTACGGACGCCAGACGAGATTGCGGTGGTAGTTGGAATTCACTTACAAGTTGAGAGCTGAGATTAGTCCAGGCAAATATTAGGGAGCCGGTCATCAGATTAGAACAAAAAAGTAAGTTGCTCACACTCTTTCATGATCTTAGTGCTATTGGCATTGCTGCATTTTAATTGTTTTAGAATTTTGAGAGTACACGCCTAGTTGTGTGGTTTTAGCTTAAGCACTTATTGAGTGCTTGGGTTGCCAATCATTATAGTCCTAAATCCTGGCAGTATTCACTTTTGAGGCCACAGGATCAGCCCAATACACTGTTGCTCTATACAGGGGAATGTCACAACAGCCTTAAAGTGGTGTGCTGCAAGAAGTTCTAACTACAATAACGAGGAACATCAACATATTCATACACTAAACACAAAATGTGCATTTTGCCAACGTGAACAGGGATGACTATGCTTTTTTTTTTACTTTCACATGTGGTTAGAGTAAATCAATCAGTAAATATTGGTTTGGTGCCACCATTCAACAGAAAACAAGTCAAATGCTATATAAAAAACGTCCATTCATTCACTGTGTAAGTTCTCTCAGTTCAAGATATGTACACACAAAGTCTGTGTTTGTCTACCACAGAAACATCCTTTGGTCACTTTGTACTTTGAAACAGCACGACTTAACTGTAAATATCACAAATTCGAAATGTCCAAATGAAGATGACATGGTGAAGATTCCTGAAACAGATTAATGCGAACAGATGAGTAATGGAACATAACAAAATAGACAAATTACAAGGTCATGCTTTTGAGGAAACATTTTCCAAATACCAGTCAGAGATAGATAATGAAAAGGAACACAAAAGTCAATGTGTAAAACCGTTCATCTACATAGATGTGTGCCATGGATTACCCTGAACTTGCCCTTCCTAAAGAAAATGTCCAGCACATACTTTATACTCATTACATCAATAGTTGATTTTACAGTGATGTGAAAAAGTTGTCAATGACATCCTAACGTAAGTCAACTCCTTCCTCCTCACCGCTATCATCTACATTTGCCATTTCAGGATCCTCACCCGGTAGCTCTTCATGGGCTTCATCCTCTTCGATATAAGGGATGTTCCATTTCAAGGCTATGTTGTGCAGCATGCATCACACCATGGTGAACTGGCACAACTTATTGAGTGACTGGAGGAGGGCTCCACCAGTCTTGTCAAGACTGCAAAATCTGACCTTTAGGAGCCTAAAAGCCCACTCCACTGGACTCAGTGTTCTTCTATGGGCCTCACTGAAGCGGACTTCCGCCGGCATTGTTGGATTCCTCAGCGGTGCCAAGAACCATGGGTTGGATAAGCTGAGTCTCCTAAATGGAAAAAAAGGGAAGAGCGAAGATATGTAACACCATTTCAGATGATTCACTCTCAAAAGAAACAAAACAATATTATGTTGGATTGTTCTTACCAACAAGCCAGACCCTCTCAGATCCAAGTTGTGACATTTGCTCTGGTATGCTGCTGTTTCATAGTACAAAGGAATCATGGGTTGATCCGGGGAAACACGCACACACTCTTGTGATGTACAAATCACCTAAGCAGACAACTTGATCATTGAATGAAAGTGCTTCTGATTATGTTAGACTTGTTCACTGGTTTGTGGTGGCACAAAGGCAATATGGTTGCTATCAATTGCTCCAACCATACATCCAAAGAGTAAAAATCACCCTTCACATTTCCAAAATCCTCCCATCGTGGAAACTGGATGAAGCTGTTGATGAAAGATATGCCAGATAAAGCCTCAGTGTATTGGAATCATCCTGTGGCCACAAAATGAGTAGTTGCCATGGGTTTGAGAGTTGAGGTAATAGATGTGGGGTTTCTATTATGAAGCAGACAATTTGGCTCCAGCGGATGACATAAATCCAGTACAGTTTGGCTATTCAATCAGAATTTTTTGATGATATTCCATTCCTTCGTTGTGCAAGGTCTGAAAATGGGCGGTAAACTTGATGTTGTTGCCTTCTAACTCTCCCCAGGTTAAAAGGACTGGATTGGAAGCATTGTGAACATATTTAAACATTGTCTTCATAAACATTCTATCATTGGCACAAAGGTAATGTTGTGGTAAAAAGATACGTGGTTTTGAAACATATATAAATCACATATATTTGTTGTTGTCATTTCTACTTCAGAAATTTCATTTTTTAGCTGTCAATATTTTAAAATTGATGGAAAATATGTATAATTCAATCAATCAATCAATCAAAGACATTTATAGAGCGCACTACTTACCCGTAGGGTCTCAAGGCGCTTGGGGGGGGGGGGTGCCGTTACTGCTCGAACAGCCAGGTCTTGAGCTTCTTCCTGAAGGAGAGGTGGTCTTGGGTCAAGCGCAGGTCGGTCGGGAGGGAGTTCCAGGTCTTGGCGGCCAGGTAGGAGAAGGACCTTCCTCCTGTTGTCGCTCTTCGGATGCGGGGGACGGCGGCGAGGGCGTGGCTGGCTGATCGGAGGTGGCGTTTGGGAGCGTAGAAGTTGATTCGGTTGTTGAGGTAGCTCGGGCCTTGATCGTGTAGGGCTTTGTGTGCGTGGGTGAGGAGACGGAAGGTGATTCTTTTGTTGACGGGGAGCCAATGCAGGTCTCTCAGATCTCCGGAGATGTGGCTGTTTCGTGGGATGTCGAGGATGAGTCTGGCTGAGGCGTTCTGGATCCGCTGGAGTCTCTTCTGGAGCTTGGCGGTGGTTCCGGCGTAGAGGGCATTGCCGTAGTCCAGTCGGCTGGTGACGAGGGCCTGGGTGACAGTCTTCCTGGTCTCCGTGGGGATCCACCAGAAGATCTTCCGTAGCATGCGCAGGATGTTGAAGCACGACGAGGAGACGGCGTTGACTTGTCTGGTCATGGAGAGGGAGGAGTCCAGGATGAAGCCCAGGTTGCGTGCGTGGTCCGTCGGTTTGGGTGCGGTGCCCAGGGCGGGGGGCCACCAGGAGTCGTCCCAGGCGGAGGGCGAGGAGCCCAGGATGAGGACCTCCATCTTGTCTGAGTTCAGTTTCAGGTGGCTGGTCGTCATCCACTCGGCTACATCTTTCATCCCTTCGTGCAGGTTGGCTCTGGCGGCGGCGGGGTCGTTGGTCAGGGAGAGGATCAGATGGGTGTCGTCGGCGTAGGAGATTATGTTGAGGTTGTGTTGGCGTGCGATGGCCGCGAGGGGGCTCATGTAGACGTTGAAGAGGGTGGGGCTCAGCGAGGATCCTTGAGGGACGCCGCAGAAGACTTCGGTGGCCTCTGACTTGTACGGTGGTAGGCGGACTCTCTGTGTTCTTCCGTCGAGGAAGGAGACGATCCATTCCAGTGCCTTCTCCTGGATTCCGACGTTGCTGAGGCGCTGCACTAGGGTGCGGTGGCAGACAGTGTTGAATGCCGCGGAGAGGTCTAGGAGGATGAGGGCCGCTGTTTCTCCGTTGTCCATCAGGGCTCGGATGTCGTCGGTGGCGGCGATGAGGGCGGTCTCGGTGCTGTGGTTGGCTCGGAAGCCAGACTGTGAGGGGTCGAGGGATCCATTCGTCTCGAGGAAGGCGGCCAGCTGTTTGTTGACGGTCTTCTCGATGACTTTGGCTGGAAACGGGAGGAGCGAGATGGGGCGGTAATTCTTGAGTTCGGTGGGGTTCGCTGTAGGTTTCTTGAGTAGAGCGCTGAGTTCGGCATGCTTCCAGCTCTCAGGGAAGGTGGCAGTGTCGAAGGAGGTGTTGAAAATGTCCCGCAGGTGGGGTGCAATGACAGCGTCGGCCTTGTTGAAGACGTGGTGAGGGTAGGGGTCGGTCGGAGATCCGGAGTGGACGGAGTTCATCATGCGGACGGTGTCTTCGGTGCTGATCGGAGTCCAGGCGCGGAGGGTGGTGGTGGGCGGCGTTGCTGTGGTCGTGGCATGCGTCGGTTGAATGCTGAAGCTGTTGTGTATGTCCGCGATCTTGTTGTGGAAGTAAGAGGCGAGGGAGTTGCAGAGGTCTTGCGATGGGGTGATGTCGTTGTTTCCGGCGTTGGGGTTGGAGAGCTCTTTCACGATGTTGAAGACTTCCTTGCAGTTGTGTGCGTTGTTGTCCAGCCGGTCCTTGAATGCAGTTTTCTTGGCGGCACGGATCAGGTGGTGGTGCTTCCGGGTGGCAAGCTTGAGGGTGGTCATGTTGTCCAGTGTTGGTTCCCTTCTCCAGACTTTCTCGAGGGCTCAGCAGTTCTTCTTGGAGCTCTTGAGTTCGTCGGTGAACCATGGGGCTTTCTTGCTGGCGGGTCTGCTGGGCGGGGTCCTCAGAGGGGCGAGTTCGTCCGCGCAGTTGCTGATCCACTTCGTGAGGTTGTCGGCGGCCTGGCTGGGGTTCGCTGAGCTGGCAGGAGGGTGCTGGCTCAGGGAAGCGGCGAGCTGGTCGGCTGTGATCTTGTTCCAGCTTCTTCGGGCAACCTGTTGCTGGTGGTGCTGGATCGTCGTTCTTTTGAAGGTGAAGTGGACGCAGCTGTGGTCCGTCCAGTGGAGTCCTGTGGCGTGGCTGAAGGCGATGTCTTTGCTGGATGAGAAGACGGCGTCGAGTGTGTGTCCGGCGAGGTGGGTGGGGGTGGACACCAGCTGCTTGAGTCCGAGGTTGGCGAGGTTGTCGAGCAGGGTGATGGTGTTGCGGTCGCTGTTGTTCTCCAGGTGGAAGTTGAGGTCCCCCAGGAGGATGTAGTCGGTGGCAGGGAGGGCATGCGGGCTGATGAAGTCGGCGATGTCCTCGCTGAATTGTGTGCGTGGTCCCGGGGGTCGGTAGATCAGGGTGCCTCTGAGGGTGGTCTTCGGGTCAGTGTGGATCTGGAAGTGCAGGTGTTCGGCGGTTGTCAGGGTGTCGTCGGTGTTGGTCGTGATGCGGATGGTGTCCCTGTGGATGACGGCGATGCCTCCTCCCATCTGGTTGGCGGAGCGGTCCCTCCGGGTGATCTTGTATCCCTCTGGGATGGCGATGGCGATGTCGGGCGCTGAAGAGGCGTTCATCCAGGTCTCCGTGAGGAAGGCAACGTCAGGGGCTGTGGTGTCGAGGAGGTTCCAGAGTTCGATGGCGTGTTTGTGGACGTAGCGGGTGTTGAGCAGGATGCACTTGAGGTGGTTGCTGCTGGCGTTCGGCTTGGCGGGTGCTGGTGCAGGGCAGGTCCGGATGCAGGTGAACTTGCAGGCGTGGCAGCTGAAGGGTCCGTGGGTGCGTTGTGGGGTGGCTCGTTAGCATCCTGGAATTCGGCCGTTGTTGAGTGCGTTGAGGGTGGCGGCGGTGTACGTCAGGCGGGTGGGCAGGGGTCCTCGAGGGCCAGGGGTCCTTTCACTGGGCGCGGTCCAGGCGCGGACGGGCGCAGACGGGCTTACCTTTGGCACGCCTTCGGCGCACAATCGGCACGCCCGCTGCGCGTTCGCACGGTCGCCATATATGGCGAAGTGCGAGGGGGGCGGAGCAGCTGGAAGGCGGGAGCGGGGAGGGTACAGAATGAAGAAAGGGGCGGGGTTAGCGGCAGTGGCAGGAAGTGGGGAGCGGGGAGGGATGAGACGGGGGCAACCAAGAAAAACAGGCAAACAGGCAATAGGGGGGACAAAATTACAATTGACAACAATATACAATTCAAACAAAAACAGTGGTACAAGGCAGGATAGCGAGCAAAGACCACGCCGCTCGATGGCAGGGGGCGTGGTCATGCGGCGGCAGCCGGAGCAGAGAGGCAGGCAGGCGGGGAGGCACACGCAGCAGCTGGTGGCCGTGCGGCGCGGGGGGTGTCCTAAACTAGGTCACACTCACCTGCGTCGCACGGTCGCCATATATGGCCAAGTGCGAGGGGGGGCGGAGCAGCTGGGAGGCGGGAGCGGGGAGGGTACAGAATGAAGAAAGGGGCGGGGTTAGCGGCGGTGGCGGGAAGCGGGGAGCGGGGAGGGATGAGACGGGGGCAACCAAGAAAAAACAGGCAAACAGGCAATAGGGGGGGACAAAATTACAAAATACAACAATATACAATTCAAACAAAAACAGTGGCACAAGGCAGGATAGCGAGCACAGACCACGCCGCTCGCTCAGTTCGAATGTATTATTTACGCATAGTATTATTTGAAAGATTTTGTGTAACAAAATATCACCGATGGCTGTGTAAGCAACACTGTGCAAATATTGCATTTTACCACAGTAACTCACTACATATAAATGTTTTTTGAAATACATGAGTGCCCTTCAAAGTTTGAATATGTAAACAAACTGTCCACCAGTGTGAGTGGTAATGAGTCACTTAACACTCACAAACACACTATTTGACCTTCTAAAATGGTGGTCGCCTGATTTGGCATCAGGATATTCAGAAACAGACATTGCTGTGGAAATCGACCGCTTTCAAATGGGCTAACATGTGTGAAAGCAATGTAGAAAGTGCAATGGTTGTGTCCATCTACGCTAAATACCGCATGTATGCAGTGGTTCAAAAAAAGCCTGCTTGACTCCTAACACTGCAGCCATCAAGATCTCCTACAATCTTGCTGCTGTTTGTGACCACTGGGAGGAACGATGCCAGGCCGAGCAGGTGATAGGGCCCTGCCTTCTTGCCAGAGGAGCTGGAGTTGCTGGCAAAGGAGGACCTTTCCCTACATGGCCAGCTTAATGGTTCACCAGAGGAACAGGGACATGTCTGAAATGCATATGTGAATCTGTTTAACAGGTATTTTCCATTAACACTGGTGGCTAGAATGTCCCTTTGAGTTACTGAGTGAAGTGTAGTGATTGATGTTAATTGTCATATTTGTTCCTTATATAGGACAATGGTGTTGAGGATATGTAAGCACTTTACACTGTTGAATACAACAACATTAATATGTGTTGTGTGTTTAAAGCTCTAGAACTGAACTGCAGGTCCCTTATTCCCAGTAGCCTGTATTCCCCCCTGTGCCATAAGTATTTATGTTTAGCCTTCAGTGGTTCACAATGTTGTGCACTGTTCAAAAGTAGGCAACATCACAGAATATGTAGGAGCACCCTGTCACAGGCCTGGATTAGTGAGTTTAAGGCATGACATGGAATGAGGCTAGTTTACAGGTCACTACAAAAGTGAATACTATCATATTTGTTTTGGTCAGCATATGAAAATGCACATGTTGTAAGGAAAAGTATGGGTCATGCTTGTGGTAGATATATAAAGATTGTGCTAAATCAATAAAGACAATCACAAAGTCCCAAACACTTGTTTTTCTTCCATTTCTTGTGTCCATACAGGTCAATGCCAATCAGAAGAGGGACAATCATCAAGAAGGTGCAAACACTGGGGGTCTACAAGCAGTGCAGCATCAAGTGTAGGAAGAGGTTGAAGAACCTATGACACTGGACCAGAAAGTCAGCTGAAGTCCAGCTCAGGCAGTCCTCCCAATGTGGGAAGCATGTGTGCCGCACCCTGACCCCCTCTAAAGGCCCGCATTCTTGCAGTGGCATATCCGGAGCTTGATGGGCAGTTAAGAGCCCAAAAAATACAAATATTCACACTCAACCAAGAAACAGACACCTAGGATACAGGACACACTCAAACATGCATGATATACACAAGACCCACAGGCACTTGCACCCTCAACAGACACATCATCCAATTCCACACCCTCTACCTTCCAAACCACACTTCCTGCCAAACATACTACCATTTTCCATGAGAGGTTATTGTTTTCCCTTTCCTTAACCCCTTACAAAGCCCAAACTACTCCTCCCAAATGCAAATCTACCCCTTCCACACCCAAACCTTTCCCTTCACATTTTAACCCTTCCCTTCCAATACAGAAACCACCCTTAATGAAACCAAAAGTACCCCAGCCCAAACGCCAAGCCAGCCCTGCCAAACCCAAGAGCACTCATCCCAAACCCACCCCCCTCCTAAACCCAAAAGCACTCCTTCCAAACCAAACACCCCACCCCCCTTCCAAGTAAGATCTTTGAGGTGCCTGCTCTGACCACTAGATGCCCCTTCCTGAGAAGGCTTCCCCTGGCAGTGAATTAGGAGTGCACAGTTTTATGTTGCTCATTTATGGACTGGCATTTGGCTTTTATACTATTTTCAGACTCATCTCATTGTTTGCAATAAATGCATATTTTTGATTTCACCAAAATACTCCTGACATCAATTTTCCTTTGCAATTGTTTAATTTTTTAGCAATGTTTCTGAATAAAATGTAAAGTACATATTTTTCTTTACCATGATGGCAGGTAATACAACATTTTCTGTTTCTGTCTACTTTGTTAAGTGCATACACTGGTTAACGTTGTATGTGATGCTCATTTGAATTTAAGTGCAGACATTCTTCATAGTAATGGCCCCTTGCACCAAGTACTAGATTTTTTAAATTTGTTACTGCAGGTGTGTTTGTTTCACCTTGATTACTGAACAGTAAGAGCAAAAATGCATTACACCTTATACAATATTGTGACTATTGACATTGGATACAGTACAGGACTTGCAGTAGAGAAGGGAAAATGTTACAT